>NC_141694.1:1907368251-1908626762 GCF_964263255.1 Lissotriton vulgaris
GAAACATGGATGAACGCCTCCTCCGCCCCAGACATCACCATTGCCATCCCAGAAGATTATAAGATCATACGCAAGGATCGTACCGGCCACACAGGAGGAGGAATCGCTATCGTCCACAAGAAATCCATCCAAATCTCAACCAGCTCTGACGTCAACCTCGCCAACTCTGAACACCTTCACTTCCAGATCCACATCGACCCCAAGACCACACTCAGAGGCACCCTCCTTTACAGGCCTCCAGGACCCCACGCTCAATTTAGTGAGGACATCACAGACTTCATCACTCCACACGCGCTCCCCTCCAAAGATTACATCCTTCTGGGAGACCTCAACTTTCACCTTGAAAAGAACAACGACTGCAACTCCACCACCCTGCTGGACAACCTCGGACAACTGGTCACTTCCCCCACCCACATCGCAGGTCACACTCTCGACCCTATCTTCACCTCCAGCAATCATGTCTCCTTCAGCCACACCACGAATCTCCTTTGGACTGACCACAGCTGCATTCACTTTACCTACAACAAGCCCAAACCCGACAACCACCCCCAACCAACTCTGCAAAGAAACTGGAACAAAATCACCATCGACCAGATCTCCTCATCGCTTCTCCTAAACCCCCCAGCCCACTCCTCAAACCCCGACCAAGCCGCCACCAACCTCACCCTATGGCTATCCAACAGCGCCGACATCCTAGCACCACTGAAAAAACGACAAAGCAAACTTGGCAGCAAGAAGGCCTCATGGTTCAACGATGATCTTAAGAAATCCAAGAAACTCTGCCGCTCCCTTGAGAAAGCCTGGAAAAAAGACCCAACCACCAGCACCAAGGACGCCTTCAAAAACGCCACCCGCATACACCATCAACTGATCCGAAAGGCCAAGAAAACCGCCTTCAAGGAACGACTAGATAACAACGCCCACAACAGCAAAGAACTTTTCAACATCGTTAAGGAATTTACCAATCCCTCGGCCAACTCTAACGACATCACCCCCTCTCAAGCCCTCTGCGACTCCCTAGCCTCATTCTTCCACAACAAAATTGCAGACATTCACAACAGCTTCGACAACCAACCCGGAGACCAACCCACCCAACCATCTGCTGGACCTTCACCCCCCTCAAACATCCTTAATGACTGGAACACAATCTCCACTGAGGACACCATCCGCCTGATGAACTCCATCCACTCAGGATCCCCCACAGACCCATGCCCTCACCACATCTTCAACAAAGCAGACTCCATCATAGCACCGCACCTCCGTGACATCATCAACTGCTCCTTCAAATCCGCCACCTTCCCGGAAAGCTGGAAACACGCTGAACTTAGCGCCCTTCTGAAGAAACCCACAGCGGACCCCACCGAACTCAAAAATTACCGCCCCATCGCGCTCCTTCCATTCCCGGCCAAAGTAATCGAGAAAGCTGTCAACAACCAGCTCGCCGCCTTCCTCGAAGCCAACAAATCCCTCGACTCCTCACAGTCCGGCTTCCGAGCAAAACACAGCACTGAGACCGCCCTCATCGCAGCAACAGACGACATCCGAACTCTACTGGACAATGGAGACACAGTCGCCCTCATCCTCCTCGACCTCTCCGCAGCCTTTGACACAGTCTGCCATAGCACCCTTCTACAGCGCCTCAGAAACATCGGAATCCAAGGAAAAGCACTGGAATGGATCACCTCGTTCCTCACCGGAAGAACACAGAAAGTCCGCCTCCCACCATTCAAGTCAGAGGCCACTGAAGTCATCTGCGGCGTACCACAAGGATCTTCACTCAGCCCCACCCTTTTCAACGTATACATGAGCCCCCTCGCAGCCATCGCCCGCCAACACAACCTCAACATCATCTCCTACGCGGATGACACTCAACTGATCCTTTCACTCACCAATGACCATAGCACCGCCAAAACTAACCTACACGAAGGAATGAAAGAAGTAGCCGAATGGATGAAACACAGCCGTCTGAAACTGAACTCTGATAAAACAGAAGTCCTCATATTAGGTACCTCCCCCTCCGCATGGGACGACTCTTGGTGGCCAGAAGCCCTTGGAAAAGCACCCATCCCGACAGACCACGCACGGAACCTGGGCGTCATCCTGGACTCCTCACTTTCAATGAACAGACAAGTCAACGCCGTCTCCTCATCCTGCTTCAACATTCTTCGCATGCTCAAAAAAACATTTCGTTGGATCCCCACCGAAACTAGGAAAACTGTCACCCACGCTCTGGTCACGAGCCGACTGGACTATGGAAACACCCTCTACGCCGGGACTACCGCTAAACTCCAGAAAAAACTCCAACGAATCCAAAACGCCTCAGCCAGGCTCATATTAGACATCCCGCTTAAAGAACATATCTCTGGTCACCTGAAAAACCTCCACTGGCTTCCCGTCAATAAGAGGATCACTTTCCGGCTCCTAACCCACGCACACAAAGCACTCTACGAAATCGGACCAGAATGCCTCAACACACGACTGTCCTTCTACACCCCCTTCCGCCAGCTTCGTTCTTCCAACCAAGCCCTTGCCACTGTACCTCGCATCAACAAGACCACCATGGGAGGTAGATCCTTCTCCTACCTGGCAGCTAAAACCTGGAACTCACTTCCCACTTACCTTCGCCTTACCCAGAACCACCTAGCATTCAGAAAGCAACTTAAAACGTGGATATTTGACAAGTAATTCCCCACCCCTCCTTAAGCGCCTTGAGACCCTCTGGGTATGTAGTGCGCTATATAAATCTTTTGACTTGACTTGACTTGACTACTACACATGAAGAAGTCGCTCATGGCAGCAGCTCGCTGCACATATCCATGCACAGAAACTGTACCCACTTCTGTTCTGATAGCAGAGTTTGTGCACTATGTACACCATCTTAGTTGGGACTGGGACATACGCCCAGCATTTGGACCTTATTCCAATCTAAGATCAGGCATAATGGAAGCACAACACTTTGTTTATTCGTAAATGTTCTCAAAATCTCAACTTCAATTTCCACTGCTTTCACTTTTATTCAAACTGACAGTAAGAGTATGAACAGAAATGACGAAAACTCCTAGGCAATGTCAATTAACCCCTTAAGTGCTGCCTCGGTGCATTGGCCGACGGCAGCACTACCTCCCCAGTGCTGCGCACGACCATTGGACGTCCATTCAGCACTAGTTCCAATGGACAGCGCAGCACTGGGGAGGAATGTTTAATAGCATCTATGAGGTTAAGTAAACAAATTACACAATATCTATGACAACATAAAAACCAAGGAAGACAGAAAAAATATATTCAAAGTTGTTACTATTTCAATACTTTCTTCCCATATTATCTAAACAAATGAGATTTATACAAAACATTTAAAAAATGAAACACAATATGTAACACCACATTTAATCAATATGTATAAATAAAGGGTTATCTAAACAAATGATATTTATACAAAACATTTAAAAAATGAAACGCAATATGTAACACATCACATTTAATCAATATGTATAAATAAAGGGTTAAAAAGAGGCAATATACAATGCCTTCTTCAGGAAAGCCACACAATTATTATTCTGTTTCAATGCGATTAGTTCCTAGTGGTTAAAACCTGCAACTCCATAGTTGCTGGATGTTCTTGATTCTAACAAATGGCTGATAAAAATGCGGTGCACCAAATGTGCAACAATGTCTTATTAATTTTAAAATCAACGGTTTCACGAAAAGGTCGGATGTCTGGTTGTCAAACAAGCCTCACAAAGGTATATTGGAAAAGAGACCTGGTCCCGCTAAATGTTAAAATCAGTCAAATGATATTCTGGAAAGCCTCTTGCGATGGAAAGGATTCAACGAAGAAACTGCAACAAGCGCTGGATATGCTGTTATATCCTGCTCTTCCTCTCTCTATGTGCTCTTCCTCTCTCTTTGTCCCTCCTTAGTGTTAGTGTCTGCTTGTCTATGTCATGTCTCTGTGATGTCATCCAGGATTCTACCTGTTGCTGTTCAATGGATTTATCAGTTACCTGGAGGCTGAGCAGGAAGCTATCTGCTCCCGGTGGGGTTTCTTACCATATTACATTCCTACCTGAATGCTGTACCTTCTATCTAATCCCAAGAATAAATATACTACATGAACATTACAACAAGGACCCATCATCTTTATTTTATTGAATTTTACATATGCGATAGTGTTCCAAATATGTAGCTCAATAGGCATACACAGTAAAGCACTTATCTGATAAAAGAAGGCTTCAGGGCGGACCAGGCTAAGGATGGCTGCTGTTGACGCCTTCGAAAAAGAGATATTCTGTGCAACGCAATGCTTCTTCATGTTTAGTACTCTTGCCTAAACCTCAGGAGCCCACGGTAGAAACTGAGGTGTAGGCCCTCGCTTTGCAATATCCTCCCTCCACACTTGTATAGTCACTTACCAATACAATTAAAAACAATGTGAAAGTCATGCAGTAACTCTCATTCTGTATGAATCCATGATGCTGAGAGCTTAACTAAACAAATAAACATTAATGTTTGTCAATAAGCATGGTGTATGCATGAAGTAGTTACATAAAGCAAGGAGAATGGAAGTGACATCGGTGCATGTTAAATGAAATAAGAATGTAGAGGCAGATGCATCAAGCTTTTGCACCAGTGTAAGTCACAAAAAAGAAATGTGCATCAGGGCATTGTCCTGATAAGGTACTTTCTAGCGCAAATATCTATTTGCGCTGGAAAGCTGAATAAACGTTAAGCAAAGTACTTTATTAGTTCCAAGGGGCATTAAAAGGATGACACATGGGCATTCCTGTGAAACTCAAATGAAGTTGAGACAAAGTCCTGTATACTATAAAGGGCAGACAGGCGGATACACCAAAAAATGATAGCCTCCCTCTGGAGGAGGCAACGTCGGTGAAAATACGTTTTTGGGTACCACATTTTCAGTCTTTGCTTGTGCGTACAGAAGACATACTAGTGGGAAAGTTTAAAAAATATGTCTCAGCAAAGCATTTTAACTGAAAAGGTTTCTTTCTAGTACAAAACATATTCTAGAGTTACACCACATCTTCGCACTGTGGTGCACAGGTCTGTGCTTAGAGCTAGACATACAGAAGAACCAGCGCTTGGGTAGAGAGCAGCAGTTTGCCCCTTAAACTAAATGGTGTCTTCAGGGGTGCAGAGGACAAATACTTTAATGATATGGAAGATCATTTAGGGGAAGGAGGGTATAAAAGATTACAGTGGATTTGAAGAGGATTCCTTTGCTAGAACATTATAACCAAGCACACGGTGGGAACAAAACAAACAGGCCCATGGGTATGCCCACTGACACCCTGTCACTTACCCTTTGCCGTGAGTTGCACCACCAATGCGATGCTTCTCTTTTGTGCCACCTGAGGTATGCAAGTCTGGCAAATGTAAAGATATGAATAAAAAGTATCCGACAAGAACACAAGACCACACTCAGAACAGAATCCTCTATGACCATCAGCCTGTAGTTTCCTTGTTGTCACATTATTGCCGGAATATCGACATACACATATATTGGGACCAAAATGCCTGTTTTGATGCTGTCAAAGGAATGTAAACGTATGATGAAAAATATGGGTTAGTTTGGTGTATCTGTTTTCTGTGCGCAGGGCTGATGCTTTTTGGCGAGGTAAGCAAGCCTTAGGGCGGCACTTACTGGTAGCGCCAATGTACTGAATAAAGCTTGAAAGTTGTTTTTTTGGTGTGTATGGGGAGTGATCAAGCACAATTATCCATTGCTATCTGTGCTGAAAACTCAGACACTGTTTCTGTGCAGAGACCAATAAGAAAGTTGTGGTGATTAAGAAAAGAGAAGAATTGGAGAAGGACAAGGAGTGAAAAGCAACCTTGGGAAAGATATTGGGAAAGACAGATGGGTTCTGGCCACTTAAATCATACCTCTAGGGTGAAGCAACCAGGCTGTGCTCGGAAGGATGAAGAAGACATCTATGTGGTGATTGTTGGTGGTTGAGCTGTTGGACCAACGAGGTATGAGCTGGTCTTCAGGATTCTGGATCTGATACATTTTCTACAGGAGCAAGGCTAGCAGGACGAGTGTTTTTCCATGAACTTAAAAGGTATGACAGCAATGAGTAAGAAAACAACAAATTAAGAATAATTAGATTTTTTAGGTAACGTTCATGTATTTTTTAATTTTCATTGTACCATCTTCTTACATCAGTATTCAAAAGATTATGAGGGCCCTGGGGGGGCCAATATTTTAAAAGAAATTATGCCAGAAACCTTCGCGGTAGTGTACTCAACAACTTCCCAAAGTTTCATGGCGATCGGATGAATGGTGTTTTAATTCTATTTATTTATTCGAGTGCTTGTGGATACACGATTTGTTGCTTTTTCCGTCTGGTGCGTACATCAGTATTAGAAAGATTATGAGGGCCCTGGGAAGCTGATATTTACAAAAAATTATGCCAGGAACCTTCGCGGGAGTGAACTCCACAACTTCCCAAAATTTCATGGCGATCGGATGAATTGTGTAGTAATGCATTAAGGACAAACAGACAGACAGACATTCTTTTGTTTTTATATATATAGATAGATTGTACCTTCTTACCTACGCAAACAAGGATTTAGAGTGAAGAAGTTGTAAACTATCTTTAACAACGGTCCTAACCATTTTTACTGGAGGGGGGCTAGATAAGAGATTGGTCAGTTTCAGCTAAGGAGGGACAGCAAGGAATGAGGCGTTAGAGCAGATTTAGAGGAGGCCAATGATAGAGGACTAAGTAGCATGCATGGAGAACAAAGGAAAGACTCAGACACATGGCTCATTCCATCCAAAGGACGCCGGCTCTCACTCATGCTCTCAATCTTGTCTGCGTATGGTAGGAGGGTTTCCATGGTATATCCCCCTCCAAAGGACGCCGGCTCTCACTCATGCTCTCACTCTTGTCTGCGTATGGTAGGAGGGTTTCCATGGTATATCCCCCTCCAAAGGACGCCGGCTCTCACTCATGCTCTCAATCTTGCCTGTATATGGTAGGAGGGTTTCCATGGTATATCCCCCTCCAAAGGACGCCGGCTCTCACTCATGCTCTCACTCTTGTCTGCGTATGGTAGGAGGGTTTCCATGGTATATCCCCCTCCAAAGGACGCCGGCTCTCACTCATGCTCTCACTCTTGTCTGCGTATGGTAGGAGGGCTTTGCGTGGTCTATCCCCCTCCAAAGGACACCTGCTCTCACTCATGCTCTCACTCTTGTCTGCGTATGGTAGGAGGGTTTCCATGGTATATCCCCCTCTAAAGGACGCCGGCTCTCACTCATGCTCTCAATCCTGCCTGTGTATGGTAGGAGGGCTTCCATGGTATATCCCCCTCTAAAGGACGCCGGCTCTCACTCATGCTCTCAATCCTGCCTGTATATGGTAGGAGGGTTTCCATGGTATATCCCCCTCCAAAGGATGCCGGCTCTCACTCATGCTCTCAATCCTGCCTGTGTATGGTAGGAGGGCTTCCATGGCATATCCCCCTCTAAAGGACGCCGGCTCTCACTCATGCTCTCAATCCTGCCTGTATATGGTAGGAGGGCTTCCATGGTATATCCCCCTCCAAAGGACGCCGGCTCTCACTCATGCTCTCACTCTTGTCTGCGTATGGTAGGAGGGTTTCCATGGTCTATCCCCCTCCAAAGGACACCGGCTCTCACTCATGCTCTCACTCTTGTCTGCGTATGGTAGGAGGGTTTCCATGGTATATCCCCCTCCAAAGGACACCTGCTCTCACTCATGCTCTCAATCTTGCCTGTATATGGTAGGAGGGCTTTGCGTGGTCTATCCCCCTCCAAAGGATGCCTGCTCCTACTCATGCTCTCAATCTTGCTTGTGTATAGTGGGAGGGCTTTGCAAGGTCTATCCCCCTCCAACTGATGCCTGCTCTCACTCATGCTCTCAATCTTGCCTGCGTATGTTAGGAGGGCTTTGCGAGGTCTATCCCCCTTCAAAGGATGCCTGCTCTCACTCATGCTCTCAATCTTGCCTGTGTATGGTAGGAGGGCATTGCATGGTCTATCCCCCTCCAAAGGATGCCTGCTCTCACCTTCTCAATCTTGCCTGCATACAGTAGGAGTGCTTTGCGTGGTCTATCCCCCTCCAAAGGATGCCTGCTCTTACTCACACTCTCAATCTTGCCTGCGTATGTTAGGAGGGCTTTGCGAGGTCTATCCCCCTCCAAAGGACACCTGCTCTCACTCATGCTCTCAATCTTGCCTGTATATGGTAGGAGGGCTTCACGTGGTCTATCCCCCTCCAAAGGATGCCTGCTCTTACTCACGCTCTCAATCTTGCCTGAGTATGTTAGGAGGGCTTTGCGAGGTCTATCCCCCTTCAAAGGATGCCTGCTCTTACTCACGCTCTCAATCTTGCCTGCGTATGTTAGGAGGGCATTGCGAGGTCTATCCCCCTCCAAAGGATGCCTGCTCTTACTCACGCTCTCAATCTTGCCTGCGTATGTTAGGAGGGCATTGCGAGGTCTATCCCCCTTCAAAGGATGCCTGCTCTTACTCAAGCTCTCAATCTTGCCTGCGTATGTTAGGAGGGCTTTGCGAGGTCTATCCCCCTTCAAAGGATGCCTGCTCTCACTCGGGCTCTCAATCTTGCCTGTATATGATAGGAGGACTTTCCATGGTCTATCCCCCTTCAAAGGATGCCTGCTCTCACTCGGGCTCTCAATCTTGCCTGTGTATGATAGGAGTGCTTTGCATCGTCTATCCACCTCCAAATAATGCCTGCTCTTACTCACGCTCTCAATCTTGCCTGCGTATGTTAGGAGGGCATTGCGAGGTCTATCCCCCTTCAAAGGATGCCTGCTCTCACTCGGGCTCTCAATCTTGCCTGCGTATGTTAGGAGGGCTTTGCGAGGTCTATCCCCCTCCAAAGGATGCCTGCTCTTACTCACGCTCTCAATCTTTCCTGCGTATGTTAGGAGGGCATTGCGAGGTCTATCCCCCTTCAAAGGATGCCTGCTCTCACTCGGGCTCTCAATCTTGCCTGCGTATGTTAGGAGGGCTTTGCGAGGTCTATCCCCCTCCAAAGGATGCCTGCTCTTACTCACGCTCTCAATCTTGCCTGCGTATGTTAGGAGGGCATTGCGAGGTCTATCCCCCTTCAAAGGATGCCTGCTCTCACTCGGGCTCTCAATCTTGCCTGCGTATGTTAGGAGGGCTTTGCGAGGTCTATCCCCCTTCAAAGGATGCCTGCTCTCACTCGGGCTCTCAATCTTGCCTGTATATGATAGGAGGACTTTCCATGGTCTATCCCCCTTCAAAGGATGCCTGCTCTTACTCGGGCTCTCAATCTTGCGTGCGTATGTTAGGAGGGCTCTGCGAGGTCTATCCCCCTTCAAAGGATGCCTGCTCTCACTCGGGCTCTCAATCTTGCCTGTATATGATAGGAGGACTTCCATGGTCTATCCACCTCCAAAGAATGCCTGCTTTCACTTGGGCTCTCAATCTTGCCTGCATACAGTAGGAGGGCTTTGCGTGGTCTATCCCACTCCAAAGGATGCCTGCTCTTACTCACGCTCTCAATCTTGCCTGCGTATGTTAGGAGGGCATTGCGAGGTCTATCCCCCTTCAAAGGATGCCTGCTCTCACTCGGGCTCTCAATCTTGCCTGCGTATGTTAGGAGGGCTTTGCGAGGTCTATCCCCCTTCAAAGGATGCCTGCTCTCACTCGGGCTCTCAATCTTGCCTGTATATGATAGGAGGACTTTCCATGGTCTATCCCCCTTCAAAGGATGCCTGCTCTCACTCGGGCTCTCAATCTTGCCTGTATATGATAGGAGGACTTTCCATGGTCTATCCCCCTTCAAAGGATGCCTGCTCTCACTCGGGCTCTCAATCTTGCCTGCGTATGTTAGGAGGGCTTTGCCAGGTCTATCCCCCTTCAAAGGATGCCTGCTCTCACTCGGGCTCTCAATCTTGCCTGTATATGATAGGAGGACTTTCCATGGTCTATCCACCTCCAAAGAATGCCTGCTCTCACTCAGGCTCTCAATCTTGCCTGCATACAGTAGGAGGGCTTTGCGTGGTCTATCCCACTCCAAAGGATGCCTGCTCTTACTCACGCTCTCAATCTTGCCTGCGTATGTTAGGAGGGCATTGCGAGGTCTATCCTCCTTCAAAGGATGCCTGCTCTCACTCGGGCTCTCAATCTTGCCTGCGTATGTTAGGAGGGCTTTGCGAGGTCTATCCCCCTTCAAAGGATGCCTGCTCTCACTCGGGCTCTCAATCTTGCCTGTGTATGATAGGAGGACTTTCCATGGTCTACCCTCCTCCAAAGAGTGCCTGCTCTCACTCATGCTCTCAATCTTGCCTCTATATGGTAGAAGGGCTTTGCGTGGTCTATCCTCCTCCAAAGGATGCCTGCTCTCACCTTCTCAATCTTGCCTGCATACAGTAGGAGTGCTTTGCGTGGTCTATCCTACTCCAAAGGATGCCTGCTCTTACTCACGCTCTCAATCTTGCCTGCGTATGTTAGGAGGGCATTGCGAGGTCTATCCTCCTTCAAAGGATGCCTGCTCTCACTCGGGCTCTCAATCTTGCCTGCGTATGTTAGGAGGGCTTTGCGAGGTCTATCCCCCTTCAAAGGATGCCTGCTCTCACTCGGGCTCTCAATCTTGCCTGTATATGATAGGAGGACTTTCCATGGTCTATCCCCCTTCAAAGGATGCCTGCTCTCACTCGGGCTCTCAATCTTGCCTGTGTATGATAGGAGGACTTTCCATGGTCTACCCTCCTCCAAAGAGTGCCTGCTCTCACTCATGCTCTCAATCTTGCCTCTATATGGTAGAAGGGCTTTGCGTGGTCTATCCTCCTCCAAAGGATGCCTGCTCTCACCTTCTCAATCTTGCCTGCATACAGTAGGAGTGCTTTGCGTGGTCTATCCCACTCCAAAGGATGCCTGCTCTCACTCGGGCTCTCAATCTTGCCTGTGTATGATAGGAGGACTTTCCATGGTCTACCCTCCTCCAAAGAGTGCCTGCTCTCACTCATGCTCTCAATCTTGCCTCTATATGGTAGAAGGGCTTTGCGTGGTCTATCCTCCTCCAAAGGATGCCTGCTCTCACCTTCTCAATCTTGCCTGCATACAGTAGAAGTGCTTTGCGTGGTCTATCCCACTCCAAAGGATGCCTGCTCTTACTCACGCTCTCAATCTTGCTTGTATATGATAGGAGGACTTTCCATGGTCTATCCTCCTCCAAAGAATGCCTGCTCTCACCTTCTCAATCTTGCCTGCATACAGTAGGAGTGCTTTGCGTGGTCTATCCTCCTCCAAAGAATGCCTGCTCTCACTCGGGCTCTCAATCTTGCCTGTGTCTGATAGGAGTGCTTTGCGTGGTCTATCCACCTCCAAAGAATGCCTGCTCTCACTCAGGCTCTCAATCTTGCCTGTGTATGATAGGAGTGCTTTGCATCGTCTATCCACCTCCAAAGAATGCCTGCTCTCACTCGGGCTCTCAATCTTGCCTGTATATGATAGGAGGGCTTTGCATCGTCTATCCACCTCCAAAGGATGCCTGCTCTCACTCAGGCTCTCAATCTTGCCTGTGTATGATAGGAGTGCTTTGCATCGTCTATCCACCTCCAAAGAATGCCTGCTCTCACTCGGGCTCTCAATCTTGCCTGTATATGATAGGAGGGCTTTGCATCGTCTATCCACCTCCAAAGGATGCCTGCTCTCACTCAGGCTCTCAATCTTGCCTGTGTATGATAGGAGTGCTTTGCATCGTCTATCCACCTCCAAAGAATGCCTGCTCTCACTCGGGCTCTCAATCTTGCCTGCATACAGTAGGAGTGCTTTGCGTGGTCTATCCCACTCCAAAGAATGCCTGCTCTCACTCGGGCTCTCAATCTTGCCTGTGTATGATAGGAGTGCTTTGCATCGTCTATCCACCTCCAAAGAATGCCTGCTCTTACTCGGGCTCTGGATCCTGCTGGTATCTATAGTTTAACGGCCGTGCCCTCCTTATTTTCCTGTTTGCCAGGCCAGGCTGATTGCTGTGAAAGACACTAGAAAGTGTGTCAGGCAACATCTAGCGATACGATCAACAAAGTGACTGTTCTAATGCTTGAATTGATCCCAGGGATTGGTAATTTCTCTTTGCTACATTCCAGTTCACTGATTTCTGCTCACTTTGCTACTACAGACCAATCGTATGCAATAATTAAATGTAAATCACTCTTGGCGGTTCCACCGTGATCTGCTAGGCCATGTCCGCTCTGAATGAGCGAACATGATACTCCGCAATGCTTCGCTATCAGTGAGATGCAGCAGGAGTCTTACGGCACAGTGAGCACAGGACATAGTGTCCCTCCTTTGTGTGGGGTGCTAGTAATTACTGGGTATTATCCTGCATTGGTACTTTCATTCACTGCAGAATTTGCACCGCAATGCTACAACTGCACTTCAGTTGGATAATACTATTATTCACGTCATCTCACTCCACCCCTTGGAAGCCCTGTCTATCAATGCACTTACCCTTCCACTCCTGGCAGCATAAGGTTTAGGTCGCTTCTCTGCATCTCGCTCTCTTGTGAGTGGTGAGTGGTGGAGTTTGTGAAGGTCCCAAAAGAGGTCATCAGGCAAAACATTCAACCAGCACACAAAATCCCTTTCCACAGTGAAAAATCCCCCTCTAATTTCAAACCAGTTCAGCACCCCTTGGTATTTTGCTGAAGCAGAAAGATGATCACAGATACTCTCGTACCATCAACACAGTTTCTGGGAAGTCACAGGGGATAGAGGATAAAAACCTTACCTGCGCTTTTTCCCCAGCATTGGTATCTTTCACAGATTCACATGCTTTGAGTATCCTCTATTGTCATACAAAGACCATGTACCATATGTAAAAAGGATATCCAAGTTTACTTTAGAAGCCCATCAAGGCTGCCTTAGGCAAGCAGCAAGATCACTGAAACCGCAGAAGCCATTTTAGATTCTATGAAGTACAGCAAATGAGCGAGAACTGTACAAAGCAAGCAGCCTGAATAAAATATGCATATATTTATTTGCAAGTGGCAGTGTTCTCCTTTGCATGGCGGATGGATATAAATATATAGCGTCAGGTCCCAGGTCAGAGTCTTGATTAAGATGAAAGTGACGGCCCCATAAGTTCAGGGGGATAACTACAGCAATCCAGTTGCAAAAAGAGAACATACGTACTGCCTTAGTGCCTAAGTGGGACTATCAGCATGTTGAGATACGTTGGTGTGGCTGGTCAGAGAGTGTTCTGGAAGTGTGACGCACTCTTGGAGAGAGATCTGATAAAGTGTGCAGAGGGAGGAGAGCTGCCGAGGGCAGCTGCCGCTGTAGCACGGCCAGCGGGTGGGTCAATTTGGTAGCATTTTGTTCATCGAATCACCTCATTATTTATCTTTAAACTGTGGCAGCAGACCACTTCTTGAATGGTTAACTCGAGGCTTCATCATAGCACACCTAAATATCCTAATTTGCATAAGCAAATTTAAGCAAATGTTCTCCCACACAAATAAATTGTATATGAAATACAGGCCGGGTGGGAAAAGGAAACACTAAACTCTATGGTTAATTCCCAATCTACTGACAGCCGCTTTCACTTACCCAATTTACCTCAGTATCGTACAGTATGAAGCTGACAATCACCAAGCTGCTCCCCTGTGTAGTTCTGACTCTTGATGGCCATATAGACAACTGTAAATGCCCCAAAAGGGTGTGAGGCGTGGCCCAGTCCAAGAGTCGCCTCCATTAACCACGCTCTAAGTTCACCATAAATATGCCCAGTCCCAACACTGGACCACACTTCCCAGGTTGCTCAGCTTACGTAGAGTGATGCCCACATAATCAATGAAGGCTCGATGGCATCATGGGGAGTGACAGATGAATTAGCATGTACCTGTCGCTCGATTAGCAACAGTTTTCTCTAATGATTCACTCATTTTGAATAAGCCCCAATGCTAGAGGAGGACGGTTGAGCTGCACTCATGACAAGCTCAGCTCGTCATGACTGTTGGAACGTTCACACATATTTTCCCCGCTGTGCTGAACATTCCAAAACAGGTGTAGTCGTGACGAGCTCCGCTCGTCATGAGTGCAGCTCCGCTGTGCCTCATGATGAGCCGAGCTCGTCACCAGCACGGCGGCGCCTCTCCCCCCCCACACAGCAGGTGAAAACGCCCCACAGCGAAGGTGTTATGTCAGTGAGGCTACAAGTTGCAGAGGATACAGAGGGAACCAAATTCCCAATTTCCAGCCATATCTGCAGTTCTACAGCACTGAGAGGTTCAGCCACATCTGCAGTTCTACAGCACTGAGAGGTTCAGCCATATCTGCAGTTCTACAGCACTGAGAGGTTCAGCCATATCTGCAGTTCTACAGCACTGAGAGGTTCAGCCATATCTGCAGTTCTACAGCACTGAGAGGTTCCGCCATACCTGCAGTTCTACAGCACTGAGAGGTTCAGCCATACCTGCAGTTCTACAGCACTGAGAGGTTCAGCCATATCTGCAGTTCTACAGCACTGAGAGGTTCAGCCATATCTGCAGTTCTACAGCACTGAGAGGTTTCGCCATATCTGCAGTTCTACAGCACTGAGAGGTTCCGCCATACCTGCAGTTCTACAGCACTGAGAGGTTCCGCCATACCTGTAGTTCTACAGCACTGAGAGGTTCAGCCATATCTGCAGTTTTACAGCACTGAGAGGTTCAGCCATATCTGCAGTTCTACAGCACTGAGAGGTTTCGCCATATCTGCAGTTCTACAGCACTGAGAGGTTTCGCCATATCTGCAGTTCTACAGCACTAAGAGGTTCAGCGATATCTGCAGTTCTACAGCACTGAGAGGTTCAGCCACATCTGCAGTTCTACAACACCGAGAGGTTCCACCACTTCTGCAGTTCTGCAGCACTAAGAGGTTCAGCGATATCTGCAGTTCTACAGCACTGAGAGGTTCAGCCACATTTGCAGTGCTACAGCACTGAGAGGTTTCGCCACATCTGCAGTTCTACAGCACTAAGAGGTTCAGCGATATCTGCAGTTCTACAGCACTAAGAGGTTCAGCCATATCTGCAGTTCTACAGCACTGAGAGGTTCAGCCATATCTGCAGTTCTACAGCACTGAGAAGTTCCGCCATACCTGCAGTTCTACAGCACTGAGAGGTTCCGCCATACCTGCAGTTCTACAGCACTGAGAGGTTCAGCCATATCTGCAGTTCTACAGCACTGAGAGGTTCCGCCATACCTGCAGTTCTACAGCACTGAGAGGTTCAGCCATATCTGCAGTTGTACAGCACTAAGAGGTTCAGCGATATCTGCAGTTCTACAGCACTGAGAGGTTCAGCCACATCTGCAGTTCTACAACACCGAGAGGTTCCACCACATCTGCAGTTCTGCAGCACTAAGAGGTTCAGCGATATCTGCAGTTCTACAGCACTGAGAGGTTCAGCCACATTTGCAGTGCTACAGCACTGAGAGGTTTCGCCACATCTGCAGTTCTACAGCACTAAGAGGTTCAGCGATATCTGCAGTTCTACAGCACTAAGAGGTTCAGCCATATCTGCAGTTCTACAGCACTGAGAGGTTCCGCCATACCTGCAGTTCTACAGCACTGAGAGGTTCCGCCATACCTGCAGTTCTACAGCACTGAGAGGTTCAGCCATATCTGCAGTTCTACAGCACTGAGAGGTTCCGCCATACCTGCAGTTCTACAGCACTGAGAGGTTCAGCCATATCTGCAGTTCTACAGCACTGAGAGGTTCAGCCATATCTGCAGTACTACAGCACTAAGAGGTTCAGCGATATCTGCAGTTCTACAGCACTGAGAGGTTCAGCCACATCTGCAGTTCTACAACACCGAGAGGTTCCACCACATCTGCAGTTCTGCAGCACTAAGAGGTTCAGCGATATCTGCAGTTCTACAGCACTGAGAGGTTCAGCCACATTTGCAGTACTACAGCACTGAGAGGTTTCGCCACATCTGCAGTTCTACAGCACTAAGAGGTTCAGCGATATCTGCAGTTCTACAGCACTAAGAGGTTCAGCAATATCTGCAGTTCTGCAGCACTAAGAGGTTCAGCAATATCTGCAGTTCTGCAGCACTAAGAGGTTCAGCAATATCTGCAGTTCTGTAGCACTGAGACGTTCAGCAATATCTGCAGTTCTGCAGCACTAAGAGGTTCGGCGATATCTGCAGTTCTACAGCACTAAGAGGTTCAGCAATATCTGCAGTTCTACAGCACTAAGAGGTTCAGCCATATCTGCAGTTCTACATTACTAAGAGGTTCAGCAATATCTGCAGTTCTACAGCACTAAGGGGTTCAGCGATATCTGCAGTTCTACAGCACTAAGGGGTTCAGCCATATCTGCAGTTCTACAGCACTAAGGGGTTCAGCCATACCTGCAGTTCTGCAGCACTAAGAGGTTCGGCGATATCTGCAGTTCTACAGCACTAAGAGGTTCAGCAATATCTGCAGTTCTACAGCACTGAGAGGTTCAGCCATATCTGCAGTTCTACAGCACTGAGAAGTTCCGCCATACCTGCAGTTCTACAGCACTGAGAGGTTCCGCCATACCTGCAGTTCTACAGCACTGAGAGGTTCAGCCATATCTGCAGTTCTACAGCACTGAGAGGTTCCGCCATACCTGCAGTTCTACAGCACTGAGAGGTTCAGCCATATCTGCAGTTGTACAGCACTAAGAGGTTCAGCGATATCTGCAGTTCTACAGCACTGAGAGGTTCAGCCACATCTGCAGTTCTACAACACCGAGAGGTTCCACCACATCTGCAGTTCTGCAGCACTAAGAGGTTCAGCGATATCTGCAGTTCTACAGCACTGAGAGGTTCAGCCACATTTGCAGTGCTACAGCACTGAGAGGTTTCGCCACATCTGCAGTTCTACAGCACTAAGAGGTTCAGCGATATCTGCAGTTCTACAGCACTAAGAGGTTCAGCCATATCTGCAGTTCTACAGCACTGAGAGGTTCCGCCATACCTGCAGTTCTACAGCACTGAGAGGTTCCGCCATACCTGCAGTTCTACAGCACTGAGAGGTTCAGCCATATCTGCAGTTCTACAGCACTGAGAGGTTCCGCCATACCTGCAGTTCTACAGCACTGAGAGGTTCAGCCATATCTGCAGTTCTACAGCACTGAGAGGTTCAGCCATATCTGCAGTACTACAGCACTAAGAGGTTCAGCGATATCTGCAGTTCTACAGCACTGAGAGGTTCAGCCACATCTGCAGTTCTACAACACCGAGAGGTTCCACCACATCTGCAGTTCTGCAGCACTAAGAGGTTCAGCGATATCTGCAGTTCTACAGCACTGAGAGGTTCAGCCACATTTGCAGTACTACAGCACTGAGAGGTTTCGCCACATCTGCAGTTCTACAGCACTAAGAGGTTCAGCGATATCTGCAGTTCTACAGCACTAAGAGGTTCAGCAATATCTGCAGTTCTGCAGCACTAAGAGGTTCAGCAATATCTGCAGTTCTGCAGCACTAAGAGGTTCAGCAATATCTGCAGTTCTGTAGCACTGAGACGTTCAGCAATATCTGCAGTTCTGCAGCACTAAGAGGTTCGGCGATATCTGCAGTTCTACAGCACTAAGAGGTTCAGCAATATCTGCAGTTCTACAGCACTAAGAGGTTCAGCCATATCTGCAGTTCTACATTACTAAGAGGTTCAGCAATATCTGCAGTTCTACAGCACTAAGGGGTTCAGCGATATCTGCAGTTCTACAGCACTAAGGGGTTCAGCCATATCTGCAGTTCTACAGCACTAAGGGGTTCAGCCATACCTGCAGTTCTGCAGCACTAAGAGGTTCGGCGATATCTGCAGTTCTACAGCACTAAGAGGTTCAGCAATATCTGCAGTTCTGCAGCACTGAGAGGTTCAGCAATATCTGCAGTTCTACAGCACTAAGAGGTTCAGCCATATCTGCAGTTCTACATCACTAAGAGGTTCAGCAATATCTGCAGTTCTACAGCACTAAGGGGTTCAGCGATATCTGCAGTTCTACAGCACTAAGGGGTTCAGCCATATCTGCAGTTCTACAGCACTAAGGGGTTCAGCCATACCTGCAGTTCTGCAGCACTAAGAGGTTCGGCGATATCTGCAGTTCTACAGCACTAAGAGGTTCAGCAATATCTGCAGTTCTGCAGCACTGAGAGGTTCAGCAATATCTGCAGTTCTACAGCACTAAGAGGTTCAGCCATATCTGCAGTTCTACATCACTAAGAGGTTCAGTAATATCTGCAGTTCTACAGCACTAAGGGGTTCAGCGATATCTGCAGTTCTACAGCACTAAGGGGTTCAGCCATATCTGCAGTTCTACAGCACTAAGGGGTTCAGCCATACCTGCAGTTCTGCAGCACTAAGAGGTTCGGCGATATCTGCAGTTCTACAGCACTAAGAGGTTCAGCAATATCTGCAGTTCTGCAGCACTGAGAGGTTCAGCAATATCTGCAGTTCTACAGCACTAAGAGGTTCAGCCATATCTGCAGTTCTACATCACTAAGAGGTTCAGCAATATCTGCAGTTCTACAGCACTAAGGGGTTCAGCGATATCTGCAGTTCTACAGCACTAAGGGGTTCAGCCATATCTGCAGTTCTACATCACTAAGAGGTTCAGCAATATCTGCAGTTCTACAGCACTAAAGGGTTCAGCAATATCTGCAGTTCTACAGCACTAAGGGGGTACAGCCATATCTGCAGTTCTGCAGCACTAAGGGGTTCAGCCATATCTGCAGTTCTGCAGCACTGGGAGGTTCCACCATATCTGCAGCAATGAGAGGTTCAGCCATATCTGCAGGTCAACAGCACTGCCGTTTCCCCTTTCCCATGCGCGGTGTCATGTATCAGAACCCCGAGTACAATTCCTGCTATCCTTGCGCCCTCCTAGAGGTTCCTTCGTAAAGTAGTCCGCATGGCTTAGATGGAGAAGCCCTCGAGGGCCGACTAACCAGTTTCTGGAGAGAGTGATTTTCTCCTGGACTGAATCTTTCTTGTGACCCATGAGATCTAGGAATTCACTGAGATGGATTCGAAGGATTGATGGCTATTGCTTACTTCTTTACAGTTTAGGTGACCAGTTTTAGCAGCCTATTACACACTCCAATCTACTGATGACATTTGAGCAATTCAGATGTGGTGCTGGAGAGGTCAAGAACATTGAAAGGACCATGATGCTTTCTGTGTCTTTGTGGTTGTGCCAGCTTGCTGGAGAGACACCCACAACAGGAGAAAAAAATGCTTTTGAACTAAAAGAAAACACAGAGTTTTGATTTTTTTCTGTTTGTTTTCCTTGTTTGTTTTAGTCTACTGTAATGTTTCTGCATGCATGTGAGTATGCAGACGTGTGTGAATGTCTTATAATTTTTTGTAAATTAAACCAACTTATTTATATGTGCTGGTTTTCCCATTAGAATTATTTTTTGCTGATGAAATAAACATCGTGCCTGCAAAGCAAATGGTTAAGTGTTTATACAGCTAGCTTGTATAGCAAGGGGAAAATCCATCTGTCGGAGAAGGAAAGTTTGTCAGAGCTGCTCCCTTCGACACTAGCCTTCCATCACTTGGCCTCATACTTCCGCTACCCAAAGCCACTGCTGCTTTCTCCTTTACTTCCACAGGCCTGCCATCTTCCACCTCCCCGTAGGAGCACCCGCTTGTTCCTTCCTCCTCATCAGGTATTTCTCTTGCTATCTCCTTCCCGCCAACAGGCACTCCCGCTTGATCCCTCAGGCAGTCCCGCACTTCCCCCTAAACATTTTGTCCATTCAGGCCTCCACCCAGCAAAAGCAGCTGTGAGATGAGGTAAGCCTGGAGCAGAGCCAAGAGTCATGATAACAGCACCCAGCGGGAAGTAATTTATTGTTGAGTGCAAGAGTGCATGGCTGTGTGTGTGTTTGTGTGCGCACATACGTGTGTGTCATTATGCCCATGCATGTGCATCTGAGATTGCCTGGATTTAGAAGGAGCGTATGAGTGTTGTGCCCTCCATGGTAATTTGATAGCCCAGGCACAATCGTCCTAATTGTTGGCAGCTTGTGGGCATCTGTAGGCTGACACTGATTGATCATGTATGATGAAACGCTGGTCCCTACTTAATGGTGGAAATATTTGTTAACTTGCGGGCCATCCAATGCATGTTGTCCATTCACACCCAGTAGAATGACGGTCCTAGCACAATGATAATAATTCTTGGCAACTTGCTACTTTCATCAGTGAATTCACATTGTCTACCCATGATAAAATGACGGCCTTCACATAAATCCTGGCATATTGTGGGCATCCACAAAGGTGCATTTATCTGGCCTGGTGATGGCCCTTAGAGAATGCTGGGCATTGTTGACATTTTGAGAAATGCCAGGGTCTGATGGGTGTGCCATAGACAACGGAACCAGAGTGTGAAATGAGATGGATTGGCAAAGAATGTATATTGAGATACTCTTAAATATTTGTAGTTTGACCTTGTTAGGATGTCTATTGTACAGAGCCATTGGGTGAGAAGAAGACTATTACTTGCCATTGTCAGGATCAACATTGCATTCTATTTCTCCCCTCCAAAGTGCAGTCACACAACAGAGACATTTTAGATGATTACGCTATTGATCCAATGCAAATCTCTATTGTAAGGGATATTGATGTAGGTGATATGAAAATAAATATGCTCTTGAGCAATCAAGCAAAATAAAGCTCCTATCATAGATAGAACGCATTCCATTGTCAACACAAAACAGTTGTTTGAAAGACGTGTACCGACATACGCCCATGCTGGAGATGGGAAAGAGTCGAGTGTGAATCGTAGTGAGCGCCTTCCAATGAAGACACTATTGCAACACACTGGACGAGGTGAGTGTTAGATGTTTTGAGGGACAATGGTCAATATATGTGACATGCCCTGCTGAATAAGTATAATAGAGGCAATTTCTTCCTCTCTGGCGTAGGAGCCCAAGGAAAAGCGTTCACAGACACGGTTCCAACTCAATCCACTTACATCCCCTCTTTCCTACCATTTCTATCCCACCATGATTCATATCCCAGCACCTGAGCTATGATCTCAGTCCCTGGGATGCTCCCATGTCAGGCCAATCTGGGAGCTGTGAAGACGTTAAAAAAAGGGCATCAAGCTAAACTGAGCGCAGGAGTCGACTGCACTAAACATTGTCACAACCTCGGTCATGTCTGAGCTGCCTACAGTCCTCAACATTTTATTGCTTAGTAGGAAGATAAGCACAAACTCTTAGAAAAGGAAGTTGATTTGTCCTTTAATGTCATTTATCAAGAAAAGGCATCTTTTATAGTTTCTCATGGTTTAAATACCCACCAATGTCAGGAAAGACCAAAATCCATCCAGACCCATCAGCGTTTTACACTGAGCTAACTTGGAGGGTATGAAAGTAGTGACTAAGAAAACATGGACAGTCCACTAACCCCAGCCAATGCCACATAGGACATCTCGGAAGCCTAAAAGTAATGACGTCATGAATCGAGTCCTTAATTACATAAACATAGACATTGATTGGCAGGAAGCGTTGTGTATGGATGGAGTGGAAGGAAATGACATCAATATGGTGAGAGCCGGTGGGTTAGTGGATAGAATGAGGGTAGAGCAGCCATGTAGCTTCCTCAGTCTTGTAGAGGAAAGAAGCTGATAACTGAGGGAAGCGGAATATAAAAAAGCCTCAGGTAGATAACAGGATTCTCCGCTAGAGACTTGTAACAGGGCACGCACTGAGGACAGAGGAAACACTCAGACATATGGGTGTGTATCCCATCACTTACCCTCTGCGATCATGGGGCCCAGCATGAATGCACGGCCTAATCTGAGGAACGTCAACTGAGGGATGCAACACTGGCATCTGTGACTTCCACAGACTTCCGGTATGAGACCTGGAAGCAGTCACAAATCTCTAATACAGTGCATCCGGGTTGGATGGGTACTGCGAATAAACCAAAAAAAGCAAACAAAAGAGCATCAGGGGCAATCCAGGTAAAGGACCATCACCTCCATCAACACATACAGTTTCTCTCCGCCCACAATGATTGTTTACTTTTCAGTGTCATGCATCCTAGGGGTGATTCTCCTCGGCAAGGAATAGTCCTATTCTTACCCAATGACTCTATAGAATAGACATGCTATCAAGGTTAAAATAGAAATGTTTAGGAATATCCCATTTTACATTCTTTGCCAGTCCATCGGAGTCACACTCTGGTTCCATTCTCTATGGCAGACTGATCAGACTCTGGCATTTCTCGATATGCCAAGAATGCCCAGCATTCTCTAAGAGCCATCACATGCCACATATATGCACCAACATGGATGCCCACGGCATGCCAGGATTTATTACCGTTGTCTCAGGCTGTTAGTAGTGGGTGGACTTTGTGCCATAAATGGACACAAGATACCAAGAAGTATTCCCATTATGTGAAGGCGCGTCATTTTACCATGGGTAAGCAATGTGAATTCTCTCAAGAAATGAACAAGTTGCCAAGAACTATCATCATTCTACTCTGGCCGCCATTTTACTGGGGGTGAATTGCAGCATGCCACGGATGGCCCACGAGTTGCCAGATATTACGCCATTAAGTGGAGACCAGCATTTTATCATATATGATCAATAAGTGTCATCCTATACATGCCCACAAGCTGATAACAATAAGGACCACTGTGCACGAGCTAGCAATCTACCAAGGCGGGCAGTGGGCACAACACTCGCACACTCCGCATACATGCATGCAGAGTTTGACATACACATGCATGCACGTTCCAACACACATGTAGTTTCACACAGACAGACATGCACTCACACACTCCTCATACATGCATGCAGAGTTTGAGATACACTTGCATGCACGCTCCAACACACATGTAGTTGCACACAGACAGACATGCACTCACACACAAAAATACAAAATCAATTTCTTACTAAAAAATGACTTCCACTGGATGCTATCCTGACTCTTGGTTCTGCTCCAGGCTTACCTCCCTGTGATAGCTGGCTCTTGTGGTTAAAAAACTGAAAGGACAAAGTGCACAGGGACAATTGTTGGACTGCCTGGGGCACCACACAGGAGTGCCTGTTGATGGAAAGGAGGAGGGAGAAGGGAAGAAGTGGGTGTTCCTACCGGGGTGTAAAGGAGAAAATGTGAGTGGCTGTGGGCCCAACATGGCTAGGTGGGCAGTATAATGGCATCTTCCTGTTTTATTATCTTTTGCTATCAACCGCCAGAATCCAACATGATTTCTACTTTTTACTGCACTAATTAATTCCAACCAAATGTTTTCATCCCCACTTTTCTTAGTTTGCACCAGTAGTCTCTTGTAATTAGTTCTTTTTTCCCTTAAGGCCATAACATTATTGTTTTTTGCGCCAGTATAAGCTCCTTTTTTGCCTCACAGCACTCCTTCTCATACCAGGGATTTACCAAACTACTTCTTTCAGTTTTCCCTCCGCTCACTTTAGGAATTGTACTCAAAATAGGTTTTAACGCTTCTACCGATGCTTGGTGTACAATCATTCAGGGAACTCTGTAGCAGGCAAATCAATATATGGGGCAATGAAGTTTGTGAACATAACATAGATTTGCATCATAGCCTCAACTGGCCATTTTAGCGCTCTACGGTTGTTACTTACTATTGGCTCATAAAAAAAAGTATAATTTATATCTTCATTGTTCCCTGAAGTTATTTTGAATATATCCGCTGCTAGTGTCAGATGCAAGGGGTAATGATCGCTATCAGTTCTAGCATCAACTACTAGATCTTTTACATTCTGCCAGAATCCGATGGATGTTATAATGTAGTTGATGCTACTCTTACTAAGGCAAACCGGGCATCATGCATCGCAGTGCCCTCACGGTCAGGAACTGGTAACTTGGAGAGCCAATCTTAGGGCAGCTGGGACACTCAGGAAGTGGGTCTCGGGTGTCTTAATGTCCCTTGACAGGTGCTTAGTTTGAGTGCTATGGGAGTCAGGAGTGGACTGATGTTCTCGGTTTTCATCGCTGGGAGTACCCCGGGTATTGGTGGGCCGCGGCTCCGGTAGGTCCCTAGGCCTCCATACGCATTGGAGTGGCAGATGTAACCGTCCGGAGTTGTACATTTTCTTGCTTGTGTGTTGCATCGAGGTAGCCAATGAGCAGCAGTTGATGAACAAGTGTAACACACAGCTGGGGCACATAGCCACAGCGTGGCAAATGTGCTGGAACAGGAGAGAAAGACATCGGAACAGCCATGTAACCTCACAGGGGTGGTTTCACTGTTTCTACAACTGAGCAACGCATGGATTGCAGAAGAGTGGCGGGATACATGGGAATGAACACTATATTTCCCATGATTCGCTGTTCATCTTGAACCTGGAAGAGGAACCTCTTTGTGGGTTAGAGGAACAATAAGGAAGTATTTAACTCACCCCCGACATCGAAGTCGGGCAGATTATTCTTGCTAGGATGTTCCTGGATGTGCTGCCGAGATTCGTCGAGGATCGGTTCACAGTACTGTAAGGGTGCTTGCACCACCTTCGATTTGTTTTTGTGTTAGCAGCTCTGAGAATGAGGGGAACCTCAT
The DNA here is from genome assembly GCF_964263255.1 of Lissotriton vulgaris. Lineage (NCBI taxonomy): Eukaryota > Metazoa > Chordata > Amphibia > Caudata > Salamandridae > Lissotriton > Lissotriton vulgaris. The sequence goes on from NC_141694.1 coordinate 1,907,392,813, forward strand.
GCAGGGCTCTTGTTACCTGACTGGGTGTTTGGAGCGATGTTCTGTTTACCGGTGTGGTGACTACCTGTTGGACTTGGCCCTTTTGGCAGGTTCACCCCTGAACTTTTTGCCTTTTAATATGACCTGATACTAGTAGTTTATGGCCTCTGCGCACTTTAGCCATGTGGCCCAGTGTAAAGTGCGTGCGCTCTGAGTGCATGTGGTGAGACTGGTCTGCCCTCCCATAGGAATGCATGGGGGATATGTGTGTCCATTTTAATTCCTGCACAATGGTGGGTGCAGATTTTTTGTGACTAGTGGAGAGAGAAGTGCCACTTTTAGAAGTTGGCATTTCTGTTTGCAGTGTCTGCCTGCCTGATGTGAACTGCATGTCTGGCTTGTGCTTGACAGGGGCTGGCTGGTGTGCTTGGCTCCAGAAACCAGGATGGGTCTGCCCGGTGGTGAATAGGGAGATCTGAATGTAGATGGGAGGGAGTTGTACCTGGGACCTGAATTGGGCTTTGCCTTCCCTCCACAATGTTGGCTCCACCTCCTGTGGTGCATCAGATGTCCCTGGCCTGTCCTGTGAATACAATGGGGAGCTGAGAAAAACAAAGAGCTCCTGAACCAGTTGCATCTAGTTCTCCCCTTGCCCTACAGTTGTAGACAACGGAAAATGCAATATAAATATAGCGGCTGTGACCCCATGAAGATGTTCTCTTTTGGATCCTGACTGAGGGGGGCTTGCTGCCGGTGGGGCCCAGGAGGGACCGCCATGGGGGCTGCCTCACAGCTGGAGGGCCCTGTGTGCTGGACCCTGGGCCCTACATTGCCCTCTTGTTGCCCCAGAACTTCGTGGACCTTTTTCTCTTCATTTTATTTTGCCACGGCTTGCTACAGCCTTCCAGCACCTGAGGAGTGCTTTATTTTGCTTTTAAACTTGCCCAGCAGAGGGAGAGCGTGGGCTTCGCAGTGCAGAGCTGCCTCTCGCCTGGAGGGAATCCCCAGCGTATGGATCCCCCCGAAATTGCCTGGACTTTGTGGGTGCCCATCACGCTTATATCGCTATTTTTGCTGGCGGCTGCCTACCCGTCATTATTGTGAGCTTGCGGGTGCCCACTCCGCTCTTTGTGTTAAATTACGCCGGGAGCCTACCCCTCATTGTGCCCCGAGTCAGGAAAACTGCCGCCACTGTCCAGCCGCAGCCTCCCGGAAGTCAGGCAAGTCTGCCTGTGACGTGGGCAAGACCGCGGCAGGACCGGAAGCACTGCAGCGTCGGTGCGGGGCTCCCGTGTGCCGATGGGAGCCCCGGGGTGTACGGCACGAGGGAGGACGGGAGCCTACACCACCTCCCGGATCATGAGAGAGGAGCCCCGCGTCCCAGGAGGGGGCCCAGGTGAAGAGTAGATGCGGCTGATGCCGCCGGTGGCAGCCCGGGGCTCCCATGAGGAAAGGGAAGTCCCGCAAGTGCTGCAGACCGCCGCCAGAGTCTCCCCAGCGAGGGAGAAGCCCAGAGTCTCTGCCCAGAGAGCCAGTGAGTTTTAAGATGGCTGGAAGGAGGGATGGCAGAGGCACCCGGTCAAAGCGGCCCTGTTTGTGCAGCGGGCCGTTCCAACATGGCGATAGCTGTTTAAAGGGCCCCCGTGGGGGTCCTGAGGTCCCGTGGGCCCATGCCCTCCAGTTCCTTTGAGGGGGCCAGAGATAGGCACACAGTGCCCATTTGGTGAGCGGGCTCACAGTTGCAGGCTGCTCCGACAGAGGGGCATCTTTTGGTTTTAGAGCCCGCGTGGGCCTAGTGATGGGCAGGATTCTTTCCGGAGCCAGTGCGCTCCATGGGGGCAGATTTATTTTCAGAGCCAGATGGCTTCACCGCCCGCAGTATTTGTTTTAGAGCCCAGATGGCTCCAACCAAGAGGACACGTAATTGTTTACAGGGCCAGAGGGCCTGTGTCCTTTCCCCAGTGCTTGGAGACATGCTTCTTTCCGGAGCTAGATGGCTCCAACATTGGGCACAGTTATTTCAAGGGCCAGTGAGAGCCCATGCCTCATTTGATTATTTACAGCTGCGCAGCACTTAGTGCCAGCTGCTCCGTTTAGGCCCTCATGTGAGATTCACAGCTGCCCAGCAAGTGGTGGGCAGCTGCTAAGTTTAGGTTTGCGCAGTGGCGCACCCTTGATCTTCGCTGCCTAGGCAGCAGCCCTTACTTTGTGGACATAGGGATTTGAGCCCCCCTGTTTGAGATGGCCAGTTGGCCAGGGGGATGGTTACATTTATAGGGTGCCAGGCCCTAATGTAATTTATGTGCTAATGTGATGTGGTGCTAGGAAATGTAAAGCATGTAGTATGTTTTACGGACCCTGTTTGATACCTCTAAATATGGTTTATGATTATGAAGTTGTTTTGCATATCATGGTTTTATGCAAGTGAGATTATGTTTCACTCTGTGATTTACGCCCCTAATGTGAGTTATGCTTAGGAAGTTAGGGTCTAATGCATTTAGACTTGTATGATACTGTGCATAATGTAGTTTATGTCACAGACTGATGCTAAGTACAGTGATTACCAGTGTTTATTGGTTGTACGTTTATGATCTAGTTTTCTTTTACTAAGTTCACTTTGTGATGGTTCTCACATTGGTCCAAGTGGCCCTGTCAGGTGTACATAATCCCTTGTAAATATCCTTGTAAATATTGCCCTGTGCCAGTTGGCACAGTGTACATTATGTGTTTAATATTCTAATGTGTTTTGAGAATACAAAGGCTAATATTGATATAACCTTGTGTGGAGTTCCTTTTGTAGTGTGCCTGGGATGTTGTTGCTGTTGTGTGTGTGCACAAATGCTTTACACATGGCTTCCGGGATAAGCCTGACTGCTCGTGCCAAGCTACCAAGGGGGTGAGCAGGGGTTATCTTTGGTGTGTAACTCCCAAGCCCTGACTAGAGTGGTGGTCTCTGCCTGTCTTCGGCGCAAGCCATAGATCCCATTACTAACACTACCACTACCTAGTTGGGCGCTTTGTTGACAGTACGATAAAATGTGTAATTATTGCTCTAAAGGTCATTTTAGATCAGGCGCTATTGAGCAGCTACCAGCTACGTTGTTCTATTAATGTTCTGGCTTCACAGGCGAGAATAGGATTTCCTAATTTCTTACAGAGTTTTCAGAGTTATTGGAGACATTGGTCAGTACCGTGAATCCAGTGCATATAATTAACTACGAGACATGAATTTGCGTGCTTATAGTCAGACCACAAATACTTGGTGATTAAGAACTTAAAGGGGTATGAAGGAATCCCCATCATCTAATTATGTTTACAAACACAGCTCTAATGCTTAAGCAGTGTCCAATGTAATTATGACTGATTATGAACTAAAGCAAGGATATATTTTAACTCCCTTACCTTTTCCTTTTATATAATTGATTCACCTAATCAATTTTGTTTAACAATTTCCCCCCAAATTGGAAAATGTTAAGTGTTATTCCTTTTTGTATCCAGATGACTTAATCTTATTGGCTCTCACACCAAAGAAATCTAAGTGTTTTCTATAAATATACTTTGAAACATTACGTTAAGATGAATGTTCAGAAAAGTAACATCAGATCCGTTGACGTAAGTAAAGAAAAAAATATGTATTGCTGGAAATCGGGGAATGATATAATGAATAAGGAGAAATATCCCTGTTTCTGTAGAATTTTCTCCCAAAATCTAGATTCAAAATTCCATACCACATATTTAAGGTTGAAGGCTCTAGGCCGCAGGGAAGTGACTCATTCATTATATAAAGATATTGGGAAAATGTACTTTAAGCACCTTATTATGATACATATTGTTGGGGACCTGCAATGTCTGATTTATGTGCTATGTCAACTCCTACGGTGGTCTTAGTTTCAAAGGGAGGGTCATAGATACAGGAAGTCCATGAGTGCAATACATATTGTAACCACTGCCAATGCTTGTTTGCTGGATATATTGTTTTAGCATCGCCAATGCTTGTTTTGCCTAGTAAGGTGTTGTCACCACTGATTGTTTGTTGAAAGGTAACCTCCTGCACATTTCCTGCTGGGCTGCTTCCTCCTGTTGCTAGGCAACCCCCACCTGTGAGTGTGGCAGACTGTTGTCCACTGCTGCCTGACAAGCTAGTGGTACTTGGCTTTGTTTCGGTTCCTTCCTTGTCAAACAGCTGACTCCTAGCAATGCTCTCAAGAGAATTCCTCAGCTTCCTTCCTGCAGGGTCTGGTGCTGATCAGCTCCCTTTCCTGGAAACGCTCACAGGGAAAACCTCTGCTTCACTCCTTGCAGCCTCTTGCGGCAGACAGAACAGATAGCAGAATAAGGCCTCCCTGGCCAACAGCTAAGTGGAGTGTGCTCACAGAGACGTGTTGTGTGTTTGAACTGTGTGCGTGCTCGCTCATAGAGTCATTGGGGCCAATTCCATTGCGGTTTGGAAGGCCTCCTAACAGCATTTGCTCTGTCAAATTCGGATTGGGAATGTGTCTTTCCGACTGAATTGGAAAGGTTTCCGACCGACTGAGTACGATACAAGTTAGGCATTCGGAAGATCCCAATCCGAACCTGATGGCATTCGGAATGACCGAGTCATACGGAGCAGAATTATACGTCTGTACGGGCAGCGTTTTCGACTGACCGATTATGATGCTGGATTTGGACAGCCTTTCTAAATTGTGCTGTCCGACTCGAATCAGCAGTCGGAATCAGACTTTTGGGGGCCTGTAGCGGGCCCCCCTGCACTCTGAGCCTTTCCAATCGGGCCTGTGGGGGTACCCATGGCTCCCCCCTTACCAGCCATGTATAGTGTGGCAGGCACTAGGGGGTGCACGCCACAGGGTGCCTGATTTTGTCTCAGCCACCCCTTTCTTCAATGGGAGCCTATGCTTTCAGTCGGAACATAGGCTTGTAACTGCAAATCGTAACTGGAAGGATCCGGATGCATCGTACTCGGTCGTTTGGACTCTCCTGATCCGAGTCAGTCGGAAACCATTCCCAAACCGATTCGGTCTGGAAGATTTCCAAACTGCATCGGAACAGGGCCCCTAGTGTATTTTGACCAGTGCTCAGAAAGACAAGTTGTGTGCTTTGAAGTGTGCACTAACACTTCCGTAATCAGAAATGAAAACAGAGTAAAGCAGTCTATTTAGCAATAGCAGAGACCTTTGGACCTTTCTCTTTTTAGGACAATCTCTGCCCTACTGTGTTGTGAACGCACATCTAGCATACTCTTTTGTTGCTTTTTTTGTTATGTTCGTTTGGCGTGCACGCCTTCCTTTAAGGGCTGAGGGCCATCCTGTTATTTTCTGTTATGATTATATTATTATTTTACAGTGTGTAATGACTTGTAATGAGAAACTACTACTTTGAAAGCACAAGGATAGAATGAGAGACCCTAGAGGCAGTGATTGCGTGCACTAATTACATTACAAGACTTAACTCAGTGAAGAGAGTGCACATACAGGTGATTATTATATGAATGTATGTAGCATGATGGTCACTGTGTAAGTGCTTATGCGTCACTGATAGCTGTTCTCTTCCCCCATGTAGCATTGTCTCTTCCCCCATGTAGGAGTGACGACATGGCCATAATGAGGGACTCACAAGCCTCATAATCAATCAGATGGCATCATTTATGAAAGAAAATGACACGGGCCAATTAAAAACATGGGCGGAGAGTGGGCCGAGCTTCCACTCCATACTCCATTACTGCATGCCTCACAAGGCGAGTAGCACATGCGCGCTGCCACTATAGGCTCGACCAAAAAAAGGCTTGATGATGGAACCAAAACTAGTGGACCAGTGGTAGCATCATTCCACTAATGCGTGAAAGAGTGCTTGTGCATGCACAAATGGCACCATTTCTTATATGTACTGATCCAAGATAATGGACACACATAGTAATTAAAGTGGTGGATAGGTTAGTCAGTTATTTGAATTTTGAAGGATAGCTGAGGGGGATAGAAGAGGAAAAAAGGTTTGTATTTATATAGCGCTTGTTACCCCTGATGGGGTGTTGAAGCGCACATGGCTCTACAAATAATTTTTTGTGCAAAAGTGACAACAATAAAAAGGACAGTGCATTCTGGGGGAAAGTCAGGAGGAGTGCGTAGAGTCAGCGGGTTCAGGGGAAAGGAAAATCAGGCCAAAAAAGTGCAAAAGCAAGGAACATGGGGTTTAGGAATCACATAATGAGCGAGCAACAGAGCATGAGTTGGGGGAAGAAGTATATGAGAGAAAACAGCACACAAGTGAAAGAGCAACAAGGAGTAAACTGGCCGACACATTTAGAGGGAAGACGAAGGAGAGATCTAAACACAAGATCGACAAGGAAAGCCATCAAATAAGAGAGTGAGAGAATAAAGGCAGCCAAAGGAAAACAATGGGCAGGTGTAGATGCATGTATGTTCTTGGCAAGCCCAAAATAGGCCTCACGCTGTCTGGAAGGCAAGAATCAAAAAGCATGGTTCAAGAAGAACATTCTGATTTTGTGCATATAATCTAATCACACTAAATTAACATACAATGCACTTCTTTACTGAACATAGTGAGCACAATGTATTAATATAGGCCACAAAACAATTGCACATAATGCATTGTTCTTTGGTGGTAAAGGGACAGAGAAGGAGATACCCAGCCAGCTATTGTGCATTAACTGATATATTACATGATAACTTTTATTGGATGTTTTGCAACAATCACTACAAATATATTCTTTTACACAGTATCTTGAATTTTGGTACATTTTTACAAGCTTGTAACAATGGGAACAAACCTCCTTACTTGTGTCTAATATATTTTTAAACACAAATGAACACTGCAAGCAGGACGTCTTTGAAAGTATTAGTAACAATTGTACTACAAGACTGGTATTGACGAAGAATGGTAATGAAATTGTTCAGATGAAAGATTACTACTGCAAGACTGTAAGAAAGAAGAAGAGAAGATAATCTAATGCCACAGTCAGAATATAACACCCCGCTCTTTAGCATCCTCGGTCAGTGTACAGTTTCAAGCTCTGGGTGCTGTTGTGAGGCTGTCAATAGGGTTTGCTCCAGCAGAAGGAAAAACTGTTAAATAATTCAGAAGTCTTGTTATTGCTGCCCATCCTCGCGCAAAACCTCAGCAGGGAAACTTAGGGTGGACACCCTTTGATAGTGGAAGCGATGAGCCATCCTTGAACAGATATTCTGATTAACCCAAGGATTTACAATTTGCATTTCACACCTTGCCAACTCTAGTATGTCTCAATGTTTGGCACATTTTTGTACCCATGCAGCGACAGGACTGAACATTAATCCCAAAGCAACCTGAGATCATAGGATCCATGTGTTGTAGAGGAAATTTCCAGGTAATCTTTTGTCCAATACACAAGGTTATTTTACAGTTTTTAGTTTTCAGTTGTTCGTTTATGGCAGCTGTGGTTGGACTATCAACACCGATTATGGATTAACGCCACAGCAAAGATGTCAGCACTACTGTAAATATCTAAGGAAATGCAACGATTAGGCCAAGCTTGCATCAAATATATCAAGGGTGCCACCCATTACACCAGCAGAAACACGATTAAACCATGAGTGCCTAAAATAATACAGGATGGATCACCCGTTATGGCAGGATCACTGTTCTGTGAGAAGTCGAAATTACGTCCAAGACTGCCGTCATGATGCCACAGATGCATCCCTGGCAGCAGCTGCAAGTCATCTCCGTGAGATATAGGACTTGATGTCATGTACATATGCTAATTCTTGGCAGTTCACTCTGAGCTGATCTGAGTACTACAGTATGTTGCTGCACCAGTAAATCAATGAGGATTCCAATTAAACAGTTTTTAACAAGAGCGATACGACACTGGTTCTGCAAAAAAAAAAAAAAAAAAAAGATTCAATTATCTCTTCTCTCCAAACTCACGAGTGTGGATTTTCTTGTGCAGCTTTAAGTAGCCGCTGGTACTGAAAGCCTTCTTGCACTCAGTACATTTATATAGTTTTACCCCTGTGTGGCATCGATGGTGTATTGATCAATGGGACTTTGTAGTGAAAGCTTTGTGGCATTCAGTACATGGAAATGGCTTCTCACCGCTATGGGTTCTCTTATGCTCTATTAATGCTCTGTTTTTAATAAAAGCTTTGTCACACTCAGGACACTTATATGGTTTCTCACCAGTATGGATTCTCTGGTGTATCAATAGATATGCTTTAGCAATGAAAGCCTTTTCACATTCTGAGCACTTATGTGGTTTTACCCCAGAGTGTAATTTCTGGTGTTGTGTTAGCTGTCCCTGTGATCTATAAGCCTTGTCTTCACATTGCATACACTCATATGGATTTTCCCCAGTGTGTATTCTGCAGTGTACTATTAGCTGTTGCTTTCTAAAGAAAGCCTTGTCACACTCTGTGCAGTTATAGGATTTCACGTCACTATGAATCATCTGGTGCCACGTTAGTTGTCCTTTCTCACTGAAGGCTTTGTCACACTGCAAGCATTTAAATGGCCTTAATCCTGTGTGGCGTGCTTGGTGACTCTTTAAAAAGGATTTTGTACTGAAGGCTTTGCTGCACTCAGCACATTTATAACGTTTTTCCCCAGTGTGGGTTTTGTGATGCTGCCAGAGTTGGTGTTTTGTAAGAAAAGCCTTCTCACATTCAGTACATTTGTGTGTTCTTAACCCTGTGTGGTGTGCTTGGTGTATCTGTAGAAGATCATTTACATGCAAAGCTTTGTACACTCAGTACATTTGTTACGTTTTTCCCCAGTGTGGACTTTCTGATGGCGCATGAAGGTTCCTTTTACAGCAAAAGACTTGTTACATTCAGTAAATTTATGTGGGCTCTCTCCGGTATGGACTCTGTGATGGTGCAATAAAGAGTTCCTGAAAAAGAAAGCTTTGTCGCATTCAGAACATTAATGTGTTTTTACCTTGGAATGATATTTTACATGTTGTGATAGATGCTGTTTTGAAATAAAGGTTTTGCCACATTTTGAACATATATAGGGTCTTAGCCCTGAGTGACTTGCTTCATGTTGCCTCAGAGATTCACTTCTATTAAACGCTTTCTCACATGTAGTGCATTTGTATGGCTTCTCCCCAGCGTGAATTAATTGGTGTCTCACAAGACCTAATTTAAAGGAAAAGGTTTTGTTGCACAGAGTAACTTTATTTGGCCTTTTCTCACTGTATTTCTTTTCAGGATTCATTAGAAAAGTTTCCTAACATATATTTATTGTTTGAACTAAATTGGTGTGAAATCTCCTAAGAGTAGTGTTACTAAGTTGGAGTTGCTACGGTAAGTCAATTTACTGTTTCATTAAAACGGAGTTAGCATGGAAGACTTTGTCAAATTCAGAGCATCTGCGTAGTCTCTCCTGTGTTACTCTTCTGATCTTCCGAATTCCCTGTAGCCAGCTTCAGTACCTTAGTGTGGTCTGGCTCCTGTATGTTTCTTCTGATGCTCCACGTTCCCTTTACACGTGCCGTGTTATGTTCAGTACATTTGTGTGCCAAGTTCTCTTTAATGATGACTTTACATATTTGGTGGTGTTAGAAATGGGATTTCTGGTTGGCTAAGGCTTGCGCCAAATTCAGGCAGAAACCACCATTCTAAGTCAGGGCAAGGAAGTCACCCGCCAAGATAACCCCTGCTCACCCTCTTGGTAGCTTGGCACGAGCAGTAAGGCTTATCTCAGAGGCGATGTGTAAAGCATTTGCGCAGGCACCCACCAGCAACAACATCCCAGGCCCCCCACAAGAACTCCATGCAAGGTTATATAAAAATAGCCTTTGTATTATCAGAACACATCAGAATCATAATCACAGGATGTACATTGTGCTAACTGGCACGGGCAATATTTACAAGGGATTATATGTACACAGGACAGGGCCATACGGACCGCTGTCAGGACTAAGCACTTGGTAGAACTAGCACTTTGTAAAAATAGAATTAGCACATAGAGCATATCATAACTGTAGCACCAAATAACAAATGTAGCACACAACCAGTAACCACTGGCAAAAGGTAAGTACCACCTATGCAACCCTAACCACCTTAGGAAAATATCACGCAGGGAACCATAAACACACTAGTATAACTATACTAGGAAGAACAACCTCCTAAACATTAAAACACATTCAGAGGTACAGGTAAGACACATGATGCATGAAAACACATTCAGCGGTGTAGGTAAGCAACTTTGTACATTTACTAATACCCAAAGCATCAGCACATAAATCAGCATTTAGCACAGAAATCACATTTAGGTCCAGGTGGCGCCACTGAGCCAAAACCTAAACGTAGCAGCTGCTCACTACTTGCTGGGCAGCCGGGGACAAGAACAGGGCTGAAACGCTGCAGCTGGCACTAAGTGCTGCGCAGCTGTGGAAGGCCAAGTTAGGGATGAAGGAGTGCGACTCACTCCTGAGTCCAAAGAACAAGTGCCCCAAAAAGCAAAACCTAAACGGTGCAGCTGCCTCTACTTGCTGGGCAGCTGTGAAACAGAACTGCGACAGGGCTCTCACTAGCCCTCTGGACAGGGACTGCGCCAACTGCTGAAGCCATCTGGCTCTGAAATAAACAGGTGCATTGGAGCCCTCTGGCTCTTAAAACAACTGGGCCCATCAGGGGCGAATATGTCTTTCCATTCCGCAAAAAAAAAATCCCGCATACCATCACTCCGCATTTTTAAGTCCGCAAAAACCATTACTCCTCATGCATTGATTCCGCAAATTTTCACATAGCATATGACTTCACTCCGCATGCAATTATAACGCAAATGCATGTGTGGTGAAGTCATATACTTTGTAAAAGTACTTTATCTTTAAATATATATATACATATATATATATATATTCACTGAAAATATATAGTTAGGAATTTGCATTTACAAAACCTTGAAAATTCAATGAAAAAACCATTGGTTTTAGGCCATATATAGTTAGGGATTTGCATTTACAAAACCTTATTTTACTCGCATAAAACCATTGAAATTCCATATATAGTTAGATGCGCTAACTATATATCGCGCACCCGCAATCCACTGCTGATGATGTCACATATTACATCATTCATGACATGGTCAGTGACATCACTGATGACATCACTGATGACAACATCCAGTGACTGTATGTTTCTGTAAAGTTAAAATATATCTTACATATTGAAGAATGAGTGGATGTATAAATGTCTGGATGAAGGATTTAGTAGGTGCATGACTGATTGTATGAGGGAGTGATTAAATGTGTCTCACTGAGTGCATGGGTTAGTGATTAAACTGTATTAATTTGTGCATCATTATATCTGTTGTTCTGTAAACTGCTGCATGTGTTGATCAGTAGCTATATGAATAACTATATGGGTTATTGATTGGTTGCTCAAGTATTTGTATGGGAGACTGAGTATGTGTGTGGGTGGCTGGGAGGTGTGTGACTCTGTGCATAGATGTGTAAGCAGTTGATTCACTAGGTGTATGAGTTCAAGAGTGCATGTGGAAACAGCTATATGGGCGGTTGACTGTGTGCATGAGTGTATTGGTGAGTGAATGGATATCTCAGTGCTACATGTCAAAGTAAGTACATATGTAAAACACAGTACATGTGAGAGTTAACATATATAAATAACTGTGCATAAGAGCCAGTGAATGTGTGAGTGGCTGTATGGATCATTGTGAACATGTATCAAGGATTGTATAAGAGAGTAAATATGTGTTAGAATATGTTTCAATAAGTAAGGTGTGTATAACTGTATAGTTGAGGAATTGGAGGTGTGTTTGATTCTTTGCATGACTGTCTAGGTGTATGAGTAACTCCATGGATGAGTGACAGTCTGTGAGTGTCTGTTTTCACTGAGTGTATCTAAGGATATATCAGAGTTTGTAGAGGTTCATCGTATTAACACATGAATGATGTCATCTGTGATGTTGTCAGTGATGTCATTTGAGTTGTCATCAGTGATGTCATCAGTGATGTCATTTGAGATGTCATCGGTGATGTCATTTGAGTTGTCATCAGTGATGTCATCAGTGATGTCACTGACCATGTCATGAATGATTTAATATGTGACATCATCAGCAGTGGATTGCGGGTGCGCGATATATAGTTAGCGCATCTAACTATATATGGAATTTCAATGGTTTTATGCGAGTAAAATAAGGTTTTGTAAATGCAAATCCCTAACTATATATGGCCTAAAACCAATGGTTTTTTCATTGAATTTTCAAGGTTTTGTAAATGAAAATTCCTAACTATATATCGACTATAACCTATGGTTTTTTCAGTGAATTTCAATGGTTTTTTAATAGCAAATATGAAAAGCTTTAAAATGTCAAGTACGTGATAGATAAAAACATTTTCGTATTTATGCACGCTGATGTGCTTTGAATGCTGCACCCCCCCCCTCCCCTCTTTTCTCTTAGTAGTACTCTCTCTTTGCAGATAGTGAACGGTAGTTAACGCAGGCCTTTGCCCCCGTTGTAATCCGTCGTGCCTGCTTGTCTCTCCATTTGATTGATTGTTATCCAAGCATTTACTGTTTTAGAATTGGTTCTCTTTGGATCATTCTCTATTTACAAACAAGCACAAAGTCGCAATACTCTGTTTAGTCTTTGCAGATAGTGAAAAATCGTGTAAAAAAATAAAAGTAATCGAGCAAAATCAGTAGGCCACTAATTGGATCTCTTTTTGACCTCGCTAAAATAGAAATATTAGGAACAACCCTTCATGAGAAATACGAAAATAGTGAGATGAACTGAGCTCCACACCATGAGGGCTGCAAGACAGCTCGACTCCGTCACCCACCCCGCCCAAAATAACGACAAACCCTATGCAAATATTAAAAATATAGACAACACACCAGCAAAGAAACAGGGTAAAACATTTTATTAAATAACTATTTACATAACTATTTTATACTTTTTATTGCCCGATCCGGCTAGCTCAATCGATCGAGCATGAAACTCATGCACTCTGATAGCAAGCGTTGCTACTGATGCTATGCAGACCAAAACTGGTTTTCAGTTTGTACATTTTTCTAGATTTTTCAATCCAAGGTTGGTTGACTTTGTAGAACGATGGCTTCAGATTTTCAACATACGGTGTGGTGGCGCGGACTGGGAGGGGGCGCTTCGCTCCTGCCCCCTCCCCAAGTAAGATTTTCATACGTGAAAGTACGTTAATGGTTTTGGTCCCTGAGTTGCTTCAATGTCACTGCCATTCTCAAATGGCATAAGTTCTGGATGTTGGGTACCATAGTTCAGAGTTCTGAGCAGCGCTTGTAACACTGTCTGAAGCTTATTTCCACCTACTGCAGCTTCACTATTCTCAAAGTAAGTGAGTGTCGTTTGTGGACCTGACTGCATTTGAAAACAATGTGATATGTTACCTTCCTAAACAGCTTGACGGAGGCCCCCGAGGGGCGGTGTGATGGCCATGGACTCGGAGAAGACGCTTGGCTCCGACCCCCTCCCCAAGTCTTATAGCACTGGTGTAGCCTGAGATCGCCCCCGACATAGGCGGCCGGCTCCCGGGGTCCGGCGGAACTTTTTGCCTTTTAATGACTCTTCTATTCTGGACCTTGTCCCACAATCCGTTTGACCTGAAGACACGCTGTAGTGGGGCGCCCCTTTACCGTTTCAGTTGCCATTCCGCCCGCTTTTGCTACACTGTGCCTCTTCCGCCATTCAGCTGTTTACCGCCCGCTCTTGCGACTACAGCGTCTCGCTCACCATGTAGTTGAGTTGCTCCCGCTCTTGCGGTGCAGCGATAGGCGGCTGCCACAGGACTCTCAAAATGGCGGCCGGCTCTTCGGTTTTGGGCCTGGTCCACTAAAATGGCCCTGGGACACCTTTGAACTCGGACGCTTCCCTGATAGGGCTTGGGTCCCATTCTCGAAAGCGTCCCCTCAGCCGTGAAGATTCTACAAAAGTCTTGGGGGCCCCCGACTCCCGCAGGCTTCTGGTGGGGAGCGGCTGCCATGTCTGCTCGTGGAATGGCCACGACGGAGCTACGAGATGGTAGTGCTCTCATGCTGACGCCAGCTTTAGTCTGAAACATCCAGAAACACTGTAGACTACCAATTCGATCAGTTCCGGTAGCGCCCCAACATGACCCGGAAGAGAAGAACTTGCCCTCCCCTCTTTGACTGATGGTTCTTGTTGCCTGTCCCCTCTGTTGTCAGAACTTTTTGGACTGCTGAAAGGGGTTGTGTTCCGAACGCTGGTTGGTGGAGACATTTTGACTATATTCTTGACCTACGTTGTCGCGTAATGCGTTATATGACACGCCGCGTTAGCGCACCCGGAAGTGATCCGAGGCGCGGCGCGCAGCGCGTAACGTAAGCATAACAGGTCATGTGACTTGTTAATAAAACTTTTCATTGGTTCATTTTACTTTTGTTATTTTAATGATGTAAAGCTTGGTCATATGACCTAAAAATTACGCTTTTTATTGTTTTCGAACATTATTTTTTTTAAACATATGTTATAATATTCCAGGCTATTGTACTTTCCCGGAAAATTTACAACTGTCCTGCAAGTAAAATATATTCCTTTTTCGAGAAAAAGGGCGTTTCTTCGTTCCATGACGGAGCCGTTGATTAAAAGAGACTCGGCCTGCTGTCTTAGTCGCCGATACGCCTGATTATCAGATTCTTATCGATCACTTTATGTTGCAGAAATGAAAAACACAACTGCCCTTGACCATTTATCTTTACTGCGTTCCTACATATTATACCTTTTATCCGTCATGTAATTGGACTACTTTATTTCACTTGCCTTTTACTGATTCGAAAACAGTGACTAAAAGTAAAAACTTTACCAATGTAAATACTACTACCATGTTTTGTTTTAAAAACCTTTATTGTGAAAATGTCAGTATACAAATACGGGCCTATAACCACGTGGGCCGGCCACGGAGCAAACTGGAATCGTATATGATGAGGAGACATTTACATTATGGAGGAACGTAACGAACGAGCCATTAGGTTGCAAGAACTAAGGTGTCTAACAGTTGCGGAATCGGTGGACGTACTGTGAGAAGTTGGCCCGATATGCAACGTTCGCTATTCTAGCGACCGCTATGTATCGTTCCAACGACCCTTATGGTGTTTGGTTGTAAGTCAACCTATAGACCAGCTATCCTAGTAGCGTGGATACGAGCAGTCTAAGGCTAAAGACTCGAGAGGGCGTGTTAAGCCAGCTGTTTACCACACATGTACCCCTTGAACACCCAGTGAAAGGACACCACACAAGTGTTATGAAAATAAACAGTATATTTATTAAGAATCACAACAGCCCTGTACTCTTTATGAGGACAGGGTACTAAGCACAAACCAAATCTCTTTAGCAAATACTTCAAGTGCACAATTAAAACAAGTGTCCGAGGACACGGAAAGATTAAGGTCTCGGGCGGACCCGATAAGGCAAGTCGGAAGCGAGGGACTCAGGACCCTAGAGTAAGGAGGCTATGCAGGCACCGAAATGCCGAGTTACCTAGCCACGAGGGCTGCGGCTGCACAAGTCTTACAGGCGTCGGGGTCTTCGCTGACGAGCCAGGAGCCGGAAGAAAAGGAGTTGCTGGCCGGCGACCAGTGCTGAATAGTTCGTAGAGATCCAAGCCTGGATCGGAGATTGATGAAACCTGAAAGCAGAGGGGACCAAGTTCGTACTACTAGCCAGTAGTCAGAGGGTACCAGGAAGGCACCGGTTGGCCGTCACCTCGACCAGGTGAGTGGGCGACGCTAGGCTCTGCAGTCTCACGGACCAGGAGGCGTTGTCGGCGACCACGGTGGAGGTGCGAGCTGTCCCACGAAGGATGATGCTGTCGGCGTCGCTGGGCCCAGGATGGGGCAACAAGCCTTGGCAGATCTCAGGGCCACGTGGTGGGCCTAAGATGGCGTCTTGAGTGGACCAGGAGGGTCCGGGGTGCTTCTCGCAAAGATGGAAGCAAGGGCCGGTCTGGAGCAACCAGACCAGCAGTGATGATTCTCGGATGTCGTCACAGAAGGGCACAAGCCAGCGGCTAGTGACCAGACAACGTGCTGAGCAGCGAGCAGAAGGGCCCCACGCAGATCGTGGAGATGCTGGGAGACTGCACTTCGGTGCTGGAGCGGCTCAGGGTCGGGGCTT
This sequence comes from Lissotriton vulgaris, assembly GCF_964263255.1. NCBI lineage: Eukaryota > Metazoa > Chordata > Amphibia > Caudata > Salamandridae > Lissotriton > Lissotriton vulgaris. The sequence goes on from NC_141694.1 coordinate 1,907,408,917, forward strand.
CTCGGACCCCAGAGCACTCACCAGAGAGTTACCTCGATGGTCGTGCTGGTTTTAAGAGCGTGCAGGTTCTGATGATGGCCGGTCCCTCGAGGTCTCGTCGCACCCACAGATCACAGCTGAGCTGATGACGTGGGTAGAGGTCAGAGGTGCCAGGGAAGCCGGTTCTCGTCGAGCTGGGCCGTCGGATTCCTTGAGGAAGGACTTACAGCAAACCGCAGAGTTCTTAGTTGGTGCCCGCTGATGCAGGGTGACTACTCCTTAGTCACAAGGGAGAAATCTTGAGAAGAGTCTTGAATGTCCTTTCGTAGAAAGTAGTTCTTGAATCAAAGATGATCTAATTTGGAAGGGTCCCCGCTCCGGTCTTTATTCTAAAGAAAGGGGTGGGTACATGACTAGGTCCTGCCCTAAGGGTGGGACCAGGAAGGGGGGTAGTTACACCCCTCTCCCCTGCCGGACTTTCCCCAGGCCATTTTGTGGAGCTGAGGCTTCAGTTAACTTTAACCGGGGTTCACAGTTACGTACATGTTGTGTCCCTCTAGAAGGGTGGGATGCTAACCTCATCGCCAGAATTGGTGAGAGGGCAGCACCCCGATTCGTATGACACCTTACTCGACATGCCTTGATAACGCGACACCGGAGTTACCGATATGGTACGCGTTATCATGGAACAGCTATTGGGTCTTGATTCCGCAAGCTGCAACCGGGCTCGGCTCGGGCCTGAACCTAGCTCACACGAGCCCTCGCACTCTGCCTTCAGGATCGTTAAGGCCTGCCATAGGAGTGACTGATAGGAACTCGGGTGTCCATTGTATGGTTAGATATAGAGCTACTATACCTAAAGCGAAGGGTGGTTACACGTCTTCGCCCCAGCTGTCGTGCAGCCAGTTGTGTCAAATTTAGGAGGCCAGCCAGGGGTGGCATAATACATGCTTCAGCCCCTGGCGGCCCTGGGTACACCTATGCCCTGCGTTACGGGGTCTGATAAGGTGGCCCAGTACCAATTGGTAAATGCACCTAGGGTACATATCGTAATTTAGAAAGAGAACAGCCAGGCTGTGGGTCTGATTAGCAGGCCCACAGCCAGAGAAAGTCGTAAACCAGTGAAACAAAAGCAAAAAATCTGGGTGATCATAGGATTGCAGACCCTACTCTCCTACATGACCCCCCCCCAAACGTCGGAACAATAAGCTAACCTTGACCAGGTGAGTCTTCTTGTTCTAAGTGGAAATATCTGGAGAGCCCATCGGCATTGCCATGATCAGTACCAGGTCTATGTTCCACTGTAAAGTCCATCCCCTGTAGGGAAATGGACCACCTAAGCAGTTTGGGGTTTTCACCCTTCATCTGATTTAGCCACAAGAGGGGCTTATGGTCGGTCTGAATCTTGAAGTGAGTGCCAAACAAGTATGGCCTCAGCTTCTTCAGGGCCCAAACCACAGCAAAGGCCTCCCTCTCAATAGCTGACCAATTCTTCTCTCTAGGGGTCAGCCTTCTGCTTATAAAAGCAATGGGCTGGTCTTGACCATCAAAATTCAGTTGAGAAAGAACAGCTCCCACACCCAACTCAGAAGCATCTGTTTGGACAATGAATGGTTTGGAGTAGTCCGGACTCTTGAGGATAGGCGCCGTGCACATGGCCTGCTTTAGGTCATCGAATGCTTTTTGACAGCTCGCTGTCCACTGAACCTTTTTTGGCATTTTCTTACTTGTCAGTTCGTTTAATGGTGTCACAATTGAACCATAGTTCCTGACAAACTTCCTATAGTAACCAGTCAGGCCCAAGAAAGCTCGAACCTGAGTCTGGGTGGTTGGAGGAGCCCAGTCCCTGATTGGCTGTATCTTGCTCTCCAGTGGCTGAACCTGACCTCCACCTACAAGGTGGCCCAGGTATACAACCTGTGTCTGCCCTATCTGGCACTTGGTGGCCTTGATAGTGAGACCTGCTGCTTGCAGTGCCTCTAACGTCTTCCGCAGGTGGACCAGGTGATCCTCCCAGGTGGAGCTAAAGACAGCGATATCGTCAAGATACGCCGCACAGAAGTCATCCAGCCCAGTAAGGACTTGATTCACCAACCGTTGGAAGGTGGCAGGTGCATTTTTCAGACCAAAGGGCATCACCACGAACTGATAATGCCCACCAGGGGTTGAAAATGCGGTTTTAGGCTTGGCGTCCTCAGCTAACCTGATTTGCCAATACCCAGCTGTCAGGTCAAACGTACTTAAGTAGTTGGCCGAAGCCAATCTATCGATAAGCTCGTCTGCCCTTGGTATTGGGTGGGCGTCAGTCTTAGTGACTGCATTGAGACCCCTGTAGTCTACGCAAAACCTCATCTCTCTCTTACCACCCTGGGTGTGAGGTTTCGGCACTAGAACTACGGGACTAGCCCAAGGGCTATCTGAGGGTTCAATGACTCCCAGCTCCAACATTTTCTGCACTTCACTCTTGATGCAGTCTCTAACGTGATCAGGCTGCCTGTAGATTTTACTCTTGACGGGCAAGCTGTCACCAGTGTCAACCTCATGGGTGCACCAATCGGTCTGACTGGGTGTTAGAGAAAACATATGTCTGAACGACTGAAGAACCTGTTTACAGTCGCTCTGTTGATGTTCGGAGAGGCTGCCACAAAAGACAACACCATCTACCGAGCCATCGTCAGGATTCTGAGTGAGCAGGTCGGGGAGAGGGTCACTCTCCTCTTCCTGTCCCTCATCTAGGGCCATGAGCAAACTCATGTCCTTCCTGTCGACATATGCTTTTAGCCTGTTGACATGAAGCACCCTGTGGGGGCTCCGGGGAGTTCCCAGGTCGACCAGGTAGGTGACCTCTCCCTTTTTCTCCAGGATGGTGTAGGGCCCGGGCCATTTGTCCTTGAGTGCTGCTGGGGCCACTGGCTCCAGCACCCACACCTTCTGTCCGGGCTGGTAAACAGTCAAGACAGCCTTTTGGTCATGCCAAGCTTTTTGGAGTTCTTGGCTGGCCTTAAGGTTTTCAGATGCCTTTTCCATGTATTCGGCCATCCGCGAGCGGAGGCCAAGCACATAGTCCACTATGTTGGCTGCAGGCTTTTTGAGAGGTCTCTCCCATCCTTCCTTCACCAAACACAGGGGTCCCCTTACAGGATGCCCGTACAAAAGTTCAAAAGGGCTGTAGCCAACCCCCTTCTGCGGGACTTCTCTGTAGGCGAACAAGAGGCAGGGGATCAGGACGTCCCATCTACGCCGAAGCTTTTCCGGTAGTCCATGAATCATCCCTTTTAGGGTCCTGTTGAATCTCTCAACAAGCCCATTGCATTGTGGATGATAGGGTGTAGTGAACTTGTAGTTAACACCACATTCCTTCCACATAGCAGTTAAGTAGCTCGACATAAAGTTTGCACCTCTGTCGGAGACGACCTCCTTAGGGAAGCCCACTCTGGAGAACACTCCAACTAGGGCTCTTGCCACAACAGGTGCTGTAGTGGTCCTAAGGGGAATAGCTTCAGGATACCTGGTGGCATGATCCACTACCACCAGTATAAACTTGTGCCCTGATGCTGTAGGTGGTTCCATGGGACCGACGATGTCGATCCCCACCCGTTCAAAGGGCACCCCCACCACAGGCATTGGTATAAGGGGGGCCTTTGTCGTGCCACCTGACTTACCACTGGCTTGGCAAGTGACACAGGAGCGGCAAAACTCCTTGGTATCTTCGTTCATGTGAGGCCAGTGAAAGTGTGAGACAAGCCTGTCCCACGTTTTCGTCTGGCCTAAGTGACCTGCTAAGGGAATCTCGTGGGCCAAGGTAAGTAGGAAACCACGCTGAGACAAGGGTACAACCAGCCTCCTGGTCATGCCAGGCTTGGGGTCTCTTGACTCAGTGTACAGGAGTCCATCTTCCCAGTATACCTTGTGGGTACCTGTGGCGTTCCCAGCAGCCTCAGCAGCAGCCTGCTGTCTGAGGGGTTCAAGAGAAGGGCAGTCTAACTGGTCCTTCCCCAGGTCTTCCCTTGAGGGTCCCCCTGAACCCAAGAATTCAACTTGATCAAGTTCGAATTCCCTAGGCTCAGTTTCCCTCAATTCCTGTAGGTCAGCCTCCTCTGAGACTTGATCCTCGACCTGGGGCAAGGGGGAAGGCGCAGCCTTAACCCTACTGCTCTTTTTCTTGGGAGGTGTCTGGTCCGTTGTTCCAGGATCCAGCACCTGTTCAGTGGGGCATTTCCTGACCTGTGACCTAGTCACAGCGAACACATGTGCTGGCAAACCTAACATTTCCATGTGAGTCCGGTGCTCCACTTCTGACCATTGTGACGACTCCAAATCATTGCCCAACAAACAATCCACTGGGAGGTCTGGACTAACTACAACCTTCTTTTGGCCAGTTACCCCTCCCCAGGAGAAAGCTACAATTGCCATACTGTGATTGGTAGTGACATTGCTTGCATTGGTCACCAGGAATTCTGTACCTGGCATGATCTGTCCAGGGTCCACAAAGTTAGGCGTCACCATGGTGACGCTGGCACAAGTGTCCCTATAGGCCTGAGCCATCTTTCCATTTATGAAAGGCGTCTGTCGGTATTTGCCCAAAGTATTGGGGCTTACGTCAGGGGATACGTCCGCGTCCCCTGTACTGACAAGGACAGCCTGAGTGAGTGTGCCAACTAAGTTGTCACGCCCCTCAGAACCCAGGGTTAACCCTACTAAACCCTTGGGAGGCGCACTACCACTGCTGACTGTACTAGGGGGCACAGGTGCCTTAGGGGCTGCAGTGGCAGGAGTCTGCCCTCCTCCTTTCTTGGTGCACTCACTAAACCAGTGAGATTTACTTTTACAGTACTGGCACCATCTTTTGGATTGGCCTTCTTTCTTCTTTTGGGGAGCCTGACCCCCACCCTCTTTGGGTTGTTGGGGACCTGTCGAAGACTTCTGGTCATTTTGTTCCCCTTTAGAATCTTTACCCTTCTGGTCTGCTTTCTTCTGACCACCTTGATTCTGGCCCTGGTTCTGTTTAACTCTTGTACGAACCCATCTGTCTGCCTTCTTTCCCAATTCTTGGGGAGAGGTCAGATCCGAGTCGACAAGATGCTGATGCAACAACTGGTTCTGACAATTGTTTAAAATTTGTTCTCTCATCATCAAATTATACAATCCTTGATAATCAGTAACCTTACTGCCCAGCAACCAGCCCTCAAAAGCCTTAGTGGCACAATCGACAAAATCAGACCAATCTTGAGACTGCGTTTTCTGGGTATCCCTGAACAGCACCCTGTACTGCTCAGTGGTTAGGCCGAACCCTTCAACGAGTGTATTTTTCAAGATTTGGTAATTGTTAGCATCCTCCACCCTTGTGGTGAGAAGCTTGTCTCTTCCTTTTCCTTCAAAGGAGAGCCACAAGATAGCTGCCCACTGACTCTGGGGAACACCCTGCACAGTGCAGGCCCTCTCCAAAGCAGTAATCCATTTGTGGATGTCGTCCCCTTGTTTAAAGGGGGGCACTATCTTACCAAGGTGTTTCGTATCGAAACTCTTTTCCCTATTACTAGGTACATTGCGGCCACCAGTGGGGACTGCCCCACTTAACTGTTGCTCTCTAGCAAAGGCAAGCCTTTCTTTGGCCAGGGCAAGTTCTTCCCTTTCAATCCTTAGATTGGCTGCCCTTTCCTTAGCTTCGTACACTCTCCTCTGAGGGGACGTCATCCCTCTCTGAGACGAGTTGTGAGAGCCATTGGTTTGAAGGGATCTGCCAGAGCCTCTTGACAGAGATCGGGCTCGTCCATTCCCAATGTTAAGCTGACCTGATAGTGGCCCCAGGGGTCCCCCAGTACCGCTATCATGTTTGCTTAAGTTGGACCTGCTTAGTCTGACGACTTCTACCTGTCCCTTATCTGCCTCATCCCCAGAGAGATCCTCATCCTCATCCTCCTCCACATCTTCGTTCTCAGTTGCGAGGTGGATGAGGTCAGGATCGTCTCGGGTTCCCTCGAGGGGAGGCATGTCTCCTTCTGGATTAGAAGAGCTACGAAGTTTCTCAGCTCTTCTGGCATCATAAGTCTCCAAGAGACCAATCAGAAAGGACGTTGTGGGGTTAGACCCCTGCTGAATCTTCCTGGAGTGACACAGTCGTCTTAACTCCTTGAAGCTCAGCACAGTATATCCTGAAGGGATGACCTGTGGAGGGTCAACTGACACAAGGGGAGACCCAGAGTTTCCTCCTTTGTCCGACATACTGTTTCTAGTGTGGTGTAAGTGATGCACCTACCTACACTACGTGTTTACCTACTGTACCCTTGCTAAGAGTTGTAGCCAAGGTGTGCTAAGCCTTGAGGAGCTACAACAGCTGGTTCAGTAGAACTCAGAGTATTCTAAGCTTTTAGTTATATGTACTAACAGTACTTGTGCGATCTTTCAACAAGATATTCTTAGGATACGTGTGGTAAAACAACAGCAAGCTCAAATCCCACCGCTGCCACCAATGTGAGAAGTTGGCCCGATATGCAACGTTCGCTATTCTAGCGACCGCTATGTATCGTTCCAACGACCCTTATGGTGTTTGGTTGTAAGTCAACCTATAGACCAGCTATCCTAGTAGCGTGGATACGAGCAGTCTAAGGCTAAAGACTCGAGAGGGCGTGTTAAGCCAGCTGTTTACCACACATGTACCCCTTGAACACCCAGTGAAAGGACACCACACAAGTGTTATGAAAATAAACAGTATATTTATTAAGAATCACAACAGCCCTGTACTCTTTATGAGGACAGGGTACTAAGCACAAACCAAATCTCTTTAGCAAATACTTCAAGTGCACAATTAAAACAAGTGTCCGAGGACACGGAAAGATTAAGGTCTCGGGCGGACCCGATAAGGCAAGTTGGAAGCGAGGGACTCAGGACCCTAGAGTAAGGAGGCTATGCAGGCACCGAAATGCCGAGTTACCTAGCCACGAGGGCTGCGGCTGCACAAGTCTTACAGGCGTCGGGGTCTTCGCTGACGAGCCAGGAGCCGGAAGAAAAGGAGTTGCTGGCCGGCGACCAGTGCTGAATAGTTCGTAGAGATCCAAGCCTGGATCGGAGATTGATGAAACCTGAAAGCAGAGGGGACCAAGTTCGTACTACTAGCCAGTAGTCAGAGGGTACCAGGAAGGCACCGGTTGGCCGTCACCTCGACCAGGTGAGTGGGCGACGCTAGGCTCTGCAGTCTCACGGACCAGGAGGCGTTGTCGGCGACCACGGTGGAGGTGCGAGCTGTCCCACGAAGGATGATGCTGTCGGCGTCGCTGGGCCCAGGATGGGGCAACAAGCCTTGGCAGATCTCAGGGCCACGTGGTGGGCCTAAGATGGCGTCTTGAGTGGACCAGGAGGGTCCGGGGTGCTTCTCGCAAAGATGGAAGCAAGGGCCGGTCTGGAGCAACCAGACCAGCAGTGATGATTCTCGGATGTCGTCACAGAAGGGCACAAGCCAGCGGCTAGTGACCAGACAACGTGCTGAGCAGCAAGCAGAAGGGCCCCACGCAGATCGTGGAGATGCTGGGAGACTGCACTTCGGTGCTGGAGCGGCTCAGGGTCGGGGCTTCTCGGACCCCAGAGCACTCACCAGAGAGTTACCTCGATGGTCGTGCTGGTTTTAAGAGCGTGCAGGTTCTGATGATGGCCGGTCCCTCGAGGTCTCGTCGCACCCACAGATCACAGCTGAGCTGATGACGTGGGTAGAGGTCAGAGGTGCCAGGGAAGCCGGTTCTCGTCGAGCTGGGCCGTCGGATTCCTTGAGGAAGGACTTACAGCAAACCGCAGAGTTCTTAGTTGGTGCCCGCTGATGCAGGGTGACTACTCCTTAGTCACAAGGGAGAAATCTTGAGAAGAGTCTTGAATGTCCTTTCGTAGAAAGTAGTTCTTGAATCAAAGATGATCTAATTTGGAAGGGTCCCCGCTCCGGTCTTTATTCTAAAGAAAGGGGTGGGTACATGACTAGGTCCTGCCCTAAGGGTGGGACCAGGAAGGGGGGTAGTTACACCCCTCTCCCCTGCCGGACTTTCCCCAGGCCAGGGCTGTCGCCCCTGGAACTGGTTCTAACCGGCAGATGCGTAGTGAGCACCGGGGTGCCACTCCGCAGTCACCTTCTCGCCAAAGCCCTACCTACCCAGAATACACAAACCCTGTCTGGGACGGTGCGAGCACCGCCCTCGACAGGAAACCCTTTGTCCAAGTGCTCCTCGCTGGAAGGACTCCCAGCAGCAGGAGGTCAGACTCGTGTCTGTGGTGGCAGCATCCATTTTGTGGAGCTGAGGCTTCAGTTAACTTTAACCGGGGTTCACAGTTACGTACATGTCGTGTCCCTCTAGAAGGGTGGGATGCTAACCTCATCGCCAGAATTGGTGAGAGGGCAGCACCCCGATTCGTATGACACCTTACTCGACATGCCTTGATAACGCGACACCGGAGTTACCGATATGGTACGCGTTATCATGGAACAGCTATTGGGTCTTGATTCCGCAAGCTGCAACCGGGCTCGGCTCGGGCCTGAACCTAGCTCACACGAGCCCACGCACTCTGCCTTCAGGATCGTTAAGGCCTGCCATAGGAGTGACTGATAGGAACTCGGGTGTCCATTGTATGGTTAGATATAGAGCTACTATACCTAAAGCGAAGGGTGGTTACACGTCTTCGCCCCAGCTGTCGTGCAGCCAGTTGTGTCAAATTTAGGAGGCCAGCCAGGGGTGGCATAATACATGCTTCAGCCCCTGGCGGCCCTGGGTACACCTATGCCCTGCGTTACGGGGTCTGATAAGGTGGCCCAGTACCAATTGGTAAATGCACCTAGGGTACATATCGTAATTTAGAAAGAGAACAGCCAGGCTGTGGGTCTGATTACGAGGCCCACAGCCAGAGAAAGTCGTAAACCAGTGAAACAAAAGCAAAAAATCTGGGTGATCATAGGATTGCAGACCCTACTCTCCTACACGTACATTTTGTAATTAAAATACGACAGGGCCACTTACAAAAAAGTTATCTAGATATACATTTGCGTGCAAGTACCATGGGTGACGTTAATTCGAACTTTCAATAGTACAGTAATCAATAACACATCAGAACTTAATATCAATAGGGATGTCGAAATATTCAATCAATTCTCGTCCCCGCCCGCCATGAGCATCAAAACTGCATTCATATCTCGTGATATCAAGGTTGTTCAACTAGTACACAACAATGAGTTACGAGTCCCATTTATACCGGCGCCATTTTGGGCGAGGCCGGGCAGGTCCAAGATATAGTCAAAATGTCTCCACCAACCATCGGTCAGACCAGAACCCCTTTCGGCCCTTTATGCTACAAGATGGTGTCTTCCATTCAGAAAATATTATTGGCAGCATTTTGAAAGGAAACATAAACAGCCGTTCTCCTAGTGAGTTTCACATTGTTACATTTAGGAAGAATGTTGAAGAGTAGTATGTGGAAAATCTGAAGCCATTTTTCTACAAACTCTCAATCAGCCTTGGATGGAAAAAAAATCCTGAAGAATGTACAAACTGAAAACCAATTTTTGTCTGTATAGCATCAACAGCAACGCTTGAGTCAGCTTTGTGTCAAGCCGCCATTTTCATTCACTCAATAGCGTCCCCCTGCACACATTCAGGGACCTGGTCGTGTTTTCAGATGAAACGGATTGTAGGACAAAAAGCAGAAAAGAAAAGGAAAAAAGTTCCGCCGGACCTCGGGAGCCGGCCGCCTATGTCATGTGCGACCTTTGGCCACACCAGGGCAATAGTGAAGCTGCAGCAGGTGCAAATAAGCTTCAGACAGTCTTACAAGCACTGCTCAGAACTCTCAACTATGGCACTCAACATCCAGGACTTGCCATTCGGATCTTGGCGCCTTGTGCTGGTTCCGACCTATTCACACATCGGTCCACTACTGACATCACCTCATAAGCCAACGGGGCACAGCACACCGACTTTCGGCGCAGCATTGTAGGATGGCCACACCAGTGCGGCAACTTGCTGGACACCACCTCGGTGCCATCCGGATCTCGGCGCGTTCGAGTCACTGTACCGCAAGAGTGACCGCAACTCAGCTGGACACGCCGTCTTTCGGCGCAGCATTGTAGGATGGCCACACCAGTGCGGCAATTTGCTGGACACCACCTCGGTGCCATCCGGATCTCGGTGCGTTGTGCTGCCTTCGGCCTACTGTAGCCGCAAGTGCGGACGTAACTCAGTTGGACGGCGAGTGAAACGCTAAGGGGCGCCGCACTGCAGCCGAGGAGCCTCCATCTTGGGGGAGACGCACAGCCCCCACTGACTGACGCGACCTCACAGGCCAACGGGGCGCCCCACGCCGACTTTCGGCGCAGCATTGTAGGATGGCCACACCAGTGCGGCAATTTGCTGGACACCACCTCGTTGCCATCCGGATCTCAGCGCGTTGTGCTGCCTTCGGCCTATTCGCACATCGGTCCGCTACTGACGCCGCCTCACGTGCCAACGGATTTTCTACGCTTTTTGTAGCCCTATGCCGCATAACAGGTCATGTGACTTGTTTATAAAACTTTTCATTGGTTCATTTTACTTTTGGTTTCCTAAAGATGGAAGGCTTGGTCATATGACCTAAAAATAAAACTTTTCATTGGTTTAGAACATTTTTTTTCCCCAAACGATGAAAGCCCCACCTTGTTTCTGGATGTTTCAGACTAAAGCTGGCGTCAGCATGAGAGCACCACCATCTCGTAGCTCCGTCGTGGTCATTCCGCGAGCAATCATGGCAGCCGCTCCCCACCGGAAGCCTGCGGGAGTCGGGGGCCCCCAAGACTTTTGTAGAATCTTCACGGCTGAGGGGACGCTTTTCGAGAATGGAGCCCAAGCCCTAGCAGGCAAGCGTCCGAGTTCCAAGGTGTCCCAGGGCCATTTTAGTGGACCAGGCCCAAAACCGAGGAGCCGTCCGCCATTTTAAGAGTCATGTGGCAGCCGCCTATCGCTGCACTGCAAGAGTGGGAGCAACTCAACAACATGGTGAGCGAGACGCTGTAGCCGCAAGAGCGGGCGCAACTCAGCTGGATGGCCGCCACCTGGGGAGGCCCGTTCACGCCGCCTCCCCCACGCCCCCCCCCCCCCCCCGGGCCGCCCCACGCCAATTTTCGGAGCAGCATTGTAGGATACCAAAACCAGTGCGGCAGTTTACTGGACATCACCTGGGTGCCATCAACATCTCAGCGCGTTCTGCTGCCTTGGGACTATTCGCACAACAGACCGCTACTGACGAGGCCTCCCCCCGCACCACCCGGGACGCCCCACGCCAATTTTCGGAGCAGCATTGTAGGATACCAAAACCAGTGCGGCACCCAGGCGACATCACCTGGGTGCCGCCCAGAACTCAGCACGTTGTGCTGCCTTGGGACTATTCGCACAAAAGACAGCTTCTGACAATTGTTGCTTTTTTTGGTGAAAAATGTTTAAATGTTTTTACAGTTTTTGTTCCGTTCATTATATTTAAAAGTTAATAAAGTTTTATAATCTTACTTTGTTGGAGTGTTATATATTTTTTTTAAAACGGGTGAATGGGGCCTTGAATCGGGTTATTGTCATGTGTGGGCTTTGCAAGTGTACTGCTACAGGATCGGACATTTCAAACTCAAATGCACGTTCTTTTTCTTACCTTTCCGAAGCATGGAGCGCAATAGCAGGCAGAGAAAGGGTGATGCAAGTGTTGAACACTGCCTAGCCTGGAAGTTGCTGGCATTCCCCCCCCCCCCGCCCGCTCCTGAAAGAGGACACACACACACCGCCGCCCCGAGTACTTCACAGATCTTTAAAAGACCATGCGCTTGTTTATGAGGCTTAAATGGTTTATCACCCCTTCTAGAACCCCTGCATCGACCCTCTGACGTTTCCTGGAAGAATTACCACGTAACACAATACCAAGCCCTGTCAGCTGAAACCCCCGAGGAATCATGGGGCATATTATCAAGGGGGTTTATCTCCGCTTTTTTGGCTTTAAAAGCCAAGAAAGCGGAGATAAAATTATCTCCCTATTACCAAGCTGTCGCTAACACCAGTTAGTGACAGCTAAAAGGAGATAGCGACCATCGTGGGCCCCGCTTTGCATGTCAGTGATAGTGCCCTGAGCAGTTCTTAGCCATGTTATCCAATGGGAGGTGGATAACATGGCTAAGAGCATTTGCTCGATAATACATGAATATCGCTGACTTTTCTGCGATATTCATGCATTGCGGCCGTTTTTTATCGCATTTGCGATAAACCTTGCTAATAGCAAGGTTTATCTGCGATAAAAATCGCCGATGTGCGGGGATAATTTTTGTCTCTAAACAAGTTAGAGACAAAAATTATCGCTAGTTGTTGGTAATATGCCCCCGGGTTTTTGCTTGCAGAAATCGGGAGGCGGGAGACTAGCACTGAAATCAGTAGTCTCACGCCTGAATCGGGAGGGTTGGCATGTCTGGATTCTCTACAGCTGGGGCCATAAACTACATCCGCAGGGGTAGGTGATAGCCTGGGACCAGCCTGGCATCTAAAATGGCTGCCGTGCACGACAAAATTGTGGCATTGGAAAAAAGGCAAGATGGCGCAGACAATGTTTATCAATAAGGATTCATTTATAACAAAATATTTTATCGCAGTGACAAATTGGCGGTCAACACTTCCTGATTTCCATCGAATCGAACGTTAACAGACGTCACGCAGCAAAAAAAATAAAAAGCTCACGCACAGCCGCTGGAAGAGATGTATCAACATATATGAGCCTCCTCAGCCACCCTCATGAAACATAGGGGATTAGGATACGTCTCCCGCACCCCCTTATACCTAGTAATTTAATTAAAACGAAGCACAAAATGGCGAATTCCCGTTTCGCTACCAGTTTGCGGCCCAGTTCGCGGCCCGTAAAGCGCTTCTACCGTGAAAAATCATTTTTTTTTTTTCCCCCACGGGACCCTTTAATAACCCCAACAACATTCCTAGGGGGTCAAGAGGGGTATACCTTGCCCCCTTTCATTAAATTCCCCCTTCGTTTTTCACCTCTTCTTCTCTCTCGATCCTACCGAGAGATAAGATGGCGGCCGCTCCGGACTGTTTAGAATGTTGACAGACACCGGAGAGCCAATCAGCTTTCTGCTCTCAAAGTTCCGTTTCGCGAAAAGTAAGCGAACCGGAGCGCAGCCTGGAGCGCTGTTACAGATATATATCTTGTTTTGAACGTTAATTTCTCAAAAACTACTGGAGCACATATATTGAGACCTAGCAAAGGCACATCGGGCTAACAGTCCCTACAATTTTGCCAAGTTTCGTGCAAATCCATTGAGCCGTTCGAGCTAAAAGTGAGTCCAACCGCCCTATGGAAATTAACATGGGAAAAATGCGTTTTGGGACCCCCCTTTTTTCTCGGCCCCCCCTCGACAAAACCCCCCCAAATTTTCAAGGGCTGCTCAGAAACAAAATGTGCCATTTTCCTGAAAATTTCAGTCGATTCCGTCCACAAACGCCAAAGTTATTAGACATAGAATTTTCAAAAATCCCATAGGGAATAAATCCTAACTATATATACCTACTGGCGATAGCCAGTAGGTAATATATATATATATATATATATATATATATATATATATATACACATATATATATATATATATAATTTTAAATAAAAAGAATTAAGTCTTTAAATTTACATTATATTTAGAACTATATCAATAATACACACACACACACACATATATATATATATATATTCCCACGTTATAGTTAGATGGACTCACTATAACTTGCGCGTGCAATGCACTGCTGATGACATCACATATTACATCACTCATGACATGGTCAGTGACATCACTCATGACATCACTGATGACACCATCCAGTGAATGTGTGTCTTTCTGAAAAATAAATATATTTTATATATGTATATGTAAAAGTTGATGGAAGAATAAATGTTTAAATAAGTGTCTAAATGGATGGTTTTTAAAAATTGATTGGTTAACTGGCTTAATAAGACATCATCAGCAGTGCATTGCACGCGCAAGTTATAGTGAGTCCATCTAACTATAACGTGGGAATTTCAATGGTTTTATATCAGTAAAATTTCCAGGTAACTATAACTGGTGTGAAACCTATGGTTTTTTCAGTGAATTTAATAGGTTTTTTAAATGCTAATTCCTAACTATAACTGGTGTGAAACCTATGGTTTTTTCAGTGAATTTCATAGGTTTTTTAAATGCTAATTCCTTTGTATATCGAGTTTCTAACCTTTTTTTTTTTTACAATTTGCTGTTTTTTTTAAAGTATTCATGTTTTTTTAATATAATTTTTTTCTTTTGCGCTCTGGGTGCGCGCTCCGGGAAGCTTTCAGCTAAGCTCTCCGGTAAGCTTTTCCGTGAGCTCATCTGAAAGCGCACCCAGAGCGCAACTGTCGTTCGTGAAAAAAAATATGAATGAAAAGTTAATAATAATGCAAAACATTTCGTACCATACAAATAAAATTAGTTTTTTTTAATAAGGAAAATGATTATGCATTTCTATAAAAGTTTGATGACGTCACTTCGGCGCGCAACGTAAGTGCCCTCGGAAGCGCCTACGTTCGTGGCGCATAAACGCACGCAAAAGCGCCTACGATCGCGCCACGTTTGCGTCCCGGAAGCGCCTACGATCGCGCTGCGTAAACGCACCGGAAGTGCTCCGGAGCGCGCAGCGTAAACGCGTCGGGTCATGTGACCCTAAAATTACACTTTTCATTGGTTGCTAACAGTTTTTTTTTACAATGAATGAAATCCCCACCCATTTCCTTCACTTCTTCTTTCACTTTTGTGACTGAAAGACCTGCCTTTTTTGCTGTTCCATATTTCTTGATTAATCATGGCTGCCAGACCATCCAGCAGTGAAGATGACTCCAATGATTTCATTGATGAAGAGCCTCCTCAGCCGAAGGTCAAAGAACATTTCATCTGGAAATTTTTTAAGTTTCCAGCAGACCAGAAGAAGGTGAATGCACCAAAAGTAGAGTGCAGGATCTGCAAACAGGTCCTGTCATGGGGTAACCCCCCCAAAAAATACTCTTTTGGCAACTTCATCATGATTCGCCATGTGGAGAGGAGGCACCCCCAGAATTTTGCCCGGGAAAGTGTCAGGGCTCTGGCACAAGAGGTTCCCAGAGATGGGGCCTCTACATCAACAGGAGGAGCAACTTCTTCTGGGAGAGAACAATCGCAGGAGCAGGTGGCAAACATACAACCTGCATTTAACCATGGGGTCGTCAAATGCAGATACTGCAATCAACTCCTCACCTATGGGGAGCAAAGTGTCCTGCTCATGGTTCGAGCATTGGAGAACCATCGCTGCCCTTCCCACCCCTAATTTTTTTCTTTTCTTTTTGCTCCTGTTGAGCAGTTTCCATTCCCTGTTTTTGTTCCTGTTCAGTTAAAAGAAGAAAACCAAAAGTTCTTTTCAGAACTACCTCCAATTCTCATCAAAGAGCTATATTCTTAAAAAAATGAAGAGTAAGTGAAATATAGTGCATTGATAATTGAAAGGAGAATGAGTAAGAAAGAACAGAAAGGTATGAGAGGTGAAAGGAAGTGAAGTAGGAGGAATGAAAGAAGGTGAGTGTTAGAAAAGAAAGTTATGACACAGTGAATAAACTGGAGGCCTCATTTCTGAAAAGTGACGCATCGCTACGTGAAAACAGCGATGCGTCACTTTTCTGGACGCACTCCTTATGACATTCCAGATATGTCATATTTAATATATGACTAATCAATTCGCAAGGAGTTACAGATATGTCAGTATTTCTGACGTATCTGTAAACACAAAAGTAACTCATTGCTGGAGTGCGTCACAAAAGTGACGCAACTCCAGTAATGTGTCCTTTCACATGGAAAAAGCACCATGTGAAAGGTTTGCTGTGAAGCAGGCGCAAGATTTTGGCGCAACAGCATCCTAAAAGTGACGCACTGCGCCATTATTACCAAGCTTTTTGCAAGGGAACACCCCCTCTGCATGCATTATACCTGACACTATTTTTTAAAAAGTGACGCATCTAGGTACATGGGTCACTTTTTAAAACTCTGCGCCACATTATATCTGCATCAGGTATAATGTATGCAGAGGGGGCAATCCCTCGCAAAAAGCTTGGTAATAACGACGTACTGAAATCTATGAGATTTCTCTGCGTCACTTTTAGGATGCTGTTGCGTCAAAATCTTGCGCCTGCCTCGCGTCACTTTCATGTTTACAGATATGTGAGAAATACTGACGTATCTGTAACTCCTTGCAACATGATTCGTCATACATTAAATATGACACATCTGGAATGTCATAAGGAATGTGGACAGAAAAGTGACGCATCACACCAGCAGTGTAATAAAATGTGCCTCGTTGCACTATATTTAAAGGATGCAACAGCATCCTAAAAGTGACGCAGTGAAATCTCAAACATTTCACTGCGTCGCTATTACAAAGCTTTTTGTGGGGGAACACCCCCTCTGCATGCATTATACCTCACGCAGATTTAATGTGGCGCTTGATTTTAAAAAGTGACCCATCTACCTAGATATGTCACTTTTTAAATATAACGCAACGAGGCACATTTTTTTACACCACTGGTGCGATGCGTCACTTTTCTGTGCGCACTCCTTATGACATTCCAAGTAACGCATTGCTGGAGTGCGTCACAAAAGTGACGCAACTCCAGTAATGCGTCCTTTCAAATGGGGAAAGCAGCATGTGAAAGGTCTTGCCTCAGTCTAACACCTGCTGTAAAGCAGGCACAAGATTTTGACGCAACAGCATCCTAAAAGTGACGCAGTGAAATCTCAACGATTTCACTGCGTCGCTATTACAAAGCTTTTTGCGGGAGAACACCCCCTCTGCATGCATTATACCTGACGCTATTTTTAAAAAGTGACGCATCTAGGTACATGGGTCACTTTTTAAAACTCTGCGCCACATTATATCTGCGTCAGGTATAATGTATGCAAAGGGGGCATTCCCCCACAAAAAGCTTGGTAATAACGACGTACTGAAATCTATAAGATTTCTCTGCGTCACTTTTAGGATGCTGTTGCGTCAAAATCTTGCACCTGCCTCGCATCACTTTTATGTTTACAGATATGTCAGAAATACTGACGTATCTGTAACTCCTTGCAACATGATTCGTCATACATTAAATATGACACATCTGGAATGTCATAAGGAGTGCGCACAGAAAAGTGACGCATAACACCAGCAGTGTAATAAAATGTGCCTCGTTGCACTATATTTAAAAAGTGACGCATCTAGATAGATGCGTCACTTTTTAAATATTGCATAACAATGCGCATTTTTTTACACCGCTGGTGCGTCACAAAAATTGACGCACAGGAGGCGCAAAACTAGCAGCGCAAGGCCTTCATAAATATGGTCCTGGATTTTCCCCGTGCTTCGTTGGTGCGCGTACCATGCGCTTCCCCCGCGCAAAACGAAAAAAAAAAAAAAATGTAATGCCCTGCAGGACCCTATTTTAGCCCCTACATCAAACCTAGGGGGTCAGAGGGGGTCTACTCTTCCCCCTTATGGTCCTTTGCCCCTTTTTTTTTCAAACCCCTTGTGTCTCGATTTTACCGAGACACAAGATGGCTGCCGCTCCAGACTGTTTAGAATGTTTACAGACACCCAAGAGCCAATCAGCTTCCTGCGCGCAAGTCGCGTGTCGCGCCTGGAGCGCACTCCGGTGCGCGCACCGGAGAGCGCATATAGATATATATATTTTTTTGAACCTAAATTACTCAAAATCCACTGGAGCACATATCTTGAGACATAGCAAAGGCACATCGGGCTACCAGTCCCTACAATTTTGCCAAGTTTGGTGGAAATCCATTCAGCCGTTCGGGCTAAAAGTGAAATCGACCGCCCTATGGAAATTAACATGGGGAAAACGCGTTTTGGGACCCCCCTTTTATCTCGGCCCCCGCTTGACGTATCCCCCCCAAACTTTTAAGGAAGGACCCGAGCTCGACGAGGCCATTTTCAGGAAATTTTCAGGCAGATTCGTCAACCGGTGCCAAAGTTATTCCAAATAGAATTTTGAGATTTAACATTGAAAAAAATCCTAACTATAACTACCTACTGGCGACCGCCAGTAGGTAATATATATATATATATATATATATATATAAAAACCCTAAAAACTAATTCCACCCTAGTCCCTTTAAATACCCCAGCACCCTTAAACACTAACCCATCCTGACCCTAAAAATACCCCTGTACCCCAAAATCCAAACATACCCCTGAACCCTAAAAATACCCCTGTACCCCAAAACCCAAAACAACCCCTGAACCCTAAAAATACCCCTGTACCCCAAAACCCAAATCAACCCCTGAACCCTAAAAATACCCCTGTACCCCAAAACCCAAAACAACCCCATAACCCTAAAAATACCCCTGTACCCCAAAACAATCCCTGAACTCTAAAATTACCCCTGTACCCCAAAACCCAAACCTACCCCTGAACCCTAAAAATACTCCTGTACCCCAAAACCCAAAACAACCCCTGAACCCTAAAACTACCCCTGTACCCCAAAACCCAAAACAACCTCTGAACCCTAAAAATACCCCTGTACCCCAAAACCCAAAACAACCCCTGAACTCTAAAAATACCCCTGTACCCCAAAACCCAAAACAACCCCTGAACCCTAAAAATACCCCTGTACCTCAAAACCCAAAACAACCCCTTTACCCTAAAATACCCCTGTACCCCAAAACCCAAAACAACCTCTGAACCCTAAAAATACCCCTGTACTCCAAAACCCAAAACATCCCCTGAACCCTAAAAATACCCCTGTACTCCAAAACCCAAAACAACCCCTGAACCCTAAAAATACACCTGTACCCCAAAACCCAAAACAACCCCTGAACCCTAAAAATACCCCTGTACCCCAAAACCCAAAACAACCCCTGAACCCTAAAAATACCCCTGTACCCCAAAACCCAAAACAACCCCTGAACCCTAAAAATACCCCTGTACCCCAAAACGCAAACCTACCCCTGAACACTAAAAATACCCCTGTACCCCAAAACACAAAACAACCCCTGAACCCTAAAAATACCCCTGTACCCCAAAACGGAAACCTACCCCTGAACCCTAAAAATACCCCTGTACCCCAAAACGCAAACCTACCCCTGAACCCTAAAAATACCCCTGTACCCCAAAACGCAAACCTACCCCTGAACCCTAAAAATACCCCTGTACCCCTTAACCCTTAAATACCCCTGCACCCCATAACTTAAACCCATATACTTACCTTACAACTTACCTTAAAACATATACTTTTACCAATCATGCTTTTAAAATGATTTTCGTCATAAAAGCATGCGAGATAAAAGCATATAATATATGAAGGCATGCGGAATGAAAAAATGCGGAGTAAAGGTACCTGCGGACTAATGGTATGAGGAGTGAAAGTATGAGGAGTAAAAAATGCGGAGTGATGGTATTTTACCATCAGGGGCAGAACACGGGCCCCCTCTGCAGCCTCGGGGGCTCGAAAAAAATACTACTAACTGGGGGGGAGTGGGCCGCTGCCGTCCGGGGCCGCTCTACCCTCCAAAATGCCCCTGCAAACATGTGGGCGTAGGTAGGAGCCTCCCGTGGGCTCGCAATACCATGATGCGCCCGGGGTCGTGGGAGCCTCTCGGGCTCGAGGTAGAACATGGCCGGAATCATTGGAGTCCCTCTTGACTTCCTGTCTGCGGCCCGGCCATGGCGGTCATTTAACGGGGACAAAATGAGGGGTGAGCACCCTTGGTTAAAAAATAAACGTAGAAGCGGGGTGTGCACACGCTAAGGAGAACATAAACGAGGTGGGCACCTGTAAATATAAAATACCATAACGAGCATAATGCAGGGTGGGCACCTGCAATGAAGGGACCACAGGGGGAATCCCTACGCTCGGGATTCCCTCGTACACGGCCACAGGAGAAAAGAGCACCGCGCTCCCAGGGCACTCACAGGCAGCATCAAGTCCTGGGGCAAGGGCAACAGCAAAGAAACAGGTCCAGGAGGTCAGGGAGGCACAGCAAGGCCCAGGGGCCAGCACACAGGGTACTCCAGCAAGGAGACAGCCCCCATGGCGGTCCCTCCTGGGCCCCACCATCAGCAAAGCCCCTTCTGTCAGGAATCCAAAAAGTAGAAGAGACTTCCAGGCATCCAGGAGCTGAGCAGGGCCCAGGAATGCAAGCCTTCCCCTGGGCCCCAGCAGCAGCACGCCCCTGGTAGATTCAAGTCAGGAGACAAGAACATTTTACAACAGGTACAGCCTCTTTATATACACACAATTCCTTTTTCTGAAGGTGCAGGCAAGGGGCGAACCAGATACAACTGGTTCCTGAGCACTTTGTTTTGCTCAGCCCCTCTGCCTATTCACAGGGACATCAGACTCACCACAGGGGGCGGAGCCAGCCTTGTGTGGGGAAAGTCCAGTCCTATTCAGGTCCCAGGTGCACTCCTCCCCGGCCATCAACATGCAGATCTCCCATTCACCACCGGGGCGGACCCATCCTGACTCCTGGAGCCAGGCACACCAGCCAGCTCCAGCCAATCACAAGCCAGACAGTCACTGCACAGACAGGCCAACTTCTAGAAGTGGCACTTCCACACTAGACACATGAATGTCGCACACATCATTGCGCAGCATTCAATCTCACGAGTTCGCACATACCAAACTTGAGCCTGCACTCCCCACACATCAGGCACTAACATGGACACACACATTCCCCATGCATTCCTATGGGTGGGCAGGCCAATCTCACACATGCACTCAGAGAGCACACGCACTTTACACTGCGCAACAGTGCTAAAGTGCGCAAAGACCTGAAATCGCTATAATTATCTCAGAGTGCAATGCAAAAAGTTCAGGGGTAAACCTGCCAGAAGGGCCAAGTCCAACAGGTGGATATTGATTGCCAAGCTGGTGTAAGACCGGGCGTACACAAGTAATATTTGCTCTTGAATTCCACTTTACAGTAATCACACTGATGGGCAATCTGTAATGGGTTAAGGTTTCCAAGTTTTAGTTCATATTTTTACCTTAAAATGCAGCAAATTAGTTTGCATTACCTGGTGCCTGGGAAGAAGCTTCTTGGATCACAACATGAAGGTGTCCAAACTTCTGAAAGATACACAAATTTGTTTAACGGTTTCCTGTAGGACTGCTGTTTTGTGACCTGTTAGATTGACAGAAAAGTAGAATAAGTGTTTCATGAGACAAATTAAATACAAATCATTTGAAAGAATCTCTATAAAATACCTGTTTCTTTAACAGAAGTAACCTATGTGGAAGAAAGATTGGAAATTCTTTGCACACATCAAAGGGTGAATAAACAGGATTATCATCGATTATAGCTCCTCCGCAAAATACAGTTTACCCTAAGACAATGTACACAACACGGATTAAGACGTCCCCCTATACGAGCCTTGCTTTTATTTTTAATCAATCCTCATTTAAGTTTACTCTAAAAATATTCTAAATATAACAACAAACAATATGAGTAATTATGGAAGCAAATAAATCTACATGAAAAGTGATAAACCAGGGACAAACAACATGAAGTGCTGCTTGATGGAGAAAATACCAACAAGAGTGATGTTTAGATTGTCTTGCAATGCTCAATCTACTTTTCTGGGATACCTATATTTTCCTACTTGTCTACTTAAGGTCACCCCATGACGATGAGACTGCACTTATGCTTTCAATGTAGCTTTTCGATATGAACAACAAACTAATTTAAATTTTTTAGGTCTGGCGTGGAAAACCATCATGCAAATGAAAAGGAAGATGTTATGGATCTACACGCTTCAGCCATTGGCTTGTTTCTGGAAGCCGCCGAAAATTAATGCTTATTTTGAAGTATCCTTAATATTCAGGATCAGTTGTTTTGTTCATTTCATTCTCTTTCTTGTCTCCGGTGTCACGTACAAGGATTAATGGTTTGCATTGTTTCAGTGTGTCCTGCGGAGTGCTCCTTTGCAATTAATACATTTAAGACCAGCTGTAAATTGTCTTTGCTCTAGTTTTGAGAGGAACATTGTTGTGCTTATTATAGTCGTACAGGACAACAGCCTTCTACCCCTTCCTTGTCGTTCCTCATCAGCATGCAATGTCAAGGTTTCCAAAATCAAAAAAGTTAATTGTGGTGGCAGAAGTTTTATCTACTGTACAGCAAAAAGATGGACCTCCATACCTTTCTCACTTAACGCCTGTACAAGCCTTTATGCTTTCAGAAAAGGCCTGGAAACATGCAATCAATTATCTCTTTTTGAGTCTGGTTTCTCTGCTTGGCACTTGAGTCTTTTCATTTGTCTCCTCTACAGAAAGCATCACATAGATGCCCTCAGGCAACAGTTGTGCTTTATAAATAATTACTTCATTTCTTTTCAAAGCCCTCGCACCAGATACCAAGGAGAACTTCTTAGTTTACATGGCTATGCGAATGCAATAGCAATTTGTATCTAATTTTCAAGAAACCATTAGGAGAGCTATTAAGAAAAGACACTGTTTGAATGGACTACGGTGTGCACCTGTTACAACGCATTTTTTACAACGCACTACTGTTACAACGCATCCATTACAACGCGGATACTGTTACAACTCATGTTTTTACAACGCATTTTTTTACAACGCAGGTACCTTTACAACGCATACCATTACAACGTAAGTATTGGTAAGTATATAGTTATTTTTTAAATGTTATATGTTTGGGGTAAAGGGGTATTTTTAGGGGTTAGGGTCAGTTTTGGGTTTTTAGGTAAAGGGGTATTTTTAGGGTTCAGGGTCAGTTTTTAGTTTTTGGGTAAAGGGGTATTTTTAGGGTTCAGGGTCAGTTTTCAGTTTTTGGGTAAAGGGGTATTTTTAGGGTTCAGGGTCAGTTTTCAGTTTTTGGGTAAAGGGGTATTTTTAGGGTTCAGGGTCAGTTTTCAGTTTTGGGGTAAAGGGGTATTTTTAGGGTTCAGGGTCAGTTTTCAGTTTTTGGGTAAAGGGGTATTTTTAGGGTTCAGGGTCAGTTTTCAGTTTTTGGGTAAAGGGGTATTTTTAGGGTTCAGGGTCAGTTTTTAGTTTTTGGGTAAAGGGGTATTTTTAGGGTTCAGGGTCAGTTTTCAGTTTTTGGGTAAAGGGGTATTTTTAGGGTTCAGGGTCAGTTTTCAGTTTTTGGGTAAAGGGGTATTTTTAGGGTTCAGGGTCAGTTTTCAGTTTTTGGGTAAAGGGGTATTTTTAGGGTTCAGGGTCAGTTTTCAGTTTTTGGGTAAAGGGGTATTTTTAGGGTTCAGGGTCAGTTTTCAGTTTTTGGGGTACAGGGTAAAAATAAATTAAATTTAATTTTAAATTAAATTATTTAATAGTAAATAAATTAAATTAAATTACATTGCATTATTTTTGGGGTTGAGGGTCAGTTTTGAGTTTTTGGGGTACAGGGGTACAGGGTAAAAATAAAGTTATATTTTTTTTTTATTTTCATTAATTAATTTAAATTATATTTCATAAAATTACTTTAATTTATTTTTGGGGTTTAGGGTCAGTTTTCAGTTTCTGGGGTACAGGGGTACATGGTACAAAATAAAGTAATATTAATTTAAATTTAAAATAATTAACGGAAATTAAATTATTTAAAATTACATTAAATTATATTTTTAAAATTAAGTTACTATTATATTATTAATATAAACATATACTTACCAATACTTACGTTGTAATGGTCTGCGTTGTAAAGGTACCTGCGTTGTAAAAAAATGCGTTGTAAATACATGCGTTGTTACAGTATCCGCGTTGTAAAAACCGCGTTGTAACGGTATGCGGAGTAAAAGTCCGCGTTGTAACATCATATATCCATGGACTACTGAACAACAGAAAGATTTAGGTGTCATAAAAGCTCACATTGCTGGTGCACCAACACTTTACCCTTTCTGCAGAGGAAAAACGAGTAATTACAACAGATGCTTGTTTGTATAGTGTCGGAGTTGGGTTATCACAAATATAAGGCAATAAAGAATGGACTGTTGTATTTGTAAACCACACACTGCATATCTATCTCCAAGAGAAGACAAGCAATGACAGAAAAGGAGCTACAACGGTGTGCATGGACTACGGAACATATTCGAAATAAAGTGTGGGGTGCTCAATTTATACTAAGAAGAGACCAAAAGACTTCAGGAAGTATCCTTTTTCCAAGTGGAGGCTGAGATGCTACTGCCCACACTGCCAGACTGGTTTCCAAGATGCAGGAGTACAGTTTTACAATTGAATATGTGTCTGGGAAGGGAAGCTAACTCTGACAACAGTTTGCTGGCCCAGGTAACCTGTAGCGAGCGGGGAAAGAATAACACAGGTGATATGGATGTTGTATGGACAGTAAGTGATTACATTCTTTAGGGAGGTGTTCTTTGAGGAAGGTTTTCAGCATTGTCTTGTAAAAGACAACGGTCTGCAACTGATTTCGCAAGATATGAAGGACCTTCTTAAGAATAGTGGTGTGGACCACATCACAAAGGCACTTTGTGTAATGAGCGGTTTGTGAGGTTTAATAGAGTTCCGAAAAAATACACCAGAGAGGCGAGGAGTTGCCACGGTGATTGGAAATATTATATTCAGCAAGATTATAGAGTTATCACATCACTCCACATAGTGCTAGATGGGTGAGTTTTTAAACTGCTTGAATGACGTGAAACTGCTTCTGACTTGCATTCATGGCAGCTTAAAAGACCTAATGTGGTTAGGAGCCACAGGGAGAGGAAGTAGAACAGAGGGCTTTTTTGTAAGTAGTATAAAATGAAGGAGAAATATGATGAGGAAAAGAAAGTGTGATCGTCTACTTTCAAAGAATGCAATTGGGTTTCCTATTTCAAACCAGGGTGAACTGCCAAGAGTGTAGTGACACAGGATGGCAAGGTTTGGAATGTCCAGAATATGGCACATTATAGTAATGGTTTGTATAGTAGAGTGCCCAACTTAGGCTCCACCCATTAAAAGATGTGAGTACTTTTATTGAATTGTTTTAGTGTCCCCCAAACTACTGTGCCAGGGCGCTCACAGTGGAAATCTGGTTGGATTTTTCAGGAGACCCCCCAGTGTCGTGTTGGGTTCAACAGACCTACATACTCTGCAAAACTCTTGAACACCTTAGAATAGAAGTTGGCACGGAAACTGGAAATGCAAAAGACAAGTTTATTAAGACCCCATGGGGTGGTGGTACAATCCTACAGCACCCTTCGGTAATGCAAGAAGTATCACACCGAACATTGATGTGCGACCTCTTTTATACAGTTTAACAGCAATAAAAAGTGTAGGCGGTATACTTTTGAACAGTTTAGGTACATATAAGGGCATTTTTGGAACACAGCCAACATGTGGGAGGAGTTCAGTACCACTGGTCAGTTTTGGAGAACATTCCTAAGAGATGACCACTCGGTAGTCTAAACTTGTGAGTGCGCATGCACAAGATTGACCAGTGCTAAAAATAGCCTGTTGCTGGGCAGGGTAAATGGTCATTGGTACAGAGAAAGGACGAAAGGGCATGCTGACCATGAGGCAGCATGTTCATACAGAATGGAAGCCAGGGAATCTAAAATGGCTCCCGCACGTTTTGGTCAAGTTAACGAGGAAAGTTCGTGTAGCTGAACTAAATGCTAATTCAGGTGCTGCCAATTTACGACAGACGGCCCTTTTAGCATTTAGCTAAAGCTACCTCATAATGGAAGTAATCAGGATATTCGTCATCTATATATATTAGCATCAGCTTCGCTATTTCTTTGTTGATTATTTTCTCATTTTTGACAATAGCTCGTTTGGGTATAATGCAGTCAGTAATACATACAGAACATAAGGTAGGGCCACATTGAATACATAAACAAAAGAAGAAAAGTATTCCAATAATCACACATAGAATTGTTAATAGCTTCCAACCCCAAGAACTAAGCAAAGTCCAAAACCAGCTAGAGAATGTCCAAGTACCATTCTCGGGGTGTATCTCAGCAGCAATTGTGTGCAATTTAGAAATAGCGTCATATACAGAAGGCAAATTATCAGGCACGTAAACACAACAACTACTTCCGATGATGCGGCATGCACCCCCACAATCAGCTAATATTACATCAACAACCATTCGGTTCTGGAGCGTAACAATTCTGGTAATTTGGAGTTCTTCAGTCAAATTCCCTAAGGCGGACGCAGTTTCATTTGCAACAGCTTCTACAACACGTGTTAATCGTCTTATTTTTCTACTATTTAAGGCAGCACCAACAAAGGAAAACAGGCCTAAATTAAAATCTACATATTGCTGTAGAGCGGTGTCGGTCTGATCAATGTTGTCAAGTTCTAATGTTCTCTTAACCCTATTTAATATGAAATCATGATATAATACAAAATCATTGTGATACATAGGTGGGGCAATAAATACAGGGGGTAACACAAAAGAAATATAACAAGTTCCTAACCACCCAATGGGAAGACGGTGGTATCCCTTATTTCCACAGATGAAGTAAGTGTTTCGTGATGCTACAAAAGCAATACCATTTGGTGCATCAAAAGTGAGAGTAGTGTTACGCTCACTCCTACCTACTGGAATAGTGCCTTTATTACGAATACATAATTCAGCCTTAGTATCAATAACAGTAATTACATGTAAACTAGACATATTTGCAGTTCTTAGATTGGTGAAAATACGAGGTGTAGATACATTGTCCGGTCGATATTCTTCCCACTCAAATTTAGCTCCTTCTGCTTGTGGGTGACCATCTCCGTCATTAAAGCAAATCTTGTTCAATCGGAAAAGTAGTCCACCTTTTGTTGGCCATCTATGGGTAAAAAGAAGAGTGTACCAAGCGTTACAAGAACCATTGTGGGAAAATGGAAGAGGAATAAGTGGAGTTCCTCCTTTCTTTTGATGTCCAGGCAACATTCCACATACCCAACAGTTCGAAGTGTTTGTCATATTATGGGTGTGGTGTAAAATCTGAATGAAACTATTATTCAAGTAAGTCTGTCTATGTCTCTCTTCATGATAAGGCAGAGTAAAATGAAAATGTTCAGATGGGCTTGGAGTGATAGGCAGTAAATATTCTCGTGCAGGAAGCAATCGTTCTATGATCCAAGCTATTACTGCCATTACCACTATAGTCGAAACAAAAAGCACAGCACCAAGAATTTTCTTGTTTCTCGTTGTAGCAGATGCCATGATTCACAGAACAAACTTCTTCGAAGCAAAATAAAAAAAATAAAAAATGAGTGCTAAGAACTGAGGCTGCCGCTGGTGTCTTCTCCAAGATTCAAGACGGGTGTCGCTACACTGGGCAGAACTGATCCCCCCCTTGATATTCTCGGCTTCCGTTTTCACAAACCTCAGAACGGTCACTCAGCCAGTCTTGGACAAAACAACAGCTTTTCTTGATTGCAAATTATATTTCGCTGCACCAGAAACAGTGTGGTCCGGGAAGGCTCCCTCCGATTTGTTAGGTGTGACAGCTGGGCTCTTCTCTGCATCCAAGATGTCTCGATAATCAGACAGCACCGCAGGATTCACCAGATCCGGAGGAACACAACGGCAGTGAGTTGAGTGTACCCACCGCTTCTTATTCGTGACTCAAACGGCCGTCCGAGTTGCCAGCAACACTTGTTCAGTGCCACGCCATCTCGGCTCCAAACTGCTGGATCTCTCGAACGAGCGGACCATCACATGGTCTCCAGGACGAAGACCATGAGCCTCTCCAGTGGAGTTGTCAGGGAGCCCTTCTCGAACCTGTTGATGAATAGAAAGTAAATCATTTGTTAATCGTGCCAAATAATCGTTCATCATTATACAAGGCACATCATGTATCAAACGAGGCTTAGGAACTCCCCAGATGTTCATAGGCCTTCCAAACACCACTTCATAGGGTGTGAGGCCAGATCGGGAATGTGGCACTGATCTAATAGACAGCCATGCCGAAGGCAGGTCGTCCGGCCATTTTAAAGACGTGGATGCCACGATCTTTGCTAGCTTCAGCTTCAAGGTTGCATTGTACCTTTCTACAAGACCTGCTGACTGCGGATGGAATACAGCATGGAATCTTTGCTTGATTCCCAATCCTTTCAGGACGTACTCCACTATCTTCCCAACGAAATGAGGACCATTATCATTCCACAAAAATTTACAAACACCATAGCGCGGGAAGTACTCTTTAAGTAATACCTTAGCTGTTGTCAATGCTGTATTATCCTTCGTGGGGTAGGCCTCAATCCATTTACTGAAGGCACACACCACCACTAGGACATACTTGAGGTTATTGCAGCGCTCCAGCTGGATGTAATCCATTTGCAGTACTTCGAACGGTGCAATAGGTGGAACAAACCCTCCTTTAGGCGTATAAGTCCCTTTAGCAGGATTGTACTGTAAGCATATCAGACAGGTCTGTACTACTCTTTTGGCCGTGCTGGCAATCTCAGGATGCTCCCAAACTCGTGTAAGCAATTTGGTAATTGCAAGAGCTCCAATATGTGCCAGCCCATGTGTCATTTGGACCATTGCTTGCAAATAAGCGGCAGGCAATTTCCATCTCTCCATATCTTTGCTACGCCAACAACCCTCATCGTCCAACATTCCCTCTGCTGCCCAGGTTGCAAGTTCTGCTTCAGATGCTGATTTTTGTATGTCTAATATTTCTTCTCTTGCATCATGCCATCACTCAGCCTGTGATTTCACCACATACATAGGAGAGGCATTTTGTAACATGGCAGTCTCTCTCGCTAAGCGATCTGCAAAAGCGTTTCCTTGTCCTATTTTGTCTGTCACTTTCTTATGTGCACTACATTTGATTATCGCTACTTTCTTTGGACATAATAGTGCATTCAGGAGATCACGTACTAATTCTCCATGCATGATGTGTACTTCATGCGATGTCAGGAACCCTCGTTCCTTCCAGAGTATGCCAAAATCATGCACTACTCCAAACGCATAACGGCTATCAGTGTAGATATTGACACATAATCCAGCACTTAGCTCACATGCTTTCGTTAAGGCTATCAGTTCAGCTGCTTGGGCCGATTTCTGCGGTATTCGTGCTGTTTCTACCACTGTCTTAAGTGTCGTGATCGCATAAGCTGCGGAAGTCGTGCCATCTGGTAATCTTAAACACGATCCACCAACCCACAGTTCCCCATCTACTTCTGGAAGAGGCGTATCCTGTAAATCGATACGACCCTTTGTTTGTTCTTCGGTCAGGAAAACACAATCATGGTGTTCTTCCTTCTGGGTCTCGGCAACAGGATATGGCAATAAAGTAGCGGGGTTCAAAGTGGCACACCTCTTCAATGTAATATGTGGCGCCAACAGCGTTAACTCATATCCTGTTAAACGAGCACTAGTCAGATGCTGTGTTTTCGTTTGATTCAATAAAGCATCTACCGCATGGGGAACTAACACCAATAATTTGTGTGACAACACTATTCCCTCACTCTGTCGTATCGCCACTGCTGTTGCTGCAACTGCTCGAAAACATCCAGGCAGTCCTCGAGCCACAGGGTCGAGTAATGCCGAGAAATACGCGCAAGGTCTCTGTTTGTCTCCGTGTGTCTGCACTAAGACTGACAATGCGCACCCATCCTTCTCGTGTACATACAGTGTAAAGATCTTCGTGTAATCAGGTGTACCTAATACTGGTGCAGAACAAAGAGCTTGCCTCAATTGTTCAAAAGCATTTTGACATTCATCTGTCCATTCAATGGGAACCGGTGTAGTTTTAGACAATAATGCTAACAAAGGTTTTATAATGTGTGAGAATCCTAGTATCCATTGCCTACAAAAAGACGTCAAACCTATGAAAGCACGAACATCTTTCTGAGTGCAAGGGACTGGCGTATCTAAAATTGCTTGAATTCGATCTGATGTCAGTGCACGCCCCTCCTTAGACAAAAGATGACCGAGATAGGTCACCTTTGGTCTACAATATTGCAACTTCTTCCTTGAAACCTTGTGATTGTTCTAGGCAAGAAAAGAAAACAGAGAAAGAGTACTCTCCTCACATTGCTCCTGCGTGTCCGCTGCTAAGAGGATATCATCACATATTGAATAAGAGCCACCCCAGACTGTAAATCAAAGGAATCAAGCTGTCTTTTTAATGCCTGACTATAAATGCTAGGGCTTTATGTGTAGCCTTGAGGAACCCTACAAAATCTATACGATTTGTTATTTAATGTAAAGCCGAACAAATATCGGCTATCAGGGTGAATGGGAATCGAAAAGAAAGCGTTTTTCAAATCGATTACGGTAAAAGTAGTGGCTGTGGGTGGAATCAGAGTGAGTAAAGTGGTAATATTGGACACCACCGGATACTGGGGCACTACTATCTTATTGATTTCCCTCAAATCAATGATAAAACGATAGATTTTAGTGTCCGTGTCTTTCTTGAGAATCAGAAGAATTGGGCTGTTGCATACATTATAAGAGACTTCCTCCACCACCCCTGCCGCAATCAGGTCATTTACAATATGTGTCAAGGCAACTTCTCCTTCTCTAGAGATCTTATACTGTGCTATGCGGGGCAAAGACACTCCCTCCTTTACAGTAATACGTACGGGAGGGATGATCATTTGACCCACATCGGTATCAGAAGTGGCCCATAAAGTGCTTGGAAGAGACGCTAACGCATCAATCTCCTGCATGAGGTACGATCTCTCAACCTCTGGGTAATTTTCATTCAAAATAACCCGCACCCCTTCAGGGGCACAGCGTATAGTTGCTCGAAAATGTTTTAGCATATCAAGTCCCATAATATTATCTGGTGTGTTTGGAGATAACAAAAACGGACATGGAGCAACAAATTTATCAATGTAAAATGTAAGGGGTTGGGACAGTGGGCTAAGGGAAGATGTACCATCAAACCCTATTGATGTAATCGTTTTGCCAGACAGTGGAGCCCTTGGAACCAAGTGTTTGGACAGAGCGCTACGAGTAGCTCCTGTATCAACCAGAAACTGATCAGTAGAACCCAAAACATTCGCTGATATATAGGGACCCCTTTGATCTACTGGTACTTCCACCGATTCCACACCCCATCCTACGCAATCCTATGCATGTGTATTCTCCTGAGACTCAACAAACTCACCCTCATCTATCTGATACTTATTCCGTCGATCAAAAGTATTATGATTAGTCTGACCACGACCTCTCGCCTCAAACCCTCCACGATCATTCTCTCCACCCCTCGATCCTGTATAACAATTCCGAGACCTTACACTCCCTCGACCACGCTGATTTCGCTGTTCTCGAAGCACCGGACAATCCGAAGCCCAATGTCCAAACTGTTTACAGTATGCACACTGATCTTCAGAAATATCGGTACGGGGAGAAGACGCTTCATACGATCCTCGTCTACTCCTATTATTCCCTCTCGACTGCGTAGCATAAACCTGAGCCAACATCACCTTCGTTTTCAAATCCTTCGCTTTCTTATCACTACTTTCCTTAGCCTCAAATTCCTGCCGTTCATAATACTGAGCCATAGTCAATAAAGATGCAGAGGTTGCGGTGGTCCATGAACTTTCACTAGTCTTTAAACGTTTTGCAATCTCCGGTAGGAGATTAGCCACATACCTATCAACGAACAAATGCCTGCCCGTATCCTCTGTTAATAATTGGGCCTCTGTAATCATGAAACGCTTCCTCGAAACGTGAAAAGAAGTCAGAGACAGTTTAGTCCGGCTTTTGTTTGCAAGACGCCAACATTGTCCAATCAATTTTCTTAGGGGGAACAAGCGTTTTTAATTTATTCAAAATAGCCTCTGGGAGGTCTAAAATTAATTGGCATGGTTTACACGCGGGTTCCCTGTCTAGATCAGCTCGAGCTATGTCCTTCCAATCTGCACCCAAAATCGTTCGATCATCAAATTTACGAATCGCCCTCCACATATCAGGAGGCAATATCAACCCATAGAACAGATCAATATCAACTAATGTCATAACAAACGAAGCGATAGCACCTTCCACCCCTTCATAGAAAGCTGCTGGATTTTTACGGGGGTCAGGCAAAGCATTCTTAAGCGCCATAACATCTGTTCTATTCCAAGGCGTATAAACCCAATTATATATAAAATAACCCTTCGCATCTTTGGACATTTTATCATCATCTGTGCCTAGCCCTTTAGGAGGGACATACAAAGGGGCAGCTTCTCGCATAGGCATAACATTAACCACAGAGCTCTTATCTGTTCCAGAGATAGGGTACTCTTTGGATACTTCCGTAGTTTCAGATGTAGACAAACCCAGTGTCTTTTTCAACACCGTAGCCGTGACGCTTCATCCCGTAGCTGAACCAAACGCTGGAAAAACATATCCGCATCTGCAAGAACAAAAAGACCTTTACGAAAATTATCACGACCAACTGATATATCCTTAGGTTCTAATTCAGAGGAATACCGTCTAAACCGTTCGACAACTTCATCTCCAAAATGATCCAGAAAATACAATCGTTCTTTGTCAGACCATTTACCCATATGATCATTAATCTCTGAAACAGTTATAGAATTTGTATTAAGTTTACGAGCAAACCCGCGCAATTCTGCAGCTCGATCAGTAGTTAACCTAGTACGCTGTTTATTCTGATCTTCCTCATCCGAGTCCTCATCCGGGGCCGTAGGTGAAACATACGGAGGCGGGCAACGATCTATAAATGAAAAATCATCTAATTCATTAGTAAGGACAGGATAAGGAGGACGCCGGACAGGAAACTGACCATTAACCTGCAAATTACGGTCTCGAGTCTCCCTCTCTTTCTGTTCCTGCAATTCCTTTTCCTGTAGCTGTAAAGCTTTGTCACGAGCAGCCTTTCGCTGCTCCTTATCCGCCAAGGCTGGTTCACGCTTCATTCGTTCACGCACTGCTTTCTCCCACATACGCACACAATCAAACATATCCTGTCTAGACCTGCGCTGAAACAAACACTGCTCCACATATTGAAACTTTCGTAAATCAAATGACCCATGTAGTGGCCATTGCAATTCACGATCAGTTTTCGTATATTTATTCCATAATGTACTATACATTATAGGGGGAAGGCCAAATTTTATGTACATTTCGCGATTAGGCGTCCCCTCTGGGGGAGCCGGCTAAGATTCATTTAATCGATAACTGGTACCGTTTCCAAAACAGCACATTCCTCGGAGTGTGCTTAAAACAGGCATGTCAAAATATCACGAAAACGCAATATTACAAAAAATGGCACTTAATATGTCTTACACATGGTGCGCCGTTCAAACAAATACAAAGTCAGAGAAATATCCCTACATGCCTGCCTATGTGAGGTGCACTCCACATATAAATCAAATCATAGGTCCAAATGTTAGCTAACTCAAACAAATTCAAGTAGACTACCTTACCAATCACAAGCTTACCAAAGATTCTCAAACGTCCAGGTTCCAACTGCCAAGGTCTTTTAATCGAATCAGCCAAACGGGCACTGCACGACAACCCAACCGATCAGGATCTCAGTCGAGGACCGGCGCCACCTGGAAGGTCAGACAAGAAGGAAAGGAAAACCACCGTGGGTGCCAATACTCGGGTAACTCAGTGGCAGCATACGCGTCCATGGCGAGTTTCCAATCCTTCGTCACGACCACTCCTTCGGGCATCCGAGTCGCCGATGAGTCCCTTCGTGGTCGCCAATTTGTCGTGTTGGGTTCAACAGACCTACATACTCTGCAAAACTCTCGAACACCTTAGAATAGAAGTTGGCACGGAAACTGGAAATGCAAAAGACAAGTTTATTAAGACCCCATGGGGTGGTGGTACAATCCTACAGCACCCTTTGGTAATGCAAGAAGTATCACACCGAACATCGATGTGCGACCTCTTTTATACAGTTTAACAGCAATAAAAAGTGTAGGCTGTATACTTTTGAACAGTTTAGGTACATATAAGGGCATTTTTGGAACACAGCCAACATGTGGGAGGAGTTCAGTACCACTGGTCAGTTTTGGAGAACATTCCTAAGAGATGACCACTCGGTAGTCTAAACGTGTGAGTGTGCATGCACAAGATTGACCAGTGCTAAAAATAGCCAGTTGCTGGCCAGGGTAAATGGTCATTGGTACAGAGAAAGGACGAAAGGGCATGCTGACCACGAGGCAGCATGTTCATACAGAATGGAAGCCAGGGAATCTAAAATGGCTCCCGCACGTTTTGGTCAAGTTAACGAGGAAAGTTTGTGTAGCTGAGCTAAATGCTAATTCAGGTGCTGCCAATTTACGACACCAGAGCGAAAAAGGTTTCAGGCAGGGCCTTGTATAGTTGATGCTATTCAGCCAGTGTTCCAAAGACACTGGGACTTTTCTCCCAGGCCATGCTTTCTTTTGCAGATATTTATAGGGCTCAAACTCGACCAGTTACATTACAAGGACACATTACATTTTTTTGCTGGGCACATGAAAATGAACTGATTTACCCAGAATTACATGTTGTTGAGTCGGCATCGCCGAGACTCGAACCTTGTTCCCAGTGCCAAAGTCAGTAGCCGTGGATCACTTTACCATGACCAGTACCACCATGGTCTGCATCCTGGATGCAGGAAAAACCACAGCAGATTTGATTTGTATTCTTATATAATGCCACGCCAAATTGCAGCAACTGACGTCCCTCCCCCTCTCCGAGGCTTCTATGATGGTGGAGCTACTGCAGATTCAGCATTGAACACACGGAGGTACCCAACCCTGAATGAGGAGGGGCAGGACTGGGTGGGGGGGGGTGCTGAGAGGTAGACAGATTATATAGCCATCAGTTTTGGTGGGCGTCCCATTACCTGCCACCTCTAAATGAAGGCTTTCTGCTGTTTGGAGTCTGAGGTTCCGTGACGATTTGAACCCGTGTTTTCAATATTGTCGGAAATACATAATATTGGTATCAGCGAACCGCAAATGATCCATTTAGCATATCCTGGTGTTTTCGCTACGCTACGAGCAAGAGCACTCCTTTTATAAACACATTTCCGATCTACCCACGGCATCCATCTTAGATCATGGCCGCCATTTTGTGTTTCTTGCCCTCACATACGCAATAACCTCTGATCACTTCATTTCGATTAAGGACACGTAGCCTTAGCCGGAGATTCACCTCTTACATGACACGTGCACCTTAAACCAGATCACGCTGTAGCTGCATGACTCGACAAAGACTGCCTCCTCTGCCCGAGGCCAGTCCTGCCAAACTGGTCTTCGTGTCCATTGTCCTGATCACGATTAGGCGGCCGAAGCCGGTAGCCTTGCCCATTTACAACCCACAAACATCCCTTATCCTGCTTTTCTATCTTCTGCACCTGGCTCTGCTCTTTTCCTTCTGGGCCTTTATTAGGGGGAGGTAACGAAATTTACGATGAGGCGGTCCGGGTCCTGAATGAAAAGTTGACATGAGATTATGATGGAAAAGTGGGAACCCCTCGTTCGTAATGTTTTGACATCAGATATTGTCGACGATTCCTGTGCAACGCCAAATATTTATTGTTTAGGACACAAAGGTTTGGGAATGTACTAACATGTGAAGAATTCGCCTGAAGGCCAAAATTTAGTATATAAGGAGCAACCCTCTTTGTACAATTTGAACAGGCTCCTGGTTACTGCCCATGCGTAGTTTCTGTGACTTCTGTGTCCCTGCAGTAATAAACCTTTGGTCTTTGACGCCACCATCGAGAAGCCCGTGTTTCTGTTCATTTGTGCACCAAGGCAGGTGGAACTCCGGGGTCTTTGGGTGTTGTTCCCTGACACCTCTGGACGGAACCAAAAAGTCCAGAACTCCAATTGGCGCCCAACGTGGGGCGACGTCATTCGGTACCGGTCCAAAAGCCTGAAGAGTTCGAGAAGCTTCGTGTGAAGATTCCTGAGGGAGGCGCCCCACTTCATCGATCCCGGCATATCGCAAAAGTGGCCCGACGTTCTCTTCCACGAGGGTTCCCGTTCAAGACGGCTGCAGTGGGCCGTTGCCTTGACCGTCGCCCTGTCTTGGACCCGAGGTGCAGTCCTTAGTACAGCGAAACGTGACGGGTTTCTCCTTGGTGACGTCTTCAGTGCCTCAGTTAAGTACTTAGTGGTTGCTAGCTAGTTACTTTGTGAGGGTTGTTAAAATCCTTTTTGGTTCTTGGTTTGGTTTGGTCTCGTAAGATTATCACTGGTTGTTCTGGTTACGATAATCTATTTGGTTTAGTTTGGGTATCGATACATCAGTTCGTTTTGGTAGGCCTAAGTTCTTGGTTCGAGTGCACATATCTGTTTCGTGTTTTGTTTGTTTTGTGTTCCGGACTGAAAAATGGTAAGTCGGAGAAACTGTATGTTTTCATGTTTCGGTTGCAACAGTGACTCACGATTGGAGGACTCATGTCTGGTTCCTCCGATTGGGACTCCCCTATATGACTTGTATTGTAAACATGGTGTGGGTCCTATCTCTTATAATGAGGTATGGGTCCGATACACTGAGAAAGATGGTGTCCTTAGTTGGCCACTGCATGGTAGTTTTTAACCCGAAATTCTCGACAATTTAGAAGCGAAATTGTTTAGGAAGAAAGCCCGGCCGGCAATGTTTGATTCTTTCCGTTACTGGCGAAAAGAATCCAAACAGAGAGAAATGAAAAGGTTAAAGAAAGAACAGAAAGAGAAAGAAGAGTTGACTCTAGAACAAGCAACTAAGCAGTTGCAGGATAACGAGTGTGAGAAAGCCATAGAGGTGGCCATTAGAGAGCACAATTTAGCGATTGACAAGTGCTATCCTGCCTTGCCATCAAAAACGGCTAAGATACTGGAGGATTCTGAAAACGATCCTCTGCTATCTTATTTGTTACGGTCACCTCCACCGTATGCACAAGGTGCTACGGCCCAATTTGTGCCAAATGTTCAATTGCCGGTTGCTGGACAACCTGGTGTTCCTGCTCCTGTCCCTCAGAATCAGGTTCCCGTACCTCCTGTGGTCAATGTAAATGTTCCTACGGCTCCTCCTCTTCCTGGGTTGCCGACTTCTATACCTGTATCTGTCTCGCTCGCATCTACTGTTCCACAAACTATTTTTCTCGATACTCCTACTGTTCCATTATCTGTTCCTACCTCTACTGTGTTTTCTACATCTGCGAGTGTGTTGACTCCACTTTCTGTTCGTCGGAGAATCACTGATTCTGTGTCTAGTATGCTGTCTCCTTTCTATAAAACCTTAATCAAGACTC
Source organism: Lissotriton vulgaris (assembly GCF_964263255.1). Classification (NCBI taxonomy): domain Eukaryota; kingdom Metazoa; phylum Chordata; class Amphibia; order Caudata; family Salamandridae; genus Lissotriton; species Lissotriton vulgaris. Next base: position 1,907,446,075 of record NC_141694.1, read on the forward strand.
CTACTTCTGACTCTGTTCAGAGACGTAGTCAGCTTCCGAGTATTGAGGAACGGGGAATTTTAGATTCCACGGCTCTCAGATGGATTTCGAAGAGTAGGAGATATAGTACGAGAGACGTGCTAGAAACATTTATGCAGTGGAAAGAACCAACGCAACGGTATGTTTTTGACGAGATGTGCTCGTTGTTACGTGAGGAGATAGAAGAAGACGATGTTGAATCAAATTTAGAAGACTTAATTAAGGTTCAGAAAGAGTTTGCTGCTGGAATGATAGTGGGTGATAATATAGAAGAAGCGATGGAACTGATTTTAAGTTATAGGAATGATCCATCACTTCGTTCACCAAGAGATTTAGAGAAAAGCAAGACGAAGCTAAGTCGCCAATATCCAATGAGGGAGGTTCCTCCAATTTGGCGCGATGCTGTGCAAGCTGATGCAGTCCGTGGTATTGCAGCCGCTCCGGCCCAATTCCAAAGAGTGTGGATACACATTCCGTGGAAACGAGCTGAAGTACTAGCAGTGAAGCAGGCCTTGCCAGATCCGCGTAAGAATCCTGCTGGATACTATAAGGAATTAACACAGACAGTTGAGGCTTGTATAATGAACTTAGCAGACATCGATATGTTATTTGGCAATGTAGTTCCGCAACCAGTGTGGGCTAAAATTCGTAGAGAGGATCATCAAGTTGCCTTAGGTGGTGATTGGGCAGCTATCACTGCAGCGGATGGTCAGCAAGTAGGTGGTGCAAAACCCGAACCCCTAATTGCTAATCTTCCAGGTAGAATAATTGACTTAATGAAGACTCTAATGCCCGCATTGCGTGTTAATTGGGACAAGTTATCCGCATGTAGACAGAAGAAAGACGAAAGTGTCTCCGACTTTTTCACGAGGTTCGAAGAGACTTTTGTAGATCACAGTGGTCAGGATATGAGCACAGAAGGAGGACAAAGACTGTTTGTCGATAAATTTGTGCATAATTTGTTACCTGAATTATGCAATAAATTAAAGGATTCAGAGAGTGCGTGGGCTATTTCCACAACCGCGCAAATACTTGCAACTGCACAGTATTACGAAAATAGGGATAAAGAGGAAAAGGAAAAATCAGATAAGAAAACGAAAGACTTAAAGACTAAAGTTCTTTTGCAGCAGGCGTATCCGCCTCGCATGAATCAGACTAATATGCAACAGGGTTCGTATCAAAGAACAGATTATAGTTCGACGAGGCCTCAATATCAGTGGAACCAGTGTGCGTACTGTAAGAAAGAGGGTCATTATAAAAATGAATGTCCAATCTTAGCGCAAAATAATGCAGCAGCAGCTCAGAGAGGTCGTGGTGGTTTTGTGCAGAATTCTAGAGGTCGAGGACGAGGTACTATGCCTCCACAAACGAATGATCGTCCTTCCAATCACTTTGATCAACGAAATGGACAGTCTACTCAGCAAAATAGATCTCAACAATATCTTGTTGAAGATTATTGTGAAGTAGATGAGGGATTTCAGCAAAATGGGTACTAGGACAGCCATGGACAGAGAGAGGGAGTAGTATCAGTTCCAGTGGATCAGAGTGGGCCTTATGTCGCAGTAGCAACATCAGGTGTAGTCGAACCGTTTCTGTTGGATACTGGTGCCGCAAAAAGTTCTATCATTCATGCGAAACTCCCTGGCGCACCTTTGTCCGGCTCAACAAATGTTTCTGTAGGTTTTTCAGGCGCCCCTGTTTACAACCCGATATCTGGTCCTTTGTCTATTTCTGTTGGACCATGTCACTTGAAAGCACCTCTGATTTTGACGACGGGTTGTAATGAAAATCTGCTTGGTTTAGATTTGTTAAAACGACTATATGCGACATTGTACTGTTCTCCGGAAGGAGTACAGCTTACATTGGGTAAAAACATCACTTCTCCGATGTACTTGTCAATGGATGCACTCCCGCCAGAGCTGCGTTCACTCCCTGATTCTCTTTGGGCGACTGGTCCTAATGATGTAGGCCTTTTAGAAATACCACCATATGTAGTAACTTTGAAAGCAAATGTAAAATTTCCAAGAATTCCGCAATATAAAATATCTAGTGAAGGTGAGCGTGCACTTTTATTGATTGTGCAAGATTTGATTAAAAAAGGTGTGGTTGAGGAAACGAGAGGAAATGTCTGTAACAGTCCTGTACTACCGATTCTGAAACGAACTGATCCTACAAAGCCTCCAGTGTATAGGTTTGTTATCGACCTTAGAGAAGTTAATAAAATTGTAGTTCCGCAGTTTCCTGTAGTCCCAGACATTACTGCCTTGTTAACACTGATTCCTGCTACAGCCACTTGGTTCTCAGTCATCGACTTGAAAAATGCCTTTTTCAGCATTCCGATAGCCGAGGAAGGCAGAGATATTTTCGGCTTCTGTCTAGGAGGTCGAAGTTTCAGATTTAAACGCGCTCCACAAGGCTATTGTGAGAGCCCATCCATTTACAGTCAAGCATTAAAAAGCCAGTTAGATTCCTTTGTCCTTTCTCCAGGTTCTGCTCTAGTACAGTATGTAGACGATCTTTTAGTGGCTGCCGATGACAAGGAAACTTGCAAAACAGCTACGATTTCATTATTGCATCATTTGTCTAATTTGAACCATAAGGTGTCACCTTCGAAAATGCAATACTGCTGCCAAGAAGTGACCTACCTAGGTCATCTCTTGTCAAAGGAGGGAAGGAAGTTGACCCCAGAGAGAATAAAAGCAATTACGCAGATGAGTGTTCCACGCACACAGAGAGAAGTACGTGCCTTCCTAGGTATTACCTCTTACTGTAGGCAGTGGATCCCAAATTTTTCTCTTTTAGCAAAACCTTTGGTAGCTTTGACTGGGAAAAATGTTCCGAGTCCGGTGCCATGGTCTGATGAATGTCAGGAAAGTTTTACTGAATTACGAAAAGCATTGTGTTCAGCTCCTGTATTGGGTACACCTGATTACAGTAAGCCATTCACGCTCTATGTTCATGAGAGAGAAGGTTGCGCGTTGAGTGTTCTGACACAGAGGTTTGGTGATAAACAACGCCCTTGTGCGTATTTTTCATCAACATTAGATCCGGTAGCTAGAGCATTGCCTAGTTGTTTGAGAGCTGCAGCTGCGGCTTCCATTCGACAATCTGCTGGTTTGGTGATGAACAACATGCTAGTGGTCATGGTTCCTCATGCGGTGGATACACTCATGAATCGAACGAAGACACAACACCTTACCAGTGCGAGATTATCTGGCTACGAGCTGACATTACTAGCGAGTCATATTCAGATCAAAAGATGTAATGTATTGAATCCAGCAACGCTGTTGCCGACTGATCAAGAGTCGAGTGATTCCGAGCCACATGATTGTTGTTTTAAAACGGAGGAAGAGACAAAAGGACGCATTGACTTAAAGGATACTCCGTTATCCGATCCAGATGGCACGCTGTATGTGGACGGGTCATGTTTTAAATTGGAGAATGGTGATGTGACTGCTGCTTACGCAGTAACGACTTTGAAGACGATTGTGGAGACTGCAAGAGTGAGTCAGAATTCTGCCCAAGCTGCAGAATTAATAGCTCTAACAAGAGCGTGTGTTTTAGCTAAGGGAAAGAGAGTGAATGTCTTTACAGATAGTCAGTACGCATTTGGCGTGGCCCATAGTTTTGGCCGTTTGTGGAGAGAAAGAGGTTTCATTACGTCCCATGGGACTAAGATTCAACATGGTCAGCTAGTTAACGACTTGTTGGAATCTCTAACCTTGCCGACTGAAGTTGCGATTGTAAAGTGCAGTGCTCATAAAGCAATCACGGATGATGTTGGTCGCGGGAATGCTTTTGCTGATGAAACTGCTAAACAGACAGCTAGAGACACGATGAGCAGAATGTATGTTGCTACGTCTGCAAGATGGATTGCTGAGTCTGGAATGTGTGAGGATACTATGGAAAGTGTGAAAGAGATTCAGAAAGAAGCAACTGAGGAGGAAAAACGTGCATGGAGAGAAAGTATGGGCAAGTTGGATTCGAATGGGTGTTGGATTGATTTGACAGAACAGCAGCGTTGGATGTTGCCTGATGCGTATGTGCTTGCAGTGGTGACAATGGCGCATGGAGTAGCGCATATAAGTTCTAAAGGAATCTGTAAGATGTTGGCTCCGGTCTGGAAGAATGATGGGATCAGTAAGTGTGCAGAGAGAGTGGTGAAAAATTGTATGGTATGCCTGATGCATAATCCTGGCAAGGGAACTCCAACTCCAGCTGGTCACTTCGCTCCTCCTTCCTGCCCCTTTGAAGTGATTCAGTTAGACTTCATTCACATGGAACGCTGTAATAATTTGAAATATGTCCTGGTGGTAGTCTGTGCTTTTTCCAGGTGGATTGAAGCATACCCACTAAAGGACAATACTGCCCTATCAACTGCCAAGATTCTTCTCAAAGAATATTTCCCTAGATTCGGTATGCCACGGATTGTATGGTCAGATAACGGAAGTGAGTTTATAGGGAAAGTTATGCAGAGTGTGTGTGCCGGCCTAGGTCTGAAACAAAAGTTCCACAGTGCGAACCATCCCCAGTCTGCTGGTTTAGTGGAGGGTTACAATGGCACCCTTAAGCTGAAACTAGCTAAAATACAAGCATCCACAGGTTTAGCCTGGCCAGACGCACTTCCTTTGGCTTTGTTATCAACGAGAGCAACTGTACATTCTAGAGTGGGGCTTAGCCCTTATGAGATAGTGTTTGGCCGTCCGGCAAATATTTGGGGTGTGCCGAGGCCTAAGGAGTTTTGTTCTCTGAGGTAATATAAATTTTATGGTCATGTTGTGTTCCCTAGCGAGTACCCCACCGACTCCATGTACGAGTTAAAAGTGCATGTAACTTCCCTCCTGTACCAGCTATGAAGACGCAAATACATTTGCGTCCAACGTTAACTTGTCCTCTTTCAGACCCACCATGAATGGGTTTGATGGTCCGTTCCTAAGTATGCTATGCCAACGTCTTTTTGAAGTGTACTCCTACGTTTTTCAGCCTGGCTGAAAGTAGGCCCTGAATCTCTGCCACCGAGCCTCTTTTCTGGCTTCTGACTGCGAGGGCCTCTGCCCAAGCAGCCCCCGTACCCGTGAACTCTGACTTACTTCTAGCGCGGCCCTCCGTGCTCAGCTCAGCCTGCTGCCTGCCAAGATTGACTATAACCTTCGAGTTATCTGTTTTCCTCCCCGAAGATACATTCCAGCCTGCTAGCTTCAGTAAACATCCTTCCTCAGCTACAGGGCTAAAGGGCCGACCTGTCTTTATGCAAGTAATTCATAGCCTCTGTTGCCATGCTTCCATGGAAGGCCCCATGCCCCCACGCTTCTCATACAGACACTCAGGCGCTTATACACGCACTCACAGCAAGTATAGAATAGCTTCTGCTCTAGAGACCTTTCTGCCCAGATAGCTTAGTTCCTAAACATCAGATATCAGATATGATAGAAGCACAAGTTGATCTGACATGCCAGACTTCTGTCTCTTTCCGCCAGTGTAAATGTCAAGTCCCCTGCACCCCGTCTATCACACGTCATGCAGCTGCGCGCGCATCCAAGTTTCCGATTTCTGCTGACATTGCAACATTCTGTTAGCACCACCCCTTGGTGCCACCCACTTGCGTCACCTATCAGTGACGTTTCTAGCACACACCCTAGTTCACGCCTAGTTTACGCCTCTTGATGATGTACTAGCACCACGTGTATACTGTTATCTTGTCTTCTCTCAGCTGTTACGCCTCTTACATTGAACATTATGATGTAAATCAAGTATATAAGCTATGTATTGTCAATAAACGACGGCGCGCTCATCTATCCCTTCTGACATCCTGTGTGGTGGTCAGAACATGATATCCTGATTCCTTTATGAGGAATAAAACCCTTAGAAACTCTTACACCACGGACTCTGTTTTCCTTCATTTCGATTGAGTTATTATTGATCAAGTACTTATCTGCATAGAAATTAAGAGAGTAAATTAATTATTTACATCATTTTGGCGCCCGAACAGGGACCCCTCCCCCACCTCACGCGCCGGAAGGTGCGTTGCAATCCGTGTCCCCTGCCATCAGTTAGACGGACCACACGTGTACTGGCAGGATTTCCTGCATCCCCCTCTGACACACGGAGGTGACGAAGACTGCGATCAGTGCCCAGACGAGGCGGTGAGGAGTGCGGAGGATCCCGACCAGAGCCCGGCCGAAGGAAGCAAGGTCCGAGGTGTGAAGAGGCCCACCAGTTTTCCGAAGTTTTCCGAAGTTTTCCGAAGTTCTCCGAAGTTTTCCGAAGTTTTCCGAAGTTCCGAGTCGAGTCCAGTCGAGTTTTCCGAGGCCTTCTGTTTTCCGTGCTTCCCGGTGAGTACCATTGCTGGGTCGTATCTAGACGGGTTTGGGTACGCAAGTCCGGTCTGCACTGTTTTTAGGCAGTGTATCTGTACTGTTTAGCAGTATATAAAGTATTCCGAATTTCTGCACTGTTACAGCAGTGTATCTGTATCGTTGAGCGGTACATTCAGAGTAGGGGGAAGTTAGCTATGTCTTTAAATGTTTCATGTGATTAATGTCGTGGTATGAATGTGATTGTTTTTGTGCATTATTGTGTTTTTTTTTGTTTAAATAGTTACAGGCGAAATTAAGTATTAAGGATCAAGCATTTCAGTATCAAGTAGGCACAATGCCGTTTTTTAACAAATTAAAGCAGATAGGAACTAGGAAAGGGATGTTAGAGGAAGAGATTCCAATCCCCCCTAGGGACACTCCAGGTAATTTCATGTATAATAAGCATGGCATAGACGCCATCTTGTATCTAGAGTTATGGACAGATTATACCAAGCACCTAGAGGAAAGATACCGATGGCCAGTTAACGGAACATGGGATGCCGAGTGCATCATAAAGGTAGAAGAAATATTACGGAAAAAGAAAGCTAGACAATCTCAGAAAGACGCCATAGAATTTTGGCGTAAGGAATCACGTAAGCGTGCTGATAGAGCACTCCGTAGAGAAGACAGGCTTAAAGAATCAGAAAAGGCCCAAGAAAACGAATTAGTTACTGAGGGAATTCGAGTAAAAGTAGAACAAATAGATCGTATCCAAAATGGCAAAGTGAACAACATGTATCTTTTGGCCGATGGTACCCCTGACGCCATTTCAGAAATACCGAAAAATTTGCCGTCACCATTAGTTCCAACTAAAGTAATGCATAAGACTACTAAAGACATATTCCTAAATTCATATCTCGAAGATGTAGCGCCAGCTTACACCAATCTGCCTGTTCGTGCCCTGCCTACTGACAGGGCCGGGGGTGGTACTGCCCCCCAAGATCACTCTCAGCCGACACCGAAAAAGACTAGTTCCGTTCCGCCAGCTCCGCCACTTCCCTCACCTAAAACTGATCTGCCGAAACCACTTCAATCAGATCCTACTAAAAGACAAATTCAGATACTGACTACACACAGAGATAATGCCCAAGTTTCCGCTTCAGGAGGTGCGACCGCGGGTCTCCAGACCCCGCCACCGACTCACAGATTAAATCTCAGAGGTATGCAGAGTCCTCTTACGCACAGATCCCCCCGTTCTTCTAATTCATCCCGTCTTGATGCACTAAAAGAAAATATGTCAGTTTGTAGATATGATCCAGAACCTGGACAGGACGACTTAATGATATTAGCGTCTTTACGGTTAAGATCTGCTAGTGATAGTTTGTTATGTTATGCAGGAATGAAGGAGCACCTAGATAGAATATATGAGTTCGTTCAAACGGGAAAGGACCCCGACAGTATTAAGGATGCCCTGGAGAAACAGAAAGTTAACATGCAAGCACTGATACTACGATTTCTCATAAATTGTCTAATAAGAGAACGAGACAGGCCCGGAACAGATCAGAGTGAATTAGATGCATTGAACAAGTGGGGTCAAAATATAGCTGATGGAAAACATGACAGACAAAATTGCATAGAGGCCATGTATAAAAAGATTAAGAAAGCAGTGATAGCAGTACACGAGAAAGAGAAAGAAAAGGCTCCCTCCGAGGAGGAAGAAGAATCTGAAGAACTAGAACCGACTACAAGCACTATAGCATATGTAGGTAAGGGAACTTATCTTAGGAAGGGTATCCGTCCAGAAAGCAAGAGAGTTTTCTTCTCTGCCTTAACGAATCCGAATTCTGCTGAGCATCAGTTCCAGGAAACTGATAAACGGCTTCGAGATCGAGTGGGGTACCATGTACTCAATTCTATGGATGAACAAGAATTAGCCCGATCAGCGGTATCATGGGCCGAAAATGCAGACATATATAATGATGACACCGTAGCACAGACATTTCTGAACCTCTCCCCCGACGAACAGAAATTAGCAGGGGTATATATGATTCAGCACCTTCTCATTAAGTACAGAAAACATTATTCCGATCCAGGTCCCTTACATGAGACACTAGAAGCACTACTGATGGATAGATGGAGAGGCCTAAGCACTAAATTAGTTCAAATAATTCTAGAACAACGACGCAGATATGATACCTTTGTAAGTCCTGAATATGTCCCCGCCCCACCTCCAGAAAGGAAAATGTACCATATGCAGTGCGGGGGTGGTATTGAAAGTCAGAACCCCTTACGAGAAGTACACCCTGTTATGGGTGAGGACAAGGTTTTGAAACGCGTGTATGTGCACACGCCTCTGACTAAATTAGAACTGTTAGAAATGAAGAAATTAGTACCATGCCATGATAAAGACCCTGCAGGTTTCCATAGAGAGCTTAAAGACATGTTATTAATGGGGGACTACACATATGATGATATCATGAAAATGTTGAAAGTATTATTGCCTACGGGTATATTCGAGAAATTAAAGGAAAAGGAATGGGAGGTGGGAGACACAAAGATTGCCTGGGCAGAAATAGAAGACGAAGAGAAAAAACGGGTTCCAGGGTTAGGCCTTGGGGACAAAACTAAAGCATTACCAGGTTTGATAGTACAGGTCCTGCCCAGATTATTGACAACTAGAAAGGAGGATTGGGATGCAATCTCGTCCTGTAAACAGAAACATGATGAAGATACTAGCGACTTTTATTCAAGATTCGAGAAATGTTTTATTATCAATAGTGGCCTCCAGCCAAGTAGCGAGTCGTACCCACATCTTTTTGTATCAAAGTTAGTCGAGAATTCCCTACCGTTAGTTAAAAATAGAGTGTATAAAGTCGAGAGTACATGGCAAGCAAATACGCCATCCCAGATGTTACAAATGTTACAATATCACCAGAATAGAATTAGGGAAGAACAAGATCAGGAACAGAAGCGCATGAAAGACACGAAAATGAAAATGTTAGTAGCCCAGACGGTCCCATCCGACAGTCACAGGAAAGGTACGACCCAGACAAGTCACGCTGCAGCTCCTGTTAAAGGGACATGCAATTATTGCAAGCAGCCAGGTCACTACGTACACGAATGTGCAGTTCTGAAACATAACATAGCGACAGGTAAAACTAAAGAGAGACCGCATCCGCCTAGACAAGACCATAACCAGCATCAGTCTACACAGAATACACAGCCCATGCATGCATCTGCACAGACAGCACAGACCGTAGCAGTACCACAGCCACAGCCCATTGCTGCAACTCAGCAAGTCTCACAACAGATGTACCAGTATGCCCAGTCTGCTTACCCCGAATATTCCCGATATACATGAAACAGCCTAGAGAGGGAAGGTGGCTTGCCTCTTATCGAGATTCCTGTAGATCAAGAAGGTCCTTATGTACACAGTCAAGTATTGGGGAAAGATAGAAAGTTTTTAATTGACACAGGGGCAAGTCGCACTACAATAAGTCATGACGAAGTTCCAGGGGCACCCCTCTCAGGCTCACAAAATGTTTCCCTTGGTTTTTCAGGACAACCTATTGTAAATGAAGTATCAGAACCAGTTCCCCTGGCTGTGGGTCCATTATCACGCGTTACAGACCTGTTGCTAACAAAATCATGTCCGGAAAATCTGTTAGGAATTAAAACACTGAAGGCTCTAGGAGCTATAATATGCTGCTCCCCGGAGGGGGTTAGACTCTTTTTGCGGGATTTCAAGGGTCATTACGTCCTTCGTGAGTTTGACGTCAGATTGAAAAATGTACCTGATTACTTGTGGGCAAAAGGCCCAACTGATGTAGGATGTATGCACATTACACCATACCGCGTTACCCTCAAGGCAGGTGTTGTATTACCCAGAATCAGACAATACAAGTTACCACCCGATGCTGTAGCGGCTTTACTGAAAATCATTGAAGAGCTCATTGCCCAAGGAGTGGTCGTCGAGACCGACTCCAATATCTGTAACTCACCCATCATTCCGATTCTTAAACGTACTGATCCCAATGCACCGCCAGTATATCGGCTGGTGATTGATCTTCGAGAATTAAATAAATGCATTATCCCACAGTATCCTGTGGTCCCCGATATATCATCTCTCTTGACTGCTATTGATTCAGAAGCAACGTTCTTTACTGTAATTGATCTCAAGAACGCCTTCTTCAGCGTGCCTATTGATCCAGAGAGCCAATATCTCTTCGGATTCTGTTTAAATGGACGCAGTTTCAAATTTTCGCGCGCACCTCAAGGATTCACAGAAAGCCCCAGCATCTATAGTCAAGCATTGAAAAGACAACTAGATTGTATTCAAATGCCAGTTAACACCGCTTTACTACAATACGTCGATGATCTGCTGATCACCGCACGAAGTGAGCACGAATGTGAAAAAGCATCACTGACAGTTTTACATTTCCTGGCCGACAAGGGACACAAGGTGTCTCCTTCGAAGCTACAATTCTGTGTTCAGCAAGTTGTGTACTTGGGTCACTTGCTGTCCAAAGTGGGGAGACAGCTCACTCCCGATCGCATTCAGTTAATTGTGAACATGCCGCAACCCAAGACACAAAAGGAAGTGCGGGCCTTCATAGGCCTCACCTCGTACTGCAGACAATGGATTCCCCAGTATGCATTTCTAGCTAAACCACTCATCCAGTTAACGACACAGGAGGCAGCGACTTCGACTGTCCTCCCTTGGACTCAGGAACACACACAAGCTTTTGAAGAATTAAAGAAAGTTTTATGCCAAGCACCAGTTTTAGCGACACCATGTTACAGCAAACCGTTTACACTTTTTGTTACAGAACGTGATGGCACAGCGTTGTCTGTCCTCACTCAAGACCAAGCAGGTTCACATAAGCCTTGTGCTTATTTTTCTAGTACATTGGATTCAGTAGCTCAAGCACTCCCTGCGTGCTTAAAGTCAGTAGCAGCAACAGCGTTAGCAATAAGACAAAGTGATTCAATTGTTTTAGGTCATCAGTTAACAGTTCAAGTACCACATTCTGTAGAGGTTTTGTTAAACAGAACCCAGACTCAACACTTAACTATAGCACGACTGACAGGTTATGAATTAACACTATTCCAGCCACATATAGAAATCAGACGTTGCAGCATCCTGAACCCAGCAACACTGTTACCTACAGTTATGACAGATCCAGCTCCGCATGATTGTATAGAAATAATTAATGCAGTAACTAAGCCTAGACGAGACTTAACAGATGTCCCATTGACAAATCCAGACCTGACACTTTATGTGGATGGTTCATGCATGAGAACAAGTACAGGAGAATTAGTGGCCGCGTACGCCGTGACCACTGAAACTGAAATTAAAGAAACACATCGTATTGACACACTGTCTGCTCAAGCGGCAGAGCTCATCGCTCTGACTCGAGCCTGTATTCTAGCCAAGAACAGAAATGTTAACATATACACAGATTCCCGCTATGCCTTCGGAGTTGTACACGACTTCGGAGTCCTCTGGCAAGAACGAGGTTTTCTGACTTCCCATGGGGCCAAGATCCAACATGGCCCCCTCATTCAAGCACTGTTAGAAGCAATACATTTGCCCTCGGGCATATCAGTCATGAAGTGTAAGGCACATACTAAAGTCACAGATTCTGTTTCCCAGGGTAACGACCTGGCAGACCAGACAGCAAAACATACAGCACTGACTCACACCCAGACTACTGATGTGACAAAGACAATAGTCCAGACCCAGTGTATGGCAGTTAGAGATCCCGCCCTAGATGTAATTGATATCCAGACACATGCTACCCCAGAGGAGATAAAGAAATGGACTGAACTAGGAGGGATTCAGACAGATCAAGGTTGGGTGACGAAGGGAAAATCTATATGGTTTCTCCCCGACTCAATGGTTCAAGTCATGATAAATACAGCACATAGTCCTGCCCATCTTGGAGAGAAAGCCATGTTAGACAGTTTACAGAATCTCTGGTACAACAAACATTTACGAGCAGCAGCAAAACAGAAAGTGCGTACTTGCATGATCTGTTGTCAGTTCAATCCAGGTAAAAGTGTCCCTGTTGAGCAAGGTGGATTTCATCCTCCCGATCACCCTTTTGAAGTCCTCCAGATGGATTATATCCAGATGAATAGCTGTAGAGGATTTAAGTATGTCCTTGTAATTGTTTGTGCTCTGTCCCGCTGGACCGAAGCATACCCAGTCCCAGACTACACTGCTCCGACCACTGCCAGACAGTTGGTTCGTGAATTCTTCCCACGGTACGGTTTGCCCCGTGTCGTGTATTCAGATAACGGACAGCCGTTCTCGTCCGAGCTGATGAGACAAGTTTCCCTCTTGCTAGGATATCAGTGGAGGTTCCACTGTGTCCGACATCCCGAAGCAGCTGGCCTTGTAGAAAGGCATAATCAGACACTAAAAATCCGTCTTGCCAAGATCTGTCAGGAAAAAGGGGTCGACTGGATAGTCGCCCTGCCCGTGGCACTATTCTACATGAGAATGGTCGCCCACTCGAGATCAGGGCTATCCCCGTACGAAGTGGTCTTTGGCAGACCGCCGAATATGTGGGGGACGCCCGTTCCGAAAAAGATCACTGATATTGATTGTAACATGTTGACAGATTACCTTGCCTCCTTGATGTCTGCACTCCAATCATGTCGTTCACAGGTTGCCGCAGCCTTCCCTGACAACACCGATGTAAAGGCGCATGAGGTCCGTCCAGGGGACCTGGTACTCGTCCGGAATTTCGACCGGAAAAGTCCGCTGGAGCCCCGCTGGAAGTCTCCAAAGACCGTTCTGCTTACCACCAGGACCGCCGTGAAAATCGAGGGGAGAAAGGGGTGGGTCCACACGAGTCACATCAAACTATGCAATGAACTAAAAAACGGACTGAAACAGGACTCTGACTCGTCCACCCCCACCAAAGACTGTGTTGAAGCACAAGACGTTACTGTGCCTAAAAGAGAAAAGACTCCTCAAGAACTTTACCGTATGAAGCTTCGATCTAGCAAGTCAGACAGTTTAATTGTTTAAGTCCTCCCCTAGGTGAATCGGTTAAATAGTTTCTGACATGTATCCCCTAGATCGAGTTAGAGAGAGAGAGGAAAAGAGAAGAACATATTGCAAATCACTTCGTAGTCACTGCATAGTGACACTAATAATCATGTTTATTCTGAGTATTCTAATTATTATTGCCAGCATTCTGCTTCCTATGTACTGGCCTATTTGCAGGCGTGAACAATCTGCTTACAATGTCTCTGCTGAACACACTTTTAGTGAACTTCCCGCACATGAACTCTCTTACAGACTTGCGCTGCGCAACAATACATTCATTAGTATGTTACACCATTCCCATCAGACAAATAATGCTACAGACTGTTGGATATGTGGCCGACTCCCTCCCTACCAGAATTACAAGGGAGCTCTGCCTCTCTTTCCGTACCCATTCACTCACAATGGCTCCTGTGGAGCATGGTTTAAAATAATTAATTCTTTAGATCCTGATATTGCTGTTCTCGATGGGGGCTGGGTTTGGGGAAACTTGAACTTAGTCCTGCTCAACGTCTGTTATCCTGATAAAGAGGGACTTCCCACTCGAATAGGAACTGATCTAGAAAATGAAGTATATGGATTAGGTAATTACACAATTAGCCTTATGATCCTCACTGTTGAATCTGAAACTGCTCCAGTTCTGCCCCATATGTTAGTACTACCAGTCACAGGTGAATTATGTGTTAGCAAGAAAGGTTCAGTACACGTAGGTCATAGTAAATGCACTACTGTGGTCGAGTTCAGTGACCATGGTAAATCGTCCTTTAAAGCTATCAGTCATTCCTACTTTGTTTGTGGTCATACCGCATACATACGTTTGCCTCCAGATTGGGATGGTACCTGTTACATTGCCTTCCTCCTGCCACCTGTTTTTCTAGCTCCCCCTGATTACCATAGAAATACGAATCTAGCACCGAATAGACCCAAAAGAGATATTCCCCTTGTCGACTACACAGAAACGGCATGGGAACAGTACACTGATTTCAATAAAGGATTCTTTTTCTTCCTAGGGCCTGTCCAAAACAGTAAATTAATACGCAGATTAACGAGAACACTCGAAGCAGTAGTGAACGAAACTGCCTCCGCTCTAGGTAACTTAACAGAGGAGCAGTCTGCTATACGGACTGTTGTCCTTCAAAATCGCCTTGTGATTGACGTCATCTTGGCAGATAGAGGTGGAGCCTGTAAGGTCATCGGGTCAAGTTGCTGTGTTTTCATTCCACAAAACGCACCATCTGTCTATCAAGCTATCACCCGTTTACATAAAATTGCAAATCAGATACATCAGAATCCAGGCACCTGGACTTGGTCCGGTTGGTTCTGGACTACGTTAACAGCTTGGGGATGGAAGATCTTATCATTCCTAGGCATTGGCCTTGTTATAGTATTCAGTTGTTGCCTGTGCCTGCAGTGTGGGCCAGCGATATGTGGACTGTGTGCCACATCCTGCATTGAGCATTCCAGTTGCCTCTCAAACAGTCAAAGAAAGAAAGACGAACATATAATGTTACAAGAACAAACTGATCGATTTATGAGGATCGATATATCATGAAGGGTCCGTAGGGAACAAGGAGGGAATGAGGTAATATAAATTTTATGGTCATGTTGTGTTCCCTAGCGAGTACCCCACCGACTCCATGTACGAGTTAAAAGTGCATGTAACTTCCCTCCTGTACCAGCTATGAAGACGCAAATACATTTGCGTCCAACGTTAACTTGTCCTCTTTCAGACCCACCATGAATGGGTTTGATGGTCCGTTCCTAAGTATGCTATGCCAACGTCTTTTTGAAGTGTACTCCTACGTTTTTCAGCCTGGCTGAAAGTAGGCCCTGAATCTCTGCCACCGAGCCTCTTTTCTGGCTTCTGACTGCGAGGGCCTCTGCCCAAGCAGCCCCCGTACCCGTGAACTCTGACTTACTTCTAGCGCGGCCCTCCGTGCTCAGCTCAGCCTGCTGCCTGCCAAGATTGACTATAACCTTCGAGTTATCTGTTTTCCTCCCCGAAGATACATTCCAGCCTGCTAGCTTCAGTAAACATCCTTCCTCAGCTACAGGGCTAAAGGGCCGACCTGTCTTTATGCAAGTAATTCATAGCCTCTGTTGCCATGCTTCCATGGAAGGCCCCATGCCCCCACGCTTCTCATACAGACACTCAGGCGCTTATACACGCACTCACAGCAAGTATAGAATAGCTTCTGCTCTAGAGACCTTTCTGCCCAGATAGCTTAGTTCCTAAACATCAGATATCAGATATGATAGAAGCACAAGTTGATCTGACATGCCAGACTTCTGTCTCTTTCCGCCAGTGTAAATGTCAAGTCCCCTGCACCCCGTCTATCACACGTCATGCAGCTGCGCGCGCATCCAAGTTTCCGATTTCTGCTGACATTGCAACATTCTGTTAGCACCACCCCTTGGTGCCACCCACTTGCGTCACCTATCAGTGACGTTTCTAGCACACACCCTAGTTCACGCCTAGTTTACGCCTCTTGATGATGTACTAGCACCACGTGTATACTGTTATCTTGTCTTCTCTCAGCTGTTACGCCTCTTACATTGAACATTATGATGTAAATCAAGTATATAAGCTATGTATTGTCAATAAACGACGGCGCGCTCATCTATCCCTTCTGACATCCTGTGTGGTGGTCAGAACATGATATCCTGATTCCTTTATGAGGAATAAAACCCTTAGAAACTCTTACACCACGGACTCTGTTTTCCTTCATTTCGATTGAGTTATTATTGATCAAGTACTTATCTGCATAGAAATTAAGAGAGTAAATTAATTATTTACATCATCTCTAGAATATCCTATGTTGATAGACTACCTTTACGACTTGACTGCTAAATTGAGTCTTATTCACCAACAGGTTTTTGATGCTTTACCAAAGCCTCCGGAGAGTCCAGGGCATCAGCTGAAACCAGGAGATCTTGTGGTTATCAGGAATTTCGCGAGGACGAAGAACCTTCAGCTGAGATTTGTCGGCCCCTTCCAAGTCCTGCTGGTAACAAGAACAGCAGTTCGTGTGGCTGGTCGCAAGCATTGGGTGCATGCATCCCACGTAAAGCGTGTACCTTTGCCACTTCCTTACGACGACTGGGTGAAGAAGGGAATTGGTTCCTCCGAATTTGAAAGCACGCCAAAATTCATCCCTTTCAGCGATGCCGAATTGATCACTGACACTCCAAGCTCTGACTCTCCTTCAGAAAAGACTCCTCTGAACTCTGAACATTTGTCCCCTGCATCAGAAAAAACTCTGTCATCTGCGAACTTGAACACTGCAACAGCTACCAGTGAAACGCTATTTGCCGATCAGACAGTACCTGCGAAGCAAAGATATAATTTACGAAACCGTAAAATGGACAAATAAAGCAGGCAACTGCCTATTGTGATATTTTGAAATTTTGAACTTTTGCCTTCAGCCAGGAAGTTTGCTATTATTTTGTTGTTTTAAAATTGCCTTGCCGTCTGGGTAGCCGTAGGGTCGTGGCTGTGTGCCTAGTTGAATTTGCGGGGGTCTGACACAAGGTCGATCTTTCTGTTGGTTCTGGGAACTCCCAGGGCTGATAGAGGCATATTCATCTACGTACACATCATCAGTGGTCGCGAGCGGATTGTAGAAGATGGAGCTTCCTGCGCTGCAACGAGAAAATGTGATTTATGTTCGCAGAAACAGACTTTACAGAATCCTTCACAGCAAATGCTTTTTGATGCAATGTGCCATTACATTCTTGATTGTTTTGATAACGTTGGTGGGTGGAATCGTTTTCAGTATAAATTTGATTTTTGTGCCAGTTACTACAGTACCTCCCCTTGATCCTGCTACTTCTACTGTTTCTTCTATACACTCTTTTCATTTGTTTCCCGAACATGAGCAAGCCCGACGCTCAGAATTCATTAACAACACTTTTGTACAGCTCTTGCACCAACACCAACTGGTAGTTAACACTACAGACTGCTGGGTGTGTGGCTTGATACCCCACACTATGGATAAAGGTATTCCTTATCTGGTTTTGCCTTTCAGCTACAATGGATCATTTCAGGCCCTTCAAACCATCTTTGCTTATGCCCTTGAGACCTATCCTCCACGTCCACCACGTTCCACTAAATATAACTCTGCCAACAAAGCTTTAGTCCAGGGATTATTGACATGGTCAAGGACGTCAATAATACTCCATCTTACCCTAGAGACGAACTGCGAGTATATTTAAGTTGGAATACTTCAGAGTATCGCCTTAGTTTAGGAGAAAGCAAGCGCAAAAGCTCAACTCCAATCTGGGTCGTACCTCACCGAGGTCAGGTCTGTTTGCAAGGGAATGGGAGAAATCCGAGAGCTCAGCTAGGAAGGAGTGAGTGCGTAGAGACTTATGTGTTTCCGGCTAACTTTTCCCCTGCCTTTCTTACTGCTAGGGGTACCTACTTCATCTGTCGAGATAGAGCTTATACATGGTTGCCTGCCGACTTTTCAGGATCATGCTATATTGCTCGATTGTTGCCTCCGACATACACTGCATCATCTGATTACCACAGAACCAGAGTAGCGAGAGGTGTCTTCAGCAAGGAAGATACTGCTGATCAGGAAGCTGGAGACTTCTTCAAAGGCTTCCTTCCGTTCTGGGGGCCTATGGCCAATAGTAGAAACATACGTCAGCTAACACGGGTAGTTGAATCTACTATTACTGAAACTGCTGGTGCCCTTAGCAATTTGACAGCTGAGCTTCAGGCGGATAGACTCATGACGTTGCAGAACCGTATGGTTCTAGACGTTATCCTTGCAGATCGAGGTGGGGTATGCAGAATGATCCAATCGAGCTGCTGTGTCTTTATTCCTAATAATGCTCCAACAGTCTATGAGGCGATCTCTAAGCTACACAAGATTTCAGACTCTATTCACGTAGACAAGGGAAACTGGTCCTTCATGGAGTGGTTTTGGACTCTGATCTCAGCGTGGGGATGGAAGGTTCTAATGGTCATTGGTGTCATCTTAGTATTCCTGTTCTCATGTTGCCTGATTATCCAGTGTGGTCCTGCTCTGTGTAGTCTTTGTGCTGCAACTTGTCTTAGAAAACCACCTGCGTTTGGAGAAAAGGCACGAGACAGGATGATGATACAACAGCATGTCACTGACCTGATGAACATAGAATTAGATTCTGACACAGACTGAGTAAATTGCCTATGTAAGGGCAAAAGGAGGGTCTGAGGTTCCGTGACGATTTGAACCCGTGTTTTCAATATTGTCGGAAATACATAATATTGGTATCAGCGAACCGCAAATGATCCATTTAGCATATCCTGGTGTTTTCGCTACGCTACGAGCAAGAGCACTCCTTTTATAAACACATTTCTGATCTACCCACGGCATCCATCTTAGATCATGGCCGCCATTTTGTGTTTCTTGCCCTCACATACGCAATAACCTCTGATCACTTCATTTCGATTAAGGACACGTAGCCTTAGCCGGAGATTCACCTCTTACATGACACGTGCACCTTAAACCAGATCACGCTGTAGCTGCATGACTCGACAAAGACTGCCTCCTCTGCCCGAGGCCAGTCCTGCCAAACTGGTCTTCGTGTCCATTGTCCTGATCACGATTAGGCGGCCGAATCCGGTAGCCTTGCCCATTTACAACCCACAAACATCCCTTATCCTGCTTTTCTATCTTCTGCACCTGGCTCTGCTCTTTTCCTTCTGGGCCTTTATTAGGGGGAGGTAACGAAATTTACGATGAGGCGGTCCGGGTCCTGAATGAAAAGTTGACATGAGATTATGATGGAAAAGTGGGAACCCCTCGTTCGTAATGTTTTGACATCAGATATTGTCGACGATTCCTGTGCAACGCCAAATATTTATTGTTTAGGACACAAAGGTTTGGGAATGTACTAACATGTGAAGAATTCGCCTGAAGGCCAAAATTTAGTATATAAGGAGCAACCCTCTTTGTACAATTTGAACAGGCTCCTGGTTACTGCCCATGCGTAGTTTCTGTGACTTCTGTGTCCCTGCAGTAATAAACCTTTGGTCTTTGACGCCACCATCGAGAAGCCCGTGTTTCTGTTCATTTGTGCACCAAGGCAGGTGGAACTCCGGGGTCTTTGGGTGTTGTTCCCTGACACCTCTGGACGGAACCAAAAAGTCCAGAACTCCAAGTCCTCCTGTTATTGAACCAAAGGCAAGCAATCACCAGTCAGTTCCAAGGGGATCCTCACATGCCACTCCAGGTTACAAGGGCACTAGGCCTGAGCCATTCCATTTCTGGTGCTTTGCAGCAGTTAACGTCTTAGGGTTTCTCGTTGCTCAGATGAGTGTCATTTATGATATTTAGACCCTTTCCTCGTCTTCATAGCTTGATTTTGTTTGCAAAAGTAACTATACTCTAGTCCCTCATGGGAGGGGTGTCAGCCTGGAGGGTGAGCAGGGCGGGGCAGTCTCTGCCCCCACCCACCACACTTCTATGCAGATCCGTGATGACCATGCACATGCCCCCTGCTTGACGCTGTCCCTGCCCCTCCTTCCTTAAAGTAGCAATATTGGGCAACTTTGGGCTACTTTTTGGTTGGCTTTGGGCTAGAGAATGCTTTAAAATTCTGGCAACACTGGCTGCAGGCGGACGTGTGGCCAGGAGGGTGCTCCTGGCAGTGGTAGACGTGGGCCTGCCCAGTTCCCAGAGACCGGTCCTGAAGCGGGTAGAGCGTGTGCGAGGGCCACACAGGGGCACCAGAGCAGAGGCAGCATAGCCACCGAGGGTACAGACTCCCTGGGCATGATTGACAAGGTCCTGTGAGTGACAGTCTCCTCACGGGAAAAATCAAGCAATCCAGACAAAGAGAACATATAAATATCCAACATTACACCTATTTGAGCAACCGGAAACTGTAAGAAGTGCCAAATGTATGACACTTAGAGCAACACTTTCTCACAAGGAAAACCAAGCAATGAAGTGCTTAGAAAAGAGCTAAATAGCAAAAATGAACAAACTTTTGAGCAATGGGAATCTCTAAAATCTCTTGACACTCAAGCAATACCCCTGTAACGGAAGGTCACTGACCTACAATCTCTATCTAAGATGACTCTACGGCAGAAAACAATTACATCGCCATCATTCATCAGACTTCAGACACTCCATGAGGAAGTTTGCAGAGGGCGTATGCTTAGCCTGACAAAACGTCTATTGTGAATCGATACTGTGGAACTGAAACTGAGAACATTTTAGAAAACAGTGCACCTGAGAATATGAAATTAAGAAAAAACATAACTCTGGCTGTCAGTGTAATATACCTAAAATTGGTAGGACAGCCCAGAAAATCAGCTCACACACCATTTGAAGGAGCAACTAACATCGGTCTACATAAGTGACAGCCTAGTAGAAGCGAGGCCCCCATCCATACACAGCTGAGCATGAATTATACGAGAAAGTGAGAAAGACGTGCTAGCAACAGAGACCTGGGGCAGAACCAAGGCAGCACCACCCACCGGGCTCCACCTCACATGATCATACCAGGGCTTGAACATGTCTGCTCCAGTGTGACTCTTTCTGCTGTGCCCCCTCTGGAAAACTAGATGTAAATTATATTGATAATGACTTACATTTGGGTTTTCCGTTTTAAATCGTTACATTTTAGATTTCTTTACGGGCCTAAGGAGATCAAGAGCAGCGAGCTATACAGGCTCAGTCAGGGCTGTAAAATAAATTATATTTTCAATTATCCACTGCCATTTAAATGGCAGAGCTCGGCCCTCCATGGCACCAGTCTGACGAGAGCAGCCAGTGAGCAGAGCTACAGGCTCAGTCAGGTTGAACATTTAAATGCAATTTTCAAAAAGTAATTCAGACCTGAGCGGGCCACGGCTACGGCGAGTCTCCGCCAGTTTCTTTGTAATAAAGCTTGTGGGATGTCCCTTCGGTCCAGTCGCTAAAGGCACCAATTAACGGGCGGCACAGGCAGCAATGTGAGCAGTGCATGCAAGCAAACCAAAGAAACATAACTGCCCCTTTTTGGCGCCGCGGCCCACCTCACGAGTGACTACTTCCTGTCACTACGCCCGGTAAATTGACACAATGTATATTGTTGCAGTCACTTGACGCCATGTCAGGTGAATGCAGCCCCAGATGTAAATGCTAAGCGTGATGCGTGGTACTTGGCAGGACTGCAAGGGAAGGGCGTTAAACTGACTGCAGGCAGCCACTTCACACCATGTGGAGCAGTCATCCAGTCAATGAATCCACCCTTGGAAACATGGGCACATTTCACTGTCTCTGTCATTTCACTTGTGAGCTGGTGACACCTGGATGAATGTAGCACCTACCTGTAGGGATAGGGTGGCCGGGTGCTTGGCCTGCCAAGGTATCGGGGCTTCACATTATCAGATCTGGGGATTCATGTAATAAAACTGTGCACTCTGGGAGTTCTATTCTTGTTCCGTTCAGTTGCACCCGCCGATCTCATGCATTCTCAGCTACCATGAAAGTATGGTATATTACTTACACCCGTGCGTTTTTATCCATTGTTAAGTATTCGCCGGGAGCCATAAAAGAATTCTGTCCCACAGAGCAGGTGTCCTGGCCATGCAGCAGGTGTGATCAGCAGTGCTGGGATGCACATAAGAGAGCTACTTCTATCTCGTTGGAGAGCTTCCAGTAGATCGCAAGCTACTAGTTGGAGAAGCCTGTTTTACAGACTTTTGTTTTAATTATTGTTTGCTTTGTGCACAGACATTGTAGGATAAACATAGTGTATGTGAGATTCCCCATGCTGTGGGTCTGCCACAGAACAATACTATTCACTTGTATTACTTTTGCCCAGGATCACTTCTGACCAAAGGGGGTCAATCACTAGTACAATACATGCCCACTGCAGCGCATGACCAACCCCTCACCAAGACCTGCCCTTCTGAAGAAAACAAAGTATGAAACATATCAAAGTTGGCCAAGCCCTCGGCTACAACTTGTCATGCAAGAATGCACTCTACAGTGAGTAAAAGATGTGTTTGCTTACATGTAGCATCATGCATTGGAAACGGCTAGGACAGTCTTGCCAGAACCAGTGTGCAACTCAATACCTTGTTAATCTTTTGAGCTCATGGTGCTTACGGTTTGTCCTAGGCCAGTCATCGCTGACTGGCACTGGGTTCATCCACAGAGACTTACTTAGTTCTTAGTTTTAAGCCACATTTATGCTGAAACATAAAATAAATACACATAACCCAGATCGTTAGGCTGCTCTAAAAGTAGCTAGAATACTGAATTTGGTGAGAAGTCATTCGTGTAGATCAGTGGTTCTTAACTGTGGTCCGTGGACTCCTGGAGGTTCCACCGCGCATATTCATGGGGGAGACAGACTGATATCTATAACCATTATTATACGCCAATCATAAGCATTTTAAGCTAAAGAATTGTATAAAAACAGATTCACCTATAAGGATAAAGGGTTCATCAAGCAACAATAATACTTATTTTAAGTCAGTACGGTATAACCTTCCCGATGTGATTGAAAAATGTCTTAATAGAATCCATAAATATTTGGTTAGAAAATAATAACAATTAGGATAATGTTTTTAGTTGGAATCTTCTGCTACTTCGTGCTGGAGCATGTGTTAATGCACAACAACCTGAACTAGCAATCAGCTGTTACTAATAACAATGCTTCACTCTTTATGATTTTCTGGAAACACATATGTATTTGCACACTTAGAAAGCCAGTCTTCTAAGCCCTCTGTGATCTATGAGTTATGTACACCTAGACAGCCCAAAAGAGTCTTCCAGGCTGCATGTACTCCCACCCACTGCTTTACATGAGCAGCACTTACAGACTCCAAGCACTTCCAATTAATTCTGAAAGGGAGCTTTCCTGCACTTTTCATCAGAGCTAAAATATTTCCATAAGTAAAGTACCACTTCTACCACTTCTGAGTAGCAGAATGAACATTATTGGCCTTCCAGCTTTTAGGCAATAATGGCCTTTGCATACTTTTGACATACAAACCCTGTATGGCCACCAGCTTTGTCCATAAAATGTTTGATTGTTGCCCGGTTTGTCCAAGGCCAATGCCAATCTCTGCAGGACCTTCTCAACTCTGTGCCCCTTCATCTTCTAGGATATTTGCAGTGCCATTTTAGGACTTGGAGGGATCAGGCTTCCTCAATCTGTTCTGCCCATATTTACCAAACCTTCCTGAAAGGATAGATAATTCTACACAAGCAAGTCTTGAGGAATAAATCTCCTCCCTCTATTTGACATCTGAGGCAAGATGGGCCAGGGCTATGCTGTGTTCACCACAGCTGTGGTGGGTTAAAGGAGCCCTATGAAAATAAGTAATTTGAATGGCATTATACAATACCCGGTTGAAAGCGCACCTTCTCTAGCCATCCTCCGCGTGAAAGAGAACATCTTCCAGGGCCCCAGATCCCCCTCACAGGCTACCCACAGCTTATTGAACGTGTCTGGGATATATACGATGACAACTTTGTTTATTGCAGATATTGCGCCGCTCTGGGGTAATTGTAAAATAGCAATTTTGGCCTCTAGTAAACTAAAGGTGGGAACCTTTTCAATGCTGGGCAAATATAGTATGATGTCACGTCAGAGCTGCAGATAGCAAATGAACGGTACCTGCTGCAAGAGAACAAATGTCTCACTTTTCTCTGCAAAAATATTACATAGTTTGAAGTAGAGATATCATCTAGATTGCCCTATTCTTTAAAACCTTTTAGACCAATGAATTGTGGAAAATGGAATATATGTAATAAAGACAATTGTAAAATATTGAGTATTTTAATGTGGAGATAATTTTGTGATGTTCATTACCACTAAGGCTCTCCCTTTCAGTTTTTATTGATATTTGCAGAAATATAGAGACAGAAAACAATGTGTCTTCTGTCTGTATATTTTTTTTTAAACTTTATTTAAGATTTTATATATTAACATAACACAGGTGTGCATTTCGAGACCGACAGAACGATGATATAGTCATGTATTTTGGTGGTTACAGTTCAAGACAGTGCCCTATTCACGGTCGTCCCGCGCTCCATTGTCTATAGCCAAGTATTAAGGGCATTTAATCGCCCTCCCCTTCAGCACCCACTGCACTTCCCCAGCCAATGCACTTAGGGAACATGCGCAAAGGCCGCCGGACCAGTAGAGTCATGACAAGGCTCCCTGCAGGCCCTAGGGCATCCTCTATTTAATCTTTGAGACACCTCCTGCCCCCCACCCCCAGGGCCCCATAGAACCCTTCACCTCCTGCCCCTCCCCCTGGAGGCCCCATAGAATCCTTCACATTCTGCCCCCCTGGGGGCCCCATAGAATCCTTCACCTCCTGCCCCTCCCCCCCAGGGGGCCCCATACAACCCTTCACCTCCTTCCCCTCCCCCTGGGGGCCCATAGAATCCTTCACCTCCTGCCCCTTCCCCCCAGGGGGTCCGATAGAATCCTTCACCTCCTGCCCCTCCCCCCCAGGGGGCCCCATAGAATCCTTCACCTCCTGCCCTTCCCACCCAGGGGGCCCCATAGAATCCTTCACCTCCTGCCCCTCCCCCCCTGGGCCCCATAGAATCCTTCACCTCCTGCCCCTCCCCCCCAGGGGGCCCCATAGAATCCTTCACCTCCTGCCCTTCCCACCCAGGGGGCCCCATAGAATCCTTCACCTCCTGCCCCTCCCCCCCTGGGCCCCATAGAATCCTTCACCTCCTGCCCCTCCCCCCCAGGGGGCCCATTGGAATCCTTAACCTCCTGCCCCTCCGCCCCAGGGGGCCCCATAGAATCCTTCACCTCCTGCCCCTCCCCCCCCCAGGGGGCCCCATAGAATCCTTCACCCCCTGCCCCTCCCCGCCAGGGGGCCCCATAGAATCCTTCACCTCCTGCCCCACCCCCCAGGGGGCCCGATAGAACCCTTCACCTACTACCCCTCCCCCCCGGAGGCCCCATAGAATCCTTCACCTCCTGCCCCTCCCCCCAGGGGGCCCCATAGAATCCTTCACCTCCTGCCCCTCCCCCCAGGGGGCCCCATAAAATCCTTCACCACCTGCCCCTCCCCCTCCCCCCCAGGGGGGGCCATAGATCCCTTCACCTCCTGCCCCTCCCAGGGGGCCCCATAGAAACCTTCACCTCCTGCCCCCTCCACAGGGGACCCATAGAATCCTTCACCTCCTGTCCCTCCCCCCAGGGGGCCCCATAGAATCCTTCACCTCCTGCCCCTGCCCCCCAGGGGGCCCCATAGAATCCTTCACCTCCTGCCCCTCCCCCCCAGGGGGCCCGATAGAACCCTTCACCTCCTGCCCCCCCAGGGGGGCCCATAGAATCCTTCAACTCCTGCCCCTCCCCCCAGGGGGCCCCATAGAATCCTTCCCCTCTGCTCCCCCCCCTCCCGGTGTCCAGTGACTCACCTCAGTCTGGGTCTGGTTCAGCTCTCTCTGGTGCTCGTGAAATCCCATGACCACAAACAGTGTGCACTACCCCCTTTCCCCTCCTAGTAACCCCTTCCATCTCCCTCCCTCGGGCCCAGCAGGACCACTTCCTTTCCTCAATTTCCCTTTCTCTCAACCCCCCTCACTCTGCCAGATGACCGTTCCCTCACTGCCACCTCTCCTAACTGACAGGACCTCCACAACCACTGCACCTCTTTCCCTCCCAAACCTCCTACATTCCCATGACGCCACTCAGGCCTCCCCCCTCCTACTTCCCTACCGCCGTGTTCCGCACCTTTCTCCCTCAAAATTTGTCCTTAATTCCTCTCCCTCTTGCAACACCAACAATGACAACTCTCCCTTAACGCCCAATTCACTTACTCCACCTGTGAACCCCACACACCAACTTACCTCCTGTCCCCCCACCTCTCCCCAACTTACCTCCTGTCCCCCAACCTCTCCCTGCCTTCCACCACCAATTCCACCCCCCCTTGTCTCAATCGAGCCACCCAACCTTCCGTGCTCTGCCTCATTCTCACTGGAAAATACGCTAGGCTCTCTGATCACCTCCATCTCCCAGCTTACAGCTGCCATTTCACTTTTATGCTCTAAGATCTCCACCCATCCATGCACCTCTACTCCCTCCCAACTTCCCATGAGTTGCACCTCGCCCCCTCACCCCAATACAGCCAAGCTCAACCTCTCGTCTGCAAACGTCGTTAACTCACACAAGCCTTTGAACGCCACCCTTCTTCAACAGACATACCCTAGCAACCCCACTATCTTCACTATTCCGACCATCACCTCTGTCAGAACAAAGCATCCACCTAAACCCCCCCGAGCACCCTCGCATAAGTACAATATCCCGATCACCCTTCAGAGCCCAAGTGCCCCCATCACCAAAACAGTCTTGACAGAGCTGCGCTGTATGCTTCACAACTGCAGACCTGCAGTAAAACACAAACATGAAATCTCCGATACCATCACCCTTCACAAACTTGACATGCTCTTCCTCACAGAGACCTGGTTCAAAGATACCTCTCACTCTATGTTTGATCTCCTATTACCCACAGGTTATTCCATTTTTAGGAATGACAGAACTGACAACACGGGGGGAGGTGTTGCAGTCATCTTTAGAAACGCCCTCCAACTTAAGGCTTCTCCAATCAGTTCCTCCCTTACCTTTGAATGCCTCTCTCTTGAGCTTCAATTGAAACACCGTTCACCGCTCAGATTCAATATCATTTACCGCCCGCCTCGTAGTGGCCCTTCGTTTATAGAAGATCTCACTGACTTCATCAGCGACCAATACACACAAAGTGACAATCAGACCTTCGTGGGTGACTTCAATCTCCACTGGGGCGTACCACAAGACTCCTCTGAGAACTCTCTGGCCACCTTCCTCTCTACAAACGATCTTATCCAACACTGCATTGAACCAACCCACTCTAAGGGCGCAATCCTGGACCTGGTTATTTCTAAAGCAGGCATGCTTTCTACCACTACCCCAATTCATGTAGATTGGTCTGACCACCACCTCATCCCATTCGCTCTTCAACTTTCACACTCTATAACTCTTGGCCAACCCAAGAGGGCCATCTCCTCGTTCCGTGATGCCAAAAATATTGATGTCGGTCCCCTCTGTGAGTCAGCTTTGCTATCACTTCCAAGGCTAGACCCGAACATAGCTGTTGACGACCTCAACTCCCAATGCCTCACAGTTCTTGCAGCTGAAATTAATAACGTCGCTCCACTCAAAAGCAAAAGGATAAGGCCCACTCCCTCAGCACCTTGGTTCAACAAATCCCTTTATGAGGAAAGGAAGCAGCTGAGATTCCTGGAGAAGCAATGGAGGCAAGTGCCCTCCACAGACAATTTAGCCATGCTTCGCACAGCAAGATCCAAGTACCACAGCACATCTTCCATGAGAAAGCGGCGCACTTTAAAACCCTCCTTGACTGCGCCAAAAATAGACCCAAAAAACTATTCGATCTCATCAAGATTCCGAGCTGCTCTCCCCCATCCTCCGAGGTGGAGGATTCTACTAAGAAAGCAGCGGATTTTGCTATTTTCTTCAATGAAAAAGTGAAATCACTTGTGGATCAGGTCGCTCATCCTACACCTCCAGAGGAGCGCAAATCCTTAGCCATTTGGAAGAGCTTTGACCCCATATCTGAAGATGCCCTTCTCAAGTGTATACGCGAAACAAAGCCCTCCAACCATTCTCTTGACCCTATCCCCAGTGCCATTGCCTTTGACTTCTATACCCATTCCCTTTCCTATTGGACCACTCTGATCAACCTCTCCCTCTGGCAAGGCTCCCTGCCTGTCTCCTTCAAAACTGGGCAGGTCACCCCTCTGCTTAAAAAGCCCACTGCTGATGCGAAGGACCTCAACAACTTCCGCCCCATCACTAACCTTCCCTTTCTTGCGAAGATCACAGAAAGATGTGTAGCTAAACAACTCTCTCGTCATATCAAGGACAATGATCTTCTTGACAATTGTCAGTCCGGCTTCATCCAAAACTGCAGCACTGAAACAGACCTACTGCAAGTGGTTGATGATGCACTGAGGATACTCGACTCAGGGGGGTCCTGTCTGCTAATTCTCCTTGACCTTTCTGCAGCCTTTGACACTGTCAATCACAACACCCTCCTCAATATCCTTCAACAGAGAATGGGCATGGAGGGCACTGTGCTTAAATGGTTTGCATCCTTCCTCTCTGACAGATCTCAAATGATCAAAATAGCGAACAATCTTTCTTCTCCTGTGGCGGTGGGTCAAGGTGTTCCCCAAGGCTCTATACTTGCACCCACATTGTTCAATCTCTACTTAGAACCACTAGGAAACCTCCTAAGCAAATCAGGGGTTCACTATCATCTCTATGCAGACGACACTCAACTCTACCTCAAGGTTGCCTCCACTCATGGTCTCTCCATCCTAAGCTCTACTCTTGACTCCATCCTAAACTGGGTGGCAACTCATCAATTGATTCTGAATCCCTCCAAAACTGAATTCCTCCTCTTCTCCTCCTCACTCTCTCCTCCCCCGGTTCAATCATGGATGGATCAGATGAATCTACTAAACAATAAACCCATCATTGTCGACAGCGCAAAATCCCTTGGTGTCATTCTAGACAAAAAACTCAATCTAACTCCCCACATTAATTCTATTGCAAAATCTCCTCGTTACCAACTGCGCCTTCTTTCGGGAATCCGACGCTTCTTCCCGGAGCAGGACCTTATAACCCTGGGGCAATCGCTGGTCCTCTCCAGACTAGACTACTGCAATTCTCTTCTTACTGGCCTCCCCAAATCTCACCTGTCCCCACTTAAGTCTGTTTTCCATTCAGCAGCTCGCTTCATTTATGGGGCCAAAAGAAGCAATCACATCACACCGATGTTATCCACCCTCCGCTGGCTTCCCTTCGAGGCTAGAGCTATCTACAAGACCGCTTGTATCACCCACAAAGCCTTGCACTCCTCCTCTCCTCGCTACCTGGCGAATAAACTGAAACTCTCTGGAGGCTCTAGACCTTCATGCAATACGGAGAATCTACTGCTTGAACCTCCCAATTTCAAGAAGGAGAGAACAATGGCCCAATCCTTTTCTGGCAACGCAGTGAGAATCTGGAACTCTTTCCCGCCTCAGCTCTGGACCACCGCCTCCTCCCAGGCCTTCAAAAGGGACCTCAAAGTTCTCCTCCTCCAGAGACACCTCCAAAAGTAATTCACGTCCTCATGTTATTGGAGGAAGACTTCCCACTACTGAAAATGTCTACTTTCCATGACCATGGAAGTGCCTTCCCACTGTGTTCTTGTGGTTGGAGTGTCTGCCTTTTTGCAGTATTTTCCATGTACTTGTGTTTGGTGCCCTTTTGTAACATGCACACACCACTTTGCCCTTGTATCACACGGTTTGCTACCTCTCACATGTTTTTACCTTTGATACTTGCACAAGTGCCACCTTTGCCTACGTAACGCTTGTTTTTGTGCCTGAGTGTCTAGCACCTATTGCAGTATTATACCTCAAATTATATTTTGTTTTCTCTTGTAACAGCACACTTGTCACTTTTTCCTCTTGTGCACTTTTTACTACCTCATGTATTTTTGGTTGCTCACAATTTTTACTACCTCATGTATTTTGTTTGCTCACAATTGTCACTATTACCTTATGTAACGTAACGTATGCTTTTGTAATCTGTTCTTGTGTAATGTTTCTCATGATGTTTCATTTCTGTTCCTATTGTGATGCGCTCTGACACCTTCGGGTAAAGTCCGCGCTATATAAAAATGCATAAATAAATAAATAAACAGTGATGACGCTGCACTCACCCCTGCACCGGGGATCCTGCTCTGTCTGCAGCAAACACTGGGGTCAGGGGTCAGCTGTCTGTGCAGCACGCCGGTCGCACTGCGCATGCGCACACCCCTGAACGTCAGTCTTGATGCCAACTAGTAGCTGAAGATCAGCGCGTGCGCAGTTAACATTCGATCGTTCACAATCGCGTAACTCGAGTTGCGCATGCGCAGATCCACACTCACTACCTCCACTGCGCTCACGTCCCCATACAGCCGTAGCCAGTGGATGGCGCATGTGCAGATCTGCATTCACTACCTCAGGAAGTGACGTCCTCTGTTGCTGCAGCCAAGAAGTGCTCCTCGCAGATAGTGGAGCTGCAGCCCCAGGGGCGCCTCGAAGCAGAGGCTTCATCTCCAGGCACTGTGAGGCCTGGTGAGTCAGAGGGGAGGGAGGGAATGGGGGGTCATCTCTGTCATTGACCCTCATCATCGAGCATTGACCCACTAACACTTCCACATTTAATTCACGCCCTCTCTGTTATCTGAAGGAAGACCTCCCATTGTTGAATATTCTATTCTCCATGACTATGGAGGTGCCTTCCCAGTGTGTTCGTGTGGTTGGAGTGTTTGCCACTTATTGCAGTTTTATCCTTGTACCTGTGTTTGGGACTCTTGCGTAACCTGCACACGTCACTTTTCTCTTGTAATACACTGTTTGCTCCTCTCACATTTTCTTTGCTTTAGATACTTGCACAAGTGCCACCACTGCCTATGTAATGTTTGTTCTTGTGTTCGAGTATCATCCGTTGATTGCAGTATTATACCTCTACTTGTACTTTGATAGAGTTCACTTTTCGATGCCCTAATTACCTGTTGCTGATGTATGAGTTAGCATCATATGGCTAACTGATGACGTTCGTATATGCACCTATGCCGAATTACTACATTGCTCCTTGCGTATATTCAAATGTATGTGTGACCATATTCGTTTCTTAGTTTAGCCTGTGTGCCACCATTTTGTGTAACCCTCTGTGCCTGCGGACCCTGCTCGCTCATATGCCCCTCCCGCAGGAATACCGAAATGTACTAAGACAGCAGTTTTCGCTTCTTAGCTTGCTGTGGCCGAAACTAACAAGTCTCTTTATCAGTAATGTTCTCATGCCCAGAGACGCCGAAGCCTAGCTCCATGGCCTTGAGTAGAGATAATAATGTATCCCTCGCAGGTGCAGATGCCTGCTCTATGAGAGCATTGTTTCATGATCTGGGGCTCGGTAACTTTCCACAAGGGGCGTACCCCTCGTTACTGTATTTGCATTATAATGTATTGCTGTGATGCAGAGAGTCAGTCCTCTCGTTCGCACTCCTAGGAGTGAGGTCGGACAGGGCCCTCTCATATGAGTGTTGTTTGGCCTAATAAAGACTTTTGTTTATTCTTCTCCACTGTCCGGCTGACTTCCTATATAGCGACTATAGGTGAGTGCGGTAAGTCACTCGGGTGGATTAGAGCCACGTTTATCAGATGGCGCCCGAACAGGGACCCCGCGATAAGGATCTTTCTCACCCGTAAGTGGGTAGCAGAAGACCGGGGACCCGCTGGTCGGCACGGTGGGCCCGGGTACCCATCTGATGCCGAGCTTGGTTCTCGCAGCGCTGCCCCACCCTGCTGATCGGGAGAGGTCCCGGTTCGGATCTTACGCCGGGGTCCAGAAGGCGGAACTTGAAGCTGACCGTGTTGGTCCTGGCAGCAGGAGGTGGAGAACGGTAGAGGTCGGTGCCGCCTACGGAAGGTGAGTGGTCCACCTGTGATTGTTGCAGGAACGGGAGTGTTCCGGGAGACTAGAGTGTCTCCAATGGTTTGAGGAGCCGGTGTTCTCCTGGGGCTAGTGTGCTCCGGGGAACTCAGAGTACAAGTTGGTGCTCTGACAGACTTAACAAGGCTGGGGATCGATTTAGAGGTAATTGTTTGTAGCGATCCGACCGGATAGTACTGTGGTGAAGGCGTGGCTCATTGTGGGCAGACTCCGGTACTTACCCTGAACTCCTAGTGTGGTGGTTCAGTGGAGGTGAGATCTGGGTTTCCCGCGGTAAAGTGCGCAGTGATCCATAGTGCCGCACGGGTGGCGGATCTGTTCCCCGTCCTCAGAACAGTTAGCGTACTGTTCGGTCTGCGGTAGAGTCCAGGTTCCCCAGGACTTGGTCGACGGGCCTTGTCCCATTTGGTAACACGTGTTTGGAGATATTGTATATGTGTATACGTGGTTTTCTGATGTATGTCTATATGTGTGAGTGAACGAGCTCGAGTTTGTGATTCAAGGTAACGTAGTTTGTGGAGAAGTGCTACTTTTACATCGAAGTAAAGATGCCGTGTTTTAGCAAGTTACGATGTTTTGGATGTTGTTGTCGACCCTCAGATACTAGGCTGGCTAAAAGCCAACCTGCCCCTCCTGAGGGCACTCCAAGCTTGTATGTCAAGCATGGATTGCCCCCGATCTTGTTTGGTACTTTATGGCATCGGTACACTGCTGATAATGTGGATTTGCAATGGCCCTTGACAGGTTCTTTTGAGGAAGAAAAATTGGATTATTTACAGGACAAATTGTTTGCTAGGCGTAGCCGACAGAGCATGTTTGATTCCCTGAGATTGTGGCAGAAGGAAGCTCGGAAGCGTAAGATGAGAGAAGAGAAAGAAGCTTATAAAAAATCCACTCAGACTATGGCGCAGAAGGCGAGAGAACACACTAAGAATGAGAATGAGCAGCGTTTGGAGCACGCAGACAGGCTCTGCAGGTTGAAAGAAAATAAGAGTTATGTAGTGCGCGAAGACGACCCAGATGAGATGGAAGACATTTTGAACGCCCGACCCCCTCCCCCTTATGCCCCACAGCCCTTGTATCCCTCCTTGCCAGTTTCGGCCCCTAGTAGTGAAGTTCCGGGTTCTTCAATCAGTGTTCCCCCACAATCTTCGCCCTCGACACCCCTCGTTTCCCTACTCCAGACCACCTCACCTGCACCCTCCCAATTTTCCTTGGCACTCCCTAGTGTTTCAGCCAGTACCACCCCTAGTCAGGAAATGCTAACGCCGAGTCGAGGCGCAGGTAGCGGATTACTCTCGCAGGTACGGAAGTTGCTCACGCGTTCTACAGTTGGTTTGGATGAAAAGAGTATGGTGGCTAATCAGGCATGCCAGTGGGCCAGGAACAATATTTATTCGTTTGAGGATATTTGGTCCACTATGAAAGATTTTGAGCCTTTGATGCAGCAGCACGCTTTGTGGCACATGTCCAATGTATTGATACCGCTATGGGAGCAGGGGTATGGAGGTGTGGCTCCGGCGGTTTTACGAGACATACAGGCGGGAGCATATAGAACGAACACAGGAGTGAAGGAAGTGATGAGTAGCCTGCATACACTATTGCAATACAGGAATGAATTACCCTCTACCGGCACACCCCATTTCCCAGGTCTCCACCCAATGCGCGAGGTGCACCCTACTTTTCACCCCGAGGTCCCCGAGTTGCTAGACCCAATAACAAAGGCTGTTACTAGGAACAGGATTGATGCACATTTCCAGGAGCAATGGGTGTATACGCCATGGAAGAGAAGTGAGGTATTATCATTGAAGGCCCAGCTACCGGATTCTAGAAAGAATCCGACTGCCTATTACAAAGAGCTCACGGAAGCGGCGTCTTCTACTGTGATGACGTTGGCTGATGTTGAATTGTTTTTCGGGCTTTTGGTCCCGGTTGATGTGTGGCGGCAAGTGAAAGGTACGGATCATACGGAGGAGCTGGGAGGTACATGGCAGGAGTTGCAGGATTGGGACAAGGAGCGTAAGCCAGGAGAGAAGCCGAAGGCTGAAATATTAGCTTTGCCAGGGCGCATAATAAAGTATATGCACTCTCTCATTCCGCCGAAAAAGGTAGATTGGGACAAGTTGACAGCTTGTAAGCAGAAAAAGGATGAAGCGGTCTCAGATTTCTTTACGAGGTTCGAGGAGACGTTTATGGACTACAGTGGACAGGATGTGTCACAAGATGGCGGATTGCGGCTTTTTGTTAATAGGTTTGTTACGAACTTATTGCCTGAAATATCCGCTAGATTGCAAGCGTCGGAGAGTACGTGGACAACGTCCTCTCCTTCGGGTATCCTCAGTATGGCACAGTATTATGAACACAGGGAAAATGAAAGTAAGGACAAACAGGAAAAGAAGGCTAAGGATTTGAAGACGAGAGTTTTGTTACAGCAAGTGGCTAGAGGAAGGGGAAGAAGTGCAGCGCCGAGTCGTGGGGGAGGTTTTGGGAGAGGTGAGAGTAGAGAGAGGCTGGGACCGAATCAGTGTGCGAAATGTAAGCAGGAAGGGCATTGGTGGCAGGATTGCCCACTGCTTCAGTCGGGCACCGGTCCCGGACGAGGAAGAGGACGAGGTGGTAGGGATTTTGGGAGACAGGCTGCACGGTCAGAAGGTGGCGGGAGGCCGGGAGGAAATTACTTTGACAATAGTGCAGACAGACAACAGTCACAAAGGGGTGGGGGCCAGTATTATAACGATGATTACTCAGTGGATGATTTGACAGGGTTTTCCCACAACTAGGACAGCGTAGGACAGAGCATGGGACCAGTACTTATGGAAGTTGATCAGAGGGGACTTTATGTCAAAGCTGACTTATCGGGGTCTCAACAAAAATTTCTAGTGGATACGGGTGCAATGAAAAGTTCTGTGGCTCGTTCTCGGGTCCCAGGGGCGGCTCTGTCTGGCAAGAATAACATCTCCGTGGGTTTCGCAGGAACTCCGGTGATTAGCCCCATTTCTAAACCTCTCACATTGACGATTGGCCCTTTTACTGTTGATTCACCGTTTCTATTGACATCCAATTGTGGGGAAAATTTGTTGGGCCTAGATTTATTAAAAAGGTTACACGCCACCATCTATTGTTCTCCAGACGGTGTGTACCTTACTTTGGGCCCGAACGATGCCCGCCCATTGCAGTGTTTTTCAAAGGATGATCCATTGCCACCTGAATTCCAAGGCATACCAGACAGCTTGTGGGCTGTCAATGATACAGATGTAGGTAAAATGGATATTGCTCCGGTGACAATAAGAGTGAAGGTGGGAGCGAAATTGCCCCGAGTTCCACAGTACAGGATTCCTAGGGAGGGGGAGAAGGCCCTGTTACAAATAATACAAGATTTAATACGGTCTGGTGTAGTGGAAGAGACTGATTCGAACATATGCAACAGCCCTATTTTACCTATCCTCAAAAGACGGTCACCTGAGGCTTCTGATAACACCCCTGATGTTTATAGATTTGTGATTGATTTGCGACATGTAAATAGGGTAGTGGAGCCACAGTACCCGGTGGTCTCGGACATTACAACAATATTGACAATGATACCCCCTTCGGCTAAATATTTCTCTGTCCTAGATTTGAAAAATGCTTTCTTCAGTATACCAGTACATGAAGAGAGCAGATATCTCTTCGGATTCTCATTGGCTGGCCGAAGTTTCCGCTTTAAAAGAATTCCTCAGGGGTACACTGAGAGTCCGAGCATCTATAGTCAAGCGTTGAAGGCACAATTGGATGAGCTGGAACTTCCACCTGGCAACGTCATGTTGCAGTACGTGGATGATATTCTAATAGCATCGGATGACGAACAGGGTTGTCGGGATGCTACCGTGAAATTACTCCATCATTTGGCTGCGAGAGGACATAAAGTGTCCCTTCCAAAATTCCAATACTGTCGAACGGAGGTCACCTACCTCGGTCACCTCCTTTCGAAAGTGGGGAGGAGATTGACGCCAGAGCGCATAAAGGCGATCACTAACATGCAGGTACCTAACACGCAGCGAGAGGTGCGCGCGTTCTTGGGCATAACATCGTATTGTCGTCAGTGGATACCTAACTATGCGTTACTAACAAAACCCCTATTGTATCTGACTACCAAAGAAGTGCGCGAGCCCCTACCCTGGACCCCTGCATGTCAAGAAGCGTTTGAGTCACTAAAAACGTCTTTGTGTTCTGCGCCAGTTCTTGGAACACCTGATTACCAGAAGCCTTTTGTTCTTTACGTGCACGAGGCGGAAGGTTGCGCGTTGTCTGTCTTAACTCAGTGTTTTGGGGGGAAGCAGAGACCTTGCGCTTATTTCTCTGCCATGCTCGATAATGTGGCGAGAGCGCTGCCGAGCTGTCTGAGAGCCACGGCGGCTGCTGCGGTCTCGATAAGACAATCGGCAGGGCTCGTGCTGGGATCCGATCTCACAGTAATGGTACCGCATGCTGTGGACATTTTGCTGAACAGGACACAGACGCAGCACTTAACTAGTGCTCGTCTGACGGGTTACGAGATGACTCTTTTTGCACCCCATGTCACGATCAAAAGGTGTGCAACATTGAATCCCGCCACCTTGCTACCTATCCCTACAGATACAGATACAGATACAAAAGACGACGACATACATGACTGTTTGTACAGGACTGAAGAAGAGACAAAGGGGAGGGTGGATCTGACAGACAGGCCCTTGGACGAACCAGATGGGGAGTTGTATGTGGATGGGTCCTGTTTTAAATTACCAGACGGTACATCGACAGCAGCATATGCAATAACAACATTACAGACGGTGGTGGAGACTTCTAGGATACCTTACAATTCTGCCCAGGCTGCGGAGATTATTGCCTTACTGAGAGCATGTGAATTGAGTGAGGGGTTAGATGTGAACATTTATACTGACAGCCAATACGCCTTTGGCGTGGCTCATAATTATGGGCGACTTTGGGCAGAACGGGGATTTCTGACTTCTCACGGACAACGCATACAACATGGTCCACTGATATTACGACTGCTAACGGCACTGACACTACCTAAACGATTGGCTGTGATAAAATGTAGCGCACACAAGACGATAGTGGATGATGTGGGAAGAGGCAATGCTTTTGCTGATGAGACAGCAAAGGAAACTGCTAGAGAAAAATTGCCACGGATGTTTGTGGCAGGGCCAGCAAGATGGGTCCCAGATGTTCATATGTTCGCAGACACTGTACAGAGTGTCAAGAACATACAGGGCAAAGCAACAGACGAGGAATTGAGAGCATGGAAGGATGGGCAGGGACGACTGGATGTGGATGAATGCTGGACAGATGCGACAGACAAGAGACGATGGTTGCTACCGAATGCGTATGTTCTTCCAGTGGTGACGATGGCACATGGGCCTGCCCATGTGAGTGCCAAGGGCATCTGTAAGCTGTTAGACCCGGTGTGGAGTAATAAAAACATCTCTAAAATGGCCACTAATTTGGTTCGCCAGTGCATGGTGTGTTTGAGACGCAATCCTGGAAAAGGTACTCCTGTCCCAACTGGAAATTTTGCACCCCCTTCTTTCCCGTTCGAGGTGATCCAGATGGATTACATCGAAATGGAAAGGGTCAATAACTTGAAGTATGTCCTTGTAGTCGTATGTGCCTTTAGTAGGTGGGTGGAAGCGTACGCTACGAAAGATTGCACAGCCATTTCTACTGCAAAAATTTTGATAAAGGAGTATTTCTCCCGTTTCGGATTACCTAGGGTGATCTGGAGTGATAATGGTACGTCCTTTAATGCTGAATTAGTGAAACAAATATGTAAAGGTCTGCACATTTCCCAAAAGTTCCACTCAGCCTTACATCCCCAGGCAGCGGGACTGGTGGAGCGGTTTAACGGCACGCTCAAGCTAAAGATGGCCAAAATATGTGAGAGTACAGGTCTCCGTTGGCCAGACGCACTTCCCTTAGCTTTACTTTCAACGAGAGTCACTGTAAATGCAAAAATGGGCGTCTCCCCTCACGAGGTGGTATTTGGCCGTCCGGCCAATATTTGGGGAGTGCCCAGGCCTAAATGTTTTTCTGAAGTGCCCTATCCTTTGTTGACAGATTATCTGTATGCTTTGACTAAAGATCTCCGTTCTATTCATCAGCAGGTAGCAGACACTCTGAAGCCGTTGCCGGAGGGGCCTGGACATTCCATCCACCCAGGGGACTGGGTCGTCGTGCGAAGATACCAGCGGAAGTCTTGCCTGGAGCCAAGGTGGTCAGAGCCGCGCCAGGTGCTCCTCACCACACGCACAGCACTTCGGATCGACGGCAGGAAGGCGTGGACTCACGCCTCACATGTGAAGAGAGTCCCGCTCCCGTTGCCCTATGACAAGTGGGTACAGGATGGCATCGCTGACGAAGAGCATGAGTCTATACCGAGATATGTTCCTTTCTCGGATGCTTCACTGATTGGAGAAGAGCGTAGCGGAATAGAGAATTCAGTGAGCTCTACTACTCCCCTTGCTACTAGTGAAGAGACATCAGAAAGTCCAGCGTCTGCCACAGATACACCTGTTTTGTTCGCTGACCCCGAAGTGCCAGGGAACACTCGCTATAATTTGAGGCCCCGAAAAAGAAATAACAAATAACAGTGCTGAAAATGATGGACTAGACACCGGAAGAAGGGCTTAGTGGATTTTATGAATAAGAAGATTTAGTGGTAGGGATGGACTTATAAGAGCCCTGGTGTTTAGCCGAAGATTGTGTTCTTTGAGACTATAGAGTGGTGCGGGGCCCGAATTAAGTGCTTCCCTTGTTTCCAAATTGTTGAACAGCATCGGTGGAACAAGGTATGGACGGTAAAAGCCTGCCTGTGAGGCTTTGAAGGACACAGGGAGAAGATCCCTTTTTAAGGGTTGAAGAACCCCTCTGGCCGGTTGAGGATTGTCTGGGACTATTTTTTCTAGTAGTAGTGTGATTTTTTTTATTTTTTATTTTTGATATTTTTGAAAGATTATTCAGAATGTATCCCTTTGGGCGTCCCATTCCTGATGAGGAGCAGCCCTTTGCGGCTCCTCCGAGACCTGTCCCTGATTCCCCTTGGTTGGCCCTTCCCCGAAGAGGAAAGATAGTGGTCATCATCATTGTTCTGATCGCTTTTATAGTGACTCTTGGAATATTATTTTTCTTGGATAAGGCTTACCCTGTTCATGTGCTTGCACCCACACCCACTGCTGTTCCTGAACACAATATGATTACTGTTGATT
This sequence comes from Lissotriton vulgaris, assembly GCF_964263255.1. NCBI lineage: Eukaryota > Metazoa > Chordata > Amphibia > Caudata > Salamandridae > Lissotriton > Lissotriton vulgaris. Next base: position 1,907,485,206 of record NC_141694.1, read on the forward strand.
ACGGTGAAAGAATGTTGGGGAAAAATTACAGAGATAATGTTTTTATTAAGACTTTGCACCATGCACACGCCACTACCAACATGACAGATTGCTGGGTTTGTGGGCTTTTGCCTTCTGCTGCTTATAAGAAAGATAGATTCCTTGCTCTCCCTTTGACGCCAGTATAAATAGTTGTGTGGGGTGGTATACTCTTATAGGTCTCGTTAAATATTTCCAACAGCCAGATTCCCTGACTCCCCGACTACAGAATAGGGGGTGGACAATGACAATGCGAGTGCGCCCTCTGCCTCCATCTTCTCTCGGGCGAATATATACTGATGGACGTTTTGACCAGACTTTTATAGAGACGTGTGAGAAAAGGCTGGGCCGATTTCTGATACCAAATGATACTGACAGACTCAGGGATAGTTTCCTGAAATTGAATGCCACTCTGTCTTACAGGCACCCTCCAAAGAGTAACGACAGTTCCAAGTCCCTGATACCCCTGGCAGTGGTGGGTCCTTCTCCATTTTTCTGTATAGAGGGAAGGGGCCCCATAAAAGTCGGTAATAGCTCTTGTAATGTGACTGCTTCAATACGCCTGCCTCTTAGCCCCTCTTTGATTGCCCCACCCAGTATCTATTTCATCTGCGGCGATAGTGGATACTTGTGGTTGCCTGAGGGTTGGGGTGGGGTGTGCTACCTAGCCTACATGATTCCCCCTGTGTATGTGGCTCCCTCTGATTACCACAAAACTCATCGTCGATTCCCTAGTCCTCAGGAGCAGCCGCTAGAGCAGCGCAAAAGGAGGGAACTTCAGGTAGATGACGTTGATCAGACGGACACCTCGTACCAGCAATGGACTGATTTTTCTAAGGGTTTGCTGCCTTTCTGGGGTCCGATATTTAACAGTAGAGCTATTAGACGACTGTCTAGGGTAATGGAAAAGGTAGTTCTAACTGAGGCTGACATTACGACTAGCATATCTGTTGAGATTCAGGCTATGAGATTATTCACGATCCAGAACAGGATGGTGCTTGACGTCATACTAGCCGATAGGGGCGGGGCCTGTCGCGTCATCGGGACGTCTTGCTGTGTCTATATACCTGACTCAGCCCCGACGGTTAACTTGGCAGTACAAAAATTACATAGATTAGCGACTGAGCTACATCAGGATAATGGGACATGGTCCCTACAGGGGTGGCTTTGGGGTGCCTTTTCTTCCTGGGGTTGGAAAATATTGATGGGTCTGGTTGGTGTCGTGACTGTAATTCTAACATGCTGCCTTTGCATATACTGCCTCCCTCCATGTTGTTCAATGTGTGCTGCGCATATACGCCCGAAAAAGAAGTTGCCTGGTCAATATGCCAATTCTATGATTACTGAAATTCCTGCTGATGCAAGTTGGTTGATGTTCATTGCAGAAGATGTTCTAGATTAAAGACACAATGTCCTGCCCCTAGAATGGATGTCGGCACTACCTTTTGGCAAATAAATGAGGCCATAGTTAGCCAATGATGCTAAAAGGAGGGTCTGATAGAGTTCACTTTTCGATGCCCTAATTACCTGTTGCTGATGTATGAGTTAGCATCATATGGCTAACTGATGACGTTCGTATATGCACATATGCCGAATTACTACATTGCTCCTTGCGTATATTCAAATGTATGTGTGACCATATTCGTTTCTTAGTTTAGCCTGTGTGCCACCATTTTGTGTAACCCTCTGTGCCTGCGGACCCTGCTCGCTCATATGCCCCTCCCGCAGGAATACCGAAATGTACTAAGACAGCAGTTTTCGCTTCTTAGCTTGCTGTGGCCGAAACTAACAAGTCTCTTTATCAGTAATGTTCTCATGCCCAGAGACGCCGAAGCCTAGCTCCATGGCCTTGAGTAGAGATAATAATGTATCCCTCGCAGGTGCAGATGCCTGCTCTATGAGAGCATTGTTTCATGATCTGGGGCTCGGTAACTTTCCACAAGGGGCGTACCCCTCGTTACTGTATTTGCATTATAATGTATTGCTGTGATGCAGAGAGTCAGTCCTCTCGTTCGCACTCCTAGGAGTGAGGTCGGACAGGGCCCTCTCATATGAGTGTTGTTTGGCCTAATAAAGACTTTTGTTTATTCTTCTCCACTGTCCGGCTGACTTCCTATATAGCGACTATAGGTGAGTGCGGTAAGTCACTCGGGTGGATTTGAGCCACGCTTATCAACTTTGTACGCTTTTGTAACCTGAACATGTCACTTTTTCCTCCTGTTTTGCACCGTTTGCTACGTCTTGTATATTGTTTGCTCACATTTGTCACTTTTGCCTCATGTAACTTAACGTTTGCTTTTGTAATTTGTTCACTTGTAATTTTCTCCTCATGTATCATTACTGTGCTTATTGTAAAGCGCTCTGACACCTTTCCTCCGAGGCCCTGAGCTTTTACAAGACAGTTTACATTCTGCATTTTTATAAACCATTCGTGACTTATATATATATGTCCTCAGAGCACAAGTCCTGAATAATCATTGGCAAAGCCAATAGATTTCACCCATGCAAAGTCTCTTGGCTTTGCCAATGTTTGTTCAGACATGCTGCACAGCACGGTGGACTGCTGTGAAATACACCTTAAAGTAAAGTAAAACAAAGCGCTGTGACACAACACAGTGCACTGCGGCCTTGTACTATGTTACTCTTTAGGCCATGTTGCACAGCAGCTTGCATACTTAGCATTATGTCTAAATAAGCATTGACAAAGCCAAATACCTCTCATGTTATCTGAGAGCTATTTGGCTTTGTTAATGTTTTTTAGTGATGATGCAAGGAGCGTTGGCTGCAATATTACGCCAGGGCGACCAACACCTGGGAAATGTGGGGATGATTTCGTAAACACAGTCACTAATTTAATTACAATACCACGCTAGCAATATTCCCTCTAGTTTTTTCCTCTACGTGTGAGAGAGTAAGGTCTCTGTGTGCTGCAGCCAAAGCTCTGTGCTCCAAGAACCTAACCATGCGTGTAGACCAGGGCTTTAAGTGGGATGAATAAAACTAGGGTGTCTCTCAAAAGGCGTGACCAATGCAATGAAGGGCGTAGCTTAAAAGCAATTAAGACCGAAATCTATGCTTTTCATAGTATGCCACCCAATTAATGTTTTGCTGCTTCTGTCATTGCATCCATATATATAATACAAGTAACATTACACCTATAAGAAGCCAGGACTATTGGCTTTGTCAATGGTTGCTCGTTGCATAAAGTTGTATATAATATTGAAAATGCTTCCACTGTTGTGTAAATGTAAATGTAAATGTAAATGTACAGAGGTTAGAGGTTGTGGCTAATACTAAAGCTGCCGACTTCGGAGATGGGTTCTGTGTCTCGGGTCAGATCAACTTTCTGTGATTCTCTGCAAATCAATTAATCTCCCCAGGCATACAAAAAAAACATGTAAATCACTCCAATAACTTTGGGTTGAATTCGCACTATATAAAACTTGCTGCATTAATTTTCTAAATGCAGGACAGATGGTTTGCTTTTTGAAAGAATGTATGTTAAATGCTGCCCATGCAGGACAATGTGATCAGGGGAGCAACTAGACCCGACCTTCGGGAGGGGGCTAACACTCCCACCCAGGGATAGCCCTAGCACTGGTCGCACACTGTGCAACCGTCTTTTTTAGCGCCCCATCTCCTCCTTCTCCATGAATTCCCTCACTACCACTCTCCAAAAATGCACCTCATCTCTCTATAGCACCTTTGTGACAAACCTTTCAGTATTTATGTTAATCCCAGCGTCCGTCATGGGATGCCTTTAACATAAATACTTTCAAAAGGCAAACAGTCAGCCACACAGCTGCGCTGTATTTAGAAAAGAAATGCATCAAGTTTAAGAGCACCAATGTATGCTTTGTGATGATTCTGAAAGCACTCCTCATGTTTGTAAACTTGCTGTGTTTCTTTTCTAAATAGAGCGCAGCTGTGGGGCTGATTGTATGCCTTTTGAAAGTATTTATGTAAAATGCAGCCCTTGACGGGCAGTGTGATTAGCATAAATACTTTCAAAAGTCCCACAATCAGTCGAGCTTTAGTTAGAAAAGAAAGGCAGCAAGTACTTGAGCATTTTCTGCCTTTTGGAGGACAAATGCTCTTCCGGGATGTGCTGTGTGCACGCGCTTTCCTCCATAGCACTACACGCTCTGGAGGACAGAGGTGCGTGCACGCACCTTACAGGGAACATTGCACACAAGTGGATAAATATTCATAAATACCCAATTACCACACATTATTACTTGTGCACTAGATAACTTTTCTCACCAAAACTGTATGTCTGTGCAAACCTAGTGACCACTGAATGTGCTGCCTGTCAGTGACAGCGAGCTACCACATGGTGCGTTGAATGCATTAAAATATCGCCCCACCTCATGTCCATTGCAGTAAGAAAGTTGGCTTCTGGTTCCAGAACTTTTGGGCGCCACTGCAGTAGAAAATATAAAACACTGATTACTTTCTATTCCAAATCAAAGGTGTGAGACACGGCATGGGCAACATGAGTTGAAAGTATAATGAAGGGTCCCCATTTAGCCTCAAAGAAATTGAGTGGGAGCACTGTGAAATAGTTTTTTTTAAACAAGGAAAAAACAAATATAGAAAAAATAAAACGAAACAGATCACATATATAAATATCACATTTGTTTGATTACATATGGGGCTGAGGTTGCGCTGTCTAGCAAGTGTTGGGCCGATATTCAGCAACAATACATCGTACAAGGCATCACCAGGAATACCTACAATGAGGCAAAGTTACACAATCGGGGTACAATATCAGCATGGCACAGTACCTTGATTCAGCATCCCCCAAAGCAGGAGAAGTGGCACAATCAACGAGTCAGCCAGTGCTTCCATCTTCCCAAGCACCTCATTCCTGCATCCAATTCATCAGCCGTTAGTCCTGTGTCTCATCGCTATCTAGCTGCGTTACTTGATATTGTGCACACAGACCCCAGAAACCTTTCAGACGACTGCAGGGGGGTAACAGCTTGTTATAAACTTCAGATTGGGTATTACAATACATCATACCTTTTTCCCACTCTGCAACCGTTGGCACTGGGCCCGCATCCAGCACATCGCCAGCCTACGTTTCGCTAGGAGAAGACCCATAGCGACCCATTTGCGAACGTTCTTCCGAAGTTGTTTCTTGTAGCCCAGTAGTGCCAATAGGGGGTCGGGAGTGAGAGGAAGCCCCACAATGTCTGTTAGTAGCTGAAAATGCTTCTCCAATAACCTTCCACATGAGAGCATTGCCAAGCAAGGTGGAAAAAACCCAGCCCCTGGCATATCGCATTGCTCACAGCAATCAGTGTCCCGCAATCCATACCTACATAGTCGTTGTGGAGTGTAATCGACCCTGTGTGAGAATTTAAAATGGGCCAACCTGTGGCAGCCATTCAGGGAGACTTTGCGGCTGGTCTCACGGCAGTAAGACCAAATAGCATCTGTGATTGGGGCCCCAGTGTCCGCCAGCCGCGTCTTCGTGTATGGAGTGGTCTTAGTAAGTTGTGTTCAGGCATATAGGCACAAGACTAACTTCACAGGTGATTTTGAGCGCAATAGTATAAAAAGGGCTGGGATCTCCAATAGTTTGTCGCCTAGCACCGCGCGCAGAGCATGGCGAGTCATGAAGAAATGAAATTGCGTTAATGCAGAGGGCCCCGTTACCCCTGCGATCGCCTCCTCCCATGAACACACCCTTCCGTCTGTAAACAGATCACCCATATCTTGTACACTGAGACTGTTCAGTGAGTGGAGAGCCCCTCGCTCTGAGCTGAGAGTAAACCACTGACACCACTCCACCCTCATAAGCGGTGAGTATAGTTGGGCACCATCATGCATACGGAGCAGTGCGTGCCACGCATGGACCAGGGGGTTGACCGAGTCTAGTACTCGCAACTTCTTATTGGTGGCTTAGTTAACAAGCATTGGAAATGCAATAGGTCTCGCAGCATTAGAGTTAGTGCTTTTAGAATTGTTTATGTGTTTTTTTTGTAAATCTTTAGCATTTTTGTTTCCTGTAGCCAATGCTAAAGAATTACAAATAAAAAAAGCCATAAACAATTCTAAAAGCTCTAACTCAAATGCTCCTGTGGTCATGGTAATGTGCTCTGCCTTCCCAGCGGAGTAAACTCCATCTGCCAAACTCTAAATTGACCCCTAACTTCTATGCCAATTTCAGAAATGGGAGAACTAGTACTATCTCTTCTTGGTGATGACACCGTAAAATAATGTAGAAATTATGTACCCTCCTGGAGCAGAAATATTGCCAAGAAATGCTGCCTATTCAGTAATCCTGAAAGTGAAGCTGCCATTGAATAATGCGACTTAAAACAGCCAAACCTGCACTTGACGCCAGTATCATAAGAAGAATCGAGGAGTGGAGATGTTATGATTTCTTATTCACAGTGCGTTTTGTCATATATTTCGACTTTTGGGCACTATAAATACACATTCCTATTTCCCCCGTGCACCAACTAGAATTACAATCAGCTGGGACTAATTAAAGTGATTGCATCAACCAGGAAAAAGCATTTCGCTCAAATAAATGTAACTTGGATTTTTGATTTTTTTAAATTAAGACGCGCGCCTTATATTTTACATGCATGTACCTGTAGGTGAAAGCCCAACGTAAAAGTTGCAGAAACTTCTGATCCGGTTAGCCGCTGTCTCAGGTGTGCCGTTTTGCTTTTCTTTTTTTTTTAAAAATCTACGTAAAACTCATATTTAATACGTGTGCGTTCTGAACACTTCAGTCTTTTTTGTTTGTTTATAAAGCTGGAGGTGAACAACCCGGCAATAAAAGTAAAGGTGCACTTCAGACTCGTTGAGAGCGTGACCCCGCGTGAGGCTACAGGCAGAACTTTCCTGTGAGCGCTTCCCTGAAAACAGCAGGAACTGTTCTGCCCCGCACGGTAAACAATCCTTACATTGCATACATATTTCTGTCCATTATTGTGCAGGCAGAACTAACAGCGCTTTGTAACGGGGGCGGGGGGGTATTTACACCGTAAAGCAGGGGCCGCTCCGTGATGTGGGCAAAGGGGTGAGACATCTGAACAGTCCAATGATCCCCAATAAAAGAGTGCACAAGAACGGGAGGTTGGCTAGACACGTCCTCATCTGGGCACGTCAAAGTAGGAGGAGGCGGCAGCGGCGCCAAACAAAACAGAAAAGCAGAAAACCTCCGAGGGACTGTTAAAGGGAAAGACCTCGAGGATACTGCTGGGTGCAGTTCAGGGCGCGAGGGAGGACGCTGAGACAGGTGCAGAGTCCTGCGGCGGTACAAAGGTCGCAGAACACCCGAGGGCTGAAATGTGCGCCTGCCTCCTGGCTACGTATTAGCATTCCAGCGCGGCGATGCCATCTGCGGGGGAGGGGAGGTGCGGGTGGTGTTGGTGGCCAAGGATAGGGGTGGCTAGTCGCCTGCTCGAATCCAGGCGGGATTACGCAGCCTTTCACCCTATGGTGTCTATACAATCTGTGCAGTTTATTAAACTAACAGCGTGGCTACACGAAAGTTTACTTTTAAGAAGAACTTTTTAAGAAGAACTCGATCGAGGCTTTGCTTTCCTCGTCGCCTATGAATGAGGGCGGGTCTGTGGAGAAGCGAGAGAGCTGGGGAATAATTCCCCTGTATATGTGTGTTTTGCCATCTACCCACCGCCCTCCATTACACAGAGAACTCTGCCAAACTAAGGCTGGATTGGAAATTAAAATCAACCCTGCAAAAATGTTCAAAGCACCGCGACACTGTAGAATGCTGGGAACAGACATGCGGCGCAGGGGTTGGGTGGGTTGTGACTGCCCAGCTCCGAGAAAGCAGGGTAACCTGACCCAGGAGGGGGGAGGAGGGAGGAGAAATGCGTCTCGGCCGGAGCAGGGGGCGGAGCAGGGAGAGCGGGCTTTGGAATGTAATTGACACGGCCGGCCGGTCGTGAAACTGAAAGCATGGCCGGCCGGCCGTGAAAGCCTTTGATGCGGCAGGGGAAATGCGAGACGGCGGGAAGGGGAGGGGGCGGAGCGGGTAAACAAAGACGGACGTGCACGCGCTTTTAAGCTCAATGCGCATGCGCATTGAGCTTAAAAGTCACGGGCACTGCAAGGAATCGCCACGATTCCTTGCAGTGTGGATAAAGAGTGGATAAGTCCCAATACTCTCGCTTGCTCGATGCGCATGCGCATCGACAGGCGAGACCTAAAAACCGTGGCAAGGGGTCTGGGTCAGCAGCTTCCATCTCACTCTGGAGGTGTGGAAGGTCATGCAGGCCGTGGTCCCAGCCGTGGCCATGCGGAGCCTGCGCCACCCGTTTATAGAGTTATAAATCTGGCACGCCCAGGCCCCCCCCGCATTGCAGGGTAAAGTGAGGATGTCGAACGCTATACGCGGAGTCTTGCCAGCCCAAGCCAGCTTATTCATTAAAGTTCACAGCTCTCCGAAAATCTGTTGGGGGACCACTATGGGTATGTTAGCGAAGAGAAAGAGAAAGCACCACCGTCTTCATCAGGGATACCCTCCCCACCAGCGAGAGCGGGAGCCTAATCCGTCTGTCTATATCATCGCTTAACTTGGCAATAGCTCTGCCATAGTTTGCTCTAATCACTTTTTCCGCATCGGAATGAACTTGGATGCCCAGATAGCGGACCGGGTCAGAAGTCCACTGAACAGGGAAGTCAAGAGGCGGCACAGAAGACGGAGTGAGTAGGAAAACTATGGATTTATACCAATTAAGCTTGAGGCAGAGACGCCACCAAACCGCAGCACCTCGCAAATTATCCGGGGCGAGGTGGACGTCCGGGTCTCGGACATGCAAAAGCAGGTCGTCAGCGTAGGTCGAAACAATTAAATTGTATTTGGGGAAGCAAAGCCTTCTCTGTCCGTGGTATTCATGGAGCGCCCTCAGCAGAGGCTCAGCGGCCACTCATACAATAGGGGGGATAAGGGACATCCCTGTCGAGTGCCCCGCGATATATGAACAGGGGCAGAGACCGTGTTTTGGGTACGTACTCGCACCAGTGGTGAATTGCAAAGTACCAATACCAATTGGAGAAATACCTCTCCCACCTCCATGCGGCGCAGTACAGCAAGCATAAAGTTCCATTCTTTGGAATCGAAGGCCTTTTCCGCATCTAAAAAGACCGTGGCCACCTTTACCTCTAGCCGGCCATGCTGAAGGGCACCAAACACAGTCCAGAGATTAGAGGACAAAGTGTGACCCTGTATAAATCCAGCTTGCTCCGAACAGCTCAATAAGGGCAACAATGGAGAGAGACGATTAGACAGTACTTTTGCAAAAAAACAAATTTCCACTTTGAGCAACGAAAGTGGCCGATAAGAGGAGCAGTTCTGGGGATATTTATCAGGTTTCAGTAACGTAATGACCAGGGCCTCGCGCATAGTAAGCGGCATGACCCCAGCAATCCCCATTTCCTGAAACAGGCTGCTTAAGTGTGGAACCAAAATGTCACTAAAATCTTTGTAAAAGGACACTGTCAGTCCATCAATCCCCGAGGCATTGCCCTCCGGCATAGAACTCAAAGCCAATCGTATCTCCCGTACCTCAAGGGGGTGCATTAGGAACTCCCGGTACCAGTCTGACAACCACGGGAACTTTGTATTCAAGATAGCTCGATAAACCATCATCGCTAGGGGCGACCTTCGAGCTGTATAGCTCTTGCTAATATCCACGAAACCGATTGTTAATATCCGCATGCTCTGTTTGTAGTGAGCCCTCCTCACCAGCAAGCTCTGAAATGATTCCAGCCTCCGATCTACGACGAGCCAACGCAGCTAGCATCGAACCCGGTCTGTCGGTTTCCCCATATATTCTAGCTGTTGCGTATTTGCCCATATATTTGACTTCACTATCTGCCTCTTTATGGTACTCGTCAAGTGTAGTTTTCAGCAACACCCGTGATTGGGCGTCATTGCTAATCACTAACTCAGCCTCAAGTTTAGCTGTTCGGGATTTCAACAGAGCAAGCCTGCCTCTAATAGAGCGTAATACTCCATTATGCTTACTGATAGCCACTCCGCGTATAAAGGACTTGAACGACTCCCATACTGCGGCAAAGGAGTTTACTGTGCCAACATTGAGTGTGAAAAATTCTGTGATAGCATCTGTGAGTTCAGGCTTAAATACAGTGTTGATTGGTGAGTATGGGGGAAAGCGCCACAGAAATGGAGGTGGGCCCCATGAGGGCACATTAAGCACTACTAAAATGGGTGAATGGTCCGAGAAAGACCGGGCTAGGACGGAACAGTCTGTATTTTGGTTAACAGCGCCTGTGAGATGAGCCAGTAGTCGATACAAGTGTGGATATCATGGGGCACCGTGTAATATGTGAACCCGCCCCTTTCGCCAAGACCTAGCTCTCCAAACATCTGCCAATTGCAACCGCAAAGCTATATCTGCAATTACCCTGGCAGAATCAGATGGAGGCCTGGGAGGGCCCTTCAAGCGGTCAGGCGCTGGATCTAGGACACAATTAAAGTCAACACCCCACCTCAGATCACTGGTAATGGCTTGCGGTCCCCAAGATGTGCAAAGATGGACTTGCTTTTGCCGCGGAGGGGCACCAGGTTGAGGCCGGGGACCCAGCGAGCGGTGTGCCCTCTCTACGACAAACATAGGGGAGAAAATGTCAGCACGCAGCAGAGTTGTGAGCAGTTTTTCAACAAAGGTCTCCATATTGCCTGTCGCCGTGGATTCCGACAGGCCCGTAAGTCGCAGGTTGCTGCGCCATGATCTAGCTTCCAAGTCTTCAGCTCTGTCCTGCAGGGCAACTATTGCCTTCCCCACACGTTTCTGGGTATCGTTGGAGTCCATTTGGGCCTCCTCAGTTTCTGTGATCCGCCGCTCTGCCATTATCCAAACGCTCTGAGTGTTTGTCCACCCGCTCAGACATTTTGCCCATGCTATCGGCTAAAGTATCGATTTTAGTGTCAATCGCTGACAGGCCTTGCTGCATGGACGCTATTATCTGCTTGATGTTGCCAACAGGATCTTCCGCTGGAGTATCAGGCTCCAGCATCATGGATTCCGCAGCATCCTTACAATGCCTGGATTTCCGTTGTTCAAAATTTATCTTGGGCTGCATCTTGTCTGGTTTGCCCATCTATGCGCCCTCTGCCCCCCTGCTTGTGGTAAATCGTGCACCAAATTCAGTCCACGGTCCCCCTTGAACCCAGCACTCGGGCGCGGCACCTAGGTAACAGTGAGTCAGGTATGGGGCACTCCTGTGGTGACAGTGGGCTGCCAGCAATGCCCAGTGCCATCCGAAAATAGGCGCCCTTGCCGAAGCAGGAGGGGCCACCGCATCGATCAGGTGGCGCAGAGCAGGCCGTGGCAGGGTTGATGCGCCTAGGCAGCAGCAATGCGTTTTCCCCTTGGCGCCGATGGCGAGCAACAATAATTAGCACCAGATGATCAGGAATAGGGCTCCGTTAGAAAGTCAACAATGCGCCACTAACACTGGCGGCACCCTCGCCGGACCGGTCAGACCGCGGCTCCCAGACGAATGGGCCCAATATCTCACCATGCATGCACAGGCTCACCGCTCTCCTCTCCACATCGAACTGCAGCGTTGAATAGGCACCAGCCGGAAGTCCTACAGATTAGATCTCGCTCTCAGAGCGCAGCTTCTTTCGGGGAAATTTTCAAAAGCGGCCCAGCAGTTTTTGCCATAATACAACATCATGGGGCGTGTTTACGGGTGGATTGGTGGACCATACCACGTTTGATCTTATTGCCAAGACCGTTCACGCTCCCTGATGGAATCGAAAAGCGGGACCTGGTGCTAAGTTTGAGTGATATGTTGTATAGTCAGAAAAGATGCGATGGCTACCTGAAAGTGGGAGGGACCCCAGCATATTGCATCAAGCTTTTCTCTCTTGCTGTTTATAACTCCTATCTTAACTAACCCATCATAACCAGGAACACCCCCCGCCCTGCTACCCTGCCATTACTTCTAGTGGGGTGACCCAGTGACCCTCAGAACCTGGGTTTTAAGCTTTATACCAAAACAGTGGCTCTGTCGGAACATAGGACAATGTATTTGTTATGCTTGATTATTTTCGACAATTTTTTGTATATTTCACAACCTTATTCATGGAAATACTGTATGGAACATTTGTAGAACGGAACACACACCACCGTTTTTAGCTTTTGCAAGAGTTTTTTTATTTTTAGATGTCTTGCATGAGTTAATCAAAGATAAAAAAAGGTTGTCCAAAGCAATGGTGACATAGGAATCACAAATAAGGTGAGGTGCTAAGGTGAGTGGTAGTGACAGGTGATGATCTGACTGTGCAGTGACACAATAACATATAAAGACATAAATTAACATCAGTCCATAGTTTGCAATCAATTGTTTCAACAAACACGAATATTCTTTCTTTTCAGTTGAAAGTTAGTATGGACAGATTGAAAGTACAACGTCGACGTTTCGACCCTACTAAGTGGTGCAGACTTTTTGTCAACCATATCGGGTCTTCATCAGGACAAGGAAAGTAGGACAATCTGCGAATGAGTAAGGGGTGGTTTTAGTTGTTGGTGTGTGCAATGTGTGGTAAAAAAACGTGAGACAATGCCAATTTGGCTTGCTCACCTGATGATTTTGAAGGTATAAAGGATTCTACAGTCGCCTGTGCGGGCGGGGTGCCAGCCAACACCCTCGCAATGGTTTCTCAAGTAGTGGTATCTGTAGGTGATATGAATAATCAGTACCAATGGGGTAAAGGATGGACAATTAAGCTAGGAGTCCATATTTGTACGTACCTTTGGCAATGTATGCTGCTTTCTTCACCAGCCGGTGAAGAAATGGAGGGAAGATGAGTGCCGCAAAAGCGATCACCTGTAAGGTTTAAAAGAGACCTAAAGTCAGTACAGGTCCTAAGCAAAACACGTATCAAAATTCTTCCAAACGTGGGCTTCTTAATATATCAAAATGGGGCAGTAGGACCGTAAAACCTGGGGGCGACTCTATTAGTCCTATCAGCAAAAAGGATGGTCAAGGTTAGACCATTAACACGATATATGTACCTTAATGACGGCTCATCCACACCGCTAGCGTGTGAAGTATGGGTTGAGGTCATTGTTGGAGCTAACCTCCGGGTTTAGCCAGTGATGGGAAACCTGTCTGTTTTAGACAAGAACATTGAAGAGCGCATATGTAGTGGCGCACGCACACTGAGTGGTAATATTTATCATCGATGCAAGCAGCGTTAGTAACGGGTTGACCACTAAGTAAAGTTTAAGAATTAGCGGTAGCCCACATTACAACTTGTAAGGTAAATGAGATTATATTAAAGTCAAGGGAATTATTTCTGTGATGCAAAAGTACGATTATTCAAAGGTCCATATTTGATGTCATACGCATGCCGAGTGTTTCTAAATATAAAGGATATGAGCCGCGCTAATCTAGACCGGTTTACCAATATGCAAAACGGGCCGTGAGAAGTCAGCAGTGGCCCACAGTGCAGCTTTTAAGTAAATATGGGGCAATCCCTGGTCAAGGGTTAAAGGCTTAAAACGGAGCGGCAGGGAACTTACTAGAGAGTTGGACAGCAATCGTCTGTCTCCTTCTTGGTTCGGCGAATGATAGCAAGGAGGCCGTGCACGACGCCCTGTTTTAAACGGATTAGCTACGTGGCCTACGTGATGCGGAGCATGTACCTCTATGTGTGATTTGCCAGGTGTAAAACCCAGTGGTGGATGGGAGGTGGAGTAAAGGTCTCTTGTATTCATGACGAGATAAACAAAGTAAATGCGAAGCCGGACGAGCATACCCGGTTTACAAATTAGGCGGATGTAACATGTTATGAGGAATGCAATGCCGGGTAAAGCATGGATATCAAAGTCATATGTTCACAAGTAGTCGCAAAAACGCATGGATATCATAGTCACATGTTCACAAGTAGTCGCAAAAACGCATGGATATCAAAGTCACATGTTCACAAGTAGTCACAAAAAATGGTGGCATATAAGGTGGTACACTTTCATATATACCGTGCATCTGGTATTGAAGTGTCTCTATTGTTATTGTACCTATGCTAGCACATTTATACTTTTTAACAATTGGAAACACGTGTTGATGGCAGTTTAGTACATATGTTATATCTAGTAATACACTATCCATCTTGTATTGGCATTTCTAATTCGTTAGACGACCTGTGCTAAACATCACGAAAACATTTGTAATTTTTAACATGTGGTGACATGTATTATAACATAAAAACGGATAACCACTTGCGGAAATTAAGTGGCCAAGTGCAAGAATATGTCTGGCAGTGCTAAAGTAGAACTACAATGATTGCATTGAAACATACTAATGAAACATTTGCACTTTTCAATTTCTGTACATGTGGTAACAGGTTTATAACATAAAGATGGATGACCTCTGGCAGGAAATGAGTGACACAGTGCATGAATATGTCTAACAATGTTGATGTTGGACTGCAAAGATCATGCAGATGCACGTATTGTGTTTTCATAGTTTACTCATTTGTGGATATGTTTCCTCATGCTCATGCAATCCATGTGCTACTGAGTCGAGGATATGGATCCAGCGACATTCCTTGTAGTTGAGAAAGGAGGCCATATTACCTCCTCTTTGGTGCAATTCTGCTTTTTCCACTACCCACCATTCCAATTGTTCATGTGTGTGGCCGCAGTTGTTGAATGTTCCACCAGTGGTGCACCTTGTACCTTGCAGCGGATTCTACTCTGGTGCTGTAAGATCCTGTTTTTTGCCCGTTGGGTAGTTTGGCCTATGCAGAGCAATTGACACGGACATCTGATGGCGGAAATAACATTCTGGCTGTTACAGTTGGTCAATTTGGTTAGTGCATGTGTTTTTGTCCTGTGTGTGAATGAATTTCCAGTTTTAGTGTATTTTCATACTTTGCAGTTCCCACATCTTTGGTGGCCTGTAATGGGCGGTAGGCCTAGGTGGGTTCTGATATCATTAGCCTTGGGGGTTTCAAGATTGGAATAGACCACGTGGTCTTTGATGTTTTTGGCCCTTTTGAATGAACACATCGGAGCATCAGGTATTCCAATTTCCGATTCTACTATGTTTCAGTACTTTTTAACTATCTTGTTGATATCATGGCTCCTGGTGTTAAATGTGGTGACACAGATCAGTTTGTCCATTGCCTCGGGTTTTTCTTGTACTAATAGCAATATCTCACAAGGTCGGTACCACGCTCGCTTGCGTGCCCTGTTGGGAAGGCCTTTGGGGTACCCTCTTTCTTGCAGCTTCGTAATGAGTAGGTCTGTTTCTTTGAAATAATCGGTCCGTCTTGTGCAATTTCTGCGCAAGTGCAAAAATTGCCCATGGGGCAAGTTGTCCCGCAGATTTCTGGGATGGTGTGAGTTGTACTGGAGTAAGGTGTTACGGTCTGTCGGTTTCTTATATAGGTTCATTACTACCTTGTCGTCTTTCACTTCAAATGTCAGATATAGGAAAGGAAGTGAATCCCTGCTGTATGCCATGGTGAATTGGATGTCTGCTGAGCGGTTGTTTAACCAGGACAAGAAGGTCTTAATGTGTTCTTCAGTTCCTGTCCAAATCATCACAACATCATCTATATACCTGTTCTATTTAGTTTTGCAGTCTACATGCGGGTTTTCATTGGAGTATATGTACTTATCCTCTAAGTCATCCATAAATAGGTTCGCCAGGCTTGGCGAAAACCCAGCGTCCAAGGCTACTCCTCTGCACTGGAAGAAGAAGTTGTTTTGGAACATGAAATAGATTTTGAACATGGCAATTTGTAAAAATTGGACCAGGAATTGAGTCAGTACCCAGTGAGGTGATGGATGAGTATCCAAAGATTTTTTAATTAACTCAATTGCTTCATCCTGTGGTATGCTTGTGTAGAGCGAGCATGTCCAAAGTGACGAATAGTTGTCCTTGGTTGTTGAAGGGGTGATTTTCAAAGATTTGAATTATGTGCATTGTGTCACGAAGGAATGATTTAGTTTTCAAGATGAAGGGTTGAAGGAAATTGTAAAGATACTGGTTCACAGGTTCCAGAATGGATCCACATCCCGAGACTATTGGTCTTCCAGGGGGTTTGTTCATATCCTTGTGGATCTTTGGGATGGTATAGATGGTCGAGATCCTGGGATTCGATTTATTTAGGAATTTTGACTCAGGTTCCGAGAGGTAGCCTTCTTCCAAGCCACCTGTGGTCAGGTTCTTTATTAGTTTTGCAATCTTCTTGGTCGTATCTCCTGGTATTCTGGGGTAGCTGTTTTCATAGTTGAGTTGTTGTTGAATCTCAGTTATATAGTCCTCTCTGTTCTGGACTACAACTGCGCCCCCTTTGTCAGCTGTTTTTATCACAATGGACTGGTTGGCTTTTAAGTCATAGAGAGCTTGTCTTTCTGCCTTAGAAATGTTATGTTTGATGTACCTGGAGTCATTTAGTAAATTCATTACCTCTGTCATTACAACTTTTTTATAGGCAAGGATCCTGTCATTCATTAGGTGATTGGCTAGAGTGAATGTAGAGGAAGGGCGAAAAATGGTTGCTGCCGGTTTCCTAATGTATTCTTCCTTGTGAGCAAAGCAGTATTTTAGTCGGATTTTTCTAAAAAAAACTGTTGTAATTCCAATTTGGTATTAAAGGTATTCAGTGGTGAAGTAGGTATGAACGACAGTCCTTTGGATAGGATGTTATGTTCAGCCCTGGTTAAAGTGTAGTCAGATATTTTGACAATGGGGTCTTTATTATTCTGAGCGAACCTGTTGTTGTTGGACCCTGTTAGACCTGTCAGCCTTAGGGTGGTCTCCCCTACATTTTTGCCCTTTTTGCCTCCCATTTTGACCTTAGATTTTGTTGGACTTAGGACTCTGGGCGCCTCACCACTGCTAAACAGTGCTGAGGTGCGGGTGCTCTCCCCTAAAAACCTTGTGAGGCTGGCATATCTGCCACAAGCCACTGCTACTGCAGTAAGGCTAATCCTCCATAGGCTAATACGGGGAACCTCTCCTTATGGGATAACTTCTGACAGGGACCTAATAAGTCTGTCATGTTTGGTCTTGTTGGACTGGGGGCGGGGAACCCTTTCCAATGATATATAGGGTTTGGGCATTACTACGCTAGGGATCCCACTTTTATAAAGTGGACCTTTTCCTGCCTACACTTAGATTAGGCTCTGCAGACTCCCCCCTCCCCTCTGCATACTGATAGCCTGCCTGGGTTGGGAGGTGGGAGTGGTGATTCACACCTTCATCCCTGGGATGAGCTGTGATGGGCTGCCCACTGTAGCCTGTCTCTCGTCACTGTGACAGCTAGGTCAGGGAAGGCAGGGAACATACCAGAACTCCCTGGACTCTTCCAGAAGCCCCTGCCCCCAGACCCTTCCAGAGACTTCTACCACTTTCTAGCCCTTAGACTGAAAGATATATAAGGGAGGGTCCTGGCCTCACTTCTTGTTACACTGCTGGACCTGGAAGAATCCCTGCTGGAGTGAGGACTGCTGCGCAAGAGGATTGCCACTGGGAAGGAGGCTGACTGCTCCAAGGAACTGCTGCCCCACAACCTGCTGAGCTGCCCTACTGTCAGCTGATTCTGCCCTGCATGGGAGACCGCAACATCACCACCAGAGTGTCTCCACAACATCCCAAAGGAACTACTTTTCTTTGAACCGCATTTGAAAGAGTCTTTAACCTTTTAAAGATTGCCTTTTTGGGACTGCACCCTTTTTAAGCCAAAGGAAACTACCTGTCCTTGGACCACAGCGTTTTAAAGACTGCCCTTTGGAACAGCAACAACACTCTCAAGATTTGCCCTGCAACGCTGTGCCTGCCCTCAGCACTGCTTGCCCCGTGATCCTCCCGAGGGCTCTGTGATAGCCTCTGCTTCTGGCGCAAGCCGACTGAAACTGGCCCTGAGGTCACCGCCACTGGGACCGGAGCGCGCTGTGTAGCGCTGATAAGCGAAGCGCTGTGTGGCAGGAGGCTCCGTTATTGCTCGGACTTGGAGGCACTATTAAGCGCTGTGCTAAAGGAGCGCTGTGTGGCCGGGACCCCCACCCGTGCAGCGCCTGCTCAGCCCGAGGCCCCAGGGGAAGAGGAGCCTCGCACCCGCGCCCGCAACCACCACCCCAGGTAACGCCTCAGTGCAACCAGGCTGCTGCGGGGTGCGGGTTGGCCGGGTACCTGGAGTGTGGGCTTTGTGCTTGGCTGGGAACCGTCCTTCACTGACCGACCTACAGGGGCATAATAATTTGGTAATTGACACTGGGGCATTTTTTAGCATTACCACAGCGCCTGGGCAGCCGCACTTCCTACGCTGGGAGCATCATTTCTATGAGAGGCACACTTATTACGCTACAAGGGAACTTTGGCCTAAGAACCTTCCCCCAGTGAATTTTGACCATAAGAACCTACCTCAAGTGAAGTTTTGCCATCCAAGGACACTGTGAGAAAGACATTACCAGCCGGAGCCCTTGGCACACCTGAGCCTTTGGTGATTTGATCAGGCCTGGGAACTGGATTCATTCTTATTGATTATTGATCTTGCTTGGAAACTGGAATCCTTTTTATTATTGATCAGGCCTGGGAACTGGATTCATTCTTATTGATTATTGATCTTGCTTGGAAACTGGAATCCTTTTTATTATTGATCAGGCCTGGAGCTGGATTTACCTGCTTTTGGTTCTCGCATATCTTTTACATAAATAAATTTGTAGTATCCTGCATATTATACTGTAAGGTGTTTTACCAGCCCTGCTCTTATATGGTCACCCTACATAAGGCTTCACATGGGTTTCAGTCCCATTTACAATGCTCCTCACATTCTTGCAGAGGAGTAGAGGACGGTCATGGTTGTAGTCCCTCTGACTGTTATTGTCTATTTACATTTTGTAATTTTGCTGTTTTAAATAACGCAATACTACACTTACGTCGTATTTATTATGTTTATTGGAAACAGAGGGAAGTTGTAGTCATACTGTATGTATCTACTTTGCCTTTTCTCTGTTTTTCTATTCATCCAGCTTTCCTCGTGGTGTCATTCTCTTTGTCATCCCTGGTTTCTGGATCTACACTTCTTGTTGTCATCTTTTATCTCCAGCCTTCCTTTGTTCCTATTTTGATTCTTTTCTTTCCTGTTCTGGAGGAAACCTGTTACCCTACTTTCCTGTGTCTGTGTGTAGGCTGGTGTTCATTCTCCGTTGTGCCTTGTACTTCCTTCCCTTCCTGCCTGCCTGGCCAGTTGGTGCGTTTGGGGATTGGTCCTTGGTGCGTGTGAGTTCTTCTGCCCCATGTTGTTTCCTTTTTCTGATTACTTGTTTTTCCCTCATCTTTTCTATGTCTGTGAGTCGGTTTTATCTCTATCGGTTTCCGCTTTACTCTTCTCTTCCTCCTCCTCATTTTCTTCCACCCGTCTCTTCACGCTGCTTTGCTTACACCTTTCTTTGTCGTTGTTTCTGTTTCCTCTGCTATTCTTCCTTGTTATCTCCTCCTTGGTTCTCTCTCACCAGTTGTTATTCACGTATTGGTTTAATGCTTCTGTTTGAACGAAAGGGGATATGTAGTATCCTGCATATTATACTGTAAGGTGTTTTACCTCCCCTGCTCTGCCAGTGCCTGTGCTCTGTCTCAGTGGAATGTTGGAGTCAGATGATGCCTCGGAATGTTGGGACTGAGGGAGGCAGAGAGTGACAGTTGGTCATGGGCTGAGCAGCTGACAGGCAGCTCCTGGTGGGGCTCTGATCTACCACATATCTACATGATGTCCTGTACCTTACAACCTGTTGTCTTTATGAATAAAGCATCCTGAATTACAACCTTCCTGAGTGGACCTCCTTCACTACAAAATTCTTATTCTTATACAAAACTGGTGTGGTGTTCCTTTTGTGAGTGTTTTTACTGTGTCATCGCCGTTGTGTGTTGCACAAATACTTTACACATTGCCTCTGAAGTTACGCCTTCGCTGCTCTGCGCCAAGCTACCAGGTCGGAAGCGGTAGTCCCTACTTGGACTAGGGTGCATACCCCTGCCAACTAGAGACCCCGGTTCTAACAGACCCTCTGTCACTTTCCTCTGCGGTTGTGGTATTAGTATGCAGTAGTTCAATTACCACCTGTACATCTGGCATCTGGTGCTGATTTCGCCGTGGTTCTGTTGAGGTTGGGGTTGAAATCGAACTCTGGAGTTCCGGCGGTTGCCTCTCCCTTGGTTCCATCTGGGGGGGCGTCTACAGTTGGGGTCTCTGTTGTTCCATGTAGGATCCCCTAAACAAGACAAAGTTGAAGGACCAAATTAATCTTGGTATTGGGCTCCTGTTGGATATGGAGCGTTTGGTGGAAAAGAGGGATTCTGTTGTTGGTATGAGGTCCCTTGTTGGTATCCACATGGCTCTGTGTTTTGGTTGGTACTTTCTGACTCACTGTCAGCTCCGAAGAAGAATTGGAAAAGGTGGCAAATCTCCTGGATGTTTGTCGATTGCGGTTTGTGTAGTAGCCTTGAGAATCTTGGACGTAGTACTCGTCACAGATGTAAGGGTAGGTTAGCTTTTTGTCATATGCTTTGATGTCCTTAGCTAATTTCTCTAGCTTTCTGTTCAGAGTAGTTGTGTTAAATTCAGCTGTGACCTTCTCTGCACGTTCTAATGCTTCTTTGGCGTTTGTTAAGGCTTTGTCTTCAAGGATTTCCTTCTTTAATTCAGACATTTGTTGGATCAATTTCTTTACGTATTCCACTGCTGTTTCTGCTCCCAAAACCATCCAATGTCGGGAGCAGTTATAGGGCCACAAAGCTAAAGCCTTCTCGGAAATCTGGAAGTTCTATAAAGATCCCGGGTTCGTTTCGGACTTGTAAACCTTTGGGGATTATATTGGCCTATATGTACTTTGTTAAAAGATGGCCATGTAGCCTCGTGCGTAGCAATTTTTTCTCTAGTCTTTCTAATTGTAATAATTTGTCATTCAAGGTAGTGTCAGTGGGTGTTAGCCCAGTACCTAGGTAGTCAAATTCTGCCTGTTCCTGAATTCATTTGATAATTTCGGTCAGAAGACCATAAAAGTGCAATAAAATATATACAGGCACAGTAATAAAAACCATAAGTACAGTCAAGTTAAAAAGATTATTAAACAGTGAGTTATCAAAGAAGAGAGGTATAGGTAAGTATGGGCCATTATTTCATACTATAAAAAGAGTTCTTCTTCGCCACATGCCATATAAAAAGCGGGAAACAGCGAAAACAATGGGAGGGGCAGTATCATAGGTTAAAATTCTTGAATCTTGTACACATTGTCTGAAACCCAAATTTTTACACAGTGGAAGGATCCAGCATTTCCGAATTCCGCTGTATGCCGGGCAGAAAAAGAATATATGTGCAATGTCTTCCCTCCCATGGTTGCAAGCAGGGCAGTTGGCCTCCATCAAGTGTGACCATCTTGATGTTAGTGCCCCTATCGGTAGGGAGCCATGCCTCAGTTGAGTATATAGTTTTCTTGCGAGTGGGGGCTGTACCAAGTCCAAAAACACCTCCGTCCTGGGACTAACTTTCGTCAATAAAAATTCCTGTTCCTGAATTAGTTTGTTAATATATTCCTCTGTGTATGACAATGTTTATTGTGTGACATAGTATATTGCTAATAATGGCTCAAGAGATGCGAAAAGACACCCTCGCAGGTAAGCACCTGCACTAAATAACCCTTGATTTTAATGCGGTGACCCAGTGACCCTCAGAACCTGGGTTCTAAGCTTTATACAAAAACAGTGGTTCTGTCAGAACATAGGACAATTTCTTTGTTATGCTTGATTATTTTCGATAATTTTTTGTATATTTCACAACATTATTCATGGAAATACTGTATGGAACATTTATAGAAAGGAACACACACCACAGTTTTTAGCGTTTGCAAGACTTTTCTTATTTTTAGATGTCTTGAATGAGTTAATCAAAGATAAAAATAGGTTGTCCAAAGCAATGGTGACATAGGAATCACAAATAAGGTGAGGTGCTAAGGTGAGCGGTAGTGACAGGTGATGATATGACTGTGCAGTGACACAATAACATATAAAGACATAAATTAACATCAGTCCATAGTTTGCAATCAATGGTTTCAACAAACACGAATATTCTTTCTTTTCAGTGGAAACTTAGTATTAACAGATTGAAAGTACAACGTCGATGTTTCGACCCTAGTAAGTGGTGCAGACGTTTTGTCAACCGTATCTGGTCTTCATCAGGACAAGGAAAGTAGGACAACCTGTGAATGAGTAAGGGGTGGTTGTAGTTGTTGGTGTGTGCAATGTGTGGTAATAAACGTGAGACAATGCCAATTTGGCTTGCTCACCTCATGATTTTGAAGGTATAAAGGCTTCTACAGTCGCCTGTGCGGGCGGGGTGCCAGCCAACACCCTCGCAATGGTTTCTCAAGTAGTGGTATC
This sequence comes from Lissotriton vulgaris, assembly GCF_964263255.1. Taxonomy (NCBI): domain Eukaryota; kingdom Metazoa; phylum Chordata; class Amphibia; order Caudata; family Salamandridae; genus Lissotriton; species Lissotriton vulgaris. The sequence continues at coordinate 1,907,507,637 of NC_141694.1, forward strand.
TGTAGGTAGTATGAATAATCAGTACCAATGGGGTATAGGATGGACAATTAAGCTAGGAGTCCATATCTGTACGTACCCTTGGCAATGTATGCTCATTTTTTCACTAGCCTGTGAAGAAATGGGGGGAAGATGAGTGCCGCAAAAGCGATCACCTGTAAGGTTTAATAGAGACCTAAAGTCAGTACAGGTCCTAAGCAAAACACGTATCAAAATTCTTCCAAACGTGAGCTTCTTAATATATCAAAATGGGGCAGTAGGACCGTAAAACCTGGGGGCGACTCTATTAGTCCTATCAGCAAAAAGGATGGTCAAGGTTAGACCATTAACACGATATATGTACCTTAATGACGGCTCATCCACACCGCTAGCGTGTGAAGTATGGGTTGAGGTCATTGTTGGAGCTAACCTCCGGGTTTAGCCAGTGATGGGAAACCTGTCTGTTTTAGACAAGAACATTCAAGAGCGCATATGTACTGCCGAATGCACACTGAGTGGTAATATTTATCATCGATGCAAGCAGCGTTAGTAACGGGTTGACCACTAAGTAAAGTTTAAGAATTAGCGGTTGCCCACATTACAACTTGTAAGGTAAATGAGATTATATTAAAGTCAAGGGAATTAATTCTGTGATGCAAAAGTACGATTATTCAAAGGTCCATATTTGATGTCATACGCATGCCGAGTGTTTCTAAATATAAAGGATATGAGCCGCGCTAATCTAGACCGGTTTACCAATATGCAAAACGGGCCGTGAGAAGTCAGCAGTGGCCCACAGTGCAGCTTTTAAGTAAATATGGGGCAATCCCTGGTCAAGGGTTAAAGGCTTAAAACGGAGCGGCAGGGAACTTACTAGAGAGTTGGACAGCATGCCCGCGGAAACTAAACTGCTGACCCATCCCCAACTGGCAAGGCACCTGTCGCCCCTAAAAAGAAGAAATATTTTAGTCAATTAACTATTGGGGGCCAGGGTGGGAGGAAGGCAGCGACCTGGACAGTTCCTTGCCACTCTGCCTTTTGGAAGGACTCGATGTCAGGAGGCAATTAGTCTTTTCCCAAGGTATAGAGTTGGTAGAGGATGTCCCCTGTTATTGAAATGTCAGCTTATCTGCTCCTCTGTATGCACATCAGTGTCCCCCCCCCTGAATTATGAACACTAATATCCATATTTACAGCTTGCAGACCATCACAGTTGCTTAGTGTGGATATGCCTCAGGACTTGTAGATAGCGGAGTTTCTTGTCTAGCTCTAGCCCGATTCAGGGGTCAGGTGAGTCTGAAGCTTCATCAGGGCGCCCCCCCCCCTCTGTTCACGCTGTTGTCTGTGTTGTCTTGTGATGGGGAATTGCCAATGTTCCCACACCCTCCATCTGTGTGCTTTGGGTGCTAAATACGTTGTCACTTTTCATCTCCCACTCTAAACCAGCATTCTAGCCATTCCATCGCCAGTTCGGGTGAGTCAAAAAACGATGTCTTCCCCTCTGCTATTACTCAGAGTCTGGCAGGGAAAAGACTCATATACTCAATTTCACGCCCCTGTAGCTCTCGTTTCCCTTCCATGAGGCTTCTCTGGATTTATTGGACATTGAGAGTGTAATAGGGATAGAGGGCAACTGTAGTTCCTTCATATTTCAGATTTGGAGTGTGTCTGGCTGCCTGCAGGATTGCGTCCCTGTCCTGTGCTCGAAAGTGCGGGCCACAATGGTGCGGGGGCATGCCTGGACTGGTGGGGGGGTGGCGCAGGCAGCCTGTGCGTGCTCTCGACTGAGAAAAATTTTGAGTGGCCTCTTGGTTTTCTATAAAAGTTCATCCAGTATGGGTTCTCAATTGCAAGTTTTGTACAGAGACACAAGTCTATAAATAGAGGGACAGACAGGGAGATAGGGAGATGGTAGAGAAATAGACAGGATAGTAGATAGGTAGATACATTCATAGTCAACAGTTGGATGGTTGATCGACACACAGAGGCAAATAGAAAGGATTGCAAAGATAGACAGCACAGAACCCATTCAAGTAGTAATATATTAGTCATCTATGTAAGTACAACAAATGAGCACGGAAAGCAAATTAGCAAGATATACAAACAGGACATACAGGCTAATTTGGTTTACAAGCATAGCTGTTGTCCTCAATTAAAATATCTACTGGAGTGAAGTTACTAAGGCATTTCATTGAGTGCATTCTGAAAAGTGAATTACTTTATAAAAAATAGAATCAGATGGACGCCTTCTGGTACACTGTGCTATAGCAGTAATCAGATGAACTAAGGCATCTCCAAAAGGAATTTACAACATTATTAGCAGGAGGCAGGAACTGATAAAGCTGGAATGTGTCCGGTGCTGTAGAAAGCGTCCTGCTATCTCACAAGGCTCTAAACACTTGGGCAATGCTAAAGTAATTAAGTGCAAACAAAAACACTGGCACTGAAGAGAACAGCCTACTTTTGAAAGAGTAAAATACAATCACTCTGTGAAGTTAGCCAGTGGATTACGTTGGCAGACCCCCTGCCCCATGCTGTATTCTTTAGTGGGCAGAAGAAAAATCTGAATGGCACAACAACAGACCAATGGATGGAGAGCTGAAAGCCCCCTTAAGTAAGTATATTATACATGTATTTTTGGGAAAATGAAAGGTCTTGGCTAACACCAGACCAAAAACAGAAAATGGTGAATGTGTCATTCTGTTGGTGTAGACATTGTGGAGACAAATTTGAATGTCCGCCGCCTTTGACACGGTGGACCATACCATCTTACTGTCCCGTGTCAGGGCGGCTGGAATTGGGGGATCAGCCCTGGTTTGGCTCTCCTCTTTTCTGAGGGACCGCACCCAGGCAGTGCGGCTAGGCAACTTCTCTACCACTCCCCTCCCTGTCACTTGTGGTGTTCCCCAGGGATCCTCTCTTTCCCCCCTGCTTTTCAATCTCTATATCTTCCCTCTTATCTTCGCGCTCCAGCAGCTGGAGGTCACCGTGTACAACTACGCGGATGATCTCCAGCTCATCTTCGATCTGTCCGTCTCTCCCCTTTCTGTCTCTAACTTCCAGTCTACAATGACATTCATCAGAGACTGGATGAACCACAACCACCTTAAGCTGAACCCGGATAAAACCGAATTGGTTCTCACCGGTGGTTCATCCAGCCACTGGAACTCCCTCTTCTGGCCCCCCTCTCTTGGGCCCGCACCTTCCCCCTCAACCACTGTCAAAACACTGGGTGTCAAAATGAATAATCAGCTCACTCTCCACTCACAAATCAGCTCCGTGGTCTCCTCTTGTTTCCTCACTCTCCGCACCATCCGCTCTGTCTCCCGCTTCTTCTCCCCTCAGGCACTTAAGATTATCATGGCCGCCCTGGTGATATCGCGGTTGGACTACGCCAACGCTCTCTATCATGGCATTCCAGCATACAGCCTGCGAAGACTCCAATCGATCCAGAACCAGGCGGCCCGGCTGGTTTACGGCCTCCCGCGCTATCACCATTCCACCCCACTTCTTAGGGAGCTTCACTGGCTTCCCGTAAAAGAACGTTCCCTTTTCAAGACTGGCTGCATGGTCTTCCAGGCCCGCCAGGGCACTGCCCCCGCCTTTATCTCTTCTTTAATAAAACCCTATGTTCCCACAAGAGAGCTCCGGTCTTCCTCTAAGTCCCTTCTTCAGATCCCCCGCTTCACACGTAAAAAGTGGGGTGGGGCCAACTTCTCCACCTTGGCTCCAACATTCTGGAACTCCCTCCCTGACCATCTCCGTTCTGCTACCCAGTACCTCTCCTTTCGCAAAGATTTAAAAACCTTCCTCTTCAATCAGGCTTTCCCCGCTTAGCTCTTCATTCCTATCACTCCTGTCTTTTCCCTCAGCTGCCGATCCTGCCCACTAGCGCCAAGAAACCGCATGGTGTACGCTGCGCTTTAGAAATGTTTTAAATTAGAAATTAAATTAGAAATTAGAAATTAGAAAAAATGAGTAATATTAGCCACATCATTGCACCTTTATTTCCCCTGATCTTGTGCAGCATTGGGAAAGCCTGTGTGTCTAAATGGTGAGACTTCTTGACTTTGCCATTGTGTGTTGAAAATGGTTCTAAACCGCATGATTCTTGTGTAGATATGATCAGAGACTCTGATCTCTGGAGTTAGACTGTGTGGAAGATGGCTCTGATTACCTGTCCGGGCCCTATACCAGTATCTTGGATAGTAAAAAGGATTCCCTTGCAGCAGTTGCTTATGTTTCCCGCCTTTATTGTGGTGCTGTGTTTTGAGTGGTCCATTCACTGGAAAAGCCTCCATCTTGTATTATTTGTTAGGCTGTTTAATAATAGGATTATAGTGTGTCGTGGGGAGAGGGTCTGGCTCACTGAACAGGAACCTTTTCAGGTGTCTTGGTTACTCCTTGAGTCTATATTTATCATTAGATGGGATCACGGAAGAATCGTATGCCCTTACTCTACCTATTGCATCTTTACATTAAAAGTGTAATCTAGAATTTCTTCAGCGCACTTGTCTATGTGGTGAATTAAATGTCTCATTAAATGCCAATAGATTTTTGTGATGGACTCTAAATTTCAGCTTAGTCAGTGTTTCTTTTTCTTAATCTAACAGGTGAAATAAATGTAATAATAAATGTAACATGTAAAGGCATTAAACATCACATGTTGGAAGTGATGTAAAAACAATATGCCTCAAAATCTCTTCCCTTGAAGACTGATGCCTCGCCAAAGTTTTTTTTTCTACAGCAGAAAACCCAAACTGCTGAATGAGGTCTGCACTTGGCTCTTAGGGATCAGCCGATGTTCATTAAGGACATATAACACTGGCATATTGAAGCATCTCTGATGAGGGGCACATTATGAAGGAAGAGCTAACCTGGCATGAGAAAGAACAACCAGGAAAGAAACCATATCAATATTTAGAATTAGACAACACATTTATTAGACATAGAAAGAGCAAGTGTGACATCAGAAACTTCTTACTGGAGAAAAAACATATTGATGGACTGACTGGGAAACAGTTCTTTGCAGTGAAAGATTTAATGCAGCATCAGAGTTCCCACATAGAGGAGAAACCATATAAATGTATAAAATGTAATAAAGTGTAGAGATGGAAGAAGAACCTAAAGCAGCATCAACAAATCCACACTGGGGAGAAACCGTATGAATGTACAGAATGTGACAAGGCATTTATAACAAACAGAGATCGAATACAAGCACAACTTAGGTGCTTTCTACATCGCATTTAAGGAATCGCAATTTGCGATTCCTTAAATGGAATTGCAATATGGAGAATCGCAAATTTTGCAATTCTCTATTTTGCGATGCCCTTTTGGGATGATACATCCCAAAAGGCCTTTTTCCGTACGCAAATGGGCCGATTCTGAGAATCGGCCAGTTTGCAAATGGGAAAAGGGCTTGATACATACGCCCCAAAGTGTTTGAAAATACCACTTTTAGTAGGTAGGAATTTTCTTTCCTAACCATCCAGCCTGTCTCTGCTAGGTTGTGTATTGCATGTCTGGTTTGTGAGTGACAGGGGTTGGGGTGGTTCAGCACTAGCTGAGTAGACCTATCTGCATCGGGAGTGGTGGGAGGAGAAGCACCTGGGCCTGAATAGGGCTGTGCTTGCCTTCCACAATGCTGGCTCCACCTCCTGTGGTTCGTCTGATGACCCTGGCCCACACTGATAAAGGAAGAAGTTGTAGACTGGCAGAGTACACCCAGAACTGGTTTTGGCTGGACACTGGCACCCTCTGTGTATATAAAAAGGGTGACCCAGACCCCAGAACTTTAGATCACTTCTGGGATCACTTCTGGGAATCAAGACAAACCTTTGCTGAGGAGAAGAAACAGAAAACTGAATGAAGAGACTACCCCTGTGCTGTGTACTGCTTCATTGCCAAAGAAAGGATAAAAAGGACTAAGTTTGCTTTCATTACCTTGAAGAAGAATCTTCAAGAGCTTGAACTGTGTTTGCCTCCTGCCTGAGGGATACAAGACTTCACCCCCAGCTCACCCCTGCGTTCCCTAGCTGGGAATTGAAGTGCCTGCTGTTGTGCTCGGCCTTCTAAGAGACTGCGTGTCGTTGGGAGCTGGAAGCTTGACAACGAAGAAGAAGCGCGTCGCCGCCGCAGCAGTTGTCGTCGCATCGCTGAGTAAGCATGCTGCCGCTGTCACCTTCACATCACCGAAACGCGTTGCATCACCAGAGAAGCGTGCCGCCGCCACAGAGGCCGTCGTCATATCACTGGAGAAGCGTGTCTCTGGGCCTGTCTCGGCTCAGAAGTTCACTGAGTCGACGCATGGCCGTCGGACGTGCATGCATCGCATCTTCGTTGTCGCAGTGTAACCCAACACGCCATTTTTGACGCATCTTACCGGCGCATCGACGCATCAGATCGCAGTAAGAAACTGGCGCGTTAACTCCCCACACAGGAAGGAATCAAGCCTCAACTCCCCTGCACAACAGTAAGGAACCGACGCATCCACTCCCCTGAGTGTAAGGAACATCACATCACCTTCCCTGCAACCCTTTTGTTTGTTTTACATTACGCATCCCAGGTACTTTGAGAGTAAAGTGTTGCATTCACAATCTAAAGTGAACTAAGCTATTTCTACCATTTTAAAGTCTTATTTTTGATTACAGTATTGTGGATTTTTGTTGTTTGGTCTTGTGTTAAGTCTAGTAAATATTACTTATTTTTCTAAACTGGTATGGTGTCCATTTGTAGTGTTTTCACTGTATTACTGTATGTGTTTACAAGTGCTTTACACACAGCCTCTGAGATAAGCCTGTCTGCTCATGCCAAGCTACCAAGGTGGTGAGCAGGGGTTATTTTAGAAGTGTAGCTCCTTACCCTGACTAGATGCAAGGGTCCCTATTCGGACAAAGGTACCTAACTCTGCCAACTAGAGACCCCCATTTCTAATAATCCCTGAAATGACAAAATAGAGCCTGTAATTTGCAGGTAGAGTAGTTAATTGTACTGAGTGACTCAGAATTTTAGATACAGCGTCCCTCAGTTTAAAACCAATCAATTTATTGATCAGGCCACTTAGCTCATCCATTACTAATAATGCTGAGATGACTCTGCATTATTGTCAATCAATGTTTTGATTGATCTCCTTCCTGACAACATTTAAATTCACTCATTTCATGATAACACCCAGTCGATATATTATTGATAGTGCCTAGACACTGCCACAGCTCTTCTTCTAATAACAGCCACCCTATTACAGCCGTACAGTCCACACATTGCCTCAATAATATAACTGGCACTCTGTTTGTTCTAAAATCTTACAAGACTCTCTCTGCTGTACGTAGCGCCTAGACCCACTGTGTTCTTCATAGCCCCTGATCTGGCTCCGCTATGGGTAGCGCCTAGACCTGCTGCTGTGGATGTCACTTACATTTGTTCTTTTCACTGTTATACCTTGATTGATTGATTGTGGGTTTCTAAAGCGCTTGAATCGACTCCCGAAGGAGTATCTCTGCGCTGTAGACCGCTGGGGAACCCGTCCTGGCATTCCCTGTGAGATGGTCCCTACTGGGTATCTCCAAGGTGAAACCAGGCATCCCTGGCGTATGTGGGGGGCCGTTGTGGAGATGAGGCAAGCTAATGGCCAGAGTTGCCTAGTGTGATCCCTAGTTAGAGTAGGCACCGAGGTGAGAATTATCGAGTCCGTTGACCCTGGTCCAAGACCCTGCCGCGTCGGGAATTGAACCCTGGTCCTGGGCCGTCCTCTAACCAGTGAGCCACACCACTTCTTATTGAGCCATTAATGTTCCTGTTCTCTCTCTGCTATACATAGTGTCTAGATCCACTTTTCCCTGCATGGGACTTTCATCTGCTCTGCTCGGGGTTGTAACTTTCTGAGTTCTGGATATTCCTATTGTCGCTCTGTGTGAGAGAGAGAGAGAGAGAGAGCGGCCAGACCCATTGTGTTTAAAATATCAATCTACCACCGCCCTGCTCAGGTTATTCCAGGTGTCACTCTGCTCTCCATAGTACCTTAGACCCACTGTGTTCTTCCTAGCCCATGCACTGGCGCCACTCTAGGTAGCACCTAGACCGGCTGCTTCTAGATGGCATCTACATGTCTTCTGTTCTGGGTGATATCTTATTATGACCTTAATATTCCTATGTCCCCTCTGCTATAGATAGTGCCAAGACCCACTGTGCTTTGCATAGCGCATACACTTGCTGTGCAGTGAATTAGTGCCTAGACCCAATGCTCTGGGTGGCATCTACACCTGGCTTTGGTCCTACCTTATTGTTCCTTTAATATTCCTGTTCTCTCTCTGCTATAAATAGCGGCAGGATCCACTTTGCTCTACATAGGACCCTCACCCTCTCTGCACTGGGTCTTAACTTGTTGTGCTCTGGGTTTTCCTGGTGATGCTCTGTGAGAGACAACGCCCAGACTCGTCATGCTTGAGTTAACACCTAAGCCTGCCCAGCTTGGGTTACCTCTGGTGTGTCTGTTTTCCATAGCGCCCAGACCCACTGTACATATAGCTCAGATTCATAAACCGTTCAAACACCGACCGCAGTCAAGGAAGGGTCAGTCGAGATGCTCGACTTCGGAAAGATTGAAAAATAACTGGCCCACTGACACTGGGTTTTGTTACAAATTGCAGGCGTAACCCAAAAGAAACCTTAGGACCTGGGCAGCATATGGTACGTAAAACAGTAAGGTTCCACTGGTACGTGATCAAAGAAGCAACATTTAATTTCCAATGTGGGCGAGCAAAGATCAAACAATAAATGAGTCACAATACTGAGTTGAACAGTCACATTAAATGTGATATATCATAAGGTCATTAACATTATATTAACCAAAGGAACCCATCCAATTTACTTCATATTTACTTCAATATTTACTTCATATTGGTTGCTCCAAACAGAGTGAAAAGGAAAGTGTATTTAGTAGTGCTCATGTGCGCCGTGATCAGAAAGAAAAAGTTAGAAAGAAATTTAGTAACTGGCAATGAAAAAATCTAATTTAGCCAAATAGCTTGTCAAATAGCCTGTCTGAGGAATTTACAAAATCTCTTTTTCCTTATTCTAAATAGAACACACGCCGCTCAGGGGTATTGATAATCCAGGCCTGGATGTTTAATATTGGCTCCGTGATATTATGAAGGACTCTGTAGGAAGCTGGCTTTCCATATAGTGTACTAACAAGAAGATAAGTTAGGCTTATCACAGGGTACTACTAAGCATTTGTTGAACTCACAGAGGTATAAATGAATGACACAATCAAAGAATAAATTGTAATCCAATTTAGAAAAATAACCCTTTTTAGGTCGAGTCCTTAGCCACCGCGCAAGTGCTGCTCTGGGGTTAATCTGGGGTAGTTGAGTACGGAAGAGAAGCCACGCCCACAGCCCGCCCATCATTTTCATTGGCTTGTGTCTTTGTCCTTTACTAAATGCTGCCTTCCATTGGTTTATAGGCCTGTTAGTCCCTCCCTATGATGGCCATGTCATCATTTGTATCCTTACATGGCTACTGGCCCCTTTACTTCCAGTACTATTTTCTCCCTGTGCCTTCTCCCCCCACTCCCACAATCCGTGCCTTCTTGGCCCTCCCAGGACTCCAGTCGTTCGTGCCTTCGTGCCCCCTACCCCCACCCGCCTGTTTGCAATGCATCAGGTCTTGCGTATAAGCGAGTCCTATTGCATTGCAAATGCTTCTTTAAAGTCTCCCTCCGTTTCTTTGAAAGGAGGTCACAGTTTTGAAAGTGAAAGAGGTGGATGCGGGTCAGGCACCGAGCTCGATTGATTGGACAAGTTTGCTGGAGGCCTGGTTAGAGGTTTTGTTGTGCACAAAATATGCCCCTCGTCCCCGTTCGGGTAGAAGAGAAACATGTGCCGCGTGGAGCTTTCAAGTCTCGCCCCGGCAATCCGACCTGCGTGAGTCCGCTGCACGAATTACCCCTGACAGGCAGTATATCCATGCGACTGGAAATGTTTTTCCAAGTCTGGGCTGCATCCCTTTGATCTTACCTGACTGAATTGAGGGGCTTGGGTACCGCGCAATGTTAAGACCGGGGGTGTCTGGCACTGCGTAATTACTGTGTGACTAGACTTCAATAAATAACACTCTGCATCACACGCACCCCCGCCTTGTTACAGCTCCATTGGTTTGTGCAAGATCACACGATTGCGCTGCACCATCACATTGTTGTAACAGCAGCACGTAACACAGTTGAGTTTGGCGTCTTCTATATAGGACTAGGATAGCGCCAACCTAGCTGAAAGAAGCAGACAGTTGCAAACAAGTGTTAAGTGGTGAAAAGCGAATATTACAAGGCAGAAGAGAGGTGAGCCAAGGCAAGCCACGCAGAAGGGATTGTGAAGTGGAGGCAGAGCAAGGTTATGCAAGGACAAGGTAAGCTGTAGGGTCGAAAGTCCCTGGCACAGAACGTTTTTGATACCCTGCTCCTCATTTTCTCATTCTCACTTAACCAGTATGTTTTTCTCTGCATGAGACTTATGTCTCGAATTCCCTAACGAATGCTCACCGTGATTCTGGCTATTCCTTGCCACCAGTTGTAGATGTTGAAAATAGGAGTACAAAGATGGCTGTGCCTTTTTATCACAGGAGATTCAGACTCCTGACCAGGCAATGACACCACTGGCGGTGTGTTGCTGCCCATCAACAGTTGTGAGGTACACATTTTTATGTCTCTACACCCCAGCGGGAGGACTGCCTTTCTGTATAAATCTTTGTAACCTGACAAGACTGGGCTTTCCTCGGTACCCCAGAAGTGTACGAGGGCTGGGTGGGTTGGGGTACCTGTGTGTGTTCCGAGCCCTGGTGCTAGCAAGGAAGGAGGTTCCTTTCACTGCGGTTGCAAACATTTTTATATGTGCCCCACAGGTCTGTAGACCTGGGTGCCATTGAACCTGCTGCACTAATGTGAGCTACGCCCCTGCTTCCCCTACATATGAGGCGATCCCTCCCCCCCACTGTGTGTGTGTTTGTTTGGGGAGGGCTCATGGGGCTTGTCTATTCTGGGCCGGAGGCGGTAAACGCTGCTCCCCATGTGGCCCTCTCTCACCTTCACCTGGTTGCTCCGGAGAACACGTCGAGCTGTGAAGTGAGTGTGCCGCAGACTAAATATGTGTCCCTTCTGTACTCACAAGCCTGCTCCCCGGAGTCCACGCACCTCCTGCGCTGTCCTTAAAGAGCTCCACTGGGTCTCAAACACATTGCACTACTGCAAACATGGGCAATCCCGGTCGCCAGGGGTTTAAGTGGGATGCAGAAGGTGGGGGGGTCTTTGAAATGGGCAGGGCCTATGTTTTTAAGGGCTTGGAGGCCTGCTGGCGCTGCCGCGGCTCCTCTTCGCGAACCATTCTTGAAAGCCTACTGGCGCTGCCGCGGCTCATCCTCGTGAACTATCCTTGAAGGCCTGCTGGCGCTGCCGCGGCTCATCTTTGTGAACCATCCTTGAAAGACTGCTGGCGCTGCCGCGGCTCATCCTCGTGAACTATCCTTGAAGGCCTGCTGGCGCTGCCGCGGCTCATCTTCGTGAACCATCCTTGAAGGCCTGCTGGCGCTGCCGCGGCTCATCCTCGTGAACTATCCTTGTAGGCCTGCTGGCGCTGCCGCGGCCCCGACTTGAGAACCCTCCAGCTCGAGGATTGAGAGCTATACGCCTGTACCGGACCGGTACCGAGACTGTCCCGCTACTCCTTTTCCCCCAGAGACTAGAATTGAAGGAATCACCGTATCCTGGTCCTACTGTATCGTCCAGTATAACCTGCTTAAGAATACTGATAAAAGTGTGCAGAACCTATCTTTGTGTGGCGTCTATCTGTGGGGGGGAGTTGCTCGTCCGTACGATCTAAGGAGAGGGCCCTCGCCAGGAGGCCTCTCCCCCTTGCTCGGCCGACCCTCAGGGTCCCCGTCTATCACTCAGCCCCACCCTCTTCAACGTCTACATGAGCCCCCTCGCAACCATCGCACGCCAACACAACCTCAACATCATCTCCTACGCTGATGACACTCAGCTGATCCTCTCACTCACCAAAGACCCAATCACCGCCAAAATCAACCTACATGAAGGGAGCCGAGTGGATGAAGCACAGCCGTCTGAAACTGAACTCTGACAAAACGGAAGTCCTCATCTTAGGTGCATCCCCTTCCTCCTGGGACGACTCTTGGTGGCCAACGGCCCTAGGAAAAGCCCCCATACCGACGGACCACGCACGGAACCTGGGCATCATCCTGGACTCCTCTCTCTCGATGACCAGACAAGTCAACGCCGTCTCTTCATCATGCTTCAACATCCTACGCATGCTCAAAAAAACATTTAGCTGGATCCCCACTGAAACAAGAAAAACGGTCACCCACGCACTGGTCACAAGCCGTCTGGACTACGGTAACACCCTTTACGTCGGTACCACCGCAAAACTGCAGAAAAAACTCCAACGCATCCAAAATGCCTCAGCCAGACTCATACTAGACATCCCCCGCACAGACCACATTTCCGTTCACCTGAAAGACCTTCACTGGCTCCCCGTCAACAAGAGGATAACGTTCCGTCTCCTCACCCACGCACACAAAGCCCTATACGAACTTGGACCTGAACACGCACCTTTCCTTTTTCACCCCCACCCGCCAGCTGCGTTCGTCCAACCAAGCCCTCGCCGACGTCCTGCGCATCCACAAAGCCACCATGGGGGGAAGATCCTTCTCCTACTTAGCGGCCAAAACATGGAATTCCCTTCTCACCCACCTCCGCCTTACTCAAAACCACCTAGCCTTCAGAAAACAGCTTAAAACCTGGATATTCGACAAGTAAACCTCCCCCACCTTCTTGAAGCGCCTTGAGACCCTCTGGGTATGTAGTGCGCTATATAAATTCTGACTTGACTTGACTTGACTTAACCATATACACTAAAATTTGCTTAGAGTCAGTGATGCATAAAGGTAGGCACAGTTGGTTTTAGTGCTTCACGTTCGGCGTTCGGAGCTGTAGTGAGCCAAGGTCCAAAGTACTACAAGCCACCCAAAAACAGGCTGCGCAAGTGGAATTGGGGATTGGTCAGAGAGCTCCCAAATGGAAGCTTGGGTTGCAAGGGGTTTTGAAGCAAGGGAGCACAGACAGTTTTTCGGGACCTGGGCCGGGTGGCTCAGGTGCAGAGTGGTTAGGTCACCCTGGCTGGGTGCGCAAAAATGCTCCTTGCGGCCATGTACAAACAGCTCGCAGGGGCAATATCAAGACAGCTGGGCCACTCACGAACCTGATAGTCAGACACCTGTTTATGGTGGCTCGCTGGTCGAGACCATTCAACACACTTGTAGTTGATAGGTGTTCAGGGGGCACCTCTGAGGTGCCCTTTAGGTGCATTGTTTAATAAACCCGCCACTGGCATCAGTATGGGTTTAAGATACCAAACACCTTGGGGTATAGTAAAGCCACCATGTACCTGGGGAACTCGTAATCACGAGTGTCCAGCCAATGTACTTGTTATAGCTATCCTGTGCACTTGTAATATCGAAGGTTCTGATTAGATATCCCAGGGGCACATCCACTCACACAGTGGGGTATTGTGCACCCTGCCTTAGGCTTGTAAGGCTTGCTGTAGGGGTTACTTACCTATACCACATGCAGTGTTTTCCTTGCATGGCACACAGGGGTGGGTACCATGATGACTCTTAATTTTTCTCTGCACCAAGACATGCAGCTGCAATGAAAGTTTTCAGCAGCTTAGTGAGGGGCACCTTAGGCAGGCACAATTTGTGCAGCCTCCCTTAAGAACCCTCTTTAATTCCAAGACCCTAGATACCAGAGGTACCACTTACTAGGGACTTACTGGGAAACCTATAAGGGTGCCAATTGTGGAGAATGGTGCATTTTAGGGAAAGAACACGGGTACTGGGAACCGGGTTAGCAGGAACCCAGTACACGTTCAGTCAAAGTTGTATGACATACAAGACAAAAGGGAGCGGGTGTACTGCAACAGAGTCCAGTTCCCTACAGACTCCCTTGCAGGAGTTGCTTATGTTTCCCGCTGTTATTGTGATGCTCTGTGTTGCATGGTCCTTTCTCTGGAAAAGGCTTCCTCTTGTATTATTTGTTAGGCCTTGTGATAATAGGAAGCATTCCTTGGATAAGAAGGTAGGTATCTTGTCACTGTGGATTTAACATTGTAGTGTGTCGTTGGGAGAGGGTCCCATTCACTGAACAAGGAACCTTCTCTCGTGCCTTATTTACTCCTTGAGTCCACACTCCTTGAAAAAAGGAGATCACGGAAGGGTTGTATGCCCTTACTCTGCCAATTGTATTTTTACATTGAAAATTAAATCTAGAATTTCTTCAGGGGTTTTGTCTATGTGGACAATTAAATGTCTCAATAAATGCCAATAGATTTTTGTGATGGAATCACCATTTAAGCGTATTCACTGTGTCTTTTTCTTGATCTAACAGGTGAAATAAATGCAGTCATAAATTAAAACGAAAATGTATTAAACATCACTGGTGTAGGAAGTGATGCAAGAACAGTATGCCTCTAAATCGCTACCTTTGAAGGCTAATGCCTCGCCAAAGTATTTTCATACAGACGTAAATCCAAATTTACCAATGAGGTCTGTACTTGGCTCAGCAGATATACTTTAAAGACATAACACACTGACATACTGATGCAAGTCTAGTGAGGTGCTCATTACAAAGGAAATGCAACCTGATATCAGCAAGAAAACACAGGAGAGAAACCGTATGAGTATCTAGAATGCGGCACCGCATTTATTAGGTAGAGAAAGAGCAAGTGCAACATCAGAAACTTCATACTGGAGTAAAACCATATTGATGGACTGACTGTGGAAAAGTGCTCTTTGTATTGAAAGACCTAATGCAGCACCAGAGTGTCCACCTGGAGGAGAGACCATATAAATGTACAGAATGTAATAAAGTGTTAGAATGGACGAGAACGCTAAAGCAGTATCAACAAATCCACACTGGCATATAGCTAATCCTTTTCTATATACTGTGTTAAGTTAGCATGAGCTTATTAAATGTTTAAACGCCATTTCACCTTCCTGCTTCATTTTGCACACGACACATAATTGTTGCTTTAGCTTTCAACCCAGAAGAGCTTCGTGATCTACTTGAGAAATAATATGTTATTGCTCTGATATCAGTGTTGTTCGAAACTCTGTCTGTACAGTGAGTGCTGAAGGCTCTGGGGATAACTCGACACAGTGTTGTTGTGAGGTCTGATCTTCGCACCTCTATAGACATAACACACATGCTGCTGCCAAAATCTGGCTCCAGGCGGGTTTTATATTGCTTTGCTAAAAACACATGTAACACACTTGATGGTGCTTTGCATGCAGAGAGCTGGTGGAAGATGATGTGATCCTCTGCTACTGAGATTTTGAGGTATGGGCCCGCCCTGCTAAAACCCAAATGAGACCTTCATAGATATAAAATACTATGCTAGTTAGGTAGGGTGAGAAATAGGTATTGTTAATTCCAATTCATTTCAGCATCTTAGTATGCTGTCACTGTTTGCTTTCTATGGACTAGTAACTATGCTGATAACTTTGTTTCTTATAATATGTTTGCTTGTATTATATAAGATACTGCATCTGAGAACCCGGCATTAGTAAATAAATATTTCAAATATGCACGTGTCCTCTTTTACTCCACGTTCTGGTTTGAAACGATTATATAGTGAAAGAGTGTTCATGTGTTCCACGATACCTGAGGTATTCTAAGTTCATGTTCTGGTCTGTCTAAGCATTGGGAGTTTGTTAGGACCAATGAGACACTCTAGCTAGCTTGGTAAGGGGATTTTGGGTACTGAGGTGAGTTTGGGGTCATCCTAATTCACTGAGGTTCCAAATCTCTATGCACAGTTCTGTAGGAGAACGGAATTCCCGCTACATGGCGCCCAACCGTTGGTGGTCTTATATCATGACACTCGAGTAGTATATCATTCATTCCTTAACCCCTTCCCTGTCATTTCCGGAAAACAGTGGTGTTGGAATAAACCTACCTATTTGTGAAATAGGTCTTTTCAAGCTTGATTCTTTCTAAAAACGGTTTCTTTGAATTACTACCCAGTTGTGCTACAAAGTTTCTTTGTTTTTTCTATTTCCTGTACCGTCATGGCTGCCGTGGACATTCCGCAGCACAGTCGCATTGCGGTGCGTGATCATTTGCGGATTTACAATGTCCCTTTGGAAGGCTTATCCATGAAAGGCCAAGGAAAACCTTGGACTACTTGAAGCAAAGCTAGTGGGCTATACGCCTTTTCAACAATTAACACCAAACATAAGTCTACTAGTTGAAGTGAATAAACAAATATCTTTTAATATGCAATATTAAGCATACTTATGTAACAACATACTCCAAATGTCTTTGTGATACTATTCGTGCTGTGAAAAAAAACACAAAAATTAGTTTTTACACCCAACTAAAACACGTTCTCTGAACATTTTTTTGCAAATTGCATGTGATCACATCTTGTGTCGCGTTCATGACCAAACAAAATAAATACAAACAGATAAAAGTTTGTCCCAATGCATTTCGGGTTCAAACTGAACCCTTCTTCAGGGGATATACATTGCAAAAGAATATGATATACACAATCTTGCTATGATGAATTTCTGAGATGAGATCTCTACGGGACCTATAAAACAGCGACATGTAAAATTATATCAACCTCTTATATGTATCACATGTAACATAAGAGATAGTAGTGTGGCTAAGGAGCGCCACTTAGGAAAACCTTCACACGTGTGCTCAACAATACCAAAATGAAGAGTGTGACTAAGTGTTGACAGACAAATCCATAACCATGATAACTAGAAAGTACATGACTCTCAACCTGTGCATAAACCAAATTAAAAATTTCAAGTGAAAGGGCTTTTCTGTTACCATCTCTATAGTGCATAGCCAAAATCATCCACCTGAAATGGAACCGAGTGTGCCACTCCCCCTGTGCTCTACTATGTAAAACAATGTTGTGTGTCACTTACTGGAGACCAAAAACGCTACCAGCACTGTTCGTCACGGACCTGTCCTCGAGCTACAGACTTTGCACCAAGTAGCAAAAAACTCCTACACAACAACTGCAGAAAAAACGAATACCGTTTTTTAAAAAAAAAAGCCTTGTAACCGAGACTGTGTCCTTACTTACAATTTATTAGTACTGAGCTTACCCGCTTCCACGTTTCTTCCAACGCGTTTTCCCAATGTGCAGTACGCGAGGAGCCTGTAAATGTGTTAAGGCTTGGCTGTGATAATGTGGTGAGTGCGGATGCTGCTTACCCATACGAACTGTTTTATTCGTGGGTGACGTTTGCGGAGGTGGACGCTAATTCTGGTGTGTTCCACACATACACTCCCTCTGTTCTACCGAATGAATATGCTCCGTACAGGGCACAGGAGGTTCCTATTGATGTTTGGCAGCATCAAGTTTGGTTTGGTGGCGCCCTACCCCATTCCTTGACCGCTCCGAGGTTAGGTCCTTTGTCCATTACAGGCGCAAATTTGCCTGTTTTGGCTGGATTTAATCTTCATCCTTTACACGGCAATTGTAACCTAGGTGAACTTCGTAGACTACATGTGGTCTCTATTGCCGTGATTAGAGCCTTAGTGCACTACACAAGCCGTAATCTTCTGGGTGGGCCCCCGGGAGGTGCGGCGCTTCCGGCCGGAAAGGGTGGTTTGAAACTCAGTCCCGTCATGGTCAATGCTGTAATGGGCAAGAAGCCCCAGGATAAGGATGATTTTCCGTTCTGGCTTGCCGAGAAATTTGACCAGCTGGAAGCTGTATTTCCTAATACGACACCTGGTGAAAAACACCGGATTCTTACGCTTAGTTTGCCGAAAGATTTGGCCCCTGAACTCATTGACTGTGAAACCTGGGGTAAGACTTTTGCGGCGGTGTATGCCAGGTGCTACGGCACCCCGTCAATGGCAGTCCTGCCTACGGTCCTTAAACGTGTTCAAGATGATCATGGACCGGAGTCTGCGGTTGAGTTGGGTATGCGCCTGTGTGGCACCTTTGATGTGGTTTGCGATCTGATCCCTGCTAATGTCAAGGGGATGCAGTGAACTTTCAGGTGGCTAATGCTTTGGCTGCTATTCCCGATGCCGAGAAACCCCGACAGTTAGCAAGGATTATAATTGCGGCTTATAAAACCGTGGGTCGCAATAGTAAGGGTCTTAAGCCTTTTTCTGTTAAAGAGAAGAAGCAACCCCAGGGACAGGCTTCGGAAGCTGACACTCAGCCCAAGTCCAAAAAACAGAATTGGCCTAAAAAACAGAAACAGGGTAAACAACAACAACAACAACAAACACAGGTTTCACGCCCTGCGTCACCGTTGCCTGCACAAACAGAACGTGTATATGACTTGCGCGATCGCGTGACGATTAAGACTCCTGATGGATTTCAGGCTTCTGATCAATGCTCTCCCCGTTCCTTTCAGGACTCATCGGCCTCGACGACCGGTGGTGGAGGGGGCGGCAGGGGTCGGGGTGGACAACAAGGACGTGGCCAGCCCCGCCCGACAGACGGTGCAGGAAAGCAGGACAGCTCGACACCGAGGAGACCACAGTTTGCAAAGAAGAAAGTCGCGGCTTTAACAGCGCATCGATATGCCACAGATTGTGAGAACGCGGCTTCAGAATCTGACGTGGGCTCTGACCTTGCTGGACAGTGCGGCGGAGATTACCATTGTCAGGGAGGCCCTCTGTCCACTACTGAAGGTGACAGCGACTGACGTTTATGTTGTGATAGAAACAGCTGATACAAGAGTTGCACCCCCTGATAGACTTTTTGAAATTGTCCTGTTGATCGAAGGTGACATACAGTGAACCATAAAAGGGGTATTCTGGGAAAATCTTTCGTCTACATATGACATTTTGCTTTCGGAGGCTGACTGGCCCCCACCTTTTGTTCTCGCAGCACCGCGAGGGGATGAGGTGATCCTCCCCAGTTTCGCGAACACAGTCTCGAAAGAGGATGCGCTGCACTTTGCAGAAGAGTGGGCTCTAGCGCTGGCGCCGGCTGTGTACCGCAATCAATGTGGTTGGGATAAATTGTCCACCAGCCACGAGATTCCTTTACGGTCTCAGCCGCAGCCTCAACCACAATATCCCATACGAAGTGAAGCCAAAGCTTCCGTCGCGGCTATCCTTGAACAATTGGAATATCAAGGTGTAATTGAAACGTGTGTGTCACCGATGAATAACCCTCTTTTTACTGTTAACAAGCCAGACGGTACATATCGTTTGGTGTTGGATTACCGGCATTTAAACTCGCATTGCCGTAACTGTGCAGTACAGAATACTCACGGCTCTGCCCTAGTGAATAGTCTTGTGCGTAAGCGGTTTAAAACCACGCTTGACATTTCCAATGGTTTTTATGCCCATAGATTGGATGGTCTGAGTTCCCAATGAACCTTCTTTACTTGCGGCGGTGTCCAGAAAATTTTCTGCGTTTGCCTATGGGCTATAAGAATAGTCCTGGGATATTTTCCGCCCGCATTGTCTCTCTTTTGGAGAGAATCGACCCGGATGCTTGTTCGTATGTGGATGACATATATCTCTCAGACGACGAACTTTGGGAGCATCTGTGTCGAGTCAACGGGATTATTTGTACCTATGCAAATTTGGGTTACAAATTTAACTTTGCAAAATCGCACATTGCAGAGTACACAGTGTTGTTTCTGGGCTACGAGCTCAACAATGAAGGAAAAGGCTTGGCTCCTCACTTCCTGGAGAAATGCGCACAGCTGCGCGCTCCGACGACACTAAACAAATTGCAGTCTTTACTGGGCTTCTTGAATTTCGGGAGGACATACATTCCGGAATATGCCCAGCGTATCAAGCCTTTGTATGCTTTGATACAACCATCTTTTTCCAAATCATGCTGACTGCCTGAGCCTTCGGCTATTCTGCAGTCTTTGCAAGCTGATCTGCTCGCTTCTGAATTCTTACAGACTCGTGATAACCAGACCAACCTGGTAATAAGAGTTATCCCTGGGACGGTAGGTTTCACGTACCTAACTTTTAATGAAGGAGACACAGTACCTATTGCTTACAAGTCACACTTATACACTTCGGCTGAAATGCGGTTTTCCACTGTGGAGAAGGTTTTGACGGCTGTGCAGATGGCGATTCTTAAGGAAAGTGCCCTGTCACAGGGAAAACGCATGTTGGTAGTTACCCCGTGTCCTGCCTTGTAGGCAGTTACGAAAGCCAGTGTACCAAATTCTAAAGCTTTGCACCCTCGGTGGATGCGGTGGGCTACATCCTTGACGTCCCAGGATGTCACGTTTATGTTTGATGCCACATTAAGGTCGCAGGAGTATTTACAGTATGAATTCGTTCATCCGGCTCCTTTAGCAATGCGGCCATTGGAGGATTTCCATTGCATCATTTACACTGATGGTTCGGCGCAGGTTGCGCATGGTTCTAAACACGCCTACGTTTCCGCTTGCGCCAATGTGGTCAGTGCCATGGGGAACGATGAGTTCAAGTCCAGTGTCGTGCACACGCAGACACTAGGGGACTGCACCGCACAATTAGCTAAGCTTTGTGCTCTGATGCTTGCATTGGAGTACGCTGATCCTAGTGTGACGACTCTGATCGTAAGTGATTCTTACTACTGTGTCCAGTCTTACAATGAGAACTTGTTCTTTTGGATTCAGAATGAATTTCGTGATTCCAAGGGTAGCACAATAAAACATAAAATGATCTGGGTCCGAGTGGCGGAACTTAAGGAAAAGTTGCCACTCCTGTTTGTGATTCATACTCTTGGCCATCAGCGTGTGGGAGTTCACGCTGTCGGTAACTCGCTCGCTGATGAGGCGGCGAAATCAGCGGTATCAAAGTATTTAGTTGCAGCAGTTACACGGTCCAAAAGTAAGATAGATGACAACATCTTGGCAGCTGTTTCTGCCACTGAGAAGGGAGGTAAATATCCTACGGGGTTCCCTTCGAAGTACACATACCACTTAAGTCCCGATAAGGTTCCTTATGTGAAAATTCCTGACGTTGGGGAGCGTTTGATTCCCAACTTGGATCGCAGGGCTACGTTAATTACAGCGGCTCATGAAGGAGTGGCATCTGGGCATGCGGGCGTCTCGGCCACTGTAACTCAGCTACAACAACGTTTCTGGTGGCGGGGATTATACAAACAGACGCGCGATTATGTCCTTCAATGTGACATTTGCCAGCAGATTAAGCCTTCGACTGCTGCGCGTCCGCCTCAGTCACAGTTGTACATATCTAATAAACCACTAGGTTGTGTTTATTTAGATCATTGCGGTCCTTTTTCTTCTGATACTGCGTATAAGTACATCTTAGTAGCAGTTGATTCATGCACACGCTTTGTGTGGGTGTGGCCCCATCGCAGCGCTGATTCACAGACTGTCATAAGAGATTTGCGTGTCTTTGTAGGGATTTTTGCCTGTGGTACCTTCCATTCGGATCAGGGTCCGGCTTTCACCTCTAAGGCGTATAAGGATGCTATGAATTCGATGGGGGTCCAAGTCAAGTTTTCGTCTCCATACAGACCTGAGGGTAATAGTGTAGTGGAACGAATGAACCGTGACTTAAAGCAATCTTTGACAGCACGAGTTATAGGTACTGGCAGTAACTGGTTGGCCCATCTCAATGGCGTGCAGCGTGCTCTTAATAATCTCCCTAGAAGGTCTCTGGGTGGGCGGACCCCGTACGAAATGCTCTTTGGTATCAAGATGTATGTCTCTGACCTCGACGGTCTAGACTGTGTGGCCCAGGCCACAGCCTTTGACGTAGATGAACATTGCAATGTTTTACAGGATCTACAAAAGACCAGAGACAGTCTTGCAAAGGAACATTTGCCCTCCACATCGGATGATGCGTTGCAGATCCCGGTAGTTGGCTGGCTACCCAAAGTTGGAGAACTGGTTCGAGAGAAGATCGATAACGAGAAAGAATTTGGTCCTTCAAAACGAGCTCCGGTTCCCGTGCTTGGAGTGAAGGGCTCAAGAACAGTCATTTTACCACCACTTCCATGTCGTAATGAAAACAGGTTCATTTCAATTGACAATGTCAAATTACACAGGGTGGCCGATTCTTCATAGTATGACACCGGCGGTCTCCTGTCCTTCGATTGTGAGAAATTCTGTTTTGGCCACCACTTCTGATGCTGCGCTAGAGGTGGCCCTCGAGATGCCTGCAATTTCCAGTCCTCTACTAAGTACTTTACCTATTAATAACATTGATGACATAGATTACACCTATCCAGCTGACTTATCGATGCCTGATTTACAGACTCGTTTGGCTACAGACTCCAGGTTTTCATTTGACTCTGTTTCAGTGAATTCAAAAAGCCCTCACGTTTTGCGATTTGTGCCACATTATTTAAAAAACATTTTTTGATACCTCCTTGGACATGTATTTGGCTGGTGCTTTTTTCAATTTACCTTTTTATGTCAATTGGTTTTGTGTTTTATTTTTTCCGTCTTATTGATGGACACTATGTCGAGGAGAGAACATGCATTCGGCATCTTAATGGAACTTTGGCCCCACTTTCCTCATCGCATTCAGCCCACTGACTGAGGAGAGACTTGACTTTTGTGAACATCACTGCTTGGCCTGTTCTTGATGGGATTGTGTGGGATGCGGTTAAATTTCAAATCCATGGCCCTACTGAAGTAGTTAATGTCCCTAATGTCCTCAGAGTGAACATGGGGGATGTGGTGAAACAAAACATACGTTCTGATGATTGGGATATCCAAGCCGTAGAAGCGCTGTTCTCTGATTTGAAATACTATGCTGCCTTTGATGCTGAGGATTTATATTTAGATTCAGCAAATTATGGTGATTTGTATTGCTTTCAACATTTTGGCAACCATTTTCTTCATAAAACGAGTTCCAGAAGGGTTACTGTAAATTACACACAGTGGGAACATTGCGTGGCCCCTTTACAAGGCAGCTCTAGTACATTTTTGAAAAAATACACATATTTTACTGACTTTAATCAATCAAGACCTGAATCATTTTATTTTAAGATGACACAGAAGTCCATGTCCAAAGTTAGACTTACCGATACTAAATTGTTGTATTCAAAGTCCTTTCTAGATCATTTAGCTGTTGAAGGCTACGAGCTATGGAAGGAAACTATTGACCTTAAATCAGTTTGGGGTTCTAAAAGTTGGCAGGTACAAGGCACTGAGGCTTTGCACCGTGCATGTCTCATCCCAAATCATATGTTGTTTTTAAATTCAACCATTTTGCAGACAACATGCTTTGGATTGGCTACTTCTAAAAAATTAAATACACCTACTATCCCTGATTTGGAGGAATATTCAAGTTGGAATAATGTTACACAGTTTTCAATTAGGGAATTGCAAACACTATTGCACAATTCTTCCTTTAATATTTCCAGTTTGGATTTAAAGGGTTGGCTGATGTGGCACAGAAGCTCGGATTCTTGCCAGCGTCGCTTTCTGGGTTTAGCTAACGGATTTAAACTGGTCAGGCCAGATCCCCGGTTTGATAGTGAGCATTCTGTCACAACTTACTCAGCTTACACAACTTACTCAACTTACCAGCCTCGCACCAGCCTTGCACCAGCACCCGCCAGGTCGAACACCAGCAGCACCCACCTCAAGTGCATCCTGCTCAACACCCGCTCCGTCCACAGACACGCCATCGAACTCTGGAACCTTCTAGACGCCACAGCCCCTGACGTTGCCTTCCTCACGGAGACCTGGATGAACGCCTCTTCAGCTCCCGACATCGCCATCGCTATCCCAGAGGGCTACAAGATCGTCCGGAGGGACCGAAACGCCAACCAGATGGGAGGAGGCATCGCCATCATCCACAGGAACACCATCCGTCTCACGACCAGCACCGTCAACACCCTGACCAGCGCCGAACACCTGCATTTCCAGATCCACACCAACCCGAACACCACCCTCAGAGGCACACTGATCTACCGACCCCCGGGACCACGCACACAATTCAGCGAGGACATCGCCGACTTCGTCAGCCCGCACGCCCTCCCCTCCGCGGACTACATCCTCCTGGGGGACCTCAACTTCCACCTGGAGAACAACAACGACCGCAACACCAGCACCCTGCTCGACAACCTCGCCAACCTTGGACTCAAGCAACTGGTGTCCACCCCCACCCACCTCGCCGGACACACACTCGACGCAGTCTTCTCTTCCAGCACAGACATCGACTTCAGCCACGCCACAGAGCTTCAATGGACGGACCACAGCTGCGTCCACTTCACCTTCAAGAGAACGACGACCCACCAACACCAGCAACAGGCCGCCCGCAGAAGCTGGAACAAGATCACAGCAGACCAGCTCGCCACCTCCATGAGCCAGCACCCTCCTGCCAGCTCAGCGAACCCCAGCCAGGCCGCCGACAACCTCACGAAGTGGATAAGCAACTGCGCGGACGAACTCGCCCCACTGAAGACCCCGCCTAGCAGACCCGGCAGCAAGAAGGCCCCATGGTTCACCGACGAACTCAAGAGCTCCAAGAAGAACTGCCGAGCCCTCGAGAAAGTCTGGAGAAGGGAACCGACACCGGACAACAGGACCTCCTTCAAACTTGCCACCCGGAAACACCACCAGCTGATCCGCGCCGCCAAGAAAACAGCTTTCAAGGACCAGTTGGACAACAACGCACACAACTGCAAGGAACTCTTCAACATCGTGAAAGAGCTTTCCAACCCCAGCGCAGGAAACAACGACATCACCCCATCGCAAGACCTCTGCAACTCCCTCGCCTCATACTTCCACAACAAGATCGCGGACATACACAACAGCTTCAACAACCAACCAACGCACACCATGACCGAACAACCACCCCCCACTACCACCCTCCACGCCTGGACCCCGTTCAGCACCGAAGACACCATCCGCACGATGAACTCCATCCACTACGGATCACCGACCGACCCCTGCCCTCACCACGTCTTCAACAAGGCCGACGCTGTCATCGCACCCCACTTGCGAGACATCATCAACACATCCTTCGACACCACCATCTTCCCTGAGAGCTGGAAACACGCCGAACTCAACGCTCTACTCAAGAAACCAACAGCAGACCCCACCAACCTCAAGAACTACCGCCCCATCTCGCTCCTCCCGTTTCCAGCTAAAGTCATCGAGAAGACCGTCAACAAGCAGATGGCCGCCTTCCTCGAGACGAACGGATCCCTCGACCCCTCACAGTCCGGCTTCCGAGCCAATCACAGCACCGAGACCGCCCTCATCGCCGCCACCGATGACATCCGAGCCCTGATGGACAATGGAGAAACAGTGGCCCTCATCCTCCTAGACCTCTCCGCGGCATTCGACACGGTCTGCCACCGCACCCTAGTACGGCGCCTCAGCAACATCGGAATCCAGGACAAGGCGCTGGAATGGATCATCTCCTTCCTCGACGGAAGAACACAGAGAGTCCGCATACCACCGTTCAAGTCAGAGGCCTCCGAAGTCATCTGCGGCGTCCCTCAAGGATCATCTCTGAGCCCCACCCTCTTCAACGTCTATATGAGCCCCCTCGCGGCCATCGTACGCAAACACAACCTCAGCATAATCTCCTACGCCGACGACACCCAGCTGATCCTCTCCCTGACCAACGACCCCGCCGCCGCCAGAGCCAACCTGCACGAAGGGATGAAAGAGGTGGCCGAGTGGATGACGACCAGCCGCCTGAAACTGAACTCGGACAAGACGGAGGTCCTCATCCTGGGCTCCTCGCCCTCCGCCTGGGACGACTCCTGGTGGCCTCCCACCCTGGGCACCGCACCCAAACCGACAGACCACGCACGCAACCTGGGCTTCATCCTGGACTCCTCCCTCTCCATGACCAGGCAAGTCAACAACGTCTCCTCGGCGTGCTTCAACATCCTACGCATGCTACGGAAGATCTTCTGGTGGATCCCCACCGAGACCAGGAAGACCGTCACCCAGGCCCTCGTCACCAGCCGACTGGACTACGGCAACGCCCTCTACGCCGGTACCACCGCCAAGCTCCAGAAGAGACTCCAGCGGATCCAGAACGCCTCAGCCAGACTCATCCTCGACATCCCACGAACCAGCCACATCTCCGGACATCTGAGAGACCTTCACTGGCTCCCCGTCAACAAAAGAATCACCTTCCGCCTCCTCACCCACGCACACAAAGCCCTACACGACCAAGGCCCGAGCTACCTCAACAGCCGACTCAACTTCTACGCTCCCAAACGCCACCTCCGATCAGCCAACCACGCCCTCGCCGCCGTCCCCCGCATCCGAAGAGCGACTACAGGAGGAAGGTCCTTCTCCACCTGGCCGCCAAGACCTGGAACTCCCTCCCTCCCGACCTGCACCTGACCCAAGACCACCTCTCCTTCAGGAAGAAGCTGAAGACCTGGCTGTTCGAGCAGTAGCGGCACCCCCCCCCCAGCGCCTTGAGACCCTACGGGTATGTAGCGCGCTTTATAAGTGTCACTGATTGATTGATTGATTGATTGGGCAAATTATGTCAGAATTGGTTACAACATTCTACTTTATCTGCTGTTAAATTACATCTGTCTAAACTGACTGATGATGTGGATTTGAATGATTTCATAAAAGGCCCGGCTAGTGGTAGATCAAAAAGATGGGTCTATGCAATTTACAATGAAATCTGGAAAGCTTCACAGATTGCGGCTGCTAAACGTCTTAGAGCAATTGATCAGGCTAATTTGGAAAAGGTGCTTGCAGTTGTGGATAACAGTATTAACATGCTTTCTTCCGGAATTTACACATTGAATAATATTGTGTCTTCAGTTGTTGATATTGTACATGATGAATTGTCTGTGTTATACCTTGGTCAAAATCAATTACGTTCCATTATGCAATTTGCGTGGACCCTACAGACCCTTAAGGCTGGTCGGCTGCCTTGGAATTACATGAACGTGTCCTCTCTCTTTGCCCCTTTTAACCTGACTGAACAGCAGCGAATGCTTTCAATGCGAGATGCATCTTTTTACATGTTACATATTGAAAGGTTGGAATCTTTACCATTTTCTGTAGCTGAAGCCACTGCTGCTACGTGGCTTATCCACGGGTTAATCACATTACCTTTTGCTTTGTACAAATTTACAAATTGTATGCAATATATTGCAATAGGCAGATATGAACCGCTAGGTAGCTCATTTCTCCATGAAGCATGGTCGCTCCCGTTTACTTATAGATGCATAAAGGATGAAGAATAAGTTTATCTTAATGGGGAGGAATGCACAGAGTCACCTGATCATTCATTGATATGCAGACACATTCAGTTGCATGGTTCATGTAACCAGGACCGGCCGAATTTGACCTGTGTTTTAAAAGGTACTCCGGTTCTCGCGATAGTTCCCACGTTCACTTTACTGGCAAACTGTAGTTATTTACTGTTGAATAATGAGGAATGTTGTGGGTTAATTGTTGGTATCGCTTATGTGGTAACCGTATCTGAACGTGTGGTCTGTTGCAAAAACGTTCTGTATCCTCCTACACATGGGGATTCAGCGGTTTCCATCTGGCCGCGCATCCCAACCTTGAAAACAGAATTGAATGGTATGAGTAGAATAAGAGTCCTTTTGTCTCAAAAAGAGGTGGCCCTGAGTTCGGCCCGTGAAACATTTGTCCTTCACATAGCTAACACGCGCACAGAAGTGCAAGCGCTTTTAAATACTGATTTGCCATTACATTTCAGCGAGCTAGTTAATCAAATCTTTAATGCCTCCTCCACAACTGGTCTCGCACACTTTTTAAAAATAGTTAGCAGTGGTCTCGTGACTTCTTTCGAAAAAATATTTGGTGTGATCCCAGCGCTCTTCCATTCTATATTTTCAAGCCTGTTTGGTGGCTTCCCTGTTCTACTGGCATTGGCTGCAGGAGTTCTGGTGATATTTTGTCTTATTCAAAATGGATGCCCATCCTGCGTTAGGAGCCGCTCTGCCCCTCCTGCCGCTGTTTCGTGACCGGATGCTTGAATACTATGGCGCATTGCCGCTTGCGACTTTAAGCACTGCATTTGGATTATCGTTTCGATTTTCCTACTTTTCATGTGTCCAGCCTGTGTTTCACTGCCTGAGCTGCGATTTCGACTGGGCCATTGATTTGTGTCTCTGCCGGACGGTGTCTCCTGACGTCGATTTTAATCACCTGATGGGTCACGTAGTGGCTCACGAGTTGGTTTGTTCTGGCGAAAGGATTATGGCTTTGGCAGCGATGCATGGACTATTGGGTCCGTGGAATATACTCGCAGCAGCGCAAGATTTCCTGGCACAGAGCTATCTTGAAAACCCACCGAGTTGTCCTCTGATGTTGCTAGAGACTCCGGTGCTGGATGAGCATGTGTGCTCTTTCCCGTTATTAAATTGGATGGCTGAACTGTTTTTGGATGATGACAGTGATTTCATACTGGAGGCTGTGGCTGCATATTTTGCATATTCGGTACTGTCCTGAGAAGGCTTTGGAACTTTTTGCTAATAGCACGTTCCTGATTGCAATTTTTTTTGTTAGTTATGAGTGTTCTTTTTTAATAAGAGACCATTAAATTTTTTAGGCCCCGGCCTATTGCCTCGTATAATAAATGGGCAATACATTTTCATGTTTATAACTTTTTAGTTTGACCGATGTGAAGTACTCGGATCTGCTATTTAAAGTGCCTTTAGCTCGTTCAAGTTGGACTGCTTTCATGTTATGCCCCTTTTTCTAACATAGCCTTGTTTGACCGTGCTCGCATCATTGGGGGGGGGTGTCATATAGCTAATCCTTTTCTATATACTGTGTTAAGTTAGCATGAGCTTATTAAATGTTTAAACGCCATTTTACCTTCCTGCTTCATTTTGCACACGACACATAATTGTTGCTTTAGCTTTCAACCCAGAAGAGCTTTGTGATCTACTTGAGAAATAATATGTTATTGCTCTGATATCAGTGTTGTTCGAAACTCTGTCTGTACAGTGAGTGCTGAAGGCTTCGGGGATAACTCGACACAGTGTTGTTGTGAGGTCTGATCTTCGCACCTCTATAGACATAACACACATGCTGCTGCCAAAATCTGGCTCCAGGCGGGTTTTATATTGCTTTGCTAAAAACACATGTAACACACTTGATGGTGCTTCGCATGCAGAGAGCTGGTGGAAGATGATGTGATCCTCTGCCACTGAGATTTTGGGGTATGGGCCCGCCCTGCTAAAACCCAAAAGAGACCTTCATAGATATAAAATACTATGCTAGTTAGGGAGGGTGAGAAATAGGTATTGTTAATTTCTATTCATTTCAGCATCTTAGTATGCTGTCACCGTTCGCTTTCTATGGACTACTAACTATGCTGATAACTTTGTTTCTTATAATATGTTTGCTTGTATTATATAAGATACTGCATCTGTGAACCCGGCATTAGTAAATAAATATTTCAAATATGCACGTGTCCTCTTTTACTCCACGTTCTGGTTTGAAATGATTATATAGCGAAAGAGGGTTCATGTGTTCAACGATACCTGAGGTATTCTAAGTTCATGTTCTGGTCTGTCTAAGCATTGGGAGTTTGTTATGACCAATGAGACACTGTAGCTAGCTTGGTAAGGGGATTTTGGGTACTGAGGTGAGTTTTGGGTCATCCTAATTCACTGAGGTTCCAAATCTCTATGCACAGTTCTGTAGGAGAACGGAATTCCCGCTACACGACACTGGTGAAAAACCGCATGAATGCACAGAAAGAGACAAGGCATTTATTACCAATTGGCTCCTAATGCGGCATCAGAGTGTCCACGTAGAGGAGAAACCATATCAATGTACAGAATGTAATAAAGTTTTCCATATAAAGAAGAATCTAAAGCTGCATCATCAAATCCACACTGGTGAAAAACCATATGTATGTACAGAATGCAACAAGGCATTTATAACAAATGGAGACCTAAAACGACATCAGAAAATCCACACTGGGGAGAAACCATTTCAATGTACAGAATGTGACAAAGCATTTATAACCATTTGGCTCCTAATGCAACATCAGAAAGTCCATACTGGGGAGAAACCATATCAATGTACAGAATGTGACAAAGCATTTATAACACATGTAGAGCTGAAGCAACATCAAAAAGTCCACACTGGGGAGAGACCATATCAATGTACAGAATGTGACAAAGCATTTATAACACATGTAGAGCTGAAGCAACATCAAAAAGTCCACACTGGGGAGAGACCATATCAATGTACAGAATGTGACAAAGCATTTATAACACATGTAGAGCTGAAGCAACATCAAAAAGTCCACACTGGGGAGAGACCATATCAATGTACAGAATGTGACAAAGCATTTATAACACATGTAGAGCTGAAGCAACATCAAAAAGTCCACACTGGGGCAAGACCATATCAATGTACAGAATGTGACAAAGCATTTATAACAAATGTAGAGCTGAAGCAGCATCAAAAATTCTACACTGGAGAGAGACCCTTCAGCTGCACTAAATGTGAGAAGGCATTTATTATAAAGCCACGTCTAACACAACATCTGAAAATCCACACCGGGGAGAAACCCTATGAATGTTCAGAATGTGACAAGGCATTTTTCACCCACGAAGATCTAACAAAGCATCAGAAAGTTCACACTTGGGAGAGACCATATCAATGTACAGAATGTGCCAAAGCATTTATAACACATGTAGAGCTGAATCGACATCAAAAAGTCCACACTGGGGAGAGACCATATCAATGTACAGAATGTGACAAAGCATTTATAACAAATGTAGAGCTGCAGCAACATCACAAATTCCACACTGGAGAGAGACCCTTCAGCTGCACTAAATGTGAGAAGGCCTTTTTTATAAAGTCACATCTAACACAACATCAGAAAATCCACACCGGTGAGAAACTCTATGAATGTTCAGAATGTGACAAGGCATTTTTTACGAACAAAGATCTAACAAAACATCTGAAAGTTCACACTGGGGAGAGACCTTATCAATGTACAGAATGTGACAAAGCATTTAAAACAAATGGTCAACTGAAGCGACATCAAAAAGTCCATACTGGGAAGAGACCATATCAATGCACAGAATTTGACCAGGCATTTATAACAAATGGAGAGCTGAAAAGACATCTAAATGTCCACACTGGAGAGAGACCATATCAATGTACAGAATGTGAAAAAGCATTTATAGCAAATGGAACACTAAAACGACATCAAGCAGTCCACACTACAGAGAGGCCATTCAGCTGCACTGAATGTGGGAAGGCATTTATTAGAAAGTCACAACTAACACAACATCTGAAAATCCACACAGGAGAGAAATCCTTATCCTATGAATGTACTGAATGTGACAAAACATTTATTGCAAAGCAAAATTTAACACACCGTCTGAAAATTCACACTGGGGAGAGACCATTCAACTGCTCTGATTGTGAGAAGGCATTTATTAGAAAGTCACAGCTAATGCAACATCAAAAAGTCCACACAGGGGAGAAATCCTATGAGTGTACTGAATGTGACAAGGCATTTATTGAAAAGAAAAGTTTAAAAATACATCAAAAAGTCCACACTGGGGAGAAACCATATAAATGCACAGAATGTGACAAAGCATTTCTAAGAAAAGGAGAGCTGAAACGACATCAGAAAATCCACACTGTGGAGAAACCTTAATTATGTACAGAATGTGACAAGGCAGTTATTACAAGGCGACGTTTAAAACTACATCAGAAAATTCACACAGGAGAGAAACCATATTAATGTATTGAATCTCACTAAGAATTCATAACAAGTGGAAAACTGAAGCGACATCAGAAAATCCACATGAAGAAAAATCCTATGTATTTACCGAATGTATTAGAGTCTTCTGCAGGAGAAATACGCTAATG
Organism: Lissotriton vulgaris; assembly: GCF_964263255.1. Taxonomy (NCBI): domain Eukaryota; kingdom Metazoa; phylum Chordata; class Amphibia; order Caudata; family Salamandridae; genus Lissotriton; species Lissotriton vulgaris. Next base: position 1,907,539,482 of record NC_141694.1, read on the forward strand.
CAGTATCAACAAGTCTACACTAGTTCGAAACCATATTAATGTACTGAATGCACCAAGGGATATATTGCAAAACAAAATGTAATATGACATCAGAATATTCCCAGAGGAGAAAAACTATTAAACATTGCAATGCATTCATAAGAAATAGAGAGCTAACACAACATTAAAGGTCCACACTGAAGACTGCACTGAATGTGGCAAATCATTTATTAGCAAGGGAGAGTTAAAACAGCATCAGAAAGTCCCCATTGAGGAACATCTGTATGAATGTACAGAATGTGGCAAAGTGTTCTTAAATTTGTAACTGTATGAATATATAGAAAGTGACAAGGCATTTATTAAAAGGGTACAGCCAAATTTACATCAGAAAGTCCACACGGGAGAAGTCATATCAGTGCACTTACTGTGACAACGCATTTGTTGAAAAAGCAACCTAACACAACATCAGAAAGTTCACAATGGATAGAAATTATATGACTGTACTGAATTCAATAAAGCAGTTATTAGATAGGCACCACTAATTTACCATCAAAGTCCACACAGGGAAAAAGTTCATGACACGAAGAAGGCATATCACAACAAATGTGTCCAGGCATTTGTCAAAAAAGACCTAACACAACATCAAAAAGCCCACCCTAGGGAGAAACCATATAAAGGCACTGAATGTGACAATTTATTGGCAGCACAAAGATAATACAATAACAGTAAGTCAAAGGAGAGGAGAAAGTCATGACGGTGGAGAATGCATATCACTGCACTCAATGCGCCAGCACATCCTTTACAAAGGCAAAGCTAATGCACCATAAAGAAAGGCAGTACTAGTGCGACTCCATAGGAATATACTGAATGTGGCAAAGGGTTGTATGATGGATCCACACATGCTATTACAACGCAGGCCTTTACAACGCATTCTTAGCAATGCTTATGCTTTTACATCGCATATCAGTGACCCTTGACCCTCGGGTAGGTCACTTCAACACCGCTACAGCTCCGCCTGCCTGCCCGCCTTCTTGCCTGCTCTGCTTCCAGGTCAGCGCTCTGACCAATCGCCGCCTGCCTTGAGACCCCTCTCTCTTCTGTACCCCGAGTGCCAGGTTCGCCCCAACTGTAATTTCCACTTTTACCCCGTGTGCCTGCACCTCCCTCTCTCTTTTTGTACCCCGAGTGCCAGTATCGCCCCCACTGTATTTTTTCCACTTGTACCAGTGTGCCTGCATCTCCCTCTCTCTTTTGTACCCTGAGTGACAGTTTCGCCCCCATTGTATTTCCCTGCTGTGCCCCGTTCGCCTAGTGGACTGCCCCGGCCGGTGCTCGCTTCCTTTGCGCCGTTTCCCGCCGCTGCCTCCCGTGCGGCCCCGCCCCCCTGCCCCGATTGGCTCTTCCCTCCCGCCTCCCAGCTGACCCCTCCTTCCCTCCCTCCCTCTTATGGCGACCGCTGCGTGGCGGAGTCAGTGACCCTTGACCCTCGGGTAGGTCACTTCCCCACCACTACAGCTCCGCCTGCCTTCCTGCCTTCTTGCCTTCTCTGCTTCCAGGTCAGCGCTCTGACCAATCGCCGCCTGCCTTGAGACCCCTCTCTCTTCTGTACCCCGAGTGCCAGGTTTCGCCCCAACTGTAATTTCCACTTTTACCCCGTGTGCCTGCACCTCCCTCGCTCTTTTGTACCCTGAGTGACAGTTTCACCCCCATTGTATTTCCCTGCTGTGCCCCGTTCGCCTAGTGGACTGCCCCGGCCAGCGCTCGCTTCCTTCGCGCCGTTTCCCACCGCTGCCTCCCGTGCGGCCCGCCCCGATTGGCTCTTCCCTCCTGCCTCCCAGCTGACCCCTCCTTCCCTCCCTCCCTCTTATGGCGACCGCTGCGTGGTGGAGTCAGTGACCCTTGACCCTCGGGTAGGTCACTTCCCCACCGCTACAGCTCCGCCTGCCTGCCTTCTTGCCTTCTCTGCTTCCAGGTTAGCGCTCTGACCAATCGCCGCCTGCCTTGAGACCCCTCTCTCTTCTGTACCCCGAGTGCCAGGTTCGCCCCAACTGTAATTTCCACTTGTACCCCGTGTGCCTGCACCTCCCTCTCTCTTTTTGTACCCCGAGTGCCAGTATCGCCCCCACTGTTTTTTTTCCACTTGTACCCCGTGTGCCTGTACCTCCCTCTCTCTTTTGTACCCTGAGTGACAGTTTTGCCCCCATTGTATTTACCTGCTGTGCCCCGTTCGCCTAGTGGACTGCCCTGGCCAGCGCTCGCTTCCTTCGCGCCGTTTCCTGCCGCTGCCTCCCGTGTGGCCCCGCCCCGATTGGCTCTTCCCTCCCGCCTCCCAGCTGACCCCTCCTCCCCTCCCTCCCTCTTATGGCGATCGCTGCGCGACCGTGCAGCAGACGCGCTCAGCGGGCGCGCCGCTGGCGTGCCTAAGGCAAGCCCGTCTGCTCCCGTCCGCACCTGGCCCACGCCCAGCGCCAGGAACCCTGGCCCCCGAGAATGCCAGCCAACACGACGGACTTACGACCCCACCACCCTCAACGCACTCAACACCGGCAGAAACCCGCCTGCTACCGAGCCACCCCGAGACGCACCCACGGACCATTCACCTGCCAAAACTGCAAATTCACCTGCCTCCGGACCTGCACCGCTCCCGCCAAGCCAGACACCAGCAACAACCACCTCAAGTGCATCCTGCTCAACACCCGCTCTGTCCACAGGCACGCCGTCGAACTCTGGAACCTGCTCGACGCAACAGCACCAGACTTCGCCTTCCTCACTGAAACCTGGATGAACGCATCCTCAGCGCCCGACATCGCCATAGCTATCCCGGACGGATACAAGATCACCCGGAGGGACCGCGTCAACCAGACGGGAGGAGGCATCGCCATCGTACACAAGAACACCATCCGCATCTCGACCAACTCCGACGAAACCTTCACCGCCGCCGAACACCTCCACTTCCAAATACATACCGACCCCAAGACCACCCTCAGTGGCACCCTCATCTACAGACCCCCGGGACCACGCACACAATTCAGCGAAGACATCGCAGACTTCATCAGTCCGCACACCCTTCCCTCCGTTGACTACATCCTCCTGGGGGACCTCAACTTCCACCTGGAGAACAACAATGACAGAAACACCACCACCCTGCTGGACAACCTCGCCAACCTCGGACTCAAGCAACTGGTGAACACGCCCACCCACTACGCCTGTCACACGCTTGACCCCGTCTTCTCATCCAGCAAGCACATCTCCTTCAGCCACTCCACCGGACTCCACTGGACTGACCACAGTTGCGTCCACTTCAGCTTCAGAAGAACCACGACCCACCACCACCCGCAACAGGCTCCTCGCCGGAGCTGGAGCAAGATCACCGACGAGCAGCTCACCGCCTCCCTCAGCCAGAACCCTCCCACCAGCACAACGGACCCCAATGAAGCAGCCAGCAACCTCACCAAGTGGCTGACCGCCTGCGCCGATGACCTCGCACCACTAAGGAACCCTCCCAGCAGACCCGGCAGCAAGAAAACTGCCTGGTTCACCGACGAACTCAAGGACTCCAAGAAGAACTGCCGCACCCTCGAGAAAGTCTGGCGCCTCGACCAGACCACAGACAACAGGACCGCCCTCAAGCACGCCACCCGCAAACACCATCAGCTGATCCGCGCCACCAAGAAGACAGCACTCAAAGAACGACTGGACAACAACGCCCACGACAGCAAGGAACTCTTCAGCATTGTCAAAGAGTTCTCCAACCTCAGCGCCAGAACCAACGACATCACTCCCTCGCAAGACCTCTGCGACTCACTCGCCTCGTTCTTCCACCGCAAGATCGCCGACATACACAACAGCTTCGACGCACAGACCACGCACCCTACCACCGAACCTATGCCCGCCACCACCACCCTCTGCAACTGGGCCCCGATCAGCACCGAAGACACCACCCGCACGATGAACACCATCCACTCCGGATCCCCCAATGACCCCTGCCCCCACCACGTCTTCAACAAGGCAGACGCCACCATCGCACCCCATCTCCGGGTCATCATCAACACCTCCTTCCACACCGCAACCTTCCCGGATAGCTGGAAGCACGCCGAGCTTAGCGCCCTCCTGAAGAAACCAACGGCGGACCCCACCAACCTCAAGAACTACCGTCCCATCTCGCTCCTTCCTTTCCATGCCAAAGTCATCGAGAAGACCGTCAACAGACAGCTCGCCGCCTTCCTCGAGACAAACGGATCCCTCGACCCCTCGCAGTCCGGGTTTCGGGCCAACCACAGCACCGAGACCGCCTTGATCGCAGCCACCGACGACATCAGATCCCTGATCGACAACGGGGAAACCGCGGCCCTCATCCTCCTGGACCTCTCGGCTGCGTTCGACACTGTCTGCCACCGCACCCTAGTGCAGCGCCTCAGCAACATCGGAATCCAAGAGAAGGCCCTGGAGTGGATCATCTCGTTCCTCGCCGGAAGAACCCAGAGAGTCCGCCTCCCCCCGTTCAGATCCGAGGCCACCGAAGTCATCTGCGGCGTACCTCAAGGATCATCACTCAGCCCAACCCTCTTCAACGTCTACATGAGCCCCCTCGCAGCCATTGCACGCCAACACAACCTCAACATCATCTCCTATGCCGATGACACCCAACTGATCCTCTCCCTCACCAACGACCCCACCACCGCCAGTGCCAGCCTACTCGAAGGGATGAAAGATGTCGCTGAGTGGATGAAGAACAGCCGCCTGAAACTGAACTCAGACAAGACGGAAGTCCTCATCCTGGGATCATCCCCCTCCGCCTGGGACGATTCCTGGTGGCCCCCTGCTCTGGGCACCACTCCCAAACCAACGGACCACGCACGCAACCTGGGCTTCATCTTGGACTCCTCCCTCTCGATGACCAGACAAGTCAACGCCGTCTCCTCATCATGCTTCAACACCCTGCGCATGCTCCGCAAGATCTTCAGATGGATCCCCACAGAAACTAGGAAGACCGTTACCCAGGCACTCGTCACCAGCCGACTGGACTACGAGAACACCCTCTATGCCGGAACCACAGCCAAACTTCGAAAAAGACTCCAACGCATCCAGAACTCCACCGCACGACTCATCCTGGACATCCCCTGACAAAGCCACACCACCCGACATCTGAGAGACCTGCACTGGCTCCCGGTCAGCAAGAGAATCACGTTCAGACTCCTCACCCACGCAAACAAGGCTCTCCACGACCTGGGCCCCAAGTACCTCAATGACCGCATGACCTTCTACACGCCCAACCACCAGCTACGATCAACCAGCCACGCCCTCGCCAACATACCACGCATCCGCAGAGCCACCGCCGGAGGAAGATCCTTCTCCTACCTGGCAGCCAAGACTTGGAACTCCCTCCCCAAACACCTTCGGCTAACCCAAGACCATCTCTCCTTCAGGAAGCAGCTCAAGACCTGGCTGTTCGAGCAGTAGCGTACCACCCCCCCAGCGCCTTGAGACCCTCCCGGGTGAGTAGAGCGCTACACAAATGTCGTGATTGATTGATTGATTTTTGACATGCAAAACTTTACCATGCATATGCCTGTACCACACATGCCTTTACTACAAAAAATGTATATGTATTTTGCAGGTTAGTATAAAGTGGTAAATATATATATATTCCGCTCCGTGGGGTTGTCCAAAAAGCGGGTAGCACTCGAGCCTGCGTGCGCCTTCCCCAAGGCGTTAGTTGGTATGGGCAGTTGCGTGCTTGTAATAGGCCCGACGCGTTTCGGAAATTTATTTTCCTCATCAGGGGCCAGCAGTAAAGTGCACGACGTCTACCATCTCCCTTTATTAAACCAAGCAAGTGCTTGTCGGAGATGTAGTCCATATTATCCTGGATGGATGCACTTTCAAATTACTGCTCGTTCCAAAGGCTCTAACATGAGCCCCCAAACATCACTCCTGTCCTCATCCATCGCGCAGCTCCACATGTGAGACTCCTTGGATAGAGGGTCCTGATGAGGAAAATAAATTTCCGAAACGCGTCGGGCCTATTACAAGCACGCAACTGCCCATACCAAGTAACGCCTTGGAGAAGGCGCACGCAGGCTCGAGTGCTACCCGCTTTTTGGACAACCCCACGGAGCGGAGTATATTAGCGGCGGTCCTGCCGCTGGGCAGCATCACCCCGAAGAAACGGGGGCCACGAGACCCTCTATCCAAGGAGTCTCACATGTGGAGCTGCGCGATGGATGAGGACAGGAGTGATGTTTGGGGGCTCATGTTAGAGCCTTTGGAACGAGCAGTAATTTGAAAGTGCATCCATCCAGGATAATATGGACTACACCTCCCACAAGCACTTGCTTGGTTTCATAAAGGGAGATGGTAGACGTCGTGCACTTTACTGCTGGCCCCTGATGAGGAAAATAAATTTCCGAAACGCGTCGGGCCTATTACAAGCACGCAACTGCTCATACCAACTAACGCCTTGGGGAAGGCGCACGCAGGCTCGAGTGCTACCCGCTTTTTGGACAACCCCACGGAGCGGAGTATATTAGCGGCGGTCCTGCCGCTGGGCAGTATCAACCCGAAGAAACGGGGGCCACGAGACCCTCTATCCAAGGAGTCTCACATGTGGAGCTGCGCGATGGATGAGGACAGGAGTGATGTTTGGGGGCTCATGTTAGAGCCTTTGGAACGAGCAGTAATTTGAAAGTGCATCCATCCAGGATAATATGGACTACACCTCCCACAAGCACATGCTTGGTTTCATAAAGGGAGATGGTAGACGTCGTGCACTTTACTGCTGGCCCCTGATGAGGAAATTAAATTTCCGAAACGCGTCGGGCCTATTACAAGCACGCAACTGCCCATACCAACTAACGCCTTGGGGAAGGCGCACGCAGGCTCGAGTGCTACCCGCTTTTTGGACAACCCCACGGAGCGCAGTATATTAGCGGCGGTCCTGCCGCTGGGTAGCATCACCCCGAAGAAACGGGGGCCACAAGACCCTCTATCCAAGGAGTATCACATGTGGAGCTGCGCGATGGATGAGGACAGGAGTGATGTTTGGGGGCTCATGTTAGAGCCTTTGGAACGAGCAGTAATTTGAAAGTGCATCCATCCAGGATAATATGGACTACACCTCCCACAAGCACTTGCTTGGTTTCATAAAGGGAGATGGTAGACGTCGTGCACTTTACTGCTGGCCCCTGATGAGGAAAATAAATTTCCGAAACGCGTCGGGCCTATTACAAGCACGCAACTGCCCATACCAACTAACGCCTTGGGGAAGGCGCACGCAGGCTCGAGTGCTACCCGCTTTTTGGACAACCCCACGGAGCGGAGTATTGTAGCGGCGGTCCTGCCGCTGGGCAGCATCACCCCGAAGAAACGGGGGCCACGAGACCTCTATCCAAGGAGTCTCACATGTGGAGCTGCGCGATGGATGAGGACAGGAGTGATGTTTGGGGGCTCATGTTAGAGCCTTTGGAACGAGCAGTAATTTGAAAGTCGCAAAACTCCAGAAGAAACTCCAACGAATCCAAAACGCCTCAGCCAGATTCATATTAGACATCCCACGCAACGATCACATCTCTGGTCACCTTAAAGACCTCCACTGGCTACCCGTCAATAAGAGGATCACTTTCCGACTGCTTACCCACGCACACAAATCACTCTACGACATCGGCCCAGAATGCCTCAACTCACGACTGTCCTTCTACACCCCCTCCCGCCAACTACGTTCTTCCAGCCAAGCCCTCGCCACTGTACCTCGCATCAACAAGACCACCATGGGAGGCAGATCCTTTTCATACCTGGCTGCTAAAACATGGAACTCTCTCCCCGCTTACCTTCGCCTTACCCAGAACCACCTAGCATTCAGAAAGCAACTTAAAACGTGGATATTTGACAAATAATTCTCCTCCCCTTCCTAAGCGCCTTGAAACCCTCCGGGTATGTAGTGCGCTATATAAATCCTTTGACTTGACTTGACTTGACTAGACGTCGTGCACTTTACTGCTGGCCCCTGATGAGGAAAATAAATTTACGAAACGCGTCGGGCCTATTACAAGCACGCAACTGCCCATACCAACTAACGCCTTGGGGAAGGCGCACGCAAGCTCGAGTGCTACCCGCTTTTTGGACAACCCCACGGAGCGGAGTATATTAGCGGCGGTCCTGCCGCTGGGTAGCATCACCCCGAAGAAACGGGGGCCACGAGACCCTCTATCCAAGGAGTCTCACATGTGGAGCTGCGCGATGGATGAGGACAGGAGTGATGTTTGGGGGCTCATGTTAGAGCCTTTGGAACGAGCAGTAATTTGAAAGTGCATCCATCCAGGATAATATGGACTACACCTCCCACAAGCACTTGCTTGGTTTCATAAAGGTAGATGGTAGACGTCGTGCACTTTACTGCTGGCCCCTGATGAGGAAAATAAATTTCCGAAACGCGACTGGCCTATTACAAGCACGCAACTGCTCATACCAACTAACGCCTTGGGCAAGGCGCACGCAGGCTCGAGTGCTACCCGCTTTTTGGACAACCCTACGCAGCGGAATATATATATATATATAAATATATATATATATATATATATATATATATATATATATATATATATATATATATATATTACCTACTGGCGGTCGCCAGTAGGTATATATAGTTAGGATTTTTTCTCTATGGAACTTTTGAAAATTCTATGTCTAATAACTTTGGTGTTTGTGGACGGAATCGGCTGACATTTTCAGGAAAATGGCACATTTTGTTTCTGAGCAGCCCCTGAAAATTTTGGGGGGTTTTGTCAAGGGGGGGCCGAGAAAAAAGGGGGGTCCCAAAACGCGTTTTTAACATTGAGTTTTCCATAGGGCGTTTGGCCTCACTTTTAGCTCGAACGGCTGAATGGATTTGCACGAAACTTGGCAAAATTGTAGGGACTGTTAGCCCGATGTGCCTTTGCTGGGTCTCAATATATGTGCTCCAGTGGATTTTGAGAAATTAACGTTTTAAAAAACAGATATATCTGTGACAGCGTCCCGGATAGCGCTCCGGTTCGCGAACTTTTCGCGTAACGGAACTTTGCGTAGCGAAGCTGATTGGCTCTCCGGTGTCTGTCAAGATTCTAAACAGTCCGGAGCGGCCGCCATCTGCTTTCTCGGTAGGATCGAGAGACAAGAGGAGGAGAAAAACGAAGGGGGAATTTAATGGAAGGGGGCAAGGTAGACCCTTCTTGACCCCCTAGGAATGATGTTGGGGTTATTAAAGGGTCCCGTGGGGCAAATAAAAAAATATTGATTTTTTGCGGAAGAAGCGCTTTCCGAGTTCGCGAACCGGGTAGTGAACCGGGACGCGAAACGGGAATTCGCCATTTTGTGTTTCGATTTAATTAAATTACAAGATGGAGGAAAAACAATGTGAGAAATGGGTATAAGGGGGTACGGGAGACGTATCCTGACCCCCTATGTTTTCTGAGGGTGACTGAGGATGCTCATATATGTTGATACTTGTCTTCCAGTGGCTGCGCGTGAGCGTTTTTTTTTTTTTTGCTGCATGACGTCTGTTAACGTTCGATTCGAAGGAAATCAGGAAGTGTTGACCGCCATTTTGACACTGCGTGTAAATATATTGTTAAAAATTATTGTTATAAATTAATTCGTATTAATAAACATTGTCTGCGCAATCTTGCTTTTTTTCAATGCCACACTTTTGTCGTGCACGGCAGCCATTTTAGATGCCTTGACCAGACCCACTCTCTGCATGCCGCCGATCCTCAGCATGGCTCCCCACCCTCGCAAGCATCTCCCCCACGCACTGGTCACCCCCGCTCTCTGTCTTATGCATGGGCCATAAACCTCCCCCCATCTGCGCTGAACATCCATGAGAATCACACCCTGTGCCCGCCCGACACCACCCTTTCACCCTATTCACTACCGCACCCTCTGACATTCCTCTTCCTTTGTGTCTGATTGTCCAGGCCGGTCCCAGGCTATCACCTAGCCCTGCGGATGTAGTTTATGGCCTCAACTGTAAAGAATCACCCCTCTTCAAAGGAGCTACAGTAGATCAAGGCCCCCACCCGATGAGATCCGTCACACCACACGCGTTCCTACTATCTGATAACCATCCTGTATTGTGATTGGGGAGGGGATTCTCACTGTGAGGGTGTGTGGGACCGAGCCTGAAGCGGAAGGTTCCAGGGATGCCTTTTTGTACATCAAAGTCTTCACAATTATGTGTCACATTACAAATATATAGCACTCCAACAAAGTAGTAGGATTATAACACTTTAATAACTTATAAATATATACAACGCAACAAAAACAGTAAACATGTTAAAAAAAATGTTTTTAAACAGAAGCAACAATGGTCAGTAGCGGTCTGTTGTGCGAATAGTCCCAAGGCAGCAGAACGCGCTGAGTTCTGGACGGCACCCAGGTGATGTCACCTGGGTGCCGCACTGGTTTTGGTATCCTACAATGCTGCTCCGAAAAACGGCGTGGGCGCCCTGGGGGGGGGGGGGGGGGGGAGGCGGCGTGAACGGGCCTCCCCAGGTGGAGGCTCGTCTGCTGTAGTGGGGCGCCCCTTTAGCGTTTCACTTGCTATTCAGCGGTTTTCCGCCCGCTTTTGCTGCACTGTGCCTCGTCAGTAGCGGTCTGTTGTGCGAATAGTCCCAAGGCAGCAGAACGCGCTGAGATCTGGACGGCACCCAGGTGATGTCCAGTAAGTTGCCGCACTGGTTTTGGCATCCTACAATGCTGCTCCGAAAAATGGCGTGGGGCGCCCCGGGGGGGGGGGGGGGGAGGTGGCGTGAACAGGCCTCCCCAGGTGGAGGCTCGTCTGTTGTAGTGGGGCGCCCCTTTACCGTTTCAGTTGCCATTCCGCTTGCTTTTGATACACTGTGCCTCATCCGCCATTCAGCTGTTTACCGCCCGTTCTTGCGGCTACAACGTCTCGCTCACCATGTAGTTGAGTTGCGCCCACTCTTGCGGTGCAGCGATAGGCGGCTGCCACAGGACTCTTAAAATGGCGGCCGGCTCTTCGGATTTGGGCCTGGTCCACTAAAATGGCCCTGGGACACCTTGGAACTCGGACGCTTGTCTGCTAGGGCTTGGGCCCCATTCTCGAAAGCGTCCCCTCAGCCTTGAAGATTCTACAAAAGTCTTCGGGGCCCCCGACTCCCGCAGGCTTCCGGTGGGGAGCGGCTGACATGATTGCTTGCGGAATGGCCACGACGGAGCTACGAGATGGTGGTGCTCTCATGCTGACGCCAGCTTCAGTCTGAAACATCCAGAAACACTGTAGACTATCAATTTGATGAGTTCCGGTGGAGCCCCAACGTGACCCGGTAGGGAAGAACTTGCCCTCCCCTTTTTTGAGTGATGGTTCTTGTTGCCTGTCCCCTCTTTTGTCATCTAACGGAACCTTTTTTGATTGCAGAGTGAGAAAAAAAAAGGTGGGTCTTTCATCGTTTGGGAAAAAAAATGTTTTTATCCAATGAAAAGTGTTATTTTTAGGTCATATGATCAAGCCTTCCATCATTAGGAAACCAAAAGTAAAATGAACCAATGAAAAGTTTAATAAACAAGTCACATGACCTGTTATGCGGCTTTGGGCAATAAAAAGCGTACAAAATCCGTTGGCCCATGAGGCGGCGTCAGTAGTGGACCGATGTGCGAATAGGCCGGATGGCACCGAGGTGGTGTCCAGCAAGTTGCACTGGTGTGGCCATCCTACAATGCTGCGCCGAAAGACGGCGTGGGGTGCCCGGGGGGAGGCGGCGCGAACGGCCCTCTTCCGCTTCTCCAGGTGGAGGCACATCATTAGCAGTGCGGCGCCCCTTAGCGTTTCACACGCCGGCCAGCAGAGTTGGGCCCGCACTTGCTGCTACAGTAGGCCGAAGGCAGCACAACGCGCCGAGATCTGGATGGCACCGAGGTGGTGTCCAGCAAGTTGCCGCATTGGTGTGGCCATCCTACAATGCTGCGCCGAAAGACGGCGTGTCCAGCTGAGTTGCGGTTACTTTTGCTGGTACAGTACGCCGAAGGCAGCACAATGTGCCGAGATCCGGATGGCACCGAGGTGGTGTCCAGCAAGTTTCACTGGTGTGGCCATCCTACAATGCTGCGCCGAAAGACGGCGTGGGGTGCCGGGGGGGGGGGGGAGAGAGGCGGCGTAAACGGACCTCTTCCGCCTCCACAGGTGAAGGCACTTCATCTGCAGTGGGGCGCCTCTTAGTGTTTCACTGACTTCCAGCAGAGTTCCGCCCGCTCTTGCGGTACAGCGACTCACCCGCCATCCAGCTGAGTTCCGCCCGCTCTTGCGGTACAGCGACTCACCCGCCATCCTGCTGAGTTCCACCCGCTTTTGCGGTACAGTGACTCACCCCCCATCTAGCTGAATTGCGGCTACTCTTGTGGTGCAGCGATAGTCGGCTGCAAAAGGACTTTCAAAATGACGGCCTGTTCTTTGGATTTGGGCCTGGTCCACTAAAATGGCCCTGGGACACCTTGGAACTCGGACGCTTGCCTGCTAGGGCATGGGCCCCATTCACGAAAGCGTCCCCTCTTTTGACTTATTGTTCTTGTTGCCTATCTCTTCTGTTGTCATTTAACGGAACCTTTTTGGACTGCCGAAAGGTGTTCTGGTCCGACCGCTGGGTGGTGGAGACATTTTGATTTGGTGGTTAACCCTCGACCTGCCAGTACATCCACCAATGAAGTGGCAGTGACAGAATTAGAGGCAAGGGAAACGGTTCTAAATCTTAAGAAGAACTTTGGACAAATGAAAATGACATGTTTAACTTGCGGCAAATTAATTTCATGTGGAGAGAGGAGTGTTACTCTAATCAATAGAGCTTATGAACATCATCATAGTCGCTGGTTGGTAGAGACATTTTGACTATATCCTGGACCTGCCCGGCCTTGCCCAAAATGGCGCCGGTATAAATGGGACTCGTAACTCCTTGTTGTGTACTGGTTGCCCAACCTTGATATCACGAGATACGTATGCAGTTTTGAAGCACATGGCGGGCGGGGACGAGTACTGATTGAACATTTGGACATCCCTATTGATATTAAGTTCTGATGTGTTATTGATTACTGTACTATTGAAAGTTCGAATTAACGTCAACCATGGTACTTGCCCGCAAATGTATATCTAGATAATTTTATTGTAACTGGCCCTGTCGTACTTTAATTATAAAATGTACGTCCACCTATTCCGCAACTGTTAGACACCTTAGTTCTTGCAACCTAATGGCCTGCCCGTTACGTTCTTCTACAGTGTAAATGACCCCTCATCATATACGATTCCAGTTTGCTCCGTGGCCGGCCCACGTGGTTATAGGCCCTTATTTGTATACTGACATTTTCACAATAAAGGTTTTTAAAACAAAACATGGTAGTAGTACTTACATTGGTAAAGTTTTGAATAATAGCCACTGTTTTCGAATCAGTAAAAGGCAAGTGACATAAAGCAGCCCGATTACATGACGGTTAAAAGGTATAATACGCAGGAACGAAGTAAAGATAAATGGTCAAGGGCTGTTGTGTTTTCCACTCTTGCAACATAAAGTGATCGATAAGAATCCGATATTCATGCCTATCAGCGACTAAGACAGCAGGCCGAGCCTCTTTTGCTCAACGGCTCCCTCATGGGACGAAGAAACGCCTTTTTTCTCGAAATAAGAATATTTTACTTGCAGGACAGTTGTAAATTTCCCGGGAAAATACATTAGCCAGGAACATTGTTAGTGGTAAACTGTAAATGCATCTGGGTCCTTTGCTTTACAAGTCAGAGTGAGAAAAAAAAAAGGTGGGGCTTTCATCATTTGGGAAAAAAAAATGTTCGAAAGCAATGAAAAGTGTTATTTTTAGGTAATATGACCAAGCCTTTCATTATTAGAATAACAAAAGTAAAATGAACCAATGAAAAGTTTTATTAACAAGTCACATGACCTGTTATGCTTACGTTACGCGCTGCGTGCCGCGCTCTGGATCGTTTCCGGGAAGCTGCGCCTCACGCACCGGAGCACTTCCGGGTGCGCTAACGCGGCGCGTCATATGACGCATTACGCGACAACGCAGGTCCAGAATATAGTCAAAATGTCTCCACCAACCAGCGGTCGGAACACAACCCCTTTCAGGAGTCAAAAAAGTTCTGTTAAATGACAACAGAAGGGACAGGCAACAAGAACCTTCAGTCAAAGAGGGGAGGGCAAGTTCTTCTCTAGCGGGTCACGTTGGGGCTCCACCGGAACTGATCGAATTGGTAGTCTACAGTCTTTCTGGATGTTTCAGATTGAAGCTGGCGTCAGCATGAGAGCACCCCGTGGCTACGTCGTGGCCATTCCGCGAGCAATCATGGCAGTCGCTCGCCACCGGAAGTCTGCGGGAGTCGGGGGCCCCGGTGACCTTTGTAGAATCTTCAAGGCTGAGGGGACGCTTTTGGAAATGGGGTGCATGCCCTAGCAGTCAAGCGTCCGAGTTCCAAGGTGTCCCAGGGCCATTTTAGTGGACCAGGCCTAAATCCTAAGAGCCGGCCGCCATTTTGAGAGTCCTGTTGCAGCCGCCTATCCCTGCACCGCAAGAGTGGATGCAATTCAAGTGGATGGTGGGCGAGACGCTGTAGCCGCAAGAGCGGGCGCAACTCAGCTGGTTGCATGAAGCGCTGGGGTGTACCTGAGAAACATCCACCTGGGGAGGTGGGGGAAGCTCGTTCGCGCCGCCTCTCCCTTCTAGTGCATCCCACGCCATCTCCTGGCGCAGGAATATGTGATGGTCGGACTAGGGCACCGCAGGACGTGTCTTTAGGTCAAACGGATTGTGGGACAATGTTCAGAATGGAAGAGTCACCAAAAGGCAAAAAGTTCCGTTTGACCTCAGGAGCCGGCCGCCTATGTCGGGGGCGATCTCAGGCCACACCAGGGCAACAAGACTTGGGGAGGGGGTCGGAGCCAAGCGCCCCCTCCGAGTCCGCGCCATCACACCGCCCCTCTGGGGCCTCCGTCAAGTGGTTCAGGGAGGCACCGCATCACATTGTTTTCCAATGCAGTCAGGTCCACAAACAGCCCCCACTTACTTTGAGAATAGTGAAGCTGCAGCAGGTGCAAATAAGCTTCAGACAGTGTTACAAGCGCTGCTCGGAACCCTCAACTATGGCACCCAACATCCAGGACTTATGCCATTTGTGCAAGGCAGTGACATCGAAGCAACTCAGGGACCAAAACCATGAACCTACACTCATGTATGAAAATCTTTCTATTGATGCTTGACTGAGGCCAAGGAGATCAGAGTGCATGAGTCTCATGCTCGATCGATTGAGCTAGCCGGATCGGGCAACAAAAAGGTGGTGGTGGGGGTGGCGATATCAGCAAGGCTGCCATGTGAATAGGTATTTAATAAAACATTTTAACCTGTTACTTTGCTGGTGTGTTGTATATATTTATAATATTTGCATAGCGTTTGTCGTTATTTTGGGCTGAGTGGGTGGCGGAGCCGAGCAGTCTTGCAGCCATCATGGTGTCGAGCTCAGTTCATCTCACTAGTTTCGTGTTTCTCATGAGGAGTTGTTCCTAATGTTTCTATTTTAGCGAGGTCAAAAAGAGATCCCATTAGTGGCCTACTGATTTTGCTCGATTCCTTTTGTTTTTTTAAACGATTTTTCACTATCTGCAAAGACTAAACAGAGTATTGCGACTCTGTGCTTGTTTGTAAATAGAGAATGAACCAAAGAGAACCAATTCTAAAACAGTAAATGCTTGGATAACAATCAATCAAATGGAGAGAGAAGCAGGCACGATGGATTACAACGGGGGCAAAGGCCTGCGTTAACTACCCTTCACTATCTGCAAAGAGAGAATAGTCCTAAGAGAAAAGAGGGGGGGGGGGGGGGGCAGCGTTCAAAGCACATCAGCGTGCATAAACACAAAAATGTTTTTACCTATCACGTACTTGACATTTTACAGCTTTTCATATTTGCTATTAAAAAAACATTGAAATTCACTGAAAAAACCATAGGTTATAGACCATATATAGTTAGGGATTAGCATTTACAAAACCTTGAAAATTCACTGAAAAAAACATAGGTTATAGACCATATATAGTTAGGGATTAGCATTTACAAAACCTTATTTTACTCGCACAAAACCATTGAAATTTGCATATAAAGTTAGTTGCTCTAACTATATATCGCGCACCCGCAATCCACTGCTGATGATGTCACATATTACATCATTCATGACATGGTCAGTGACATCACTGATGACATCACTGTTGACAACTCAAATGACATCACTGACGACATCACTGATGACATCATTCATGTGATAATACGATCAACCTCTTCAGACTTTAATATAACCTTAGATACACTCAGAGTAAACAGACACTCACAGATTGTCACTCATCCATGGAGTTACTCACACACCTAGTCAGTCATGCAACGAATCAATCACACCTCCATTTCCTCAACTATACAGTTATACACACCTTACTTATTGAAACATATTCTAACACATATTTACTCTCTTATACAATCACTGATACACGTTTTCAATGATCGATGCAGCCACTCACACATTCACTGGCTCTTATACACAGTAATTTATATATGTCAACTCTCACATGTACTGTGTTTTACATATGTATTTACTTTGAAATATAGCACTGAGATCTCCATTCACTCACCAATACACTCATGCACACAGTCAACCACCCATACAGCTGTTTCCACATGCAGTTTTGAACCCATACATCTAGTGAATCAACTGTTCACACATGTGTGCACAGAGTCAAACACCTCTCAGCCACCCACACACTCACTCTCCCATACAAATACTTGGGCAACCAATCAATAACCCATATAGTTACTCATATAGCTACTGATCAACATATGCAGCAGTTTATAGAACAACAGATATAATGATGCACAAATTAAGACAGTTTAGTCACTAACCCATGCACTCAGTGAGACACATTTAATCACTCTGTCATGCAGTCAGTCATGCTCCTACTAAAACCTTCATTCAGACACTTATACATCCACTCATTCTTCAATATGTAAGACATATTTTAACTTTACAGAAACATACAGTCACTGGATGATGTCATCAGTGATGTCATCAGTGATGTCACTGACCATGTCATGAATGATGTAATATGTGACATCATCAGCAGTGGATTGCGGGTGCGCGATATATAGTTAGAGCAACTAAGTATATATGCGAATTTCAATGGTTTTGTGCAAGTAAAATAAGGTTTTGTAAATGCTAATCCCTAACTATATATGGTCTATAACCTATGGTTTTTTCAGTGAATATATATATAGACATATATATATATTCACTGAAAAAACCATAGGTTTCACACCAGTTATAGTTAGCTGGAAATTTTACTGACATAAAACCATTGAAATTCCACGTTATAGTTAGTTGGACTCACTATAACTTGCGCGCCTGCAATACACTGCTGATGACGTCACATATTACATCACTCATGACATGGTCAGTGACATCACTCATGACATCACTGATGACACCATCCAGTGAATGTGTGTCTTTCTGAAAAATAAATATGTTTTATATATGTATATGTAGAGGTCGATGGAAGAATAAATGTTTAAATAAGTGTCTAAATGGATGTTTTTTTAAAAACAAATTGATTGGTTAACTGGCTTATTAAGTGTATCTTAGTGAATACATTTGTTAGCGAGTATTGTTTAAATATTTCAATGTTTGTATCAGCGTTTCACTTTGTGTATAAGTGGCTGCATGGGTTGGTGAGTAGCTACATGTGTGTGTATATGGGTTATTAGATTGTTTTGTATCAGTATGAGTGTCTGTATGGTTTGGTGGGGGTGTTACTTAGCACATAGATGCATCAATGATTGACTCACTGTTTGAATGTGTTTTGAAGACAGCATATGTGCAGGACTGTATGGGTGGTTGAGTGTGTATATGTGTGTGTTAGTGAGTGATTGACTCTCTCACTGGTGTCTTTATCAGTAACTACATATGTTTTAATCTAGTATATGTGAGTATTGATGTATATAAGTGAGTATATGTGAGAGTGAGAGATTGAAAGAGTTCTTGTTTAAATAAGTATGTGTTTCTATAATGATTGTTTAATAGAGTAAGTATGTGTAAGTTTCCTTAGAAGTAAGGTGGTAGTGTGTGTATAGCTGTATATGCAAATAAATGGATGTTCAATAGTATATTTGCATGTGTGAGTATGTGTGTGAGCAACTTTTGGAAGACTGTCGGTGTGTTACAGGATGTATAGGTGAATCACTACATATGATGAGTGAGTATATGTATGAGTGACTATATAGAACTGTTGGTGAATGAGTGGATGTGTATATAGATGGTGGAATTACTGAATTGGTTGTTGTAACTGGTATGGGTATCTCCACTTTTTTGAAAATGTTAGTTTCTATTTTTGAATATGTGTTTCAAGGGTTACTTTACAGTGAAAGGAGGTCTGTCACTCTGTCACAAGGATGGTGTCATCAGTGATGTCATGAGTGATGTCACTGACCATGTCATGAGTGATGTAATATGTAACGTCATCAGCAGTGCATTGCAGGCGCGCAAGTTATAGTGAGTCCAACTAACTATAATGTGGAATTTCAATGGTTTTATGTCAGTAAAATTTCCAGCTAACTATAACTGGTGTGAAACCTATAATTTTTTAAGTGAATTTAATAGGTTTTTTAAATGCTAATTCCTAACTATAACTGGTGTGAAACCTATGGTTTTTTCAGTGAATTTCATAGGTTTTTTAAATGCTAATTCCTAACTATAACTGGTGTGAAACCTATGGTTTTTTCAGTGAATTTCATAGGTTTTTTAAATGCTAATTCCTAACTTTATATAGGGCCTCATACCTATGTGTTTTTTTGTGAATTTCTAAGGTTATTTAATAGCAAATGTCTATAGCTAAGAAAGGTATTTTTTTCTAAAAATGTATCCTATATTGTATATTAATATAATACAATTTTTTTATAAGTATATTCATTATTTTTTATCTTTCACCCTGGAGTGCGCCCGGTGAGCGCACCGGTAAGCGCAGTGGTTCGGCACGCCCCGGTGCGCGTACCGTGAGCTCCCCCCGCAAAAAAAAAATATGTTTTTATTTGGGCCTATATGAGCCTCCTAAGCCCCCCTCAGAAAACCTAGGGGGTCAGGGGCTGTCTACCGTGCCCCCTTCTACTCATTCCAAACGTTGTTTGTCCTCCATCTTATGTCTCAATTGTACTGAAACACAAAATGGAGGACTCCCTTAGCACTGCCGGTGTGCGTACCGGAGCGCGCACCGGTAAGCGCTCCCTAAAAAAATGTGGGAAGTTAATTTTCATAAAAACCACTGGAGAGACTTTCACCAAATATAGAATAGGCCCTACTACATAGCAGTCCCTACCATTTACCCACATTGGGTGGTATTCCATTGAGCCATTTAGGCTGTAGCCCTGTCTAAATATCCTGAGGTAAATTACATGACAAAAACACATATGAAACTGTTTGAATTTACAACCAATTAAAATGTTACTTACGTTTTGTACTTTTATGTGCTGACATTTGATTGGTTAAGTACATGAATATATATGAAAAATGAGAGGGAAACACAGCCATTTTGACAGAAAACTTCAACTACTTTGAAAAAGGTAAGTTGTTAATTTGAAAGGAGAACTATGTTATGCACTTAAAGTTTATTTGGGAAAATGTTTTCTGATAGTTATATACTGTCCCTCTGTAAGAGTTAGAGATTGAGATAGACTTCTCTGTTACAATTATGGATTGAGTTAGGCTTCTCTGGTATAATTATAAATTTACTTAGGCTTCATCACATGCACTTTTTAATAGTTCTACTTCCTGCCTAAAACCATACACTGCCCAAAAATTACTTCACTGGTAAAAACTCAGAAGTACCTTTCTGAACTTAAACCCAACAGTACCCTAACTCTACTGATATAGTTATTTTTTATGCAATTTACAGAAAGAAAATGGAAGGATATAAACAATCAACTGTTATTTCTTTTGAAGTAAAGGTGGAAAATCCGGAAGAACAAAAAGATGAATTTAATTTCATGGATGACTCTTTCGACCAACAGTTACTAGAATCTTTGGAACAAATAGTATCATGTACTAATGATTATGAGGAAATTCCGGACAATATTATGTTAGAAGTTTAATAACATTTTGAAAAAGAATCAGAAGAATAAATTTATATTTAATAATTTTAAATTGTTTGAGACAATATTCATTTTAATATGTAATTCATGAAGTAGTACCAAAATGATTATATTTTAAAGTGAGACTTATACTATACTATGCAACTTTTTTGTGTTACATAGTAAGTTTACTCATAGTTACTACCTTTCTCCCACTATATTATCTCCAATGTGTATTTTACATCTCTTTTTCATCATAAGGGAGCAGGATAGATTACCCATGATCCGCTAGGACTTCTCAGGGAGTGCTTAAAGGATCTGTATCTGCTTTCCTGACAGACTATGGTATGAATTCCATATACCACAATAACTTCTATACAACATGCAAGATATCTACAGAGGAGACGGTGTACATTAAATTTAAGTCTCTGCATTGGTACCTACATGTAGGTACCTAAATAAAATTTAAAAAAACAATAAAAATTTTTTTTTTTAAAACAGCTACTTTTTTTAAAAACTGTCATTCTTTTTCCCCATGGTACGCTCCCCGGTACGCTTCCCAGTGCGCCTACCGGGCGCTCCCCCCACGAAAATAAAAAAAAAAAGTAATTTTTTTTTTACCTGCGGGGCCCTTTTATGGCCCCCACATCAAACCTAGGGGGTCAGGGGGGGTCTACCCTGCCCCCTTATGGTCATTTCCCCCTTTGTTTTTGCCACCTCTTGTGTCTCGATCCTACAGAGACACAAGATGGCGGCCGCTCCGGATTGTTTGGAATGTTTACAGACCCTCGAGAGCCAATCAGCTTTCCGTGCGCACCTCGCGTGGCGCGCCCGGTACGCTCCCCGGTGCACGTACCGGGACGCGGCCATAGATATATATATATTTTTTTGACCTAAATTACTCAAAATCCACTGGAGCACATATCTTGAGACATAGCAAAGGCACATCGGGCTACCAGTCCCTACAATTTTGCCAAGTTTGGTGAAAATCCATTCAGCCGTTCGGGCTAAAAGTGAGTCCAACCGCCCTATGGAAATTAACATGGGGAAAACACGTTTTAGGACCCCCTTTTATCTCGGCCCCCGCTTGACGAATCCCCCCCCACATTTTCAGGGAAGGAGCGGAGCGGGCCACGTTCTTTGAGAAATTCGCGAAGATTCGTCCACCGGCGCCAAAGTTATTCCCAATAGAATGTTGCGGATTTCCTATGGAAAGTAGATCCTAACTATAACTACCTACTGGTGACCGCCAGTAGGTAATATATATATATATATATATATATTGCGCTCCAATTCTTACAAAATGTTGAAGAATTACCCACACTCACTGGGTTGCCGTTTTTCAAGGTTGCTTTATTTACAGACAAGACAGACGCCCTGCATTTTGGCACTCAGCCTTTCTCGATGTCGGTGGCCACCAAACACCGGCATGATTTTAAACAATATCTCCACAATCAAGGAAGGACTACACGCTAGTTAACATCAAACTAGCGCCATCTTGGAGTGGTGTGCTATTTACAAAGTGTAATCTCATTCAATACATATCGTAATTTAAACAAACATGCAAAGCACTCCTAATGCAAGTAATTACGAATCGTGAAATGTACATATATTTCATCCATTTCAACAAACATTTTTTGTATTTAGTCGAATTACATTGCAAACTAACAAACACAATTCAGCCCTGAATCGGCCATTATCCTCCCTTAGATGTTAATCGGGTCTGTTTTTTTGTGTAAAGAGAATCAACCATATTTTTTCAACATTATGTTATCATTTTTGTCAATTGATATATATCATAATTCATCGCTCAAATTCATATTTCTCTCAGCGGGTCCACCAAATAATTTTTAAGATTTAAGTTCATTTCTGAGAAATTGTAGCTAATATTTTCCAAAATCAAAAAGTTTACAAAATCAAATCAGAAGTTCTAATATATTCAACAATCCTACATCCTCTACATATCTATTTACATATGTACATACGAATACATATATACAAATATACCTCCCCAATTGAGGGTGTCATCAAAACATCTTTGCAGTTCATTTTAAGGGTTTTATAACGTTACTTCAGGCACCAATGTGAACCATCAGATCTTCGCCACAATTCATACCCCACGGTGTCTTTGTGTGCAGGTCAATATTATATCTGGATTCAAGTCTACGAAGTTTTTTCAATCTGTCCCCACCTCTGATACTGTCAGGGACCGAGTCTAACCCATAACACAATAGCTTATTTCGGTCGCTTTGATGTTTTTCCGCAAAATGTCTTGCGACCGGATAAGTTTGGTCCACTTTGTCTATCGCCCTCATGTGTTCCAAAATTCGGATTTTGAAAGGATGTACTGTGCTGCCAAAAAACTGCAGCCCACATGGGCAAACGAGACAGTACACCACATATGGTGTACTGCAAGTGATAAACTTGTTGATTTTTTTGACCATACCAGTGTCTCGAATGGTATATGTAAGCGCTCTTTTGCTGTTACAACACGCTTTACATTTGTGACAGGGAAGAAACCTTTCATACTTCTCAAAGTATTAGACTTAGGTGGTATTTTCTCCAAGTGGCTCTGTACCAATTGGTCACGAATGGACCTAGCCTTTTTAAATGTGACCAGTGGATAATTAGGAATATCCTCACCTATGACATTGTCTGCCTGTAAAATATGCCAGTTTCTTTTCAGCATTTGTTTCAGGTGGTTAGCCTCAGATGAATATGGGGTTATTAATCGAAATTTGCCTCCTTCATTTCTTTTACCCCTACTATTCTCCAATAGACTTTCTCTGGTCAATGCTTTCACTTTGCAAAGTGTTTTATTGAGGGCAATCGGATTGTAGCCTCTTACAGCAAATCTGGCTATACTTTCAGTGGCTGCTGTATCAAAGTCACAATCGCGTGTACAGTTTCTCCTGAATCTAAGCAGTTCCCCATAGGGGACACTCTGCACTAGTTTGGGGGGGTGACTGCTTGTTGCATATAATATCGAGTTACCTGCAGTCGCTTTTCGATATAACGAGGTTTCAATTTTGCCCCCAACAATCTGCACCCTTAGGTCCAAGTAATCCACTGTGGTTGGACTAATTGTTCCTGTGAAATGCAGATTGTGATCGTTCTCATTCAGGTGTGCGATATAGTGACGTGCGGTTTCTTCTGTACCCTGCCAAATGATAAATAAATCATTGATGTATCGATGCCATTTTATCAGAGAGCCACTGGATATGTCGTCACTATAGGTTCTGGGCACCTGCTCCTCCCACCAGCCAACGAACAAATTTGCATAGCTGGGAGCGAAGCAGGTGTCCATCGCCGTGCCAGACACTTGTTGCTAGTAATCTTCTTCAAAAAGGAAAATGTTATTATTCAAACAGAATTGCAGACACTCAATAAGCATACAATTATGTTGCGCATATCTCAATTGTCTTTTTTTCAAAAACGCAGTTACTGCTGCTATTCCTTTAGAATGCTCAATACAAGTGTAGAGACTTGTTATGTCAAGGACGACTAATAGATTGCCATGGTACATTTTGGATTTTGGTTCAAAAATCTTTGGTGTCCTTCACATGAGAAGATAGTTTAATTACCAAGCTTGCCAAAAAGAAATCAAGAAACCTCGAAACATGTTCCGTCAGTCCTTGAACTGAAGAAACAATAGGTCGTTTTCCCTAAAGGAAAATGGGATGCATTTAAAAAAGAAAAATGAAACTTTTCAGTTTCATCTTTTTAAGGGCAGGCAGTGGTCTCTGGGACCATGGCCTGTTCTTAAAAAATATTTTCCACATTCTCACAAAGGGGAAGGGGTCCCATAGGTTTACCACCAACTTGAAGTAGGTGGTAAACTGCGAGTTTTTTACAAATGCGGCCGCAAAACATTAGTACGTAGGATGTTAACTCGCTATTAGGAAGGGACGCCCCTTCCTAATAGCGAGAGTCGCAAATGGTATTTTGCGAATCAGTGACTCACAAAATAGCATTTGTACATGCTATTTCCCTTTTTTTGCAGACGCAAACAGGATGATCTCCTGTTTGCGGCTGCAAAAAAGAGTCGTACATCTAGCCCTAGATGGCTGGGTGCTATTAATACCAAATTTGCGTGCCCTGCAAGAGCTACATCTGTAGATCCCTTTCTTTGGTATGAGCCAGGTAGTGTTGTTACTTAACTCAGGGCTGCTCTTTACCAGTGTATCTCTCATGGACGGTGCTCGCCTGAATGTGAGAATGAGTTTATGAGGTAGTATTTGGCCCAACACCGCTTCCCTTAATACGATGAGCCACTGGTTGTTTGTGATAGACCTTATCTTTCTCTCCCATCGACTATAGGAAGTGATGAGTCTAATCTTAGAATCTTCACACTTCCTGGCTGCCTTGGTGTTAACCCTGGAATCGGGACTATAATTAACTGGCACAAGAATATTTTCCCTCGGTATTGTATTTACTTTGGAAATAGCTTGTCTTATAATCTTATTAATGTATCCCCGTTCCGATAATCTCTCCTTAGCTTCTTTTTGATATTGATCCAAGTCCTTGTCAGAGCTGCAAATTTTCGCAATCCTAAAAATTCACCGTAGGGAATACTATTGATTAAGTAACTTCGGTGAAAACTCGTTGCATGTAGTGTGGAATTACCTGCTGTATGTTTACCATGTAGCATTGTCTAAAGTTTTTTGTCCGACACATACATTTGTACATACAGAAAATCTAAAGCTTTGTCATCAAGGTGCAAAGTAAATTCTAGATTGAGATTATTATTATAAATCTTTCCTATAATGGCATCTTTAGAGCGGTTCCACACTATAAAAACATAGTCAATGTACCTCATCCACCTAATCACATTTGTTTCATACGCCACCAAATAACCACCCTGAGAACCTGTTCCTTCCACCAGCCCACATGTAAACACGCATAGCTGGGGGAGAAACAGGCTCCCATCGCCACAGCCCTCACTTGCCGGAATACTTCCTTCCCAAACAAAAATAAATTGTTGTTTAGACAGCATCTGAATAATTCTAAAAGCATCTTGTTATGACTGTTCATGTCAAACAGTATTTTTCTTTAAAAATGTTGTACCGTCATCAAGCAATCTTGGTGGTTGATGCTGGTGTACAAGGATGTTATGTCCAAGGTGATGAGGATATAATCATCTGACCAAGACACTTTGGTTAGAAAGTCTCCTGTGTTCTTAATATACGAAGACAGCCTTTGAACATGTTCTTGCAGGAAAAATCCACATATTGGGAAATCTTTTTGAAGAGCTATTCTTTGCCGATATCATGGGTCTTCTCGGTATTGGGTAAAGTCCTTTATGGATCTTCGTAATAAAGTATATCACCGGCAACACGGGAAATTCATTAGTCAGATACAAAAATTCATCTTTTCAAATGAGGCCCTCATGTTTCCATTTCATCAGATCTTGTTTGAGTCCTTCCTTGATAGATTTAAAATGTTGAAGATTTGATCTCAATAACATTGGCTGCCGTTAAGTTGTCTGTTAGCCTCTTGTAAGTATTGTTGTTCAGGCCAGAGGACTATGTTCCCTCCTTCATCGGATTTATTGATTACAATTTCATTGTTGTTTCTTAGTTTTTTCATCAGACTTGCATATTGTTTCTCACGATGTTTTCGTTTCTGAGACATATGTTGAGTTTTAGAGTATACTTTCTTAATTCCTTTTATTGCTCTATCATGAAAAATGCTAACTGCGTCTCGTGGCATCATTGGCATGAATGTCGAACTAGTTTGAACGGACTAATAGCAGCTGTGGAGGAATGGATACCAAAGTCCTGTAATCTTGTGTGCGCCAAGCTTTGCCTGAGTCTGTCAGCTGTTTCATTGGCTAAGTCATGCATGTTTAGCAGTGTAGATGTATCAGATACTTGTAGATTGCCACAGTTCCCATTTGTGTGAGGCGGTGTGTTATGGTCAACTCCTTGCTTGATGGTACAATAAATCATTTTACAGCAAAAGACTTGTTACATTCAGTACATTTATGTGTTCTCTCCCCGGTATGGACTATGTGATGGTTCAACAAAGATATCCTGAAAAAGAAAGCTTTGTCGCATTCAGAACATTGTTGTGTTTTTACCTTGGAATGGTATTTTTCATTTTGTGAGGGATGTTTTGAAATGAAGGTTTTGCCACATTTTTAACACATATAGGGTCTTAGCCCTGAGTGGCTTGCTTCTTGTTGCCTCAGAGATTCACTTCTATTAAACTGTTTCTCCCATGTAGTGCATTTGTATGGCTTCTCCCCAGCGTGAATTAACTGGTGTCTCATAAGACCTAATTTAAAGGAAAGGGTTTTGTTGCACAGAGTAAATTTATTTGGCCTTTTCTCACTGTGTTTCTTTTCAGGACTCATTTGTAAAGTTTCCTAACATATATTTATTGTATGGACTAAATTGGTGTGAAATCTCCTAAGAGTAGAGTTATAAGTTTGAGTTGCTGCGGTATGTCACTCTACTGTCTCATTAAAGCTGAGTTAGCATGGAAGACATTGTCAAATTCAGAGCATCTGCGTGGTCTCTCCTGTGCTACTCTTCTGATATTCTGAATTCCCTGTAGCCAGCTTCAGTACTTTAGTGTGGTATGGCTCCTGTATGTTTCTTCTGATGCTCTGTGTTCCCTTTACACGTTTCGTGTTATGCTCAGTACATTTGCGTGGCATGTCTCTCGTGTGACTTATGAGGACTAAAAGTTCACTTTAATGATGACGTTACATATTTGGTGGATATTGATTACCTAGCTGGTATAAGACCGGGCGCACACAAAGTAATATTTGCTCTGGAATTCCTCTTTACAGTAATCACACCGATTGGCAATCTGTAATGGGTTAATGTTTCCTAGTTTTAGTTCATATTTTTTTTACTTAAAATGCACCAAATTTGTTTGCATCACCTGGTGCCTGGGAAGAAGCTTCTTGGATCACAACAAGAAGGTGTCCAAACTTCTGAATGAATTATACACAAAGTTGTTTATCGGTTTCCTCTAGGACTGCTCTTTTGTGACCTGTTAGATTGACAGAAAAATAGAATAAGTGTTTCATGAGACAAATTAAATACAAATCATTTGAAATAATCTTTATAAAATACCTGTTTGCTAAGGGGTTAATAAGGAGCGTTAAAGAGGAAAGTCTTCAGCTGCTTCTGAAAGGAGGACAAATTAGGGTTGGACCTGAGTTGAAGGGGAAGTGAATTCCATAGCTTGGCGGCAGTATGAGTGAACATCCTGCCGCCAGCTCTTGCCTTTTTTATTCTAGGGACTGTGGCCATAAACGCCTGGCTAGAGCGAAGATTTCTACTGGGATGATACTGTGTTATTAGATCACGGACGATAGCCGGTCCTGTGTCCCAGAAGGCTTGGTGGGATATACACATAGCCTTAAAGGCAATTCTTTGTCGTACCGGTAGCCAATGCAGACTGCTCAGTCCAGGTTTGGCTGACAGTCTACGCCGCAGCTGGAGCAGTGTGCGGGCCGAGCAGTTTTGGACTATTTGCAACTTACGCAGTGTGTATTCAGGGACACTGAGGTAGAGGACATTGCTAAAGTCCAATCGGGACTGAATCAGACCCTGAATGGCCACCTGTTTAGCCTCCATAGGCAGAAGAGGAAAAACTTTCCTCAACATCCTAAGGAGACCAAAGCAGGTTGCCGAAAGTTTTGTGGCCTGAGTATTAAAAGATAGAGCTTTGTCCAACCAAACCCGCAGGCTCTTTATATTGTCCTTGGGGGTTGGAGGGGTGCCTAGGCATGGGGGCCAGAGGGAGTTGAAAAATGTGGGGTTCGTGGGACCCAGGAGCATCAGCTCCGTTTGTCCCCATTAAGTTTGAGGGAGGATGAGGTCATCCAACCCTTTACCTCCTCCAGGCACTTCGACAGCCCCGCTGATGCGGATAGACCATCCTCCTGCGCCAAGGAGACCACTAGCTGAGTGTCGTCCGCGTAAGAGATGATTTTAATACCAAACGGACGAACAACCTCAGCTAGCTCATGTAGATGTTAAAGAGCGCAGTGCTTAGGGAGGAGCCCTGCGGGACTCCACAACTCAGCGGCCTGCTAGTGGATACCATGTTTCCATCAAAGATTTGGAAGGACCTGTTGCTCAGAAATGATTTGAGCCATTGCTACGCCCCGCCTGTTATTCCGACACTCGAAAGGCGGCTCAGCAAGGTGTCATGGCTGACCGTATCGAATGCCGCGCTTAGGTCAAGGAGGATCACTGCCACTGATCCCCCTTGATCCAAGATCCTTCTGGTTTCCTCAGTGACTGCCAGCAGAGCGGTCTCCGTCCCATATCAGGGTCGAAAGCCCGTCTGGGTGGCATCTAACAGCTGGTTATTCTCGAGAAAGTCCACCAGATGGATATTGATGTGCCTCTCTAGAATTTTGCTCACCCAGGGGAGCAGGGAGATCGGACGATAACTGCTGAAGTCACCGGGGTCCAGATTGTTTTTTTTAGCAGAGCACGGACCATGGCCCGCTTCCAAGCTGGAGGGACGGTACCGGAGGTGATGGAGGCATTCAGGAGATTCATGATGGTGGGTAGAATGACCTGAGGTGGCAACATCAAAACTTCTGGGGGTGCTGGGTCAGGTGGAGACCGAGATTTTACCCGGCGGGCTATGGAGTCTAAAGATTCGGGATCTAGCAATGGAAAGTGATCCAGACTTATCGGGGATTGTAATGAGGCATCCACCGGGTTTGTCTGTCCCTGAGCTCTAGGCTCTGGTGCTATGGGGGAAAAAGAGGTGTAGATTTGATTGACTTTGTGATGGAAAAATTCTGCCAAGTCATTGCAGTGGGCTGCGGTTTTACCCTGGTGCATGGCAGGGGGAGGAAGTTTGGTAAGGCTTTTCACTATTTGAAAGATTTCCTTCGGTTTAGACTTGGCTCTCATGATTTTATCCGAGAAGTAAGTAGACTGGGCGGATTTAACCTCAACTTTATAGGATTTGATTGCCTCTCTATATTGTGTTCTTTTCTCTGAGGGCCTCCGAGTACCAAGGAGCGGTTTTTTGAGAGCGTTTCGGTGTTATTTTACAGAGGGGAAGGGTGGCCTCAAGGGATTGTACAATCCATTCTTCAAATTCTTGATTGGCCACACATGGGTCCCTGTTATAAGAGGGCTGGGCAGTCGCTAGTCTATTGGACCATGATTCAACTGGTAGTCGGGCCCAAATTCTAGCTTCCTTACAATGGGGCTAGGGAGGGGTTACTTGCGTGTGGTCCAGGTAAAGGGCACAAGTAGGTGGTCAGTCCAGGGGAGGGAAATTGGTAGCCCAACCACAATCTCTGTACAGTTACTGAACACTGGGTCCAATAAATGACCCTTAATATGGGTGGGTGCCTCAACCCGTTGTACTAACTGTAAAGCCGCTAAATCATCTGTCAACGCCATGGCAGTATGATCCAGGGTGGCTTCAAAGTGAAAATTAAGATCGCCTAATAATGTATAATTCGAGGCAGTTGTAACCCGTTCAGCTATAATGGATGGAAGGTGTTTGTAAAACTGTTTAGAGGGCCCTCATTACATTACAAGGACACATTCATGTTTTTGTTGGGTACATGGAAATGAACTGATTTGCTCAGAATCACAGGATGTTGAGCCGGTATCGCAGAGACTCAAACCTACTTCCGAATTCAAAAGTCAGTAGCCATGGCTCATTTTACCATGACCAGCACCACCATGTTCTGCATCGTGGGTGCAGAAAAACCATCGCAGATTTGATTTCCATTTTTACGTAATGTTGCAGCTGACACCCCACAGGCCTCCCGCAAGGCTTCTAGGACGGTGGAGCTACTGTAGATTCAGCATCGACACACAGAGGTACCCAACCTCTGAATGAGGAGGGGGGGAATGGGTGGGGGGTGGGGGGGGGGAGTGCTTGGAGGTAGACAGATTATAAAGCCATCAGTTTTCTGGGGTGTCCCATTACCTGTCACCTCTAAATGATGCTTTCTGCTGTTTGGAGACCTCCTGTTATTGCACCACAGGCAAGCAATCAGCAGTCAGTTCCATGGGCTCCTCACATGCCCTCCAGGGTACAAGGAGCCCAGGCCTCTTCACATGCCCCTCCAGGGTACAAGGGCCCCAGGCCTCTTCACATGCCCCTCCAGGGTACAAGGGCCCCAGGCCTCTTCACATGCCCCTCCAGGGTACAAGGGCACTAGGCCCGAACCTTCCATTGCTGGTGCTTTGCAGCAGTGAGCGACTTAGGGTTTCTCGTTGCTCAGAAGGGTGTCATTTCTGATATTTAGATATTTCCCCAGTCTTCTTAGCTTGATTTTGCTCGTGTGAAAGTGTCGTTCATAGTCATTGAATGTCACTCTTAAGTACAATGAAATTGTGAAAATGCCACACATAGCCATGTGAAACCTTGGCAGCCATGCATATTGAGAAATTAGAGCATTCTAGTAGGTTAGTGTTGTTCAGAACAGCCTCGCCACAACCTAAGCAACTGCTCTAGTCCCCCCCACCAGCTTCCTGCAGGGGAGGACTCCTTGACCACAATATCATGGGAGGGGTGTTAGCCTGGAGGGGTGAGCAGGGTGGGGCAGTCTGTGCCCCCACCCACAACAATTCTGCATATGCAGATTCGTGGTGGCCAGCAGCAGAGGAATTTAGGTGTGTCGCATCGGGGCCGGAGGAAGCGTTCAACGATAATAGCTTTGTTTGCGCCCCCCCACCCAGATGGTTTGGGGGCCATTGTTGGGCACCCCCCCTCACACCGCCCCCGTCGGGCCAGGTGGGCGTGACTATGCAGCAACATCGCACGAGGTTGGAAGTGGGGTGTTATCGACAGCCCTGCGAGGGGAGAGCGCGGCGCTGAGTGCATGAGGTCTCCATTGTCTGCTGTCACGATGGTGGCCGGTGAGCAGGGGCACTGCTGATGCCCTGTGGTCCCCTGATGTCCGATGTTGGCGGTGGAGGACTCCAATGACCTGTGCCCCTATTAGCCGTGATTTCGCCAGGTCAGATACGTGCAGGCTGAGCATAAGACTTGGGAGAGAGCGGTGAGTTCCTGGTTGTCTGCTCTCTCGTTTACTTCCCCCCTGATTGGTGTCTCGGAGTTCGATGGTCTGGATCTCCACCATTTTGTTTCATTGTCGATGTGAAGACGGCCCAAGCCCTCCATCTTAATGGCATGGTTCTGACTTTCAACTCTCCGCTTGTTTCCGGTCTTTTATTTTGTTGCCCCAGCCGGACTGTGCCCTCTCCACATTCTCCTCTTAACAGGACGCCTTTTCTCCTTTTGTCAACGAGATCTTGGACCTTGCCTTTGTTTCCGCCCGGGGGGGATGGACTGGCCCTGGGGTTTAGCATGACTTCAAGTTCAGCCCAGGGATCCATCTTGCTGTTTTCTCCACTTCCACCCGGCCTTTTACCCATACGGCCATCCCCCACCTTCACCTCGGGGATTCCTCCAGACCCATGATGGCAACATTTCATGCTCTGTAAATATGCAATATATAAGCACTTTTTAAAATGTAACCTTGAGTGAATATGCAACTTGTATACATATATCTCTAACCACAAGCGTTTGTAGTAGACCTTTGTACTTACTACTACTCCTATGTGAATGTAGCGTTTTTCTGTCTTTTATCTCCTTTGAGTGAACTTGCAACTTGTTTATATGCAACTTTTGCTGTGTGTACCTTTTATGTAACTCATGTAATTCAAAGTCCTTATGTAATGCAACTGGTTCTTATGTAAAGTGCTCTGACACCTTCGGGTAATGTTCGCGCTATATAAAATCTCATTTAAATAAATAATAAATAAATAAATAAAATGCACATGTCCCCTGTGACCCCCCTCGCCCCCTCCATCCCCACTTATACAGACGTCATCAGCTGCCTCCAGGCGCTGCCATCTCGCTCTCAGCACCCATAGTGCCTGGAAGCCATGTACTGATCTCTGCCTTCTTTGATACAACTCTTAATATCCACCTGTGTGTGTGTCATCGGCAGCTCTTCAGTGCCTGCCCGCGTTTGAACAGCTTTCTAAGCTCTCTGTAGTCGAACATCAGTATCGACGCATCCACAGTCAGATTTATGACTTTCAGTATCTGAGCACGCGCGGTGGGTTTTCTTTGTGGATCACTGTATCTGAGCATGCGTCACTAGCTTGTTTCAGTGTTGCGGTATCTGAGCGTGCGCAGTCATGCAGTCGGATGATAGCATCTTGTATCGAGGCATGCGCAGTATCTCAGTATCTGAGCGTGCGCAGTCATGCAGTCGGATGATAGCATCTTGTATCGAGGCATGCGCAGTATCTCAGTATCTGAGCGTGCGCAGTCATGCAGTTACCCCTTAATTGTCATGGTACCCCACTCTATGGAAATTCTCATGATCCACACAAGAACGCAGCACTTGACAAATACCCGCCTAACCTTGCTTCTCTGATGCCCACCCGGAGGGAGATGATGAGAGCGATTTTGACCACAACTATGTCAGTGGTACTGAATTGTGCACAAAGCCAATGCTGACATACTGGATGTCCCTCTGGCCAAGGAGGACCACACCCTTTCTATTACATCCGCACAAGTGGCTGAGCTGATTTCACTTACCTGAGCCTGCTGTATCTTGGAAGGTTCACAAGTCGTGATGTCACTGACAGGTAGTATGGGTTTCAAGTAATGTAATGTAAATATACTTTTATAGAGCGCAGCTATGACTCCAAGGAGCATCTTGGCGCTGTAAGTTGTGCATGATTTGTTCTGGTTACAGCAAAAGTTTTTGGCATCAGAGGCTCTCTCATTCGTAACGGGCTGTATGTTTCAAATCTATTGGATGCTTTGCAAATGCCAAGGGAGTTTGGTGTGGTGAATTGTGCTGCACTCAAGAGAAGGAATGATTTTGTCACCAGAGGCAAACGTTATGCAGAAGAGATTGCCTGATATTACACTCTTGATTCCAGCACCTTCCACTTGAATGAACCATAGAATGCAGAAGGAGAGACAGTTTCCAATAAGCGACTGAACACTGTACACACTTTCAACGAGCTGAGGCAATTGAAGCATGCTGCCTCGAACCAGAGAAGGCCAAGTGGGAAAGATTGGGATGTGTGAAGGATGCAAGTGACATTTGAATGCTAAGGAAAGCAAATCAGTTCTTCCTGATTCCCTCCCGCCCGCAATGGTGCGGCATTTGTACGGTCCAATCCATGTAGGTAGAGACGGAATGGTATCCATTATCCGATCATATTAGTATAATCCTCATTTCAGGACACTGGCGCAAATTTGTGCCAGCGCTGCATGATCCTCTAATGCAGGAAATAGATAAGAAAGTTGTGGTGGCCATGAGCCACATTGGAACACCTGTTGATCCCTTCAAAAGTCTCCAGATTTACTTTGTGGAGATGCCCCGATGTAATCAAATGAGGTATATCTTCCTCATGGTGTGTATATTCTCACAATAGGTCGAGTCATATCCCACCAGGAGCTGTGACTGCCTAACAGTTGCGAAACTATTGTTGTAGGAGTTGACACCACCATTCGGAATGCCAGTTCATCTTGAATCAGATCAAAGGATCCATTTCAAAAGCAAAATCATGCATATCCATTGTAGCTACAGCCCAGAAGCGTCAGGGGTTGTAGAGAGACTAAACAGAACGATCAAAGCCCAGCTGGCCAAAGCCTGTACCTCCAAATTGCTCAAATAGCCTGACGCTCTTCCCTTCGTGCTCATGAGCATTCGAAGTAGCCCCTGTAAGAGAACTAGTTTGTCCCAGCACAAGGTGGTAGTGGGGAAAGCTATGCAAATTCTTTTTGTTCCAGCAGCCTCCATTGTGAATATCACAGATGACCTGGGGGCATATGTAGGTAGCGTTTGCGAATCACAAACGCCCCTTTGGTATGTAGGTGGCACTTAGCAAAATAAGGAATCACAAAAATTGTGATTCCTTATTTTGCTTATAGCATTTAAGGAATCGCAGTATTGCGATTCCTTAAATGCTGTGCAGGGGGGCCTTAAAAATTGCGATTTTGGCATAAGGAATCGCAAAATACCACCTACTTCAAGTAGATGGTATTTTGCGATTTCATTTAAAAATGCATTTTTAAAAAAATTCAAAGTGCCACATGTACTTACAGGCACATGCCAGGGGTGCAACAGGTGTCCTTTGGACACTCTGGCACCCTTGGAATCGCGATTCTCAAATTGCGATTTTTTCACAGAAAATAGTAATTTGATAATGTATCCCCATTCATTCCTATGGGCCTTCTGGCCCATAGGAATTAATAGGACACTCATTCCTTAATTGCGATTCGCAATTTGCTAATCGCAATTAAGAAATGTTAGAGATTCAGAACAAATTTGCGAATTATTACCTGCATTCCATTTTGATATTCTCAAATAGCGATTCCTTAAAAATCGCTATTTGACAATCGCAAAATGGAAATTACCTACATATGCCCCAAAGTTCCTAAATACTGCAAAGGACTCTCTGAGGCGGTGCATTCTATCTCTCGTCAGGTTGACGCTGTTACTCCAGATGTCTGAGGGACTCTAGGACATGACCTAGGCCCTGGCGATTGAATCCACGTTGTTGGACTTGACCCTTTTTGCAGGGTCATCCCTGAACTTTTTGCCTTCCTCCTATATTTTTTCTGACCGGTTGTTCGCTATTTTATGACTCTGGACACTTTACCACTGCTGACCAGTGCTAAAGTGCATATGCTTTCCCTATTGTAAATTAATGTATTAATTGGTGATTCCATGATTGACTATTTGGTTTACTTGTCAGACCCTAGTACAGTGCACTGAGTGTGCCCAGGGTGTAATTCTAAATGCTGCTAGTGGGCTTGCAGCACTGGTTGTGCCACCCACAGAAGCGGCCTGCAAAAGTGTGTCTCTGGTCTGCCATTGCAGAGACTGGGTGCAGTCTGGAACTATCATGCTGATTGGGCAAGTGCACCCACTTGTCCGTCCCTAAACCTTCCCTTTTCTTCATATTAGTCACCCCTATGGAAGGCCCACGGGCAGGGTGAATTGTAAGTATAAGGTAGGACAAGCCCTGATGTGTTTGGCATGTCCTAATAGTGAATTACAGCCATTTTCGTTTTTCACTATTGCAAGACTACCTGTTCTCCATAGGCCAGAATGGGCTGATAGATAATTACATGTTTATAATCCTAGCAGACTCAGAGAACATGGTAGAAATTTGAGTTTAGTATGCCTGGACTCAGAATAATAAATACATCTTTGAGTGAAGTTTATTTTAATATTCTGTGTTTGCAAATACCATCTTTAGAAAGTAGGTATTTGCTTGCCTAACCATTTAAGCCTGCCTCTGCGAGGTTGTGTATTCCTTGTCTGGAGTTTGAGTGACAGAGCTGGGGGATTCCAGGAGACAGAATGAGTCAGCCCAGTGGTGAATAGAGAGATCTGCATCTAGATGGGAGGGAGGAGTTGGACCTGGGACCTGAATAGGACTGTGCCCGCCCCCCACAGTGCTGACTCCACCCCCTGTGGTGCATCTGATGTCTCTGCCCTGCACACTGAAAGAAGAGAAGGAAGACTGTCAACAAAGTGCACCAGGACTGTACTTGCCTTCCACAATGCTGGCTCCACCTCCTGTGGGGCGTCTGATGTACCTGCCCTGCGATGTGAAAGGAAAGGAGAAGTCTGATAAACAGAGTGCTTCAGAACTGGCTTGAACTGGGCACAGGCCCCTTTCCCCTCAGAGAACAAAGGATTTAGGGGTATAAGTATTGGGACCCTGATCCCATGAAATGAGATCACTTCTGGACTTACAAGACAAAACCTCTGCTGAGGAGAAGGAACCTGAAGGAACTGAGGAGAGACTATTCCCAAGCTGAAGTGCTGCTTGGGGAATTGGCCTGCAGTGGTTGCCTTGCTGCCAAAGAGAGGAGAAAGGACTTTGTGGACTTTTATTTCAACTTGTGCAAACATCTCCAAGGGCTTGGAAGAGAGCTTGCCCCCTGACCGAAGTCCCAGGACCAGTGGACTTCATCAGTCTTTGTGAATTGCTGCTGGAAACAAGTGGCTTCAAAGGCAGGGAGCTGTGACCGACTCTCATGACGGGCCCGGTGTCCTGTAGGCAACGCACCAAGCAACATCCGCCACGAACAACGCAAACTCTGTGCTCACACACTCCGTCCTGACGCCATCAACGAGCCCTAGCCTGCACCGCAACTGGCAGGACACCGTGACGTGCAACACCTTGCTACACCGAATCGAACAGGTCTGACTGACGCGGTCACTGCTGCTGACTTCGAGTACTGTGATCGCACTAGAGTTGGGCACTGCCTCGCAGACTTCGCGATGCACCGCCGACTTGCATGCTATCCGGACTGACCGAGGCCAGCTCCCGAACTCCGGCTCTGTCACCGCACAGTAAAGCTGGAAGCACCGCAACGAGCAACGTCCGCCTCGAACAACGCAAGCTCTGAGCTCACCGACTCCGTCTCGACGCCGTCAACAAGCTGTAGCCTGCACCGCGACCGGAAGGACACTGTGACCTGCAACGCTTTCTTTTTCTACACCACAACGAACCCTGGAACCGGCTCGCACATCCGTGCCGGCCGCCTCAAGGAAAAGGTACTGTGACTGAGTCTGTCGACCACTGAGGGGGCCCATACCGATGCGGTCCGCTGGATATGCTAGACTCTGTTACTTTCAACAACGCTGTAGCCCGCCCGGGCTACCAACTCGCACAGAACCTTGATTTAAGCCTTTTTAACCTGAACTCTTGAAACTTAATAGTACTGTGGATTCTTTTTGTTGTTTATTGGTCTTGTGATAACTCTATATAAAGAATACTTATTTTTTATATAAAACCTGTGTGGTGTCCATTTGTAGTGTTGTCACTGGGTTACTGTATGTGGTCACAAATGCTTAACTTACATTGCCTCTGAAATAAGCCTTGACTGCTCGCGCCACGCCACCTAGAGGGTGAGCAGAGGTTATTTTAAGAGGGTAATTCCCTTGCGCTGACTAGAGGAGAGGGTCCCTGCTTGTCACAAGTACCTACCTGTGCCAACCAGAGACCGCCAATTCTAACACACGTCAAGAAGCACATTTGCAAGTCCTGTTTGGAGGAGCGCTGGAGATCCTTGTTACAAATACTGCTGTCAAAGTGCTGGTCTCCCAAACTAGATATACACCTTCCATACCAAGAAGGCAAGGCACTAACAGAAAGCAGCAGAGCAAACATCCACTAACTCCTTGAGTCACCCCAGGTTTGAGGTATCTGAAGCATCAAAAGAGGATGAGAAGATTGAGGGTACACAGTCACTCCTGGGTGAGCATCACTTGGGACAAGAGGATGATGAGAGTACGGCTGGCGGCACTCGCGGGGGTGCACTCTGTAGAATTCCTCAGAGTTGCACAAAAACTCAGGGAAATTCTCTGGAGTTCCGCTCACCAGTAATGCAGAGTTCACGTCTTTATTCAGATCGTAGGTTGACCGTCCCATGTGACCAGAGATGGGCCTGACCAATAATGTGGTGAAGCTAGCACCCATGGTCAGCAACCATTGTGCCAGTGGCCATCAGGAGTCGACTTCTTAGACAGGGGCAGCATGGGGCGCTCAACCGGCTGAAGGAAGCAGCAGGGGTCTCACCTGAAATAGGGCACTAAATAACCAAGGCTTACTGCCGTCACATAGAATATGATGAAGGCAGCTGCAGACCAGATGACCAACAGGTCTCCAGGAGGCCAAGCATGATGTAGCTGGCTGTAGGGGGCTGTAAGAAGTCTAGATACCAGGTCAGGAAACTGCATAGTAGGGAAGGACAGCGGGGAAACTGCAGTCTCTCCAGACCTGCTATTTATTTATTTGAAAGCTGGTAAGTGTGGCGACTGGGCTCAGGTGTGTGTCTAGGATACACAAAAGTCATTCTGCCCAGAGCTTTCACATGGATGTTTCAGAAAATACCGACAGCGTGCATGCAACTGTTTTGTGTATTATGTAAATGTACACAGCATACAAATGCATGTAGAAAACTGGACATGCAAGTTTAGATCTGTGCAAAATGTGTGTGATATTTCAACCACATGCATGACTACATAATATTTTTGTGCAGAAAATAAATCCCGAGTGAACATCGTATGCGTGTGCCAGCCTACCTTGTGATTGATATTTTCATAGGTCCTAAGAGGCGGCCCAGAGGATCGTTGTGCAGGACATGAATTTACAGCACTTCCAAGAGTACAGCAAAGCCGCAGGCCCTTATCCCACCATCCCCCAAAGTGAGGTAGGGGGAGCAGTACAGGAAAAAACCCCAGGTGGAAAACGTTAAAAAGTATAATCTCCCCCAATAAACAAATTCACGGCTGCCGCAAGGCTCACCACAGCTGCTGGGCACAGTCAAATCTGCTCTAGACACTTTATTTTCTTTGTGGAATCACAAGAGAAGCAGAGATACCGTTCCTTGGTGGTAGAGAACAGCTTTAAGAGCAGCGGTGAAAGGGTGAACGGGGCAGTAGCGTAGCTTGGATGCCATGACGCCTAGTCAAATCAAGGTACAGGGCCCCTTTCAAGACTGCTCAGACACTACCGTGTGCACCAACACGCACACAGCTGGGAGCGAAGCACACTCTCACAGCCGAATCAGTGCTTGTGGCCCGCACACTCACTGCAATCCTCTGGATCACATGACCACACTCAGCATTCCAGCACACGGCAGGAAGCTGTAAACAAGAACTACAGTGCAGACTTCACTTTTGTAAGTGCCAGCAGGCTAACAATAATGGCATGAATTTGTGAACAAACTCCCCTACACGGTGTTAACTGAGTTTTTGTCAAACTCCGCACTCTGATCGGAGCACGGAGTGGGCAGGACTCCATTAACTCCCCGGGCGAAGTGGAGATTACCACCCACCACTAGATGAGAGTGCTGTTGCCATTCCAACAACTGCTGTAATACCGATGTGATAGAGAGAATCCTATCACCAAGGCTACGGGGGACTTCAAGATGGTGTTCGGTGGTCCACCCCAACCAGAGGCATCAAGCGGTCTAGCTGACGGAGCGCGAGAGGATCAGCAGCCCGGGCAGGAGTTAAAAGGGAGCCGTTGGCTCAGCTGTGGGCCGTTGGGTGATTGGAGATCCGGAGGAGGCGCAGCTGCGACGGACAACGGCCGGGGAGGAGGCGAAGTGGCGCAGGACGAAGCATCGCAAGGCGGAACAGGAGAAGTTGTAAGGAGTCCGGACCGCGGAAGGACGGAGTCGACGGACCAACGGAGCGGCGGAGCTGACCTACGGGAGGTTTCCCCAACACACAGCGCTCGTATCCGGCTGTCCCTCCAAGCAACAGGACACCGCGATACCCTCTGCTACGGTCACCAGGGACCGTAGCTCCAGGCAAGTGACGTGGGGAGAACGGTGGAGGAGGAGGTTGGGGAACACAGAACTGTTGGGTTGATGGCACAAGTAAAACTGTGTAAGCTGAATGCGAGCCCATTCCCCTATCCTTTCCCACGGTACCTGGCCTCTACTCCTATTTAGGCAACCCAAAACCCTGGTGTCCCGACGTTCTGGTGACGGGTATCGATATAGAGCTTAAGAATATATACAGTTCGTGACGGTAGTGTCTCTTCTGTTTGCCTTTTGGGAGACGCCGGTGTGAGTGACTTACGAGGAAGAGTGAAATGACGAGGAGAGTCCGAGAACTACTTCCCTGAACTCCAAAGGCTGCGTCTGCTAAAGCTTTGTTATTTGCTACCACGTTTTTTTCTGAACTCTTTATCCTGTTAACGTGAATAAAACGCTTGTGTTGCTACCGTCCATGACTGTGTGAAAAGAAATTAATTAAAGAAAGAGTAGCAAAACGTTTACAACAGACTACTGGGTTGAGCATTCGCATCCACCAGAACAGTGAGAACTCATGGTGGGCTGAAACTAATCTGCCATAGCCGACCTCGCATGTAACGGAGGCAGGCACAAGGCACAGGAGCCCATCAGGAAGAGCAATTCAGCTTCAATAGAGACAAAGATATTGAGAACTTCCAAGGGTCAAGGTCTAGCCAAAGATGGCTGACCAAAGACTACAGCCACCCGGAAAAGTCTATTGACAAAGAAAGACAAGTGAAAATTAGGGAAGAGTGTGAGTTAGAGGAACAAGAGCAGGGTGATCCTACTGATATTATACATACATGTCCAGACTCGCAGCGGTGGCCGCTCCTTCTCCTACATTGCTGCCAAGACCTGGAACGACCTCCACCTTCGAACAACACCCTCACTGGCGTACTTCAGAAAGAAGCTCAAGACCTGTCTATTCGACAGAGACCTTGCACCCCAGATGCCCCTAGGGGTGACAGTACTGCGCTTTACAAATGCTGATTGATTGAATTAATCAGCACTTAACAACCCAAGAGGGAGAGAAAGGTCTGCCGGAAGCATTCGGGTCAAGACTGGACATACCGTGCCAAGATCAGGTTTGACACTGATGATTACCTCATGGATGTTGACGAGCCCCCTTGAGACAAGTCGATACAGCAAAAGGAGCCTGTTCACGTTGACCTTTGACGTTCAATGAAAGCACGGTCTGAGAGTTAGGGTAATGGTCAGACGACAACTATAGTTCTTTTCGCCTCCTGCTGATGCAGAATAAAAATCTCAGGAGTTTTTTGAGTTAGGGTAGATACAATACAATAAAATTTAGGGGGATAACATCTGTTTGTAAGTTTTCCTTGATCTGATTTAAATCAATATGGTGCAGCAATGCTGCAAAGTTCTGCTTGCATGCTTGGCAGTTGCCATTTCTGTTTCTATGTTAGGATGGCTGATGGATGTCTATTTGCTGGGAGGAGATATCCCTCATGTAACAGTCAATCCTACTTTAGAGGCCTTAGGTAGGCCTACCCCATCTAGAAGCAAGGTGATACCAGTTCCCCGGCAGGAGAGTGTGTATAGTTATAATGTGTATAAGCAAATATTAGCTGAATATGTGAGAATTCTGGAGGTGGAGGACTGCTCGGTCTGTTCTTATCTTCTGACGGAGCAGCCTATTTTCACTTGCCCCTGCCTTGTTTCTTTTCCTGTTCAGTGTTCTTGAATGATTTCTATTGTCCAGTGTCGGCTCGCAGAGGTAACGTTGTCGGGCGGTGAGGCAGGGCAGGGCTGGGTAGGGGGTAGTGGAGTCCGACATAAGATGGCAGATATTTATTTATTTACATTTACCTTTGCCATTGTATGTCAGACACCACTACACCCCCCCCCCCCCCCGCCCAGCCTGCCCCGGCACTCCCCACCGACTCACTCGTTACCTCTGTGAGCCGCCACTGCTATTATCACAACTCCATTAAACTCTTTTTTTTCTCCAAATTTGATGTTCCATTAGAAAATGTTCCAATTGTTAGTGGCAGAAACCTGTATTTGTGAGCTACTAAATATGTTTCTCGCTTTCACAAGGGTTTTAAACCAAGGGTTCAGAGTGAGTATATGACTAACATGAGTATTGCTAACCTTCAAGGTTAACCACGATCAATCAATCCAGGATTTGTAAAGAGTGGCAAATCACTGTGAGAGTTTCAAGGCGCTGAATTGTAGGCATGGGGAGATTAAGTGATTTGCCCAGAATCACAGGATGCTGACACCGAGACTCAAACCTGATTCCCACCGGTTCCAAATTCAGCAGCTCTGGCAGTTGCACGACATCCTCTCCCTTGAAAGGATATTCATGGAAGAATTGAATGAAAGGATAAGAAGAGATGACGTGAGAAGGGGAAGGAAAAACAAATGCATAGCACGTTATCGGGAACGGTGAAGAGGTTTAAAGGAACCACCTCCTAGACTAAACATTGACATCAGCAACAAGCATTTGCAATGCAATAGGTCTCGCAATAGAAAAGTTTAAGCTTTTGGTGTGTAAAATGTAAATATTTTTACATTTTTGTTTATGTTTTTCAAGATATAAAAGTATTAATTTTGTTATTAGAAATGCCAATAGTTATAAAGTTAGCAAATGTTACATCTATAGCATTAGTTAAGGTAAATGTATAGTTTTCCCCTGTCTTACATGTATTGATCTGACGAATTACTATTTTTTAAGAAGAACAGAAGTGAAAACATTTAACATCTTTTTATGACATTTGTAATAAAGCTTGAAACATTGACAGAAAATATTTGAACCAGTTGTTGAATGGTTGCACAGATTGATGCTGTGGTGACGCTGAGTGATGTTGTTTTGGGGATAAGTGATGCTGTGGTGTTCAGTGATGCTTTTGTAGCGCATAGTGATGTTGTGGTGCCCCTGAGTGATGCTGTAGTGGTGCTGAGTGGTGCTGTGGTGGTGCTGAGTGGTGCTGTGGTGGTGCAGAGTGGTGCTGTGGTGGTGCTGAGTAATGCTGTGGTGGTGCTGAGTGGTGCTGTGGTGGTGCTGAGTGATAATGTGGTGGGGCTGTCAGAAAGCTATTTCTAGTGACAGCGCTACACGTAAGCTCGAAATCAGTCTTTAGTATAGTGTACCGTTCAGAGCCACTGTGATCAAAAGAAAGCAATAATTACGCAGTAAAAAGTCCTCTGCGACAGTGTTGTTATCCCCCAAAAATGCCGGGGCACACATTACATTTCAGAGCCAGCATGCTCAAAACACCAATGCCAAGGTAATTTAAAAATACAGAAGGCCTTTCAGTGGCTCTGCATCGCTGAAGCTCATATGACAGCCGAGTCACGTAATATGGACACCATGGACAAAGGTAATAAATGCGCAGGCCCATTGGCCCCTGTTGCGGTACCTGCTTGGACCCGGCCCACTTAAAGCTGTAGAAAAGTGTAATGTTAACAACAATTAAGCACATAAATATTTCACTGCAAAATAAAGCGTTACTGTGTTACTATTGAAAACGGTCTAGTCATTATGGGCAAATTTGTAGCATTAGGTGAACGTTTCCAGATATAAAGTTTGCAGAAGCTCGTTTTAGTGACAGCGCTACAAGTAAACTCAAAATCAAACGTGGTTTTGGGTAGACAAAAGCAGACCGAAAGTCTGCGATAGTGTGATGTTTTGGAGTGAAAATCTATACTTTAGAAAGGAAACCAGGGTAGGCTAATGAAGCGCTAACAAGCAGAGGAAGACGGATTGTAATCTAGTCGTGGGCAGCATCTGTGGGATGCAAATCAAGTACAGCAGGCTGCTAAAGTTGTGTTCACACCGAGGCACGCCAACAACTATTTAAAATAAACTCATGTGATGTACAGCTCGCAAATGCTATTAATCACAATAACTCTTTAGCCAAATTTAGTTATACATTTCATCCTAACTTACTGGGTAAATATTTTTACTAAAAAACAGTATCTCTTTAGCACAAATTAAGCAGCACAAAATCATACAATGCTTAAAATCACCTCCGCCGCCAGCACCACCAGCTTGTGATGAAGTAGACTGTTAAATATACATAGCGAGCCTTATTGCCAGATATCTTGCTAGCCACAGCCCCTGTTTGCACCAAAATAAAGCGCTACGGTTTAAACATGTCGGAGGCATATGGCATAAAAAACAACACTAATTACAAATGCAATGTTCTCTGTAGTCTACCACCTACCTAGCATTTTGCTACTTCTATTAGTGCAC
Source organism: Lissotriton vulgaris (assembly GCF_964263255.1). NCBI lineage: Eukaryota > Metazoa > Chordata > Amphibia > Caudata > Salamandridae > Lissotriton > Lissotriton vulgaris. The sequence goes on from NC_141694.1 coordinate 1,907,583,140, forward strand.
AGAAGCAGATTTAGGTCATAGCCTGGCTTTTATAAACAAGATGCTGATCAGGGCTAGAACATGTGTCACACCGCTTAAATCGATATCAAAAGACGCTCAGATGGATGCGTTTAGGAAGCATGCACGAGCAGCAAAACAAGGGTTACATAGCATGCGGGAAAAACACGGATGTTACGCAGGCTATATGGTTTAATGAAAAATCTGATACTGCATGGCGATAATGTTAACCTACTATCTGATCAGTTTTAACACACAAAATTCTTCATGGGTTGACTTTTTCCAGGAGCTTCCCAATATTCCTTGTTATCTTCGTGTGCCATCCGCAGACCTCTTAGGCCCTCTTGTGGTCAGTATACGAATTACCGAAATAATGTTTTCTCCTGCTGGCAATATGTATAAACCCCCTGAGAGAAGAAAATCTAGCACTTATAACCCGTAATAAGCTTTAAGCGTGTCTGTAGTGAAATGAATAAAACAGTCAGGCTAAAATCTATCTGGCCTAATGTTTAAAATTGAAGCAGAATGCCTTCACAGCAGCACACAGAAAGCATTACAACTGGCAAATCTAATAAAACAAGCAGTGCGGCGTCACTAGGGGGATGCGGGGGGGTGCGGACCGCACTGGGTGACACCACCGTCATGGGGTGACACCAATGCTGTGCAAGCGCACCTGCTTACAAGCACCAAATACTGCAGTGCACGCACGCACCACCTAGCTTAGTGGTAATGGTGCGATATGCAGCGGCGGCGTACACAGTTTGTGGGTCCCAGGGCCGTCAATCTTATAGCACTACCAATGACGGCCCTGGACCAGCCCCAGCGCTCGCGCTGTGCTTCTCTGAAGTGCGCCACCACCACGCGATTAAACTCAGAGTGGAGACAGTCTCGGGGCCGTGGGGAGTGCTGGTCGATTTGCACTACAGAACCCCTACGATAGGGACCCAGCCACCACCACAGTCGAGTCGAGAAAAGGAGAGCTGTGTCACCATAAGTGTTTTTGCTAAACTTACGTTTTCAGCAAAGCTGTTGTCAAGCCCCCGCCCCACCTCTTGGTGACATTTAAAAACCAATGAAAATGCCTGCCCTTGTGTCTGAGGAAGAGGGGCAGAGAGCCCCGGTTTAAGAACACAAAGGTTTCTGTGTCGTGGCACTTCTGTGAAAGAGCAAGGGGGTCATGCGTTTAAAGATTTCAGATTTGTTCTATTCATTGGGTGATTACATTTTTACCCCTACTTGCAGCACTATGCTTCCAGCGCTATGCAGCACAGACTCGTGTGTACTCTGCCCTGCAGACCCACGCAGACGCGCCATGCTCTCCTCGGTTCTAGTCTAGGCCACAACCTCCTTCCTGTAAGGTGGGCGTAAATCGTTGCAATCCACCGTGTGTGCTTCGGTACAGGCTGTTTGGACCCACGAAGGGGATTTTATTGCAGCCCTCAGTGCCCTCCTCTCGTGTTTCCCCCAATAAAATCAGCTAAATTATATTATATTACTGTTTTAGCAGCCTGACAAGTGGGAGCGGTGCGGATTGGTCCACAAATACTTTTCTTGTGAGGCTATGGCACCGAGTGTGTTCATATTCAGCGTAGAGTCTCACTACTACAGGGCCTTCATTCCGGCAGGGAGCAGTGGGGTCAGTGTGGCACTGGGCTCTATTATATCTCGTGCTGGGCTCCGAGGGCTCCCAACGCCTGGCCCGCAGTTTCCCTACTTCGGAACTCAACTCCCCCCCCCCACCCCCCCCCCCCTCCCTGGTGTAGGTGAAGTGTGGAGGGCGTGCTCGTGGTTGGGCTCCAAAGACTGTGGACTGGGAGTTATTATAGGACGACTCCCCATTGCCCTACTCAGAGGCCCTTAGACTGGACCGGGCCGCGAGGACTTCTGACCCAGGAGAGTTTTCTGAGATAGGAAATGTCCAGTTTGTGCGTGTATATCACTTAGGTGCTGCATTTGCATATATAACACGGAAGTACTCTATTTGCAGCTTTGAATATTAATATCGGTAATACGCTTAGGCCGAGGTATCATTTGTCACAATTCCGGTTGGGGTTAATACTGAATATAATTCAATTCCCAAAGAGGTGGTCATCTGATGTTAAGGAATAGGTTTAAAGCACCTGTTTTGAGAGCCCTGGGTCTCAGATTTCCAAGACCTGCTTTCCTTTTCCTGCAAATGCTTAGAACACTTTACATTTGATATATTGGTGATATGTCATTTATCATGATATGGAAACCCGAATGCCACAATCGAAGTATGATTTCAAGCTACCGAGGTCAGATAACCAAAATAATAGCCCTGTAAGTTGTGACAGAGACCAGGTTGCTGTTTCCCATATACTGACTGTATGCAAGTCTGTATATGTGTGGTATCTGTATAGCCCAGACAAACCCGAAATGCAGTGCAGCTTTATGCAGTGTCAGAAGCAAAGATGCAGTCAGTTAGTGACTGAAGGGGCAGCTGGGATCTGAGAGTGGGAGTGGACTGTTACTGCACTGTGATACAGTGTTGTGCATCTTCAGCTATTTCCTAAATTGTATTACATTGGGCAAGGCCTTATGGATATGATGATAACATTCCAGACGCTGGTTGTGAAAATGCCAAATTCTCAAGAGCAGCTGGGATGATATTATTCACCCTCCAATCCACCATGACAGGGGCGTCACTTCAAATGTCCAGGCCCCCTCACCTCTTACAGTCTTTGACCCTTATTGCAGTATTCCAGAGCACGCGCAGCTCCTATCTGCATTTTCTCCCAGCCTACTTTCTTAGAATAATATGTAATAATCTAGAACTATTTCACCCTCTGTGTAGCTCCTGGTGTGCTGCTAGGGAAAATCGGCGCTACCCCACTGAACTGATTCTTCTGCATCATCATGGCTCACCACACCTCCACCCCACCCTGTTCAGGAAACCCATGACACATAGCTCAACGTTTCCCTCACTTGGCACTACACTTTAGTGGTGTCACATTATTACAGTCCGATTGCCAGGGCACGTGTTGCGCTCTTTCTTATTACACAATTTCACTATACTGATCCACTAATCCTTTTTGGGTTCGCGTGCTACTCGCTGAAAAGTGCTCTGTCGCCTCGTCAGGGTCAGTAAGCGCTATATAAATGCAATTACAGTACAATACAATACAAATAGGCTCAGTCTTAGTACGGATGCTTCAGCACACCTTTCTTGTGTGGTCACATACCTTACAATACCTCGCAGCGCCTCCCTTGACTATGCAGATGGGACACTCTATAAAACTTTACTCAGACACAGTTTGTGAAAGCCAGCAGTCTATTACAGTGTATTAAAAAATAAAAAAGGTTTCCCAACATATATGCCTTCTGCCTTTTAATCAGAGTAGGGTTGAGTCAAGTTCAAAGTTTCTTTCAACCTTTGCAAGGGTCTGTGGAAAACATTGTGAAGCTGGCTAGCTTTTCCAATTCACGTTTGCAGACCAATTGCGGCTTTTTGGACAATTTCTTTGCATTTGTGTCAGACTAACACAATGGTTGTGCATAATATATACTTTGCAAGACACTCTTAGAGGGTCATGTAGACCTGAGGAAGTTTTACAGGCCACTGGTGCTGTACAAAATTCAACTCATCCTGACATATTTTGGTTCCTTGCCCCTCTGGCTCAACATGTTGGATTACGTTGCATCCAGTGACATAACTGACGTTATTTCACCACTATGTCATGGTCAACTGCTCAACAATTCTTTGTTTCATGGGAGCAAACCTCAAAAGTTGGAGTTTGCTTCTGAGAAACAAAAGACAAATGTTCCTGGACAAGCAGGGAACTTTCTCCCACACACCCCGGGCGTGTTTTTTTTTTTCCTGCCTGGGTCAGCCAAGCCTTGCAAATCCTATGCAGACAACTGATCATAGGAATGCCTGCCCTAAAGGTCCACACACTGTTGCCTGTGGAGTTCATAGGCAATCAGTAAACAGTGCTTAATTTGAGCCGGTGGTTGCTGGTGTAGGACACTGCACTCTTATTTTGGGGACTGTCACTTATTTTTCCTCATGTGGCATTTCCTGAGAGCAAGAAAGGGAAAATACGCTAGCACAATAATTCCTCAAGGGGGGGGGGGGGCTTACTGCGGCATTGTATGTACTTACTGCCGCTCGGATCCGTGGGAGAGTCTCCTTGGCTGCTTGTCGAGACGGGATGGACAGGCGAATTACCTTTTGTACCGACCTGCCCTGGTGCTCGGCATGCCTTTGTCATTGGCCCTGAGCTCTCTTCACAATGCTCAAACTGTATTTTTCCGTTTTGTGACTTCTCTCGTGACCGTATTTGTCTACATTTAGCCAAAACCACAGTTGCAAATAATCCCTCCGCAGACAGCCGAGCACCTGCTGCTTTCTAGGTAACCACTGTTACCGCCTTAAACCTGATCTTCCAAGATGTTGTTACATATATATATCACATTAGCTAGAATACGTGTATTTATCCATTTCTCTACACATTGAACGAACAATGTAAAAGACAACTCTGGTCGATTCACAGAAGCGTTCCGGGAAGTAGAAGAACAGGGCACTCTTTTATGACTTTTTACGGGTCTTTGGGCAGTGCTTAATTTGAGCCGGTGGTTACTAGGTGGGGCCACCGGAGGAGGTCCATGCGGTAAGTCGTGAGGGGGTGACACCATGAGTTACCCGCACCGGGTGACACCAACCCTAGTGACGCCACTGGGTAAAGGAGTCACGGCCTGCGGCCGTGAAAAAGTGAAGTGAACGAGCGCACACTGGGGAAGCCTGGAACTCGAGCGCCCATATGGAGAGGGAGGGGGGTGCCTCAAGTAGTGGTTCAGCGTCAATAGGACTCTTTGCTATTCCATTCTTGCAGAATGGAAATAGGACGAGCCCTCCTAAAAATAGTCATAAAGAAAGATAGAGGCTGGGGAAGACAAATGGAAAGAGAGATGCGATGTCAGAGAGGTTGGGGCTCAGATTTGCATGCAGCCACTGGAGAAGCCTGCTTGTGGGGACTGGGAGGAAGGGTGACGAGACCCAGGCCCTGCAGTGAATAATTATGGGAGGAGAGATGCTCGCCTGAGGCAGAGCGCGGACGTGAAAAAGTGAAGTGAACAAGCACACACTGGGGAAGCCTGGAACTCGAGCGACCATATGGAGAGGGAGGGGGGTGGGCTGCCTGCTGGGAAAAGGGCTGCCTTTGATGTGGTGTCGCGACCATATTCGCATTCGACACGGTCTGCCACCGCACCCTAGTACAGCGCCTCAGCAACATCGGAATCCAGGACAAGGCGCTGGAATGGATCATCTCCTTCCTCGACGGAAGAACACAGAGAGTCCGCCTACCACCGTACAAGTCAGAGGCCTCCGAAGTCATCTGCGGCGTCCCTCAAGGATCATCTCTGAGCCCCACCCTCTTCAACGTCTACATGAGCCCCCTCGCGGCCATCGTATGCAAACACAACCTCAGCATAATCTCCTACGCCGATGACACCCAGCTGATCCTCTCCCTGACCAACGACCCCGCCTCCGCCAGAGCCAACCTGCACGAAGGGATGAAAGAGGTAGCCGAGTGGATGGCGACCAGCCGCCTGAAACTGAACTCTGACAAGACGGAGGTCCTCATCCTGGGCTCTTCACCCTCCGCCTGGGACGACTCCTGGTGGCCTCCCGCCCTGGGCGCCGCACCCAAACCGACAGACCATGCACGCAACCTGGGCTTCATCCTGGACTCCTCCCTCTCCATGACCAGGCAAGTCAACAACGTCTCCTCGGCGTGCTTCAACATCCTACGCATGCTACGGAAGATCTTCTGGTGGATCCCCACCGAGACCAGGAAGACCGTCACCCAGGCCCTCGTCACCAGCCGACTGGACTACGGCAACGCCCTCTACGCCGGTACCACCGCCAAGATCCAGAAGAGACTCCAGCGGATCCAGAATGCCTCAGCCAGACTCATCCTCGACATCCCACGAACCAGCCACATCACTGGACACCTGAGAGACCTTCACTGGCTCCCCGTCAACAAAAGAATCACCTTCCGCCTCCTCACCCACGCACACAAAGCCCTACACGACCAAGGCCCGAGCTACCTCAACAGCCGGATCAACTTCTACGCTCCCAAACGCCACCTCTGATCAGCCAACCACGCCCTCGCCGCCGTCCCCCGCATCCGAAGAGCGACTACAGGAGGAAGGTCCTTCTCCTACCTGGCCGCCAAGACCTGGAACTCCCTCCCTCCCGACCTGCGCCTGACCCAAGACCACCTCTCCTTCAGGAAGAAGCTGAAGACCTGGCTGTTCGAGCAGTAGCGGCCCAACCCCCCCCCCCCCCAGCGCCTTGAGACCCTACGGGTATGTAGCGCGCTCTATAAGTGTCATTGATTGATTGATTGATATGGAGAGGGAGGGTGAGGTTCTGAGATTCTGAACCCATTCGATAAAGGTGGTCGCATCGTGACGATTTTGGTATCAGCAGACCGCAAATGACGAATGCGATATGTGTGAGTATTTCCGTCATGTTCGAGTGATGGATTCACTATGAAATATGGGATTCCGTTCTGAATCCTTGGGTTCCATTTTGTGTACGGCAGCCATTTTGTGGTTGCCCTCACAAAGGCCAATGACTACGGCGGAACGAGTCTTTTAGTACACGTACATCTTTAGCTGACTTTTGAATGACCCGAGCGAAGCTGACTCTCCTGCTTGAGGCCAAACCTGTTAGGCCAGTTCCTTTCCCAGTAGCCGATCGAGATTAAGCATCAAGGCACAGGACATTGTAAACCTTTTATTACACACAACTATGCCTTATCTTGCTCACACCTGTCTCTGCTCCTTTCTTTATGGTTTGTTTACGAGGGGGATGTGCCCGGTTTTATTACGGGTTCGATCGACCTGTCTGATGAAGAATGTTGGGTTCGACCAATAATTGATGGTGGGCTGGACAATGAAATGTGGGTTTGTCATGCAATGATTTTTGTCGTGCTTACATGGGATTGGTCAACTGTAACTAAAGAATGTTTGCCTGACGCACAAAATTTGGTATAAAAGGAGTGACTTGCTTTGTAAAGTTGAGCAGTCTCCTGAGAACATACACCGTGTTGTACTTCTAGGATCTCTGTTACTGGCTGCAGCCAATAAAATTTGATCTCTGACGTCACCGAGAAGTATCCTGTGTCTCTGTATGCTAAGACAGGTGGACTTGAAGGCTTTGGGCGTGTCCCTGACACCGCTGGGTTTAAATCCCGGTCCTTCAAGGGGGGTGCCTCAAGTAGTGGTTCAGCGGCAATAGGACTCTTTCCTATTCCATTCTTGCAGAATGGAAATAGGACGAGCCCTAAAAATATTCAGAAAGAAAGATAGAGGCTGGGGAAGACAAATGGAAAGAGAGATGCGATGTCAGAGAGGTTGGGGCTCAGATTTGCATGCAGCCACTGGAGAAGCCTGCTTGTGGGGACTGGGAGGAAAGGTGACGAGACCCAGGCCCTGCAGTGAATAATTATGGTAGGAGAGATGCTGGCCTGAGGCAGAGCGCGGCCGTGAAAAAGTGAAGTGAACAAGCGCACACTGGGGAAGCCTGGAACTCGAGCGACCATATGGAGAGGGAGGGGGGTGGGCTGCCTGCTGGGAAAAGGGCTGCCTTTGATGTGGTGTCGTGACCGTATGGAGAGGGAGGGTGAGGTTCTGAGATTCTGAACCCATTCGATAAAGGTGGTCGCATCGTGACGATTTTGGTATCAGCAGACCGCAAATGACGAATGCGATATGTGTGAGTATTTCCGTCATGTTCGAGTGATGGATTCACTATGAAATATGGGATTCCGTTCTGAATCCTTGGGTTCCATTTTGTGTACGGCAGCCATTTTGTGGTTGCCCTCACATAGGCCAATGACTACGGCCGAACGAGTCTTTTAGTACACGTACATCTTTAGCTGACTTTTGAATGACCCGAGCGAAGCTGACTCTCCTGCCTGAGGCCAAACCTGTTAGGCCAGTTCCTTTCCCAGTAGCCGATCGAGATTAAGCATCAAGGCACAGGACATTGTAAACCTTTTATTACACACAACTATGTCTTATCTTGCTCACACCTGTCTCTGCTCCTTTCTTTATGGTTCGTTTACGAGGGGGATGTGCCCGGTTTTATTACGGGTTCGATCGAACTGTCTGATGAAGAATGTTGGGTTCGACCAATAATTGATGATGGGCTGGACAATGAAATGTGGGTTCGTCATGCAATGCTTTTTGTCGTGCTTACATGGGATTGGTCAACTGTAACTAAAGAATGTTTGCCTGAAGCACAATATTTGGTATAAAAGGAGTGACTTGCTTTGTAAAGTTGAGCAGTCTCCTGAGAACATACACCGTGTTGTACATCTAGGATCTCTGTAACTGGCTGCGGCCAATAAAATTTGATCTCTGACGTCAACGAGAAGTATCCTGTGTCTCTGTTTGCTAAGACAGGTGGACTCGAAGGCTTTGGGCATGTCCCTGACGCCGCTGGGTTTAAATCCCGGTCCTTCAGTTGGCGCCCAGTGTGGGGCGACTTCAGCGGTGCCGGTCCAAGACTGAAGATCGTGAGGAGCTTCGTGTGAAAATTCTGGAGGAAGGCCTGCCACTTCATCGACCCCTTCACGGCCCATTCGCCTGCCTCTCCTGCAAGTTCAACTGCTTCAGGACCCTCACCAAATCCACTTCCTCCATACACAGCTCCGACTCTAATCGCCTGAAGTGCATCCTGCTTAACACCCGCTCGGTCCACAGACACGCAACTGAACTCTGGGACCTACTCGACACTGCGTCACCGGACATCGCCTTCCTTACAGAAACATGGATGAAGACATCATCAGCACCCGACATCGCCATAGCTATACCGGACGATTACAAGATTATCCGAAAAGACCGCACCAATCTAACAGGAGGAGGCATCGCCATCATCCATAGGAACACCATCAAAATCACGACCAGCTCCGACGATAATCTTGCAACCGCCAAACATCTCCACTTTCAGATCCACACCGACCCTAGGACCACACTTAGAGGCACCCTCATCTACAGGCCTCCAGGTACCCGCACTCAATTCAGCGATGACATCACGGACTTCGTTAGCCCACATGCCCTGGCCTCAGAGAACTACATTATTTTAGGAGACCTCAACTACCACCTTGAAAACAAACACGACAGCAACACCTCCACCCTTCTGGACAACCTGGCCAATCTTGGACTCAAACAACTTGTGGAAACCCCGGCCCATGTAGCCGGACACACGCTCGACCCTATCTTCACCTCCAGCAAGCACATCTCCTTCGATCGCACCACAGCTCTCCACTGGACGGACCACAGCTGTGTTCACTTCAGCTACAAAACCACCCTGACCCACAACCGCCCACAACCTATTCCTCAGAGAAACTGGAACAAAATCACCTCCGACCAACTCCTCACATCACTCAACCAAAACCCTCCCACCCTCTCATTGGACCCAAACCAAGCGACCACCAATCTCAAGCAATGGATCACCCACAGTGCTGACGAATTAGCACCCCTGAAAAAGCACCAGATCAAATCAGCTAGCAAAAAGGCTCCCTGGTTTGTCGTAATATGACAATGGCCGAGTTAGCGCTTAGCTGTGCTACACGTTTTTCCCCTCTAAATTGACTATACTCGAAAACGCCATTTTGTGTGTTACGGCGGCCATTTTAGGGAATGAGCGGCCTCGTGGTCAGCATGCCCTTTAGTCCGTTGTCCGTGCCACTGACCACTCGACTTTGCCCAGCAACAGGCTATTTTTAGCAACGGTCAAGCCTGTACATGCGCAGTTCCAACTGACCAGTCACCCCTCAGGAATGTGCCGCCAAACTGACCAGTGGGGTTGTAACCCCTCCCATGAGTTGGCTGTGCTCCAAAAATGACCATATATGTACATAAGCTCTGTAACCTTGTGCCGCCTATCTTTTTATTGCTTGTAAACTGTATAAAAGAGGGACTCACACCAACGTTCGGTGTGATACTTCTTGCATTGCCGAAGGGTTCTGTAGGAATGTACCACCACCCCATGGGGTCTTAATAAACTTGTTCTTTGTACTTTTCAGTTTCCGTGCCAACAGTTCTTTCGGTGTAAGTGGGTTATCTACGGAGCATGTAGGCCTTGGGAACCCAATACCACAAATTGGCGACCACGAAGGGACTCATCGGCGACTCGGATGCCCGAAGGAGAGGTCGGGACGAAGGTTTGGAAACTCGCCATGGGCGCGTACACTGCCACCGAGTGACCCGAGTCTTGGCACCCACGGTGTTTCTTCCCTTCCTTCCGATCTGACCTTCCAGGTGGCGCCGGTCTCCGACTGAGTTCTTGATCGTCTGCGTTGCTGGATAAGTGCCGTTTGGCTGATTCGATTAAAGACCTTGGCAGTTGGAACCTGGATATTTGATTTTGGTAAGATTTGTGATCGGTAAGGTAGTCTACGGACGCTTACTGAAGTTCTATGATTTGTGATCGGTAAGGTAGTCTACGGACGCTTACTGAAGTTCTATGATTATGTCTATGATTTGAGTTAGCTAACATTTGTGACTTTGTGACCTTTGAATCATATGTGTAGTGCACTTCACATAGGCAGGCATGTAGAGATGTTTCTCTAATTTTGTTCTTTTTACTCTGAGCGGCACATTTGTGTGAAGTACTGTAAGTGCCAGTTATATAGTATCACGCTTTCGTGATACTCTTTGAACATGCCTGTTTTAAGCACACTCCGAGGGATGTGCTGTCTTGGAAATGGTAACTCAATTAGGTTAGCGGAATCACAGCCGGCTCCCCCAGAAGGAACTCCAAATCGTGAAATGTACATAAAATTTGGCCTTCCCCCTATAATGTACAGTAAATTATGGCATAAATATACTAAAACCGATCCTGAGTTGCAATGGCCACTACATGGGTCGTTCGATTTACGAAAGGTTCAGTTTGTGGAACAATGTTTGTTTCAGCGCAGGTCTAGACAAAATATGTTTGATTGTGTGCGAATGTGGGAGAAAACGGTGCATGAGCGTATGAAGCGTGAGGTTGCCTTGGCGGACAAAGCGCAGCGCAAGACTGCTCGGGATAAGGCTTTACAGCTTGAGGAGAAGGAGGCAGAGGAGAAGATAGAGAGGGAGGCACGGGAACGTAATTTGCAAACGACTGGTCAATTTCCTATTCGTCGTCCGCTCTATCCTGTCCTTACTAATGACATTGATGATTTTTCATTACTAGATCGCTCCCCGCCGCCATATGTCCACCCTACGGCTCCGACCGAGGACTCCGGTGATGAAGGACAGGATAAGTCTGGAAAGGGAGGAAAATCTAGTGTCAGGTTATCTGCGGAGAGAGCCGCGGACTTGCGTAGTTGGGCCCGTAAAGTGAATACAAATTTTGTAACTGTGTCTGACGTTGTTGCCGAGAGGGGTAAATGGACAGAACGTGAATTGTTGTGTTTTCTGACTACTCTGGCTGATGAAGTTGTTAATACATTTCGTAAATATTCAGAGACGTTAGAACCTAAGGCTGTGTCGGTTCATCGTGAGAATTTGGATAAAGGTTTATTTGTCCTTGCAGATGTCGATACCTTTTTCAAGCAATTGATCCAGCTGCGGGATGAGACGTCCAAGCTACGGGAAGACCAGAGAAAGAATAAGGAGTCCGTGCCGGGGTCCGATGCCCAGTCGAAGGAGTGTTCTTTACGGGGTTCAGATAAGAATTCTAACGTGCATGTTATGCCTATGCGTGAAGCTGCACCTTTGTATGTTCCCCCTAAGGGAGATGGTACAGATGAGGATAAAGCATCGAAGGATGCGAAGGGGTACTTTATATATAATTGGGTGTATACGCCTTGGAATAGAGCAGATGTTATGGCGCTTAAAAATTCTTTGCCTGATCTTAGGAAAAATCCGGCCGCATTTTATGAAGGGGTAGAAGGGGCTATTTCGTCCTGTGTCATGACCCTTGTTGATATAGATCTGTTTTTTGGGTTAATTCTTCCTCCTGATATGTGGAGATTGATTCGTAAAAATAATGATGAAACATTGCTCGGGGGAACGTGGAAAGAAATAAACCAGGCTGATTTAGACAGGGAGCCTGCATGTAAGCCATGTGACTTGATTCTAGACCTTCCAGCGGCAATCCTAACTAAACTGAAAAAGCTTGTTCCTTCTAAAAAGATCGATTGGACCATGCTAGCTTTGTGCAAACAAAAGTCAGATGAAACGGTGTCAGATTTCTTTACACGCTTCGAAGAGGCATTTCATGATTATAGTGGTCAATCGTTAACAGACGATACGGGTAGGCACTTGTTTGTAGATAAGTACGTGGCTAATCTCCTACCGGAGATTGCAAAAAGATTAAAGTCGAGTGAAAGTTCCTGGGCCACGGCGACCCCTGCGTCTTTGTTAACTATGGCTCAGTATTATGAGCGGCAGGAATTGGAGGCTAAAGAAAGTGTTGATAAGAAAGCGAAGGAGTTGAAAACGAAGGTGATGTTGGCACAGGTTCGTGGAACGCAATCTAGAGGGAATGATAGAGGCAGACGAGGAGGGGGTAATGCGTCGTACGGGCGTACGGATATAGCGGAGGATCAATGTGCCTATTGTAAGGAGTTTGGGCATTGGGCCGATGATTGTCCGGTACTTCGTGAGCAACGTAGCCAGCGTGGTCGAGGAGGTGGACGGTCGAGAGGTAGTTACTCGGGGGCGAGAGGTAGCGGAGGTGATCGTAGCAGGTTTGAAGAGAGGGGCCGTGGCCAGGATGAACGTAACACGTTTGATAGACGGAACCAGTATCAGATATCGGAGGGCGAGAATGTGGAGCATCAGGATTATGTACATGCATAGGATTGCGTAGGATGGGGTACGGAATCAGTTGAAGTGTCAGTAGATCAGAGTGGTCCATATGTATTAGCGGGCATTTTGGGTTCTACTGATCAGTTTCTAGTCGACACAGGAGCTACTCGTAGCGCTTTGTCTAAAAACTTGGTTCCGAGGGCTCCCCTGTCTGGCGACATGATAACATGTGTAGGGTTTGATGGCACACCCACTCCTAGCCCATTATCGAAGCCTCTTGCACTTTGTCTTGATACATTTTTCAGTTTTGGCCAATTTTTGTTGTCACCTTATACCCCAGATAATATTCTGGGCATTGATTTACTCAAATATTTTCGAGCGACGATACGGTGCGCTCCAGAGGGAGTGCGAGTTATTTTGAACGACAACTATCCAGATTCAGACAGGTTTTGTACTATACAAGAATGTGAAGCATTAGCTTCTCTCCCTCACACGTTATGGGCAACCTCAGATACGGATGTGGGACAGATGCTTATTCCACCTATTCGGATTACTGTAAAGGAGGGAGTACTCTTGCCACGTGTACCACAGTATAAGATCTCCAGGGAAGGTGAAATTGCTCTGACACACATTGTCCAAGATTTGATCATTGCAGGGGTAGTGGAGGAAGTTCCCTATAATGTTTGCAATAGCCCTATTCTTCCAATTCTTAAGAAAGATACTGATGACAAGGTCTATCGATTTATTATTGATTTGAGAGAAATTAATAAAATTGTCATTCCCCAATATCCGGTGGTGTCCGACATCACGACATTGCTCACATTGGTTCCCCCGACGGCGACGACATTTAGTGTCATCGACCTGAAAAATGCGTTCTTTTCCATTCCCATCCATCCTGATAGCAGATATTTATTTGGTTTCACATTAAATAATAAATCGTATAGATTTTGTCGTGTTCCACAGGGTTACACAGAAAGTCCTAGCATTTATAGCCAGGCTCTAAAACGACAGCTTGATTCTTTTGAACTACAACGTGGAGTAGCCCTTATCCAGTATGTTGATGACCTCTTGTTGGCTGCAGACACTTATGCACAATGTGAGGAGAGTACGATTACCTTACTTTCCTTTCTGGCTCAGAATAATCACAAAGTTTCGAAGAAAAAGCTCCAATACTGTAGACCCAAGGTGACCTACCTCGGTCATCTTTTGTCTAAGGAGGGGCGTGCATTAACATCAGATCGAATTCAGGCGATACTAGACACACCAGTCCCCCGCACTCAGAGAGATGTACGCGCCTTCATAGGATTAACATCCTTTTGTAGACAGTGGATTATGGGGTTTTCACACATTATTAAACCTTTGTTAGTATTGCTGTCCAAAACTACACCAATGCCCCTTGAATGGACAGATGAATGTCAAAATGCTTTCGACCAATTGAGACAGGCCCTTTGCTCTGCACCCGTGTTAGGTACACCAGACTATTCAAAGATTTTCACATTGTACGTGCACGAGAAGGATGGGTGCGCGTTATCAGTGTTAGTGCAAGCACACGGGGATAAGCAGAGGCCATGTGCGTATTTCTCAGCCATTCTTGATCCTGTAGCACGAGGATTACCTGGGTGTTTTCGAGCAGTTGCAGCAACAGCAGTAGCTATACGGCAGAGTGAGGGAATAGTATTATCGCACAAGTTGTTGGTGCTAGTTCCCCATGCAGTAGATGCCTTGTTAAATCAAACAAAGACTCAGTACCTCACGAGTGCACGGTTAACAGGATATGAGCTCACACTTTTGGCGCCACATATCACACTGAAAAGATGTGCTACCCTGAACCCTGCCACTTTATTGCCCTATCCGGTTGAGGAGGGTCAGGAAGAAAAACATCATGATTGTGTTTTCCTGACCGAGGAACAGACAAAGGGTCGTGTCGACCTACAGGATATGCCACTTCCAGATGTGGATGGGGAACTGTGGGTTGATGGATCGTGTTTGAGGCTGCCAGATGGTACGACTTCCGCAGCATATGCGATCACGACACTTAAGACAGTGGTAGAAACAGCACGAATACCACAAAAATCGGCTCAGGCAGCAGAGCTGATAGCCTTGACAAGAGCCTGCGAATTGAGTGCTGGCCTATGTGTGAACATATACACGGACAGCCGGTACGCCTTCGGAGTAGCACATGACTTCGGGCTACTCTGGAGAGAACGTGGGTTTTTAACTTCTCATGGAGTACACATTATGCACGGAGAGCTGGTGCGTGATCTCCTAAACGCGTTGCTTTGTCCAAAGAAAGTAGCGATAATTAAATGCAGTGCCCATAAAAAGATCACTGATAAAGTGGGCCAAGGAAATGCTTTTGCAGACAGCATAGCGAGACAAACAGCCATGTCCCGAACTGACTCCCCCATGTACGTAACAAAATCGCAAGCTGAGCGATGGTACGATGCTAGAGCGGAGATACTAGACATCCAAAAATCAGCGACTGAAGCAGAACTTGCGGCATGGGCAACAGATGGGGTGATAGATGATGAAGGTTGTTGGAGAAGCAAAGACATGGAGAAATGGAAATTGCCTGCAGCTTACTTGCAGGCGATGGTTCAGATGACACACGGATTTGCGCACGTGGGAGCTCTTGCGATCACTCGATTGTTATCACGAGTTTGGGAGCATCTCGAGATTGCCAATACTGCTAAGAGAGTAGTGCAGACCTGTCTGATATGTCTACAACATAATCCTGCGAAAGGGACCCATACTCCGAAAGCACCATTTGAGGTACTCCAAATGGATTACATCCAGCTTGAGCGCTGCAATAACCTTAAGAATGTCCTAGTGGTGGTGTGCGCTTTTAGCAAATGGGTTGAGGCCTTCCCCACGAAAGATAATACAGCTTTAACAACAGCTAAGGTGTTGCTCAAGGAGTAGTTTCCTCGCTTCGGAGTTTGCAAATTTTTGTGGAGCGATAATGGGCCTCATTTTGTTGGGAAAATTGTGGAGTATGTGCTGAAGGGGTTAGGGATCCAGCAGAAGTTTCACGCTGTGTTCCACCCTCAGTCAGCAGGTCTTGTCGAGCGGTACAATGCTACGTTGAAGCTGAAACTGGCTAAGATTGTGGCGTCCACGTCATTGAAGTGGCCGGATGCCTTGCCGCTAGCATTGCTCTCTCTTAGATCAGTGCCCCACTCTCGAACAGGCCTCACACCGTATGAAGTGGTGTTTGGGAGGCCTATGAACATATGGGGAGTGCCTAAGCCGCGATTGATTCATGATGTGTCTTGTATAATGATGAATGACTATTTGGCACGATTAACAAATGATTTGCTTTCTATTCATCAACAGGTTCGAGAAGCGCTCCCTGACAATTCTACTGGAGAGGCTCACAATCTCCATCCTGGGGACTTTGTGATGGTCAGATTGTTTGAGAGGGCGAATAGCTTGGAACCGAGGTGGCGTGGCCCCGAGCAGGTCCTCCTGGCTACTCAGACAGCTGCACGAGTGACCAACAGAAAGCGGTGGGTGCACTCAACTCACTGCCGTCGTGTTTCTCCGAATCTGGTGAATCCTGCCGTGCTGACTGACTACAAGGAGATTCTGGATAAAGAAAAGAGCCCAGCTGTGACATCGGCCGAAGTCGAGGGAGCCTTCCCGGACCACACTGTTTCTGGACGACAGCGGTACGATCTGTGGCCACGATAAGGAGAAGATTTTTTGGTTTTCGAGACTGGTTGGTTACCGCTCTGGGGTTTGTGAAACGGAAACCGGGAATCTAAAGGGGGGGGGATCAGTTCTGCCAAGAGTAGCGACACCCGTCTTGACCCCGGAGAAGAAAACAACGGCTACCTCGGAGCTCAGCACCGTATTTTTCTTTTTTAGGTATATATTTGAGACATTGAGAACTCTTTGAACTATGGCGTCTTCTGCATCACGTGACAAAAGAAAACTTGGTGCCATCCTGTTTGTCTTGACAATCGTGGTGCTAGCAGTAATAGCCTGGGTAGTGGAACTTGTGGTGCCTGTACGTGAACATTTGCTGCCGACTACCCCGGCTCCATCTGAACATTTTCACTTCACTTTGCCTTACCATGAAGAACGGCATCGACAGACTTATTTGAACAATAGCTTTATTCAGATTTTGCATCATACTCACAATATGACAAACACTTCAAAATGCTGGGTGTGTGGGATGTTGCCTGGGCATCAGAAGAAGGGGGGCACTCCACTCATTCCACTCCCATTTTCGCATAATGGTTCCTGTAACGCCTGGTACACTCTTCTTTTCACCTTACGATGGCCAACGAAAGGGGGGGTGCTCTTCCGTTTGAACAAAGTTTGCTACCATGACCGAGATGGGTATCCACGAGCTGAGGGTACTCGATTCGAATGGGAAGAGTACCGCCGAGATAATGTGTCTGCACCCCGTGTTTACAGTAATCAAAGGAACATCAATATGACCAGTACACACGTTATTAATGTCATCACTACTAAAGCAGACCTTTGCATTCGTAATAAAGGTACAATCCCGGTGGGGAAAAGTGAATGTAACACCACACTTACATTTGACAGTCCAAACGGTATATCATTTGTGGCATCCCGAAATACGTACTTTATTTGTGGCAATAAAGGTTACCATCAGCTTCCTTTAGGATGGTTAGGCACATGTTATGTATCGTTTGTGTTGCCCCCTGTATTCATCGCCCCACCAATGTACCATAATGACTATATTCTCTATCATGACTTTGTACTAAATCGTGCTAAACGTGCTGTGGTCTTGGATGACATCGATCAGACTGATACTGCCTTACAACAATATGTGGACTTTAATTTGGGATTGTTTTCCTTTGTGGGGGCTGCATTGAACAGTCGGAAAATAAGACGGCTGACCCGTGTTGTTGAGGCTGTAGCCAATGATACTGCTATTGCATTGGGGAACATAACAGAAGAACTCCAAATTTCTAGGATTGTTACGCTCCAAAATCGCATGGTTCTAGATGTGGTTCTAGCTGACCGTGGGGGGGCATGTAGAATCATCGGAAGTAGCTGCTGTGTGTACGTGCCGGATAATTCGCCTTCTGTTTATGATGCCATTTCCAAATTGCACAAAATAGCTGCTGAAATACACCCGGACAATGGAACTTGGACTCTTTCAGGGTGGTTCTGGTCGATGCTTACCACCTGGGGTTGGAAACTGCTGACGATTTTTTGTATCATTGTTGGGATATTGTTCTTTGTATGTTTATGTATACAATGTGGCCCAGCTTTATGTTCCATGTGTTTATCGGCTTGCATACCATCAAGACGAGCTCTTGCTCAAAACAAAATGATGCTTCATAAAGAAGTAGCTCAAATCATGCTAATTGATATTGAAGATGAACATCCCGATTACGTCCACTATGAGGTAGCTTCAGCTAAATGCTAAAAGGGTCGTCTGTCGTAATTTGACAATGGCCGAGTTAGCGCTTAGCTGTGCTACACGTTTTTCCCCTCTAAATTGACTGTACTCGAAAACGCCATTTTGTGTGTTACGGCGGCCATTTTAGGGAATGAGCGGCCTCGTGGTCAGCATGCCCTTTAGTCCGTTGTCCGTGCCACTGACCACTCGACTTTGCCCAGCAACAGGCTATTTTTAGCAACGGTCAAGCCTGTACATGCGCAGTTCCAACTGACCAGTCACCCCTCAGGAATGTGCCGCCAAACTGACCACTGGGGTTGTAACCCCTCCCATGAGTTGGCTGTGCTCCAAAAATGACCATATATGTACATAAGCTCTGTAACCTTGTGCCGCCTATCTTTTTATTGCTTGTAAACTGTATAAAAGAGGGACTCACACCAACGTTCGGTGTGATACTTCTTGCATTGCCGAAGGGTTCTGTAGGAATGTACCACCACCCCATGGGGTCTTAATAAACTTGTTCTTTGTACTTTTCAGTTTCCATGCCAACAGTTCTTTCGGTGTAAGTGGGTTATCTACGGAGCATGTAGGCCTTGGGAACCCAATACCACAGGTTCAATGATGACCTTAAAAAATCCAAGAAGCTATGCCGCACCCTGTAGAAAACATGGAGAAAAAACCCAACCACCGACAACATGGCCACCCTTAAGGCAGCCCCCCGCAAACACCACCAACTGATTCGATCCGCCAAGAAATCAGCATTCAAGGATCGTCTCGACAACAACACTCACAACAGCAAGGAACTTTTCAACATCGTCAAAGAATTCACCAACCCCACCGCAGCATCTAACGACATCACTCCCTCCCAAGACCTCTGCGATGCGTTATCCTCCTTCTTCTACAACAAAATTGCCGACATCAACAACAGCTTCGAGAATACTCCCAGCGATCAACCCTCCCCACCCCCCTCAGATCCTACTCCGCCAACTAACAACCTTAGCGCCTGGAACCCAATCACCGCTGAAGACGCCATCCGCCTAATGAACTCAATCCACTCTGGCTCGCCAACCGACCCCTGCCCCACCACATCTTCAACAAAGCTGACTCCATCATCGCACCCCATCTCCGTGATGTCATCAACTGCTCGTTCAACTCTGCCACCTTCCCAGAAAGCTGGAAACACGCCGAACTCAGCACCCTTTTGAAGAAACCCACAGCAGACCCCTCTGAACTTAAAAACTACCGACCCATATCCCTCCTCCCATTCCCGGCCAAAGTCATTGAGAAAGCTGTCAACAGCCAGCTCGCCGCCTTCCTTGAATCCAACAACTCCCTCGATCCCTCTCAGTCCAGATTTCGAGCCAAACACAGCACCGAAACCGCCCTCATTGCAGCAACAGACAACATCCGAACACTACTGGATAACGGAGAAACAGCGGCCCTCATTCTACTTGACCTCTCGGCCGCTTTCGACACAGTCTGCCACAGCACCCTTATACAACGCCTCAGTAACATCGGCATACAAGGAAAAGCCTTGGACTGGATCACCTCGTTCCTAGCTGGGAGAACTCAGAGAGTCCGACTTCCCCCTTTCAACTCAGAGGCCACTGAAGTCATCTGTGGAGTACCACAAGGATCATCACTCAGTCCCACCCTCTTCAACGTTTACATGAGCCCACTCGCATCCATCGGGCGCCAACACAACCTCAACATCATCTCTTACGCCGACGACACCCAATTAATCCTTTCCCTCACCAAAGACCCTAACACCGCCAAAACCAATCTTCACGAAGGCATGAAAGAAGTAGCCGAATGGATGAAACATAGCCGCCTAAAACTCAACTCAGACAAAACGGAGGTGCTCATCCTAGGATCTTCCCCCTCTGCCTGGGACGACTCTTGGTGGCCTTCCGCTCTGGGCACAGCACCCACACCCACAGACCATGCACGTAACCTTGGCTTCATCCTAGACTCCTCTCTCTCGATGTCCAGACAAGTCAATGCAGTCTCATCCTCCTGCTTCAACGTACTTCGCATTCTCAAAAAGATCTTCCACTGGATCCCCCTCGAGACAAGAAAGACTATCACCCACGCACTGGTCACGAGTCGTCTGGATTATGGTAAGACACTATACACCGGAATCACAGCAAAATTACAGAAAAAACTCCAACGCATCCAAAACGCCTCAGCGAGACTCATATTGGACATCCCTCGCCAAGATCACATCACCGGACACCTAAAAGACCTCCACTGGCTTCCCGTCAACAAAAGAATTACATTCCGTCTTCTCACCCACGCACACAAGGCCCTCTACAATCTAGGACCCGAATGCCTCAACACTCGACTGTCCTTCTACAAACCCACCCGCCAACTAAGATCGTCCAATCAAGCCCTCGCCGCAGTCCCGCGCATCCAGATCCTTCTCCTTCCTTGCTGCCAAGACCTGGAACTCACTCCCCACTCACCTCCGCCTTACTCAAATCCACATCTCCTTCAGAAAAGAACTTAAAACCTGGCTATTCGACAAATAATGAACCCCCTTCCCCAAGCGCCTTGAGACCCTCTGGGTGAGTAGTGCGCTATATAAATGCCCGAACTTGAACTTGAACTTGTATGTCGCCTGTGGTCCGAAAGTCTTTGCTGCGAGGTTCCCCGCTTTCCGACGGCTATGAAGGACTGCTGCCCTGTCTTGAGCCCTTTGATGACTTGTAGAGCGAGACGGTAGACGGGTCTTCTGGCGACGTCATCGATACTTCAGTTAAGTATGAGTGGAGCGTCTCCCAGTCCTTAGTTTTGGTTCTTAGTTTTTGGGTATCCCATGGGATCTTTGATTTGGGTTCTTTGACTTTGATTTGGTACTTGCAAGCTCCAAAGCCGAGGGACCCGTGTATTCACGAGACTATCGTATTTCGATAATCCTTTGAAGTTTGAAGCTAGACTAGTGAGCGAAGATGCCTGGTTTTAGCAGACTTGGTAATTTGTTTTGTTGTGGTCGAAATAGGGATTCCCGATTGGAGGATTCGTGTCCGGTTCCTCCGGTTGGTACTCCAACATATGAGCTCTATGTGAAGCATGCCGTAGGGCCTATCACGTATAATGAAGTATGGGTCCGATATACAAGGAAAGATGGTGTCCTAAAGTGGCCCAATATGGTAATTTTGACACGGAAGTTTTAGATAACCTAGAGGTTAAACTTTTTAAGAAGAAAGCCCGGCCGGCAATGTTTGACTCTTTCCGCCTATGGCGAAAGGAAGCCAAACAGAAAGAAATTAAATTAGCGAAGAGAAATAAAAGAGAGAAGGGTATCTCGATAATGCAGGCTGCTATACAGTTTAAAGATAACGAAGAAGAGCAAGTAAACAAGCAGTTGCATAGACAACGTAACATGGCGATTGATAAATGTTATCCAGTTTTGCCACCTTTGCAGCAAAGTGCGATGATGGAACTTGAGAAAGATCCTTTGATGTCACATTTGTTGAACTCGCCACCCCCTTATGTGCAGAGTGCAACAGCACCTCCGCAACCTTTAGTTCTGCAACCTCCGGTTGCTTTGCCTCCTGTTATTGTACAACCGCCAGCACCTCTTCAGTTGGCTTCTACTTCTTTGGTGCAGCCTTCTCTAGGGCCGCCAGCTTTGCTACCTACTCCGCCTCCAGTTCCTTCAAATTTTCCTTCTGTTCTTGCTACGTCTTCTGCTACTGTTCCTAATATGGTTTCCTCTCAGTCTGCTTTGTCTCCTCTCCTTTTGTCTGCTTCTCCTTCTATTCGACAAAGAATGACCGATACTGTCACTGGTCTCTTTTCTCCTCTTTTTGGGTCATCGAGAATGACCCCTGCTTTAGAACGTAAACAGTTACGTAGCCAATTGCCTGGTTCCGAAGAACGGACAGTGTTAGATCTTTTAGCACGTAAATGGGTTACTAATCCTTTGAGATATGATTTAGAATCTGTTATGGAGGTTTTCCGTCAATGGGAAGAACCGATGCAGAGGTATGTTTTTGATGAGATGTGTACTTTCCTTCGTGAAGAATGGTAAGATGGTGATTTGGGACAGACTCCGCCTGAGTTGTTCCGTATACAGTCCGAGTTTGCGAAAGGTATTATAGTGGGTCTTGACGTTGAGAGAGCAGTTGCGACAGTGTTGTCGTTTAGGAGTACGTCTCCTTCTCAGCCGTTGTTTGAGCCTGATTCTTCTGTTCGGAGAAAAGCGCGACAATATCCAATGAGGGAGGTTCCGCCAGTTTGGAGGCCAGGTGATCTAGGAGCTGTTCCACCTGTGCAGCCTCATTTTCAGCGTGTCTGGGTACATTGCCCATGGAAACGAGCTGAAGTTCTGGCTCTTAAGCAGACTCTGCCTGATCCTCGAAAGAATCCTGTAGGGTATTATAAGGAGTTGTCACAGACAGCCGATGCGTGTATCATGAATCTAGCTGACATAGATATGTTGTTTGGTAACGTGGTTCCACAACCTTTATGGGCGAAGATTCGTCATGAGAACGATGCGAATGAGTTAGGTGATACGTGGGTTAATCTTGCTGCGGCCGATGCTCGACAAGTTGGTGGAGCCAAAAATGAACCTATAGTTGCGGAATTACCTGGTAGGATTATTAATTTGATGAAAACTATGATGCCTGCTATGCGAGTGAATTGGGACAAATTGTCTGAGTGTAAGCAGAAGAAAGATGAAAGCGTGTCTGATTTCTTCACTAGGTTTGAAGAGACGTTTATCAACCATAGTGGTCAAGAAATGAGTACGGAAGGTGGCCAACGGTTGTTCGTAGATAAGTTTGTACATAATTTGCTTCCTGAGTTGTGTACTAAGTTGAAGAATTCAGAGAGTTCATGGGCTGTTTCGTCGTCGGCACAGATATTGGCTACTGCACAGTACTATGAAAATAGAGATAAGGATGAGAAAGATAGAGCCGACAAGAAGACTAAAGATTTAAAGACGAAAGTTCTTTTGCAGCAAGCTTATCCACCTCGTAATAATCAGCGCGATTATCAGCCACCTCAGCAATTTCAGAGAAACTCGCAAAGGTTCGAGTCTTCTCAACAGCGTTTTCCTGTAGGCCCTAATCAGTGTGCATATTGTAAAGAAGAGGGTCATTTCAAGAATAGTTGTCCGGCTCTGTTACAGCGCACAAATGGTGCTTTTGGTGTGAGAGGTCGAGGTGTTTTGCAAGCTCCTAGAGGTAGGGGACGTGGTGTGTTTCCTCAGAAAGCGCGTTCTCTCCCTCCACAGAATCCCATGAATTGTTTTGATCAGCAGAATGGTGTGTCTGGTAGGACGACTCAGTACTATGCTGACGACTACCATGTCGAGGGTGAGAATATCGACGGTAATGATTGCTAGGACGGCCATAGACAAAGAGAGGGAGTGATTTCAGTTCCAGTAGATCAGAATGGACCTTATTTTGAGGTGATTACATCAGGTGTGTCAGAGCCTTTTCTGTTGGATACTGGTGCTGCAAAGAGTTCTATTATGCACTCTAAACTCCCTGGCGCACCTTTGTCTGGCTTAATGAATGTTTCAGTAGGTTTTTCTGGCGCCCCACTTAGTAATCCAATTTCCAGTCCTTTGTCTCTTTCTGTTGGACCTTGTGAATTTGAAGCACCCCTCATCCTAACAACCGGTTGTGGTGAAAACTTGTTGGGATTGGATTTGTTGAAAAGATGGTATGCAACGTTACATTGTTCTCCTTCAGGAGTACAGCTTACATTAGGTAAGAGAGTGATCTCTCCGATGTATTTATCTAAGGATCGACTTCCAGCAGAATTATCTACTCTTCCTGAATCTCTTTGGGCTATGGGTCCTAATGATGTGGGTCTTTTGGAAATTTCACCGTATGTTGTGACGTTGAAGGCAAATGCTACGTTGCCTCATATTCCTCAGTACAAGATTTCTAGTGATGGTGAAAGGGCGCTTCTAGCGATTATTCATGATCTCATCGAGAAAGGTGTGATCTAAGAAACGAGAGGTAATGTGTGCAATAGTCCGGTTTTGCCTGTCCTGAAGCGTACCGATTCTTCTCAACCTCCTGTATATAGGTTTGTGATCGATCTTCATGAGGTGAATAAGATTGTTGTTCCGCAATTTCCAGTTGTGCCAGATATTACGGCTTTATTGACTTTAATCCCAGCTTCTGCTACCTGGTTTTCGGTGATTGACTTGAAGAATGCTTTCTTCAACATCCCGATTGCCGAGGAGAGTAGGGATATCTTTGGCTTCTGTTTAGGAGGACGAAGTTTCCGGTTTAAGCGCGCTCCTCAAGGCTATTGTGAGAGTCCATCTATTTATAGTCAGGCCTTGAAAAGACAGCTTGACACGATTGTTTTACCAGATGGTGCTGCTCTTATTCAATATGTTGACGATTTGTTACTTGCTGCCGATACTGAAGAGATTTGTAAAGAAGCTACTTTGTCGTTGTTACGTCACTTGTCTGACTTTCATCATAAGGTGTCTCTTTCGAAGTTGCAGTATTGCCGACAAGAAATGACCTACTTAGGTCACCTCTTATCGAAGGAGGGAAGAAGATTGACCCCAGAACGAATTCAAGCGATTGCGACAATGAGTGTGCCAATAACACAGAGAGAAGTGCATGCTTTCCTGGGTATTACGTCATACTGTAGACAGTGGATTCCAAATTTTTCGCTTCTTGCGAAACCTTTGTTAGCTCTTACTGTTAAAGATACTCCAAATCCTATTCCTTGGACTGATGAATGTCAGAAGAGTTTTTCGGAATTACGCGATGCGTTGTGTTCGGCTCCTGTGTTGGGTACTCCCGACTACAGTAAGCCCTTCACACTCTATGTCCACGAGAGAGAAGGATGTGCATTGTCAGTTTTGACACAGCAGTTTGGCGATAGGCAACGTCCATGTGCGTATTTCTCGTCGACTTTGGATCCGGTAGCTAGAGCACTGCCAAGTTGTTTGAGAGCCACAGCAGCAGCAGCTGTTTCTATTCGACAGTCTGCTGGTTTGGTAGTGGATAATACGTTGATTGTGATGGTTCCACATGCAGTGGATACCTTGTTAAACAGGACCAAAACACAGCCCTTAACTAGTGCTCGATTGTCAGGTTATGAGTTGACGCTTTTAGCGAGCCACGTGCATATAAAAAGATGCAACACGTTGAACCCAGCTACATTGTTGCCGATTACAGTTGAGACAGATGTTTCTGAACAACATGATTGCTTCCTTAGGACAGAGGAAGAAACGAAAGGGAGGATAGACCTTAGGGATACTCCTCTTGCAAAGTGTGATGGTACTTTATGGGTTGATGGTTCGTGCTTTAAGCTTCCGAATGGTGATACGACTGCGGCATATGCTGTTACGACTTTGCATACGATTGTTGAAGATGCACGTATCCCACATAATTCAGCTCAAGCAGCAGAGTTGATTGCACTTACGAGAGCGTGTGTGTTGTTGAAAGGAAAACGAGTGACTGTGGATACCGACAGCCAGTATGCGTTTGGTGTGGCTCATAGTTTTGGACGACTATGGAAAGAACGTGGGTTCCTGACTTCGCACGGGACTAAGATTCAGCATGGTCAGTTGGTGAATGAACTCCTTGAGTCACTTACTTTGCCATTGCAAGTTGCGATTGTGAAATGCAGTGCACATAAGAAAGTTACTGATGATGTTGGTCGTGGTAATGCATTTGCAGACGAAGTTGCGAAAGAAACTGCGAGAGATGTGATGAGCCGAATGTATGTTGCGGGTCCGGCGAGATGGGTTCCGGATATAGGAATGTGTGAAGACACGATTGAGAGCGTGAAGTCAATTCAAGCTGAAGCTACAGAGAAAGAATTGAGCGTATGGAGAGAGCATAGGGGTATATTGGATGTGAATGGTTGTTGGGTTGAGTTGTCAGAGCATCAACGATGGTTGTTACCCGATGCGTATGTGCTTCCAGCGGTTACGATGGCGTATGGAATGGCTCATATCAGTACGAAAGGGATTTGTAAGTTGTTAGCTCCGGTATGGCAAAATGCTGGAATTCCTAAGTGTGCAGAGAATTTGGTCAAGAATTGTAAGGTGTGTTTGAAGTACAATCCTGGTAAGGGAACTCCAACTCCAGCTGGTCATTTTGCACCTCCAACGTATCCGTTTGAGGTTTTGCAGCTAGATTTTATCCACATGGAGAGGTGCAACAACCTGAAATACGTGCTCGTTGTTGTTTGTGCTTTTTCAAGATGGGTAGAAGCATACCCTTTAAAAGATAACACTGCCATGTCTACAGCTAAAGCACTTGTTAAGGAATTTTTCCCTAGGTATGGATTGCCGAGAATGGTCTGGAGTGATAATGGGAGTGAATTTGTGGGTCAAGTGATGAAGAGAGTGTGTGATGGCTCAGGCATAAGGCAGAAATTTCATGCTGCAAATCACCCCCAATCAGCTGATCTAGTCGAATGCTATAATGGCACTCTTAAACTGAAGCTTGCCAAGATACAAGCGAGCTTTGGTCTTAAATGGCCTGACGCTTTGCCATTAGCCCTTTTGTCCACAAGAATTACTGTGCATTCGCGAATGGGACTTAGTCCGTATGAGGTTGTGTTTGGTTGCCCTGTTCCCATGATGCACTGGGCCAGGGACAGACTGATTTGCATATAGCCAGGTTCTGACCTGGGATGGGGCAGTGAGATAAATAACGGTGATGGATCAAGCCCTGATCTTTGGACTGGGTAAGAGTGGTCTGTTTAACTCAGACACTCTGTTCATCACCACCCCCTTTTTGTAAATCGTTTTTGGCCACTATAGGTGTGGCAGGATATACTCAGACATGAGTCCCTTTCTCACTGCTCCATCAGGATTCAAGCAAGCCGGGCCGAAGAAGGCTGAAATGCCAGAAAACGGTCCCCGGTAGCTTGTCTCCTTTCTGGTGAAGAATTGGCTTGGTAGTTTAGTCTGCCCTGTTCCCATGATGCACTGGGCCAGGGACAGACTGATTTGCATATAGCCAGGTTCTGAGCTGGGATGGGGCAGTGAGATAAATAACGGTGATGGATCAAGCCCTGATCTTTGGACTGGGTAAGAGTGGTCTGTTTAACTCAGACACTCTGTTCATCACCACCCCCTTTTTGTAAATCGTTTTTGGCCACTATAGGTGTGGCAGGGTATACTCAGACATGAGTCCCTTTCTCACTGCTCCATCAGGATTCAAGCAAGCCGGGCCGAAGAAGGCTGAAATGCCAGAAACCGGTCCCCGGTAGCTTGTCTCCTTTCTGGTGAAGAATTGGCTTGGTAGTTTAGTCTGCCCTGTTCCCATGATGCACTGGGCCAGGGACAGACTGATTTGCATATAGCCAGGTTCTGAGCTGGGATGGGGCAGTGAGATAAATAACGGTGATGGATCAAGCCCTGATCTTTGGACTGGGTAAGAGTGGTCTGTTTAAGTCAGACACTCTGTTCATCACCACCCCCTTTTTGTAAATCGTTTTTGGCCACTATAGGTGTGGCAGGGTATACTCAGACATGAGTCCCTTTCTCACTGCTCCATCAGGATTCAAGCAAGCCGGGCCGAAGAAGGCTGAAATGCCAGAAACCGGTCCCCGGTAGCTTGTCTCCTTTCTGGTGAAGAATTGGCTTGGTAGTTTAGTCTGCCCTGTTCCCATGATGCACTGGGCCAGGGACAGACTGATTTGCATATAGCCAGGTTCTGAGCTGGGATGGGGCAGTGAGATAAATAACGGTGATGGATCAAGCCCTGATCTTTGGACTGGGTAAGAGTGGTCTGTTTAACTCAGACACTCTGTTCATCACCACCCCCTTTTTGTAAATCGTTTTTGGCCACTATAGGTGTGGCAGGGTATACTCAGACATGAGTCCCTTTCTCACTGCTCCATCAGGATTCAAGCAAGCCGGGCCGAAGAAGGCTGAAATGCCAGAAACCGGTCCCCGGTAGCTTGTCTCCTTTCTGGTGAAGAATTGGCTTGGTAGTTTAGTCTGCCCTGTTCCCATGATGCACTGGGCCAGGGACAGACTGATTTGCATATAGCCAGGTTCTGAGCTGGGATGGGGCAGTGAGATAAATAACGGTGATGGATCAAGCCCTGATCTTTGGACTGGGTAAGAGTGGTCTGTTTAACTCAGACACTCTGTTCATCACCACCCCCTTTTTGTAAATCGTTTTTGGCCACTATAGGTGTGGCAGGGTATACTCAGACATGAGTCCCTTTCTCACTGCTCCATCAGGATTCAAGCAAGCCGGGCCGAAGAAGGCTGAAATGCCAGAAACCGGTCCCCGGTAGCTTGTCTCCTTTCTGGTGAAGAATTGGCTTGGTAGTTTAGTCTGCCCTGTTCCCATGATGCACTGGGCCAGGGACAGACTGATTTGCATATAGCCAGGTTCTGAGCTGGGATGGGGCAGTGAGATAAATAACGGTGATGGATCAAGCCCTGATCTTTGGACTGGGTAAGAGTGGTCTGTTTAACTCAGACACTCTGTTCATCACCACCCCCTTTTTGTAAATCGTGTTTGGTCGCCCGGCAAATATTTGGGGAGTGCCGAGGCCGACCAAATTCAGCGAAATTGAACATCCTGTACTACTTGACTATCTGTATGATTTGACTGCTAAATTGCGTGTTTTGCACCAACAGGTTCACGACTCACTGCCACAAGCATCTGAAGATCCAGGACATGCTATTGAACCTGGTACCTGGATCCTGACACGAAATGTCCAGCGGATTAAGAACGAGCAACCCCGCTGGATAGGACCGTATTTAGTCCTTTTATCGACCCGATCTGCAGTTCGAGTGCACGGTAGAAAAAACAGGATCCACAGCGTACATTGTAAGAGAGTTCCTTTGCCTCTGCCGTACGACCGGTGGGTCCAGGAAGGACTTCCTGATTCTGAGACTGAGACCGTGCCTCGTTTCATGCCTTTTAGTGATGCACGTTTGATTGGAACGAACTCTGAACAAGAAAGCCACAATCTTCTGCAGGAAGCTGTGCCTTCGTCGAGTCGTTGGATACTTCTGAACCTGAATCGTTGTTCAAAGAACAGACGTTACCCAGTAAAGAACATTATAATTTGCGACCAAGAGTCGCGGGACAAATAAAGAAATGAAATGTTTTTTATATATGATGATTTTTTGAAGGTCAATTCTCCTCCGAGGAACAACTTTGATTTTTGTTTTTCGAACCGCAATCTGGGTTCAGCTGTAGGGTCGTGGTTGCCCAAGTCTTTGGGGTGCAGCCGAAGACGTTAGGTCGACGGTTCTGGTTGGTCTAAGGGAGTTGCCCTGGACTGACAGAAGCATTCCTTAGCATAGAACACCTTACCACCGCGAGCAGCAATTAGAGAGGATGGAGTTTTTCGAGATGGAGAGACCTGTTGAAGAAATGAATTTTAGAGCCAAAATGTGTCGAATTATGAGCTGAAAATGTTTTCTAATATTGTGCCTTTTTATGTTGCTTAGCTTAATGATGTTTTTAATGGGATATGTGACATTCTCTTTTCAAGTGATGTTTGCCTCCCACCTACACAGCTGCGGCAGATTACCACAAGACAAGAGTTGTTAGAGGTGTCTTCAGTAAGGAAGATACTGCAGGACAAGAATTAGGTGATTTCTTGAAGGGTTTTCTGCCATTTTGGGGACCTATGGTTAACAGCAGCAACATACGGCAATTGACGAGAGTGGTTGAGTCCACCATAGTTAAAACTGCCGGTGCCCTTAGTAATTTGACTGCTGAGCTCCAGTCGGATCGCCTTATGACTCTTCAGAATAGGGTTGCGTTAGATGTCATACTTGCAGATCGAGTTGGGGTATGTAAAGTGATCCAATCAAGTTGCTGCATTTTCATTCCTGATAATGCTCCAACAGTGTATCAGGCCATTTCTAAGTTACATAAGATCTCCGAATCTATACATGTGGATAAAGGAGATTGGTCGTTGATGGGATGGTTCTGGGAACTGTTATCCACGTGGGGATGGAAGATTCTGATGGTCATTGGGATGATCTTAGCCATCCTTTTCCTGTTCTGTCTTTGTGTACAGTGTGCTCCTGCCATATGTGGCCTTTGTGCTACATCGTGTGTAATGAAACCTGTATCTAGAGACGTGCTAAGTAATAGGATGATGCTACAGCAACATCTTGATGATCTGATGAGTAAAGACCTAGATTCAGACTGACATGGGTTTAGGTGATTGTCTATGTAAGGGCAAAAGGAGGGTCTGAGGTTCCGAGATTCTGAACCCGTTCGATAAAGGTTGTCGTATTGTGACGATTTTGGTATCAGCAGACCGCAAATGACGAATGCGATATGTGTGAGTATTTTCGTCATGTTCAAGTGATGGATTCACTATGAAATATGAGATTCCGTTCTGAACCCTTGGGTTCCATTTTGTGTACGGCACCCATTTTGTGGTTGCCCTCACATAGGCCGATGACTACGGCCAAACGAGTCTTTTAGTACACGTACATCTTTAGCTGACTTTTGAATGACCCGAGCGAAGCTGACTCTCCTGCTTGAGGCCAAACCTGTTAGGCCAGTTCCTTTCCCAGTAGCCGATCGAGATTAAGCATCAAGGCACAGGACATTGTAAACCTTTTATTACACACAACTATTCCTTATCTTGCTCACACCTGTCTCTGCTCCTTTCTTTATGGTTTGTTTACGAGGGGGACGTGCCCGGTTTTATTACGGGTTCGATCGACCTGTCTGATGAAGAATGTTGGGTTCGACCAATAATTGATGATGGGCTGGACAATGAAATGTGGGTTTGTCATGCAATGATTTTTGTCGTGCTTACATGGGATTGGTCAACTGTAACTAAAGAATGTTTGCCTGACGCACAATATTTGGTATAAAAGGAGTGACTTGCTTTGTAAAGTTGAGCAGTCTCCTGAGAACATACTTCTAGGATCTCTGTTACTGGCTGCAGCCAATAAAATTTGATCTCTGACGTCACCGAGAAGTATCCTGTGTCTCTGTATGCTAAGACAGGTGGACTCGAAGGCTTTGGGCGTGTCCCTGACACCGCTGGGTTTAAATCCCGGTCCTTCAAGGGGGGTGCCTCAAGTAGTGGTTCAGCGGCAATAGGACTCTTTCCTATTCCATTCTTGCAGAATGGAAATAGGACGAGCCCTAAAAATAGTCAGAAAGAAAGATAGAGGCTGGGGAAGACAAATGGAAAGAGAGATGCGATGTCAGAGAGGTTGGGGCTCAGATTTGCATGCAGCCACTGGAGAAGCCTGCTTGTGGGGACTGGGAGGAAGGGTGACGAGACGCAGGCCCTGCAGTGAATAATTATGGGAGGAGAGATGCTGGCCTGAGGCAGAGCGCACTATATGGAGAGGGAGGGGGGTGGCCGAGTGCAGGACAAATGCTGCTGGCAGGGGGAAGGCTCGGGCAAGCTCGTGCATGAGGAGCTTGTCACGTGATTCTATTCTCGTGAACTGTTACAAATCCGCCTGCTAGAAATTTTTGGGTTTAACAGTAATAGTTCTCTCTACGAGACCTAAAAAGGGATCTGTATTATGCAGCAGTTAGAGATGAATGAGACAATCGAGCAATTAGGATGGCGTGATGCGAGCTTAATATTTGGTCAAGGGGGAAAACCTTTGCTAGCTTAAATGCTAGCATACAGGGAATTAATTATGCATGCAGTAAGTCTGCTTATTTCTAATGGTCACTACACTCAACAGGTAGTTTTTATGTAGCCCTAGTTTCCCCTAGAATCTATCATATCAATGAGTTAGACATCCTCTCTGGAGCAATATTTAAGAAGAGGTAAAAGTAACTTTAAGCAGATATTTAGCAATATTTCTTGAGCAGTTATAACCTCCATAGGAGTGGCAGTGAATGATGTGAAGATTAGAAAGCTACCCACTTTAGTTGATCACCTCACCACTAACACTGCAAGTGCTTTAAATGTGATGAATATGGAATTGGTTGCAATGAGAGCTATGATCATGCAAAACTGCCTTGCACAGGATTTTCTCCTCGTGAAGGAAGGGAGAGTTTGCAAGCTCATTCATGCGCAGGAATGCTGTGCATACATTCCACGTGTAGGTAAGCAGCTTGACAGCTATATTACTAATATTACAAATACAACACATGAATTAATTAAGCTAGATGAGTCAGGTGTCTGGGAAGGATCAGGATCCATATTCGGATCTATTGGGAAAGGATTCGCTATGGTAGGGGAACGGCTCGGTAGTGTAGGTGGAGGAGATGTGAAATTGCTTCTACCCCAATTCTCCTTGTATTGCTTGGCAGTGCATACCTGCTCGTTTCTTTGAAGTTCTGCATAAAAGGATATGTATTGTGGGTATAGGAAACTGTCAGCATCAAGACAGAGAAAAGACTTGAAGTAAAAGTCGTAGAAATGCAAAGCGACCTGTATGACACCTTGAAGGATTTGATAGATTCCAAGAAGAATATGAAGCTTATGAATGATGTCTTTTAATAAAGAAATTAAGTGATGATTTAGAAATCATGAGAAGGGGGTTGTGAGAGTTATTTCTTTCCTGCCTATTAAACGCACCACTATTTGAGCTTACGCTAACCTAAGTTGGGTTTACACTGTCCTCCATCTTGCATCGACGTCACAACTCGCCACGTGATGGCTATTGCTGTCTCCTCATTCTAAATCAAGAGCTGTTAGAATCACACGACTAAGAGGACAAAGTTCACAGAGATTTCCCTCACAGTAATTCATCAAGGACACTTTAGGCTGTCTCAGGCTACCGTTATACAATGTATCAATTAGCATGCCCAAAGAGACTGTGAGAATGCTTGCAAATCCAATGTATTCTTGCCACGAGAGAAACTCTAATTGTGTTCTGTAGTAAACTGTTTCTTCTTGCTCGTTCCTTATTGGAACACATCCTGAAAACTCTGTATTCATGTAGAATGTATGACTGTCTTTGTTAAAAGTATCGTAAAAGGACATATGGATTTCTATGTATAGAGAGACCCTTTTTGCACATTAGAAGGTGAATTTATGCTGGATTTCACTTAGAGCTCTAACTAGTTCTCTGTACTTATGATCTGTATGCCTTGATACTAAAATATATTTACTTATGTCCTGTTCTACCCAATTTGCCTTTTACAATTTATATAAAGCATTGAAATGACTATCCTTTTCTGTCATTCTTACAAGAAAGTTTATCACCTACTACTGAGCTTAACCTACTTCGTTACCAAAGTGACCACTTCAGTCGGTGAGCATCAAAGTCCGTTTTGGAACGACATAGGTTCCGGTCCTACACGTTGGCACGCCCCATGATTTGGATTTTAGAATAAGATTGAACGCCGACACTGTACAGTGTCTCACTGCATGCCAGGCTCCTGTGTCATCTTCTCCTGTGCCCTCCTCTTCTGTGCCCTGCCTCATTTGCCCTCCACTCCTGCCCCCTCCTTCTGTCCTCTTCTCCTGTGCTCCTCCATCCTGTGCCCTGCCTCCTGTGCCCTCCTCTCCAGCCCTCTCCTTCTGTCCTCTTCTCCTGTGCCCTGCCTGCTGTGCCCTCCACTCCTGCCCCCTCCTTCTGTCCTCTTCTCCTGTGCTCCTCCATCCTGTGCCCTCCTCTCCAGCCCTCTCCTTCTGTCCTCTTCTCCTGTGCTCCTCCATCCTGTGCCCTGCCTCCTGTGCCCTCCTCTCCAGCCCTCTCCTTCTGTCCTCTTCTCCTGTGCTCCTCCATCCTGTGCCCTCCTCTCCAGGCCTCTCCTTCTGTCCTCTTCTCCTGTGCTCCTCCATCCTGTGCCCTGCCTCCTGTGCCCTCCTCTCCAGCCCTCTCCTTCTGTCCTCTTCTCCTGTGCTCCTCCATCCTGTGCCCTCCTCTCCAGGCCTCTCCTTCTGTCCTCTTCTCCTGTGCTCCTCCATCCTGTGCCCTGCCTCCTGTGCCCTCCTCTCCAGCCCTCTCCTTCTGTCCTCTTCTCCTGTGCTCCTCCATCCTGTGCCCTCCTCTCCAGGCCTCTCCTTCTGTCCTCTTCTCCTGTGCTCCTCCATCCTGTGCCCTGCCTCCTGTGCCCTCCTCTCCAGCCCTCTCCTTCTGTCCTCTTCTCCTGTGCTCCTCCATCCTGTGCCCTCCTCTCCAGGCCTCTCCTTCTGTCCTCTTCTCCTGTGCTCCTCCATCCTGTGCCCTGCCTCCTGTGCCCTCCTCTCCAGCCCTCTCCTTCTGTCCTCTTCTCCTGTGCTCCTCCATCCTGTGCCCTCCTCTCCAGGCCTCTCCTTCTGTCCTCTTCTCCTGTGCTCCTCCATCCTGTGCCCTCCTCTCCAGCCCTCTCCTTCTGTCCTCTTCTCCTGTGCCCTGCCTGCTGTGCCCTCCACTCCTGCCCCCTCCTTCTGTCCTCTTCTCCTGTGCTCCTCCATCCTGTGCCCTCCTCTCCAGGCCTCTCCTTCTGTCCTCTTCTCCTGTGCTCCTCCATCCTGTGCCCTGCCTCCTGTGCCCTGCCTCCTGTGCCCTCCACTCCAGCCCTCTCCTTCTGTCCTCTTCTCCTGTGCCCTGCCTCCTGTGCCCTCCTCTCCAGCCCTCTCCTTCTGTCCTCTTCTCCTGTGCTCCTCCATCCTATGCCCTCCTCTCCAGCCCTCTCCTTCTGTCCTCTTCTCCTGTGCCCTGCCTGCTGTGCCCTCCACTCCTGCCCCCTCCTTCTGTCCTCTTCTCCTGTGCTCCTCCATCCTGTGCCCTCCTCTCCAGGCCTCTCCTTCTGTCCTCTTCTCCTGTGCTCCTCCATCCTGTGCCCTGCCTCCTGTGCCCTGCCTCCTGTGCCCTCCACTCCAGCCCTCTCCTTCTGTCCTCTTCTCCTGTGCCCTGCCTCCTGTGCCCTCCTCTCCAGCCCTCTCCTTCTGTCCTCTTCTCCTGTGCCCTGCCTCCTGTGCCCTCCACTCCAGCCCTCTCCTTCTGTCCTCTTCTCCTGTGCCCTGCCTCTTGTGCCCTCCTCTCCAGCCCTCTCCTTCTGTCCTCTTCTCCTGTGCTCCTCCATCCTATGCCCTCCTCTCCAGCCCTCTCCTTCTGTCCTCTTCTCCTGTGCCCTGCCTGCTGTGCCCTCCACTCCAGCCCTCTCCTTCTGTCCTCTTCTCCTGTGCTCCTCCATCCTATGCCCTCCTCTCCAGGCCTCTCCTTCTGTCCTCTTCTCCTGTGCTCCTCCATCCTGTGCCCTGCCTCCTGTGCCCTGCCTCCTGTGCCCTCCTCTCCAGCCCTCTCCTTCTGTCCTCTTCTCCTGTGCTCCTCCATCCTATGCCCTCCTCTCCAGCCCTCTCCTTCTGTCCTCTCATACAGCACATAGAGCAACAGCACGTGTGTGGTTCGGCGCTGCACACTACCAGTGCTCTCTCTTCTGTGCCACCCTTCTGTGCACAGTCAGTCTCTTTTCATGTACTGCACCGCACAGAGGTGGAGCGGAAATACAAACAAGAGGGGGAGGAAAAGGTTTCTGTCACAGTAACAACAAGCATTTGCAATGCAACAGATCTCGCTTTGCGAGACTTAAAGCTACTAGCATTGCAAAGTACAATGCATTTTATTTTATTTTAAAAGCCAAAACATAAAAAAAAGACATTGTAATTTACCATGCGAATAGCTCAAATGCGCGGGAATGAGAGATCTATTGCATTGCAAATGTATGTTGTCTTTTGAACCTTTTTTTTCTCTCTATGTGCCGAGGCTGCACCAGGTATTGCAGTACCTTCAGGAATGGTGCACTTCCTTACCTAGGGATAACAATGTTGTTTAAACCAAAAGGAGAAAACAAAGACAAACTCTGTAAAGTGGTGCTAATGTGTGTAGTTGTGAGTAACACCAATCTGGCCACTTTACAACCACTGAGGAGGAGGAGCGAGAGAGACAGAAGGAGATGTAATAAGTGGAAGAAAGAGAGGGGGGGAAGCAGCTGGTAGCAGCAAAGCAGGAGACGCGAACACTTGTTCAAAGAAACACGAGAAAAGAAAAGTAGCTCTTCCTGGTAAACTCTGTGAAGTGTTGCTATTGTGTGTGGTTGTGAATAAAAGCAATGTGAGCACTTTACGACCACTGAGAGAAGGAGAGGCAATACCTGGAAGAGAGAGGTGGAGGGGCAGAAGTGAACACCAGTGTTTAAAGAAACAAGATAAAAGGAAAGTAATGCTTCATTGGAAAACTCGGTGAAGTGTCGCTAATGAATGCGGATGTAAATATGACCAATCTGGCAGCGTTTTGTATTTTGACCGTTTTTTGTGTCTGCTCCAAGGCTGTGCCGCTTATGCATGCCTATTTATTTATAGGGCCGACCAGACCATCAGGTAGAGCAGCGCCTCAGATAATAGAATTAAGAGACATGAAAATAAGAAGCTATAAGGTTTATCAAAGAAACAGGCACAGTAACAGTTCATGTCTTAAGAATATGCCGAGGGGGACGGTTTACATGTCCCTGCTGCACCCCCACTCTGAGAGGGCCCCATGTATGTGTGCGCCTATTTGTGCATGCCTGAGAGCAGACAAGGGCTGCAGGCGAGAACGTGTGGGATAAAACAAGGGAGAAGCGGCAGAGGAGAAAGTTTCTGGATTATAAATAGCGCCATTTGACTAAAACCACCCGATTCTCTTTTTTGAAGTTTTAAAATTACAAACATAAAAGAAAGATGTTTATTTACTATTAGCCTATCAATTTAAATATCAGAGCCCGGCAGCATCTGTATAAACACGTTACACATCTCTGCGGCGCCCCCTGCGCCCCGCTGTGGCATCGCCCACATTCGCTCGAGAAGAACAGGACACATTGTTACTCAGTCAGGCGAGCTCAAACAGCGCTGGTACGGCTTCCTTTTTTAATAAGCAACATCATGCTATTTACATTTTGTTTTACGTGATCACTGTTATTCTCACATTTTGCAACAGTGTGTTTATTTTGTAATTGGCATGTCTTCCAATTTAAACCTTTGGGGCTGCAGTGTCACTGCCTGGGAAGTTGATGTTGAATGAAATGGGGGCGGCTGCCCTGCGACTCCTTGGGAAGGTGAAACCTTCTGACAGCAGTGGGGGACAGGAGAGCAGCTCAATGTATAGATTTGTCAGTGTCCTTGCGTAAAAGCTGAAGTGCACTATACAGCTGTATACATACACATACCAAGTCAAGTCAATATAAACTTTATTTCGGCAATGACTGCCATAAAAGCCACTTCATTAACAACAACACGTATTAAAATAGCCGACTCAAATTAGAAGGGGTGGGGATTGGGAACAAAGTGCTGATGCATTTTTCATATAGATCCAAAGGTACATTAAACAAAGACACACATGATGATTAAGGGCAGCATATCGCAACTTATGGGATGAGAGCATCTGTGGGCCATTTCATATAAAAATATAAATAAATAAATGATTAAGCTAAAAGCATGATTACAAAATAAGCATCAGTTAAGCACATTTAAAATCGAGGAGAACAATATTAGATAGGCAGCATCATTTTGTTTCACAACCTTAACTTTTCACTAAACGTTTACGCTTACACCACATCGCAAAAAAGAACTTTGTTATGGCAGCAACGAACACTGGATGTGTTTCATCCTTGAATAGCCTAAGAACCTCGCTAAAGTTTCAGATTCCTAAATTCCTGCAAAGTTGGAGAACCCATTTTGATCTTGCTGCCTTATAGGCAGAACAAAAAATGATTACACGCGCCTCTGTTTCTTCCATCTCATTACACCCAGGACATATTCGTGTATTAGCTCCAGGCCAATTATTAGAAAATTCATATAAAGGGAGCGTCCGTGTCGGAGTTGGAGAAACAATTTCTTTGCTAGAAATGGTTGAATGAGGTCTAGGGCCGGCTCCAGTTTGTAGAGTAACTTAACATCGAGAAACCTGGTGGTTAAACTTGATGTCTGTGTCACCCTATAGATACACATAAGCTGGTGTTCTTTAATGGCAGAATGTAGTGTCTGTTTAGAGGTAGCGGGCATGTGAAGACCATAAATCACTCCTTCCAATTTGACGGAAGGTGTTTCGAATATAGGATAACCACGGAATTTTCCCCACCCCCAGAGTGACCATGACTGAGTTTAATTCCTCTCTATAATTGGCCAGCTCAGGAGTACTCCATAGGCGTCGCCAATAAAGTAATGGACGAGAGGCAATCACTTCGGCAATGGGGAGGATGCCTAGATCCATCCGTAAGGTGATTAGAGGGGTACTATTTGGAAGACCCAAGAGTTGCCTTAAAAGTTATTCTCAGTCGCGATCATGGTTTTAATCTGAGAGTGGCCCCCTAATTCTGCTCCATACAAGGAAGTACCCCTTACTTGAACTTTATAAATTTCTACAGGGGGGCAATAACCTTAACTGCACAGCTTCTATGAACTTTTAGAATTCCCCCACTGACCTGGATGAGTTTTAAATTCGCCTTTCGAATCTGCGGCCTCAGTCCATGGTGTAATTTAGGGTGAGCCCTAGATAGTCAAAGACAGGCACTTTCTCGAGAGCAAGTAAGTCAATTTTGGGGTGTGGGCAATTTGTAGTGTCTGCATGAAAGACCATGTACTTAGTTTTCTTTAAATTCACCTCAAAGTTCCTTTTCTTGCAAAACAAGCTAAATGTCTCTAAGACACGCTGCATCCCCATAGGTGTTTTAGATAGGAGCAGCGTGTCATCCGCAAACATTAGAGCTGGAATTTTGCGGTTTGCTAGTTTAGGAGAATCTATATCCTTAACTGCTTAGAGATCCACGATTAGCCCATTTAGAAAAAGGGAAAAGAGTGTTGGGGCAAGGACGCAACCTTGTCTTACGCCTTTCTCTAC
Organism: Lissotriton vulgaris; assembly: GCF_964263255.1. Lineage (NCBI taxonomy): Eukaryota > Metazoa > Chordata > Amphibia > Caudata > Salamandridae > Lissotriton > Lissotriton vulgaris. The sequence continues at coordinate 1,907,622,022 of NC_141694.1, forward strand.
AGGAATCAGAGCTGAGAGTTCCCCTCCATTCCCATACCTAATTCTAGCGAAAGTGCCTTCAAGAAGATGTTTGAGCTGTTGGCAAAGGTAAACAGTAGCCCCCATTTCTAACAGGAGGCCCCATAGCTGGTCTCGGTCTACCAAGTCAAATGCTGACTTGAGGTCCACGAAAGTTAAGTGAAGTGACCCTCCCTCCAAGATGATGGTTTTCCAATAGATCAGTTGAAGTCTAAACAACTGATCTACAGTTGAGGTTTTAGATCTAAATCCCACTTGGAAAGTGCTCAGTATGTTTTGGTCATCCATCCAAATCTGGAATCTTCCCAAAAGAATACTGGCAAAGATCTTTTGCGATACGTCAATGAGGCTAATAGGCCTATAATTAGCCGGTTCTAAGGGACAGCCTTTTTTTTAAATAGGAATAATCTCGGCACCCGCCCTTCGTTTGGGGGGTGTCAAGCCATGAAAGATTGAATTAAAAAGGGACCGCAGATAAGGAGCACAAACTACCTGCTCGGATTTGTATAGATTTCCTAGGACCCTATCCAATCCAGGTGCCTTATTTGGCCTAACTTTGGCCAGGGCCCCTGATACCTCAACCAAGGAGCAAGGGGGGATGTCGGCAGATGGAACATATATAGAGTCAATCGCTGATGGCCCCAATTCAACAGTTCCCACATGAGACTTTGAATATAACTTTTCAAAGTGGGATCGCCAGTCTTCCTCCCGAAGGTTTGGCTCAATTGCATTCTTACCCTCGGGTTTGCCTGTCTTCACCAGGTTCCAAAACCCTCTAGTGTCCCTATCATCTAGGGCTTTCTTAATAGACTGCCACCAATCGCTCTCCCATTCAGATTTTACATTTAAAATGATTTTCTTAAAAGAAGCCCTAGCTTCCCTAATGAGTGCAACATCCCCCTCTCGTAGGTTGATCAACAAATCGGTCCTTGCTTCTGTACATGCCCTATTGTACCAAGGACTGTTACCTCTTTCTTCCTTTCTTTTCCTGGTTGGAGGAGTATAGAAAAACTCTGCCAGAATTCCAACCAAGTCCTGATGGTTTACGCCCAACTCCTTTAAGTATTCAATATCACTACAACTATCTAGAATGGAGCGAGCCTTTACCAGAAAGGGTATAATAGATTTAAATAAAGAAGCCTTTGCCTCAGATATTTGTATACATGTTCCCCAACTGATTCTTCTCCCTCCCTCTATAGCAATTAGATTAGGGGTGGGCTGGGAAATCTCAGCATGCCCTGCTGCCAAATGACACCAATCCAAGGTAATAACGAATGGGTTATGATCGCTTTCAGGACGAGACTGAACCAAGAAATTCACTATCCTTTGCCAGAAGTCCACCTTCACCAAAATATAATCTATTGTGGACGCCTGGCAATTTCTTTCAAAGGTGTGTTTCCCTGGGTTGTCCGCAAACAGTCAACCATTACACGCACTCAGGGAATACTTAAGGGTCAGTGAGGACAGCTGCAAAGCTAGAGGGGTCCAACCCTTCAACGGGTAATGATTGCACGGTGGGATTCCCCACAAAACATCCTCATCACTCGTTAAAGAGTGGGATAGACCATTTAGAGGTTCAAAGTGGGAATTAAAGTCCCCACCAATAATGGGGAAGACTTGCTCAGGTAACGTAGAAAGAAGGGCGGACAAGCAGTCTAACGTCTGTGCGGTCTGCTCATACTTAACAGGGCGTGAGTATACATTGACAATAGCCACCTTAGGGAAATTGTTAAGAGAGAGTATAATGCATAAAATATCGGGGGAGTGAGTGTCTATCGGCTTAACTACGCAACCGAGATGTGTAGCAACCCAGATGCCCAACCCCCGGGAGGGCCTCCCCTTTGGCCCCTGGATGGCTGCTTTACTGTATGTGGCAAACCCTACTTTGTGCAACGGCTTCAATGCCCAGGTCTCCTGAAATAGGGAAATCTCGTGGTTAACGATAAAATCGCCCCACTCAGGGTTATCCATTTTTGCTTTTAGTCCAGCTATATTCCAGGACAATATCCTTAAGCCTGGCAGTATAGCTGCATTAGTTCTCTGCGGGCCCATGGTTTCAGCATTGGAATTGTGGTGGCTCGCTAATTCCCCTTTATCATTCTCTATTTGGACCCGATCATTACTTGTCAGCAGGGGGTTATCAGACACCACCACTTCCTGAGCCTTTTTGATTCCTATGGCGTGGGGGAGAAAGATAAGTTCTCCCTGGGTAGCAGTAGTAATTTGAAAGTTCCCAGCCTTACCAAATGGGCTGCTGTTTATAACCCCCTCAGTGTCATCATCGGCTCCCCTAACGGTCCAATAAAGAGGGGGCGTTAACAAGGATCTCTGGGGCCTGCAGTGGCTGATGGCTTCCTCCTTGCACTGAAGTATAATTATAATTATCAGCCGTGACAATATGCTGCTCTGGTGACCTTGTGTGCCTTAGATCACCCAGGGAGGATTGTTTCGATAGCAAGGGATCCATACCTTGGTATGGTATAAATGGTATAAATACCAAGGCTGAATACAACTCAAGAGTCCAAAACGTCTAAATATCACTAACCTTGTGATGGTAGTTAGATAAGAGGGGGGGCCCGGCCAGGGGCGCAACTAGGTCTTAATTTCGGGGGGGGCTAACATGGCAGATGAAGGGGCGTGGCTAATGTTAATCAATGGGGCGGAGCTAAAATGGCAGATAATCAGGATCGGTTAATGCTCCGGTCAAGCCGAGAAAAAAATGTGGTGAATTCTGCATTTGAAACTGGACAACAATTAAAGCACACATTTTTGTTAATTTGATGCGTTTATATGCACACACACACACCCACATTTCCTTAAAACCCTACAACCCTTCAACTCATACCAACCCTAAAATTGCCCCCCTGGCACCCCAAAGCCTATACCTACCCTGAACCCTAAAATTAACCCAAAACCCATACCCACACTGAACCCCAAAATTACTCCTGGCACCCTAAAACCCATTGCCACCCTGAACTCTGAAATTACCCCCTGACACCCCAAAACCCATACCCACCCTGAACCCTAAAATTACCCCTGGCACCCCAAAACCCATACCCACCTGAACCCTAAAATTACCCCTGGCACCCCAAAACCCATACCCGCAGTGATCCCTAAAATTACACCCTTGCCCCCCAAACCCATACTCACCCTGAATCTTAAAATTACCACTAGCACACCAAAACACATACCCACGCTGAACCCTAAAATTAACCCCCTCACACCCTAAAACCCATACCCGCCCTGAACCCTAAAATTACACCTGGTACCCCAAAACCCATACCCATCCTGATCCCTAAAATTACCCCCCCCCCAGGCACCCCAAAACCCTTACCCACCCCACACCCTAAAATTACCCCCTGGGACCCCTAAACCCATTACCACCCTGAACCCTAAAATCACCCCCCTGGAGCCCCAAAACCCATACCCGCCCTGAACCCTAAAATTACCCCTGGCACCCCAAAACCCATACCCACCCTGAACCCTAAAATTACCCCTGGCACCCCAAAACCCATACCCGCAGTGATCCCTAAAATTACACCCTTGCCCCCCAAAACCCATACTCACCCTGAATCCTAAAATTACCCCTGGCACACCAAAACACATACCCACGCTGAACCCTAAAATTAACCCCCTCATACCCTAAAACCCATACCAGCCCTGAACCCTAAAATTACTCCTGGCACCCCAGAAACCATACCCATGCTGAACCATAAATTACCCTCTTGCCCCCCAAAACCCATACCCACTCTGAACCTTAAAATTACCCCAGGCACCCCAAAACCCATACCCATGCTGAACCATACATTCCCCTCTGGCACCCCATAACCCATATCCACCCTGAACCCTAAAATAGCCCCCTGACATTCCAAAACCCACACCTGCCCTAAACCCTAAAATTACCCCTGGCACTATAAAACACATACCCACGCTGAACCCTAAAATTAATCCCATGGCACCCCAAAACCCACTCCCACCCTGAACCTTAAAATTACCCCTGGCACCCCAAAACCCATACCCATGCTGAACCATAAATTCCCCCCGGCATCCCATAACTCATACCAACCCTGAACCATAATTCCCCCCTGAAACCCCATAACCCATTCCCACCCTAAACCCTAAAATTGCCCCCTGACACCCCAAAACCCACACCTGCCCTGAACCCTAAAATTACCCCTGGCACACCAAAACACATACCCACGCTGAACCCTAAAATGTTCCCTGGCACCCCATAATCCATACCCACCCTGAACCCTAAAATAGCCCCCTGACATCCCAAAACCCACACCTGCCCTGAACCCTAAAATTACCCCTGGCACACCAAAACACATACCCACGCTGAACCCTAAAATGTCCCCTGGCACCCCAAAACCCATACTCACCTTGAACCCTAAAATTGCCCCCTGGAACCCCAAAACCCATACCCGCTCAGAACCCTAAAATTACCCCCTGGCACCCCAATCCGTAACCCACCCTGAACCATAAAATTACTCACTGGCACCCTAAAACCCACACCCACCCTGAACTCTAAAATTACCCACTACCACCACAAAAAAAAAATGAACACTACAAACTTACACTACATTTGCATATTTGGAGGGGACTGTCCTCTTTGACGTTTCTATGTATGTAAGTCAAGAACAACATTCAAAGTAACCTAGACATGCAGGCAGTGGGTAATGCTGTACTGAAAAATGCATTAAAGTTACTGGGACTTACATAAATAAAAAACTGCTGCCTGCTCCTCTGATACTATACTGTGGAGGCTGGCTCATCAGCAGCACTGTGTCCTGGCATCCAGCCCCTCGAAGGTCTCAGAGTAGATAGGTGGGGGTCAAATGGCTCCTGGATTCTCCTTGCCTGGGCCTCCTCTGCTTCTTCCCTGGTGCCCTTGGATGCGAAAATAGAAAGATCCATGGCCCTGTTCACCATTTATCTGGTGAGCAGCGCCTTCGATGTGAATTCCATGCCATCCAAGTACACAGACAGCAGGGGCAAAGGGATGGCCAGTGCAGGTGATGCTTTTCCTTTGTAAATTAATTCCTGCTGGCATCATAGCCCAGGGGTTGCTGTCTGCGCACTTGTATGAAATACACATCTATACAAGTGCACAGACAGCACCCCATGGGCTATGACGCCAGCAGAAATTCCTTTACAAAGGAAAAGCATCACCTTAACTGGCCAGCCCTTTCCCCCTGCTGTGAAAAGCATCACCTTAACTGGCCAGCCCTTTCCCCCTGCTGTGCACTTCACACCCCATGCTCACAAGCGATCAAGTGCTTAGGTGAAATCCCTGCCTTCAGGCAAGGATTTCACCTCGCGGCGCCACCGTAAAGGAAAACAAGAGGTGGGGGCAGGAAGTCACTCATTGAAGCAGAGGCTGGCTGGCTCGGGCTGCTGGGCCTCTCAGAAAGCATTAAAAAAATCATTCTCCGATCGGATGCTATCTTGCACCATTTCAGTGCGTGTAATCTTAGCCCGGGCAGAGGAGGCGACGGGGGGGGCTGAAGCCCGGTGAGCCCAATGGGTGTTGTGCGCCTGGGCCCGGCCCGGCCTCTCTCGGTCTCGAACGGGCCAAAACCGGCCCGCCCTTGGTCCAGGCCCGCCCTCCGTGTCCCACGCCGCGGGAGCCTGAGCATCCTTTTAGGCGCCTCTGGCGCTGTCTGCTGGCTTGCGCGCCGCAGGGGATGCTGGGAGGTGTAGTTTCCCTCCCCTCTGGCATCCGTCCCGAAGAAAATGCCCCCCAGTGACTCTCGGCGGTGGCGGCTCCTTCCCCAGCGGTACCTCCACGTGGAATCAGGTAAGGAAGTGACTCTTGGCAGTGTCGGCGATTAGGAATGAGCTCCCACAAGCGTTGGTACTGCTTCCTTTTTTAATAAGCAACATCATGCTATTTACATTTTGTTTTACGTGATCACTGTTATTCTCACATTTTGCAACAGTGTGTTTATTTTGTAATTGGTATCTCTTCCAATTCTAAATCTTTGGGGCTGCAGTGTCATTGCCTGGGACGTTGATGTTGAATGAAATGGGGGCGGCTGCCCTGCGACTCCTTGGGAAGGTGAAACCTTCTGGCAGCAGTGGGGGACAGGAGAGCAGCTCAATGTATAGATTTGTCAGTGTCCTTGCGTAAAAGCTGAAGTGCACTATACAGCTGTATACATACACATACCTATCTCTCTATTAAATATGGTCTTCCTCTAGTTACACTAAAAAGACTAATATATTTCTAAAGACTTAAACTCCTGTTCTTATTAGATTTTTTTTGTTGACTTATTTCTTTGTCATGTTTGTGTTAGTCTTTCTGCGACTCTCTGCCTAATGTCCTGACATGCTAAGTCAAGAGATTAAAAGAATGAAAAAACTAGATGTACAGTACTCCAGCACTCACACTTTACGTCTCAAAGTGTCTTCGTCTCACCTGAAGCTCTCCCGACCGTAGCCACCCTCAAGGCCCCCGCTGACTGATTCAAACTTGGAAGAAACATTTAGGTCTGTTAAATCGTTGGCATGTTCAAAAAGCGTCAAACCTCACTGGATAATTGATATCAAGAACCATGATTCCGCCTCCTGCGTGTTGTAGTTCTGGTGTAACCCTTTTCCCCTGCGGACCACTATTGTCCACATTGTAATTCGTAGACTCTCAGAGGGAGAGTACCTGCACTTCTCAGAAACTAGCAGGTGCTCTGCTACAGGGTATCTGCACTTCTATTTTCCTATTATAGCACTGTCATTGCGTCAGAGCCTCCCGGTGAAATGGAGCTATGTGACTATCAGCTCCCTAGGGAATATCCCTGCCTCTTATAGGTTCACCTGGCACAGTTACAAAAGACCCAAATGCTGGGCACCGAAACGCGCGTTGGCGTTCTATAATCTGTCCTGCCATTGTATTTGTCACCTGATCTCTCATCGTGTGATGGAGAGTCTGATTTGGACAGCAATTTAGTGCTACATCTGACGCTGGAAGGATGATGAGTGTGAAATAAATGAAGGATGCTTGGGTATACTTGACTTGTATGGGTGTTTTCTAAATGAGTGTGATTGTTGCACAGTTTGATTGTAGACATGTGGGTGTGTGTTGGGGTGTGTATTGATTTATCTATTGTACTGAATCACTTTTTGATTTGATCCCTCTGACATGAAATTGCATACTAAAAATTGAATGTAAAAGAAATAAAAGAATGTTTATATTTTTCTAAATATGTGGTCTTGTTTCTGGTACGAGTGAGCTCATATTTGCACCTTGTAAAATCAGGACTCTAATTGAGCCTATATATTAAACAGAGGGGGCAGGCCTTTTCTCTTTGTTTTTGAAGTATCTGAATTTTCCCCTGCCTGTCTGCCCCATATTATTAACTTCAGGGGGCCCCTTTTCTTATTGACACACATAGATGAGACTAATACATTTACTTAGCTGCCAAACTTTCCTGTCTCAGATGCGAGCCATTGCAGTTTAACTATTCCTGCATGTTGTGAAGGACGCAAGCCTGAGGGGAGTCTTCTCGGTGCCAGGCTCGTGGATTTTGTGGCAACCTTGAAGGATGAGGTCAGCCTTGTTGGTCATGAGAACTTAAGCAACGTGAGGGGGGGCAGTGGGAGAGGGAAGGCCGTCCACTTCTCTCCTGCTTTTAACCGTTCTGCATTCCTTACATTCCTACAAGCTTTGCCACCTCCCTCCTGCTCCTGTAAAAGACAAGCGCGCGGTGGGAGCGTGTGAGGCAGAGGAGACGCCATGCGCCCGGACATCGCCTGTCCGTGCGTGCACATGGTTTGTCTCCCTTCGCTCACCAAAGCCACAACAATAGAGTCTCGCCAAGCTAAGCAGCGCATGGGCTGCGTTCGCTTGGCGAGACCTAAAAAGGGGTGGTTTCGAAAGCTAGAGACAAGAGGAAATCAGCTGCTGTGGAAGCGGGGTACATAGAAAAGGCAACCGACTATGCAGGGATGACCACCTTTAGAGCAAGGGAAGCTGGGAAAATGACTGAAGGACACACCACATACTAGGTGGAAAGAATTAAGTAAGAACAATTAATAAACATGATGACTTACCAGCAGGAACAGCTTCTGAGGCAGGGGCACTGCCGGCAGCACCATCGCCGTGCGCCCCGTCCATGCTGCTGCTGCTCTTCCCACACTTGGCCAGCTTTTCTTCAACTTTATCTTTTCAGAAATGAGCAAAGATACAAATATACATGATTCATCATTATCATCAACTTTATTTCGCATTCAAATAATTGCATAAAAGTACATAACATAATAAATAATATACATCATATAAAAAGCATCTTTTCAGCCAAAACAGGTTAAAAAACATAACTTAAAATGCAGTATCAAATTCAAAGGGACGAATATGAGGTTAAAATTGTGTCATTCAATAGTACCAATAGCATAATTGCAGCGTTGCAACCACAAGGTTAGTAGTGCAGACTCTGGGCATGTGCCCCCTATGGTATAATGTTCACCTTTCTGATCTTTAAGATGGCAGGTAAAACATTTGCAATCATAAAACATATATGTGGGGTTTCCAGTAATTGAAGGGTTACAAGGGTCTGGTTTTGTGAATGTTTAGCGTGTAAATTTGGGCTGAATACCCAGCCATTAGCGGAATGTAATTCAGTCTAAATCTGACCAGTACAAAAAGATGTCTGCTATTAGGAACAAATAAAAGAAAGATAGGTGCCCAGTATTCACAGTTGGTGATGCTCGTTATGTGATAATTTTGGTTTTAGTTTGATTTTTTTGACACCTATCTTGGGTGCATTTAGCGATAAAAAGTTATTTTAATCTGGATTTAGACAGGTTGGCCCCTCAGGCCGCAGTGGAGTACATGCAGGCTGCACCAGTGACTCCGCTACTAGAGTCAGCAGCGACCAGCTTGGAGGCAAATTTCAGGTCTGATGAAGTCCTTCAGGCCATTCTGGGCCTTTCCATTGGGAAGGCCCCAGGCAAAGATGGCTTCCCAGTCGATTTCTATAAAATGTTCGCCCCAGACCTTGCCCCTCTCCTGGCGCGTCTGTTCAACACCTTTAGCTCGACTGGAACGCTTGCTCCATTGATGTCCATGGCAGAGGTAGTGGCCATCCCCAAACTGGGGAAGGACCCCTAAGAGTGCACGCCATACTGACCCATCTCTTTGCTTAATGTTGATCTGAAGATCTTTACTAGCATCTTAGCTTCCCGGCTCGCTCCTCATATGCAGGGCCTGGTGGACCCGGACCAGTCGGGCTTTACCCCGAATCGCAATTGTAGTGATGGTACCCGTCGACTGTGCCACCTCTTGGACAAGATGCAGCGAACCCAGATCCCAGCGATACTTCTGTCGGTGATTGCTACAAAGGCCTTCGACCAGGTCCATTGGCCTTATTTACACCAGGTCCTCTGCTGGATTGGTCTAGGGGAGCGATTCAGGAAATGGGTGAACTACGTCTACCACAGTCCGCAAGCCCGCATCAGGGTCAATGGGGTGGTATCCCAACCCTTTCAGATCAGGCAAGGTAAGAGGCAGGGGTATCCCCTCTCCCCTCTCCTGTTTGCGCTCTATATGGAGCCATATGCTGAAAGGGTCCGCCAGCTCCCTATGGTCTCCGGGTTCCGGATGGGAGACAGGGAGCACAAGATTTGGTTGTACACGGGTGATGTGCTGCTTTTTTTAACATACCCGTTGCTGTGTCTTTCCCCTTTGTAGGTGGAGGGCGATGCCTTCAGTGCTGCGTCGGGATTCAAAATCAACATGGCAAAGTCCCTGGCACTCAGCCTCACGCCACCAGCCGAGGACTAACGTCAGCTAATGGTGCACTTCCCATTTACTTGGGCCACTAGCGGCATCACATACCTGGGGATCGGGGTGTTTTCGACAACCGCAAAGATTGCCCAAGTGAACTATTCGAGTTACTGGCCAAGGTTCATCAACAACCGAACAATTGGAGGAAGCATGTCCTCTCCTGGCTGGGCAAAATAGCAGCCGTCAAAATGACGGTCCTGCCCTGTATTCTTTACATAATGCAGACACTTCCCCTATGTCCACCACCCACAATCTTGGCCCAACTGGAGCACCTGCTTGATAGCTTCATCTGGGGGGGAAAGAAAGCTCATATGGCACGTCATCTCATGTACCTGAGCGGGGGGGACTCAGAGTCCCACATCTAGGGTTCTATTATGAGGCAGCACAATTGCGCTGGATACTGGAATGGTAACAACTAGAGTCAGAAAAACACTGGTGCTTCATGGATATGGGTGTGGCAGGGATCCCTGTTTGGAAGGTTCCCTGGCTCCCCAAACGCCATCGCCTGTTATGCACTTGCCTCTCCCCGGTCTTGTGTTCCAAGATGAAAGTGTGGGACAAGGTACAGGAGATATGTCAACTATCCACCGCTGTATCTCCCTTGACCCCTTTTATTGGAAATCTGGATTTTCCCCCAGCTCTTGTACTTAAAATGGCAGGAAGCAAACTCAGCGCCTGGGCGACCTTTTTTGATGTGCAGGAAGTCATGGACTTTCCCCAACTGGTAAAGAGGTACAGGAACCCCAAAGAAGCGTACTGGCAGAACCTGGCATTGCACCATTGGGTCACACAGGCTCACGTCCGCGTGCACACAGTTTGGCTCCTTACCAAGTTTGAGCTTTGGTATGTCACCCGCATGTCAAATAAGCACCTCTAGTCGGGCATTTATGGTTTCCTCAACAAGGCTAAGAATCCAGCTAAGTCTCCAGTGTAGGTGGAAATCTTAACTGGGGCAAGAGTTTTCCCTAAAGGAGTGGGTGGACATTATACACAGAGTCCGAGCCTCATCATGCAGTACCTCAGGGAAGGAGATGCTCCTAAAAATTGTGAACTATTTGTATTATACCCCAGCATGTGTCGGCTAATGGAAACCACGCAGCAGCGATCTTTGTTGGCGCAACTGCGGCCAGACAGGCACACTGTCCCACATTTTATGGCACTGCCCCAAGATACAGGCCTACTGAGACGCTGTACTACCTTTGGTGGATCACATCTACCAGATAGAGCTCCCCAGATTCCCTAGTTATATCCTGCTGGGGCTTCCCAACCCCCTCGTGTATCCTCTCAGGTCCTGCAGGGGCAGGCTAATCACTCTGGCCCTGGGGGCAGCTAAGCAGGCTCTCCTAGCTAGGTGGGGCACAGAGGCCAACCCAACAAAACTAGATTGGTTGCATAGACTGTGGGAAGTGGTGGAGATGGAAAGGATCACTACTGGGATTAATCGCACGTTGCCCAAAGTTGATAAGACTTGGGGGTCCACAGTGGCATATTTATCCTCTGAGTTCGTTGAGCTCACCCGCCCACGCTACTTACGAGTTCTGCAATTTCCCACTACTTCCCCCACTGACAAGCTGCCATCCCAGGTGGAGCTACCAACGAGTGAGGCCTAGATCCCTGCCATGTCGTACATTGGGTAATGGGTAGATCTCTGTCAGTATTCTCTCTTGGTCCTCTTAGGCTCTTTTCTGCTCTTTTTCACCACTTCTAATCTCTTCTTTCCTTAAAATCTGACTGCTTACACTGTTCCCTGCCGACCAGCGGTTGTAGGTGGGCGTATTGTTAAAGCTTATAACAAAACAAACAAAAAACGATTTAAACCATAACCTGATTTTAGAGAAAGATTTGCACTCGGAGAATGAATTAAACAGAAACGCTAGGTCTAATTCGCTATAAGACTGTTTCACATATGTTTGCCAGGTAATCGAGGAAGCTCGGTCCAAAGATAAAATATCCTTTAACACTATTTGGATGAAAGGGACCGATTTCCTCTTCCAGATTGAAAGCCAGGCTAAAAGCAGGGCCTTTTTCAAGGTGTCAGATATAAACGGACAATCTAGTTCATTATGAACTATGGGACACTTTCATCAAGCTAGGCAATTGCGATTCCTTATTAGCGATTATTAGCGAAATCGCTGTTCTTAAGTGGTTTTTGCATTGCATTTAAGGAATCGCAAATTGTGATTCCTTAAATGCAATCACAATTTGAGAAATCGCAAATTATTGTGAATTCTCAAATTGCGAGTGCCTTGAACCTTGATGTATCGCAAATGGCTAATTTTTGTGAATCGCACTGTTTGTGCTCGCAATAATGGTTGATGCATGTGCTTGTATGATGTTTGGGCAAGCGCTAGGGATGGACAGTAATCTCTTTTAGAATTTGTCTTCCATTACTTGTAATGAGTCAACATGTGCAGTTCCCCAGATTACCGCGCCATAAGTCGCAATGGATAAAGTTTTTGCAGAGTAGATTTCTAGCATTTCTTTGACTGGTTCATTCCCTATTTTCTTGCAAACTTCCAGATACCAGCTAAACCTTTAGTCATCAGGTCCACTCTATTCCTGACCATAGTGGCCCAATTTTGTTTTTCGTCAAAGAAGATGCCCAAATACATACAATTATCCACTCTCTCCAGCTTAATACCATTTATATGAAGGCGCATTCATTTTTGTCTTCTTGTCCCTGCCCACAGCCTTCACATAGGACATAGTTTTGTTGACATATAGGCCTAATTCGGCCAGCTATGTTATGTTATTAATACTTGTAGAGCGCGCGATTACCCTAGGGTGTCCTGGTCCTAGGTATAGTATGTCTCAATAGAAAGCGGTAGGGCCTTTGGGGTTCTGGCCAATAAAACTGCGTCATCTGCATAGAGCATGACGGGTAGTGGGAGTGTGCCTACCGCCGGGACGACCTTGCATTTTTCACTCAGAACCTCAGTTTGTTTGTATAAAGAGTGAAAAGGAAGGGGGCTAGGACACAGCCCTGTCTCATCCCCTTTATAATCCTAAAAGGTTTTTAGCATTCCCAGTGTTTCCAGTATCGGATTACTGCCTCTGCATGGCTATGAAGGAATTTACAGGTGGGTCCACGGCCATTGACTCCATGACGATCCACAGTTTACTGTGTTTAACGCAGTCAAAGGCCGGGGACAGGTCCATAAATGCATTGAACAGCTGTCCTTTTTTTGCGGTAACATGTTTAGTGGTTTTTAGGGCAACGTTGAGGCACTGGTCTGTTGTTTTCCTCCCCTTCCTAAAGCCGTATTGGGCTTCCGCAAGGACATTATTCTCAGTTGCCCACTCTTCCAATCTATTTAGGAACAATCTGCCCATTTTGCCGTTCTGTCCAAAAGAGAGATTGGACGGTTGTTCGCCTGGTCTGCGCCACTCCCCTTCTTATGGATTGGCACTATCACAGACTGTCTCCACGACGGCAGGGGCCAGCTTTAACTATAGCGTTGAATAGGGGGGCGGAGCTAGCCGGCGTTCATGGCGGACGCATAAGAGCCTTGAATGCTGTGGTCAGGACAGAGGCCCAGAGAGGTTTGTTGGCTAAGACATGCAATGGGACTCCGTCAGGTCTGGGTGCCTTCAGCGCTGGTAATAGAGATAGCTCAAGTTCTACTTCGTTTATGGAACACTCCGCACTGATGGAGCGCTTGAGTGAGGGGTCGATGTCTCTGCAGATAGAACAGGCTGATCCTGGAATATGTTGTGGAAGTTATTTATCCATGTGGCCTCGTCTATATGGAGGTCCAATGATGGCCCACCTTCCTCCTGCAAGAGAGGGCTGTTAACCACTTTCCAGAATGCCTTTGGATAGTGACGCTAATCTTAAATTCTCCCAGGCTTCCATAGTGATCGCCTTTTTTCTCTCTATCCTGTCGGATTTATAAGCAGACCTGAGGGTTATGATATGAATTTGGTTTCTGGGTCGCAGTTTGAGTGCTTTGCGTAGGTCCGCTGAGGCTTTTGAACAGTTTTTTTCAAACTACTTACGTAGAGGGAGTGTCTTGTAAGAAGCTTGGTGAGTTAAATCTTTAATAGAGATTGAAATGCTACTAAGGGTTTCCATGATTTGGTTATCATTAGACGATAAATCAAGACATAAGCAGATCTCTTGGTAAGAGGAAGACACTATTTCAGACAGCATTATAGTAGACACAATGTTCTCCCATTTTAAAATATAGCCATTGTTCCTAGCTAGGATTGGTTTGGGTACACGTTTGACTCCCACTAGTTTAGGGAAGTTCCAGTTAAACATAAGATACAGTTAGGGATGATCGCCAAATTCAGACAACACAACCTCGGAATTCTTAAGGCTTCTACTTGAGGACGTAGGGAACAAGATAAAATCAATATATGAGGTGGGCCCTAGCCGGTAGAATGTTGCGGCCATCGGGCCCATGGTGGTGCATATTGAGTTTGCAATTTCCAAATCTCACGCCATCAGCAAGTTATTTAAAGCATTTCTGTAGTTGTGGAGATTGAAATGTGCAATAAAATAGCCATTTACACCAGTTACCCTGCATATATTAGGGTCAGTGTGGTTACACGTATGAGGGTTGAAATTGCCAACAGAATATAAAAGGAAATCTAGTACAGTGAGAGAGCAGCGCCTCAATTGTATGCCCCAATTCTTCTGCCACTTCTGCTGGATTTATAAAATGACTATTATAAAAATATATTAACAATAATCAGGACTCTTCCGTCCCCTGGCTACTATAATGGGTCAGTAGGTGGAACTGTTCTTAAAGTCTATCTTATCACGCAGGATAGTATTAGCAATGAGTGTTATTAAGCCCCCTTTTGCCCTGCCTGAAATAGAGGGGACTGCTGGCTGAAGAAGGAACAGTAGCCGTTTAAGAAAAAAGGATTCTCTTTGCAGGTCTCCTGTAAACAGATAATGCTGGCATCCCGCAACTCGGATCCCATGCCAAGGTGCCATTTTTGTTGTTGAAGCCAGTGATGTTCCATGAGACGAGTGAGATTTCTCCTTAGTCAGGCTGGGATGAGGCCTCCCCCTATGGGCACTAGGTGGGGTGCTAGGTGGATCGTGTGAATGAGGACTCATAGTGGCCCGGCCTCCAGTCCCGACAGGACCCCAAGACCCAGTTTGTGCTCCCTCAACTCCAGACTCTAATGTGCTAGGTGGAGGGGCTGAATTGGCAGTGGGGGTTGAGTCAATCACAACTGTCCAAGTCCTCAAGTGCAGCAAATCTATTTTCAAGGGATATATTATTATTAACCGACTGGTGGCTACGATATAGATTGTTATTTGACTGGGGTCTAAAGTTTTCAATATTGTTTTTAAGTATAGATAGTGGTTTATAGGACTAACTCAGTGGGACGGTGAAGATCTGGGACAGTGAAGAGGGTGCTGTCGATAGTTGGCATAACAGGTGCCTCTACAGCCAGCGATTATCAAAATTGAAGACGATGCAGTCGTTTTTGATTGATTTTGGAGCTGGGCCTACCCAGGGGGTTCTTCTGCCCATTATCAGGCAGGTGTGCGCCTCTAGTGAGCCCTGAGGGGAGTACGTTCGGCTGAACAGTAGTTTGAGGGGTCTCTATATTATCAGGGTGAGTCCCGTCTTCACTTTGGCTAGCTACGGGCCGGTTTTCCTTTTATTGCCCCTGTGGTGGGTTATGAATAGTAGTGCCATGATTCAAATTTGCGTATGCTGGTATTGGAAATTCCCCCCCCCCCCCACCTGTGACTCAGACAAATTGTTTGCCTCTAAATCCGCGAGAGATCGTTCAATGATGTCTAAACGGGCGACAATGGGATCTATTTGTTTTTTGAAGTTCACTTCAACATCCTGCCAGCTTAAAAACATTCTGTTGAGGGGCCGGGGTACTTGCTATGCCCTGCAAGGGTTTGCTCTTTCTTGGTTTTTAGGTCTCACCTGAGCCACCGCCTGCGCTGCTCTGGTGAGACTTTTAGTATGTGGGCTTCAGAAAATGCTACCACACGCTTTCGCTTTTGGCGGCCAAGAGCTTGCGGTTACGCGCACAAGCACGCACTCCTCGCTCCACTCTCCGTCTTGCGCTTCAACGCTCCTCCCCCTCCCCCACCACAGAGCGCGTCTCGGGCCACGCGTCTTTTTGTTGCTTGTTCTTGATTTGCCAAGTTACCGTGTTTTACAGTCTCTTTAAAATGCAGTCAGCGAGTGCTAGTTTGACATAAAATGTAATTCACTTGAAAAGCGTGCGCATTGATGGCTCTAGATTATCTTTAAGGTGGTGATCCTTTTGGTTTTACTTACAGCGTGATCTGCTTTTCCATATGTGCACCATTGAAAGCGAAATGTTTGCCCGTGGTTTGTTTCATGAGAGCGTTTTTTTTTTCTCGCTTAGGAAACCTAATACCACAGGAATTCCCCAAGTGGAATGTTTCTCAAATCATCTGTCCCTTTCCCACCAGCAGGAAAAACATTCTAGTTCTCAAGAAGCATGAATGGCCTACCAAAATCACAGCAAATAGCTGATGGAAAGGTCTGTGTATCAAAAAGCATTTTTTATATGGCAGTGTGTAGCTTGACACGTCATTTGGAACTTTGTACATCAAATGTCATCCTTTTGTCAGACATATAAAACAGATCAGCTTAAGCAAGGGGAACTTTTATTTGCGTCAGCACTCATATAAGCCGTCTGGATATCCTATCTTATTGTACTTGTTGGTTCTGCTCTTGGAGAGAGGAAGACCTTGCTCTAATGGCGAGTTTTTCTAAAAATAATTATAATGTAGAAAACAGTACAGCAGTTTGTGGGTCCTTCCCTGCAACGAAGTTGTTCTCCACAAATTAGTCTTGGTAATGAGTTATTTTGCAGTGTTCGTGCAGAATGTAGTTCTTTTGGCCGCTCCCACATAAACTGAAATTTTAGGTGACACTAAATACTTCCTCTAGCTTCTGTCCTATCATACATCATTGTCTCCTAATTAGTTTTGGATGGTTAATGCAGATTATTGCTTCATTTAACTTGCTTTCCTCCACATCCAAGCAGGCACTGCTTTTTGTTTGGCTGGGTTTCTTCCAATTTGTATAATTTTGGTGTTCCACTTTCTCCATCCTTCCATATCATTGGAGGCCTTCTACGCTGCGGTACAGCATTCACCTACGGGGATGACCTAACAGAAACTAGCTTCCATCATGAATGACTGTCACACTGCCATGGACAATGTTATTACAGTGCCATTCTATACACAGCCAGGCCATCCATTACATATTCCAGTAATAGAAGTGCTCTAAATGCCACCCAACTTCATGAAGGAACTGAAGACATGTCTCTTCAAAAACATAGTGACACCACAGACCTCCTCACCCCTTACTACTGCTTATTGTAGCTCTTCTCCAGGTCCTTTCCTGGTTGTAACTCGCTCTTCGCTTAGTTGCTCCCTTCTCTGTAAATACTCATGCTTAACCAGATGCATAGTTTCCAAACTTGGAGCCTCACTAACCAAAGCCCTCGTTTTTCTGTGGGATTGCCACAGAACATTTGTGAGCGCTTACAAGCATTGTAGCTTTTACAAGTGTCTTACTTTTCCTTAAAATATCTTTGTTTGCTGTTACCGCCCTCCCCCCAAAAAAAAAAATTCATAATGTTTTGTTTTCTAAAAGCAAAGTTTAAGTTAACTAGTGGTTCCATCTGGACACCCCCCTACTTAGCAACCAGTGCAGTGCTTCCTAAACATTTGAGAACCACAAGCCACATTTTAGTAGGACAAACTTTAATGACTCAACCAGTGACTGTCTCGCGGGTCCCTCACGGCATGGCCACTCCCATCACTGAATGAAACAGTCGGCCTCAGTACAGCGGTCAGCGAGCCTACCTGCGCGGCGGTCCATTCACCAGCTTGTTCATCAACGCCCAGGGAGCCAGGAGACCTTACTGCTAAACTGCACGGGGACCCAGCGCCTCCTCCACCGCGCCTGCTGCCTGTTGTCTCCTCCCACCAGCTGCAGCCCTCCACCATCGGGCCAGCAGCCGAGCAGGGGGAGTAGAGACTCCAAGTCCCAGCAGCCTCCGCGACGTGAGCGGAAGTCGCGTAGAGGCTTGGCGCCCGGAGGCGACACTTAAGGGGCCGGTATTGCTGAGGAGCGGGTGTCGGCCTCAGTACAGCGGTCAGCGAGCCTACCTGCGCGGCGGTCCATTCACCAGCTTGTTAATCAACGCCCAGGGAGCCAGGAGACCTTACAGCTAAACTGCACGGGGACCCAGCGCCTCCTCCACCGCGCCTGCTGCCTGTTGTCTCCTCCCCCCAGCTGCAGCCCTCCACCATCGGGCCAGCAGCCGAGCAGGGGGAGTAGAGACTCCAAGTCCCAGCAGCCTCCGCGACGTGAGCGGAAGTCGCGTAGAGGCTTGGCGCCCGGAGGCGACACTTAAGGGGCCGGTCTTCCCGCGTCGCGGGACCGCGCGCGGGGCCGAGCCCGGGGCTAAGCCCGGGCAAAGGGCGGGCCCTCTGTGGCCCTCAGAGGCCTGAGGAGACTGGGCTGGGCACTACCCCATGGCCATTTTCGCAGTGACCACCAAGGTACTAGGTTTTGTGATTTAATACACATTGCTAATGGCTCCAACTGCATCCAAATCCACCACCAAGAACATGGTTACAAAAACGCCTATTAACACACGCTCTGTTGCAAGGGCCACTGCCCAAACCAAAACACCGTTACCAACACTAACTGCTATTGATCGCATGCTGCAACAGACAATCGTAGTGGTAGCAAATGCCATCGAAAACACCGAGAGACGATTGTCTCTACCACCTAGTGCCTGTCTAATTCACCGCACACCACAACCTGTCGATAGCACTGTATATAACATCAACATGACAGCATTATCAAACGACTCCATTCTGATGCAATCTTACACAGGCCTTCCTGGAACTGTGCACCCACCCACAGAAGATCTTCCAACACCCCCCATAATATTTCAAGATGGGGACAGTCGTCTGTCCCTAACTCCTAATCTACAGATCATTGCCTCACCACTCGAGGAACCGGGCCCTAGTATTGCGCCTAGTGCACCATTGATTACCTGCGACAACACAGATAATATGCATACAATAGATCTAGCTAATAATAGCAGCGACAATAGTACAAACAACCAGGGTACCGCCCATCGTAGAACCAGACGCACCCATATTAGGAAACTACAGGCTCCGTTTAGGGGATGTATGAAACAAAAGGGCAAAAGAAAGAAGACCATTTTACCAACACCCTCCATAGAACAATCTAATGGATTTGTACAATTGGTGCCTAATTCAGGACCTATAGTTAATATGGAGTCCATACTGGCCCACATCACGGATGTTATGAAGCACCTCATTGCTTCCTTAAACGACAAACTTGAGCAAATAGGTAAAAAGGTGGAAAACCTGGAAAAATTGGGCCTAGCAAAATTAGACATCCTTGAACACCTTGGCCCACGAAACACACAAACTACCCAACCCATCCCAAATGTATCAACCAGGAACAAGGCTAAAACAACTGCCCACACCGTATCTAAATCACAAGTTCCACCAGTGAGTAATACAAATCCCCCAGCACCTACCAGTAAAACTGCAAACTTGCAATGTGGCGTCCCTAACGGCCCATCTTCCTCCACCTCTCACAGAGCAACCGGGGAGGTGCCCAAGGACTATACCCCAGCAAGCAGGAACCCACCGGCGCGTAGCTACTATAATAATATCATCCCCGCCGTGATTAATCTCCCACCAGAAAGCAGGCCTCTGGTAGCAATCCTTGCTAATGTACCAAAACTCAAACCCTCCCAATTCGAAAACAGTGAAACTCTTAAAAATAAAATTTTACACTGGTTGGTCCATAACTGTGGCTTCCCCTTAAGTGGTGCAGGCCAGATTATCTCAACTCAAAGGGTAGGGTGGGTGGGCCCAAGCAAAAAAGAAATAAACGGGGACTGCGTAATTATAAATTACAAAACAACTGAATGGGCACGAGACTCCATCTTGAATGCACCTATCCCTTCTGACAATGAATACAACACAACCTTGTTTCCTTTGGGTTACTTTTATAGGAACCTGGTGGGGTTTAAGACCCCTATGCAGAATTTCAAACATCCTAGAGCAACTAATACACCTTATCCATCTGCACAGCAGGCACCTGTACAATTAGCCGGGTATCCTTCCCATCCTTTGTACCCTTCGACCACTCATGTATTTAATAATCAGCATGTTCCACAACCACCTATGGAATTGTACAGAATGCCTAATCCCAACTACTTTAATTACCATAATACAATCGGGTCTGGAAGCAACATCTTTGGCCAATTCGCTGTTCCAACATCAAACAGATTCCAGGTGTTCAATTCCCTTGATGAAAATGATTGACTCTCTGATACACCGGCTGGAGAAAGTGAAACCCACATAGACACTTCTGTTCCAAGTCCAAATAACCCACCTACGATAGTCAACACCACCCGCACCTGCCCGGTTGAAATCCCTCCTGTAAATGAACCCCCCACAGAGAACCTTATAACCAGCCCTAACGACCCGACAACGATAGTTAACAGCACCTGTACTGTTGCAAACCACCTAGGCGTCCAAATACCACCGACAGCCACAACAGAAATTACTTCACCCCACGTATCCAGGGATAGTTCATTGAGGGTCACCACGTGGAATGTAGCGGGCCTAGCTTCCAAGGTAAATACACCCGCATGGGACGACTTTCTTAAACAAGGCTATGACATCATATGCCTACAAGAAACCTGGGACAAAGCTGAAGTATTTGTCGAGGGATATACCTCCTTTAGCGTTCTGGCTGTGGCTTCGCAGTCTGGCCGCGCCAAGGGAGGGTTAGTGACCCTGCTATCCACAACCTTGACCGAGTTCTGGGTCAGTAACCATGTAGTCCTGGGAGATTATGCATCCGTTTTGCGTGTGGCCCATAATGGAGATAAGGACTTAATAATCGCGAACTTCTACAACAACATCGCCAGCCACAGCCAGGGGTTGTTCATCTCTAACATCGAGCAGGCAATTGATGCAATGTTATTAAGCTCCTCTAAACCAGCTGTAATCTTGTGGGTCGGAGATTTTAACACCAAAACGTGCACTTACGCACTTAAGGGGGCTTGTGGCCATAGGGAGGAATATTCTGGAAGGGAAACTACCAGTGTTTTCAATCATTTTCCGCACAACAACCTAGGCAGTGCCTTGAATAACCTACTGGCTAAATATGATCTGGAACTCCTCGAATGTAATATGAATGCAAACAATGTTAGATGTCCAACATTTCATGGAAGGAACAGCCAATCCTTTATAGACCACATCATCGTATCCAGCTCTGCAACATATATAAACGTTTGGGTAATCGAACAAACGGTCAGTGACCACAACAGTGTATCTGTCGAACTACTGGGCTGGGGGTCTAAAAGGAACTCTTACGGTCAACCTATTCAGGACATCTCCGTAGGAAGGCCAAACGGGATGAGGGTGAAATGGACAAAAGTTGACCCCACTAAAATTATCACCAATGTTATGATTAATTGCTACGGAGAAGTGGAGTACTGTTTATCCCCAACACCATGCCCAGAAACTTTGCTGTCTAAATTTCTAATCATTACACAAACTGTCGAGAAATTACTGACACGCAAATCACGGGGCCAAGAAAAGTCAAGACAGCGTGGTTTGATGATAATTGTGCCCTGGCACTAAAAAGGCTAAAAACCTCGCTAGATACACAACCGAGAGACCCCTGTATGATAAGGGAAGAGCGTTACAACTACAAAATTGCACTAGCCGCCCGGAAGCGAGAACTACAGGACGAGGCATGGGCCAAATTAGACCAGGCTGCGGAAACAAAAGCCCACAAACTCTTTTGGGACACTGTAAACAGCCCGTTCTTAAAGAATGACAACATCCCCGAACTTACTTCGCATGTCAGCTGTCAAGATTGGATTATACACTTCACTGGGATTTTTAACTCTGATTGTCCCTCTAATTGTACTTTGGCCACAGACCCTAATGTTTTAACTGTAACGCCAATCAATTTTAAATGGGTGAAATTATTGTTTTCAGTATCTTTAAATGAGGTGCAGGATGCTATAGTGAAAAGCAAGGGGGGGAAAGCCGCGGGCCCAGATGGGGTCCCTGTGGACTTTTTTAAATCCAACATCGATTTATGGGCGCCTATTTTAACACGCTATTTCAATGCTGCTATTGAGGATGAACTACCTACCTCATGGGGTCAATCCATTCTGGTGCCACTTTTCAAAAAAGGTTCAAGGGCTGAAGCACGTAATTATCGCCCAATCTCCCTTCTGGACTCGTCACTAAAAATACTGAGTCGCGTGCTCCTGGGAAGATTAGAGTCCTGGGTTGAGGACAATAATATCCTGTCA
Source organism: Lissotriton vulgaris (assembly GCF_964263255.1). Taxonomy (NCBI): domain Eukaryota; kingdom Metazoa; phylum Chordata; class Amphibia; order Caudata; family Salamandridae; genus Lissotriton; species Lissotriton vulgaris. Next base: position 1,907,644,187 of record NC_141694.1, read on the forward strand.
CCAATCCAGTACGGGTTCCGTAGGGGCATAGGAACCATGGAGCAGTGTGTGAACCTTGAGCTTATCATCGGCAAGTACACAAGAGCAAAAGAAGGGCATTTGTTCATGTGTTTTGCCGATCTAAGCCCGGCGTTCGATCTAGTGGAACACACATTGCTCTGGCCAACATTACTGGCTATGGGCGCACCCCCCGAAATTATTCATTTGTTGGCCAGAATGTACAGCAGCTTATCAAGTAAAGTTAGATTTGGACCAAATGGAGAGTGTACCCCCTTTTTTAAAATAGGTAGAGGGATTAGGCAAGGGTGCGTTCTCGCACCCTTGCTGTTCTCCCTTTTTATAAACCAGGTCGATCAGTCCCTACAAGAGTCTTTTGCTGATGCCCCCAGGATAAATGGTAAACAAATACCCGTCCTATTATACGCGGACGACGCGGTCCTGATCTCCAGGACCGCGAATGGGCTCCAAAAGCTAATCGACAAATTTAATGTTTTTATTAAAGGCAGAATGCTTAAAATCAATAAAGGCAAGACTATGACTATGACCTGCGGGAAGAAATTAAAGAAAAGTAAGTCATTCTTCCTTGACGGGGATAAACTTGAGTCTGTGCAACATTTTTGTTACTTAGGCATTACTTTCTCAGGGGATGGGAGATGGGCAAATGAGCAATCCTGTATAGGCATGAAGATGATTAGAAATACAAACTGCATCTTCAGATTCTCTTCCAAACTAGGGGGGCGTAGAATAAGGGAGATGATTTCTATTTATAATTCCAGGTGCATGTCCTCTGCCCTTTACGGTGCAGGGATATGGGGATATAATTCACAGATCGCCCTCTCCATTCAGCAGGAAGAAAACAAGTACCTTAAACGCTTACTATGTCTTCCTGCCTCAGCCTCCAACGAAATCATTCATAGGGAGCTGGGCATACTCCACGCCACAGACTTGATTGCACTACGCCCCCTCTCCCTCTGGCGATCCATCTGGGCCAAAGATGAAACCAAGTTTACCCAGGAATTAATTTTGGACTGTATTAAACTGGATCAGCACTTAAAAATCCCCTGGCTAAAACACATTTTTCACTGGTATAATTCCCTTTTTGGTCAAGATATTTTTAAAGATACTCCAACAGAATCAGTTTTAACGAAGCGTGACCTTAAATCCACCTACATGGATCATGCAGAAGGGATTAGAATGCAGAGGTATGCTACACAAAGTACTTTTAAATTGTACCTGGAATATAACCTAAATACAGGATCCCCATCATACCTTACTTTCGTCAGTATTAACTCCCATCGTTTTGTTCTTGCACGCTTGAGGCTGGGCATAGTCCACCACTTGGTGGCCTTCCCTACTGTAAAGAAGCCGGGGTCTTGCCCGTGCCCATGCGATGGGAAATCGAAACAGAGTATCTGCCACTTTTTACTACTTTGCAACTTTTATACTGGTTTCAGAAAGTTTTATCTAAAGCAACTATTTTTAGAATACAGTACGTGTGATATAAGAGCTGCAATGCAACTGTTGTTTGACCTGTCGTCCCCTAATATATGTTACCGTGTAGCCACCTATGTCCTTAAATGTATCGGGCACAGGAAATCAATTATTATATGATCTCCGTTGGTAAAGATATCTATTGACCAACTGTGAGTTATCGCCAAACCTTTGCATTTCTCTTATACATGATCTTTTGGTATTATTATGTTTTTAGATCCCATATCGATTGTTCCCTTGGCTATGTATCCCTCTGGACCTACCTTTTAAAAACTTTTTGTATATAATTGTTGTCAAATACGTAAGAGATTTTATAGACATTGCACTTTAGTTACCCTTGCACATTTTTGCACATACTATTGCACTTTATGCCCAGTTCAGGCCTTTCTTTTGTTGCTGCTAAAATACGTAAGAGACGTTATAGACATTGCACTTTAGTTATCCTTGCATATTTTGCACACACTATTGCACTTTATGCCCAGTTTAGGCCTCTCTCCGACTGATACTACCTCATTTGGCAAATTTTGCACTAGTTTTTTTAAAAAAAATTGCTGCTAATACAACGTTAATTTTTTTTTTTTTTTTGTATACTTTGCACATACTATGGCACTTTAGGCCTAGCATAGGTCTCATATTTTGTACCATCTATTTGCATGCTGTATCAAACGTTAAAACGACTGCTATATATAAGTGATTATTTTTAACATGATATGTCTTTGCATTAATTTGCTAAATTGCTGCTAAATGCTATGTCCAATCTTTGCTTATTTTGCACACATTACTGCACTTTATGTCCTGTATAGGCCTCTTGTTTAGTACTACCCCACCTGGCATGCCCCGCACCAAATGTTTATATTGACGCTATATTTAGTGATTACTTTCTTTTTCAGGTTTTATCTTGATTGGCTGTATTAATGTATTAATGTAATTTGTTTAGCATGTTTCATCATTCTTTAACCTTTTTCATAAGTGACTTCAATTGTATCCATGAATGTTGCTATATGGTTGTACTTGTACAAACCGAATAAAGCATTTTGAAACGAAACGAAACGACTCAACCTACCTGTATGGCACATGAGGTGGTGTTTTTTTTATGTTACTGAAGCATCTTTTACTGGCAGCATATTTGTCATCCAAATGTCCACTAAATTAGCGCAAAGTTTACTGATACATCTCTATTTCATACCAGGTAGGAATCTAGTTTCAGTGAATATTCATCTTGATTTGATTGGATCCTATTAAAATCTTTGTTTCCATTAAGCTTCAGAATCACAAAAAACACATCAGTTTAACTTTCCTAACTGGTGAAGGTGTTACGGTTAATTTACTGGTATTTAGATATTGTTGTATTATGAAAGAATGACATCCTATAGGTTTTCCTTCCCCTTTCTTTGTGCCCCAGCAGGATTCGCACATAATTGGCTTTTCTTTCTCTATCTCCAAAGCGAGGGTTTGTAAAGACCATTCTCCAAAGGACACAGAGCTGCCTGACAGGTGACCTCTTTCGTTGAAGAGTAGGGACAACATAAATACAGTGTTAAAGGCATCTTTATTTATTGCTGGGACTTTCCTGACCCACCCAAAATCGGCTCGCGGCAACAGTTTGGGACGCAGCGAGCTCGTGTAAAACCGCACTTTCTATTGATAAAACTTATGGCATGCTTGAAACACTTGCTGGTTGTTATACATTAATTTATAAGTCATTTGTGTTACTGTTTTTATTAATTTATATATCTTCTATATGATTTTAACTTCATGGCAATGCATGTTAATACGGTACAATAAAAGTGAATATGAACATGTTTATCAAATCTGCTCATATTTGGATGTTGCGTCTGACATCCTGGGGTAGAGTGAAATAACGATCACATTATCCGGGCCCTCGAGCGGGATAAAGACACAGAATGCTGTCAAACCTAAGAGAGTGACTTTACCTGAATTTGCTTAAATAAGATGATACATTATTTGCGCAGTCTGCGGATTTTGTCCTGCCTTCCGGTTTCAGTTTCGTTTTGTTCCTTCCCCTCAAAGGACTCGAACCCCAGCGTCTGTGGTACTGGACACAGTGTTTTAACTCTGTAGGTAGAGCGCCGACGCCAGGTGTGTTTGCTGCCGTTCAGGCTGTAAGCACGGATTGGTTCTTTGTTTCCTCTCTTGGACTCAGCCGTGCTTGTTATGTGTAGATGAAGCAATGCTTAAGTTGTAAAAATAAACAAGCACTGGCATAGACAATAGGTCACGCCTTTGGGACCTTATAAGTGTTTAGTCATGCAATGGTTAATGTTGTTGTACCAAGGGTATTGTGCTGCATAACTAAATACTTATAAGGTCCCAAAAGCGAGACTTATTGACTATGCCAATGCTTGTTTAGCAGTGGTAGCTTGGTGGCTTTGGGTAGGCCTCTCTTCCTTCTGGTGGGTGTGGCAGCTGCCTTGGTTGATGACTGGCTTATGGCGGGACCTATTGGCCATGCCAATGCTTGTTTAGCAGTGGTAGCTTGGTGGCTTTGGGTAGGCCTCTCTTCCTTCTGGTGGGTGTGGCAGCTGCCTTGGTTGATGACTGGCTTATGGCGGGACCTATTGGCCATGCCAATGCTTGTTTAGCAGTGCTCGCTTGGGTGGCTTTGGGTAGGCCTCCTTTCCTTCGGGTGGGTGTGGCAGCTGCCTTGGTTGATGACTGGGTTATGGCGGGACAAGCTGAGGTGAATAAAGATGTTTGGGGAGGGTCACAGCCAGGGATCTGGTCAGCTATGGGGGTGTAACAGCCTGGCTGGATGGGGTAAAAGATCCGTTGGGAGTGGGACCCCCTAGCTCCGAAAGACTGTCTCCTCTCTGCAATCGCAATTTCTTTCTCCAGGGCCGTAATGGCTTGTGCCAAAAAGTCCTCTAGTGAGGTTGTTTTTTCCTCCTCCATGGCTGGCTGATTCGCTTTCCTCCTCCCCATTCTCCTGAAATTAATGCAGTTGGAATGTTAGATGGGGGGCCCAGCCCGGCCTCTTCCGGGCCCCGTTGGGCCGGCCCCTGGCCCGGGTGCGGCCTGCACAGGGAGTCCGCCTCTGTACATAGGCGCTCCTGCCGCCAGGTGCATGCTGGGAGCACGCTGTCCCACGCAGCAGGAGCCTGCCGCTGTACTTAGGTGCTCCTTGATTCATTTAGTATTAGTTTCTCACAGCCTCAACATTGTACGGTCTGACTGATCAGTCCTGTTCCTCCCTTCAATCTCCGCCCTTTTATTGGTTCTCTGTCCTACACGCTTGTTCTTTCCTACGAATGATATTGCTGCTCCGCTCGAGTCATACGTTACTGATGAGCAATGTCAGTCTCCCTTCGTGTCTTCTGTGGCAACAAGATGAAGACTGTATAAGCAACACACCCACATTAAACAAGCATTAGCATAGCCAATAGGGCTCTCTTTTGGCACCCCCGCTTTACTTTTAACATTAAAAGTGAACCGCTGGTGCCGCAATTATAGGAAAAGTAAAGAAATAGAAAAACACATCTATTTCTTTACTTTTGCTATAATCGCGGCACCCGCGCTTGACTTTTAACATTAAAAATAAAGCGCTGGTACCGCGATTATAGCAAAAGTAAAGAAATAGAAAAACACATCTATTTCTTTACTTTTGCTATAATTGCGGCACCCATGCTTTACTTTTCAAGTTAAAAGTAAATCGTGTGTGCCGCGATTATAGCAAAGTAAAAAGGGAATTGAAGCATGGAGGGAGACACACAAAGCGCGCACCCGCGCACTTGCACTCAAGCTCTAGGCCGGCCATGGCAGCATTTTTTAAAGCCCTTACTAAAAGTCTCGCCAGGCCAACGCATGCGCGGGGTCAGGCGAGAACAAAAAAGCCTCCGGCCTGTTCACTGCAAACATGGTACCACGCCCAATAAATAAATGTCTTTTTTGTACCAGAAGGTATGTGTGTCCCACCACAATCTTTGTTGCAGAGAAGTGTTCAAATAAATAAATTACAATTTACATATATTTGAAATATAAAATATATATGTTTTGTATGTTATGATATATAAATATAGATATATCAAAACGATAGATGCGCACAATGATATACTAAATCATAAATTACGATTAAAAAAAATACGTAGATAAATATTGTGTATTAAATACTAATTCAATGATATCATGGTGTGCATTTATTAATTTCTTTATGGGTGTTCATTTATGGAATATTATGCATAAACACAATTAAAGACACAATTCATTTTATCAAATAAGCGCATTCATATTGATCTATAAAATACATTGTATATAATATATAACATATATTGGGAATATGCACAACAATTATATAAAATATTTGTATACACATTCTAAAAGAAATAGTTACATTTATATAATGTACAAATTATTTTAATATATTCAAAAAGACAATCATACATCACATGAACTTACCTGTGATGTAATGCTGCCTGAAAGGTATTACATAATATTAACACAAAATTTACAAAATGTCACTCCCTAGCCTTGCCATTTTAATGTTTCCCAGGTCCAGCAGGTCCTGCTGCCAGTCAAGGATGGCAGCCCAGCAGTGTGCGACTTGTTGCTGGGTGCCAGAGACGCTGGTGTCGCGGCGTATGTTGTGCACTCTCTACCGCACAGCAGCCCTTACCGGCCCTGGTGGCAGCATGAGGGGGAGGTTGTGCTGTGCAAAAATATATTAGCACAGCCACTTTTGCATTCCCATAATGTGGTGTGACGTCACCCTCTTGTGTTGCCATTAGCCTCAGCGGATGTAGGACTTCGGACACGCTGCATGCCATAGCAGAGTTGGATGGGATGGGTACAACAAATTTTAGTAACATAAAACTATGGATTATAAATGTAACATAAGCAACTGGGGGAGTAGAAAACTAATAAAAAGTGAAAATAATCAAGGGTATAGTTAGGCAGGAGCAGGCTGAAGTACACAAAATGACTGTACACCTGCCCTCCGCGAGGGGCCGCTCTTTCCCTTTTTTAGCGCAGAAAGCACCACGAAGAGCATTTTACTGATGTAACCCGCGAGAGACACATCTCATGAAATTCCATGAGATGTGTCTCTCGCAAGCTACATACAGACTCTTGACCAATCCCCTCCCTTCTCTGTATGTGCAGCGTCTTCATTCTTTCTGGACTTGGAGCCTTTGGCCCAATCCTGAACTTCTCCACTGCCCCGCTGGCAGTCCTAGATTAACGTTGCTCTGCTATCCGTCCTGAAGAAGACCCCGTCTGCCAGACTCAGCACTGAGATAGCAAAGCAAGATCTGGAGCGCCAGATCGAACACATTATTGTTGTAATTGTCCATTTCGATTGTTTCTTAACTAAAACGTATCTCCTCCAACTTCTTCACGAATCACGGGGACAGCATTGTCAAGAAGGTTTTTGTATTTGTATTCATAAGCTCAACATTCATTGAAGAGGATATCACGGCACTAGAAAAGCTAAGACCTGAATGAGGGTGTAATATTAGGGGCCTCTGTGTCAGCAGTTACAGCCTGGGAAACAGATCTGTTTTCAGCTTCCTTCTAAATGACATATAGTCATTGGTAAGATGAAGTTCTAGAGGTAGTTCATTCCAGTGGGTTGCCGACAAATGAGAGTGGCCTCCTGCCCTAGTTTTCTTAATGCGACTTGTTATTGCCCGCGCCTGGCAGCATGACCTCAAATTCCGTGTAGGGGCATAGAATTCAATTTTATCTTTTAGGATTCTGGGGCCGTGTTGGTGTAGGGCTTTGTCTGCGTTGCCCACGAGCTTGAATTTGGCTCTTTGACGCACAGGCAGCCAATGTAGCTCCCTCGGGCATTCGGATGCTGAGCTGTATTTGCTTTAGTTACACACCAGCTGGGCAGCTGTGTTCTGGACTCCCTGTAGACGGGAGAAGAGGTAGTCTGCCATCTTCACATACAGCACATTCCCGTAATCCAATTTGCTTGTGAGTAAAACCTGAGTGATGGTTTCCTGCAATCCAGAGGGAACCATACATCACAATAAGAAGGTTCCATAAAAGAACATTGAAAATACATAAAGGGCATAAGCCAACACATATCTGCCTCATTTAAATGAGGAAACAAAAGAATAAGTCAATCAAAAAACAAAGAAGACTTCAAAACGTCAAAGAACTTCATAGGATCCTTAGGTGAAAACTGCGAAGATAGAAGAAGTGAAGAGGGATCCAAACATCTCGTAGTTATAAATGAAGTATCTGAAAAGAGAGAAGTAAATCTTGGCGGAAATATAAAGTATTAAAGCAATACAGAATTGCAATACCAAATAATGCAAATAAATATGCCTAAAATTGTAAACAGAAGAGCAAATGTATAATACCATTTTAAAATGCTAGAACTGTAAACAGAACAGCAATTAAATACATTAGAATACATCCAAGGGAGGGAAGGGTGGGATAATGCCAGCCTCCTTGTCTTTAATAAAATCTAGATTCTCTAGTCATGGTAATAGGAGAATCGCATTTTCATTACAAGAACGGAGGCTACATCATGCATGTTGATAGCTTTGTAAGACTACATCAGACAAATGTTTCACAGGCTTGCAGTAATGTCGAGCAAAGGTACTAGCGTTGGACCAGTCAGCAGCTTTGAGGATGTCATCCAACTTACCACCAGACCAGAGGGATTTGCTGGCCATAGCACCTCTAATGGAATGAGCCTGATATTTATGTAAGTCAATGGCTGCTAAGTGCATAGCGGTTTTAACCCACCTAGCAATAGAAGTTGAGGATACAGCTTTATGAGGTTTCTCAAAGGAGATGAGTAATTGATTAATATCAGCCTGTCGAAAAACAGAAATTCTGTGTTCATACTCTCTCAAGCAATTGACAACACAAAGTTTAGGGCAAGAATCAAAACATGGGTAAAAAATCGAATCGGACATAGTCTTAGTTCTTCTGTAAATCTCAAATGTAACACCGAACATTTTAAAGGATCTATTAGAAACATCTAAAGCTTTGACATCTGAGACTCTTCGACAAGAAATTAGACATAAAAGAGTGGCGAGTTTGCTTGAAAGGAATTTTCTGTTTAAGAGAGCATTATCTGGCCAAGCAGAAAAAAAGTCTAAAATTAGTTTGACGTCCCAAAGAGAATTGTATTTGTGTTTTGGAGGTCTTTGTAAACGAATGCTCTTCATAACCCTACAAACAATCATGTTTTTACCTATAGTTTTACCGTTCACAAGGACATGACCAGCTGAGATAGCTGACCTGTAGCAATTGATGGTTCTATAACTGAGACCTCTATCAAATTGTTCACAAAGAAAATTAGCTATGTCAACAATAGTTGCTTTAAGGGAATCCAAGTTCCTTTTTAAAGCACCAATGAACCCAACCTGTTGTTGTATCTGTGTTGGGTACCCGGGGACCAAGACTCTCTGAGGAGAGTTGAAGCTGTAGACGATAGTCCAGAGACTTCATTGGATCTCCTGACACTTTCTAAGCAAGAAGGTTCAAATTCCCTGTTTGGATTAGGGGGTGAATTGCCCCATCTACATCTGTAGGAGATATTCTATGGAAGGGATTAGAAAAGGAGGCTTGCAAGCCAGTTCCACAGTGGTGGGGAACCAAGCTTGAGAGGGCCAGAAGGGAGTTACTAGAACAAGGGAGCATTGTTCTTGTCTCACTTTCTGTAGAACCCTTTGGATCATGGCAAAAGGGGGAAAGGCGTAGGCACTGAGGTCCTTCCAAGATTGGAGAAAGGCGTTCACTGCTAGAGCTCCGGGATCGGGCATCCAGCTGAAATATTTTTCTAGTTGAGACGTCAGTCTGCTCGCAAATAGATCTTTTTCCAAAGGGCCCCAGATCTTGTCCAGAGATCTGAAAACGGAAACGTTGAGTATCCAATCGCTGTGATCTAGGAGGAACGTGGAGTTCCAGTCCGCTGAGATGTTCGATTTCCCAGGAAGATATCCTGCTTTCAGATCGATTTTGTGTTCCAGACAGACCATCCAAAGTCTTCTCGACAAATTTGATAGATACAGCGATTTATATAAGACGCTGCAGACATGTTGTCCATCTTTAAGACAACGGATCTGCCCTGGAAAGAGTGCTTGAAGCTCACCAAGGCATAAAGACCAGCTGTAAGTTCCAAGTAGTTTATGTGTTGAGAGGATTCCTCCAGAGACCAGACGCCACCCGTGTTCTGGTCGAGAAGGCAAGCTCCCGAGCCATGCAGGTTTGCATCTGATTCCAAAACAAAGTCCGTTTTTGACCCAAAGATCGCTTTGCCGTTCCAAGCGTCCAAGTTTTCGAGCCACCAAGTTCCAAATGGGCTCCTTGGTCTAGACAAATGCGGTCTTTGTACCAAAGTCCCGACCTTTGGAGGGCCCGATAGTTTAGGGGATCGGGAAAAATTGCTTGTATAGAAGAGGAGAGGAGACCGAGAAGTCTGGCCAGTTCTCTCAGAGAAAAAGTCTTGTTGTTTCAAGACATGACAAATCTCCTTCCTGATTTTGGCTATCTTCTTCGAAGGGAGTAGGAGGAGGCATTTGGAGGTATCTACAGTGAAGCCCAGAAACTCCAGAGACCTGGAAGGAACTAGAACCGATTTTTCTTTGTTGATGATAAAGCCCAGGCTTTCTAGAAGATCTATTACTGTCTTAAGATATTTGGGAAATTTCTTGTGACATTATGAGAATGTCATCTAGATAGATGATCAAACGGATACCCCTTTTTCTGAGGTATGAAGCGATTGGCCTCATAACCTTGGTAAAGCACCAAGGGGCAGAAGAAAGACCGAAAGGAAGGGCTTGAAACTGATACAAGTGGTCTTTCCAGAGGAACTGAAGAAAGCGTTGATGGATTTCGGCCATAGGAATGGTGAAATAAGCATTTTCAGGTCCAATTTTACTAACCAGTCTCCTTCTAGAAGGAGATCTCTCCATGTTGAAGTGTCTGTAGACTAAAAATGTGTTTAGATGTGTTAAGTTTATCACGGGTCTCCAGACCTTGTCTTTTTTTATCTACAAGGAAGAGTGTGCTTATGAATCTGAGCTCCTCCAGAGAAACCTCTATAATTGCTCCTTTTTGGAGCATGGAGGAGATTTCTTCCTCTATTATTTTCTGTTGTTCTGAAGGGAGTGGGAAGGCCGCTGGAAGAGTCTATTCTGAAGCCCCTGACGGTATTTAAGACCCATGGATCCTGAGTGAAAGGTTCCAATTCTGAAAAAAGGACTTGAGTCTCCCTCCTACCTTTTTGGGGAAGAAAGGAGGGAAAGGAAGGGGAAGGATACTCACCTGGTGGGTTGTTGTTGATTGAGGGCCCACAGGATCTAAACCCTCTGGAGCGCATGCCTCTTCCTCTCTGGGGATAGAACTGAGAGCTGTTGAATTGCTGAAAGCCTCTTCCGAAACCGCGAGATCTTGAGGAGGGCCTTTGGCTAAATCGGACGGAAGAGAGGCCAAAATGCATAATGTCAGCCTCCGTGTCTTTAATGAAATCCAGCTTCTCTAGTCATGGTAATAGGAGAATCGGAAGTCTTTTTAAATATTTTTAGTGTAGTGAAGCTTTTCCCACACAGTGATCAGACTTGGTCCTGCATGTTTACTGCATTATCGATGAATATGCCCAGGTTTTTTATGACCTGTTTGGACTCCGGGGCAGATCCTAATGATAGGGGCCACCAGGTTGCATCCCAGATTAGGTGGGCTCCTCCAAAGAGTAAGATCTCTGACTTCTCTGCGTTCAGTTTCAGACAATGGTCTGACATCCAAGTCACCATTTCTGAAAGGCAGTTAATGCGTTTATTCCTGGTGTCCTCAGGCCTTTCTTTAAGGGCTCAGAAGAACAACACAGGGTCGTGGCTCTGACCCAGCAAGGCTAAGCCCAATTAATCAAAAGAACAACACAACTGCCAGTACTGGACGTTACTTTCAAATACTTATGCTGACCTTTACGACTAAAACATACCGGTCCGTTTTTTACTTTCGTCACTAGTTTATTGTTTCATTTTTTCACTAGTAGAGCATTATTTTTTCATAAACAAATCATCAGTTTTTTGTGCATGTACAAATATAAAACATTACAAATCAATACAACAAAATCTCAATATACTATACAATTTACAAATTTACAACACATCCAACTTGCATACTGGCCAATCCATTCATCCTTCCTCCATACAACAAAACATACACTTTGGTCCTATTGTCAGCAATAGATTATCTGTCCATATAGAAGGTTTTACATCTCACAGTTTCGTTAGGTCAGAAAAAGCATTTAGAAGCGGAACCCTGCTGTTCAGACACAATTCTCGCTAAATTCCAAATGACAAAAGGCACCAAACCAGGATGACGCGTTTCGAACCCCCAATTGCGGGGTTCTCCTCAGGACCAATAGTCTCTAAAAAACAACAGAAAAAAGCTAATTTAAATATTGCTTCCAAGAGCAGACTTGATTACTAGCATTGGCACCACCTGTCGATGCCTAACTGCCCTACCTTGTTAACGTAGAACGAAGTCTTAGTAAAGGTGATGTTAGGTTGACGAGACACTAAAGACAGAAAACATGACAGACTTCTTAGCACCCAACATAGTCAGAAATATATGCAAAAATCAAAAATACAGACTCCATATGTGCAGTGTTTACCCAGTACTTCCCTATTTAATTATGTTGGTTGATTTATGGGGGAAATAGGGAAACAGAAAAACTAGTAAGTTAGGCTCAAATAGCCGCAATTATCATTGACCGAAAAGGGGGTAGGGGGGAGCTGAGAACGAACCGCTTCAGAAGGGCTTACCTCATCTGAGTGTTGCAGAAGTCCAAGCACGGCAGTGAAATGTATGAAGCGGCGCAAATTTCTTTTAACACGCCCTGCAGCAAAAACACTACAAACGGGCCGGAGTATTTAAAAGGGAGCTACAACCAAAATGAGTTTCAGAGTCAGGAGGCAGCGGGTCATGTTACCTTTGTGTCGATTGATCCGTCCTCTCACAATGTTGGAGAATGTACTGCAGACGTGGTCCTGCCTCTTTTTTGGATATTAGTTCCGGTAGCGGTCACGTGACCGGATCGCGGCTCCAGCCAGAAAATCCCTTAAAGCGGCAGTGTTAAAAAAAAAAAAAAAAAAAAAAAACGGCAGTGTTTGTTCTGTCCTAGGAAATCAAGTAAAACTTTATTGAGACCTCAGCAAATGAACACGGCAGAGCAGGGGGTAATAGCTACGCTTACAACTATTGCGTCTTAATAAAAAATGTATCCTGCTGATGAACACCTTAATATAGATGTTAGGAATCATAATGGAGACGTGGTCCAATGACGTCAAAATTATCTAGTTATCACGGTTGCATCGAATGACTCTTGTGGAGTAGACTACTTCTATTCATATCGAATATTGCCAGCCCTACATTATAACGTCCGCAAGGGACCGCTGCTTACTCGATGGAATAGACTGTGTGTATGCTGATTACGCAGTATCTCAAGAGGGACTCCATTACACATCACATGAACCCTCAAAGTTCATTGAATCCACTAAAGCATTGGTTCATGTATTCCCTTTAAAGATCTCCGAAATCTCATTCAGCCCCGTTGTTGCTGTATTATATTTCATTATCAGTAGAGCTTCGCGCTGGTTGAGTTTGCCTGCAATGTCACCTCCCCGTGGATCCCGATCGATTTTGGAAATGATAGTCCAAAATAAATCCTCCGCTTTGTGTCTATTTAACACCCAATGTTGTACCAGAGGGCGTTTGGTGTCTCTTTCCTTATTCTAGACTTATGTTGCATGATCCGCTGTCGTGCCTCCTGGGTGGTCTTTCCTTTGTATAGTTTAGAGCAAGGACACATAATCCCGTATACCAGGTTTTTTGTCAGACAATTTGTAAAAACCTCATGCTTCCAGTGGATCCCATTGAACGTGACCACTGACCCTTCTTTTGTCTGCGCGCAACAGGAACAATTCCCACATCTATGATGGCCTACTACTGGAGGAAGTCCCATCATGCCTCTTAGAGTTGTTTTTGGGACAGGGGGCAATGCTGCCCTAACAATATGTTGCGCAACACTTGTTTCTTTTTTAAAGGCAAAAAGCGGCGGTTCCTTGAAATTACTGTGTAAGTCCTTAACCAGATGCCAGTTTTGCGACACCATCTTCCGTAACTGGTTGGCATTTGGGCCAAATGTTGTGACACACACAATTCTTGTTTGTTCTGGAGTAAAGTCTCTCGCGGTATCCACCAGGCACGTTTCAATGTGTGTTTTAATAGTTTATTTGGGTAACCCCTAGCTAACAATCGCTGGACCAATTCATTTGCATGAAAGAAATATTCCTTGTTGTTTGAACAATTTCTTCTAATTCGAATAAATTGCCCAAAGGGAAAGTTTTGTTTAAGACTTCTGGGGTGGTGACTTGTATAATGAAGTGCCTTGTTCCGGTCTGTTGTTTTCTGGAACAATGTGGTGCCCAACTTGCCTTCTGATGCATAAATCTTCACATCCAAAAAAGTGATATTTTTATTGGAGGAGCTGAAATTGAATTTAATGTCTTCCATACTTTGGTTGATCCAAATCATGAATTCCTCTAATTTTTTCCTGTGTGACTGACCAGATCATAAATACATCATCAATGTATCTCATATACTTTGTGATGTGATCGGCATAAGGTTGTCATTATAGATTAATTTATTTTCATACAGGCCCATAAACAGTACCGCTAATTCCGGCGCAAAGGGGCAGCCCATGGCCACCCCCTTGATCTGGAAATAGAAGTCTGTGTCAAACTTGAAATAGTTTTTTTGTAGCGCAAATTTGGCCAGTTGAATAATGAAGGATGTGGGAACTCTTGTTGGTTGTTCCCTTTGTTCCAGAAAAAATGTAAGGGTTTCCAGAGCCTGTTCCTGGGGTATCTGTATGTATAATGAGACCACGTCCATAGTCACTAATAATTGCCTGGTTCCATCAAATTCTACTGATGTTATTTGGTTTATGAAACCTGTAGTATCTTTTAGATGTGCCGGGATCTCGTCGACAAAAGGTTTTAGAAAAACACTGATGATTTGTTTATGAAAAAATAATGCTCTACTAGTGAAAAAATGAAACAATAAACTAGTGACGAAAGTAAAAAACGGACCGGTATGTTTTAGTCGTAAAGGTCAGCATAAGTATTTGAAAGTAAGGTCCAGTACTGGCAGTTTTGTTTAAGGGCTATCAGCGGAGCTGGTATATTGCTGAGTGTGCAGTGAAGATAGTTAAGGAAGTGATGTTAAAACGGCTAGGCGGTGGTCCCAGTACCCGAGGGTGAAATTAGACTTTAATACCTGGGCCTCCGTCAGCGGTTACAAATAATAAGGCAAGGGGATGTAAGAGGCGAGTTACGACCTCTCACATCCAATGGGTCAACATGTTTGTAGTCAGGCGTCGAAGCACACCCGGGGCACGCTAGGTGCTACTGGGTGGGCCCGATGATGAAGCATGCCACCAACTAGGTTGGTGGGTGAGGGCTTTATGAACACACCTGCCGGGTGTTCACACTCCGTGACAAAACATACCAGAGTCTTCCCCCTCCCTTAATAACTTTTGTAAATTTAAGTAATTTGAGCTAGTCTCTTTTTGATTAAACCACATATTAACCCGGGGACATGGACTAGCTTTCTGGTCCTATCTCTCTCTCTTGATTACGCACCTATACCACATCGCCATTATTCTTCTGTGGATCATGATTTTTTAAGTATATCTCACTGCTAAACCTGCACATGGCATTCGGGATTTGAACACTTACGTGTATGAACTTTCACACACTGGGTCTATTTTGGGCCAATTTTGAGGTTTTTGAATTTTTGCCCTGACGAAGTTACGCATTGTAACAAAACGCGTTGGCTGTTTTCTCTGGTATAATTACCGAAATAAAGAAGAGAACTTTTTTGAATAATATCATTGCCTCCTTGATCCTTTTGAGTGAGCCTCCTACCTTTCGTTTATTGTCTAGTGTTCGGATTTGTGCCTAAGGACAACAGGCACTTGGAGTGTGCAGCACCACAAATATAAATTTGATAAATACTTTTGTTTTGGTTGTGCTTAACCTTGGTCAGATTGTCCTGTTCTTTATGTTCTATGAGTTCCAAACAAGTATGGCCTCAGCTTCTTCAGAGCCCAAACCACAGCAAAGGCCTCCCTCTCAATAGCTGACCAACGTTTCTAGGGGTCAGCCTTCTGCTAATAAAAGCTACTGGCTGGTCCTGACCTTCGTCATTCAATTGTGATAGCACAGCCCCTACCCCCAACTCAGATGCATCTGTTTGGACAATGAATTCTTTGTAGTAGTTAGGACTTGGCAGAATTGGTGCAGTGCACACGGCCTGCTTCAGGTCATCAAATGCCTTTTGAAAGCGGGCTGTCCACTGAACTTTCTTAAGCATTCTTTTAGAAGTTTGGTCATTCAGGGGTGTCACAATGGATCCATACCCCTTGACAAATCTTCTATAGTACCCAGTCAGACCTGAGTCTTGGTAGTTGGAGCAACCCAGTCCATTATGGTCTGGATTTTGCTCTGCAATGATTGAACCTGACCTCCACCTACAAGGTGGCCCAGGTACACAACCTGACTCTGCCCTATATGGCACTTAGTAGCCTTGATAGCTAGGCCTGCCTTCTGCAGGGCATCCAAAACATTTTTCAGGTGGATCAGGTGATCTTCCCAGGTGGCGCTAAAGACAGTAATATCATCTAGATAAGCTGAATTATAGGCTTACAGGCCTGTTAAGACTTTATTCACCAACCTTTGAAATGTAGCAGGTGCATTTTTCAGACCAAAGGACATTACCACAAATTGATAATGTCCACTAGGGGTTAAACATGCTGTTTTTGGCTTTGCATCATCAGCTAGTCTGATCTGCCAGTAGCCAGCTGTTAGGTCAAATGTGCTCAGAAATTTGGCAGATGCCAACATATCTATGAGCTCATCTGCTCTTGGTATTGGATGGGCATCAGTCCTAGTGACTGCATTGAGACCTCTGTAGTCTACACAAAACCTCATCTCTCTCTTACCACCATGGATGTGAGGTTTGGGTACTAGGATGACTGGACTAGCCTAAGGGCTATCTGAAGGTTCAATCACTCCCAGATCCAACATTTTCTGGACTTCAGTCCTGATACAGTCCCTGACATGATCAGGTTGCCTGTAAATCTTATTTTTAACAGGCAGACTGTCCCCAGTGTCCACTTCATGAGTGCGCCAGGTAGTCTGACTTGGAGTCAGGGAAAACATATGTCTGAACTGTTGGAGAACTTGTCTGCAATTAGTTTGCTGCTGATCATTGAGGCTGCCTTCCAAGGCTACTCCATCAACTGATCCATCATCAGGGTTCTGAGAGAGCAGGTCTGGGAGAGGTTCACTCTCTTCCTCCTGTCCTTCATCAGTAGCCAAGAGAAAGCCCATGTCTGTCCTGTCAACATATGGTTTCCGTCTGTTGACATGAAGCACCCTATGGGGGCTCCTGGGAGTTCCAAGATCTACCAAATAGGTAACCTCTCCCTTCTGCTCAACAGTAGTGTGGGGTCCACTCCACTTATCTTGGAGAGCAGCTGGGGCCACAGGCTCCAACACCCACAGTTTCTGGCCTGGCTCATAAACAGTCAGTACAGCCTTTTGGTCATGCCAGGTTTTCTGTAATTCCTAGCTAGCTTCAATGTTTTTAGTTGCCTTTTTCATGTACTCAGCCATCCTGGAGCGGAGATCATGTACATAGTCCACAATATCCTGTTTATGGGGTTTGAGGGGTAACTTCCATCTCTCCTTTACCAGACAAAGCGGTCCTCTGACACGGTGTCCAAACAGAAGTTCAAATGGGCTGTAGCCAACCTCCTTCTGAGGAACCTCCCTGTATGCAAACAAAAGGCAGGGTAGCAAGATATCCCATCTCCGCCTGAGCTTTTCTGGGAGACTCTTAATCATACCATTTAAGGTTTTGTTGAATCTCTCACCTAAACCATTGCATTGTGGGTGATAGGGTGTGGTGAACTTAAAGTTCACTCCACACTCCTTCCACATTGCAGTCAAGTAGCTAGATATAAAGTTTGCACCTCTGTCAGATACTACCTCCTTAGGGAAACCCACTCCTGAGAAAACTCCCAAGAGGGCTCTTGCCACAACAGGTGCTGTAGTGGTCCTAAGGGGAATAGCTTCTGGGTACCTGGTGGCATGATCCACTACCACCAGGATAAACCTGTGCCTAGATGCTGTCTGAGGATCCATTGGTCCAACAATGTCGATCCCCACTCTGTCAAAGGGAACCCCCACCACAGGTAGTGGTATCAGGGGGCCTTCGTAGTGCCACTTGCCTTACCACTGGCTTGGCAGGAAACACAGGAGCAACAAAACTCCTTGGTGTCTTCAGACATGTGGGGCCAGTGAAAGTGAGGGACAATTCTGTCCCGAGTATTGTTCTGGCCTAGGTGTCCTGCTAAGGGAATATCATGGGCTAGTGTCAATAGGAATCCCCTGAATGGCAAATGTATAGCCAACCTCCTGGCTGCACCAGGGTTGGGGGTCTCTACTCTCTGAATACAGGAGTCCATCATCCCAGTAAATCTTATGGGTGCCACTAGCATTCCCAGCAGCCTCAGCAGCAGCTTGCTGTCTGAGTGGTTCAAGAGACGGGCAGCTCAACTGCGCCTGACTCAGATCTGCCCTAGAAGGGCCCCCTTTTCCAAAGAACTCAACCTGATCAGGCTCACGCTCCTCTGGGACAGTTCCTTCTTCAGGCTCACAATCAATTTCCTCAGAAGACTGATCCTCACTCTGAGTCAGGGGGGAATGCACTCTCTTAACCCTACTGCTCTTTTTCTTGGTAGGCAACTGGTCCATTATTCTAGAATCCAGTGCCTGTTCAGTGTTAGACTTTCTGACCTGTGACCTAGTCACAGCAAAGACATGTGCAGGTATTCTAAGCATGGCTGCATGAGTCCTCAACTCCACTTCAGACCAGGCTGAAGTATCTAACTCATTGCCAAGCAAGCATTCTACAGGGAGGTCTGCACTGATCACAACCTTCTTAAGGCCAGTTACCCCTCCCCAGGAGTAATCAACATCTTCCATGGCATGTGTAGTCCTGACATTGCTGGCGTTGATCACTTGATAAGTCTCACCAAGTATGACATGTCCAGGGTTCACAAAGACTTGTGTCACTATGTGACCCTTGCCCCTGTGTCCCTGTAGGCCTCAGGCTTTTTCTCATTTTTTTAAAGGCTGTTGCCTCTACATGCCAAAGGTATTGGGACTCACAGAGGAGGTCATATCCATGCCTCCATCACAGATCAATACAGCCTGAGTTGGAACTCTGACTAGGACAGAGTCCATCTCAGATCTCTTTTTTTAATTTTTTTAAATTTATGTTTTATTGAAGTTCTTTGGGTCATAAATTCAGAACAAACACAAAACAATTTAGCAACCACGAATAAAGTTAACGCAGAATACACTCACAGAATCAGGAAAGCCACAATTTTTGGCCTTAATACATGAATCCATAAATACTCACAATAAGATCTCCAAATGTTATCAAACTTCCTCGTCCCTCCAATTCGTTGTGCATATAATAATTCACTCTTTCTTACATTTTTCATTTTTTGAAGCCAAGCGTGGAAAAAAGGAACCTGTATTGATTTTCAATTCTGTAATATCAGAGACCTTGCCACTGCCATTGCAATAAACAACAATTTAACCATCTGAGCTACTAGTTCAAGATCGGAATCATAGCCATACAGCATTAGTTTAACATTATAAGTGACCTGAATCTCACAGTAAGTTTTCAGAAATATGAAAATCTCATTCCAGAAAGGCACACTTTTAGGACAATGAACTATAATGTGAGACCAATTGGCTGGAGAAAATTGCTGACATCTAAAACAGTTGGCAGAAGTATTAGCGTACATGTTTTGCAATGACAGCCAGGGTACGATATAAAAGCCATTTGCTAAAAAATAGCATTCTTCTCCAGTTAGAACCACGCAGCACACTGAAATTCAGTTTATTTATACTCTTCCAGGTGTTGACAGGAAGAGCATGGTTCTCTTGTTCCTGCCATTTTTTAATGGCTTTCAGGCTCAAATCCACCTCAATATGGTGAGCTAAACAGCGTTTCCATTCCCCTGGCTTCCTGGTCCGTACAATCAGAAACAAATCGTCCCAGAGCTGAATAGAGGAACAGATGTGCCTAGGGTCCAACTGTTCCAACATCTTATAAATCAAAATATAGGAACCCATTAACAAAAAATTCCCCTGAATTAACTGTTGCATCTCTCCTGGAGTTAGCCATGCTTCCTCCCTTAAAAAATCTGATAAGGTATTAAACCCAGCCCGATCCCAATGCATTACGATATCTGATCCGATTTTAATCCCTGTGTGAATAAAAACATACAGTAAGGGAGTCCTAGAATTAAACTGCGGGAGAGAATATCTTTTAAGGATGGCATCCCGTCCTTTAAAGAACCAATTCATAATCTTATATCGGACAAGTTTCGTAGATTCAGGGACTTACAAAGGAGAGGGAATTTGAGCCTCACAGCAAATTTGATCCAAAAAAAAGTTAATAAATACATTTGGACTATGTATACCAGTTTTAAATCGATCTAGATATTGAGCAAAATATGCACTATAATAGTCTTTAATATTAGGTTACAAAAGACCTCCCTGTTCAGTATCTGCATAAAGTGTCCTTATTGCTGTACGGGGAATTTTTTTAGCCCATATGAACCCTGAAAACAAAGATTCTACTCTTGACAAAAAGGCACCTAGCAAAAAACATGGGATAGTTGAAAATAAAAAATTAAAAAGCGGGAGTACGGACAATTTAATCAGGGCCACCCGGCCCAAAATAGAAAGTGGCAACGGATTCCATCTGATGAACATGGAGTGAACCTTCTGAAGAAGAGGATCAAAATTAAGTTTATATAAGTCTTAGACTGAGGCAGAAAATAAGACCCCCAAATACCTCTTAGGTCTTGAATTAATACACCCAGCTAAATCTTGGTGTAAATCTAAATCAGAGCCTCCGCAGACTAATATTTCAGTCTTTTTTTTATTAATCCGATAGCCGCCTAAGGCTTCGTATTCTTCAAAAAGCTGTAAAGCAAAAGTCTGAGATTGAATATAATAACATAATATCGTCTGCATAGAGTTTAATTTTGGCCATAGAGGTAATCGGTGGAGCAATATTCACGGAGTTACGGATTGCTACAGCTAACGGCTCAGTAAAAAAAGCAAAAAGGATATAGAATCCATCTCAGTTCTCAGGGTTAACCCTACTACACCCTTCTGTTGGGAACCACCACTTGTAGCTGAACTAGGGGAATCAGATGCCTAATGGGCAATGGTGGCTGGAGCTGTCTCCTTTTTGGTGCAATCACTAGTCCAGTGACTATTATTCTTACAAACTTTGCACCATGGTTTCTTTGGGCCTTCTTTCTTTTTGGAAGATTGGGGACCCCCACCATTAGAAGCTTTTTTGGGACCTTGTGAAGACTTCTGGTCTTTACCTTTCTCCCCACCCTTTTGATCCTGCTTCTTTTGGTCACCACCTTGGTTCTGTACCTTCTGCTTCACCCTGGTTCTGACCCATTTGTCTGCCTTCTTTCCCAATTCTTGGGGAGAGGTCAGACCAGAGTCCAACAGGTGCTGATGCAACAGCTGGTTCTGACAGTTATTAAGAATTTGTTCTCTCATGATCAGATTATACAGTCCTGTATAGTCACACACTTTACTGCCCGGTAAACAGCCCTCCAGAGCCTTAGTAGCACAATCTACAAAGCCAATCCAGTCCTGAGTCTGTGCCTTCTGGGTGTCTCTGAACTGTATTCTATACTGCTCAGTGGTTAAGCCAACCCCATCTATTACAGCACTCTTCAGGACTTTGTAATAATCAGCATCCTCTTCTCTTACAGTGAGGAGTTTGGCTCTACCTTTGTCTGCAAAGGAGAGTCACAAGATTGCTGCCCACTGCTCCTGTGGTACCTTCTGTACTTTGCAGGCCCTCTCCAGTGCAGTAATATATTTTTGGATGTCATCCCCATTCTGTTAGGGAGGGACAATCTTGTTAAGGGTTCTATGGTCATAAGACCTATCCCTACCACTAGGGATATTGCTGCCACCATGGAGCTCTAGCCCCATCTTTTTTCTCTCTCTTTCAAGAGCTAGGGCCTCCTTTTCTAAGGCTACTTGCTGTCTCCTTATTCTCAGCTGGGCTTCTTTCATCCTAGCTTGATGCTCCCTCTTCTCAAGCGAGGTACCCCTCCTATTGTTGTGTGGGTTCGGGCCACCTTATGAGTGTATGTTATATTAGCATGTCTTTTCATTAGTTAAACACCATCTTTTTCCTTTGCTTGCCTTTTGCGCACAATACTGCTGCTGGGTGTTTCGGCAAGTAAGCATTTTCAAAAGGTTCTCTCATGAGAGCGGGTTTGCTTTGCATTTCCCCAGACAAACAACGTACCCACAAGTCTGTACAGTGAGTGCCAGTCCGTCAAGGACACTATAACGTGCGAGCCTGTTTTTCTGCATGCCAGTGTAACTCTGTAGACACAATATTTTGCCAGCTGCGAAATGAGTGAGATGCTGCTCCGTTTATCATAGCACACTTGGATGAGTCCAGAGACGCAGAGAGACCTGATGTAATTTACTCGTACTGAACGGAGAGGTAAATGGGGTCCCCCAGCGCTCACGAGGCCTTCTATATTTTAATATAACCTGTAGATACAGGGAGGGTGTATAAATAGGCACTATATTTTACCTGTTTGCACTACTATTGTAATATGGTTCCTCCTTTTGTGTTTTATGGAATTGTAACCCTGCTAATCGCAATATTCTTAGTAATATGTTTGCTTGTGTTATCTAAGGTACTGCGCATGCGCACACGACGTTAAATTAAAGAATTTAACCTTACTGTGTCTCTTATTCCTTTCGTTACGAACCATTTGCAAGTGTGTCCAAAAGGTGTCTTCACATCCCACTATTCCCCGAGATAGACCTGAGTCGAATGTTCTGGATAGTCTAATCATTGGTTTCTTTGCTATAGGACAAAGTTCTAATGTGACACTGATTGCTAGCTGGTAAGGGTTTTGTTAGGTATGGAGGTGAGTTTTTTGGCGCACCATAATTCACTAATGTCCTAATGCTCTGTGCACAATTCTGTATATGAGCAGAGATCCACGCAACATGGCGCCTCCAACGAGAGTGGCCGTTTAGTGAGACACCTTAGTAGTACTTGCATTGGTTAGTGACACCCTCACTTTTGTTTCCGGATAACAATTGTGTGGTTTAAACCTACCTATATCTGGATAGGTTCCTGTCGAGCTCGATCTTTAAACGGTTTTTCTTTGAATTACTACCCAGTTGTGCGCTTTTTGATTGACATTGTACTTTCGCTGTTCTGTTGTGAATATGGCGGCGGTGGCTATTCCGCAACACAGTCGCATTGCTGTGCGGAACCATCTACATGATTATCAGGTATACCTGGAAGGGCATGCGGTAGTTTTTGTCATTTAGGCAAATGCTGCTTATCCCTTTAAGTTGTTTTACTCCTGGGTCACGTTCCCTGCGGTCGATGGAGTGTCGGGTGAGTTTCACTCATACACCCCGACTGCAGTACCTGCTGTATACACCCCATATCGCACAGTTGAAATTCCTATTAATGTTTGGCAGCACGCCGTTTGGTTTGATGGCGCCCTCCCCCACAATGTGTCTGTGGTCAGGCAAGGCCCGTTGTTGATTCCAGGGGCAACGTGGCCTGTACTAGCTGCGCATACTCCTCATCCGAATGAGCAAAACCTGACTGCACCACAGCTCAGTCCCCTGTATGCAGCCGCGCAGTCGGTGATCAGGGGTATGGTTCATGACATTTCCCGCAACCTCCCGGGCGGTGTGGCGCATCTAGCTGGCGGTGGCGGGCTGAAACTCAATCCCGTCACTGTTAATGCGGTTATGGACAAGCGTCCCCTAGATAAGGATAATTTACCTTTTTGGCTTACCGAGAAATTTGACCAGCTGGAGGCTGTTTTTCCTAATACAAATCCCGCTGAGAAGCATAGGATTTTGACTATTAGTTTGCAAAAAGACTTGGTCCCTGAGGTAGCTGAATGTACGACCTGGGGGGTAGTTTTTGCCGCGGTGTATGCGCGGTGCTTCGGCACCCCGTCGATGCTTGTAATGTCTGATGTAATCAAATGTGTTCAGGATGAGCACAGCCCAGAGGCGGCAGTGGAGTTGGGGATGCGACTTATGGGGGCGTTTGAGTTGGTTCGCGACATGGTCCTTGCTAATGTGAAAGGTGATGCCGTGAGTTTCCAAGTCTCTAATGCCCTTCGCAATATCCCTGATCCGGATAAACTCCGGCAGTTATGGAAGATTATCATTGATGCTTATAAAACAGTGGGCCGGAATAGTTTGGGACTCAAGCTTTTCTCTAAGAAGAAAAAGCAGCAAACTCAGCAGACGTCATCTGCAAAAGATGACGCTCCTAAAGTTCAGAAACAAAATTGGAGTAAGAACAAAAAGCAAGGTAAACAGCAATAGACACAGGGGTCGAGTGCTTCTTCACCTACGCCTGCCCCGACTGATAGGTCTTATGACTTGGGCGACCGCGCGACTATTAAGTCGCCTGATAGATTTCAGGTACCTGACCAGCGTTCTCCTTGCTCTTCACAGGACACCACGGTGAGTTCCACCGGGGGTGGAGGCAGTGGCGGAGGTCGAGGACAACAACAAGGCAAAGATCAGCCATGCAAGGGTGACGGTCAAGGGAAGAAGGAGGACGTGCAACGTCCGAGACCCCAGTTTCAGAAGAAAAAAGTTGCTGCCGTGACAGTGAGATATGCCGAAGATAGTGAGGACGCAACTGAGGAATCAGACATGGGCGCTGACGCTGCTAGACAGCGCGGCGGAGATTACCATTGTGCACGAGGCACTGTGTCCACTACTGAAGGTGACAGTGACTGAGACTTTTGTTATAGTCGAAACAGCTGACACTAGGGCAGCTCCTCCGGACCGGCTTTACAAAATTAAACTGTTAATTGAAGGGGACATAGAACGAGAAATTCGGGGGGTATTCTGGGAAAATCTTTCTGACACATATGACATTCTGTTGGCGGAGGCCGACTGGCCTCCTCCTTTTGTGTTGGCTGCTCCGAAAGGGGAGGAGGTAATCCTCCCCGCTTTCGCGCACACAGTGCCAAAGGAGCAGGCCCTGCAGTTGGCAAACGAATGGGCTAAGGCATTTGCACCAGCGTTGTACCGCACTCATTGTGGTTGGGATAACCTTTCCCCTCGACATGAAATCCCATTGCGGTCTACGCCACAACCTCAACTTCAGTACCCCATGCGGTGAGAGGCGAAAGCCTCTGTCGCGGAAATCCTTATACAATTGGAGTATCAAGGTGTGATTGAGAATTCTGTGTCTCCGATGAATAACCCACTTTTTACTGTGACCAAGCCTGACGGTTCTTACCGTTTGGTATTGGATTACCGCCACCTTAACTCGCATAGTAGAACGTGTGCAGTGCAGAATACTCACAGTTCTGCCCTTGTGGATAGTCTAGTGCGTAAAAGGTTTAAAAACACACTTGACATATCCAATGGATTTTTTGCCCACAACCTGTCCATTATTAGTAGTAAATGGACAGCGTTCACAAGCGGCGGTAAGCAGCGACATTTCAACAGATTATGCATGGGCTACAAAAACAGTCCTGGAGTGTTTTCCGCTCACATTGTGTCCCTACTGGAAAGAATCTACACAGATGCGTGTTCGTATGTGGATGACATCTATCTCACAGACGACGAGTTGAAGCCGCATCTGTGCCGAGTAGACTGCATCATTTGCCATTTTGCAGATGTGGGCTACAAATTTAATTTTGCGAAATTTCACATTGCGGAGTACACTGTGTTATTTTTGGGCTATGAACTCAATAATGAGGGTCGAGGTCTAGCACCTCATTTCTTAGAGAAATGCGCACTTTGCGGGCTCTCACGACACTAAGAAAGTTACAAGCTTTGTTGGGTTTTTTGAATTTCGGTAGAACATACATACCGGACTATGCACAACGTGTCAGGCCACTTTATGTCCTGATACAACCTAACTTCTCCAAATCATGCGGGCTGCCTGAACACTCAGCCATTTTTCAATCCTTGCAGGCTGACCTACTTGAATCTAGATTCTTGCTGACCCGTGATAACCAACGTAACCTGGTAATAAGAATAGTGCCTGGTGCCGTGGGTTTCACGTACCTCACTTTTAATGAGGGCGACACAGTCCCTATCACTTACAAGTCACACTTTTACACTTCGGCTGAGTTGCGTTTTTCCACTGTGGGAAGAGTTTTAACAGCAGTGCAAATGGCGATTCTGAAAGAACGTGCACTGTCACAGGGGAAACGCATTCTGGTGGTAACACCATATCCTGCTTTAGAAGCAGTTACTAGAGCCAGTGTACCAAATGTCAAAGCTTTGCACCCGAGGTGGATACAATGGGCTACATCCTTGACTTGTCCGGATGTTACTTTCATTTTTGATTCCTCATTGCAAAATCAGGAGTTCTTGCAGTATGAGTTTATTCATCCTGCCCCCCTGACTATGCACCCACTTGAGGAGTTCCGTTGTGCCATTTACACCGATGGGAGTGCGCAAGCTGCTATGGGGTCCCTCCATGCGTACTCTTTCGCCTGTGCGATTGTGGTTGGTGCTATGGTGAATGGAGAGTTCAAATCTGATGTTGTGCAATCACAAACATTAGGAGACTGCACAGCCCAATTGGCGGAGCTTCTTGCTCTGATTCTAGCGCTGGAGTTTGCTGACCCAGGTGTGCCTACGCTTGTAGTAAGTGATTCCTTTTACTGTGTACAATCTTACAATGACAATCTGCACTTTTGGAAGCAGAATGATTTCCATGATTCCAAGGGGCGCACAATAAAACTTAAAATGATCTGGGTTCGAGTGGCGGAGCTTAAGGAACGGCTCCCCCTCGTCTTTGAAATTCACACACTTGGTCACCAGCGCGTTGGAATTAACGCTCTTGGCAACAGTCTCGCTGTTGAAGCAGCTAAGACTGCAGTAGATACACTTGCAGTAGCAGCGGTTACATGTTCCAAAACTAAGATTAATGATGACATCTTGGCAGCTATTGCTGCTACAGAGAAGGGAGGTAAAGTCCTGCAGGGATTCCCTTCTACGTACTCTTATCACTTAAATCCTGATAAACAAGCTTTTGTAAAAATTGAAGGAGTTGGTGAAAGACTAATTCCTAACATGGACCGCAGACAGGGTTTGATCTCTGTAGCCCACACAGGAATGGCGTCCACACATGCAGGAGTATCAGCTACTGTTTCCCTATTACAGCAACGTTTTTGGTGGCGGGGCTTGTACAAACAAGCTCGTGAATATGTCACACAATGTGAAATATGTCAGCAAATTAAAGGTTCAACGGCTGCACGCCCACCACAGACTCAGTTACACATCTCAAATAAACCTCTTGGATGTGTCTATTTGGATCACTGCGGTCCTTTCTCGTGTGATACTGCATATAAGTACATCTTAGTCGCAGTAGACTCATGCACCCATCTTGTGTGGCTTTGGGCTCAAAGAAGCACTGATGCCCGGACTGTTGTGAGAGATTTGTGTGTCTCTGTGGGAATTTTTGCATGTGGTACCTTTCATTCTGACCAGGGTCCGGCGTTCGCCTCTAAGGTGTACAAGGAAGCCATGGTTTCATTGGGGGTCCAAGTCAAATTTTCGTCTCCCTACAGGCCTGAGGGTAATAGTGTAGTGGAGCGAATGAACCGTGATTTAAAGCAGTCTTTGACAGCGAAGGGTATAGGTGCCGGGAGAGACTGGCTATCACATTTAAACAGTGTACAGCGTGCATTAAATAATCTCCCTAGAAGGTCTCTGGGTGGGCGGACCCCATACGAAATGCTCTTTGGCATCAAGATGTATGTCCTGGACCTTGACAGTCTAGACGCTAAGGCGGGACAAGGCGCATTTGATGCAGATGAACATTGTGATGTTTTACAGAACCTTCAAAAGACAAGAGACAGTCTTGCAAAGGAACATTTGCCCTGCACTTCGGAGGATGCGTTGCAGATTCCAGTAGTTGGCTGGCTACTCAAGATCAGAGATCTGGTGCGAGAGAAGATCAACAACAAGAAAGAGTTTGGTCCTTCCTATCGTGCTCCAGTTGCTGTGCTTGGTGTGCAGGGTACGAGAACAGTCATTTTACCTCCTCTTGCTGGACGTAAGGGGAACGGATTGGTGTCACTACAACGCATGCTTTTACATCGCATGCCTTTACAACGCGGTTTTTACCACGCAGTCCATTACAACGCATAATGCTTTTAGGCGCTGGATAGTGAATTATTTAATTTACTATTCCAACTCCAGTCCCCGTGGATAGCAGGGAAGGTGTTGGATAGTAAATTAAATATATTCCCTATCCTAGAGCGCCCCCCAGCGCATTGCGTTGTAATGGTTTGCGTTGTAATGGTTGCGATGTAATGGTAGTGCGTTGTAAAAAATGCGTTGTAAGTGATGTTCCCCAAGGGGAACAGGTACATTTCAATTGACAATGTCAAACCACACAGGGTGGCCGATTTTGTATAGTATGACGCCTGCAGTTTCCTCTCCTGCCATGGTACGGAGATCTGTTCTTATTCAAGAGCCTGAAGTACAACCTGCCGTTGCAATTGAATTAAGCCCAATGATAAATCCTTTAACTGCTGTTGATCCATTAAATGACACTGAGTATACATACCCGACAGATATTTCTAATGCCTGATTTGGAAACCCAATTGGCTACACAGTCCAGATTTTCATTTGACTCTGCTTCAAGTACAACTAAAGCCCCTTCCAAGTTTTCGATTTTTGTTGCCTGGTTCAAGAAACATTTTTTGATTCCGCCTTGGACATACATTTGGCTGGTGCTTTTTTGAATTTTTTTGTTTATGGCCATTGGTTTAGTGGTATATTACTTCCGATTCATAGGCGGACATTATGTGGAAGAACGAGACTCTATTGCTATGGTTGATGGAACTTTGGCCCCACACTCCTCTTCGCACATCATAAAGAGGGCCCAGACTTTTGTTAATATAACTGCTTGGCCCGTTTTAGATGGGATAGTTTGGGATGCTGTAAAGTTTCAAATTCATGGGCTCACTGAA
Source organism: Lissotriton vulgaris (assembly GCF_964263255.1). Classification (NCBI taxonomy): domain Eukaryota; kingdom Metazoa; phylum Chordata; class Amphibia; order Caudata; family Salamandridae; genus Lissotriton; species Lissotriton vulgaris. Next base: position 1,907,672,814 of record NC_141694.1, read on the forward strand.
GTAATTAATGTAGCGAATGTACTGCTTGTTTCTATGGGTGATGTCGTTAAGCAGAATATTCGTTCTGATGATTGAGATGTTAAAGCTGTACAGGCTTTATTTTCTGATTTAAAGTATTATGCTGCCTTTGACGCTGAGGATTTATATTTAGAATCTGCAAATTATGGTGACTTATACTGTCAACATTTTGGCAACCATTTTTTACATAAGACTAGCTCCTTTAGACATAGTGTTAATTTTACACAGTGGGACCATTGCCCAGCTCCTATAGAAGGAAGCTCGAAGACCCTGTTGAACAAATTTTTTTACTTCAAAGACTTTAATAATTCAAATACTGATGCCTTTTATTTTAAATTACCGGAACAGTCGTTTTCCAAAGTTGGACTGACCCACACTAAGTTACTTTATTCAAAGTCCTTCATTGACAGCTTGGCAGCGGGGGGCTATGAAGCGTGGAAAGATGCAATTGATCTTAAATCTGTTTGGGGTACTAAACATTGGCAAGTGTAAGGCACAGGGGCTTTGCATCGTGCATGTCTTATCCCAAGCCATATGTTATTTCTGAATGATACAATCTTTCAGACGACCTGCTTTGGATTGACGACTCCTAAAAAACTTAAATGCACTCCGTCAACTTATTGCCCCCTTTCAATCGCTCCGTCAACTTATTGCCCCCTTTCAATCGCTTCGTCAACTTATTGCCCCCTTTCAATCGCTCCGTCAACTTATTGCCCCCTTTCAATCGAAAGGGGCTCAGGTGTTTTTGCTCTTCCCCTCTAAACTCAAGGTTATTCATCAGAGTCAGACTAGATTTTTCGAGTCCGAAATCCAGGCGAAACTCTTTTTGGACTCAATTTGAATAGGTGATACACTGTGATAACATGTTTAGGAACGCTGTTGCTTAACACATTCTTGGGTTTCCCTTTTTTTTCCCCCTTTCTCTTTCTCTGGGAGGGGTAGTGCTTCTGTAGGGGAAATCGTAGTATTTATGATTGAGTATAGGTTTTCTCTCATGTATACATATACATTCCTCTAGGGGGGTTACTCTACAGTGTTTCTAGACAATTTTTTTTTCTTTTTCTTTTTCTTCGGCGGTAACTTTGAGGAGGGCGTCTTTGCTCATATCAGCTTCTCCATCACTTGGGACCTAGGTCCTGTTGCCGACTGCGGGAGGGGGGGTGCGGGGAATGAGATTTTAATATCTTTTTATGATCAATTTAATAACTTATCTCATTCGTCAAATTTGGATCGGTTGTTTTCTGTCGTTGAGTAAAAGACAAACCCCGCATAGGTTAGATAAACCCCATAAACTGACGCAACTCTGAAGAACCACTTACAACTGATAAAGTTTAAAAGTTTTAATATAAAATTAAGAAAAGTTGCAAATACAATCCTCTCAGGATAAGATTCATCAAATATACAGGAACTAGAAGGAACATATATTCCCTAAAGAACCTCAGTCTACAAACGAATACAATTAAAGTCAGCTCGAGAATCAACAAATTAAAAGCATAGATATGATGTGGTTCCGTTGCGTCATCTAAAGAAAGAGAAAAATAATCAAGTTAATCTGTCCCTACTCTATACTAAGTGACATCCCTACTTCGCAAGTTCCTAACCTAAAAAGGTGTCAGCAGTTTGACTTCCAAAGAAGTACAAACTCTCTTAGCCTCTAAAGGTAATTTCGATCGAGAAGCAGTACCCTCTCTGCCTACCCATCCGCTCTCTAAGGGTCCTCGGCCTACTGCTCTCTTGCGCTCTGATCTCTCTCTCTCTCTGACTTCTCAGAACATCTGCTCAAGTCATCTGCGCTATCTTCTTCCCGGGGTGCTGTCCCTAAAATACACAATCACAGTATGGGTGGAACGCCCCTTCGACGCCCACCACAGACTTTCCCCATGATCTCATTCTTTGCTCTTTTCCATGGCTTCATCTCTTTCCGTCGTCCGTTAAGTTGACCCTTCTCCTTAGGCGCCATCTTCGTCTTCTTGCTGGTGACTTCATTGACATATCAGTTGTCCTTTCGGAGCAAAAGTCTATCACCTCAGCGGAACTTTACTCTTTACAATTATATGCATAACCTTTCTTGGTCCTGTGAATGGTCATTTCAAAACAAGACTCAAATTCCAAGCGCCCCTTATCACGTTTAGGCCATAAACTTCGTCCGGCATTGTCACCTTAAATCTAGCAAGAACTAGACTCCTTGGCTCGCACGTTCACATCAAGGCTATTCACGACTCCTGTGAGCCCACTAAATTACAAACAGCGGACTACACTCCTGCGAACCCTTGGTCAGCTAGGTTAAAATCACACATGACCTAAACCCTTCTAACATTCTTACAAGAAGCTTTCTACACAGTATAACCTTTAACACACATTTATATATAATCGTACTTAGTAAATCGTTTGCTTAAGTGAATACATTCTACGTAGAATATAAATTACCAAGAATATAACTTTACATTCTCATTCGTTACATCGTTATGTATGTTCTCTGCACATCTCTCCATGTTACATTTCTCGCCGTTTCTCCATTTAAAGTTACACATGTACATGAATTCTACTTTGCACGTTCTTCAATTCGTAAGCATTTCTACACATTTCTACATTAGCCCACTACGTATACGGGCCTTCTAAATCTAATGCATGTTCAAAAGTAAATACAGTTACATTTCCTATATTACCTTGATAACATCGGATAACTTTATGCTATAAGTGTCAACTTCATGTTACGATATACATTTCATTCCTACGTTATACGATATGCTTGTAAATATGGCTCGGATATACGTTTTATTCAAATTGCGCTCTCTCAGTTCCCCCCTTTGATGACTTCTGGGAGTCATCACTAAATGCAATTTGAATAGCACCCTTACACAGAACTAGTTACAATATTCCCTCTTTTTATCGTTTCGAGAGCTCTTAAACTTTTGTACTGTTGATCTTGTAAAGCAGCTAATCTCCTTTCTTGCTCTCTCATGGATCTTTGTAACCGGTTCGACCTATACCATTTATACAATTTCACTAACCCTAATATTGTGATTATGCAAATCAATAGTATTAATACAGGTTTTAATATATACCATATTATGCTTTTACCAAGGTTGGCAAACCAACTTCCAACCTTTCCTACTCCATGACCTACTTTTTCCCAAACATTTATTTTTGATAAATCTTCGATTTCTTTATGTATCTGTGTAATGTTTTGTATGACTTTCTCAAGTGGTTTTGAGTTGTCAGGAATGTAAGTACAACATTCCTGGACCTTCAAAGCCTTGCAAACTCTGCCCTCTTTTGCTAGCAGTACATCTAAAGCAAGTCGGTTCTGAAGAACCATTGCCCTAATCGACTGCATCTCTCCTTCTACTAACATTAATGACCTTGCAGTACTTGCAGATAATCTATCTACAACTGTAGCTAGTCTCCTGATCTTAACATCGTTAAGTATCAAACCTAACATAGGAAACATCGCTCCAAATATGTCTCCAACTACTTCTGCATCTCCTACTTCCCTTTTCGTTCTTGTCGAAGCCTTTCCTTCTATGATCGCTAAATCCTTTGCATGATATATTTTGGGGAAGACAATTGCCAAGTAACACGAACCATACCAATTGTCAGGTAGTTTTACATAGGCATTTCTTCCACATACAAAATATACATTTGGAATCGCTTGCATCCCTTTCATAAAATCTTTCGTGTAGTACTCTAACCTAAAAGCATGTTCGCAATTTACTTCACCTACAAATACACTCTCATAATACGTCTTGCTTCGAGTTAAACATAACTTCCCTTTCTGCGTTCTATCCAAAGCTATTGGACCATTGCTACCTTTCTTCTTGTGTGCTTTTTCTTCTTCGGTCCAATCTGTTTTCCACTGTCCTGACATTTTTAGAATCTTCTGCCTTCTGTATCGGTCATCTACTTGTCCTATGAACTTTTTCTCTACTTCTGACACTTTGCAAGTCAGATTATTTCTGCGTGCATATGATGTATCTAATGTATCCCAAGGAAGAAAGAATTTAGCTAGTCTATCCTCCTTTTTATAATAGTCCCACTTATTCATTTGTTTATAATTCGGAACTTCAGGTAGTACCGAATCATAATTTGAAAAGTAGTATTCAAACCCTTCTCTACCATAAAATATACTAAGCAGTAAACTACATGTTATCCCATAAGTCAGTGGGAGATGATGATATCGGATGCCTTCGTCTACGGAAGCCGGCAATTGCATACAAACGTAACATTCTTTGGCCTCCATGGCATCGATATACTCGTACAACAATTTGGCATATGCGTTTGACCTAAAGTTTCCCTGTGACTCGTCTACGTGTAACCTACGAGCTTCATTCGCCAGTAACGCCTTTTCACGGATGACATTGCTCTCCTCCTTCTTCCCAACAAGAGCAGGTTTCAAAGTCGTTACAGGCTTTACATCTGCTGTTTCTTCATCACTCTCATGTCCTACCATGTATGATATGGTCACTACCGTAATTATGAGAAAAATTACTACTGCTATTAGTGTACCTACTATGCATTTTGCTTTTCGGTTTGGGTTGCCGTTCTCCATGTTATCAAAACAGCGTAACTCCTTTCGTTGCGAGGAAAGTTTCTCTTTTCAGTCTTTGCTTTAATTGTCTTGTTCGATCTCTCAATCTATAAAGTGCTATTTATCAACAAAAAGTCTCTTTTCACAACAATGTCTTTTTCTCTTTAGCAACAGACAACCCTAACCCTTCTCCGTCCTCTGAATGTAATCCCTAAATTTATTCTTCTTTCCACTCGGCTCTAGGTTATCTTCTTCTTTATAGCTTATATACAAAAGTCTTTATGCATCAACGATTATTCTCGTACCTGCAGCTTTAACAACAAGTTCCAATAGTTCAAAACGAACAACTTTTTCTTCTTCTTCTGGAATTTGATGACCAAAAGTCGGAAACTGTAATCGATTTAGCACTAGATCTTTGATCCGACTTAGGTATGGGGGTATGGGAAGTGTGAAAGTCAGTAACCCCTCAGTCTCGAGTCCAGGCGTCAACATCCATATCTCCACTGCCACAAATGGATCGAGATAGATTACCTTCACTTCTTTCACTCTCCCAGATTTCTGTCCCCAAGACATCTGCTAGATAAGTCCACTCTGGGGTGGCGTACCTTCTGCAGGGCACACGTACCCTTCTCGATCTCCTTGGACTCTCAGTGCCTGAGTCTGTAGTTTCTTTTTCCTGGTCCGACTCTTCAGCGATCGGGACAAGGGTTCTCTCTTGTTGTGCCTTTAAGCTTGGCCTTCTCCTTCTCTCCGGCCAACTAGCTTCGTCACTCCTTGTCCTCCTACTCCTTGTTCTTGGACTTATCTCTTGGTCACTCTCAGCTTGTTCGGTATCTGATTCGGACTCCCAATTACTTTCTTCTCCTGAGGCGACTTCGGTCCCACTGGTGTCCTGACCGTCGTCAACCTGTTCCGACACCGGCTCAACCTCTTCGATCACCTCTACAGCTTGGCTTTCCCCCTCTGTGGCTTCTCCGCTTTCCGCTGGATTCTCATTCGAGAGAGGAGCTGTTTCTTCCAGAGGTGTTGGTACTCTTCGGGTGTGCGAGGCGTGTATCCAGTTGGGCAAGCCTCCACACTTTACTGCAGTGTTCGTAACTAGTATGACTTGGAACGGTCCTCGCCAGCACACGTCTAGACAGTTCTTCCTGACGTGCTTCTTTACCAAGACCCAGTCCCCCGGACACAGGTCATGGCACAAGTCTTGTGCTGATGGAACCTCTGCAGCCTGGACCTGGAGGGACACAGAATTAATGGCATCAGATAGTCCCTTGCAGTAGTCCAAGATCAAATCGTCTGTGATGTTCAATAGCGCTGCAGTCGGAACCGATGGCAATCTCATAGCTCTTCCCATTAGCACCTCGTGTGGAGACAGACCTGTTTTCCTATCTGGTGTGCTACGTATGCTCATAAGAACCAATGGAAGTGCGTCTGGCCAACTCAGGGATGTTGATGAACAAACTTTGGCGAGTCTGGACTTTATCGTGCTGTTGATTTGCTCTACAATCCCTGAAGCTTCTGGTCGATAACTGCAATGGAGCTTCTGATCGATACCTAAAGCTGAGCACAACATCTTCACTATTTCGCTGTTAAAATGAGTTCCTCTGTCCGATTCCAAAGAGGATGGCACCCCAAACCTCGGTATCAACTCTCTAAGTAACAATTTCGCTACTGTGAGTGTATCGCACCTACGTGTCGGGTAAGCTTCAACCCATCTAGAAAATATACAGACAATCACTAACACATATCTGAGTCGATTGCACTTGGGCATTTCAATAAAGTCCAGCTGCATTCTATTGAAAGGCCCCCCAGACCTCCCAATGTGACTCAATGTGACTGGTGTTCTCTTTCCTACGTTTAGCTGCTGACAGATCGCACATCGCTGACATACTGCTTCTGCCGCTACTCTAAACTTCGGGTTAAACCACGTTTGTCTGAATACTCTCACCATAGCATCTCTACCTATGTGTGCTGATCCATGCAATTTCCTTGCCATTGGACTAACAAGTTCGTTTGGTAAAACTGCTCTCCCATCTGCAGAGATCCAAAAATTCATTTCACTTCTAGTACATCCAGCTGTCTCCCAGCCCTTTTTCTCATCCTCTGGTGCATTTTCCTGAACGCTCTTTAGCTCATCCCACGTATCTACAGTGTCTAACAACATTGTCAATTCAGTTCTTTCCTGTATTCCCCCCACTTCTACATTGGTGTGAGAATAACCTTGTTCTGCGCAATAACGCGCTACCTCGTCAGCATAACGGTTGCCTTGCGACACAAAGTCTACGTTCTTCGTGTGCGCAGCACATTTGACAACTGCTATGGCTGACGGACCTTGCAATGCCTCTAACAATAGTCTCACGAATTCTCCATTCCTAATGGGAGAACCCGAGGAGGTCATGTAACCTCTTTGAGACCATAACTGCCCGTAATCGTGAACTACCCCGAAACCATACTGGCTATCGGTGTATATGGTGACTCGAATTTTGTTACCTGCTAAACAGGCATGGGTCAAAGCAATAATTTCAGCTACCTGAGCGGAATGTACTCCTTCCAGGCAGGCGGCTTCCACAACTCTGGTAATAGTACAAACTGCATATGCTGCTCTCAGCTGACCAATATCGTCTCTTACGCATGAACCATCAACGAAGAATATTTCATCAGGGTCAGTCAAAGGCTCATCTACGATATCTGGTCTCGGTTTGGTGCATAGTTCAGTCACATCAAGGCAGTCATGATCTGTACAAATTTCATCATCAATCTCATTTGGAAGTGGCATCAAAGTTGCAGGATTCAAGACGGAGCATCTCTTTAGGGTCACATTCTCGGCAGCCAGTATGACTTGCTCGTAGCGTGTGAGCCTGCTATTTGTCAGATGCTGAGTCTTAGTCCTGGTCATTAACAATTCTACAGAATGCGGTACGTACACCACTAACTGATGTCCCATTACCACACTTTCACAACGTTCAATGCTGACACCCGTTGCAGCAACGGATTTGAGACATCCGGGCAACGCTGCGGCTACTGGATCTAGTGTAGCCGAAAAATACGCAACTGGCCTACGCGCATCTCCATGTAACTGGGCCAAAACTGCTAAAGCGCATCCCTCTCTTTCGCAGCAGTAAAGCAAGAATGGTTTTGTGTAATCAGGCATTCCTAAAGCCGGGGCACGACATAAGTCCTCCCTCAGCTGCAAAAATGCCATCAAACAATCTTTGTCCCATGGTACCGGATCACTTACTCCTTTGTGCGTCAGTTGTAATAACGGTTTTGCCTTCAGTGAGAAGTTGGCTATCCACTGCCGACAATAACCGACCATGCCTAGAAACATCCTGACTTCTCTTTGTGTTGTAGGCGCGTTCATTTTCATGATCGCCTCTATTCTGTCTGGAGACACCTTCCGCTTTCCCTTTGCAATCCTATGGCCCAAGTATTGCACTTCAGTCTTACAATACTGCAATTTACTTGGAGACACCTTGTGTCCGTTCTCGGCCAAGTGATTTAGTAAGGTAATGGTGTCTACTCTGCAAGCTTCCTCAGTTTCTGACGCAACTAGGAGGTCGTCTATGTACTGGACTTGAACCGAGTTCTTGGGCAGTACTAGACTTTCAAGATTTTTCTTCAGCAGCTGGTTAGAAATCGATGGGCTTTCTGTATACCCCTGAGGGATACGACACCATGTTAAAACGCGATCTTCCAGCTTAAAAGCGAAAAGATACTGGCTCTCTTCATCTAAAGGAATCGAAAAGAAAGCCTGGCACAAATCTATCACGGTGAACCATTCAGCTTGGAACGGTATCTGAAATAATATCACTGATGGATTCGGTACCACTGGACAACATGAGACAACAATAGTATTAATCTTTCGAAGATCCTGCACTATTCTGTATTTTCCACTAGGCTTCTGTAAACCCATAATCAGGGAGTTACATGGACTTCCCACGATCTCCTTCAGTATTCCCTGCTTAATCATGGACTTGATCACAGGCTTTATTCCTGCAATCGTCTCCGGTGTCAACTTATACTGTGGTATTCTCGGATACTCGGCGTTGGGTCTTACCATGATCTTTACTGGTTCTACCCCCTTGATCAATCCTATTTCTTCTCCAGTAAAATCCCACACTTCAGCTGACACTTTCTCCCTCAAGTCCTGTGGAAGCTCCTCCACTGTCAAGGTAGGATATAGTTCCACGCATTCCTGCGAGTTTACAACTTTAAAATCGGCATCCTCATCGTTGGTCTGCACTTCTACTCCTTCAGGTGTGCAATGTATAGTGCAATTCAGTTTACACAACAGATCTCTTCCTAACAGACACACAGGGCTAGAATCACAGATTACAAACTGATGTTCATCACTGTAATTCCCTATCTTCACTGATACTGGTTCTGTCAGAGGATTCGTCATCCTCCTGTTTGCAACTCCTACCACCTGTATCGTCTCTCCCGACATTGGCAAACCTGGGACTACCGCTGATCTCAACGTGGATCTAGTGGCCCCCGTGTCTACCAAAAAGGTCGTAGGACATCCAGCTACTTCAGCCTCTACGTAGGGTCCTCTCTGATCTACCTCCAGGGCTGCACCTAGAGTACAGTCTTCTTCCCTATTCACTCGTTGTCCTGTAAGAGGGTCAACGTAGTAGCATTCTTCTCCTCCTACGAACAATGGCATTTGTCTATAGGTTTTCCCTCCATTGGTAATGCGAGGCGGTTGAGGGAATGGCGCTCGAGGAGTCTGATTCCCCCCTTTGATAAACTTTCCCTTCGGGACTGCTGTTCCCTTTACCATGCTGGGTTGAACCTCATCCTCCTCCTGTTCTAATTCCCCCGTCTCGACATTATATGGACACTCGCGTCTCCAATGTCCCACCTCATTACACTGATGACACCTCGTTGTCTTTTTCAGTGTCGCGATATCCATTCTCGGTCTCGGTCTTTCTTCCTCATCTCTGCTCTGATTATTCTGTTTCTTTACTGGTGTTCCTGTTCCCTGTTGCCGCTGTCCACCCTTTCCAGCTGATTGCATCTGCACCAACATCAGCTTTTCTTTAAGTTTCTTTGCTTTTGAGTCTATTTTGTCGCTACAGTACCTCGCATACCTCAGAATCTCATCTAACGGTTTGTTCTGCCAACAAATCAAATGCTGTTGAATCATTAGGCTTATGTCTGGCCTCAATCCTAGAACGAACTTCGACACAAACTGTCCTATGTCTTTAGGATCCATGACATCCAACCCGCTATACTGTTTGAATGCTTTCAGCAATCTCTCGTAGAATTCGTGAACTGTCTCTTTAGGTTCCTGAGTTGTTCGATCTATCTTAACCCAGTCTATGTCTTGCACGGGCACTTTCTCTTTTAACCATGCAATTACCCTCTCATACTTTTCCATGACTCTATCGGATGGGCCGTTTGTCTGGGCATCTCTCGGAGGCTCACAAGTGGGCCATTCAATACTAAGTTTGCATGCCGTCCACAAATCTCCGGGTACTACGATATCGAACAAGGTGTTCAAATCGATCCACAGCACCTTAGAGATCTTCACGAACCTCTCTACCTGCTTGTACCACTCTACGGGGTTCTCTCTAAGCTTGGGGAAAGAATTAGTAAATGCCGCTAAATCCCCCCTACTCCAAGGTACATGAACGTAGTTTCCGTTCGCGATTTCTCGCAAAGGGAAAGCTTCCATTCGCATTAGGTCTCCATCCTGGGACTTCACAAGTGCACTCCTTCTGACAGATCCCCTCTTGGACCATTTTTCCTCCCATCTATCCAGATCTCTCCATATCCTGATACACATGATCAGTTCCCTTATGTGTACTCTTAGCCCAATCGTTCTACGCTCATCTAGATCTCGATCTGTGCAATTCAGCCTATGGTTGGCCTGTAAGGCTTTAGTTCGTGACATGTCTATCATATACTTGTCTGCCAATTCAGATAATTTTTCATGAGCTGCCCTTGCTTTCCGAGTAACATCCTTAGATAAAAACAGTATTTCATCTGGTTCGTACAGCTCTAACCTTTCTATTGCCACAGTGCCATCAATTATCTCATCCAAGTCTGATTTTAAACTCATTACGTCAATCCGTCTTGCTTTGATTTCAGCTCTCAGTACGTCAGTCCTAGGTTGTTCTCTTACATCCCTCTCACCTCCACTATGCGCCCTACGCCTGAGCACAGGTGAGTTATGAGGAGTTTTTCTCCCATCTCTTTGTTCCCACCTCTCTAGATCCCAAACCTTTCCATCTTCCCTTGGGGTGTGGTGGAACATTGCTCCATTCCCCATCACTACATTCCGTCTTTTCGGCTCGGTGTCTCCAGATACGATATAGGATCCACCGTGCTGTTCTAAACCATTGTAACTCGCTTGCTGTCTGGTGTCGCTCAACAAAATGAAGGGTCCTTTACGGTCCTCCATGTTCCCGCGATCTCGTTCGTGATCACCGGATGCATGGCGAGACGTTTCGCGACTCCCTATATTCTCATGACTTCGTTCGTGATCACCGGACGCATGGCGAGACCCTTCGCGGCTCTCCATGTTTCCGTGATTCCAATGTCGCGCATTTTCTTCTAGGGCATGGTGAGTGCATCTGAAACTATTTCGGTACTCCTGCGTCCTTCGTTCTCCCTCACTAAAGGTGACGCGAGGCACTTCCCCACACCCTGCACTCCTGTCGTCGCACATTTGCCTATTGCCGCTGGTAATATGGCAAGTATCTCCTCTACTTCCTTGACTCCCTCTCTCCCACTCTGGGCTGCTTTCGCCAGCTCCACAATGAGAGAGGATCCGGTTATCCTGATCACTCCATTCTGCTCCTGTTTCTAATTTCTTATTCTCAGTTTCTTCGGCAGTATCCCATTCTCTCAAATATTCCCTTAGTTCCTTATAGGATTTCGGTTTCGGTCCCCTTAAATCCATCTGTCCTCTTTGGCCCCCCTGTTCTACCCAGGGACCCATTGCAGAATCTAGTGGGGTACTCCGACTCATTGGTCCTGACAACTGCCTTTGGGAATTGGTCGTGTTATTCCTTCCCCCTGTCTCTGCCCTCTCTCTGTCCCATCGTGCCTGTTCCTCCTGCTGGACCCCTTCTGGGTTGTAGATTGACACTATAGGCCCTATGGTAACAGGTACTTGTAGAGCATCTGGCATTTGATAAGACCTTGCATACTGCGTTTCTGGCACCTTCTGGACCACGAATCTTCCTACTACTCTCTGTTCGGAACTAGATTGAGGTACTTCCTCACCCTTCTTGGCATCCCACTCTGTTACCGGAAGCGATTTATATTCCCCCCATCTAGCTCCGTCCCCTTGTTGCAGTACAGGACTTTCGGCTTCTTTGCTGTACGGAGGTGGTCTATCTGTTAATAGCCTCTCTATCAGATCCTCTTCTGTCTCGCTATCCTCATCTTCTTCTAGAGGTTTCTTTTCCCCCGTAACTTCTAGCATCGGGTACAGCTTGTCTGCTTCTATCTTTTGCACCCTCCACTTTTTGGCTTCATCGTCCCATTTAGCATCCTGCACTGCTTTTACCGATCGCCTTACTCTTTCCTGGCGTCTCTTTAAGCTCTTTTCGTGTGCTGCTCTAAACCACGCACTAAGGGCTTCGAACTGTGTTGGCCTCGGTAGAGGTCTTGTTGCAAGCATTACCGCTTTCAGTTGGTTCAATACTTCTAGCTTAAACGTCCCGTATCTCGGAAACGTCAGTTCCTTATTCCCTTCTGTTAGCTTATTCCACTCAGAGATCCATAGTATTGAGTGTAAGCCTACATTTACTGCCATATGATAAGCTGGTGTGCCTTCTGGTGGAGCTTCTTCTCCGGCATACAAGTTTCCTCTATCTCTCTTAAAGATCGCCCTTAAACGTTTAAAACACCTCATTTTTGATAATCTACAAATTTCCTCTACTCTCTTCCTTATTTACGTCCCGATGACAAACCAACCAATCCCTACGCGGCTCTTGCTAATCGACCTATCCCAGTGCGACTCTACGCTGACCGACCAATCTCAGCGCGGCTCTACGCTGACGTCACTCGTTCTCTCTGCAGCAGTTCCCCTCCGTTCTCAACTCGTCTCACGATCTTGCATGCGTTTCATTCATACACCGAAAAATGACTACTTCCGTCCAAGCGATCACTTTTCTCTGACTGTACGGCCACAGTCTAACTGTAATTGTCACCTCAACTGGCGAAACGTCTTCCCTCTTACGGTCAGACACTTGCCTCAACTGATAGGTTACTTACACACAGTAAACGTACGACCAGCGTCCGTTACTCATACACTCCCTCTTACGCTCCCCCTATCATCGGTCTGTCGGGCGATCAATGGTACCTCATGACCCCCTTTCAATGGTAGACAAATTACTCTGGGTGTTCGATACACCCGAACCACTTAAGCTCTCCTTGAACTTAAGATTTTATCCGGTTGCGCGCGCTCACAACCTTCCCTCAATCACACTACAGGCATTCAACTCCGCTTGACATTACACCACAGGTACAACACAAAATACCGCAATCTTACAACGCATGACCCTTATACTCACTCTCGACCGACTCTGCTGCTTTTCTCTCGACGCACCGTCAGCACCTTCTTCGGCAGGGATTCTTCTTCTGGTCGTCGATGACTAGGGACCTTGGGGTAAACTAAACCTGACCTAGGTTGTCTTCCTCAAGAAGAAAACCATCTTTCTCTGCTACCAACTGCGGGGAATGAGATTTTAATATCTTTTTATGATCAATTTAATAACTTATCTCATTCGTCAAATTTGGATCGGTTGTTTTCTGTCGTTGAGTAAAAGACAAACCCCGCATAGGTTAGATAAACCCCATAAACTGACGCAACTCTGAAGAACCACTTACAACTGATAAAGTTTAAAAGTTTTAATATAAAATTAAGAAAAGTTGCAAATACAATCCTCTCAGGATAAGATTCATCAAATATACAGGAACTAGAAGGAACATATATTCCCTAAAGAACCTCAGTCTACAAACGAATACAATTAAAGTCAGCTCGAGAATCAACAAATTAAAAGCATAGATATGATGTGGTTCCGTTGCGTCATCTAAAGAAAGAGAAAAATAATCAAGTTAATCTGTCCCTACTCTATACTAAGTGACATCCCTACTTCGCAAGTTCCTAACCTAAAAAGGTGTCAGCAGTTTGACTTCCAAAGAAGTACAAACTCTCTTAGCCTCTAAAGGTAATTTCGATCGAGAAGCAGTACCCTCTCTGCCTACCCATCCGCTCTCTAAGGGTCCTCGGCCTACTGCTCTCTTGCGCTCTGATCTCTCTCTCTCTCTGACTTCTCAGAACATCTGCTCAAGTCATCTGCGCTATCTTCTTCCCGGGGTGCTGTCCCTAAAATACACAATCACAGTATGGGTGGAACGCCCCTTCGACGCCCACCACGGACTTTCCCCATGATCTCATTCTTTGCTCTTTTCCATGGCTTCATCTCTTTCCGTCGTCCGTTAAGTTGACCCTTCTCCTTAGGCGCCATCTTCGTCTTCTTGCTGGTGACTTCATTGACATATCAGTTGTCCTTTCGGAGCAAAAGTCTATCACCTCAGCGGAACTTTACTCTTTACAACTATATGCATAACCTTTCTTGGTCCTGTGAATGGTCATTTCAAAACAAGACTCAAATTCCAAGCGCCCCTTATCACGTTTAGGCCATAAACTTCGTCCGGCATTGTCACCTTAAATCTAGCAAGAACTAGACTCCTTGGCTCGCACGTTCACATCAAGGCTATTCACGACTCCTGTGAGCCCACTAAATTACAAACAGCGGACTACACTCCTGCGAACCCTTGGTCAGCTAGGTTAAAATCACACATGACCTAAACCCTTCTAACATTCTTACAAGAAGCTTTCTACACAGTATAACCTTTAACACACATTTATATATAATCGTACTTAGTAAATCGTTTGCTTAAGTGAATACATTCTACGTAGAATATAAATTACCTAGAATATAACTTTACATTCTCATTCGTTACATCGTTATGTATGTTCTCTGCACATCTCTCCATGTTACATTTCTCGCCGTTTCTCCATTTAAAGTTACACATGTACATGAATTCTACTTTGCACGTTCTTCAATTCGTAAGCATTTCTACACATTTCTACATTAGCCCACTACGTATACGGGCCTTCTAAATCTAATGCATGTTCAAAAGTAAATACAGTTACATTTCCTATATTACCTTGATAACATCGGATAACTTTATGCTATAAGTGTCAACTTCATGTTACGATATACATTTCATTCCTACGTTATACGATATGCTTGTAAATATGGCTCGGATATACGTTTTATTCAAATTGCGCTCTCTCAGGGGCGGGGGAGTGGGGGGATGCTAGGAAGGTGGAGGAGGAGGGGGTTTTTGGTGGTCGGGGGAGGGGAGGGGGCGCATAAAAAAAAATCAGCTTGAAAAATGATGTACTTTGTTTTGGCTATCATGTATTAAATCAATTGTATACTTTACTTGTGACATTCAGGTATATTTACCTTTTCTGTAATGGCATCAGTTAAATTGCAAATAGCTTCATGGAATGTCTGTGGTTTGAATAATGGCAAGAAGCGGGCTTTGTTATTTCGGATTATTCAGGGCCTCCGGTTGGAGGTTGTGTGTTTGCAGGAGACACATGTGCCCTGGAATAATCGTAGTTGCATAAATATTCCTAGTTTTGATTTAGTGGCATGCTCTCAACAGCCTTCCATGATAAGAGGGGTAGCTATTCTGCTGAAACGTGGAGTGGGTACATGTGTAAGGCCTAAGCAGGACATTGCTGGGAGATGGGCTCTTGCTGAGCTCTTGATTAATGGCAGATCCTTCATGGTCTGCACAGTTTATAGTTCAAACTCGGACGACCCCTCAGAAATTGATTTTTTGAATGTAGAATTGGCCTTATGGCCAAATCTGGTGTGCTTATGTGGGGACTTTAATATCAATTTACCTTCTAGTTTTAATCTGTTTGAAGGTCAGAAATACACAGGCTTAAAACCCAAGGTTTTCAGAGGTCTTCAAGCCTTGGCACACGAACAGTCATTGGTTGACCTGTGGTTTCATCAGTGGAAATATGTAGATGGGTCAACTTATTTTTCAGCACCGCATAGAAAGATTGTCCACCTAGATTACTTTTTTTTGTCAGATCATTCCTCTTCCATTTCGATTTTGCCTAGAATGATCTTGGATCATAATTTATTAATTGCCACTTGTGTTATAAAAGGCATAGCAAGAACATGGACTTTTGAGCACAAGCTATTACTGGACGAGATATACATAGAGAATATGAGGGCCTGGATAGTTGAATTTCTGGATATTAATAGAGGTTCAGCTTCCAGTGAGGTCCTGTGGGATTCATTTAAGGCCGCAGTTCGCTGTGAGACTAAAAGTGTCTCATTTCACCGCCAGAAGCTAGTTCAAACTCAGACTAAGAATCGTATGGATGAACTACGTCAGGCAGAGATCCAGCTTACAAGGGCGATAAGGGATGGGGACGACATTGATTTTATTCAAGGGCGCGTTGTTTGCATTAAGGCATCTCTCCTTGAGTTCCTCGGTCAGGACTTGCGGCTAAATACTTACACTACCGGTCAACAATGTTTGAATTTGGCGAAAGGTCGGGCAGGGTCCTCGCAAAGCGATTACAGCAGCGGAGCTTGGCGAATCGCATTGTAAAGATTCAGGATGCTCGGGGGCAGGTCCATGATACTCCTGATGGGGTAGTAAATGTTTTTTCCGATTTCTATCAGACTTTATATACTGTGGAAATTAGGAATTTGATGCTTTTACGGCCGACCTGAATACGTCCAAAATTTCGGAGTCTTAGAATGCCACCTTGGCCGCTCCCATTGGGTGAATTGGGATGAAGTAGAAACAGCATTATATTCTTTGGCCAAAGGTAAGGCAGCGGGGCCTGACCATATCCCTTTAGAATTCTGACTCTATATTTCGGGCAGAGATATGTGAAGATCTCTTGACAACATTCAGGAATGCCCAGCTCGGGTCCACTCCGGATTCCTGGCATCTGACAACCATTATTTTGATTCAAAAGAAGGACAAGCCAGCTTTAGATCCAGCTTCATTTCGCCCAATTTCGCTCATTAATACGGACAGCAAATTGTATTCAAAAATACTTGCTGCTAGACTGCCCGTAGTCATATCCCCCCTTGTTTTAATCCGTCAGCACGGATTTATTCCCGGGAGGAACACGGCGGATCATGTCGGTAGAGTTATAGCCTTGCTGGACTGGACCCAAGTCACTGAGTCCCCCCTAGGTTTAATCCTGTTGGACGCCCAAAAGGCGTTCGACAGGGTTGCCTGGGGGGTTTGTGGAGGGTCCTGCAGTGGAAAGGCTTTAATCCCAGCTTTATTCACGCCATACAATCACTGTATATTAATCCTCGGGCAATGGTATCCATATCTGGTCTCCTTTCAAACAAATTTGTAATTGGTAGGGGCACAAGGCAGGGGTGTCCGTGCTCAACCCTGTTATTTGCCCTTTACATTGACCCGTTTATTAATAAAATAGAGTCTTCTTTAAATATAGTCCCCGTTAAGGTTAATTCATATGAATTGAAAGAATTGGCGTATGTTGATGATATTGCTGTTTTAACCTCCAATGTGTCATCCTCATTTACAGCCTTACAGGGATTGGCAGATTCTTTTGGCCTAATATCAGGGTATAAGCTCAACATACAGAAAACCCAGGTTGTACATCCCACCAATATGGGTCCGTCTGCCGCACCAGTGGTTCAAAGTGCTAAATATCTGGGGGGTTACATCACTGCAGCAGTGGAACAACTACCTGAATTAAATATTCTTCCAGTCATTCAAACAGTCAATACTACGCTATGTAGATTAGTTACACCTCTCTTTATTTGGCAGAAGGAATGTTTTGAAAATGCTTGTCCTACCTAAATATTTGTATTTATTTAGGACAATTCCATTGGAATTTGCTCAGATCAGTCTAACGCGAGCAGCAAGCTGCTGCAATAGATTTTTATGGGGTTACCATTGCCCGCGGAGGGCTGCTAAGTGGATGCATCTGCCCCTGAATAGGGGGGGTGGTCAGTTCCGGATTTGGTGTTATATAACTGGGCAGCCTTGCTGCAACATCTAGCAGTACCTCTCTTTGGGCCCAGAGCTTCGTCTTTACCAGCTTGCTCCCCATCTATTTTTGAGATAGGGCTGGGTGAGGATGCAAAAGGGGTTCTTCTTTCGGCTCTGGAGCCCAGTTATTACAAGAAGACTAAATTTAAGGTGATCCAGGCAATGTATTCTGTCTGGAGGAAAATTCGTAAGAAATGGACAATCCCAAACCTTAATTACTACACACCTTTGGCGGCCGCTAGTTTACTTCCTTTTATTTTCCAAGACTTTGTTACTATTAGGTGGAGAACACATGGGATTTGTACTTTGGGGGACTTTGTTCACGGCGGTACTATTGCTTCTTTTTCATTTTTAAAAGAAAAATTTGGCTTAGGTACACATGAATTTTTTAAGTATTTGCAGATACGTAGTTATTTGGACAAACTCCTAAGAATTACTCCTTCAGCACTTCTCAAAAACACACTTATGGAACTCATTTTGGGAAGGGCTCGGATTGGGGCTGTCTATCAGTGCTTAATAACCGGTATACCAGATGATCTCTCTGTTCAAAACATTAGATTGGACAATAAGTTAGGTAAGAGTGGCATTGATATCTCCGCATTATTGGAGTTGGCTAACTCAGTTCTAATTTCTGGGAGCCTACGCTCCCAAAGTTACATGGCTCTTTTGGACCTCTATTTCACTCCTGCTATGGTATCTAAATGGAGTGGTACAAGGGGCCACTGCTGTCCAAGATGTGGTCAATTTGAGGCTAACGATGTTCATATGTTTTTTACATGTCCGAAATGGAATCTGTTTTATCAAGATGTTCAAGTTTTTATAACCAATACTCTTAAGATCCCTATGAGTATTTCGGCTGAGTTAGTCATAACAGGATCTGAAAATGACTGGTTAGTTACTAGATCAGCTCATGAAACTGCCTTTTTGTGTATTGTAATGGCTGTAATTCGCTTAACTATAACCTCTGAGTGGATCAGTCCTAGTCCCCCAACGTTTATTAATTGGAGGGCAAGGATTCTTGCTCTGTACAATTTGGAATCGGCAGTATTTCAAAGGGGAGGGAGGAGAAGGCGAGAGAAGGGGAACGAAAATATGGGCTTCATTTACAAATTGGTTGTATAATTGAGTTATGTATTGGCTGATGCCTTTTTTTTCTCTTTCCCTTTGCTTATATTCTATATGTTCTAAATTTGTTTTATTTTGTGTATCTTGTAAAGTTGCCTAGTATATATTGCATATGTATACAAGAGAAGAAACAAAGTATGTTTTCAAGTTGAAATAAAAAAAAATAAAAAAATTAAATGCACCATCAATGCCCGATTTAGCTGAATTCCCGGGTTGGGGTAATTATACTGGCCTTTCCCTTGATGATTTGAAAACACAAGTGCAGAATACATCTTTTAACATTTCTGCTCTTTATCCTAAAGGCTGGTTAGTGTGGCAGAAAAGTGCCGACAAATGCCAGCATAGGTTCATGAATTTTGCACCCGGCTACACTGAGGCCAGACCTGATCCCAGGTGTTTGGCACATCACTCTGTAACAACTTATTCAGTGAGAAAATTGTGCCAGGGCTGGCTCCGACATTCATCCTTAGCAGCTGTTAAGCTACACTTGTCCAATATTAATGAAAATTTAGACTTGAATGACTTTGTTAAGAGGCCCGTAAAAGGTAGACAGAAACATTTTGTATATGCTGCTTACAATGAACTTTGGAAACTATCACAGATAGAAGCTGCATACTTTTTGAGGGCCATCGACCAAGCTAATTTAGAAAAAGTCCTTGCTGCAGTTGATAATAGCATCAGCACGCTTTCTTCCCGCATTTACACGTTAGACAGCATTGTATCATCTGTTGTAGATATTGTGCAAGAAGATGTGGCTGTACTGTATCATGGTCAAAATCAATTGCGGTCAGTGATGCAGTTTGCATGGACTTTGCAGACCCTGAAAAATGGTTGCGTGCCTTGGGATTACCTTAACGCGACTTTAATGTTTAAAGCTTTTAATTTGACTGAGAAACAACAATTTGTGTCTATGAAGGATGCCACATTCTCTTTGCTTCATATTGAGAAACTGGAACCCTTACCGTTTTCTGTAGCTGAAACTAATTCCGCTGTGTGGCTAATTCATGGACTGATCACGCTACCATTTGCTCTTTTTACATTTGAAAATAGTATGAAGCATTATGCAATTGGTCGCTATGAACCATTAGGTAGTGCTTTCCTTCATGAAGTATGGAATCTCCAGTTTACTTATAGATGCATTAGAGATGGAACTGAAGTTTAAATGAATGGCATAGACTGCACCACAAGCTCTGACCATTCTTTGATATGTAGAAATTTACAGCTATATGGCTCCTGTAATGTTTCAGCCCCTAATTTAGCATGTGTTTTGAAAGGGACTCCTGTTCCGTCTATTATCCCGACTTTCACATTACTTGCAAATGGGAGGTATTTGTTGTTGAACAGTGAAGATTGTTGTGGGATGGTTGCTGGTGTGCCTTATGTTGTAAGCGTATCAGAACGTGTGGTGTGCTTCAAGAATGTTTTATTTCCGCCCGCGCATGGGAGGCTCGATGCTTCCATCTGGCCTTCCATTCCGACCTTGAAAGCAGAGTTCAACAAGATGAGCCGAATAAAAGCTCTGTTGTCCCAGAAGGAAGTTGCGCTCACATCTGCCCGTGAGACATTCGTCCTTCACGTTGCAAACACTAGAACTGAAGTTAATGCCCTTTTGAACACGGACATGCCCCTGCATTTTGATACTTTGATTCACACGATCCTGAATGCTCATCTACAACTGGCTTGGCACATTTTTTTTAAACTGTATGTTCTGGCCTTGTCACGTCATTTCAGACTATATTTGGTGCCCCGGCTGCTCCAGCTACGTGACCGGATGTTGCACTTCTATGGTCCGTTACCACTTGCGACCTTAAGTGTCGCATATTCTTTGTCCTTCCGGTATTCTTTCTTCACTTGCGTGCAGCCAGTCTTCCATTGCCTGAATTGCGAATTTGAATGGGCCCTGGATTTGTGCCTCAGCAACATGGCGTCGCCTGAACTGGATTTTAATCTGCTAATGAGTCCCTTAGCTACTCATGAAGTTGATTGTTCTGGTGTTGGGTTTATGGCCTGCGCTTGTGCACATGGGGTCCTCGGAAATTGGGACTTCTGGACTGCGGCCAATGTCTCTCTGGCACGTAGTTATATTGAATTGAGCCTGAGTTGTCCTCTGATTGTGCTAGAGGCACCGGTGATTGATGAACATGTTTGCTCATTCCCATTGTTGAATTGGATGGCTGAAACATTCATGGATGAAAACAATGACTTCCTTTTGAGGCTGTTGCTACGTTTGGTGCATACACGCTTTTTAATGGATAAGTTTTTGAATGTTTTTTTTTTTTTTAAAGAAAGGCTCCACTACTTATGTGGTCCCTAATACTGATTTCGTTTCCCTATCGGCCCCTCAAGTCTTGCAATTTTGTCCTGAAGTGTTGTTGTTATCACTTTTCTATTTACATTTACGTATCACTCTTCTACAAACATTTGAAGGGTGTACAAGAAATCCTGAACTTTGTTTAGACTCAATCGAACTTGAACTCTGCGTTCTGACGATCAGCTGAACAGCAGGGGTTCAACTGCACTCTGGAATTTCCTTTAGGGAATCAATGGACAGATTGGAATTATACAGACATACATTCCTCAAGGCTACACGTTTAGAAGCGCCAGAAGCTGGGCAGGCACGTAGCTTGGTGAGGACGGTCGCAAACATATAATAGTGTGTTGTGTCCATTCTAGCAAGACATTTTCACACCCTTGCTACTAACGGGAGCTTCTATGTAGTATACAGTAAGTGGTGTTTGCATGAGTGCAGAGGATATGAGGGCTAAAGAGCATTTCAGGGTCCCCATGGCTTTTAGCCAAAAGACCACTGCATAGGAGGACGGTGGGTGATTACGAAGGGCAGAGGATGGGTGATGGCAATGGCAACGCTAGACTGCCAGCTTGCTGAGTAAAATGTATCGTATCACCAAGTAGATGGGTATTAG
Organism: Lissotriton vulgaris; assembly: GCF_964263255.1. Taxonomy (NCBI): domain Eukaryota; kingdom Metazoa; phylum Chordata; class Amphibia; order Caudata; family Salamandridae; genus Lissotriton; species Lissotriton vulgaris. Next base: position 1,907,694,516 of record NC_141694.1, read on the forward strand.
GAGGCAAACCAGTGACAGGTAGGCCTTTCATTCTGGTGGAGGGCAATCAATTCCGTGGATAAACCTATTGTACTAGGTCCAATTCTTCGACTGGGCTCACTCAGCAGTAAAGAAAGCAAAAGATTGAGCACAGTTCTAAAACAAATCTAGGTGCTCACTTGCAGACGCACAAGAGACAAACATTCACTGAAACCAGATTTAACACCATTAACTTACCAAATAGACTGTCTGTGCAAATGTCTGGTCAATTCAGCAAAGAATGTGTATTCCGTAAATAAAGGCATGTTATAGGTTGCACAGTCATAGCACTTCAATCAATCAACAAATTTGTATAGCGCGCTACTCACCCGTAAGGGTCTGAAGGCGCTGGGGGGGGGGGGTCGTTACTGCTCGAACAGCCAGGTCTTGAGTTGTTTCCTGAAGGAGAGATGATCCAGGGTCAGCCATAGGTGAGTGGGGAGGGAGTTCCATGTCTTGGTGCCAGGTAGGAGAAGGATCTTCCTCTGACGGTGGATTTCAGAAATCGTGGGACAGAGGTGAGGGCGGCTGGCGGATCGGAGCTGGTGGGTGGGTGTGTAGATTGTGAGGCGGCTGTTGAGGTACTTCGGGCACGTGTCGTGGAGAGCCTTGTGTGCGTGGGTGAGGAGTCTGAACGTGATCCTCTTGTTGACGGGGAGCCAGTGCAGGTCTTTCAGGTGGTCAGAGATGTGGCTGTGGCGAGGGATGTCCAGGATGAGTCGTGCAGAGGCGTTCTGTATGCGCTGGAGTCTTTTCTGGAGTTTGGCTGTGGTTCCAGCGTAGAGGGTGTTCCTGTAGTCCAGACAGCTGGTGACGAGGGCCTGGGTGACCGTCTTCCTGGTTTCGGTGGGGATCCATCGGAAGATCTGTCGGAGCATGCGCAGGGTGTTGAAACAGGATGACGAGATGGCTTGGTCATCATGAGGGAGGAGTCCAGGATGAAGCTCAGGTTGCGTGCGTGGTCCGTTGGCTTGGGTGCGGTGCCCAGGGCAGGGGGCCACCAGGTGTCGTCCCAGGCAGAGGGAGATGGTCCGAGGATGAGAACTTCAGTCTTGTCTGAGTTCAGTTTCAGACGGTTGATCTTCATCCATTCTGCGACGTCTTTCCTTCCTTCCTGGAGTTTGGCTTTGGCGGTGGCGGGGTCGTTGGTGAGGGAGAGGATCAGCTGGGTGTCGTTGGCGTAGGAGATGATGTTGAGGTTGTGTTGGCGAGCGATGGCTGCGAGAGGGCTCATGCAGACGTTGAAGAGGGTGGGGCTGAGTGAGGATCCTTGCGGAACGCCGCAAATGACTTTGGTGGACACGGATCGGAACGGGGGGAGGCGGACTCTCTGGGTTCTTCTCCACTCTAGGGCCGCTCCTTGGATTCCGGTGTTGCTGAGGAGCTGTATCAGGGTGCGGTCACATACGGTGTCGAAGGCTGCTCAGAGGTACAGGAGGATGAGGGCAGCAGTTTCACCGTTGTCGAGCAGGGACCTGATCTCGTCGGTGGCTGCGATGAGGGCGGTCTCGGTGCTGTGGTTTGCTCGGAAACCGGACTGTGAGGGGTCGAGGGATCCGTTGGTCTTGAGGAAGGCGGAGAGTTGTCTGTTGACGGTCTTCTTGATGACTTTGGCTGGGAAGGGGAGGAGCGAGATGGGGCGGAAGTTCTTGAGGTCCGTGGGGTCCGCGGTGGGTTTCTTCAGGAGGGCACTCAGCTCGGCATGTTTCCAGCTCTCCGGGAAAGTGGCGGATGCGAAGGAGCTGTTGATGATGTTCCGGAGTTGGGGTGCGATGATGGAGTCGGCTTTGTTGAAGATGTGGTGTGGGCAGGGGTCGTGGAGGAGCCGGAGTGGGTGGTGTTCATCAGGGGGGTGGTATCTTCGGTGCTGACAGGGGTCCAGGTGCAGAAGGTGGTGGTGGGGGGCACTGGTTTGGTGGTTGGGTGCGTGGTCAGTGCGCCGAAGCTTTTGTGTATGTCGGCGATCTTGCGGTGAAAGAATGAGGCGAGTGAGTCGCAGAGGTCTTGCGAGGGTGTGATGTCGTTGTTGCAGGTGCTGGGGTTGGAGAGCTCTTTAACAATGCTGAAGAGTTCCTTGCTGTTGTGGGTGCTGTTGTCCAGTCGTTCTTTGAATGTTGTCTTCTTGGTGGTGCGGATCAGCTGGTGGTGTTTGCGGGTGGCGTTCTTGAGGGCAGTCATGTGTTCTGCTGTCTGGTCGTGGTGCCAGGCTTTCTAGAGGTTGCGTCAGGTTTTCTTGGACTTTTTGAGGTCGTTGGTAAACCACGAGGCTTTCCTGCTGCCGGGTCTGCTGGGAGGATACTTCAGTGGTGCGAGTTCGTCGGCGCAGTTAGTGAGCCACTGTGTGAGGTTGCGGGCTGCTTCATTGGGGTCCGTCGTGTTGGTGGGCGGGTTATGGCTGAGGGTGGTGGCGAGCTGGTCGGCGGTGATCTTGCTCCAGCTTCTGCGGGGAACCTGTTGCGGGTGGTGGTGGGTCGTGGTTCTCCTGAAGTTGAAGTGGACGCAGCTGTGATCTGTCCAGTGTAGTCCGGTGGAGTGGCTGAAGGAGATGTGCTTGCTGGAGGAGAAGACGGGGTCAAGCGTGTGGCCGGCGTAGTGGGTGGGGGTGTTCACCAGTTGCTTGAGTCCGAGGTTGGCGAGGTTGTCCAGCAGGGCGGCGGTGTTGCAGTACTTGTTGTTCTCCAGGTGGAAGTTGAGGTCCCCTAGGAGGATGTAGTCTGTGGAGGTGAGGGCGTGCGGACTGAAAGTCTGCGATGGCTTTGCTGAATTGTGTGCGTGGTCCCGCGGGTCTGTAGATGAGGGTGCCTCTGAGGGTGGTCTTGGGGTCGGTGTGAATCTGGAAGTGAAGGTGCTCAGCGGCGGTGAGGGTGTCGTTGGAGTTGGTCGTGATGCGGATGGTGTTTCTGTGGACGATGGCGATGCCTCCTCCGGTTTGGTTGACGCGATCCCTCCGGGTAATCTTGTAGCCCTCCGGGATGGCTATGGTGATGTTGGGGGCTGAGGAGGCGTTCATCCAGGTTTCTGTGAGGAAGGCAATGTCTGGTGATGTTGTGTTGAGGAGGTTCCAGAGTTTGACGGCGTGCCTGTGGACAGAGCGGGTGTTGAGCAGGATGCACTTGAGGTGGTTGTTGCTGGTGCTCGGCTTGGCGGGTGCGGTGCTGGTTCGGAGGCAGGCATACCACACCACAGAGGGGTGCTTCAGTTAAGATAGAAATTGCCTGCCTCGCTGCCACAGCTGTGGAAGTTGTCATCTAACAAGTGTGCTGTGGTTCCAAAAGTTGTGGTAGCACTGGGTAGTAAAAAACATTGGCATTCCCGTTATTCGATGAGGGCAGGGAACTGTACGTATGGTTCTCCTCCTGTTCCCACCCACTTGCCTGCTCCTTGGTGTACATTAGCAGAAGTTCAGATTTGGATGACTTGTGCTGGGGTAGGGACATTAGCATGGCGACAGCACCCAAATAGCAGTCAGACGGTGAGGGGCTTGCATGAAATAGGGTCATGGAATAATCAGAATACTGGGGGTCAGGGCTCCCCTTCCCTCACCTTATCACATGGTAGGGCGGTGGGACCTGCAATGCTATATATGGGCAGAAAGGTACATTAGACCAAAAGATAGTACGCAGTTCCCCAGTACAAAAAGCGAGGGAGGGAAAAAGCGGTGCAATACCGGACGGGCACCCATAAAGGGAGCAAAATTCTACTCTGTATCAGGGACCACTGATATAGAGTAGAATGTTGCTCCCCTGGACCCTTGGGCCAGAGAGAATACACTTTGTTTTGTTTTTAATAAGTTGGGTTACCACTCTATTAAACATTCCGCTGTGGACTACCCAACCTTTTATAACCACCCACACACATCTACACACCCCTATCCTTAGGACCCTCAAACCCACGGCACCATAGGGCAGGAACAAAAGATCTCCGCTAAAGAGCCCCTTTATGGGTGCCCGTCAGGTATATCACTGCCGACCCGACGACGAGCGAGCCCATATGATGACGCATGACACCTAGCTTGCTGGGTGTGTGAGGACTCTGGTTCCAATTGTACTGGGGAACTGCATATTCTCTTTTTGGTCTACTGTCGTCAGGGCACGTACGCTGGCCCCGTTAAACAGCCCACCCTGTCCCCTTTTTTGTTAGGATCACAAAGGTACATTGGCAGGAACCTGCAATAGAGTGGGTTTTAAATAGGTTTTTCTTTTGGCCATTTGTAGTAAGTATGTGCACTCTGTAAACGTGAGCATATGCCTCACGGATTCATGCATTTAAGGAAGCCTGGTGGGCTGCATAGTTTGTCACTCCAAAAAGTATGCTGTGACTCCAATAGTGTGGAGAAATATGGATTCAGAGCACGAATGGTGACAATTAACGGAACTGAACGCATCTTGCATTCATTTTCAAGAAGGTGCAGGTATAATTGGTCATATGTTATTCCATGCCCTCACAAATCCAAAAGCATTGGCAGTGGCATCTGTTTTGGCACCCTGGTATGCCTTTAGCAAAACCTGGCTTGGGGCTACACAAACTAGGGTGGGGAAACCAGCACGGCAACACAGCATCAGGAGACGGGGTTTTGCGGGCAGTAATGACGTGCGTGAAATGTGGCAGGATTTAGGAGTATCCCTAGGGGACCTCAGGCCCAATGCCCCCCACCCTCTGGCGGTCAGATCTACCTTTGCCTTGTATTAGGTGGGGAGGCTCACCATGCATCCTCGAAGGGATATGAAACAGCTTAGAATCGATGCATGTCATATGAATCCATGGGGAGAGGTGCCTAAGGTGCTAGCTCAGGTGGGGGTGCCATTGGTCATTTGGCTCCACCCTGTCCCTGCCCGATGACCCTCTGTAGGGCACTCCATATTTCACTGCTGGGGCGGCACCCGGTTATCGGTCCGAACCGCCAGAATGTGGCACTAGCCAACTAATGGTGGTAAACAGGGATTAGTCAACCCCAAATGTAATGCACATATTTATACGCAGTGCACAATGGATTATATCAGATAGAACTGTGGTTATGAAGAGAGCAGTAGTTTTAAATTCCCTATGGGTAATTCTTGCCGGCGCTGTACTCCCAAACATGTGGAGGTCAGGGGGAGAGATAAGGGCATGGTGTTGGCCACATATACTAATGGCCTTGGAGGCGAACGCCACTATGCTTACCTACGGCTGGTTAAATGAAGCTGTGGTTAAACAGAGAATAGCAGTTCCCGACTTCGGGGAGGCCATCAAACTTTCCTACGGCAAGATAAATAAGTCATGAACAAGCCCACCAAGCAGGAGGTCTTGGTTCTATTCTAATGAAAAATCAAATAGAAAAAGAAGGGCTTGATAATTAGGTGGGTCATCTTTAGTGCAAACAACCCTTGGTACCCCCGATAGGTTCGGGCACACACGTCAGAGGTAGAAATGAGCTGTCCAGTAGTAGGACTGGTAACCGCAGGTTGCAGGAGAGAGGAGTTGGCCTAATTGCTAGGGCAGTCAACCTCGAATCTGGGGAACTTGGTTCCAGTCTCGTCAATGACTCTGAACATTCTGTGATTCTGGGCAAATCACATAATCTCCCCGTGCCTAACAAAAATGAATGTGTCCTCATGTAACGCAACTGCTGCTATGCTATGTAGAGCGCTCGGATACCCGATACCAGGTCAAGTTCGCGCTATATTAAAACTCTGTAAAAAAATGGCGCCTGCCAGGACCCTTGTTGAAAATGACATCCCCCGCTAGTCCTTCGGGCGGTTGTAAGCCTGAGCGACCGGGGGCTTCCCTGGCCATGCTCCACCCCTAAAAAGTCATGAGTAAAGTTATGGACTGGTGGCCCATGGTTTTTAAGGGGGATAATCCCCACATAAATGGTAGGACCGATTGGGTTGGCCACGGTGCAGTTGATTCATCAGGCGGGCGGGGCAGCGTAGGTTAGTTTCCGTTGTCTGCCCTTGGATCGCCCATAAGTTATCCCACCACGTTGGCATAGTTCCTTGTATAAAATAATCCTGCAGCAAATTGTTTTCCAACAAAATTTGTGAGGACTGATTTTTTACGGGCACTTAACTGCTAAGCAGTGGGGTTCCTGATATCAGCACTATGTGTCCTCTCCTCCTGTCCCCTTCTCTTGTGTCCTCGTGTCCTGTCCCCCTTCTTTCTGTCCTCCTGTACAGCACACAGGGCAGCATCAGGAGTGCGGTTCAGTGCTGCACACTCACTGCACGTCAGGCTCCTGTGCCCCACTGTGCCCTCCTCCTGTGCCCTCTTCTCCTGTCCTTTCCTCTCCTCCTTTCCTCTCCTGCCCCCTCCTTCTGTCCTTGTGCTCAGCACACAGGACAGCAGCACGGCTGCGGTTCAGTGCTGTACTCAGTGCAATGTCTCACTGCACGTCAGGGTGCTGTGCCCCACTGTGCCCTCCTCCTGTGCCCTCTTCTCCTGTCCTTTCCTCTCCTACCCCCCTCCTTCTGTCCTTGTGCTCAGCAAACAGGGCAGCAGCACGTGTGCGGATCAGTGCTGTACTCACTGCACAGTGTCTCATGCACGCCAGGGTGCTGTGCCCCACTGTGCCCTCCTCCTGTGCCCTCTTCTCCTGTCCTTTCCTCTCCTGCCCCCTCCTTCTGTCCTTGTGCTCAGCACACAGGGCAGCAGCACGTGTGCGGATCAGTGCTGTACTCACTGCACAGTGTCTCATGCACGCCAGGGTGCTGTGCCCCACTGTGCCCTCCTCCTGTGCCCTCTTCTCCTGTCCTTTCCTCTCCTGCCCCCTCCTTCTGTCCTTGTGCTCAGCACACAGGGCAGCAGCACGTGTGCGGATCAGTGCTGTACTCACTGCACAGTGTCTCATGCACGCCAGGGTGCTGTGCCCCACTGTGCCCTCCTCCTGTGCCCTCTTCTCCTGTCCTTTCCTCTCCTACCCCCCTCCTTCTGTCCTTGTGCACAGCACATAGGGCAGCAGCACGTGTGTGGTTTAGTGCTGTACTCAGTGCAGGTTCTCACTGCACGTCAGGGTGCTGTGCACGCACATGTACAAGTCACATTCAGTACTGTACATCAATTATGCAGTTTATGCTCTGAGATTGGAGGCCACAGGCCCCCCTCCTTCCCCCACCTCGGGCTCTCCCGAGCCCCTCCCCCACTCCTCACCCCCATCTTGAGTCTGCCTTAAGCTGTGTGTAGATTTTCAATCATACTTGTGCAACCTTCTATGCTCTATAAAGTTGCATTCTGGGAGTTTCATCCTCCCTTCGTCTCTGAGCCTCAAAGGGAGACGAAGGGTAGGCTCCGCCCCTTACCCCTCCCTCCTGCACCCTTTCCCCATCCTTTGGTTGGGGGTGATAGGAGGGGGATTACTGGGGCTACCCCCACTGGATGGAGCGCCTCTGACGTCACTGGTCATGGCGGGGCGACCCCAGAAGCTCTGGATGCCAAACTCCGGCAGGCGAGTTATCTACACCCCGAAGTGAGCGCACCGTGTGAAGTCAGAGCGCCGTGTGATCTGCTGCAGGTGAGCGCGCCGTGTGATCTGCGACAGGTGACCGCGCCGTGTGATCTGAGGCAGGTGAGCTGCCATTGGGAGGGCTGGAGTCGGGAGGGTACTGAGTGAGGGGGTTTCTTCCCGCCTTCTGTTTGCGGTCTAACTGTGGAGTAAGGGCCTGAGCTGGGTACTCTGGATCTGGGAAACCATCGAATCTCAGCGTCCGTTCCATCTCCGGTGATTCTGGGCAAATCACGCAATCTGCCAGTGCCTCCCAATACAAGCGTTGGCAAAGTCAATCGGTCTCGGCAATGGCGGAGGTGGAGCTCCGAGCTGTTGTCGCGGCTTCTAGTCGCGTCATTAAGTTTACCAGTCAAAGGCTGACGCCTTCTCTACTGAGGGCAATCCACGGGGAGGCGCCCCAGTTACATGTAACGCGCGTTACTTCATGCTGCAGAGCACACGTGTCACTGAGCGGCAGAGGGAGCGCCGAGATCAGCCCGGGACCAGAAATACAAAAATATAAAATCAAACCTCCCGCCCTCTGTCTCCCGCCTTCTTTCCCTCTCAAACCTCACTCCCCCTCTCTCTCTCTCACTCACTTCCCTCTCCTCTCCCACCTCCAGCCATCTTCGATCTCTCCCCCACCTCCTCACTCTCCCTTTCTCTCTCCCACTCCCTCTTCTCTCCCTCCCACCTCCTCTCTCTCCCTCTTCTCTCTTTCCCATCTCTCTCTCTCTCTCCTTTGGTACTTCCTGTGCTGACAGTGCCAGTCCTTGCGTCAAAGGGTGTTCTCTCTGCGTGCCCATCCAATAGTTGGCCTCTCGTCAGAGGGTGAGGGTCACATATGTGCTGACTGTAAGAGTGTTCTATGTGACAGTGTGTGAAGGAGCATGTGTGTGCGAGGGAGAGGTTGTCGCAGTGGAGACAAAAGGAGGGACGTGCATGAGAGTGTCCAGATGGGTGAGAGGGTGGATGAATGGTTAGATGTACAGAGCAGGGACATTATTGTTGTAAAACTTTATTTCGGCCGATTAGGCCATAAAAGTGTATGATAAACGTTTCCTGAATATGTACACAATTTATACAATAAAAACATTATCATAATATATACATGGTTAAAAAAGATAACACTTGGTACACGATACAATTCTCTAAAAAAAAAGGGGAAATGACCCGAACAGCGATTGAAGTGCACTGTGACATAAAAAAAACCAGCAATCGGGGTGTCTCGAGTTAATCTAACTCTACGCAAGTTTTAAAAGACTTCTCCTAATGTGCCACATGGCATTTAAAAACCGCGATACTGCGAATACAATTGGGGGTTCGGTATCGTATTTTAAAACTCTAAAGGCCTCGGCCCAGCGGGTAAACCCTACATTTTTACATAGTTGGGTTACCCAACATTTGCGGGGTAGCACGAATGCCGGGCAGAAAAATAAACCGTGTAACTCAGTTTCAACCGTTGATTTGCAGCTGGGGCACATACTCGAATCCTCCGGTGCCCATGAACTGGTGTACTCAGCCAGAGGTAAGTCCCCCCATCTAAATTGCGCATACAATTCCCTCTCCATCGCTGGCTGGATTGCGTCCAGGAAGGATTCCTTTATGTACATCTCCTTTACTTGTAAACACTCCCTGGTCACCTGCCCTCTTCAGTGCTCTCCTGTCAAAGCAGCAGATCGGATTGCCTGAGCTGTTTCCCGAGATCCGCCCTGGGTATCGTGGGGCAGAATAACTCAGGAGTCGGCCAAAGATCCGGTCGCCCGATCCTAATGGCAAGGCCTCTAATGTGGGCCAACCATGGCGTTTTGCTGTGATTGAGTCTGGGGAGGAGATCTTCCAGCTCTTCTTTAAACACGCTCAGCTCGGGAGTGACCCATAGCCTCTTCCAGCATGTCGGGGGCCTCAGGGCGGTCTCTTGATCAATTGGCCTCATCTCCAAATCCCTACGGAGGGGCACCAATGGGGTGCTGCGTGGTAGACCAATGAGCTGTCTCAGGAAGGTGTTTCGTAGCTTCATAAGTTCTGCGGTGGGACTATGCCCCCAAAGCTCTGCCCCATACATAGTGGCCCCTCTGGCTTGAGTCTTATATGTCTTCACTACAGGGGTAGCTGGCTTAAAGGTTGAGGATCTGAGCATTTCATTATCCCCCCTGAAGTCTGGGTGAGCCTGAGCCGTGGTTTAGTAATCTGTGGCCCCACCCGAATTGTTATGCCCTGGTAATCAAATGTCCTTACTTTATCAAGCGGAATACTATTTAGAGAGGGGTTTGGGTGCGTACTCTTTGGAGGGTTAAAGACCATAAATTTGGTCTTGGATAAATTTATCTCCAGACCTCTCATATTGCAAAACTGGGCAAACCCATCCAGAGTGCCTTGTATGCCTAGTGGCGACTTCGACAATAACAAAGTATCGTCTGCGAACATCAACGCAGGTACTTTCCCCGTGGCCAGTTTCGGCGCATCCGTATCTTTAATGTTGTTTAAAAAAGCAATGAGCCCGTTGGTGTAAAGGCAGAAAAGTGTGGGGGCTAAAACACAGCCCTGCCTGACCCCTTTCTGACAGGGAAGCGCGAGGAGAGTGCTCCAAATTTGCCGCATTAACCTGTGCGTAATTATCAGCGTGTAGCCTCACCAGCACATTAGGAAGGTATGGCGGACACCCAAGCTCGCCAAGCACCCCCCACAGCTTCTTTCTTGGCACGAGATCGAAGGCGGACTTCAGATCGACAAATATGAGATAGAGGCTGCCGCCCTCCATCTTCACCGTTTCCAGAACAATAGCTGGAGTCTGAATATCTGGTCCACGGTGGACATATTTGATCTGAAGCCAGCCTGATAGGGGCTCAGGATTCCCTGCTCCTCCATCCACCCCTGTAAATGGAATAATAAGACCCTGCCCATCAGCTTTTGGGTGTTATCAATTAAGCTGATGGGTCTATAGTTGGTGGGTCGGAGAGGGCAACCCTTTTTCAATATGGGTACTATGTCCGCACTCTTCCAAGTGTCAGGGGGGTTCATGCCCTTCAGGATTGCATTAAATAAGGCAGTCAGGTTTGGGGCCCAGACAATAGGTGTTTTCCGAAATAAATCCCCCGGGAGTTTGTCAAGACCTGGGGCTTTGTAGGGGAGTGAGCTTGTTAGAGTATTGCGGACCCCCATCAGCGTGATGTCCCCACCACCCACATGGCCAATCTCCAGGATGCTGCTCATGTTCTCTGGGCTTGGGTTGTCTTCCGCCTCACAGTCATACAGGGCCCCAAAGCGCAACTCCCATGCTTCGGGCGCAATATTTGGCTCTATAGCTGCACGTCCTCACTCAAGCTGACTAGCCTCCAAAACAATTTGAAATCGTTACCCTTAAGGGCTGTCCCCAAAACCTCCCACCTTTCTATTTCCCAGTCCTTCTTTTCCTGGTGCACTGTTTTCCTGTGCTTAGTTCTCGCTGACTTGATGATTTGCCTCTTTGGCTTTCAACGCATTTACAAGCTCTGGTTTTGCTTTACGGCATTTGCTGTTATACAAGAGCTTTTGGGTCGATCTATTTCCCTCGTGGGGGTCACCGGGAAAAGAACATCTGCCAAGGTTGCTGTTAGATCTTCATGAATTATTCTCGCCTTATCTCTATCCTCTTCAGGTAACTCCCCCTGACCCAGCATTCTCATTCTGTCTATTATTGGTATTGCAAGCTGGTACACCTCTGTTAATTTAGGGAGAGATTGTCGGACATGATTCCATCTAGTTTTCCTCCGGTTATTAGTGGTTACTATACCATCAACGCTGGTCACCGGGTTTGGGCTGATAAATAATAATAATAATAATAGGGACATTTATAAAGCGCTGAGTTACGCGCACCGGCGTGACAGCTGCGCCCGAATTCTCCAGCTTCAATGTTACAATCAGAGCATTATAGTCACTGTCCCGCCTCTGACGTACATTGAAGTCTAGGACTTTCTCCCATGTTCTTGTTTCCACCATAATATAATCAATTAACGATGGGTGACCCTCGCGATTGAATGTGGATTTACCCGGGAGGTCAGACTTAGTTCTCCCGTTGCATGCCCTTAGACAGTTGGACAGCGTAAATGGATTGATTTGTATGGCTTAAGATGACCAGACTTTGATTGGGGTGATCTGTGGTTCAGGAATTGACCAATAGAGGTCTTCTTCAGAGGGGTCTTCCTGAGAATTGTCAGTTAAGGGTTCGTACTGACAGTTAAAGTCACCTCCCAAGATTAACCAAATTGCCGGATCCAGGGTTGGGAGATAGTGGCTAAGATGGTCTATAGTATCAGATTCTAGTCTATTGACTACAGGTCTAGAATAGACATTGATTAGGGCAATTTTCATCTTGTCAGGGAATGACAGCAAGACACATTGAATGTTGTTGTCAGGAGTTATCATGTGTTCTACCTTGCATCCAAGATGTGTGCCTACCCAAGTCGTAAGCCCACCCGACGGGCGGCCTCTCCTGCCCTTTGTGGCCGAGATGTTAAATGGGGCAAATCCTACCCTATGATGTTCTTCGCAGGCCCAGGTTTCTTGGAATAAGCAGATATCTTGGTTGTTCCTGCTAAATTCCAAGAAAGAGTTCGTAGCTCCCTATTCCCCATCGGAACCTCCCTGCAAGACGAATGGGGAGGGTGGTATACAGCTTGTTGGATCCCATCAGATCTTGCAGATGCCACACTACATCCACCCCTGTCAGTGCGACCCAGCTGGAGATCAGGGAGATGAGTACAGCATCCCCAGTTGGGTGACCGTTTACTGCTTGAGTGTCATGCACACGATCCAATGCCCTACCGCAGGTTCCATTCATACTGCTCTCAGAGCAGCTTTCTTTAATGAAAGGATCGAGTAGCTGTTTCTCACGAATGTCGCCAGAAGGATGACAGGCCCCTAGTCAGTCAACCTCCTCGAGGTTTTCATACCTATTGTTAGAAATGGAGATCTCTGGTTGGCTGAGGCTTGTGCCAAAGCCGGGCAGAGACCACCACTCTAGTCAGGGAAAGGGAGTTACACGCCAAAGATAACCCCTGCTCACCCCCTTGGTAGCTTGGCACGAGCAGTCGGGCTTATCCCGGTGGCGATGTGTAAAGCATTGCACAACACACACAGTAACAACATACTAGGCACACCACAAAAGGAACTCCACACAAGGTTATATATAAAAATAGCCTTTGTATTATCATAAACACATTAGACGGTAATCACACAACATACACTGTGCCAACTGGCACGGGCCATGTTTACAGGGACTATTTACACATGACAGGACCGCGTGGGCCACTGTCAGAAATAGCACTTAGTAAAGCAGAATGCAAAGAATAACACATCATACTCTCATAACACAACCAGTAATCACTGGCCGACTCTATACTCAGCTCCAACCTGTAACATAGATCATAACAGGCACAGTATCACATACGGCGAGAACTCTATTCTGCGCCAACCTCATGAGCCAAAATAGGATAAACCATCATCTCCTAAGCATAACTGGCATTAGGAAATAAACTTAATAACCTAACCTAAAATAGGGAATAAATCAAACCTAGACCACAGTAGAGAATCACCATAACATCTAAGCCAGTAGGTAAAACCTAATAAGCATAAAAAGCACATCTATCAACGTAATAAAGGTGCATAACACATACTATAAACATCACATTTCCTAGCACCTATAAACATTACCTTAGGGCCTTGCTCCCTACAACCTAATAGTCCCCTGGGCCATCTGGCTACCTCTAAGGGGCTCAAATGCCCTCTGTCCAAAGTCAGGGCGGCTGCCTATGCAGCGACAGTCACGGGGGCGCACTTAGCGCAAACTTAAAAGTGGCGCTGCCCACTACTTGCTGGGCAGCTGGGAGTCTGAAATTAAAGGCCTGTGCAGGACAAGGGAGGGGCATCTCACTCCTGGATTGAAAGTACATGTCCCCTAAAAGAAAGAACCTAAACGGTGCAGCTGCCCACTACTTGCTGGGTAGCTGGGAATCAGTCAAAATGAGGCATGGGCTCTCAGTAGCCTTTTAAATAAATTGCGCCACAGGTTGGAGCCACATGAGGCTCAGTAAATAATAATGTTGCCCAGGGGAGCCATCTAGGCTCTGAAATCAACTGGGGCTCGTTGGAGCGTGCACGCTCTAGAAGTAATGGGGCTGAAACACTTGTGAAGCACACTTGCGCTGTTAAACAACTGGGCCCATGGTGGAGCCACACGAGGGCCCTGGAAATCATGAAGCCAAACACGAAGGAGCCATCTGGCTCGGAAGGTAAAGGGTGCACTCAAACCCTGGAGCGCACTGGCGCTGTGAATAAATAAGTCCACGGGGGGCCAACACAGGCTCTAAAATTAAGTGTGTCTTAAGCCCCTCATAGGGACCCGAAAGAAACCAGGGCCCAAAAGCATGGAAGCCACATGGGGCTTTGAAATGTAGGTACGCTGGTGGAGCCCGCACAATTTAAATTAAGATCGTCACGGCGGCCATCATGCAGGGTGGGCACCTGCTAAAATTAAAATATGAAAACATGGGCACAATGGGCATGGGCATAATATTCGCTGTGCATCTAAACCCCTCCTGAGGCGGAAGCCGGGAGGTTGCTGTTTTATTTTGTTTGATTACTCTCTGTTCTGCACCTTTTAAAACCTTGCTGATCCCTCAGCTTTTAACTTCACTGCACTCAGCTTGATCACGAAGCTTAGCTGCACTGCCTGAAAGATATTGTAATTAGTCTGTACCCTGCTTGACTTTAGAAGTGGTGGTAATGCCCCCCCGCCCCGCTTGACTTAATAAGCGCGATCGACTCACCCTGATACTCGGGCCATCCTCAGCCGATTTAGGCGCTGAGACAGCCGAGCCTCGGACAGGTAGAATCCACTTTGGCGGCCATCTTGGTTTGGGGCAGCGTTCCCACGCTCCCTCTTGGCCACTATAACAACGGAAGGTAATGCCTCCGCGCAGCGGACGCGACCAGCGGACGCGCCGGACCTGCGCCGGAGTCGTGCCAGAGTCCTGCCTGTCCGCGACCAGTATGCGGCCGCAGACGCAGGTATTGTTACATCCTGCGACTCCCCACATCCCATTTCCTATGACAGTGCCATGCTTAAGACTCTGAAGCCCAAACACTGTATCTTACCTCCTATCCCACCCCAAGATGTTAGCCCCCATCTACCTTTCACAAAATGCCTCCCAGAACATCCTGACGACCTAAAGCACAACTGCCTCTTCTCACAGACCACTACCAACTCATCACGAATAAAGGCTGGGATGATCAACTGCCGGTCCCTAGTAAAACATACCCTTGATATCGCCCATACTTTGGAAGAGGATAAGTGGGACCTTCTATTCCTAACCGAAACTTGGTTAGGGGATGAAACCAATCCCGCCATACACTTAGCCATCCCCTCCGGCTATAGTATACTTTGCGCAAATAGACAAGGTCCTCACCCTGGAGGCGGAGTTGCTATAATATACATATCCCATTGGACTATATCCTCCTTCCCTTACAAACAATTGGAACGCATCGAAGCACTCCCCTTCTGTATTAAAATAGCGGCCAACTTTACCTTCACTGGCCTCCTGGTTTATCGTCCCCCAAACTCTAAAACATCCCATCTCCCAGTATTCCTAGATTATGTTCTGCAAGTAACATCGCGATATGCTAACTTCACTCTACTTGGGGATTTTAATCTCCACGTAGACAATCCCTCGGACTCCACGTCTTCCAATTTCCTATCTACCTTATCAGACGGAGGGCTAAATCAACTTATTAGTTGCCCTACACATAAGGCGGGCCACACCCTTGACCTGATTTGCACCAATCTGGAGGGTCTAGCCATAAGTGATTCCCTCCTGGTGATCTGGTCTGACCACCTCTTTGTTCCTTTTTCGTTCCCCCGGCACTGCCAAGTTCGCCACATATGCCCGGCCAAACTACAGGGCAGAAACTGGAGTAAGATCTCCTCTGACAGCCTTGCCACCCTTCTTCACCCTATCGACCTCCCAGACACGACCTCTGACCTTGACACTCGATTGACTAACTTCAACGGTTTCATTTCTTCCGCAATTGACCGCCTCGCCCCTATCAGGCCCATCAAAACCTACCGCTCTGCTCCTTCTGCCCCGTGGTACTCCGACGAACTCCGAAAAGGGTAAATCGGAATGTAAACGCCTCGAGAGACGTTGGAGAATAACCTACTCACCCGACCGTAAATCCCTCTATAAATCTGCTTTAAAAGAATATAGAAAAAAAATAATTGATCACAAAAGATCCTTTTTGGAAGAAAAAGATCAACCGTTCACAAGGATCTTCCAGGGAAATATTTGACACAGTAAGATCCTTCACCGACCCCCTGGCTCTCAAACAACCCCCATTGGTATCTCAGACACTATGCAACAGCCTCTCTGATTTTTTTGAGAATAAAATAGCCACCATATACGTTTCCTTCCCTAGCAATACTAGCTCAGACAAATGTACTACTAACACTGCCAACACTGGATCTGACTATACGTTTTCCAACTTTGGAGAGATCACCCCAGATCAATCCCTCAAAGAACTCCACAAAAGCAAATCCGGATCTCCTCTTGATCCTTGGCCCGCCAAGCAATACAAATCCCTAGCACCCATTCTCAACCCCACATTGAACGGGATTTGGAATGACTCGCTGCATACGAGAGTCTATCTAGACTCCTGGAAGAATGCTCGGCTAGTCCCCATAATTAAGAAAGCTAACGCCGACCCTAGTGATCCCTCCAACTACAGGCCGATCTCTCTTTTACCAGCCCCCGCCAAAGTGCTAAAAAAACTCGTTCAGCAACAACTAGCGGGTTTTTTAGAAACCTCAGGTGCTTACCATGACTGTCAGCACGGCTTTAGACCAGGCTACCGCACTGAGTCAGCACTAATCGAGATGGCAGATGCAGTACGCTGGAGGATGGACGAGGGATCAAGAGCGGTGTTGGTGCTGCTTGACTTGTCAGCAGCATTCGACACCGTCTCCCACCCCCTCCTCCTTGACCGTTTACAATGCAAAGGCATCCAGGGCACGGCCTTAAAATGGATTGCATCCTTTCTGTCCAACCGTACGCAGGCAGTGTTCACCCCCCATACACCTCGGATAGCTGCCCACTTTGGTGGGGAGTCCCTCAAGGCTCCTCACTGAGCCCCCTCCTATTCAATGTTTATTTTTCACTCCTCTTTGATATCATCGCCCAAACTGGAATAAAGGCCACCTCCTACGCCGATGATATTCAACTTCTGTTTTCATTCAACAGCATTACCCAAACAACCTTCGACCCACTAAAAAACTGCCTTCGTACAATCGCCCAGTGGATGGACAATAATTTCCTAAGGCTTAACGCAGGAAAAACGGAGGTACTTTTCTTCCGCCAGCCGTCTCCACTAGATCCCCATATCTGGTGGCCTCTTGATCTGAGTGCACCACCCCAGACCACAGACTCGGTAAAAAACTTAGGGGTTAGATGGGATTCTAATCTCTCACTGCAACATCAAGTTCACACAGTCTCTGCAGCATGCTTTGCCAAGATCAGGATGGTCAAAAAGTTCATCAACTTGTTACCTAACACCACCAGGAAGACCGTAGTCCAGGCGTTGATCACCTCGCATCTGGACTACGCCAACGGCCTGTATACTGGTCTGTATGCAGGTCTTTGCCATCGACTTCAGACAGTCCAGAATGCTGCAGTACGACTGGTCGGTGGCATTCCCTTACGCGAGCATATCTCGCCCCATCGTCGCAGACTTCATTGGCTTCCTATACATAAAAGGGCAGAATTCAAAGCATTGGTATTCGCTCACCGTGCATTGAGAGGCAAGGGCTCTGCCTACCTTTCCACCTGCCTCACCCATTACAACAACACCAGGACTCTCTGTTCTTCTTCAAAAAATCTCCTCACCACTCCCAGATTTAAAAAAACTC
Source organism: Lissotriton vulgaris (assembly GCF_964263255.1). NCBI lineage: Eukaryota > Metazoa > Chordata > Amphibia > Caudata > Salamandridae > Lissotriton > Lissotriton vulgaris. The sequence goes on from NC_141694.1 coordinate 1,907,711,930, forward strand.
GCTCAGGCGGAAAAACTTTCCAAGTATGTACTGCTGCCCTCTGGAACAAGCTACCAAACTCCATCCGGATGATCCAGGAAGAACTACCCTTTCGGAAAGCCTTAAAAACTCACCTGTTCTGTTAACCATCCCCTCTTCAAACAACTCCTAATTCAGCATAAGATCGCAAAGGAGCGCCGGGACACCCAGTTGGGGTATCTGTGCGCTATAACAAAATACACTAAAAAAAAAAAATGCAGGGTAGGCACCTGCTGGTAAATATTAAAATAAGCATAAAAAATAAGCGGGGTGGGCACCCGCGCTACCATTATCAAGGCAGCCATGAGGAAGAGGAGCCCAGCGCTCCCATCAGCAAATGTTCTGGGGGCTGGGAAGAAAGTCAAAAGGGTTCCAGGAGTAAGGGCAACTAGAGCAAAAAGGGATCCAAAGAAGAAGTCCTCCAGGGGCTGGGCAGGGCCCAGGGAGGCAAGCCTTCCCCTGAGCCCCAGCAGCAGCACGCCCCTGGCACATTACAGTCCACGACAAGAACATTTACTTGGGGTCACAGCACTTCTCTTTTATACACATAAATCCTTTGATGTAGCAGTGTAGGCAAGGGGAGAACCAGATGCAACTGGTTCTGGAGTACATTGTTTGGCTCAGCCCCTCTCCCTATTCACAGGATGGCTCAGGGACATCAGATGCACCACAGGGGGTGGAGCCACCATTGTGGAAGGAAGGCCTAGCCCTATTCAAGTCCCATGTGCACACCTCCCTGCCATCAACATGCAGATCTCTCCATTCATCACCGGGGCAGACCCATCCTGACTCCTGGAGCCAGGCACATTTACTGCAGAGACATGCCAACTTCTAGAAGTGGCACTTCTACACTAGATACAATAAATCCGCACACACCATCGCGCAGCATTTAATCTCACAAGTTCGCATATACCAAACTCGACCCTGCACTCCCCACATACCAGGAACTACCAGGGACACATTATTCCCCATGCATTCCTATGAGAGGGCAGGCCAACTCAGCACACACACTCAGAGTGCGCACGCACTTTACACTGGGCCACAGTGCTAAAGTGCGCAGAGGCCTAAAATCACTACCATCATGCCAGCCAAAAAGGCCCAAGTCCAACACCTATTACTTACCGGGATATTGTATCAAGGGCATTGTAATAATCCAGGAAAAAGGGTTTAAATGAAGAAGCTTTATTCAGCAGCACAGCATCATGTATACAGCTTCAAAGTCCAAGTACAACTGACAGAAAGGGCAGAATGCATCACCAGGAAAGTTCTGAGAACCAGAACTTCGTGAACAAAGTCTCATGCAGTTAAAGGAGAAGTAATGTATAATGTAGGATATAACACATCTCCCCCATAAACAGAAAAAAAAGAAAAACAACATATGTACAAAATCATTAAAAAAAAACTATGAAGCAAAACTTTACAGAGCAAAATATTACTCATAGTCCCGTAAAGAAATAGGTTTCTTACGAGTGCGGGAATCATCCTTGATCCTGGAAGCAATGGTGTCAGTAGAAGGCCTGGTGTCAGTAGAAGGCCTAGAGCACCGACCTGGTGCAAAATTGTAACCATTCTGAGAAGAAAAATGAGAATTCACACCATATTGGACAGGGCACGTCGCAATCTTGCTTACATTCCAGACCTTTCCATCTTGCGTGATAACGGAGTTTTGGAAAACATTTTTAACCTGAATGGGTCTACTATATTTGCTCACTCCCTTGCTAACAAATGAAGGTTTCAGAATTTTGACCCAATCTCCCACAGCCAAACCATGCTCTTTAGCTTTCGACCTTTTGTTGTACCACAGGGCAGATTTACTTTGTTTAGAAGCCACTCTGTCCGCAACGAGTTTGACATCAACAACATCCTCACAAAAGGCCTTACATTTCTCCTTGAACCACCAAGGACAAATAACAGTAGCAGGATCTCTTCCCTTAAGTAACTTGAAAGGACTAACCTCTGTGGTGGAGTGTGGAGTTATGCGATAATGCCAAAGTTTCTCTCTGAGGATATTCAACCAGCTACCTTTTTCCTTAATGGCATCAACCACAAAGTTCTTTAACACACGGTTGAAACGCTCAACCTGACCATTCTCATGTGGCTCGTAGAGTGAAGTCCTAACATGTTTTATATTACAGGATTGTAAAAATGACTGCATTTCTGATGAGACCAATTGTACCCCATTATCTGACACTAAAGTGGAAGGACAACCCTCTCTAGAAAATACTTCTTAGAAAAACAGAATTGTAACCTCAGAAGTGATCTTTGACACAAACTTTACCTCTGGCCATTTAGAATGGTAATCAATAATCACGAGGGCAAAACGAGAAGATTCAGGCAAAATATTGAATGGACCAGAAATGTCAAAGGCAATTTTACTCCATGGAACTTCAGGCCAGACCACCGGCTTAAGAGGTGGAACAACAATCTTTAGCATTTTGTCTTTGTCACAACACTCACTGCAATCCCTAACCACCCGATCTACAAACCTGTCTAAACCAGGCCACCAGAAATTCAATCTAATCAAACGCTTCATGGCAGAAATACCAGGATGGGTTTTGTGCGCCAACTTGAGTATCAATTCCTGAACACCAACGGGTGGAACACACTTGTCACCTTTAAACACAAGATCACCATCACAGAATAATTCATCAGCAACATTGAAGAAAGGAACAATGTCTTCTCTAACATTAGTTTTGTTGGGCCAACCTTCCAACAAATATTTCCTCAAGGTAAGAAACTTTTCATCCTCTTCTTGACACTTAAACCAGAACTGTTCAGTGATCTCCTGATACTGTGAATCAACAAAATCCTGCAATCCACAAACAAAATCCAAATCTTCACAGCCTTTAACACTGTCAATTAAACTAAGACAAGGCAGACGTGACAAGCAATCAGCCATCACATTTTTTTTCCAGGAATGTATTCCACTGTAAAACTGTATTCTTGTAACCTGGATGTCAAACGTGCGATCCTCGCTGTGGAATTCCAACCTCCTCCCACTGATAGAATATTTACAAGGGGCTTATGATCAGTCCTTAGAATGAACTTACTGCCCCAAATATATATTCTATAGTGCTCTATAGCCCATACACATGACAGCAACTCACGCTCAATAACTGCATATCTGCGCTCTGTCTCACTCAGTGTCCTGGATGAAAATGCCACATTCCATTCTGACATACCATCAGTTTGTGAAAGCACACAACCCAAACCGTATAAACTTGCATCTGTAGTGATTATACATTTTTTTCCCATTCTGAAGGGTCTCAAAGTTGGGGAACCAACAATATCCTTTTTGATCTCAGAAAAAGCATTTTCTTGCTCTGTGTTCCAAACAAATTCATTCTTTTGTCTCAAAAGTTTTCTCAACGGCTCCATTTTTGTAGCAAAATTAGCAACAAACTTGCTGTAATACTCACACATGCCTGAAAAAGACAAGAGCTGTTCCTTATTAATGGGAGCTGAGGCATTAAGAATGGCCTCGACATTCGATTTTTTAGGAATTAAACCTTCCCCTGAAAGGGTGTGCCCCAAATACTCCACTGATTTCTTAAACAAATTGCACTTGGGTGCTTTAAGAGTAAGGCCATAGTTTTGTAGTCTGGAACACACTTCATTGAGATGAACAGAATGTTCAGCATCATTTTTAGAGAAGATCAGGATGTCATCCTGAAAGCATTTAACATAAGAATCCAGGTCTCTAAAAATTAGGAACATTACCCTCTGGAATACAGAAGCAGCAGAAGCCAACCCAAACGGCATTCTCCTGTACTGAAAGAGACCCATGGGTGTGATGAAAGCGGTGAACTTCCTAGATTCCTCCGTTAATTCTATTTGATGGTACGCTGACCTAAGATCTAGGGTAGAAAAGATCTGCGCACCATCAAAAAGTGAAACTAATTCATTGATATTGGGGAGCGGATGGCAATCTATAACTATGTTTGAATTAAGAGCTCTCAAATCAATACAGACTCTTAATTTTTGATCAGGTTTTCGTACGAGAACAATGGGTGAAACCCACTCAGATGACTCAATTGGTTCAATTATATTATCTTTCAACAGATCATCCAACATGTCCTTTAGTTCAGACCTAACATTGAGGGGTACACCTCTCAATTTTTGCTTCACAGGAATAGCATTATCTTTTAAAACGATTTTGTGTGCAAAACCTTTCAATTTTCCTAATTGATCACAAAATACTTTATCAAATTTTTTACTCCAAAAGGAGGTAACATCTTCTTCCCGTTCAGTAATGCTATTAACCATCTCTTGGTCACTACAAAGTTCAATTGGATCCTTGGCTCGTGGATTTAGTTTGATACCAAGTTCCCATTGATCTTGCCACCCAAGAACATTTACACCTTTGAACGCTATATACAGTTTGATATAGGCAAATCTACCTCTAAAAGTTAAAGGCACATTTAAAAATCCTTCAATTGAAATATTGCCTCCATTAAAGTTTTCAGCTAAAATGTCAGATGGTTTTAATTTAGTAAAATCACACACTTCATGTAATTTTTCATCAAAGTATTGTTTAGTAATGATGGTCCATGGAGACCCAGAGTCTACCATCAATTCCAGATCAACCCCAAGGATGTTAAAATTGCATTTAGGTGATTTCTTACGAGTAAAAACAATGGTACCAGTTTGTAAGATGGACACAACATACCCTCTAGCAATCTCCTGTGGGGTAGGTTCAGAATCATTAACTGAAGACACTTTGATGGGAGTAGGATAACTGGGAACAAGACGTGATTGTCCTGTTCTTCCTTGTGAGTTAAAACGTTTCTCCCTACAGACATTACTAAAGTGTCCCAGCTTACCACAAATGTTGCAAGTTCTATTTAGGGCAGGACATCCTGGAAAGGAAGCAATGTGTGACTTATTGCCACACCTATAACAGGAAACTAAATTGCTATTAACATCAGGTTTTCTGTAATTACCATTCGACCAATTTTTAACAGCAGATTGTGAGGTAGTACTATTCTTCGCTTCATTCTTGGACTTGACCAAGCACACTTCTTCCTCAACATTAGTCTTACTACCATTGGCACTTTGTTTATCTACAATATCCATCCATTTTTCAGACATCTCTGTAGATTTAGCAATAGCAATACTCTCTTCCAAACTGGGATCACCTAGGCACCATAACTTATCTTGGACTTTCTTATTCTTAACGTGAACGATAATTTGGTCACGTATCATCTCATCGGCCATTGTACCAAAATTACAACGTAAGGTTAGGGCTCTTAAAGATGTGAGAAAGTCATCGAAAGATTCATCCTGTTTCTGTGCCCTGGTGTAAAACTTAAATCGATTAAGAGCAATATTAGCGGTGGGCTTAAATCTTTTTTCTAATCTGGCAAGAGCCTCAGAATAAACATTGAGATTATCACCACTGCCTGAAGGAGTAGAAATAGGGGGCAAAGTTCTGAAAATCTCTTGCCCTTCTGATCCTAAACAATGCAATAATATGCTCTTTTTCCTCTCTGAACCCATTCGCTCTCCATCAATAGCCTTCATATAGTTGAAGAATTCCTCCTTCCATCTTGCCCAAGGCAAAGGAGGATCACCCTTAATTTGCAAGAATTTAGCAGGCGGGTCAAATTGCATTTCCAAAGACACAGTTGAAATAAAGCAAATGCCAAAATGAAACAAAAACCTGTTAAAATTTGTAGTAAAATAAATATACCCAAATATAGTAAAACATTGAAAATAATGTAAATAAGGTAAGTAAAGCGATATCAATACAATAATGCACAAATACAAAGTCACTTGTAGAAATAAGTAGAATATCCTCAAGCAAGTAACCCGAAGAAAGTACCTTCATAACACGGTGGCAGAGAACATTAATGAAAGTAATCTCACAAAAAAAAAAAAAATGTAGCAAACGCTGTAAAAAGCGATGATGAAATAGGCTTTCCGTGTAGATTTGAATAAATAGCGCGTCTGTGTAAATTTGAATAAACAGAGCGTCCACAACCCTCGCGTATGAAATGAAACTTCCGTGTAGAAATCGGCGAAGGGTTGCTAGGTAACTCTACATTCAAGGAAAACAAAATGGAGTCACGTTGCACGCAGCGTATGACGTAAGACGTTACGCTGCGTGTAGAATGCGTTGGAATGCGCACCAGTTGCTAAGAGATGTGACGCGCAGACGTGAAGATGCTCCGTAGGATGCGTTACCATGCGCACCAGTTGCTAGGGGATATGACGCGCTGGTGTGATGACGCTCCGTGATGTGTTGCGTCCCGGTGTCCAGGCAACAAGTCGGCACCTTGGTTACAGGAGACGCGTTGCACGGCTCAATGACGTCTTCTAGAGCTCAGCGTCTTCGTATCCTGGCAACATGAAACGGGCTTCGATGAGGCTCGAGCTAAGATTGAAAGATGCAAAAACTTCCAATTTGACGAAAATAGCTCGGAAAACTCTCGCAATTCTCGCAGATGGCTCAGGAAACCAAGCAATTGAAGTTGAGAAGGAGCAATTGCAAAGAGAATGATTTTAAAGGGGTGGAAAAAGCATAAGATCCACGGAAATCCAAAAATGAGTCCAGAAACAATAAAATAGGGTTCACTCCGCTCCTGTGCTGTAGATGGTTGGAGTCCTCGTCGCCAAAATTTGTAATAATCCAGGAAAAAGGGTTTAAATGAAGAAGCTTTATTCAGCAGCACAGCATCAAGTATACAGCTTCAAAGTCCAAGTACAACTGACAGAAAGGGCAGAATGCATCACCAGGAAAGTTCTGAGAACCAGAACTTCGTGAACAAAGTCTCATGCAGTTAAAGGAGAAGTAATGTATAATGTAGGATATAACAGGCGTCTACAGGGTTTGCCCCACCTTCCTTCTATGAGGGGACCAGGGCCCATTTTGGGGAGTGACGAAAGTGCACTACCTCTCTGATGTAAACTAGGTTGAGGATAAAAATAGTCCAGCGCACAAAGGGTTATTCCTGTGGGTGTATGGTGGACTGTGTTAGGAGTGGATAGGAGTCTGCTAACCATATTGGGATTACAGAAATTAACAACAACACATTCCCCCGCTTCAGTCTTTTCGGGCATCGCCCAACCAACCTACTCTGCAGACCATGATTATCTCCCCCACCCTAGTACTTGAAGTTCTTAATTCTTGCCAGCCAGAATAGACATTTGTTCCTTAGGTCAAGCTGGGACTCCTTCAAATTATGTGCAATTGAGGGAATACCTGTCATAATAGTGACATAAAGGGCACAGGCTGGGGGGAGATTTATACTGAGGAGGGAAGTCATCTTGTTCTCACTGTCAGGAGCCCCAGAGGGTAGTGCAGGTTGTTTACTAATGACCTCCCTGCTCGCAGTCTTAGCCGTAACCCTTCCACCTGCTTCCATAGTGCTCATTCTGTGAGTGGTCTCTTGGATGGCTGATGTAGTTTTGGTGTTCACTTCCCTCTGTAAGCCGGTATTTGTGTGTATCTCGGTTATGTGGGTCCCCCCACCTTGTACATGGGCTGAACACTGAGTAACATCATGTCTACCAGTTCCGGATCCTCCACCCACTTTGCTAGGCCCGGGTCTCTTTGTACTCGGGTATCCAAACCCTCCCATGCTCTCTCCATTCTGTCTAGACGTGCCACTAAGGGTGTTAATTCTTCTTGAATGGTGGCTCTTAGTTTCATTAAAAGGTCAGCCATCAGATTGTCTACCCACGTTGTATGTTCTCCAGTTGGGTTGTCTGTTTGAATTTCACCCTTTGGATTTACTGATCCTTCTGGTCCCAGTGAGTCAACCTGATTATTTGCACATTGTTTTTTTATTTTTTGACCCTAGTCCTGGAGTTGCTTTGCGTGTCCCTTTGTTTGCAATGTTAGTGAGCGTACTGGCCCTATCTCATTGCTTACGGGTTCGAGTGACCCGCGATGGGGGCGCCCTATTATATGTTTCAGATTGTATTTCTTGGGCCCCAGTAGTCAAGAGGGGGGAGTAACCAGAGGGGGGAGGGACAATGGGCTGGACTGCGATGTATGTGAGGTGGTTGGTAATGGAGACGCCTCAGAGTCCAGTGTGCAAATATCCAGGGTAAGAGAGAGCCTCCTTTCTGTGTGCTCTATTTCTGGGGACGCCTCCCTAAATGGCCCTTTGGAGCATTTTATCTATCGCCGTAGTAGGAGGCTCACAAGCGGTTTTATTTTATTGTGGGCTTTTAGAATAAAGTAAGTCTTATCCCTGAGTTGAATGTCAATGTGAGCAAAAGAGCAACCGTTCAGGGGGGTGGCCCTGCCCTGCCTCTTCCTGCCTCTTCCTGTCGCTGACGGGCGCGGACAGGCCCTCCTTTGGCCCAGGCACGCCTGCATACGTCCCACGCTGCGGGAGCTTAGAGGGGAATTTAAAGCGCCTCCCGGCGCTGTGAGGTGATGCAGCTGTCAAGCGCCACGGGGACTCTGGGAAATGGAGTCCCTGGCGCGATGTTGACAAGTTCCAGTCCCCCACGGACTGGGCAGCAATCAGGCGTGATGCCGCAAGGTAGGTTAGGGCCCCACGCTGCGGGAGTTCAGCGGCGATTTTAAAGCACCTCCTGGTGCTGTGAGGTGATGCGGCTGTCAAGCGCCACGGGGACTCTGGGAAATGGAGTGCCTGGCGCGATGTTGGCTAGCTGCAGTCCCCCACTGATTGGACAGCAATCAGGCGTGGTGCAGCAAGGTAGGTTAGGGCACCGCAGGGCCCGCAGGAAGGCAGGGACTTTAGAAAGACGTGTTTGGAGAATGCAGTGTAAATGACTAGTGCAGAGCAGAGACTGCAGTGGAAATGATACAAGGGATATTAGTTATTCTTGTAATTGATATTGAATATATAGCACTAAAACACATTGATAAAGGCAAGAAGCGTTTGGCAAAACAGGAACAAGTTGGTTTAATTAAATGCAGCGGCTGGGGGGTTTCGCCAGAATGTGTCTGAGGAAAGTCGTTTGGTTACAAAGTTTGGCTGACATTGTGTACATCTCGTGAGATACAATAAAGTAATTCCTGCATTCCTGAAAAGAATCTCAGTCATATATTAACAAGCTTGGGCATCTGATAAGGACACAGATGGCTCTCGGCCTCGGGGAGAGCTAGTGTGGGCCGTGTGTATGTGTCCAGATGTCCGTCAGGAGGAGCGCATGATCACTACATGTGGTGTGAATGTCCTTTTGACCCCCAGGCACTGTCGAGCACCTGCCCTGAGGTAGGCATCCGGCGGAGTTTGAATAGTAATCCCCCCCTCTGTCCGGCACCTGCCCTGAGGGACGTACCCAGTGAGTTACAAAAGTAATCTGAAGTGCTCATCGTCCGTCGCAATTTCCCCCACTGTGCCTCACTGCTCTTACCTACATGTTTGTCCCCTACTGATTGGATAATACCTGCAGTTTGCTGTTCAAGTGCCCGGTTCCATTTCCCTTCTTCTTCTATAAGCAGTGGCGGCTGCTTGTCCATCTGTGCCTGAGGAACATAATGCAGTGCCCAGGTCCCTTATCATGGGGATCTGATGCAAAGGTGGGGAGGTGGTGGTGGGGGGGGGTGCATGTTGGGGAGTGTGCTGTCTGGCATACTTCTGCCATATTACAGACATTTTCTCATGTAGGAGTGGTCCCAGTCTTGATCACCTCCCCATACTGAATGCAGACTTCAGCATTTACGAAACTATGGCGGGGGGTGGGGAGGGGGGGTCATTGGATCCTTCTTGTGGCCATGGACTCATTTGAGGAGCGAACCGCTCGGTCCGATCTACTAATGGTACAAGACTGACCCAGCTATTCTCTCCCTAGGTGAGAATCTCATAGGGAGTGAGATCTGCCCTGCGTGAGACTCACTGAGCACTCTTTTGCTGTGCTGGTCTGTTGTGGCGTATGAATCGTCCCCTTACCTCGCTGGATTCCATTCTGGGGTCTGGTTGGCCATGGATACTTTGAAATTGATTGAGCACTCGTTTGCTGCGCTGGTCTGTTGTGGCGTGTCAATCGTCCCCTTACCTCGCTGGATTCCATTCTGGGGTCTGGTTGGCCATGGATACTTTGAAATTGATTGAGCGCTCGTTTGCTGCGCTGTTCTGTTGGGGCGTGTCAATCGTCCCCTTACCTCGCTGGATCCCATTCTGGGGTCTGGTTGGTCATGGATACTTTGAAATTGATTGAGCGCTCGTTTGCTGCGCTGTTCTGTTGGGGCGTGTCAATCGTCCCCTTACCTCGCTGGATCCCATTCTGGGGTCTGGTTGGTCATGGGTACTTTGAAATTGATTGAGCGCTCGTTTGCTGCGCTGGTCTGTTGCGGCTTGTCAATCGTCCCCTTACCTTGCTGGATTCCATTCCGGGGTCTGGTTGGCCATGGGTACTTTGAAATTGATTGAGCGCTCGTTTGCTGCGCTGGTCTTTTGGGACATGTCAATCGTCCCCTAACCTCGCTGGATCCCATTCTGGGGTCTGGTTGGCCATGGGTACTTTGAAATTGATTGAGCACTCGTTTGCTGCGCTGGTCTGTTTGGGCGTGTCAATCGCCCCCTTACCTCGCTGTCAATCGTCCCCTTACCTCGCCGGATTCCATTCTGGGGTCTGGGTGGCCATGGATACTTTGAAATTGATTGAGCGCTCGTTTGCTGCGCTGGTCTGTTGTGGCATGTCAATCGTCCCCTTACCTCGCTGGATCCCATTCTGGGGTCTGGTTGGCCTTGGATACTTTGAAATTGATTGAGCACTCATTTGCTGCGCTGGTCTGTTGGGGCGTGTCAATCGTCCCCTTACCTCGCTGGATTCCATTCTGGGGTCTGGTTGGCCATGGATACTTTGAAATTGATTGAGCACTCGTTTGCTGCGCTGGTCTGTTGGGGCGTGTCAATCGTCCCCTTACTTCGCTGGATTTCATTCTGGGGTCTGGTTGGCCATGGATACTTTGAAATTGCAACTGTTCCAGCTCTGTGGCTCGCGGTTTCCTAATTCTAGGAAGCATGTCTTGCTCTCTTCGCCTCGTGTCGGTCAGTTTAGGCAGCCTGCATGCACCCCTATTGCAATCTGGGTCAACAAGGGGTCTCTCTTGGATATCACAGGCAGGGTAACTCACTTCCAGTCTTTGGAGCAGTTCACCCATGCTCTTTACATGCTGATGTATAGATTCTATTCTGTCTGTTTGTCTCCCTCTGAGTTTGTCCTGGAAGGTCATTGTTCTATCCTGCTTTCCTCACTTTGCTTACTTCTCTCTTACTCTCACTGCCCTTTAGCCAGTCCTGCGCTCTCTCTGGTGAGTCTATTACGCTTCCTTTCTCCTTCCTCCAAGGGCGTAAACTATCCTCAGTCATTCTACGCTGCTGAGCTCTTCCTTGAGCATCCCTACAGTCCTGTGCACACAGTCCCTCCACCCTGCATCCTCTGCATCCTTCGCTCGTTCTTTAATTCCTTCCTGTGGTACCCCTTTTCTGTAGCAAACGTGACGTTGCTGAAGATATGTGCCTGGTCATCACCATCCCCTGAACTCTGCTCTTCACTCCTATCCTGCTGGGAAGAGGCAGGATCCATGTGCAGAACGAACTGCGCTTCTAGCTGTCCTGTAAATTGGGGTCCCCTGCCTTTGTTTGCTGTCTAGGAGTACTTGCCTTCTTTGGATTTGGTATTCATGGCGTGACCTGGGGGTGGTGGCTTTCTGGGAGTGTGGAGGGGTTCCAAATGCGGGGTTCTCAAACCCTACTGCAGCTTCTTGCAGCTGCACCGGTGGATGTATGCCAGGCGCTGTGGGTGTGGTGCACATAGGATCATATGGGGATGAGGGAACAGACTGGATATATGCTAGGCACAGTGGGCGTGGTGCTCATAGGATCATATGGGGATGGGGAACAGACTGGGTATATGCCAGGCACAGTGGGCGTGGTGCTCCTAGGATCATATGGGGATGGGGAACAGACTGGGTATATGCCAGGCACAGTGGGTGTGGTGCTCATAGGATCATATGGGGATGGGGGAACAGACTGGGTATATGCCAGGCACAGTGGGCGTGGTGCTCATGGCATCATGTGGGGATGAGGGAACAGACTGGGTATATGCCAGGCACAGTGGGAGTGGTGCTCATAGGATCATATGGGGATGAGGGAACAGACTGGGTATATGCCAGGCACAGTGGGAGTGGTGCTCATAGGATCATATGGGGATGAGGGAACAGACTGGGTATATCCTAGGCACAGTGGGAGTGGTGCTCATAGGATCATATGGGGATGAGGGAACAGACTGGGTATATGCCAGGCACAGTGGGCGTGATGCTCATAGGATCATATGGGGATGAGGGAACAGACTGGGTATATGCCAGGCACAGTGGGAGTGGTGCTCATAGGATCATATGGGGATGAGGGAACAGACTGGGTATATGCCAGGCACAGTGGGTGTGGTGCTCATAGGATCATATGGGGATGAGGGAACCGACTGGGTATATGCCAGGCACAGTGGGCGTGGTGCTCATAGGATCATATGGGGATGAGGGAAAAGACTGGGTATATGCCAGGCACAGTGGGCGTGGTGCTCATAGGATCATATGGGGATGAGGGAACAGACTGGGTATATGCTAGGCACAGTGGGCATGGTGCTCATAGGATCATATAGAGATGAGGGAACAGACTGGGTATATGCTAGGCGCAGTGGGCGTGGTGCTCATAGGATCATATGGGGGACAGACTGGGTATATGCTAGGCACAGTGGGCGTGGTGCTCATAGGATCATATGGGGATGAGGGAACAGGCTGGGTATATCCTAGGCACAGTGGGCGTGGTGCTCATAGGATCATATGGGGATGAGGGAACAGGCTGGGTATATGCTAAGCACAGTGGGCGTGGTGCTCATAGGATCATATGGGGATGAGGGAACAGGCTGGGTATATCCTAGGCACAGTGGGCGTGGTGCTCATAGGATCATAAGGGGATGGGGGGACAGACTGGGTATATCCTAGGCACAGTGGGCGTGGTGCTCATAGGATCATATGGGGATGAGGGAACAGGCTGGGTATATCCTAGGCACAGTGGGCGTGGTGCTCATACGATCATATGGGGATGAGGGAACAGGCTGGGCATATGCTAGGCGCTGTGGGCGTGGTGCACATAGGATCATATGGGGATGAGGGAAGAGACTGGGTATATCCTAGGCACAGTGGGCGTGGTGCTCATAGGATCATAAGGGGATGGGGGAACAGACTGGATGTATGTCAGGCACAGTGGGTGTGGTGCTCATAGGATCATATGGGGATGGGGGAACAGACTGAGTATATGCCAGGCACAGAGGGCATGGTGCTCATAGGATCATATGGGGATGAGGCAACAGACTGGATATATGCCATGCACAGTGGGCGTGGTGCTCATAGGATCATATGGGGATGGGGGAACAGTCTGGGTATATGCTAGGCACAGTGGGCGTGGTGTTCATAGGATCATATGGGGATGAGGGAACAGACTGGATGTATGCTAGGCACAGTGGGCGTGGTGCTCATAGGATCATATGGGGGAACAGACTGGGTACTAGGGGTATTTCATTTTTAGGAGTCTTTTGCTTTTTTGCATAATATTCTCAATAAAGCTACATTAGCTTCCTTTTTCTTTAATTTGGCTCTGCATATTTACTTGGGAGGTGGGTGACAACATGCTCCATTAATTTATAATCTAATGTTCCTTCTGTTGGCTATCGATACATATACTTATCAGTGGCTTTAAACCACTCCAGGATATACTTTGTAACTTCTTGTTACTTGGGAAACCTTTCTGCCTATGCTCTAAGGGAGTGCCCATTACTAGGTGTAATTAATACCATATTATTTTAACGTCTTTTCCCGCCTGATCAAATATCACATAGTTTTAAACAGACATGCACAAATCTTAAAAGAGGGGAAATGTATCTACTTTTCTAATTTCTTGCTTATGCGACAGACATTCAACTTTTACATTTTGTTTCACCAACTACACAGGGCACATTACAATACAGGCTTTCCATTTATGCAATGTATATTCAAAACAAAGGTTTGCACATCTGTACAATATTACATGACAACATCCTACTGTGGCCACATTTCATTCACTGGCAACACACGCTCACCCTCAGTCACCCAAGAAATATAAAAATCAGATTCCATGGCGAGAATCACATCTTTATTCTACTTTTCGATTAATACAACTAGCAACCACTGGGCATTTCCCTCCATGCCCCGGAAGCGATTCCTTTCAAACCGTGCATCGTGGAGACCATGGAGTAACTTTGTGGACATGAGCTCCAGGGCAGGTAATGTGAGTGTTCAGGTTGTAACTGGAGGTGAATTTTAGCAGCACCAGCTTTTCAGCTGTCTCTCGGTGTCAAATGGAACACAGCTTGATTGGTCCAGTCCAATTTCAAATGACCCAAACTGACCACTTCCAACTCGACATTGGAGTCACAGGTCAACTAGTCAGTCAATCACTTTTATTCGATTTTTGAAAATCATAAAAAGACACAGGATACATTTCAGAGATTACACACAAAAAAGAAAACAATCACAGGAAATATTTACATAATATATGTATATATATTGTATTTATATATATATAAATGTCTTTGATTGATAATAAGTCATAAATCATATTGTCAAGGCGATGATTTGTAAAGTGACATATGCATAAACAATCAATGTATACAGTCAAAAAGGTTAAATAGAGACAGTTAAAACATTTTAAAATATCAATATATCTATTGTCTATTATGGTTACACTTAGGAAATTTCGTTTATAATTAATCCATTATTACCTTTGCCGCGCTTCTTATTAATGCGTACTCCTGCTCCTAAAAAGTTAGCAACATGAAAAGTGACGCGTGCATTGTGCAAAAGTTGCAGGAATAAGAGTGCAGGCCTAACTTGTAAGAAGCGAGCCTCTCTAAGGATGGGAAAAATATATTTTCTTCTGATTTTGTCATAGTGATCACAGAACATAGTAAAATGTAAAGTGTCCTGGGATGAAAAGTTGTCGCAATCACAAGGTTTGTGATTGGAGTCACAGGTTAACTAGTCATGTAGGTGCCTTAACCTTTTGTGCATCACATGTACACAATCTACAGTCTAGCATGCGGTAGACTTGGGTCTCTTTCAGCCTTGTATCTTATATTTACGACATATCACATCTGTGTTTAACATGTTACTGGATCTTGTGTAGCGTACCTATGTTACTGGCGCTTCTTTAGTGTGCCCATGCCATGTTATTGGCACTTGTGTAGCGTACCCATGTTATGTTACTGCCGCTCGTGAAGTTTGCCCATGTTATGTTACTAGATCTTGTGTAGTGTGCCCATGTTACTGGCGCTTGTGTAGTGTGTCCATGTCATGTTACTGACATTTGTGTAGCGTGCCCATGTTATGTTACTGGCGCTTGTGTGGTTTTGGCGGTGAAGCAGATAGAGAGCAGCACACAAGGGAGAGAGCAATATGAAGTGTGGTGGGGGAGAAGCAGATAGAGAGCAGCACACGAGGGAGAGAGCAATATGGAATGCAGGTGTATGGAGAGAGCCACATAAGAAAGACCTGCACAAGAGTGAGAGAGCAACACAGAGCGCAAGCGCCGAGGGTGGGGGTGGGGGGGTTGTTTGGATGAGGAAAGCAGCTCACAACCGAAGGAGCTAGAAAGCACCATGATGCTCCCTCCCTTGGGTGTGGCTCTCTATCTACTTCTATCTGCTTCTCCTCCCCACCACACTTCTTGATGCTCTCTCCCTTGTGTGCTGCTCTCTATCTGCTTCTCCCCACCACACTTCATGTTGGTCTCTCCCTCGTGTGCTGCTCTCTATCTGCTTCTCCCCCACCCCACTTCATGTAGCTCTCTCCCTCGTGTGCTGCTCTCTATCTGCTTCACCACCACACTTCGTGTTGCTCACTCCCTCGTGTGCTCATGGTCGGCTTCGATACTGTTGGTGACTGTGCCTCCATGCCCGGTATAAGACTTCAATAGCTCCCTTCCTGTTAGACCATATGCCACATATTACTGTTTGTTCCTTTGCTGTGATCCGCATTTGGTGTCCTCTGAGAACTTCGCATCCTATTGGCAACAATGTGGCAGCATTATGTTACTCACAGTTATTACCGCATAGCGCTTCAATGCATAGGTACTAAAAAGTGTTTGAGTAACTTGCAACTTGCGTTTCACGCAACAGAAACATTCATTTGAAAGAGCGCAAATATATGTTCAATACTTTTCAAATTTTGGTGGAACACGCCACACGAACAGACTGTAATGACAAATCTTCCGTTTGTATATATCTAGATCATTTGGACTGTAGTATTGGCAGGATTGAGTTTATTGCAATTGCGCTACACGTTAGGCAACGGTATTTCATTGAAAGGTCACGGTGGCTCAAAATCAGTATTACAATATACATGCAGGGCAAAATGTTTATGCGCACGATTGCAAAGTGTATACATTTTTACACCTTCTGTTCATTATTTTAATTCGGTGAAATCAATGTTAGTACGGTTTTTATTTTCATGATCAGGGTGGTTTTAAAAGCAGTGTTTAATCTGATGACTCGCTGATTGATAAAGGCTGTTCACAGCCGAAACGCGTCTCAGTGATTTTTCTGCAGAGTGTGGTGGGACCTAACCTCATTAAACTGGCTGGAATAATGAATTCTCGTGTGTGTGCCCCCTTTTTAGGTCGAGGCCGTTGCACTGGGCATACATGCATCCCTGCAGAATAACCTAGGTTGGCATGTGTGACACAGCATCAGGAGTGGTGTGCAGCATGTCTGTGTGTGTGGCTTTGTGTGTGTGGCTCTGTCTGTGTGTGTGGCTCTGTCTGTGTTTGTGGCTCTGTCTGTGTGTGTGTGGCTCTGTGTGTGTGGCTGTGTGTGTGTGTCTGGCTCTGTGTGTGTGTGTGGCTCTGTGTGTGGCTCTGTGTGTGTGTGTGGCTCTGTGTGTGTGGCTCTGTGTATGTGTGTGGCTCTGTGTGGATAGCTTTTTTTGTAGGTGGCTCTATGTGTGGGTGGCTCTGTCTGTGTGAGGGTGGCTCTGTGTAGGTGGCTCTGTGTGTGTGGGTGGCTCAATGTGAATGACTCTGTGTGGGTGGCTCTATATGTGTGTGTGGATGCAAATGCAATAGCTCATGCATATACGAGCAATTAAGCTATTGGCAATGTAAATGACAATGCTATTTATTTATGATAAAAAAAGATGTCATGAGCAATGCCAATAGCTCTACCTTTAATAATGCCGAGACCATTGCATTGTAAATGCTTGTTTGTCTTGAGTTTGTGCTGTTGGTTGTGATGTCATTGCCTCTGGAGGTCGCACTGAATCCATGCTTCCCTCTAAAAAAGACACACTTGGGGAAGATCCTGAGGGTATTAAAGATAATTCTTTGCCAGTGTCCGTTCCATCTGTTGGACAGTGTATTGGTTGTCTTGCTGTATTAAGATCGCGATCTGAAACTACACTTTCTTCAGATGATGTTTGTGTGTTTCGTTTAGGGAATCTGCGTTGGGCGTATACTTCTGCCCAAGTATGCGCCTCATTCAGTTTATAATCGATAGTGTCTCTTTTGAATTTCCTGAGTTTAGTTTCTTGTAATTCCTTTCCATATTTGTCAAGTTTTAAGTTGAGGTCCTCTAGGTATTTTTCCCATGGTTCGTCTTCCATGCGTTTAGACAGATCTTTTTTTAGATTGAAAATTTCCTCTTCCAGATCGTGTATTGTTTTTGATAATTCCTCAATCAGTAGGAGAATCAGATCCAATGAACATTTATTCAGGATACTGTACCATTTTTCCATAATTTGCTGGTTACACTGTAATCTGAAAAGCATGGGGCGGATGGAAAATCGTAATTCTCTCGGTATTCTTCTGACTCGATGGTATTGTATTAAGGTTGAGGCATGCATCCGTTGATTAAGCTCTTTTCTAGTCAGGTATTCTAGATGTCTCAACTGCTGCGTGACTGTGCCACTTTGTGCGTCAAAAGATTTTGTTTCTTTCATGAGATTGTATATTTGATCAGCTTCAGCCGCTGTATAAGCTTTGGTAGATGCTCTGTTTTCCATGATGCTTGAGATTGTGTCAAATGACATTGTTAATCAATGGTGCTGCTTTACCACGCTTGCAGTAGTAATATAAATGATGAAAGTGGGTGGAGAAGCGCACTCAGTTACAATGATAAGTCTATGTGTTAATTTGATGTGTGCAATGTTAGAATTATGCCTACTGAGCATATATGCCACTGAAAAATATGAGTGGCCTAGCCCCTTCTCAGGCAACTAGGACTCTAACATGCAACAACCATGACAATTGTCATACGATATATACAAATATAATCAAAAATCATTGTACAAATCAATTTCAACAAAGAGATTCATAGGTATCTTAATCATACATCTGATTTCAGTAGATACAGCTTGTTTTCACACATTAAAGCGGATATGAACATAAACAAGTGCTTCAATTAAAAATAACTACAATCCAACCCTATGCATTTCGGGACCAAGTCCCTTCTTCAGGGGTTATCTGTAAAAGAGAAAATTAAGAAGAAACAAAATTCATTTTTTGCACAAAGTCGAATTCTTCTATATGTCAGTAATCAACATGAATGACCAAAGTAGCATGCTCGATATTTTGGGAACAAACCATCACCCAGTGGAAAAACTATTAGTGCTCACTCTGAACTTACTACAAAATATCTGAATGATTGCTGCCGCCAACTGCAAAAAATATAAAGCAATGTTGCTCCTGTGCATCTGAGGCCAATAAAAGTTGGTGACCAGCCTCTCGAAGGTCTTGGTCTGCCCCAGATGGCCTGCCAACGGCACATCATGAGCCAACCCCAGTAGGAAGGTACTAAAGCGTTGGGGTACCACCAGCACACATGCTGACCCAGGTTCAGCAACCTTAGGCTCACTGTAAAGGAGGTCATTCTCCCAATAGATCAGATGTGACCCTGACTGATCACCTGCTGCCCGGGCTGCAGCCTGTGGCCGCGGTCCCTCAAGAGAAGGGCACATTCTTTACTGCTCACAAAATTCCTACCTGATGGGCCCTCCTTCCTACTGTCATTGGGTCAGCTCAGGCAAGTCCCCCAGTTTGGCCACCTGTTCCCCTGTAGCATCCAGGGCATCCCCCTCAAGGTCTGCTCTTTCCTGGACCGTGGGAACCATGAGGGCTGGTTTCCCACGCCCCCTACCCTTCCTCCTTAAGGCAGGGGCCTGGGCCATACTTTCAGGCTCCAGGTCCTTCTGAATATACTGAATGGCTGCCATAGACCTAGTGGTAGCACACACCCACTCAGGCAGGCCTAACATTTGCAAGTGAGCTCTACACTCTACTGTAGCCCATGGGGAGTTCTCTAAATCATTGTCCAACAGCCAGGCTGCTGGCATGGCCTCACTGCTACTTCAAGAGTTCCTGAGACCCCCCCCCCCCACTCAAAGGAAACATTAGCCACATCAAACTGGCTCTCAAAGTTGTCTGCTGACACTACTGGGCAAAATGCATGGAGGACAACTTGCTCTTTGAACACCAACCGGGAGCTGACAGCACCCACACTAGCTCCTGTGTGCTTCAGAGCCTCCACCCTATAGCCATTAATGGTCACCCACTGACTCTACATGTTAGTGTTAGCAGGCAGTGTAGGGTTAAGGACCTTCTCAAAATCTCCTAGCGAGACAAGAGTCAATTCTGCAGTATCCCACCCACCTTGGGCACCCATCTCCTCCCCTCCCAGGACTACACTAGCAATCTGGTGGGGTGGTGCACGGGGGTTACTTCTGGTCCCTCTGGGGACACTGGGGATCATAATACTGGTGACACACTTGACCACACTTAAACAAGTAAGGGGTCCCCTGCGAACAGGCTTAACTGTTGAGGATTCCGACTTCTTCTCATGGGGAAGCTGGGACACCATTGCTTGGTTCCCTTGGGAATTACTTTGGGGACCTTTCTGGAACTCCCTCTGTTTACCTCTGCCCCCATTTCTCTGCTGGGGACCCTGCCCACCCTTGGCGGAGTCTCCCGAGGACCCTGGCGAACCTGGGCGCTCACCCAGCGGTCCGCCTCCTCAGCAAGCTAACTAGGGTTAGACAGCTTGCTATCAACAAGGTGCTGGCGTAGCTCTGGAAAACAGTTACTAGATGAATGCTACCATGCAAACAAATCATACAGTTGCTCAAAAGTTTCCACTTTGCTACCTTTTACCCAGCGATCCATTGCTCTGCAAAAAAAGACAGATATTAAACCCAAGTGGTCTTCTCTAACTTCTTACAGGTTCTGAATCTCTGCCTGTACAATTCTGGGGTCAAACAATATTGTGTCATCAAGGTCTCTTTCATATGGGCATAAACCATCCTGCTCTCTTCAGGCAGATCCAACAGGGTATCTCTCCCATCACTCACAAAGCGTCCCCACAACCCCGCTCCCCAATCCTGCTCAGGGACTCGGTGGGATACCATGGCTTTCTCATAAGCGGCTAACCAATGCCCAATATCCAAACTCTTGTGAAAATCCTTGATGACATCCTTGGGAATGTAAACTCTACTCTCAGGAGTTGCTAAAGGTACGCAGCCACCAGAGAGCGAGACCGGGATACTCCCAGCCCTGATCTCACCTCCCTCAACATTCTTTCATGCTCCATTTTCATCTTTTCACGTTCAAAATCTAGCCTATTATTCTCAATATCCAGCTTTTTACTCTCAAGGTATTTCTGACCAGTCAATTTAGTAATCTCCAAACTATGCCTCCTAGCTCTCTCCCTGTCCTCCAGCTCTTCTGGAGTCAGGCTCCTTTGGGATACACTGGTAACTGGATTGGAAGGTGATTTCCCTCCCCTCCATCTACTTCTTCCTCCTGCTGCCCTCCCTCATTCTCTCCCTCATTACCCGGAGACTCTCTCACCTCCAACGAGGCCTCAAGGGCCTTCTGGTACTCCTCCTTCCTAGAGAGACCGGCAACAGGGACTGTGAACTGCTTACAAATTCTTTTTTTTAGCTGTCTCACAGTGTACATTACCAACCTATCTTCCTCAAAGGTGAGATCCTCGAAAGCATTGGATGCTGGCTTACTCATTGTAACAATAACTAGCAACCACAGTCACAACAGAACAAAATCAAAACCATATGTGGTTGCACCTAGGCCTACACTCACTAGTAGCGTACACCAGTTATTGTATGTGGATCACAAATGCAAGTCCTGATCCCACCGCTGCCAAAATGGTAGAAACGGGAGGCCTCTAGTTGGCAGCGGCTGGTGCTGATGTCCAAATAGTGGTCCCTCATCCTAAGTCAGAGTAAGGGGACTACACCCTTCGATAACCCCTGCTCAGCCTTGTGGTAATGTAGTACACGCAGCCAGGCTGATCTCAGAAGCAGTGTGTGAACTAATGTATGACCATACACAATAAGGCAATGAATACGCTACAAATGGACACCACACATAGGTTTAGGAAAATAATTCTCTTTATATACTTAACAATGCCTTTAAATGCAATCAGGCAGTCACAAGGCACTTCAGTACAGTTTCACTTCCAATAGCAGCAAGTATTAGCAATACACTGAAGTACCGGGTTTTTAAGAACCCAGCGGTGCCAGGGACACACCCAAAGACTTCGAGTCCTTCCTGTTTCAGACTACAGAAACACAGAGTCTTCTAGGTGAAGTCAAAGATCGAATTTATTGGCTGCAGCCAGTAACAGGTATCCTAGAAGTACAACACGGTGTATGTTCTCAGGAGACTGCTCAATCTTACAAAGCCAGTCTTCTCCTTTTATACAAAATATTATGCTTTAGGCAAACATTCCTTATTTTACAGTTGACCATTCTCATATTTTCACTACAAAGAAAAAGCAGAGTCATGATGACAAGCCATATTTCAGTTTGTCCAGCCCATAATCAATTTCCCGGCAAGGCTCAGTATTTTCATCAGATATCGACGGACCCCTAATAAAAACGGGCACCTCCTCCTCGTAAAGCAAGTCATAAAGAAAGAAACAGGGACAGGTGTGTGTAAGATTAGGCATGGTTTGTGTGCGATGAAAGGTTTATGACATGTTGTGCCTTGATACTAATCTCATTCGGCCACTGGGAAAGGAACTGGCCGAACAGGTTTGGCTTCAGGCAGTGGAGTCAGCTTGCCCAGGTCACAGAGGAGTCAGCAAAGGTGTATGTGTCCTTCAGACTCGGTTTTGGCCTTAGTCACTGGCCTATGTGAGGGCAATCACAAAATGGCTGCCGTTCACAAAATGGAACCCAAGGGTTCAGGACGGAAACTCTGATTTCAGGGTGCTTTCTTTACCCGAATATGACGGAAATGATTGTGCATAGTATACTCGTCATTTCCGGTCTGCTGATACCAAAATCGTCATGATACGACGATGTTTATAACACGGGTCCAGAATTTTCAGTACCACAGACCCTCCTTTTGCCCTTACATAGGCAATAACCTATACTCACGCTAATCTGAGTCCAGGTCTATATTCATAAAGTCATTGAGATGTTGCTGTAGCATCATCCTATTACTTAGCTCGTCCCTCGATACAGGTTTCCTTACACACAAAGTAGCACAGAGGCCACATATAGTAGGAGCACACTGTATGCACAGACAGAACAGGAAAAGAATGGTTAAGATCATGCCAATGACTATCAGAATCTTCCATCCCCAGGCTGATATCAGCTCCCAGAACCATCCCATCAACGACCAGTCTACTTTATCCACATGGATAGATTCAGAGATTTTATGCAGTTTGGAAATGGCCTGGTACACTGTCGGAGCGTTATCTGGGATGAAGATACAACAACTAGATTGGATCACTTTACATACCCCACCTCGGTCTGCAAGTATGACGTCTAATGCGACCCTGTTCTGAAGAGTCATAAGGCGGCCTGACTGGAGCTCAGCAGTCAAGTTACTAAGGACACCGGCAGTTTCAACTACGGTGGATTCAACCACCCTTGTCAATTGGCGAATGTTCCTGCTGTTCACCACAGGCCCCCAAAACGGCAGAAAACCCTTTACGAAATCTCCAAATTCTTGTCCTGCAGTGTCTTCTTTACTTATGACACCTCTCACTATCCTTGTCTTATGGTAATCTGCTGCGGCCGTGTAGGTGGGAGGCAACAGGAACGAAATAAAACATGTGCCCGAGAAGTCAGGGGGCAACCATGTATAGGCTCTATCATGGCAGTTTAGCTGCTAGGATGAAGGGGAAGTCTGAGACGCAAAAACATATGTTTCAGTGCAGATGCTTTTCCCTAACTGAGCTCTGGAATTCTCGCCATTACCTTGCAGACATAGGTGACCCTGATGGGGTACAATCCAAATAGGGGAGGATGTCTTTGCTCGCTTGTTCTCACTCAGAGTAACTCCATATTCTGTTACGTTCCATCGACCGTAAGCCTGTAACTCATCTCTGGGGATTGTTCTATACGAGTCAATGTCTCTGCTCATATTTGTGATTCCCACTACCAATGCCTTGTTGCTAGAGTTACTTTTTGTGGAACGTGGGGGATATGGTTCGATGGCATATATGAACATCGTCTGAAACGCCCACAAAGAACCATTGTAGCTAAATGGTAAGACAAAATATGGGATACCTTTATCTGTTGTATGTGGCATAAGACCACACACCCAACAATTAGTTGTGTTCACTACTAACTGGTGTTGGTGCAAAAGCTGCACGAATGAATTATTGACAAATTCCAATCTTCTAGCAGACTCGTGTTCAGGCAGGGGGTGAAAAGAATGTGAGGAAACAGTAGCAGGAGGTGTGGGCAGTGTAGTAGGTGCAAATGTCACTTGAAAAGAGAATAAAATATATCCTACTAGAAACATCATTACACTAAACAACATGAAAATACATAATATCAAAAATTGTTTCTTTGTCATCATTATACACATTTTCTTTCTAAAAATCATTGTCCGTGCAGGTCTCTCCAACTCGAGGAAATCCATCCTAAACTAAATATGCTGCTCGCGATGGTAGGGTGTTCTATGCTAAGGAAAGCCTCCGTCAACCCAGGGCAACTCCCTTAGGCCAACCAGAACCTTCGACCTAGTGTCTCAGGCTTGCACTCCAAAGACTTTGGGCAACCGCGACCCTACAGCTGAACCCGGATGGCGGTTCGAAAAACAAAATGAGTAGATCTTCGGTGGAGAGTTAACCTGCAAACAGAAAAATCATAAAAACTTTATTTGTGCTTTATTTGTCCATGACCCTCGGTCGCAAATTATAGCGGCTTCTTCCAAGCAATGTCTGGTCCTGGAACAAAAGTTCAGGCTCTGTAGTGTTCAATCGAATTGACGGGGGCACTGCTCCTTGCAAAAGATTGTCACTCTCACGTTCAGAATTTGTTCCTTTTACACGTGCATCACTAAAAGGCAGAAAGCGCGGCACCGTCTCAGTCTCTGAGTCAGGGATACCCTCATGGACCCACCGGTCGTATGGCAAAGGTAAAGGGACCCTCTTGCAGTGGCTTCCGTGGATCAAACTTTTCTTTCCTTCCATTCGAACTGCTGATCTCGTTGAGAGAAGGACTAGGTGAGGGCCGGTCCACCAGGGCTGGTCATTCTTTGTTCGCTGAAAATTCTTAACCAGCACCTAGGATCCAGGATCAATCGGATGTCCTGGAGCTTCAGAGACCTGAGGCAGAGTGTTGTGGACCTGTTGGTGTAAAACACACAATTAAGCCGTCAATTCATACAAATAATCAAGCAGTACAGGGTGTTCGATCTCAGAGAATTTTGTCGGCCTTGGCACTCCCCATATGTTGGCCGGGCGGCCGAACACTATTTCATATGGACTAAGTCCCACTCGCGAATGCACAGTCATTCTTGTCGATAGGAGTGCCAAAGGCAGAGCGTCAGGCCATTTAAGACCAGAGCTCGCTTGGATCTTGGCCAATTTAAGTTTTAGCATGCCATTATAGCACTCTACTAGTCCAGCTGATTGGGGGTGATTTGCAGCGTGAAATTTCTGTTGTATGCCTAGCCCTTCACATACTTTCTTCATCACTCGACCCACAAATTCACTCCCATTATCACTCCAGACTATTCTCGGCATTCCAAATCTCTGGAAGAATTCTTTGACAAGGGCTTTAGCTGTGGATAAGGCAGTGTTGTCTTTCATTAGGTAGGCTTCTATCCATCTTGAGAAGGCACAAACAACAACGAGTACGTATTTCAAATTGTTGCACCTTTCCATGTGGATGAAATCTAGCTGCAAAACCTCGAACGGGTACGTAGGAGGAGCAAAAGGACCTGCTGGAGTTGGGGTTCCCCTACCAGGATTGTATTTCAGACACACCATGCAATTCTTAACCACATTCTCTGCACACTTAGGAATTCCATCATTTTGCAATACTGGAGCCAACAATTTGCAAATCCCTTTCACACTGATGTGAGCCATTCCATGCGCCATTGTAACCACTGCAAGCACATACGCATCGGGTAACAACCATCGCTGATGCTCTGACAATTCAGTCCAACAACCATTCGAGTCCAATCTACCCGTATGCTCTCTCCATATGCTCAATTCTTTCTCTGTGGCTTCAGCTTGAATAGACTTCACGCTCTCAATCGTATCTTCACACATACCTACATCTGGAACCCATCTCGCTGGACCTGCAACATACATCCGACTCATCACATTCCCTGCCGTTTCTTTTGCGACTTCATCTGCAAACGCATTACCATGACCAACATCATCAGTAACCTTTTTGTGTGCACTACATTTTACAATCGCAATTTGTAACGGCAAAGTCAACGATTCAAGAAGCCCATTCACCAACTGACCATGCTGTATCTTAGCTCCATGCGAAGTCAGGAACCCACGCTCTTTCCACAATCGTCCAAAACTATGAGCCACACCAAAAGCATATTGACTGTCAGTGTACACATTCACTCGCTTTCCTTTTGCCAACACACAGGCTCTCGTTAATGCAATCAATTCTCCTGCTTGCGCTGAATTGTGTGGGATACGTGCAGCTTCAACAATCGTATGCAAAGTCGTAACAGCATATGCCGCAGTCGTGTCACCATTTGGAAGCTTGAAGCACGAACCATCCACCCATAAGGTACCATCACATTCAGCAAGATGAGTGTCCTTTAGATCTACTATCCCTTTCGTTTCTTCCTCAGTTCTAAAAAAACAGTCATGTTGTTCCTCAACATTCTCTGTCTCAACTGGAATTGGCAACAACGTGGCTGGGTTTACAGCCACGTATGCAACACAATTTACAATGTGTTGCATCTTTTAATGTGCACATGGCTTGCTAACAAGGTTAACTTGTAACCCGACAACCGAGCACTAGTTAAGTGCTGTGTCTTGGTTCTGTTTAACAAAGTATCTACTGCATGCGAAACCATAACGATCAGCATATTATTCATCACCAGACTAGCAGACTGTCGAATAGAAATAGCTGCTGCCGCCGTTGCTCTCAAACAACTCGGCAACGCTCTAGCTACCGGATCCAAAGTCGACGAAAAATACGCACATGGACGTTGCTTGTCCCCGAAAGACTGTGTCAACACTGACAATGCACAACCTTCTTTCTCATGGACATACAGTGTAAAGGGCTTACTGTAGTCGGGGGTACCCAACACAGAAGCCGAACACAATCTTCAGACCACGGAAGGGGATACGGTGTATCTTTGCAAGTTAATGCCACCAAAGGCTTGGCCAGTAAAGAAAAATTCGGTATCCATTGTCTGCAATAGGATGTAATGCCCAAGAAAGCACGTACTTTTGCAGCGTGAATCTTTCTGGATTCACTATGCTGTGCATATTCCGCCCGCGGTCTTGTGGTTGGGTCCGGATTCGTAGTCTTTTCTTTTCTTTGTTTTTTTTTTTTTTGTAGCCCATGTGGGCGTCGGCGTCACACCTCCTCGGGTGCATTTCCGGTGACGTCGGCATGCTTCCTGCGGAAGCTCCCACTCTTGGGCGCCATCTTCAGATTCTTTTTTCCGCGGTCGGGTCTGGATCGTTCCCGTTGGGGTCCAGACATTTTTGGAGAAAGTACTAGAAAAGATTGAAGTTGGAGAAGATATTGGAAGAAGAAGACTACAGAAGACTTCGCCGACCATTGACGAGTGAAAGGAAGGAGAAATCTTCGAGAACTTCGACGATCGTCGACGTCCACGCGGTCAGGGAGGCCTGAACCTCTATGATGGACAACACGCCGTTCAAGTTCTGCCCTAACTGCCGACACAAGTACGCGCAGAAAGACCAGCATCCGGTTTGCAACCTTTGCCTACCGGTAGACCACAGAAGCGAGGACTGCAACGCCTGCTCCGCCTTCGCCCTGAAGACCCTTCGTGTGAGGAAGAGCCAGAGGGTAGCGCACGCCACCTTCGAAGGAAAAGCCCCGACGCCATCGCTGTACGAGCTGGGGATGTCCTCGGAGGAAGAGGACAACGCTGCCGCCGAAGACGACAGCTACACGGTCGTAGAGACCGATTACACAAAGACATCTGATAAGGTAGGAGACTCGTCGTTCCACAAGAGCACGAGAGACTCTGAGTCTCAAAAAAACGAGGGCAAGACCCCAAAGGCGCCGACGCAGAGGCATCTGCCGTCCGCGACTACCCACATGCCCAGCGGATCCTCGGAGAAGGAGTCCCTGGCGCCGAGAGCTGTTGAACAGCAGAAGGCGTCGAAGATCGTCTCCGAAAGGGACCGATCGACGTCGAGGGAGAAAGACCCTAAAGCCTCGACGCCGTCCAGGGACCCGAAACCCAGTTCGACGTCGAAGCCCTCGGCACCGAAAATCTCACCGCCGAGCCAGGTGACGAAGAGAGGGGCCGAACAATCCGGAGCCGAAAACGCGGCCGAGATGGAAAAGAAAAGACGGCGACTAGAAGCCGAAATGGAAAACATCTTGCAGCGGAAAAAAGATTTCGACGCCAAGATGAGTACCTTCACGATTCCACACAAGACCAAGCATCCCGTGCTAGAACTGGTCGAGGAGGAAGACGAACACGTCGACGGACATGGGCCTAGCGCCGAAATGGTCGACAACCAGGAAGAGGACGAGAATCCCTATGAGCCTTACAACTATGAGGAGGAAGAGGACAGTAGGTTGGACGCCGAGTCGGCCACCTCTGACCCACACGAGGAGGATTACCTGGATGTTGACACCGAGAGCCCGGAAGAGGCAGTCGACACATACCCCTCGAGGCTCTCGCCGCCGGACGACATCGGGGCATACAAGTCGGCGATACAATCTGCCGCAGCAGCATTCAAGCTCAAGCTCGACGAGGAAAAGCAGAAAGCAGACTTCCTGCTAGAGACTTTGCTCCCAACACAAACAAGGAGCCAGTTCCTTCCAATGCTCGAGAGCGTCTTGGCTCAGGGGAAGGAAGCATTCAAGGAGCCCGCAACATGCAAGGCGGTAACTCCCAGGACAGAGAAAAAGTACAAACACTCCTCAAAGGACCCGGCCTACATTCAGGGCACGGTCTCCGCAGACTCCATTATCACGGCCACAGCTAGGAAGAGGGCGAGCGTATCCACTACCTCGGGCCCACCGCCGGATAAGGAGAGCAAAAGGATGGATCTGGTGGGCAGAAGGATCGAACGCAATGCCGCGACCCACTGGCGCATGGCTAATTCCAACGCCCTGATAAACAGGCACATGTACCAGATCATGGAGGGGCTGGGGCAGTTGGTGAAGGACCTACCCCAGGATGCCAGGCAGAAGGCCGAAAAACTGGTCGAAGAAGGGAAAAACGCGGCAAATTCTTGCCTGAAGACGGCCCTGGACGGAGCAGACACCGCCAGCAGGCTCATGATGATGGGTGTCACAGAAAGGAGACACGCCTGGCTCAGGATCTCAGGGTTCAAACCCGAGGTGCAACACAGTATCCTGAACACACCGTTCAACGGCGACTCGCTTTTTGGAGCAACAGTTGACGAGAAGCTCTGCCAACGCAAAAAAGATAACGAGACGGCAAGATCCATGGGGGCATTGCAGTTCAGAGGCAACAAGAGGGGCACCCCGTCACGGAGGCCCGGCGGGAGAGGTGGAAACCAGCCAGGTACATCACACCAGGCTTTCCAGCAAACGCACCAGGCAGACTCACAGGCTCAGCAAGGTCAGTAGAAGCAGTCCTGGCAGTACCAACCAAGAGGCCAGTCCTTTCGAGGGAGAAATGGACGTGGGCAGAATAGAAGAGGGGGACAGCAGCCCACCTCGAAGTCACTTCAAAGACCTCCGGGTGCCCGCCCACAGAAAAAATCCCAGGGGCACCACGTAGAGGGGTCAGGACAATCTAATCACTTACGACCACATGACACCAGTGGGAGGAAGATTACAATTTTACCTCCAAGAATGGAGAGAAATCACATCAGACAAATGGATCCTCAACATTATCCAATTCGGATACTGCTTGGAGTTGGAGGGGAGGCCAACAAGCAGAAAACCAAGGGGAAAGCCTCCAGCTAGAGAACAGCTGGCGAGGCTTCAGGAAGAAGCAAAAGAACTTCTACAAAAG
The DNA here is from genome assembly GCF_964263255.1 of Lissotriton vulgaris. Lineage (NCBI taxonomy): Eukaryota > Metazoa > Chordata > Amphibia > Caudata > Salamandridae > Lissotriton > Lissotriton vulgaris. The sequence goes on from NC_141694.1 coordinate 1,907,741,392, forward strand.
CAGGCCATAGAACGGGTTCCCTTCAAGGAAAGAAAGAAGGGAATATACTCAACGTACTTCCTGGTACCAAAGGTAGACGACACAATGAGACCCATCCTAGACCTGAGGTTCATGAACAAATTCATAAGAACACAAAAATTCAAAATGACCTCCCTACAGGAGGTGCTACCGCAATTGCAGATCGGAGACTTCATGGTCACGATAGACCTCAAGGACGCCTACTTGCACATCCCGATGAACGAGAAGCACAAGCATATGCTCAGGTTCACGATCGGGGAAGGCCACTACCAGTTCACAACGCTAGCCTTCGGACTAAAATCAGCACCGAGGGTATTCACAAAGTGCCTCGCGGCAGTCGCAGCGCACCTACGGAGACAGGGGATACACGTATACCCTTACCTGGACGACTGGCTTGTGAAAGCGAACTCGTACCAGAAGTGCAGGCAACACGCACATACAGTGACGAGCACGCTCATAAACCTGGGGTTCTCCGTCCATTGGGAGAAATCGTCAATGGAGCCGGAGCAAGTGAAGATCTTCCTGGGAGCAGACTTCAACACCTTACAGGGCAAGGTGTTCCCCAGCGAGAAAAGAGCAAGGGCACTGGTGAAGGAAGCTCGCCTCTACCGGAAGGGACAAGCTCGGACAGTGAGGACTGCGAGCAAGATCATGGGGATGATGGCATCATGCATCCACCTGGTGCCGAATGTGCGGCTCCACATGAGACCCATGCAAGAATGGCTCCAGGAACAGTGGTCATAGGCTTCTGGAAGTTGGGAGGATCTTGTGGTGGTGACGCACGCAGTGCAGAAGGAGATGACATGGTGGACCAAGGAAAACTTAACAAGGGGAAAGCCTCTAACACCCCCAACTCCGACAGTGACCATCATCACAGACGCATCCCTGAAGGGATGGGGCGCCCACAATCAGGAACTCAAAGTGAGGGGCCTTTGGACGCCAACAGATGCGACAAAGCACATCAATTACCTCGAATTGAAGACAATCTTCCTTGCACTGAAAGCCTTCCAGACAAGACTGTACAAGCAAAGGGTGTTGCCGCAGACGGACAACACCACGGCGATGTTCTACATCAACAAGCAGGGTGGAACACAGTCAACAACGCTTTCAACGCTGGCACTGGAGATATGGAGATGGGCCATCCCTCTCCAGATAGACCTGCTAGCCATACACCTACCAGGGAAGGAGAACATTCAGGCGGACTGGCTGAGCAGACAGACATCGGCGTCCCACGAGTGGGAGCTCAATGCTCAGGAGACAAGGTGGTTGTTAAACAGGTGGGGAACGCCATCGTTGGATCTGTTTGCAACACGCCAGAATGCAAAATGCCAAAACTTCGCATCCAGACAACCCGAAAAGGGGTCCCTGGGGAATGCCCTATGGATAGATTGGTCCGGGACATTTGCTTACGCTTTTCCCCAGATACCACTGATGCACAGAGTACTGAGCAAGTGCAGAGCGAGCAGCATGACCCTGATACTGGTCGCGCCACAGTGGGCGAGGCAGACATGGTACTCGCAGATCATGGAGATGACACAGAGTGCACCCCACAGGTTCGGCAGAAGAAAAGACCTGCTCTCCATGCAGAACGGAGAGGTGCTGCACCCAGAGCCAGAGAGCATGAGCCTAGTAGCATGGCTCCTGAGGACATAGAGTTCGCACATTTGAGACTGCTAGAGAGCACCCTCAGGGTCCTTCGGGAGGCACGAAGGCCCAGCACACGGAGGTGCTATGTTGCAAAGTGGAAAAGATTCACGATGTGGTGCAGATGTGAAAGACTTCACAAGAAAATGAAGAAGGACTCCACAGTGCTAAAGTACCTGACGCACTTACTGGAGAAAAACCTCAGCTCGTCCTCCTTGAGAGTTCACTTGGCAGCTATAGTAGCCTACACAAGGGGTGAGATGGGCAGAAGCTTCTTCACATCACAAATTGTCAAGAGGTTCCTGGAAGGAGCGAAGAGGATCGCACCACCCAAGCGGGTGCCGCCACCGGCATGGAACTTGAACGTAGTCCTCACGGAACTCATTAGGGAGCCCTTTGAACCACTTCACAAGGCCTCCTTAAAGATGCTAACTATGAAAACAGCTTTCCTGGTTGCTATAACGTCCTTACGCAGAGTAAGCGAGCTACAAGCGCTAACGCTATAGGAACCCTACATACAAATACACAATGATAGGGTTGTGATGAGGACCGACCCACACTTCATGCCGAAGGTGGTGTCCAAATTCCACATGAACCAGTCCATACAGATACCGAGTTTTTTCCAAAAACCAACCACTAGCGCTGAGCGAGCTCTGCACACCCTAGACGCCAGAAGGGCGGTCATGCATTACATTGAGAGGACAAAGGGACACAGAAAAACGAAACAGTTCTTTGTGTCGTTCGCAAACAGTTGCATGGGCAAAGCAGTAACCAAAAACACTATTGCACGATGGATCGCGCAGACAATTCAACTCTGCCACAAAAGGGCAGGACAAGAGCTAGCAGACGGGGTGCGTGCCCACTCCACTAGGAAGAAGGGGGCTACGATAGCCTTCCTGGCTAATACACCCATACAAGACATATGCCTGGCGGCAACATGGGCTTCGGTGCACACATTCACGAAGCACTACTGCGTGGATGTGCAGATGAACAAGGAAGCACAAGTCGGACAAAAGGTGCTCCAGCACATATTCAGAAACAAAAGCTCATCTTCCACCCAGCCGCCACGGAAATGAGAAACCGCGACAAAATCTATGCACAGCATAGTGAATCCAGTAAGATTCACGCTGCAAAACGAATAGTTTCTTACCTGCCGGTGTACTTTTGCAGCTTGAAGATCTTTCTGGATTCACTAGCGAACCCACCCACCTCCGTCAGAAAGATGAGGCTGGAGAGAGAAGGGGTGGTCAAAAAAAAAAAAAAAGGGAAAGTAAGGAAGACTTTAAGTACAAAGCGGTAAAAATCTCACCTAAAAAGAACATTGCCATTACTTCGGAAACGAAAGAAACACGGAAAAAAGAATCCGAATATGGCGCCCAAGAGTGGGAGCTTCTGCAGGAAGCATGCCGACGTCACCGGAAATGCACCCGAGGAGGTGTGACGCCGACGCTCACATGGGCTACAAAAAAAAAAAAACAAAGAAAAGACTACGAATCCGGACCCAACCACAAGACCGCGGGCGGAATATGCACAGCATAGTGAATCCAGAAAGATCTTCAAGCTGCAACACTACACCGACAGGTAAACTATTCCTTCTCTCTGTGTACTTGGCACACTCAATTTTGCAATTGCCTCAATTCTTTCTGGGGTCAGTTTCCTTCCCTCCTTCAATAAGAGATGACCTAAGTAGGTCACTTCTTGTCGACAATATTGCAGCTTTGAAAGGGACACTTTGTGATGCAAATCAGACAAATGACGCAACAACGTGGCTTCCTTACAAATCTCCTCAGTATCTGCAGCAACAAGTAAATCGTCAACGTACTGAATAAGAGTAAATAATCCTATCAGGCTGTGTTTTTAAAGCCTGACTGTATATCGATGGACTTTCACAGTAGCCTCGAGGAGCGCGTTTGAAGCGGAAGCTTCGGCCTCCTAAACTGAAGCCAAAAATATCCCTGCTTTCCTTGGCAATCGGGATGCTGAAGAAAGCATTCTTCAAGTCAATCACCGAGAACCAAGTCGCTGAAGCTGGAATCATAGTCAATAGGGCAGTGATATCAGGGACAACTGGTAACTGTGGCACAACTACTTAATTTACCTCTCTAAGATCAATCACAAACCTGTAAACAGGTGGCTGAGAAGAGTCAGTACGCTTCAAAACAGGCAGAACAGGACTATTGCAAACGTTACCTCTAGTTTCTTCAATTACATCTTTTTCAATCAGATCATAAATGATCGCTAACAATGCTTTTTCACCTTCGTTAGAGATCTTGTATTGGGGAATGCGCAGTATTCTAACATTGGCTTTCAATGTCACAACATATGGCTGTATTTCCAAAAGACCCACATCATTAGGGCCAGTAGCCCAAAGGATATCTGGAAGAGAGGACAATTCTGTCGGAAGTTTATCCTTTGACAAATATATCGGGGAGACCACTTTCCTACCCAGTGTAAGTTGTACTCCCGAAGGAGAACAATACAATGTTGCATACAATATTTTCAACAGATCCAATCCTAACAAGTTCTCATTACAACCTGTCGTCAGAATAAGGGGTGCTTCGAATTCACAAGGTCCAACAGAAAGGGACATAGGACTAGAGATCGGGGTGCCAGAAAAACCTACTGAAACGTTCATTTCGCCAGACAAAGGTGCGCCAGGGAGTTTAGAGTTCATAATAGAACTCTTTCTAGCATCAGTATCCAACAGAAAAGGCTCTGACACACCTGATGTAATCACCTCAAAATAAGGTCCACTCTGATCTACTGGAACTGAAACAACTCCCTCTCTTTGTCTATGGCTGTCCTAGCAATCATTACCATCCATATTCTCATCTTCTGCATAGTAGTCGTCAGCATAGTACTGAGTCGTCCTACCAGACGCATTATTCTGCTGATCAAAACTATTCATCGAATTTTGAGGCGGCAAAGGATGCGCGTTCTGGGGGAAACTTCCACATCCTCTACCTCTAGGAGCTTGTTGAACACCTCGACCTCTTGCACCTGAAACACTATTCATACGTTGTAACAAAGCAGGACAGCTATTTTTAAAATGACCCTCTTCTTTACAATATGCACACTGGTTAGGACCTACAGGAAAACGTGGTTGAGAAGGCTCAACCCTTTGCGAACTTCTCTGGAACTGCTGAGGCTGCTGATAGTCAGGCTGATTATTGCGAGGCGGATACGCGTGCTGTAAAAGAATTTTCGTCTTTAATTCTATCGTTTTCTTGTCTGCTCTATCCTTCTCGTCTTTATCTCTATTTTCATAATACTGCGCAGTAGCCAGTATTTGTGCTGAAGAGGAAACTGCCCAAGAACTCTCTGAATCTTTTAATTTCTTACACAACTCGGGAAGCAAATTGTGCACATACTTGTCAACGAACAACCGCTGACCACCTTCTGTACTCATATCTTGACCACTATGGTCGACAAACGTTTCTTTAAACCTGGTGAAGAAATCAGACACTGTTTCATCTTTCTTCTGCTTACACGCAGACAATTTATCCCAATTTACACGCATCGCAGGCATTAAAGTCTTCATATAAGTAATTATTCTACCAGGGAGTTCCGCAATTAAAGGCTCGGGTTTAGCACCACCAACTTGTCGGTCATCTGCAGCAGCAATATTAACCCATGTGTCACCTAAATCCTGATCATGATCGGCATGGCGAATCTTTCCACATAAAGGCTGTGGAACAACATTCCCAAATAACATGTCAATATCGGCTGAATTCATAATGCATGAGCTTGCAGTCAGCGATAATTCCTCATAATACCCTGCAGGATTTTTACGGGGGTCAGGTAAAGTCTGCTTAAGAGCCAGAACTTCTGCTCGCTTCCATGGAACATGTACCCAAACACGCTGAAAGTGAGCCGGTACAGGTGGGGGAACATTACGCGGACCAGCAGCCACTTCTTCCTTCCATACCGAAGGAACCTCTCTCATGGGATACTGTCGCGCCTTTTTCCTACCGGATGCATCATGCTTAAACAGTGACCGAGAAGTGCCCTCCTCACTCCAAAACGATAGCAACGTCGCAACTGCTTTCTCAACATCGGGGCCTACAATCGTGCGTTTTGAAAACTCGAACCGTGCATGGCACAACTCAGGCGGATTGTATTCCAAATAATTTTCCTCCAATTCCTCACAAAGAAAAACACACATTTTCTCAAAAACATATCTCTGCTTCGGTGCTTCCCATTGGCGGAAGACATCCATGACAGACTCTACATCATATCTTATAGGACCGATAACCCATTTATGCGCTAAACGATCCAATATTTCTCTCTCTCTCTCTCTCTCTCTCTCGAGAGAGAGAGAGAGAGAGAGTCGGGCAGTTGACTACGCAACTGTTTTTGTTCTGTATTAGGGGTCGTGTTAGGCGACCCAAAGAAAGGAGAGAAAAGACTAGTAACAGTGTCGGCCATCCTCTGTCGAACAGAAGGAGAAACCGACGAAAGAACAGGAGGAAAAACAGGGTGAGGTAAAGTAGAGGCAGAGGCAGTACTAGAGGGAATATTAGGAGAAGTAGTCGGTACAATAGGCAAAGTCGTAGGAAGCACAGGTGGAGCAGGTGTGATCGGTGGCCCTCGAGGGGGCTGCACCAGAAGAGTAGGAGCCAACGGAAGAGGAGCTGGCGGCTGTGGAAGGACTGGGGGCTGTGCAGCTGGGCGTTGTATAACAAAAGGTTGCGGAGGTGCTGTAGCACTTCGTGCATAGGGGGGTGGCGAATTCAATATGTGTGACATTAAATGATCCCTCTCAAGTTCTCGTGGATCTTGTGGGAGAGACGGCAAGACTGGATAACATTTATCAATCGCCATTTTGCGTTGCCTGTGCAACTGCTCACTAGCCTGTTCTTCTTTATTATCTTTAAACTGCGTAGCGGCTTGTATTATCGAGATACCCTTTTCTCTCTTATTTCTCTTAGCTAATTTAATTTCTTTCTGTTTGGCTTCCTTTCGCCATAGGCGGAAAGAGTCAAACATTGCCGGCCGGGCTTTCTTCTTAAAAAGTTTAACCTCCAAATTATCTAAAATTTCGGTGTCAAACTACCATATTGGGGCCATTTTAGAACACCATCTTTTCTGGTGTATCGGATCCATACTTCATTATATGTGATGGGGCCTACGCCGTGCTTCACATAAAGGTCATATGTCGGAGTTCCAATTTGAGGAACCTGACACGAGTCCTCCAATCGGGAATCCCTACTACAACCAAGACAAAACAAATTTCCAAGTCTGCTAAGACCAGGCATCTCCGCTCACTAGTCTAGCTTCAAACTTCGAAGGATAATCGAATACGATAGTCTCGTGAATACACGAGTCCCTCGGTTTTGGCACTTGCAAGTTCCAAACAAAACCGATCCCAAGGGATACTCAAACTAAGAACCAAACCAAGGACTGGGAGACGCTCCACTTATACTTAACTGAGGTATCGATGATGTCACCAGAAGACTCGTCTATCGTTTCGCTCTACCAATCATCAAGGGTCCAAAACAGGGCGATAGTCAGGGCAGCAGTCCTTCGTAGCCGTCGGGAAGCGGGGAACCTCGCAGCAAAGACTTTCAGACCACGTCGACATACAGGGGTCGCTGAAGTGGCGGCCTTCCTCCAGAATTTTCCAAAACCAAGTTTATTGAGCATAAAAGTATCAAGAATGTGGTATCTCCACACACCAAGATCACCACAACAGTATCAATGTAACGATGACATAGACAGTAAAGGATGAAGCAAGTACCAAATTAGCTCAGTTTTAGAAATGCCCCAGCAGCCTACTCTAACCCCCAACGACACCCCCCCCGTACCCAACAATCCCCCCCACCACACGTGTACAAAAGAGCAGCAATAAAAAGGAAACGCACAAAGAATAATCAGGTAGAACGCAACCAGGGCTTTGCCGCATCAGGCCAGAAATGTCACTGTGCTCAAATGTCCTCCTCCTGCTCCGCCGGGGGGTCCAAGGACAGGCCACGGTAGTCGGCCCACCGCTTCCAAATCTTGAAATGTTTGCGCGGGCAGCCCCGCGCCTCGAAGACCGGCTTTTCCAGGCCCATAAAATAATCAAGCCCAGCCTTCCATGCAGACAGGGGGGGCCCTTACTGATTTCCATGCCCGAGCCCGGTCGCGTTTGGCCACAACCAGCCCCAGGAGCAACATGTGACGCTTATATACGTTGCCCCCTACCCCTTCCATAATATGCAGCAGGCCCAGCCGGTGGGTACGAGGAAGATCCCAGCCCAGGACCTCAGCCAGGCAGCTCCACACACCCCTCCAAAACCCAGTCAGGCGACCACACGACCACACCGTATGCATCAGTGAGCCAGGCACTTCCCCACAGCGCAGGCATTCCGGTGACGCAATCAATCCAGCCTTCCACAGACGCTCATGCGTATAATAAGCACGGTGCAAATATTTGAATTGGATCAGGTGGAGCCGAACCGCAACGGCGGTGCCGCGCGGGGATTCCAGCGCCTCCCTCCAATCGTCCTCATCAAGGGCACCCACGTCCATCTCCCACGCCTCCCGAAGGGAGTGGAGAGTGGAGGAGCAGTGGATAACAAGTGTCTGATAAATCCTAGAGACTTTCTTGTCTCCCAAGTCTCCCATAAATACCTTTGCCTCAATCGGACTGAACTCTGGCAGGGAGTCGAGGCCAGCAATGCTCGGGGCGAGGGCATGCCGCAGCTGGAGGTAGCGGAAGAACTGGGACTGAGGCATCTGGAACTCCGCTCGGAGCTCCTCGAAGGACTTGAGGGTGGCTCCGGACATGACCTGTCCCAGTTGTGTAACTCCAATAGCCTCCCAGCCCTCAAACCCAGCCAAGGCCGCCAGTTCTGGAAGCAGGCCATTGTGCCACAGCGGCGTTTCAGCTGTTAATTTGCCCCACCAACCCATGCGGCGCAGGGATTGCCGCCACACCGTAAAGACCACTTTAGTGACCGACGGCAATCCACGGCGTATGCGAGCCGAATAAAGAATAGTGTGAAGCGTGCGATCTCCCATGAGCAGTCGTTCCAGGGCATAGGCCGGATCCCCCCTGTCTCCATACCACCATTCATTGAGGACGAGTAGGTGAGACGCTTGGTAATAGGAGAGGAGGTCCGAGGTGGCCAAGCCACCACAGTATGTGGACAGAAAGCACGTCTTCAAGGCCACCCTGGCCGCACCACCATCCCACAGGAAGCGGCCCAGCACCGAGTTAACCTGGCGGAACCACTCCATGCCAATGGGGTGTGGGAAGTTTTGGAGTTGGTATAACAGCCGCGGCAGCGCCACCATCTTAAAGATGGCCGACCTCCCAAAAATCGTGAGTGGCATTCTGGAAGTTTTAACGTCTGTCTGGACCCGTTCCCACACCGGCAAGACACCACGTGCCCAGGCCACAGCCCGCGAGTCCGAGAGGAAGACGCCTAGATATTTTAGGCCATCCGTCGCCACACGCAATTCGGCGGCCCATGGGTCAGCAACCACTCCGCCACCCAAGACCCACAGGGTCGATTTGTTCAGATTGAGATGGAGCCCCGAGACCTCGCCAAACCCCCGCATGATCTCCAAAACCCGGGGACCCGAGCGCCGCAGATCAGTGAGGAATAGCAGAACATCATCTGCATACAATGCAATCCTATCCGCCAGGTCGTTGTTCCAGACAAAGCCACGTAGTCGGGCATCCGTACGTATCCGTGACGCCAGGGGCTCCATGGCGAGGGCAAAAAGGTATGGGGACAGCGGGCAACCCTGTCGAGTACCACGCCCGATGCGGAAGCGCCCAGAGACAGCGCCGGCCACGCGGACCGAAGCCGTAACATTAGTGTAGAGGAGACGAATATATGACAGGAAGACAGGCCCCAGATTAAGGCGGGCTAACAAGGTGAACAGATACGCCCAATTCACTGAATCGAAGGCTCGGTCCATGTCCGCAAGAAGGAGTGCCGCCTGTTCGTCTCTAGTGCCCATGGCGTCAACCGCCGCCTGCGCCCGTCGGATATTATGCCGGGTGGCCCTGTGTGGCATGAATCCGGCCTGGTCAGGGTGGACCAGGTCAGCAATGTGAGGCAAAAGGCGGTTCGCCAGGGCCTTCGCCAAGATCTTGGCCTCGATGTTGAGGAGGGAGATCGGCCTGTAAGAGTCGTGTCGGTCCGGCGCCCTGCCCGGCTTCAAGAATACCACTATCTCGGCATGACACCAGTCTGGTGGCAATTCGCCCCGGGCCCGTGCCGCCTCCAGGGCACTGCGAAAGTGGGGTCCCAGCTGGACGTGGAACTTTTTGTAAAATTCACTAGGATAACCGCTCGGGCCGGGCGCCTTGCCAGTGTTCAATTGGCCTAGGGCCTCCCCGAGTTCCTCAGACGTAAGCGGGGCCTCCAAGGCGGTTCTGGTCTCGTCGGGGACTGCCTGCGGTAGCAGGTCATCCAGGTACGAGGCAATCTCATCTACCATCAAAGGATCACGAGGAGCGTATTGCGCCTCGTAGTAGCGGGCAAAGCTTGCCGCCAGCAAATCTGGGTCGGTCATGACCGAGCCATCGTCCGCCGTGAGACCAGGCAGCACTAGGGGCTGGAAAGTCGCCTGGCACAGCCTATGCAACATGGTGCAGGATTTGTCGCCCCACTGGTACACCCTGCTGCGCGTGGCGAGCCACGCCAGTCGGGCCTCCTCGTACAGGACTGAGGCATACATCTGTTGGGCCTGCAAGAGCTGTCTCACGACGCCCTCATCACCCCCGAGTCGACTACGCTGCTCCAGCTCCTCAACGCGGGCCGCTGCAGTCACAATAGCCTCCCGATGTTTTCGCCGAGCTGCCACACACCAAGCTATATCAACGCCCCGGAGCGTAGGCTTCAGCGCCTCCCACACAACCAGTGCGTCGACGTCCCCCACCAAATTCTCGCGCCAGAAGTGGTCAATTGCCTCGCGTAAATGGGTCACATACTCCGGCCGCTGCAGCAGCCAGGAGGACATACGCCAGCGAAAAGGTTGTCGTTTAGAGGGAAGGGTCACGGTGGCTAGGACAGGGGAGTGGTCCGAGAGGCCTCTGGGGAGTATCTCGGCATCCCTGACGCGACTCAGGCAGGCACCTGGCACAAACAAATAATCCAGTCTCGAAAAGGACCCATGCACCGCCGACACATACGTGAATGCACGCACCGCAGGGTGAAAATGCCGCCAAACATCAATCCAGCCCAGACCACTCACAGTCGCACACAATCTGGTGGGAGCGGCCGCGGGGTGGGGGTCAGACATAACAGGAGCTCGTCTCAGGCGATCTAGGCCCACATCCATAACCTCGTTCCAATCGCCCCCCACCATGGTCAGAACCTCCGGAATCTCGTCCCACAGCGCGAACAGCCTCTCGGACAAGGCCCACTGCAGGGGGGGAGGGGCGTACACACTACCAAAAACCACTGGCTCGGAACCCAGCAGGCCCTTGATAAAGACATACCGGCCCTGAGGATCAATCCATTGTTTCTCATGAACATAGGCCACCCTACGGTGTACCAGTATGGCCACCCCCCGCGACCCCCTCGTGAAGCCCGCATGATAAACCTGTTGATATCCAAACCTCTGAAGGCTAAGGGCCTTAGAACCCAGCATATGAGTCTCCTGGAGCAGAAGCACATCCACCATCTCCCTCTTCCCCCATCGCAGCACAGCCCCACGCTTGATTTTACCCAGGATACCCCTCACATTCCATGTCACAACCCGTAGAGTCTTTTGAGGAGACATAGTCACAGTATCAGCCATTATCATCCCAAAGTCTAGAATCCGACCCTCCGTCCCACCCTGGCGCAACCCGCAAATCAACAAAAATCAAAGCCCCAGACACGTGTGGTCCCACCCCCCCAGCCCATGCACTCAGCAACCCCCCCCGACCCCGAACTCCCCCAACATTAGCAACACAAGAGCCACCCCCCACACCCCACACCCACCACCCCAATACCTCAGAAAACTTTGAAGTATCTGTCGCGGCATGGAGAGACCCGGGTCCAAAACAGAGGACCCAGGGCCCGCCATACCAATGGATCCCAACAACCCAACCATGGCACACACACACCACCCCCCCCAACAACGCTCACATCCGTGAGGGTCTGAGGCCCACAAACGGTACCCCCCGAGCCCCACAGTGTCCCCATGAAAAGCAACTGGAGTCCTCACATGGGAACCGACCGGCATACAAAAGACAGAATAAAACAGTCTCACCAGCCAAAGTAGGGCAACTCAACGTTCAGCAAAAAGAATCTAGTCCCAGCAATGTTCAGCTGCCCGCATCGGAGTGCTCCGAGTCCCTGGCACCACCCGACTGCGATGCACTGGCGGAGTCCGACCTCTTCTTAGAGCGGGACCGCCGATGGCGGCCCTTCCTGTTCGGGCGATCCGTCCGCTCTGGCGACGATCCCTGGGACCTGCCCGGGTCCAGTCCCGGCTGGGGGTGCGGCCGGAGTCGCACCGCTTCGTCGGTCCAGCGGAACACCTCCTCCGGTGAATCAAAGAAATGGGTCCGGGACTGACACACCACCCGCAGGCGGGCCGGATACAGGAGAGAGTATTGGAGCTTGAGTCCTCTCAGCTTAGCCTTAGCGTCCATGAAGGATTGTCTCTGCTGCTGCACCATCTTCGTGTAGTCCGGGAATATCATGATGGTATGATTCTCGAAGGCGAGCGAGCCCTTGTTCCTCGCCTCCCGCAGGATAACATCCCGGTCATGGTAATTGAGCAGCCGGGCGATGACAGGCCGCGGGCGCTCACCCTCCGGCGGCCGCTGGGTCAGAGCTCTGTGGGCCCTCTCGATCACGAAGCACGTAGACAGTGCCCCTTCGGGGAGCCAGCTCTCCAGCCACTGGGTCAAGAACCTCTCTGTGTTGTCCTTCTCGCACCGCTCCGGAAAGCCAATGAAGCGGAGGTTGTTTCTCCGCGCGCGCCCTTCGGCATCTTCCACACGGGCCGCCAGTGTCTTTTGAACTCCCTCCACCTCCGCCAACCGTTTCTTCAGGGCCCCAATGTCACCCTCGGTCGCTGCGATGCGGGTCTCAGCCCCGGTGATCCGCTCCACCGCGTTGCAGAGGTCCTGGCGCAGGAGCGTGACATCCGCCCCGACCGCCCCAATTTTGGCATCAAGCATGTCCCGTGACTGGGTGATAGCCGCCAGTATAGCTGCATTGTCCGGTCCAGGGCCACCGCTGCCACCGGCCGCCCCAGAACCGCCACGCGGCCCGGTGAATTTGTCGATGGGGCCATGTTTAGGCGGGCCACCTCCTCTATCCCTGGTCATGGCACACGCCGGGCAGGGCAAACAACACCCAGGGACCGTTGGGCACTGTCGCAACTCTTGGATGGAACGGCAGCAATGAAGTCACAAAGAAGATGGCGGGCCGGTCGGCACCGATCAGGTGTCGCAAAAATCGAGGTCCCGGCTTCACCCAGGCGGGACAGGCCTCGCCCACACTCGTCGCCACGAGCGGCCGTCCAAAGCTCAGAAATAAGCTGCGGCTCCGTGATCCGTGGGTCGCCGCAGCCAACGGGCCGAGCCAAGAGCGGTGCAGCGGATGCCACCACCGTCCGCCAGCCCGTCACCGGCCGCCTCGGAGCACAATGACCCCAGTCTCCAGCCGGCCATGGGGCCTCGCTGTGTCGTCGCCCCTCTCCGGTCACACAGGGGAAGAGTCGTCCACTCGTAGAGTAGGAGCCAGTGGCGCCGTCCTGATCTCCAGGCGATCGTAGCTGTAAAGTTGAGCCAAGGGCGGCGCAGCGGATGCCACCTATACCCGCCAGATCGAAACCGCCACCAGGCGTCGCGAAACTCGAGGACCCCGGTCTCCGGCCGGTCACCAGGCCGCACGTCGCCGTCGCCTCCCTCCGATCACAGGAAGGGAAGAAATGCAGGATCGACACACCAAGGTAGACAGGAGACTTCGCCAGATCGATGCCAACCACTGGGTATCAACAGTGGGCTCGGGGGCCAGGATAAATGATCGGATTAGGTCCGGGCCGGCGGGAGCTCTACAAGGCTGCGACCGTCATCTTCGCCCGCCAAGCCACGCCCCCCTTCCTCCAGAATTTTGACACAAAGCTCCTCACGAACATCTGGCTTGGACCGGTACCGCTAAAATCGCCCCGACGTTGGGCGCCAACTGCAGTACTGGGTTTTTAAGAACCCAGCGGTGCCAGGGACACACCCAAAGACTTTGCGTCCTTCCTGTTTCAGACTACAGAAACACAGAGTCTTCTAGGTGAAGTCAAAGATCGAATTTATTGGCTGCAGCCAGTAACAGGTATCCTAGAAGTACAACACGGTGTTTGTTCTCAGGAGACTGCTCAATCTTACAAAGCCAGCCTTCTCCTTTTATACAAAATGTTATGCTTTAGGCAAACATTCCTTATTTTAGAGTTGACCATTCACATATTTTCACTACAAAGAAAAAGCAGAGTCATGATGACAAGCCCATATTTCAGTTTGTCCAACCCATAATCAATTTCCCGGCAAGGCTCAGTATTTTCATCAGATATCGATGGACCCCTGATAAAAACGGGCACCTCCTCCTCGTAAAGCAAGTCATAAAGATAGAAACAGGGACAGGTGTGTGTAAGATTAGGCATGGTTTGTGTGAGATGAAAGGTTTATTACATGTTGTGCCTTGATACTAATCTCATTCGGCCACTGGGAAAGGAACTGGCCGAACAGGTTTGGCTTCAGGCAGTGGAGTCAGCTTGCCCAGGTCACAGAGGAGTCAGCAAAGGTGTATGTGTCCTTCAGACTCAGTTTTGGCCTTAGTCACTGGCCTATGTGAGGGCAATCACAAAATGGCTGCTGTTCACAAAATGGAACCCAAGGGTTCTGTCGCGTTCTAATCTAGGACCCTGATCGATACTGTGACCTTATGCCCCTATACGGCTATAAATCCATTTATTCCCTATATTGGCATAACTGATCAAATGCAATATTCAGAAACTCGTCTCTGGCCTCACACGAACAGAGCCACATTTCAGAATCGCTTCCTCTGCAACTTCCTTTGCAGCTCATTAGTGCAATGACATAGCAGAAGTTACCATCTAAGATTCCTAGAATAACACTCCGAGTTCTTCAACAAGATAAAAACTCAGCAACCTGGGAAAGCCCCGCTTGCTATGTTTTGATTAGTAATAGAACTCTAATGAGCACTGATAGACGATCACTTCCTAGTGACATCTTTATTGACGTCTTATGTCCAAAAACTTACGTCAAACAAGGCACCTTTCAGGTATAAATATTGCCAACGCTGCCTTAAGCAAATGCTGATGATACCATCGCTGCTGCTGTTATGCTGAAGCTATCGCTGTCAAGCTAATGCTGACACTACGCTACTGCTATCGCTGCTAACGAGCGAACGATGGTGTGGTGAACACAGGAGCTGAACAGCCATCCCCTGCAAGAGCCCAGCAGATGCAAGCTGCCCGACGACACTGCCCCTCCTCTTCCTCGACGCGCTGAGAGAGACGCTGTCTTTTCTCCTGCAGAGAAATCCAGCTCCGGCGTTTCCAGCCCACTCTTGCGAGTGACTGGGATATCGAGTTCCCTGAAGGAGATACCAGACCTCCAGCATTCTATTCCAGAGGTATGGTGTTGACTAAACCCTTAGAGAGAATTCTTGAAGCAAACCTTGGCAAAACCAACTTAACTTAAAGCTACTTACTTAC
Organism: Lissotriton vulgaris; assembly: GCF_964263255.1. Classification (NCBI taxonomy): domain Eukaryota; kingdom Metazoa; phylum Chordata; class Amphibia; order Caudata; family Salamandridae; genus Lissotriton; species Lissotriton vulgaris. The sequence continues at coordinate 1,907,756,725 of NC_141694.1, forward strand.
TCCCCTCCCAAGTATTAGGCTTAGGTCAGGTACACTGGGGTAGTGTCAGAGAGCGTACCTGAATTCCTTTGAATCCGTGGGAGCAGGTGACCATGAGGTTCTTGCTAGATGCTAATTTCCCAACTCCCCTACACCCCTGCGCCCAGAGGACTCTGAGCCCAGGAATGAAAGGGAAAGGGGAAGTGGATAACAAACAGACTGCCACACAAATAACCTTTTGGTTACTCTTCATTCAGGAAGGACATCTCCTGTTAAAGTAAGCAAAACATTACTACAGTTCCCCACTACACTCTGGCACTATCACCTGACTCTTTCCACCAAGTATCTTAACTCTAGTACCTGAATGTGTGCAGACTTTAGCCTCTCTCTATGAATGAGTCTGGAAGGATGAAAGTCAGGTAGGAAGAAAGAAGTTCTGACTTGAGATGAGTTCAAACAGTTCTGGTAGTTTCAATCTTTGCTGCTGAATTCACGGTGGTATAACACTGTATAATCAATATGCATATCAACATATACAACCCTATACTTGATGTCATCTAGGCTCAGGAAGGATGAAGAAAACTTGCTGCTTGATCCAAACTCCTCAGTGAGTCTCTAGCTATTGTAGTCTAAGAACTCTTTAACGCAGTCAAAAGTCTTACACAGGCCATAGAAACGCTTATGCTGTCATTACTGCTTCAGGTTAGTTTTCCAATTCATAAGCAAGCTCTGAGCGCCAGAGAAAGACGCTCGCGGTGCAAGAGGTTCCCCGGAGAATACTGGATGCAATGGGAACCAATAGAATCAAATTCTAATCCTTAAGTCCTTACCTCCCTCAGGAAGACCAAGTCCCAAAAAGAAGAAGAGTCCTACCAGGACCTGGAGTCAGGAAACTGCGTAGCTCTTGAAGCGGAATTTCGGGACCAGGAATAATGAAGTTGCGCTCACAGAATACGTTGGGAATAGCGCCTGGGACTGAGGCGGGGAAGGGCAACTATGACCAGAGTAGAACGGGCAGAAAAACTAAACTCGAAAAGACGCGCTAACTGCGATGCGTCTTTCCCTCAGGAAAATGACCGTTGAAGTGCGCCGAACGAAAGGCACGAGCGCACAAAATGGCCGCCACGAAAGACTAGAGCGGTAACGCCACTAGTCAGTGGCGCAATCAGGAAGGGTATCTTTTAACCGAGATTGAGCAACTAACTGCCTCCATACGCAAGCAGAGCGTGTGTAGTTGGAACCAGACTTGATTTTAAACAGCAGTCTGGGAGCAGCCCCCTTTACCACCCGCTGGGACCTGACAGTACCCCCCACTAAAGCCCCCTCTCTAGGCTTCTGCGGATGTGTCTTGTGAAACTCAGCTACCAACCGCGGGGCGTGAACATTCTTGCTAGGTTCCCATGAACGATCTTCAGGACCGAAACCCTTCCAATCCACAAGGTAAAACAAAGTGTTTCTTTTCAATTTGGAGTATAAAATTCTTTTAACCTCAAACTCCTCGGCAGATTCGACTTGAACTGGAGCAGGAGGATGGGTACGTCGAAAATTTGGAGGGTTTCGTTTAATTAGGGAAACATGGAAGGTAGGATGAATCTTCATAGACTTGGGAAGAGCCAACCGCACACTGACTGGATTTACCATGTCCACTACGGGATATGGACCTACATATCGAGGCTGAAACTTCCTGTTTCCAGTCAATCGCATATGGCGAGTGGACACCCAAACCAAATCTCCTGCCTCAAAGTCTGGACTCTCCCTACGCTTCTTGTCTGCCTGCTTCTTATAGTTCTGTTTTGCTTTAGCTAGATTCGCAGATGCTGACTGAAAAGCCTTATGTAAATCTTGGATTACTTCTTCTGCCGCAGGGACCTCATCCTCAACTCTTCCCACTAACATATTAGGATGTCTACCTGAACTAAGGAAGAATGGGGAGTAACCAGTGGCTGAATGGACTGAATTATTGTAAGCAAACTCCGCAGTACTCAATAAAGAGGGCCATTCTCCCTCTTGATCCATCAAGTACAAACGAAGATACTGTTCCAAATCCTGGTTCACCCTCTCCGTCTGCCCGTCCGTTTCTGGATGGAAACTGGTGGACAGACGAGAATCCACCCCCAAACCTTTCAAAAATGATCTCCAAAATCGGGAAACAAACTGCGGACCTCGATCGGAAATCACTATCTTAGGGATTCCATGCAGTCGCACAATATGTTGAACCAACAATTCTGCCAATTGGGAAGCTGTTGGGAGACCTTTTAGGGGAATGAAATGACTCATCTTAGTGAACTGGTCAACCACCACCCAGATTACAGAATAACCTTGACTAGAAGGTAATTCTACAATAAAATCCATAGAAATGGTATGCCAAGGAGAAGGTGCAATGGGCAAAGGCCTAAGTAACCCTTGGGGTGGCTGTCTAGAACTCTTCCCTTTGATACATTGTTCGCAAGTGGTGATGTGCTGTCCAATCTGTGCTTTCATGCCAGGCCAATAATAACTCCTCTTCACCAGCTCCAGCGTCTTAGCAGCTCCTTTGTGTCCTGCCAGTGGATGATCATGAAACTGTTGGATGATTGCTGACTGTAATTCTTCAACTGGAACAAACAGTTTCCCTTGAAAGTATGGTTTCCCATCTTTTAGTTCTCTTTCTGGACCTTCTGATATCCAATTGCAAAATTATTTTCCTTGGAAGGCTTCTCGCACCTGCTTTTCCAACTCATCCTCCACGATCACTGCAACAATCTTATTCTGGGGAATGACAAAACCTTCCTCCTTCTTGTCGGTAACATCTCCCAGGCTTAGACGGGAAAGAGCATCTGCCTTTCTGTTGGCCGATCCAGGCTTGTAAGTCAAGACAAAGTCATAGTCCGCAAAGAACAGGGACCATCTCAACTGACGAGGGGATAGGGTTCTGACTGACTTTAAAAACTGCAAATTGCGATGATCGGTGAATACAGTGATGACATGTTGAGCTCCAAGCAGATAATGCCTCCAAATCTGAAAAGCCTCTTTGACCGCCAAAAGTTCTTTGTCAGAAATGGGGTAATTTATTTCAGCAGTCGAAAGCTTCCGAGAATGATAGGCCACAGGATGTAATTGACCTGTTTGTTTCTGTCGCTGAGATAAAATGCCACCAATAGCAAAATTGGAAGCATCCGCTTCCACGAAAAATGGTTCCTTCAAATCAGGGTGTTGCAAAATGGGTGCAGATACAAAAGCTTCCTTTAACTGTTGGAAGGCCTCTTCAGGTACTTTTCCCCAAATGAAACGCTCATTCTTCTTTAGAAGTCGAGTAATTGGGCTAACCTTCTCTGAGAAATTCTGAATAAAACGCCGATAAAAATTGGCGAATCCCAAAAAACTCTGAATTTCCTTGATGGAGCGGGGAGCAGGCCAGGATCTTATAGCTTCCAATTTAGAATCATCCATGTTGACACCTTCCGGAGAGAGTATGAAACCCAAAAATTCCACCTTGGCAGTATGAAAGACACATTTCTCCAGTTTCACATACAATTGATTCTTCAGCAGTCGTTCTAAGATGACACGCACATGCTTAACATATTCTTCCAGGTTGTTTGAGAAAATGAGGATGTCATCAAAATAGACAACGGCAAAGCGATCCAAAAACTCTCTCAAAATATTATTTACAAAATGCTGGAAGGCGGCTGGAGCGTTGCATAATCCAAAAGGCATGACTTGATACTCAAACAGACCTAAACGAGTGCGAAACGCTGTCTTCCATTCCTCACCCTCCGCCATTCGTACCAAATGGTACGCTCCCCTCAAATCCAATTTGGTGTAGATTCTAGCACTCTTTACTTGATCCAGAAGCTCTGAAATGAGAGGCAAAGGATAGCGGTTCTTTTTGGTAACCAGATTTAAAGCACGATAGTCTATGCAAGTTCTCAACGTCCCATCCTTCTTTGGAATGAAAAAGAGGGGTGAAGAAACTGGCGACTGAGAGGGTCGGATGAAACCACTCTCTAAATTCTGTTCAATATACTCTTTAAGATGCTGGTTCTCTGGTTCTGATAGTGCATAAATGCGACTACACGGTAAAGTAGCTCCAGGCTCCAACTCAATACGGCAATCATATTCCCGATGAGGAGGTAATCGCTTGGCTTCTTTTTCGTTGAAGACCTCCTTCAAATCCAAATAAACCTCTGGAATCTCCGGAGCTTCCACAGCACAAACCATGGGCATTAAATTTGCCAAATTTGAAGACATCGTAGTTGGCGAAGCATCCACCAATACATGAAAACAATGTTCTGTACAAAATTCAGAAGTCATCTCAACAGTCCGTTTGGCCCAATCGATCCTTGGGTTATGCTCAGTGAGCCAGGGCAACCCCAAAATCATTTGAAACTGAGGAGCGTCAATGAGGTTAAAGCTGATAAAACTCCGATGTTCCTCTGGACCGACAACAGTTATGACTTCAGTATCAAACTCTATAGGACCTGACGATAATTCTGTTCCATCCACAGCTCGCACCGGTTCTGGCTTTAGTTTCTTTTCAAACTGGATGCCCACCATTCTAGCAAATTGTAGATCACAAAAGTTTCCAGTGGCACCGGAATCCAACATCACAGACACCTTTTCTTTCCGACCCTTGCCAAACCATATTGTACATGACAAGATCAAATGTGGGGCCACAGCTTGCCAATCATTTGCTAATAACTGAGTCTTGGGAGTTGTCTCAGGGGCTGCTCCCACCAGTGCAACTCCGTCTACTGGTGGAGCTTGTCTTTTACCCATGAATTGGTCTTGGGTCTCTTTGGGCATTCTTTGACGAAGTGACCAGACTGACCACAATACATGCATAATTTTCCAAGACGTCGCTTTTCTCTCTCCTCCTGAGACAAAGGGCCTCGAACCGCTCCAATCTGCATTGGTTCTTCACTTGTATGAACTTCACTATTCTTCGTGGGCTCCGAACGAACTCGATCAAAACGTGGTGGAAATGGTTTCACATCTTTTCGTTTCTCACTCCGGCGTCCAGCTTGTCTTTGATCAATTTGAAGGACCAAATCAATTAATTCAGAAACATCAGTGGGTCTTCTAGGAATTTGGGACAGCCCATCCTTTAACTCGTCCCTTAGACCTCTATAAAATATTGCTGCTCTTTTTGCTGCAGGCCAATTAGTTTCCACAATTAACTTATTGTATTGTGCCAGATAAGCCACTAGTTCTCTGTTTCCCTGTTTCAGGTCCAGTAACTCGTTATCAGTAGTCTGAGAAATTGTTCGACGATCAAAGATTCAAAGAAACTCTGCCTTGAAATCTTCAAATTTATACAACACCGGATCATTAGAGGAGACCAGTGGCATTGACCACGCTGCAGCATCACCACTTAGATAGGACAGCACAAAAGCCACTTTTGACTGATCCTCTTTAAATAATATGGGTTTACAGAGGAAATGCAAGGAACACTGGGTCAAAAAGATTTGAGCCTTATGCGGATCCCCTTGAAATCTTTCGGGAGGGGCCAAAGGAATGGTAGGGGACATGGCATGGACCACTTGTGTTGTTAATGCAGATGATGACGAAGAGGTGGGAGTAAAGGTTGGAGCCTTAAGCCCTCCAAAATTGGGACTGGGACTCACTGAAAGCTCCTCAACCCGCTGCCTAAGGAAACTAGCCTCCTGATTGGACTTCCTAACCTCTTCTCTAGTATCACTAAGCTGCTTTTGCAAATCCTCAAGAATGGTTGCCAAAGCCTTAACATCTAAACCCTCTGCCATCCTGCCCAGACGGAAAGAATTTTTTAGGCACTTCAATCTGTCAGAGAGCGTACCTGAATTCCTTTGAATCCGTGGGAGCAGGTGACCAGGAGGTTCTTGCTAGATGCTAATTTCCCAACTCCCCTACACCCCTGCGCCCAGAGGACTCTGAGCCCAGGAATGAAAGGGAAAGGGGAAGTGGATAACAAACAGAGAGACTGCCACACAAATAACCTTCGGTTACTCTTCATTCAGGAAGGACATCTCCTGTTAAAGTAAGCAAAACATTACTACAGTTCCCCACTACACTCGGGCACTATCACCTGACTCTTTCCACCAAGTATCTTAACTCTAGTACCTGAATGTGTGCAGACTTTAGCCTCTCTCTATGAATGAGTCTGGAAGGATGAAAGTCAGGTAGGAAGAATGAAGTTCTGACTTGAGATGAGTTCAAACAGTTCTGGTAGTTTCAATCTTTGCTGCTGAATTCACGGTGGTATAACACTGTATAATCAATATGCATATCAACATATACAACCCTATACTTGATGTCATCTAGGCTCAGGAAGGATGAAGAAAACTTGCTGCTTGATCCAAACTCCTCAGTGAGTCTCTAGCTATAGTAGTCTAAGAACTCTTTAACGCAGTCAAAAGTCTTACACAGGCCATAGAAACGCTTATGCTGTCATTACTGCTTCAAGTTAGTTTTCCAATTCATAAGCAAGTTCTGAGCGCCAGAGAAAGACGCTCGCGGTGCAAGAGGTTCCCCGGAGAATACTGGATGCAATGGGAACCAATAGAATCAAATTCTAATCCTTAAGTCCTTACCTCCCTCAGGAAGACCAAGTCCCAAAAAGAAGAAGAGTCCTACCAGGACCTGGAGTCAGGAAACTGCGTAGCTCTTGAAGCGGAATTTCGGGACCAGGAATAATGAAGTTGCGCTCACAGAATACGTTGGGAATAGCGCCTGGGACTGAGGCGGGGAAGGGCAACTATGACCAGAGTAGAACGGGCAGAAAAACTAAACTCGAAAAGACGCGCTAACTGCGATGCGTCTTTCCCTCAGAAAAATGACCGTTGAAGTGCGCCGAACGAAAGGCACGAGCGCATAAAATGGCCGCCACGAAAGACTAGAGCGGTAACGCCACTAGTCAGTGGCGCAATCAGGAAGGGTATCTTTTAACCGAGATTGAGCAACTAACTGCCTCCATACGCAAGCAGAGCGTGTGTAGTTGGAACCAGACTTGATTTTAAACAGCAGTCTGGGAGCAGCCCCCTTTACCACCGCTGGGACCTGACAGGTAGACGTAGTTAGAAGCACCAGTTGAGTATTTTAGCCAAATGTATATATGAATGTATATATGTTTTATTCATTTTAAACCATTGTATGGCTAAGAAACCATATCAATGCTTTTACAGTATTATTTCGCAATACTCATCTTACTGTACGTACTTTTTATAATAACAAGTCTTGCAATTGTGGCAATTCATTTCTCTTGTACGAGAAGAAAGACTGTTCAATAAATGTTACCTTTTATTGAAAACGCCCGTCTCTCTATTCTCTACATATTGTGAAAGGAATCTGCACAACAACTGACTGAGTAAAATAACTGTCTATTGTTTCACACGACTCTAGAGATTGACTCCTATCTGAGGAGCAAAGTTGTCATGTTGCACGGTTGTTGGAAAACTGAATCCCTTCTTGTCTGTACCAGGGAAGCTGATCACTTCCTATTCAGTCAAGAAAGTTTCCAGTGACCTCTGAGCTAGTTGGTAACAAACCCAATTAAGTTTAGCATAGTCAGTAGAGGCCTGGAAGATCCGCACTTCTACGTCGATACTACTGTTTATGTTATTCCAATGCGCAGGGCCTATTGGGAAAATAGGAACTACACTACAGTTCAGGATGGAAACTCTGATTTCAGGGTGCTTTCTTTACCCGAATATGACGAAAATGATTGTGCATAGTATACTCGTCATTTCCGGTCTGCTGATACCAAAATCGTCATGATACGACGATGTTTATAACACGGGTCCAGAATTTTCAGTACCACAACGCAAGAATAGTATGCGATAACAGTGTGCATGAATCACAAACATCAACAGTAGGGAATCACAATGCGCAATAACAGAATGCGACAACAGGGCGCATGAACCACATGCATCAACAGTAGGCAATAACAATGTGCAATAACAGTACGCGATAACAGGGCGCATGAACCACACGCATCAACAGTAGGCAATAACAATGTGCAATAACAGTATGCCCTTTTCGGAAAAGGGGCATGCTATCAGACTCCCGTAGTGCTGGTTATCTGGGCATTTTGATGGTTTTTTCACAGGCACCTTGATGCCTTCGGGCTAAGTAGCGCATTATAAGACTCACTTCATTCATTCAGGTTGTGCGATCATTCACCTTGCCAGGCACAGTCCTGCTCACATCAAAGGGTCACCCCTCCCCACACATTTGAACTGCAGGAAGATCTAATCCAGGTCGGCTCAGCCTGCCCTTTTCTTCCAAAACCAGACGGCCAATACACATACCAGCAAAGCACACTGGGCGACTTGGGCAAGAAAATTCCTCCTTTCTAAAAGTGGTATTTTCAACCACAGAATATCAAAATAATCCTCACGAAAGGATGCACTGTAATATTCTGTGCTCAGGCATACTAAATTTGACTCTCCTATCATGTTCCTGGGGACAGCTAGGATCGTAGGATGTAATGATCAAACTACTCATCTAGCCTAATGGAACAGATAGCCTTTCAATAGTGAAAACGCCATGGAGTGTAATTCATTATCCGGACATGCCACACAGACCAAGGCAGGTCATATCTTTCACTTGCAATGCACCCTGCCATAGGGGTGACTTATATGATGCCAAGGGAAGGTTAGGGACTGGGAAGTGGGCACACTTCACAATCAGCAATGGCAGTTCTGGACTGCGCACAGACTCTGCAATGGAAGGTCTGAGACATAGGTTACAAGCTGCTACTGTGGTTGGCGCAATCAGCACTGCACGCCCACAAGCAGTATTTGGTTTACGAGCCCTGGGCACGCACGGTGCACTATACTAGGGGCTGACAGGCAAACCAAATGAGCCAATCATGAAAATACCAATTCATACAGTTACTTGATAATGGGAGCATTCGCGCTGTGGCACTGAATAGCAGTGGCACAGTGCCCAGCGCGTCTAATATCAGCAAAACAGAGGAGACAAAAAGCAAAAACTGGAAGGGAGACCCACGCCAATGGTGCCAGGTCTAACAATGAAAATATAATTAAATCATATGTATGTTTCTGGATATTTGTATTTCTTGATATAAATATATACTTGTGTATCTATGTATTTATTACTTTACTCCTGTAAAAAAATAACTTTGACTCTCTCCGATGCACTACTCTATATTTCACCCTATACCTCTCACAATATATCCTCTACCTCCACTCTGACTCTTTCCAAACATCTTTCTACTCTGTGACCTCAAGAATAACCCTTTCTAAATGCTTCCCTCCTCCATCCCTCATTTGACTCATCCCAAAACTCCTTGTACTACTATGATCTCCTTCATCCATTTCTAGAGATTCTTCCCTCCATTTCTCCTTATAGTCATTGCAAAACCTCCTCTTACTACTATGTTCTCCCAATAAACTTTCTAGTCTCTCCCCCTCTTCTATTCCCCCCCCCCATTATCATTTGCAATCCAACTAACAGTCACATGTTCACTACTCACATGAACTAAAATGCCACTATACTTATCTACCACTAGTCCTTTTTGGGTTCTGGAGTAGCGTGCTACTCAACAAAAAGCGTGTCAACGCCTCATCAAGGGTAGTAAGCACTATATAAATGCAATTATAAAACAATACAATCAGAGGCTGAAAGAGCATATAAACACCTCAGTCAAAAAGTGCGTCTTGGATGTTAAAATACCCTTAAAAAGTTGCATCCCCTCTGAAGATCTAAAGACTGTGGAGCAAACATTAGTCCTCCCAAAGTTAGACTACAGCAACACAACTATCACGGGCACCCCAAAAACAGCCACACTCCATACAGCGGCCAGACTTCGGTCGGGGGAGAGTCGCTCCAACCACATCACTCCTGCTCTCAAGAATTGTAACTGGCACCAACCAAGGCAAGAATTATATTCAAAGCTGTGTGCATAACCCACAAAGCGCTAGTCACTAAAAGCCCAATCTACCTCACACATAAATTAACAAATGCTGTTCAAAAGAGACCCCTCCGAAGTCTACTACTGATTCCACCAAAATTTAAGAGAGGGAAATCTTGCACATGTTGTTTCTCTGGAAACATCTCTAGAATTTGGAACTCACAACCTCAAGATTTAGGGGACAATCATTCATTCCCTCACTTGGAGATGAAACTGAAACTGCTACTCTTCAACAAATACCTAAACTCCCCCTTTAAACTGTCAGTCTAAACTGTTTGCCTCTATCCCACACCCTCTAAATGAGTCATTCGTGGGGTTTTTATACTCCTTTTAATAATTGCATTGAAATGAACTACCCCAAGAGCTTTCCAAAACGTTGTCTTGCTTTGGTGCTAAGGATTTAATTAAAATATCTCCCACAAGCATAAAAATTCTCATGAAATTTTTATTTTTTGGCACAGCCTTCTGTGGATTTGGCTAACGTGAATTATGGTTAGCTAAAATAAAACAGATGCTGAGTTTATTCACATATCTATATAGTATAATGTGCATAGAATGTAATTATCTTTTGTAAAGTAAGTGTTATTCAATTTTAGACTTTGAATTGACATGTTGCCTGCGCTCCGAGACTGAGGAATTCGAAATAGTGGTAAACGTGTGCTATTTATAAGTTATCATGTTAATACATCCAAATATACCTCTAGTGTGTTAATATTACATCCAATAAATACTGCACCCTGCATTGTCACATTTTATTGGTGCAGTAGTATCACAACCAAATTTGCACGACATTTGCAACGAGGGTCTTAGTCAGCCCCACTAGTGTTCGAACCTTTTGACCTCTGAAGTATGCTCCATTCTCTGAAGTGGGCTCTTATACCTCAACTTTGTAATATTAACCATCTGTAGAGTTATCATACGCTAAATTCCTCCCAGTTCCAGGACTTGGGTACTTTTCTATCAGTGGCGAGCCATGTGTGACACTTGAGGAGGAAGGAATAATCAGCACTTTGGCAGGCAGCTTGTCTTCTCAAAATGCTTGTATTTTTAATAAGACAATAATCTAGTCATTCGATACATATCAATAACTCATGCCTTCCTAGCTAGAGCATTTTTTTAAAATAAAAGTGAGTTTCATTTTAGATCTGATTATTAGCGTCAAAAAGATGCCTGTTCTTCTTGTGGAAGCATCGTGATAATGCTTGCTAATTGTTTATAAATTAGGGTCACCCAATGCAGGTTGACGAGGGCCTGACTACACACCCATTCTGGTTCCCATTTTCATTAACGCATGTAAATAAGATTCAGGTGGATATTGTGAAAACCTGTCATGGCTCTACCCTCAAAGGCTTTACTGACCAGGTAGGTTTACATGATGACTCCATGTCATTGAGAATATGATTCACCAGTGCTAGGTTTTTCGTTAACAATGTCCTTCCTTTGAAGCAATCCCCACTGCCCCTTCTCCCCGGAACTCTTTCTTTGTCTCCTTCACCTAAAGCACTCTGCTTGCCTAGCCTTTACCTCCTCTCAGGCACTAGCCTTTTCCCCCTTTCCTAGGCCCACCAAGGCGCTCTACGCACCCCCATCACCTAGGGTGACCAACTGGCATTGGTGTAAATTTAGGACAATGAGAGTAAAAATTCAGGATAAATAGTAAAAATTCAGGACACTTCTTTGCTACCTCCTAATGGGTTCACGCAGAGATACATCACTTTTGTTTTTCCGCAGCTGTATGTGCTCACTGTATCCCTGCCTCCCTGCAATATTCTAACTCTCACCAGTCATCTTCGCTCCCACTGTGTGTCCACTGCATTCAACCCCAGTCTCTGTGTTTTGACAGGTGTTCATCCTCCTCTTCTTTCCTTATGCCTGATTGATACCCCGTGCTTCAATGTGTGTGTGTCCACCCCACAAATGCACCCCCTTTGGTTTTTGTATCGCTGCCTACATAACATGCAATTCCTTTGTCTGCTTCAGCTCACATTGTCTCACTGTAGCCCTGCTCATCGTGTCTCTGCTTCCCATGCCTATGCGTTCAGTGCTTCCCCAGTCTGTCTCCATGCTCAGCCTATCATTACAACCCCCGGCTATGTTTCATTACTCTGTGCACAAACCTACTAGTTACAACTTTGAATTTTCTCTTTATTCTGATCGTTGTGGGCCCCTAGGGATAATCGCACCAGATTCATAGCAGCCACCCAACAGGGTGTTAAAAAACAGGTTAAATTAGCACCATCATACTGCTTACCGTTATTAAATACCCACATATAAAATAATCAGGTGACTCTTATTCTCTTGGGTGCAATATGTCCACACCCAGCATTTCTCTTTATGTAATAAAGCATTCTTGTTGTGTCCTTAATAACTGTATAGTATTCATTTGCTAAAAGAAAATCCAGGATTGCTTTAAACTGTATCCCAGTAAGCCCCATACACCAGAAACACAATCAATATGCTTGCTTATAAATTAATTGTAAAACACACAATTGCCATCACATCTATCCACTACTAAACGTATAAGCAAAGAATATTTATATTTATAATAGCGCCAACTCTTAAAAAATGCGGGACCTGTTACATTGCAAATGCTTATTCTTTCTTGATGTTGTGCAGCATTGGGAAAGCCTATATGTCTAAAAGGTGAGACTTCTTGACTTTGTCAATGTGTGTTTATTGTGGTTGTAAACCTCCTTTTTCTTGTGTAGCTCTGGACAGAGCCTCTGATCTCTAAAGTTACACTATGTGAAAGATGCTCAGATTATTGTCCGGGTGATATCACAGGCTCTCCGATAGTATACAGGACTCCCTTGCAGCAATTGATTATTTTTCCCGCCATTTTTGTGTTGCTCTTTGTAGTGTGGTCCATTCACTGGAAAAGGTTCTGTTAGACCTGACAGTCTTAGGTTGGTTTTTCCCCAACATTTTTCCTGCCTCCCTCCTTTTTCTGTGCTCTTTTGTGCTGGCTTTAGGACTCTGCACCCGTTATTACTGCTAATCCGTGCTAAAGTGTTTGTGCTCTCTCCCCTCAACATGGTAACATGGGCTCATACTCAGTTGGCCTATTTAATTTGCTTATAAGTCCCTGGTAAAGTGCACTACATGTGCCATGGGCCTGCAAATTATTTGCTACTAGTGGGCTTCAGCACTGACCATGCCACCCCCTTATGCAGCCTGAAACTATGTCTCAGGTCTGCCACTGCAGTGTCTCTGTGTGAAGTTTACTGCCCCATCAAGTTGGCATTTAATGCTACTTGCCAAGCCTAAAAAAAAACTTTTATTACATATAAGTCACCCCTAAGGAAGGCCCTTGGGAACCCAAAGGGCAGGACGCTATGTGAGTAAAAGGCAGAACATATACTTATATGTTTTACATGTTTTGGTAGTGACAAACAACTAAATTACTTTTTCACTGCTGTGAGGCCTACTCCCCTAATTGGCTATAACTGGGAATTCCTCAGAATACCTTTAAGCTGTAATTCCTGATTGGAAAGTAGTATCCTTTTCATGTTTCTGCAATGGTTATGATACATCCTCTTTACTGGTAAAGTCTTATTTACCATTGCTAATTTAGAAAAGCTAAAAGCTACTTTTAGAAAGTGGACTTTTCTCTGCTTGTACTGCTCTTTGTGCCTTACACCCTGTCTCTAATACACGTCTGGGCTAGGTGACCGACCCCTTTGTGCATTCTTTCCAGAGAGCCACAGACACTGCAAGAGTTGGGTGTGTATGTGAACTTATCTACATCCATCTGCATCCCGATGGGTCTTTCTGGGCAGATGGGAGGAAGGGGCCCACTCTTACCCTTCACAGGGTAGTAGACTGACCCCATATAAAGGAATGATAGCTCCTTTTGGTAGTCTGGAATGAGGCTGGGACTGAAAGAGATACTGGTGCACTTTAAAACCACTCACTGAAGTTTCCCTCACAGCAAAGGCACATTTGGCCGTAAGTGCTGAGTCTCTGGCCCCATCAAATCCGACACTTATGGATCTAGACAGACCCGCTGTCAGAAGAACTGTGGTGCTGCACAAAAGACTGAACTGAAGTCTTGGTTACTCCTTGAGTCCACACTCCGTGATAGGAGGGTGTCAAGGAAGGATTGTATGCCCTTGCTATGCCTATTGCATCTTTACATCAAAAGTGTAATCTAGAATTTCTTCCGCGCACTTTTCTATATGGACAATTGAATATCTCATTAAATGGCAATAGATTTTTGTAATGGACCCACCATTTAAGCTTATCCAGTGTTTTTTTGTTTTCCCCAACAGGTGAAATAAATGCAGTAATGAACAAAAAAGGTGAAGGCATTAAAATCACTTGTGTCGGAACTAACATAAAAACGGTACACCTCGAAATTTCTTCCCTTAAAGGCTAATAGCTCGCCAACGTCTTATTCTACAGCAGAAAACCCAAACTGCCCAATGTGGTCTGTACTTGGCTCTTAGGGATCACCTGATCTACATTGACAAAATAACACACTGACATACTGAGGCAAGTCTGATAATGTTCTCACTGTGAAAGAAGAGCTACCCTGGATCAGAAAAAACACACAGAAAAGAAACCGTATGAATATCTAGAAAGTGACAACACATTTATTAGGGCGAGAAAGAGCAAGTGCAACATCAGAAAATCATACTGGAGGAGAACCATATCGATGGACTGACTGCGGAAAAGTTTTATTTGCAATGAAAAACCTAATGCAGCATCAGAGTGTCCACGTAGAGGAGAAACCATATAAATGTACAGAATGTGACAAAGTATTTATAAGAAATAGAGAGCTAAAGCAACATCAGAAAAACCACACTGGGGAGAAACCATATAAATTTACAGAATGTAACAAAACGTTTATGAGAAATGGAACGCTAAATCAACATCAGAAATTCCACACTGGAGAGAGATCATATCAATGTACAGAATGTGACAAAGCATTTATAACAATTGGACACCTAAAACAACATCTGAAATTCCAAACTAGGGAGAAACCATATAAATGTACAGAATGTGGCAAGGCATTTATTACTATTGGATACCTAATTAAACATCAGAAAGTACACACTGGAGACAAACAATACCCATGTACAGAATGTGACAAGGCATTCATTAGAAAGGCACATCTAATGGAACATCAGAAAATCCACACTGGGGAGAAACCATATAAATGTACCGAATGTGACCAAGCATTTATAAGAAATGGAGAACTAAAGCTACATCAGAAAATCCACACTGGGGAGAAACCATATAAATGTACAGAATGTGACAAAGCATTTATTAGAAAAGAAGAGCTAAAGCGACATCAGAGAATACACACTGGGGAGAAACCGTATAAATGTACAGAATGTGACAAAGCATTTAAAAGAAAACAAGAGCTAAATCGACATCAGAAAATCCACACTGGGGAGAAACCATATAAATGTACAGAATGTGACAAAGCATTTATAAGAAATGAAATGCTAAAGCGACATCAGAAAAGCCACACTGGAGAGAAACCATACCCATGTACAGAATGTGATAAAGCATTCATTAGAAAGGCACATCTAATGGAACATCAGAAAATCCACACTGGGGAGAAACCATATCAATGTACAGAATGTGACAAAACATTTACAAGAAATGGAGAGCTAAAGCTACATCAGAAAATCCACACTGGGGAGAAACCATATCAATGTACAGAATGTGACAAAGCATTTACAAGAAATGGAGAGCTAAAGCTACATCAGAAAATCCACACTGGGGAGAAACCATATAAATGTACAGAATGTGAAAAAGCATATATTACTAGAAGAGACCTAATTAAACATCAAACAGTACACACTGGCAAGAAACCATATAAATGTACCGAGTGCGACAAAGCATTTCTAACAATTGGAGAGCTAAAGCAACATCAGAAAACCCACACTGGAGAGAGATCATATCAATGTACAGAATGTGACCAAGCATTAATAACAATTGGACACCTAAAACAACATCTGAAATTCGAAACTGGGGAGAAACCATCAAAATGTACAGAATATGACAAGGCATTTATTACTAGTGGATACCTAATTAAACATCAAAGTACACACTGGGGAGAAACCGTATGAATGTACAGAGTGTGACAAAGCATTTATAACAATTGGCGAGCTAAAGCGACATCAGAAAATCCAAAGTGGGGAGACACCATATAAATGTACAGAATGTGACAAAGCGTTTATGAGAAATGGAACGCTAAAGCGACATCAGAAAATCCACACTGGTGAGAGATCATATCAATGTACTGAATGGGACAAAGCATTTATAAGAAAAAGAGAACTAAAGCGACATCAGAAAATCCACACTGGGGAGAAACCATACCAATGTACAGAATGTGAAAAAGCATTTATAAGAAATGGACAGTTAACGCGACATCAGAGTTCACACTGGGGAGAACCCGTATGAATGCACTGAATGTGACAAAGCATTTATAACCAATGGAGAGCTGAAGCAATATTAGAAAATCCCCACAGGAGAGAGACCATTCAACTGCACTGAATGTGAGAAGGCATTTATTAGAAAGTCGCATCTTATGCAACATCAGCTAGTCTACGTAGGAGAGAAACCCTATGAATCTACATAACGCAACAAGACATTTATTACGAGGCAAAGATAAATACTACATCACAAATTCCACACTGGTGAGAAATGATATGGCTGTACTGACTGTGATTTAGCAGTTATTACAAAGCAAACATTAAAACTACATCAGAATGTTCACACATGAAAGAAACCATATCATTGTACAAAATGTGACAAAGCATGTATTCCAAATGTAGGGTGACCATTCAACTGCACCGCACATGACAAGTTATTTATTATAAAGGGATAATTAAAGCAATATCAGTGTCCACACTAGAGAGAAACCGCATGAATTTACAAAATGTGACAAGGGATTTATTACAAAGCAAAATGTAATACAAGATCAGGAAGATCACAAAGGGGAAAACACATATGTATGTACTGAATACCACAAAGGATTCATAATAAATGGAAAACTGAAGCGACATCCAAAAATCTACATGGCAAGAAATCCAATGTATGTACAGAGTTTAATAAAGTCTTCCACAGGAAGAATAAGCTAATGCATCATAAATAAATCCACACTAGAGAGAAATCCTATTAATGAATAGAATGTGAGAAGAGATAGATTACAAAACAAAATGTAATATATCATAAAGTTCACAGAGGAGAGAAACTCTATAAATGTATTGAATGTGACCACGCATTCATAAATGGAGAGCTAACTCGACATCAAAAGTCAACCCTGAAGACCGCACTGAATTTAGCAAGGCATTTATTGGCAAGGGAGAGTTAAAATCGCATCAGAAAGTCCCCACTGAGAAAAATCTATATGAATGTACAGAATCAACCAATGGGTATTAAGCGCTGCAAATCAGTGAGGTTCTCAAGGCGCTGGGTGAGGAGTTGTTGTCCAGAGGGGCCGATCAATTGAACAGCCAGGTCTTGAGTCCTTTCCAGATTCAGTGATGAGGCAGATCTGAGGTGCAGGGGGACTTCATGCCAGGTCTTTGCAGACAGGTGGGAGTAAGAGTGGCCTCGTGCTGGGTGCGTTAGGAGTTTAAGCGAGGAGGAGGGAGGCGGACTGCAGGTGTCTGGTGGGAGCCATCTAAAGATCTTGCGGCGCATGTGCATTGTGAGGAAGCAGATGGTGGAGATCATGTTGATTTGCTTCTTCATGGTGAGCTTGTTGTCCAGGACAATGCTGGAGTCAATGTCATGGTTGGAAGGGAGGGGAAGAAGCCAGGTTCTGCTGACCACCATGCGTTGCTTCAAGGAGAGGCATGGTTACTGAAGATGAAGTCT
The DNA here is from genome assembly GCF_964263255.1 of Lissotriton vulgaris. Lineage (NCBI taxonomy): Eukaryota > Metazoa > Chordata > Amphibia > Caudata > Salamandridae > Lissotriton > Lissotriton vulgaris. The sequence goes on from NC_141694.1 coordinate 1,907,774,435, forward strand.
TCTGTCTTGTCCGTGTTTGGTTTTAGGCAGTTGTGCTTCATCTAGTCTGTGATGTTGGCAGTGCACCTATGTAAGTTGTCTCTGGAGTTGATGAGGTGGGTCTAGTCGGTGTAGAAGATGACCTTCAGCCCGTGCGATCTAATAATGTTGGCTAGGGGTATCATGCATGTGTAGAAGAAGGGGGACTAATGAAGGATCCTTGTGGGGTGCCGCAGATGATGTCCTTGGGCTCAGGAGTAGGGCGGGAGTCAGATTATCTGAGGTTTTCTGGTGAGGTAGGAGGCCATCCATTTGAGGGCATTTCCTTGGACTACAATGTGGTGGAGCTTGTCGATCAGGATCTGGTGAAACACCATGCTGAAGGCAGCTGAGAGGTCAAGGAAGGTATGGGCTGCAGTTTCACTGAGGTCTCTGATATCATCTATGGCTGCTATCAGGGCGGTCTCTGTGCTTTGATTGGCTCGGAGCAAACTGGGAGGAGTCCAGGAGGCTGTTGTGCTCCAGGGATCCGGTCAGCTGCCTCTTGATCGACCTCTCAAAAACTTTGGCCTGGAACAAGAGCAGGGGTATCAGTCGGAAGTTCTTCAGGTGCTCTAGGTCTTCTAAAGGTTTTTTCAGGAGGGGTTTCACCTTTGTGTGTTACCACTCTTCTGGGAAGGAGGCCATGGCGAGGGATCTGTTCAGTGGTTTTGTGAGCTCTAAGCTGATTGCCTTGCTTCTGAGGTTAAAGATAAGTTAGGGGCATGGATCAGTGGGTACCCTAGAGTGCATCAACTTCATTAAAGAGGTTGTGTCTTGTACGATGAGGAGGTCCCAGTTAGTGTCTGTGTGTGTAAGGAGGTGGAGGCTGTCACTGGTGGAGAGCTGAGATTCAAAGTCCTTGTAGATGACTGCAATCTTCTAATGGAAGTAGTCAGCAAGCATGTCGCACCGATCCCAGAAGGGAGTTATGATATTCTCGGTGGACGCAGGGTTGCTGAATTCCCTAACGATGGATAAGTGCTCATTGCTGTGGTTTGAGCTGATCTCTATGCAGCATGTGAGGGCACTCTTCTTCGCTTCTTTAAGGAGTAGGTGGTAGTTGTTTATCGATGTCCTGAAGGTGGTGTAGTGCACTGGATCCTTACTAGTACGTCATCTTCTTTCTAGTCAACAACAGTCTCATTGAGAGGTCTGAAGTTCGGGGGTAAACAAGTTGACACACTTTGCAGATTATCTGATCTTGTTCGGCTCGGCGGGGGTGACATAGTCAGTGATCCAGTTTGTGAAGTTCTTGATGGCCTGTTTAAGGTCTGGAGCTATGTGCGGTCAGTTGGTATGGAGAATGTTGTTCTATTTCTTGACTGAGACAGTTTTCAAGTTGTGCTGAGGTGTGCTGGATGGTTTGGATTTGGTTTCTGTAGCGTTGTTCCCTGTGATGATGAAGTGGACAATGGAGTGGTCGATCCAGGTGAGTTCTGTGACATGGTGGTACTTGATTGTTTCACTGGAGATGAAGATGGAGTCAAGTGTGTGCCCTACGATGTGTGTTGGTTGATGATGAGGTGGATGAGGCAGATGTTGCTCATGCTTTCTGTTAGGTTGTCAGTGCTGGCATCGCTACGGTCTTCCATGTGAAGTTGTGATCTGCTAGGAATATCTAGTGTTCGGGGGCAATGGCGAGTTGGGTGATGAAGGGATGGCTTTGCAAAACGGGAAGAGTTCCTGGAAAATGTGACAAAGTGTTCTTAATGAAATAACCGTTTGAATGTACAGAAAGTCACAAGGCATTTATTAAAAGGGCACCGCACAGCCAATGTACCATAGGAAAGCCCACCCTGGGGAGGAACCATTTGGTGACCGAAGAGCCACAGTGGGAAGTATGTAAAAATAAATCCTGTCTTTGAATGGACAGAACAGGCAATTGATAGGTCAGTTTTTCACCATCCTGAAACCCTTTGCTTCAGTTGTTTATGAAAGGCTAACTGTTAATTCCATGGTTATCGAGGCTTCAATCGAGCAGGATTTATAAAGCGTGGCTAATCACCCAATAGAGTATCCAGGCACTTGCAGGTCCCATAGGCTTATTCAAACAGCCAGGTCTTGGGTACCATTTGAAATTCCGGAAGTGAGGTGATGGTCCAGAGGAGTGTGGGGAGGCTGTTACAGGTCTTTGCTGTAATGTGTGAGAAGGAGGGTCCCCCACATCTGATTGGGTAGATGCAGGGAGTATGGGTAAGTGAAAGGGAGGCAGAGTGTAGTCTTGTCAACAGTTGGTGGAAGTTCAGGCCGTGGTTAATATATATGGATCCTTGGTTGTGTAGAGCCTTGTGTGCGTAGTTCAGTAGCTTTAATTGTCATCCCTTCTGTTCAGGGAGCCAATAAAGTTTCCTGAAGAGGGGTGTGATGTGGGTTTTCCGGCGAAGGCAGAGGATGAGTCTGGCTGTGGCATTCGGTTAGTTTTGAAGTTTCTGGAGCAGGTGTGCGGCAATTCTTACGTAGAGGGTGTTGCCATAGTCCAGTCGGCTGGTATTGAGGGCCTGTATCACAGTGCATCTTGATGGAGGGGGAGCCACTTGAACATCTTCTGTATATGCAGAGTGTGGAAGCAGGCAGAGGAGATGGCGTTGATCTTTAGTTTCATGGTGAGCTTGTTGTTGATGATGAGGATTCCAAGGTTTCTGGCGTGGATGGAAGGAGTGTGTACGGGTCCGTGTCCTAGGTCTGATGGCCACCAGGAGTCATTTCATGTGTTGCTGCTGTTGCCAAAGATCAGTACTTCCGTCTTGTCTGTGTTTAGCTGCGGGCAATTTTTCTTCATCCAATCGCGATTTTTGCCGTACATGTGTGGAAGTTGGTACTGATGGCGGTAGGGACATCAATAAGTGAGAGGATGAGTTTGGTGTCGTCTGTGTAGGAAATTATGTTGAGACCGTGGGATCTGACAATGTGGACCAGCGGAGGCCATATATGTATCGCAGAGCATGGGACTGAAGGATGAGCCTTGGAGGACACCATAGGTGATCTCCTTGGGTCCAGAGGTGAAAGGTGAGAGGTGGATCCTCTGGATTCTTCCTGTGAGGAAGGAGGTGATCCATCTAAGTGCGTCTCCTTGGATGCTGAAGTGGTGGAATCTTTTGATCAGTGTGTGGGGTGGGATATAGTGTCAAGGGCTACTGAGCAGTCAAAGAGGATCAAAGCTGCTGTTTCTCCTTGGTCGAGAAGGGTTTGGATGTCGTCTGTGGCTGTGGTCAGCATGGTTTCGTAGCTGTAGAAGCCGGATTGAGAGGGATCAAGTAGCTGGTTCTGCTCCAGGTGAGTCATGAGTTTCCCAGTACCTTTGCAGGGAATAGGAGCAGGTAGCTTGCCCAGTAGTTTTTGAGTTCGCTGGGGTATGCAGAGTGTTTTCTGAGGCTTGCTCTCAGGCTTTAAAAATTGTAAAAGAGGGAGGCACTCAAAAAGTGTGAGAGTTAGAAAAGGCCCCCCCACCCACAATTCGCCAGCTCCTAATCCTTGAATAACCACCCACAGTGTCAAGACAAGTTGTATCTCTCATCGATATGCAAGAAGGACAGTATTCTAACCCTGCTGTTATATCTAACACAACTGAGCATCACTTGAGTCTGGGCATCAATGGGATTGATGCCAGTTTAGCCACCCTGAGGCCAGACTGTAAAGCTCTGCTAAGGTTATTCACACAATGTGGGTTGGGGTTGGTTGGGAGGGCCGTTTGGGCTACTATTACTAGAACACAGGTGACACAGGGTTTTGATGGTAGAAATACTTCTGATCAAATAGTTCTGATTTGACAGAAAAGCTTAGAAGAAAGAGGGGGGTCAAAATTGCAGACACTGCTGAACTGCAGGTCATTACCTTGCCACGCCACGGAAATCAATTCCCTGGTTTTAGATCATAGCCTGGATGCCTTGTTCCTTACGGAAACTTGGCTGGCCTCTTGTTCTGGTCCTGACATCGTTAAGGCTCTCCCTTCGGGATACCTTATGTTTCATCTGGATAGGCCGGATGGGAGGGGGGGAGGAGTGGCTATTATGTATAGAGAGGAATACGTATGCAAAGCGGTAGATTGCTGCATTAATAACTCGGAAGGCTGTCAATTTTCCCTACGCATATCTTCTACTATCTCTATCTCTGGCCTTCTTGTGTATCGGCCTCCCGCAACGTTGGGAAATTTTGTAGACTCCTTTATTGAGGCAGTGATACCATTGGCTGCTGCGTCCTCCAACTTTGTAGTCCTCGGGGACCTCAACCTACATTTTGATGATCCCTGCGATGCAGTGGCGAGAGACCTACAAGGTATGCTGGGCGCACTTGATCTACATCTTGCCAATGTTGGTGCCACCCACAAGAGGGGTCATCAGCTGGATGTTGCTTTTGCCAATCCAGAGAACCTGCTAGCCCTCCAGCCGTTGGCTCTCCCCTGGACGGACCATTGCTTAGTCCCTCTTAGATGGCAGTTGGGGAAGGGGAGAGACCCAGCACCTAGACAATATACAGTGGAACGACTTTGGTCGAGGTTGCCAGTGGATAGCTGGGCGGCAGAGTTAGCAAGAACCTGTCCACCCCCTGTCACTGACCCCATTATTGCTGACCAGCATACGGGAAATTGGCTGACCAATACCTTGGACTCTCTGATTCCAAAAAAGAGAAGGCCCATTAGGGAAAGAAGAGTTGGCTCCGCTCCCTGGTATACTCCCGAACTCAGGGGTCTCAGAACATCATGTAAAAGATTAGAACGTGCATGGAGGAGAGAGGGGACGGAAGAATGTCGGCTACATTATAAGAGAGCAATGAGGAAGTATAAAAACGCGCTGAAGGATGCCAAAAGGAATTTCTTCAGCGATAGGATCGAGAGGGCAAGTAATTCACCAGGGGAATCCTTTAAAATTTTTAAGGAACTCCTGAAAGCCCCAGTCCCCCCAGTTGTGCATGACAATCCTCAAGAAAAATTTGAAGAACTGGCGGACTTCTTTCATTCGAAAATAGAGAAGATCCTGCTCTCACTGCCTGCGACCTCTCAGCTCCAGGAGTTGGACGCTAGCCCATTAATATGCCCCGCTGAGCTGTCCTCTTTCGGCCCTTTTTCGGAGGAGGAGGTCACAAAAGTTCTTAAAGGGATGAAGAGTGGGTCTCCTAGTGACCCAGTGCCCATTAAATATCTTAAACTAGTGGCAAATACCCTGTCTACTCGGCTTACGGAGCTTATTAATCTTTCAGTCTCCCAGGGCATAGTGCCTCAGAGATGGAAAAAGGCAGTGGTAAAAGCACTATTGAAAAAAACAGTATTAGACTCTTCCAACTTGGCCAACTTCAGGCCTATTTCACTTCTGCCCGGCTTTTCAAAAGTCGCAGAAAAGTTGGTCAACCGTCAGCTCTCTTACCATCTAGAGTCCCATCACCTGTTGGGAGACTCCCAGACGGGTTTTCGCCCTGGTCAGGGGACGGACACAGCTTTACTGGCAGTAGTGGAGGAAGCGAGGAGCATTCTTGATTCAGGGGGGTCAGTGGCAGTGATCCTCCTGGACTTGAGTGCTGCCTTTGACACCGTAAGCCACCAGGTGCTCCTCCAACGCCTGTCAGAGGTGGGTGTGACAGGGATGGCCTTGAAGTGGCTTGAATCCTTCCTCTCCAATCGCTTCTACCCAGTCTGGGAAGGGGTAGAGCAATCCACCCTGTTCCCTCTTCAATGCGGAGTCCCGCAGGGCTCATCTTTGAGCCCTACCTTATTTAATATTTATATGACTCCGCTTGAAAGAGTGGTCGCCCCTTCAGGAGTGAAGATCATCAGCTATGCTGATGATACTCAGCTGGTGGTAGGCCTCACCCAGCTGATGTAACAACCTGAAGTCTTTCATGACTGCCTTGCTAATGTCCATCGTTGGATGTCCCACTCCGCCCTTAAGCTCAACGGGGAGAAAACTGAGCTGATGCTCCTGGGTAAATCCAGTCCCTCTATCATTGCTAGTTGTTGGCCTCGGTCTCTGGGTGACCCACCATCTCCCAAGAAGGAAATCAAGACCTTGGGAGTTTGGTTGGCGGAAGATCTGTCCTTTAGGACCCACGCCAGGAAGACCGCGGGGGTGTGCTTCGGTCTGCTGCGGTCAGCTCGCAAGGTTTTACCACTGCTCCCTGATTCAGCGAGGAAGCTTTTGATTCGTGGTCTAATCCTGTCGAGGCTTGACTACGGGAACGCGGTGTTTCTCGGTGCCTCCGAAGCGACTTTTAAAACCCTCCAACAGGTACAAAATGCTGCCGCTAGAGTGTTGATGGATGTTCCCAGAAGACATTCTGCTGCCCCGGCCCTGAAAACGCTTCACTGGCTCCCCGTTAAGGAGCGGGTGAAATTTAAAGCGTTATGCACGGCCCATAAAATTTTGCATGGTAAGGGCCCCCCCATTCTTTCTACTATGGCACGCCCCTATAAGCCCACACGTCTACTGCGTTCTGACCAAAAACATCTTCTGCAGTCAGTCAGAGTAAAGAGAGCTCGCTCTGGGGGCAGGCGCTTCTCAGTGCAAGTGGCAGCACTGTGGAACTCCCTGCCTTTCAAGATCCGTTCAGAGCCTAAGATCCTACTCTTTAGGAAACTCTTGAAGACCCATCTGTTTCCAGTGTAGTGATTAAGCGGAGCTGTCTTCCTTGTTCTGTACTGCGCCGGGATGCCCCTGGGTAACTGAGCGCGCTATAAATTTCATATAATAATAATAATAATAACAACACACATGACTGGTGCTAGCTCTGGATGTAATGCTAGGCTGCTCATCTGTAATGTAAGAGCGATGAATGACCATCACAAGGTCCGGCTGGTGACTGCATATCTCATTAGGCCTAAGGGGTGAGTTTTTCATTAGTTCCGGAAATGCATGCTGGTTTTGTGGGGGATAATTATTTCTCCAAAATCTGGAGCTCGTACCTTCATTTCTTTTCCTCAATCGCTACGGAAGTGGGTATATTGGTTAAACAAGGCTTATGGTTCAGGCCTGTGGACATGTTCTGTGATGAAGAGGACAGGTGTGTGGTTGTACAGGGGTTGTTGGGTTCGCTACACATTACATTGATCAGTACATATGGGCCAAACTCTGACGACCCTGCTGTTTCCTTGTTTTTTCTCACTAAAGTTAGAAACAGGCTTGTGGATGCCTCCTCCCCCCTCCTCGCTTTGCAATATATGGAAAATACTTCAATGCTGCAAGCTGATTTGGCTACCACCGGCAACAGGTCCTGCTGACTCACCTAAACATATGAAGCTCTATGGGATATTATGCACCAGGGCAAACTGCTACACTTGTACCGTGTGGAATGCCCTAATTCCAGAGTATACATTCCATTCTGTAGAGGATGCAATATCTTCCAGAATAGATTACAGGTTAGGATCTAGAGATGCGATGGGCTGGGTTGAAATTATAACACATTTACCTAGGGCACTGTCCGATCATTCTCCGGTTCTTATGGCTTTGACCATCGCTAGCTATGCAGGGATACAAAGAATATAGCAGCTGCGACTATCTGAGCTGTCAGATCCAGTCTTTAAACATAAACCCACCAAGTGATTTTATCCTACTGCATGTTGAACCAGGGCTCTGTTACCTCTGCGGCTACGTTGTGGGAAGCGTTTAAAGAATGATTAGCGTTGCCTTCCCGGGGTCGCTGATCGTTTCTCCCCGGGCAACTGTCCGTCTTTGCAGGTGAGTGGCTGCTCGTTATGCAGTCACCTCGAGAGCTCGGACTGGACGGGTCCTCCTTCGCTTTGCTCTCGGGCTCCCGGTGCAGTTGCGGTCACGGTGTTCGGGCCAGCGGCGGCTGGTCCTTACTTTGCTCTCGCTTGTGCTTTGGGCCCCGGTCACGGTGGTCAGGTGGATGTCGTTGCCTTGGAGGAGATTCCTCCGTCGGTGCTGCGGCGATGGTCAGCACCCGCAGTCGCTTTCTTCCAAGGGGGTAGCGTCCACTGGTCCTGGGACGCTGGTCAGGGGGCAAGTTCAGTTGCAAGCCCTTGGAGATCTCTTTAGCAGAGTTTGGCACAAAGTAAAGCAAAAGTCTTTTTCGTAGTCTTTTCTTCTTCCTCTCCTTCAGCAGCAAGGCACCAGACACAGGCAAGAGCCAGCACCCTTCCTTGTCTCTCACGGTCCTTCTCGTAGGGCAGAGTCCTTCTGTGGCCCAAACCGGATCTAATTTTCAAGGAGCAGGGCTCCTTCTTTTATAGGCCAATTCTTTTGTTCTCGCAGGCCAGGGGGGCCTTTGCATAGCCACTCTCAGTCTTTGAGTACCCCGGTGGGTGTACTCCGGCTTCTGCTTTCAGTGTGAGGGGCAGGCGCATCAGACGCCCCACAGGAGGTGGAGCCAGCATTGTCCGGACAGGGGTGGCCAGAGTACCTTGTTGATGGGGGCTGCGCCCTTCCTGGGCCAGGCGTCGGCAGAGTCATCCGCCGCTCCCCAGGAGGGTGGAGCCAGCATTGTGGTGGTCGAGCACAGCTACAGTTCGAGTCAAGAGGCACTCCTACCTCCCACTAAGGTGTAATCTGCGCATTCACCACCTGTCATCCCTCCAGCCCTGTCACTCACACCTCCCAGACAGTCAGATACACATACCAGCAGAGGCGGGCTGAAATGGCTAAGCAAGCAAATGCTAACTTTCTAAAAGTAGCATTTGCAAACCCAAGATACTAAAATAAACTTGACTACAAGAAATATTTTATCATCCCGAGTTCAGGCATACTAAACATGACTCGCTACCATGCTCCTTGAGCCTGCGGGGATTATAGGGTGTAATAATTCCAGCAGCTCAGTCTGGCCTAATGGAGCAGGTAGCCTTCAATAGTGAAATACGGTCTTGGTTGTAAGTCACTACTAGGACATGCCACGCACATCAGGGCTTGTCCTACCTTACACCTACAACGCACCCTGCCCGCAGGCCTACCATAGGGGTGACTAATATGTAGTCAAGGGAAGGGTCGGTGCTGGCAAGTGGGGACACTTGCCCAGCTAGCGTGACAGTACGAGACCGCACGCGGGTTCTGCGGTCGCAGTTCCCAGACACATCTTTACGGCTGCTTCGGTGGGTGGCGCAACCAGCGCTGCAGGCCCACCAGCAGTATTGGCATCTACAAGCCCCGGCACTCTCTAGTGCACTTTACTAGGGACTAACAGTAAATACAAAGAACCAATCATGGATACCAATCGCATGTACAATTTACAGTAGGGAGCACTTGCACTGCGGCACGGATCAGCCGTGGCGCAGTGCCCTGAGTATCGGAAAACCAGCAAAACATCGGAGGCACATCAGCAAAAAGTGGAAGGGAGACTCACGCCAAGGTGCCAGGTCTAACATGTGTCCCCTCCAGCTGAAATGTGGGGGGAACTACCCTTCCCCAGGGAGTTCCACATCACTAAGGCGGAAAAATCTGGACAGACCGTCAGCGTTGGCGTGATCGGTGCCAGGGCGGTGTTCCACCGTAAAGTCCATACTCTGTAGAGAAATGGACCACCTCAACAGTTTCGGGTTCTCACCCCTCATCTGCATCAACCATCTGAGGGGCCTGTGGTCCGTCTGAATTCGGAAGTGAGACCCAAACAAGTAGGGTCTTAGCTTCTTCAGCGCCCAGACCACAGCAAATGCTTCACGCTCTATTGCACTCCACCTACTTTCCCGTGGAAGTAACCTCCTACTTATGAAGGCTACGGGTTGGTCAAAGCCCTCCTCAGTCATCTGTGAAAGAACCGCCCCTACACCATGCTCTGAAGCGTCTGTTTGCACTATGAATTCCTTGGAGAAATCAGGAGCCAGGAGCACGGGCGCCGTGCACATGGCAGTCTTCAGGGTGTCAAAAGCCTTCTGACAGGTGTCAGTCCAAATCACATTCCTGGGCTGCTTCTTCGAAGTCAGCTCTGTCAAGGGGGTCACGATCGTGCCATAGCCCTTGACAAACCTCCTGTAATACCCAGTGAGCCCCAGGAAGGCTCTCACTGCAGTCTGGGTCTTGGGGGGTTCCCAAGCCAGGATGGTTTCGATCTTGGGCTGCAAGGGTGCTACCTTGCCACTCCCAACTTGGTGTCCCAAGTACACCACTGAACCCTGCCCAATCTGGCACTTGCTTGCCTTGATTGTGAGGCCTGCTCTGCGCAGGGCCATCAACACTTCCCAGAGGTGTCGCAGGTGTTCTGGCCAGGTGCCACTGAACACTGCGATGTCATCCAGGTAGGCGGCACTGAACTCGTCCAGTCCAGCCAACACCTGGTTGACCAATCTCTGAAAGGTGGCAGGGGCATTCTTCATTCCAAATGGCATAACCCGGAACTGGAAATGCCCATCTGGTGTAGAGAATGCCGACCTCTCCTTTGCCCCATCGGTCAAGGCGATCTGCCAGTACCCAGACGTTAAATCAAACGTACTAAGGAACTTGGCAGCCCCCAGCCGATCAATGAGCTCATCAGCTCTGGGGATGGGGTGCGCGTCAGTCTTCGTGACTGAATTGAGTCCTCTGTAGTCCACACAGAACCGGAGTTCGGGTGTGGCTCCCGGCGCAGCAGCCTTCGGAACCAAGACCACGGGGCTGGACCAAGGACTGCTGGAAGACTCAACCACCCCGAGGGCAAGCATCTTGGAGACCTCCTCCTTGATGCAGGCCCGGACCCTGTCAGTCACCCTGTAAGCCTTGTGCCTCACAGGTAAGCTGTCTCCAGTGTCCACATCATGGACGCACCAATCTGTGACACTCGGAACCAGGGAAAACAGGTCTGGAAACTGCCCCAGCAACTGGCGGCAGTCCTCCTGTTGTTCGGCGGTCAGGGTGGGTGAGAGGTTAACTCCATCCACTGACCCATCCTTCTCACAGGCCACCAAGAGGTCAGGAAGAGGCTCCGACTCCTCCTCCATTCCGTCATCGGTTGCCAACAACATGCCCACTTCGGACCTTCGCAAGTGGGGCTTGAGGCGGTTGACATGTAGGACCCGCAAAGGGTTCCTGGGCGTCTTCATGTCCACCAAGTATGTCACGGGGCTCTTGCGCTCCACAACCTCAAATGGGCCTGTCCACTTATCTTGAAGGGCACAGGGCTCCACTGGGGCCAGGACATACACCTCTTGTCCAGGCTGAAGCTCGACCAGAGTGGCATTCTGATCGTACCACCGCTTCATTTCCTCCTGGCTCGCTTCCAGATTTGCCTCGGCAAGTTGTCTGAAGCGTCTGGTCTGGTTTCTGAAGGCCAGCATGTAGCTATATACATTCTGGGGAGGTTTCCTGGGAGATTGCTCCCAGCCTTCCTTTACCAAACTCAGTGGTCCTCTCACGGGGTGACCGTACAGCAGTTCAAAGGGGCTGAACCCTAGGGACGTCTGTGGCACCTCGCGATAGGCAAAGAGCAGGCATGGTAAGAGGACGTCCCACTTACGCCTCATCGGACCTTCCAGGCCCATGATCATGCCTTTTAGGGTTCGGTTGAATCTTTCAACCAACCCGTTACCTTGGGGATGGTAGGGTGTGGTGAACTTATACGTTACGCCACACTCCTGCCAAAGGGACTTCATATACTTCGATATGAAATTGGTCCCCCTGTCGCTCACCACCTCTAGAGGGAATCCTACTCGAGAGAAAATTCCCATCAGTGCACGCCCCACCACGGGAGCCGTCACTGTCCTCAGAGGGATGGCTTCAGGGTACCGGGTGGCATGGTCCACCAAGACCAGGATGAACCTGTTGCCCATGGCTGTCTTGGGGTCCAGAGGCCCAACGATGTCAATACCCACTCGCTGGAATGGCGTACCGACCACAGGGAAGGGTTGGAGGGGAGCCTTGTTCTTCCCTCCCGTCTTCCCACTTGCCTGGCAAGTCGGACAGGTTCTGCAATACGCATCTGAACTCTTATGCATTTGGGGCCAGTAAAAGTGGGTGACAAGCCTGTCATAGGTCTTGTCCATCCCCAAATGTCCTGCTAACGGCACATCGTGAGCCAGACCCAGTAGGAAGGCTCTGAACTTCTGGGGTACCACCAGCACACGGGCTGACCCAGGTTCAGCAGCCTTAGGCTCCGAATACAGGAGGTCGTTCTCCCAGTACACGTAATGTGTTTTGGCCTGAACACCATCGGCCTGGTCTGCAGCCTGCTGCCGCATCCCCACGAGAGAAGGGCATTCTTTCTGCTCCTTGCAGAATTCCTCCCTGGAGGGTCCTCCTTCTTGCTGCCAATGGGTCAGCTCAGGCAGGTCCCCCAGTTCGGCGATCTGTTCCCCTGTAGGCTCCAGGGCATCCCCCTCAAGGTCTGCTTCCTCCTGGACCGTGGGAACTTCAGGAGCCGGTTTCCCGCGCCCCCTGCGCCTTCTCCCTAAGGCCGGTTCCTGGGCCTCTCCTTCAGGCCCCAGGACCTCTCGATCACCCCTACTGGCTGCCATTGACCGGGTGGTCACGCACGCCCAGTCAGGCAGACCCACCATCCGCAGGTGAGTCGTCTTCTCCACCTTTTCCCAAGGGGAGTGCTCCAAGTCATTCCCTAGCAAACAGTCAACAGGCATGGTTTTTCTTACACAGACCTGCAGAGTACCAGAGACCCCCCCCCACTCGAAGGGAACTTGAGCCATCGGACACTGACTCTCTGAATTATCAGCGTTTATAACCCTACAGTAGGCATGGGGTACAACCTGCTCTTGAGACACCAGGTGCTGCCTCACTGCAGTCACACTGGCTCCTGTGTCTCTAAGAGCCTCAGCTTCCTTACCATTGATGATCACCACCTGCCCATATTTCTTAGTGTTAGAGGGCAGGTAGTTCGTAGGGATCATCTCACTGTCTCCTAGCGAGACTAGGGTCATGTGAACGGGATCTCCACCCCCCGGGACCATCATTTCTTCTCCCAGGTGAACGCTAGTCACTTATCGGGGCGGAGCCCCAGTGGGTGCGGGTTTTCCAAACAGGCACTTGGGGTCACTGGATATGTGCCCAGGCTCGCCACATTTGAAACAATTGAAGGGCCCCTTTGGAACAGGTTTACCTGTCGGGCCCCATTCTGCTTCGGAGGTGGGGGAGGCTGAGAACCCTGCTGCGGGCTCCCTTGGGAACTACTTTGGGGGCCTTTTTGGAACCCTTTCTGTTTTCCCCCTTTGTCCCCCCCACTCTTCTGCTGGGGACCCTGCCCACTCTTGGCGGAGTCTCCCACGGGACCCTTGTGGACCCTGGTGCTGAGCCAGCGGTCCGCCTCCTCAGCAAGCTTCCTCGGGTTGGACAGCTTGCTATCGATCAGGTGTTGGCGTAACTCAGGAAAACAGTGATCAGACAAGTGCTCCCATGCAATTAAATCAAAGAGACCTTGAAAATCATTAACTTTGTTACCTTTCACCCAACCATCCAGTGCTCTGCAAAAGTAAGTCACATACTCCACATACGTATTCCCAGGCCGCTTAGTACATCCCCTAAACTTCTGTCTATACATTTCAGGGGTAAGCCCGTACCTGTTCAGTAAAGCTTCTTTCATGTGGGCATAGGATCTCTGATTTTCTACGGGCAAATCTAGCAAGGTATCTCTCCCTTCGCTAAGGAACCTTCCCCACAACCCCGCTCCCCAATCCTTGTCAGGGACCCGGTGGGAGGACATGGCTACCTCGTATGCCCTAAACCACTGTCCTATGTCATCCCCCTTAAAGAACTCCTTGACTACGTCCTTCGGGATGTGCACTCTTGACTCTACCTGCACTGGCGATGCGCTGCCACCAGAGGGAGGACGATCCAAGTCTCTCTCCTTGAGACTTATCTCCCTCATTTTTACTTCATAATCCATCTGGTGCTTTCGCTCTTCCAGCGCCATTCTTTTCGTTTCAAGCTCCAGCTGGATTTTCAATTCTGCCAGCTTTCTTTCGTGATTCCTCGTTTCCTTCCTGTCCGCCAGCTCCTCTGGCGACAGGCCTTTACCAAAGCTGGGCACGCTGTCTTGCCTCTCGAGGTCGATCAGATCCCCAAGTGCATTCTGCTCCTCCGTCGCATTCTGCTCGGCGAGGGCGTCTTGATCCTCCGGGGTCTTTCTGGACTCTACCCAGGCTTTCAGGGCCTTGTAGAATTCTGGCTTATTCTTGCAACCAGCGTGCGGAACCTTGAGTTTCTTACAAAAAAACTTCAGCTCGTTCTTTGAGTATTTATCCAGCTTCGCGGCGTCCCATTCGATCTCAAACACTTCCGAGGTCGTGGACCCCGCTCCATCCAGGCTCTTCGTGCCCGGCATGGTTTTCGCACTCGGAATCTTCTTTCGGCAAAATTCAAAAAGCAAAGTCTGTGGCTAAGTAACTGGACCGTAATCCTTGTGTAGTGGTCAGAAGCTCAGGTATAGATATCACAAGTGTAAATTCGAAATCCTCACCGCTGCGTCCAATGTAGGAAGGGGGAGGCTCTAGTTGGCGCAGTGCAACACTAGCGACAAGCAGGGACTCTCTCTTCCTCGTCAGGGCTGAGGGTTACCTTCCAGACAACCTCTGCTTACCCTCTAGGTAGTGTGGCTTAAGCAGTCGTAGGCTAATCTTTGGGGCACATAGGGTTAAACACTTGCAATAGTACACCTTTACAACCAACCCACCACACAACGAGACCAGACTGTATTCTGTAAAAATATATATCTTTATATAGATTTTAAGCAGGCTTGTGAATACAGTCAACGTACTTTATGATAACGGTTGCAAGTTTACTCAGTTCAGGTTACCACAGTTCTTATGCAGTTCTCTTGGGGCCCGTAGGCCGGTGTTAACCAAAGTTCTTGTGGAGCCGGCGGCTTCCAGGGGATCTGTCCCACGTCGCGTTGCCTTCCCGGGGTCGCTGATCGTTGCGGCTCTTCAGCCGAGCAGGTCACTGGTCATCCGGGGCAGCGGTGTTCTGTGGCGGCAGGGTCCTCTCCTTGTCGTTCGCTCCGACCCTGGAGGCGGCGGCTATGCGGCGGTGGCAAGTGGCAGTACGGTCCCCAAGTGCAGGACGTACCCAGCCAAGTGCCGGTGCAGCTGTGGGCTCACAGCTGGGCTGTCGGGCAGGCTACCGACCTTGCGGATTCTCCCCGGGCAACTGTCCGTCTTTGCAGGTGAGTGGCTGCTCGTTATGCAGTCACCTCGAGAGCTCGGACCGGACGGGTCCTCCTTCGCTTTGCTCTCGGGCTCCCGGTGCAGTTGCGGTCACGGTGTTCGGGCCAGCGGCGGCTGGTCCTTACTTTGCTCTCGCTTGTGCTTTGGGCCCCGGTCACGGTGGTCAGGTGGATGTCGTTGCCTTGGAGGAGATTCCTCCGTCGGTGCTGCGGCGATGGTCAGCACCCGCAGTCGCTTTCTTCCAAGGGGGTAGCGTCCACTGGTCCTGGGACGCTGGTCAGGGGGCAAGTTCAGTTGCAAGCCCTTGGAGATCTCTTTAGCAGAGTTTGGCACAAAGTAAAGCAAAAGTCTTTTTCGTAGTCTTTTCTTCTTCCTCTCCTTCAGCAGCAAGGCACCAGACACAGGCAAGAGCCAGCACCCTTCCTTGTCTCTCACGGTCCTTCTCGTAGGGCAGAGCCCTTCTGTGGCCCAAACCGGATCTAATTTTCAAGGAGCAGGGCTCCTTCTTTTATAGGCCAATTCTTTTGTTCTCGCAGGCCAGGGGGGCCTTTGCATAGCCACTCTCAGTCTTTGAGTACCCCGGTGGGTGTACTCCGGCTTCTGCTTTCAGTGTGAGGGGCAGGCGCATCAGACGCCCCACAGGAGGTGGAGCCAGCATTGTCTGGACAGGGGTGGCCAGAGTACCTTGTTGATGGGGGCTGCGCCCTTCCTGGGCCAGGCGTCGGCAGAGTCATCCGCCGCTCCCCAGGAGGGTGGAGCCAGCATTGTGGTGGTCGAGCACAGCTACAGTTCGAGTCAAGAGGCACTCCTACCTCCCACTAAGGTGTAATCTGCGCATTCACCACCTGTCATCCCTCCAGCCCTGTCACTCACACCTCCCAGACAGTCAGATACACATACCAGCAGAGGCGGGCTGAAATGGCTAAGCAAGCAAATGCTAACTTTCTAAAAGTAGCATTTGCAAACCCAAGATACTAAAATAAACTTGACTACAAGAAATATTTTATCATCCCGAGTTCAGGCATACTAAACATGACTCGCTACCATGCTCCTTGAGCCTGCGGGGATTATAGGGTGTAATAATTCCAGCAGCTCAGTCTGGCCTAATGGAGCAGGTAGCCTTCAATAGTGAAATACGGTCTTGGTTGTAAGTCACTACTAGGACATGCCACGCACATCAGGGCTTGTCCTACCTTACACCTACAACGCACCCTGCCCGCAGGCCTACCATAGGGGTGACTAATATGTAGTCAAGGGAAGGGTCGGTGCTGGCAAGTGGGGACACTTGCCCAGCTAGCGTGACAGTACGAGACCGCACGCGGGTTCTGCGGTCGCAGTTCCCAGACACATCTTTACGGCTGCTTCGGTGGGTGGCGCAACCAGCGCTGCAGGCCCACCAGCAGTATTGGCATCTACAAGCCCCGGCACTCTCTAGTGCACTTTACTAGGGACTAACAGTAAATCCAAAGAACCAATCATGGATACCAATCGCATGTACAATTTACAGTAGGGAGCACTTGCACTGCGGCACGGATCAGCCGTGGCGCAGTGCCCTGAGTATCGGAAAACCAGCAAAACATCGGAGGCACATCAGCAAAAAGTGGAAGGGAGACTCACGCCAAGGTGCCAGGTCTAACAAAGTGTATCTCTGGATATGGTTTGGGAACTCTCAACGTGTCAAATCCTGGTGCTGGCCGTGGGGAAATGAAGTGGTGAAGTATTCCAGGGGCCTGACGTCGTTGGACAGTCCACACCATTGGTCTCTTGAAGTGCGTGCTCTGCTTGTTGTCGAACCAGACCTGGAGTAGGTGATGGCGTGACTGAGCGAGATGTCAAATGCAGAGTTCACCCGAGTCCACCGTGATGCACACCCTTTGGCTCACAGCCCTACTTATACCTCGTTGTGATGCACGGTGCACTTTCGGTTCTCTGCAGCTATATGTGTACTGTGAATGCACCCGCTCCTAACCCCTGAACTCCAACATGCAGAACTCCCTATGCATTCCCAAGTCCAATGGCAAATCCAGACGTTTCTTCTAAGTAGCTGCCCGCCCCTACCAATCCCCACACCTGTGCAACGCAAACAACCTGCTCACTTTTAATAAACTGCTGGAAACACATCTCTTCAAGAACATTTTAGGAAGGTGGACACCTGACTATGGTTACCCCAGATTTTTTGCCTTGTGTTTAGCTGGTTTTCGACTTAGTTGGCCTGGTTCCCTGCTAATCAGGGCCCCAGGCTATCTGCTCTCTCTGTAAAATGGATTCCATGTACCCTAGGTGCATAACTAGATTGGCTTGGGTCACCTTATCAGCCCCTGTACAGAGCACTATAGGTGCCCAGGGCCTAGGTGCATCCAAGGCCTACCAGGGGCTGCAGCATATCTTTTGCCACCCCTGGCTGGCTATCTAAAATTGACACAACTGGCTGATCACTCAGCTGGGGCAAGGTGGTGTAATCACCCCTTGCTTAGATATAGTATGCCTATATCTAAACCTATCTGGACACATATAAACCTGTGAGCCACTCCTATGGCAGGCCTTAACAATCCTGAAGGCAGAGTGCGTGGTTTAATGTGAGATGGTGCTCTAGCAGGAGCTGAGCCTGTCTGCAGCTGTCGGGACCAATTCCCTTAGCTGTTCCGGGATAAGGCCAAACCATATACTATTAAGTGCATTATAATCCTCGCGGTTATATGTCAACTTTGGTTTGGCTTTATCCAAACATGTCGTGGAAGGTGTCATACGAATTGGAATACTACCCCCTCGCCAGTCCTGGCGACGGGGGTAGCATTCCACCCCTCTAGAGGGGACGACATGTTACTTTTGCTAAAACGCAGTTGATTTTTAAAAGAGCCTCAGATCCACAAAATGGATGCTTCTGCCACAGACACATGTCTGACCTCCTGCTGCTGACCGAAACTAGCAGAGGAGGCCTGGACAAAGGCTTTCCTGTCGCAGGGAGGTGTCACACCACCCCAGACAGGAGATAGTGGATCGTAGCAGGGAGGTTTGAAAGAAACCAGACACTGCCTGGGGAGCACAAGGCTGCCCCTTGCATAATCCGGCCAAACCGGTTCTGGGGCAAACCAGCCCCAGTCTCAGCGCGGCCTGGTTCAAAGGAAAGGGGTGTTTCCACCCCCTTCCTGGGTCCCACCCATAGGAGGGGACCTAGCAGGATGTCCAGCCCACCAGATTGGAATAAGAGTGGGAGAAGTGCCAATGCAACTCAGATCATCCTGAAGAAACATAAGAAACGAATTCTGGACCCTTCGACCTACTACTCGACGTAGAAGACTGAAGAATCTCCCTTGTGGTCAAGGAGTGACCACCCTGTGCAAACAGGCACCACCCAGCACCTCGACCCTTGCTTTGTTGCAGTTCCCGCCGGAACTCGAGCGACAGAGATCAACGAGATCAAGCTTGCCTGCCTTCCTTCAGCTCGATCCACAGTCCCTGCAGAGCTGAGACCAGTGGAGGCGACCGGAAGCGTGGGGCATGCCATCTTGAAAAGGCCACGAGACGCTGACTGTGCAGCCCACGAGTGACCCTCGAAGATGTACACCGGGGTTTGAGAAGCCCCAACCCTGAGATACACTTGCACCAAAGCTACCCCCTCCACACTCGACGAGTGCTGCGTGGGGCCCTTCTGCTTGTGTTGGCTCGACGCGTTGGCCTGGTCACTAGCCAGCTGGCTTGTGGCCACTGTGCCGATGAAAACCCAAAACTGACTTGCTTTTCTGGTTGCTCTAGATCTGCACCAGCTCCTGTAAAAAGGAGCCCCCACTCTGATCCTCCTGGTCTGAGTGAGAAGCAATCTCCCGGTTCAGCATGGATTGCTTTTGCCAAGTGCTGTTTGCTGCAATCTTGAAGCCGACGGGGCTCACGGGGAGAGCCTGTGTGGGACAAATCGTGACCTGCTCCTGGACGTCGCAGATGCCCCAGAGCCCACGTTACAGCGGAGAGAAGCCTCTCGACAACCATCTGATTGCGCCCAACATTGCCTGGTTCCGTCCTGGTTCCACCCTGGTCACTGCTGAGTGACCCAGACTCTGTCCCCTCTGCTTTCAGATTCATCTCGACTTCGATCCACCCTTGGATCACACCGGACACTTCTGCTTCCCATCCCCTGCAGCTTCTCTAGCTCCAAGCACCAAGAACCTGCGTGTCAAAACCCGACGCCACTTCGGCCCTGTACACCCACTTCCTGTGGGTGAGGTAACATTGCAACGCCGGTGTGCCCACATTGGTACACACCTCTAGGGTCTGTGTCTTAAGTTTTGTTCCTCTAGGTTCAGGGGAAGTATCTTTAAACTAACTTTGTGTAACTTTTACGCACCATTGACATTGCATTGGTGCAAGCCGCACTTTACGTGCTGCACCCGAATCCCGCGGGCTTTTCCCGACTTCAGCATTGCTAGTCCTGACTGCTCCCAGTGATTCCCTAGGCCCTAGGCCTAACCACTGTTCGATTGGTATCTCTTATACCACTTTTTTAATATATGGTTTGAGTGGCCACCCGCCCTCATCCAAAATTGTGCAACTTTGTATGTTGTACTGTGCTTTTGATTTAACGCTTGTGCCCCTTTGCTCATAAAGAGTACTGGGGATTAATTTAGAAATAAACACATATTTTTTTATAATATATACTTGTGTGGTGTCCTTCCATTTGGTATTACAGGATTGTATGTGGTAAAACAGCTCGCTTAACACGACCTCTTAAGTTAAGCCTTTAAGGCTGCTTAGTCCATGCTACCCTAGGATAGCTTGTCTACAAGGTTGACTTACAACCAGACACCATAAGGGATTGTTTGGACTGATACAAGGTGGTTCTAGAATTGGAAACACCACATATCAGGTCAACTTCTCACATTGGTGCGCAGCGGTGCGGATTTGAGCTTGCTGTTTGTTTTACCATTGAAATCTTTATATCAAATTGAAAGATCACATCAAGTACCTTAGGTACATATAAATTAAAAGCTTAGCATATTAAGTTCTACTGAACTTAGTAGTTGTAGATTAAAGGGATTAGCACACCCTGACTACAACTCACTAGCAAGGTACAGTAGGAAAACACTTAGTGTAGGTAAGTGCACCACTTACACCTCACTAGCAGCCATGTCTGACACAGGAGGAGCCTCAGGTTCTACCCCTGTGATAGTTGACCTTACCAAGGCAACTTCCAGATATGACAACCTTAGCCACAAAGACTTGGGTGCCTTGTGCACAGCAAGGGGGCTAAAAAAGGGCAGAGGCCCTACCATTCCTTCCCTGATAGCTATCCTAGAAAAGGATGACTTAGATAAGGTGAGTCAGGCTCCCTTAGAAACAGGTGAGGGGGTGAACTCCCCTGAGGATGAGAATCTTCCAGAAGAAGAAGAGGAGGAGGAAGAGGAAGGCTCAGATTTAGAGGAGCCTGAAGATCAGGATCAGAGGGTGACCCAGGGACAGGTTGGCAGGCTTAACCAGGCCAACTTGGACCTACATGGGAGTGGAGAGGGCCAGCACCTCCCCAGATCCCATAACCTAATTCTCCCAGGCAATAGAAGGAGGAGATCTTCATCTGGAGATTCTCATGTTTCTAATGTCTCAAGAGAATCTCAAAGGGGAATGACTTCCCCCCAGAGGAAAGAGCATAGGGCCAGGATGAAGACTGTCCAACTCCAGATAGAGAGGTAAGAGATAGCCTTGGCTCAAGCTAAACTTGCTTTAGCAAGAGAAAGAAACATGTGTGGATTAGATTCCACTGGTGGCAGCAATATTCCTAAAGAGAAACCCAGGTCCTATGATAGTAGAAACCTGACAAAGATTGTGCCCCCCTACAAGGAAGGGGATGACATCCACAAATGGATGACTTCTCTGGAGAGAGCCTGCATGGTACAGCAGGTTCCTGGGGAACAGTGGGCAGCAATCTTATGGTACTCCTTTTCAGAGAAAGGGAGAGATAGGCTCCTCACTGTCAGACATGAGGATGCCAACAATTACAAAGTCCTGAAGAGTGTTCTAATAGATGGGTTTGGCTTAACCACTGAACAGTACAGGTTAAAGTTCAGAGACACCCAGAAGACACAGACTCAGGACTGGACTGATTTTGTTGATTGTGCAACTAAGGCTCTGGAGGGTTGGCTAAATGGCAGCAAAGTACATGACTTCACAGGATTGTATAATTTGATTATGAGGGAGCAGATCCTAAGTAATTGTCAGAACCAGCTCTTACACCAGCACCTGGTGGACTCAGATTTGACCTCTCCCCAAGAATTGGGAAAGAGGGCAGATAAATGGGTCAGAACCAGGATTAGGCCTAAGAATCAGGACAGTAACCAGAAGAAAGAGTCTACCAAGCCTCAAGATAAGGGTGGGGATAAAAGTAAAGAAAAGACTTCCCCAGGGCCCCAAAACTCCAAGAATGGGGGTGGGTCCCAAGACACTTCATCAACTGAGAAAAAAGCCTTATTGTCATGCCTGTAAACAGGTTGGGCATTACAAAACAGACAGCTGTTGTCCCAAGAATGGCAATAAAGAAAACATACCTCCAAAGCCAGCTCCAACACCTCCTGTTACTGTCAGCAGTAATCCCCCAGGAGGTGGGAGCACACCCAGGAATCTGGGTGGGTTTACTTTTGGAGCCCAGGAGGACCCTGGCCTATCCAGGTCCCCATCCCCAAATGATCTTGTTTATGAGACTGGCATGGGGTTTGCCAACTTCTCTGATTGCCCAAATACCTTGAGCAAATATAGACAAGAACCCTTCATCAATGGTTTGAAAATTGAAGACTTTAGAGACACAGGGGCTAGCATCACCATGGTGGCTGACTGTATAGTCCCCTCTAAGCAACTTTTACCTGGTGCCACATACCAGGTAACAAACATTGATGGAATCCAAACAAATCATCCCATGGCAGTAGTAAGTCTCAGCTGGGGAGGTGTCACTGGCCCAAAGAGAGTGGCAGTGTTGCCAAACTTGCCTGTAGACTGTCTACTGGGTAATGATTTAGAAATCTCAGCCTGGACTGAGGTTGAACAGGAAATCCATTCTAGAATGGTAAACTCCAATGGAAAGGTTAGTGGGGCTGTACTGGCTATAGCCCCAACCCAAGATGTCCTTCCTGAAAAGGTTGGTAGGGCTGAGCAACTCTCTGCCCCAATCTTTAACAGAAGCTCTTCCAAAACAGAATAGCAAAGCTGGTATGATAACAGCAGAAACCCGAACTGAGTCTCCTCCTGAAAAGATTGGTGGGGCTGTGATGGCCACAGCCCAAACTCAAACAGATACGATTGTTGTGAAGCCTGAAATGATGGATCACTCCACCCAAACTGAGAGCATGGAGGAGGAAGAGAAATCTTCCCCTCACCAGACATTAGGACAGGATCAGCCTCCTCATGGAACTGATCTTACCCCTGATGAAGGAACTGCCCCAGAGGTTGTTAGGCCTGGCCTGACAGAGCCTCTGATGGCAGTGGACCCTTCTCAGGTGGGACCCAGTCTGGAGCAGTTAACCTGCCCCTCTCTACCTTGCCTTAGTCAGCCCAGGGCTGCAGAGGACAAGAAGGACAGTGAGACCCAGAGGGCCCCCTGTCAAATAAAGCACCCCCATCAACAGATTAGGGGCACCAAAACTAGTAGCCCTAGTGAGGTGAAAACTTTAAAAACTCCTGAGGGAGCCCCCTTAAAAGTAGTTAGGGACCTCCCACAGATGGATTCTGTTGGGCACAGCCAAACCTGGGATCCAAAGGGCCCAACCCTGAACTGTCCCTCCAGCAAGCCAAACAGAGGGACCCAGCCTCCAGCTTTAGGTAGCCAGAGGTTGACCCTGAGAGCACGGTGCAACTCAGTTGAACAGAGAAGGGCACACATGGTGGAAGATAATTGGAGGAAGCTGAGTCCTAAATTAGTGGAGCCTCACTTCAAAACTCCATATCCAAACCAGCCTTCTAACTTGCAAAAACACACCCAAGGTAGTGATTCCCTATGGTGGAGACCCTCTGATACCCCAAGGGTGAGGGACTGCTTAGTGGACCATGAGACAGGGGGTACCCATGCTAGTGCAGGTACTTCCTTATATGGCCACTCAGGCAATATAGGCTTACCTGGCCAAGGATAGCCTTATCTCCTTTCGTTTGGGGGGGGGTTGTGTAGGAAGGTGGCTACCTGACTATGGTTACCCCAGATTTTTTGCCTTGTGTTTAGCTGGTTTTCGACTTAGTTGGCCTGGTTCCCTGCTAATCAGGGCCCCAGGCTATCTGCTCTCTCTGTAAAATGGATTCCATGTACCCTAGGTGCATAACTAGATTGGCTTGGGTCACCTTATCAGCCCCTGTACAGAGCACTATAGGTGCCCAGGGCCTAGGTGCATTTAAGGCCTACCAGGGGCTGCAGCATATCCTTTTCCACCCCTGGCTGGCTATCTAAAATTGACACAACTGGCTGATCACTCAGCTGGGGCAAGGTGGTGTAATCACCCCTTGCTTAGATATAGTATGCCTATATCTAAACCTATCTGGACACATATAAACCTGTGAGCCACTCCTATGGCAGGCCTTAACAATCCTGAAGGCAGAGTGCGTGGTTTAATGTGAGATGATGCTCTAGCAGGAGCTGAGCCTATCTGCAGCTGTCGGGACCAATTCCCTTAGCTGTTCCGGGATAAGGCCAAACCACATACTATTAAGTGCATTATAATCCTCGCGGTTATATGTCAACTTTGGTTTGGCTTTATCCAAACATGTCGTGTAAGGTGTCATACGAATTGGAATACTACCCCCTCGCCAGTCCTGGTGACGGGGGTAGCATTCCACCCCTCTAGAGGGGTCGACATGTTACTTTTGCTAAAACGCGATTGATTTTTAAAAGAGCCTCAGATCCACAAAATGGATGCTTCTGCCACAGACACATGTCTGACCTCCTGCTGCTGACCGAAGCTCAGCAGAGGAGGACTGGACAAAGGCTTTCCTGTCGCAGGGAGGTGTCACACCACCCCAGACAGGAGATAGTGGATTGTAGCAGGGAGGTTTGAAGGAAACCAGTCACTGCCTGGGGAGCACAAGGCTGCCCCTTGCATAATCCGGCCAAACCGGTTTTGGGGCACACCAGCCCCAGTCCCAGCGCCGCCTGGATCAAAGGAAAGGGGTGTATCCACCCCCTTCCTGGGTCCCACCCATAGGAGGGGACCTAGCAGGATGTCCAGCCCACCAGATTGGAATAAGAGTGGGAGCAGTGCCAATGCAACTCAGATCATCCTGAAGAAACATAAGAAACAAATTCTGGACCCTTCGACCTACTACTCGACGTAGAAGACTGAAGAATCTCCCTTGTGGTCAAGGAGTGACCACCCTGTGCAAACAGGCGCCACCCAGCACCTCGACCCTTGCTTTGTTGCAGTTCCCGCCGAAACTCGAGCGACAGAGATCGACGAGATCAAGCTTGCCTGCCTTACTCCAGCCCGATCCACAGTCCCTGCAGAGCTGAGACCAGTGGAGGCAACCGGAAGCGTGGGGCACGCCATCTTGAAAAGGCCACGAGACGCTGACTGTGCAGCTCACGAGTGACCCTCGAAGCTGTACACCGGGGTTTGAGAAGCCCCAACCCTGAGCTACACTTGCACCAAAGCTACCCCCTCCACACTCAACGAGTGCTGCGTGGGGCCCTTCTGCTTGTGTTGGCCCGACCCGTTGGCCCGGTCACTAGCCAGCTGGCTTGTGGCCCCTGTGCCGACGAAAACCCAAAACCGACTTGCTTTTCTGGTTGCTCCCGATCTGCACCAGCTCCTGTGAAAAGGAGCCCCCACTCTGACCCTCCTGGTCTGAGTGAGAAGCAATCTCCAGGTTCAGCGTGGATTGCTTTTGCCAAGTGCTGTTTGCTGCAATCTTGAAGCCGACGGTGCTGACGGCGAGAACCTGTGTGGGACAAATCGTGACCTGCTCCTGGACGCCGCAGATGCCCCAGAGCCCACGTGACAGCGGAGAGAAGCCTCTCAACAACCATCTGATTGCGCCCGACATTGCCTGGTTCCGTCCTGGTTCCACCCTGGCCACTGCTGAGTGACCCAGACTCTGTCCCCTCTGCTTTCAGATTCATCTCGACTTCGATCCACCCTTGGATCACACCGGACACTTCTGCTTCCCATCGCCTGCAGCTTCTCCAGCTCCAAGCACCAAGAACCTGCGTGTCAAAACCCGACACCACTTCGACCCTGTGCACCCACTTCCTGTGGGTGAGGTAACATTGCAACGCCGGTGTGCCCACATTGGTACATACCTCTAGGGTCTGTGTCTTAAGTTTTGTTCCTCTAGGTTCAGTATCTTTAAACTAACTTTGTGTAACTTTTACGCACCATTGACATTGCATTGGTGCAAGCCGCACTTTACGTGCTGCACCCGAATCCCGCGGGCTTTTCCTGACTTCAGCATTGCTAGTCCAGACTGCTCCCAGCGATTCCCTAGGCCCTAGGCCTAACCACTGTTCGATTGGTATCTCTTATACCACTTTTTTTAATATATGGTTTGAGTGGCCACCCGCACTCATCCATAATTGTGCAACTTTGTATGTTATACTGTGCTTTTGATTTAACGCTTGTGCCCCTTTGCTCATAAAGAGTACTGGGGATTAATTTAGAAATAAACACATATTTTTTATAATATATACTTGTGTGGTGTCCTTTCATTTGGTATTACAGGATTGTATGTGGTAAAACAGCTCGCTTAACACGACCTCATAAGTTAAGCCTTTAAGGCTGCTAAGTCCATGCTACCCCTAGGATAGCTTGTCTACAAGGTTGACTTACAACCAGACACCATAAGGGATTGTTTGGACTGATACAAGGTGGTTCCAGAATTGGAAACACCACATATCAGGTCAACTTCTCACAAACATGTTCCACACTTTCTTGCATCCTTCTCTTTTCTCTCTGCCCCTAGAAGCAATTCAGGCATCCGGTGCACACTATTTAAATATATGTAAATAAAATAAGTATTCAGTGACAGTGCAGCTTGCATTGTGGGCACCCCACCTGCAAAATCGTATGCAGTGATGTGGCCAGGAGTATATGGTGGTACTTGGGCACGCACGATATCCTGGAAGGTCTGATTACCTATTGCACCACAGTAACTGACATGCCATGACTATTGACAGTATTTATGTGACAAGGCGATCTAATACCTACACTGCCACTGCTGCAAAAGACTCAAAAGAGGGATTAGCTATAGGGTTAGTAACCTGGGAGCTTTCTGGTGAGTAGGAAAGGTGCAGTTATTGCAACAAAGCCCCCTGATTACCCATAAATGGCAGCAATCAAATCGGTGCATCATGAAATAACCCATACAAAGCAACTAAACATCACAATTAAAACAGAGATGGCATAACGCAACAGTCCAAAAAGAACGCAACACAACAATCACAGTAAAACACAGCATCATATTGCAATAACAGAGAAAAAAACACAGCAGTACAAAGACCAACAAAACACATCCCCACCACAACAAATAAGCACAACCCATCTTACTGCAAATTACCACCTGCAGAAGCTTACTCTCATAAAACTGTTTGCACCAAGCACAGTCTTAACAAACCACCAAAGGCAACACACAGTGCTAATCAAAAATGTTTGTGATCCAGCCCTCGGGCTTAAACCCCTTGATATCGAAGGACAACCTCGCTCCACCTCCTCAGGAAAACAGTTTCCAGTCCTGAGTCTTGTTGTAGCAAACTAACGCATTTTGGGTGTTGTGATCTTGGCTTGTTTCCATAACCAGCTAAACCTAAAGACACATTCATACGGACTGTAGGTGACAAGCGCAGAGCTGGAAGCAGCCTCAGTAATGACGTGGTCACCATGCTTTTATTTTAGTCTGTGCCTGCAACGAGCTGGGCAGGATGCTGTGGTGACAGGTGCAACAATCAAGGCCCCGTTCAACCTAAATCGTTGTACTGCCTGCGTTAAAGATAACGCCTATACCATGTCTTGGGCAGCTCGATGTTTGCTCCTTAGCACAGGCACCGTGCCACGGATACTACAAACAGCACCAGTATTCGAGCTATAGGGTATCTCAAAAAGGCGGTATTTAGAACATGTTTAAACATGAGGTACCCTGGAGGTATTCCTGTATAAATTAGGGAAGCTGAATTAGACGTTTGTCAATAGTCAGACCCCCCAGGATATAGCGGCATAGATTAGCTTTTGTAAAAATACCGCAATTTCTACAAAAGTGCCAATTTCGTGGGCTCTTTTTAAAAAATCGCGGCATTTTTACAAAAGTGCCGATTTCACGGCAAACCGCCAAATCGCGATATCCTGGAGGGTCTGATTAAGCTTGCCTCATCTCTACAACGGCCCCCCACAGACGCTGGGGATGCCTGGTTTCACCCATATAGATACCCAGAAAGGGACCATCTCACAGGGAAAACCAGGACGGGTTCCCCAGCGGTCTACAGCGCCAGGACACTCGGGTAGAGTAACAGTGCGCTTTACAAGAATCCCACATTTACATTTAAAAGTCACAGGATATTAATATTGCTGATAGATACAATGTCGCACACAGAGCAAGTGAAGTCTTTGGTAGAGTGAGAATATGGGAGCTCTTGAACCCATTGTTTTGCTTTTAATCCCCTGAGCTCTTAACTGTTGCACATGAAGCCTTGTCATTGAATCAGCTTTCTGCTTTCCTGGGGAGACGTGTTAACGACTCCCAGGAAAGGATACAATAGGGGCCTTCACTGGAAGGAGGTGTTCTCCCTCCTGTAGGAAGTCGCACAGATGTTGGCCCAAAAGTCGAGTTTCAAAGCAGAAACCACCTTTGAAAGGCAAATGGGAATCACTTGGGAGAGGGGCTGCTGTATTTTCTGGATAGACAGCCTTGCACTAGGGACAGGAAAGGGGGAACCAGTGGCCAAAACACGTTTTTCAGGGGAATGTAGCTCCCTTGGTAGCCACACGTCTGAGTTGGGCTAAGGAGTTCTGGGTGCCAAGAAAAGGGTTCTGCCTTATTGGGAGTGGATAGAATGGTGCACCCTAAGGCAGCCTGCTGTGTTCTGCTAGTGGAGAAGTTGTTTTCCGGGCCCAGCTGAGGTGAGAGACTCAAGGAGCAGCTGGCAGACCGCCTGTTTGCAGCATAGTGACACAACAGTTAAAGAAGTCTGCTAAGGGCAAGTGATAGCTCAGATCCCCTGATTGATGCTTCTCATCGCTGTGCCGGACCAGGGACCAAGACCTGGCTGTCAGAAGTTGCATCTGAGTCTGCTGGACCTGGGAAGGTTGCTGGAGAAGCTAAAGCCCAGGGAAGGATTTGGCTGTGACAGAGACACAGGACAGCTGGCAGTTCAGTTGCAACTGGACTTCTGCCAGGCTCGAGGAGACCTCAAGGGACATTGACTTGTGTAGCCAAGATCACCTCACCAAACCTGCAGACCAGGAAGCAGCTGCAGGAAGACCTCCTTCAACCACATCGTATCCACACCACCCTTGAGCATTTTCAGCATGCTGTATCCTTGGCATCAGAACCACTGCCTTAGGAATCGATTGCAACGAGGATAAAGTGCCTGGAATGTTGGAAGACTGCTTCTTCTGTGGAGGGAACGGTTTCTGAGGGCCTTGCGGGTCCCCCTGACTGGCTCCCTGTTGAAGTTGGTTGCCCAAAGCAACTCTAATAAAATATTTCGAAGTGCCAAATTCGTTTAATTTGCCATTGCTTATTAGCGGTTAAGTGACATTTTCTGATTTATATTTTTCATTGTGGTTTCTAGAAATATATAAAATATAAAAACATTACTTCTTCATCAATTGTTTAGATGGTTTCTAAAATGCTTCACACTTGAACCTTTTGTGTAAGCCTTGCTGTTAAGAGCCACAGCCACCCAGGGTTGAGCTAATGTTTAACAAGCTAAACTTACTGATCCTAAAAGGGTTTGTAGGTGTATTACATGGTGAGGTCACAGTCACACAACCATACCATATAATATACCCTATTTCCTCACAACCACACACCAATATTCTTTTACAACCTTCACAGCATTCCAAGCACTTTCTCAGACATACAGGGAAAGGAAGCACAGGATACAAGACATTTAACACACCGGTTCAGACATACATGTTATAGGCACATAGGTTGTGGCACGCATTCCAAACACTGGCTCAGAAATACAGTGAATGCGAGCACAGGATACGTCACAAATTCTACATACCAGCTGAGACGTACAGGTAAAATTAGCACAGGATTCAACACACATTTTGTACACCAGCTTAGACATAGAGTGAATGGGAGCACACTGGATACGACACACAATCCCGACACCGGCTGAGACATACAGTGAATGCGAGCATAGGGTACGACACACATTCCAGACACCAGCTCAGACATGTAGGGCATTAGAGCACAGGATTCAACCCACATTCCAGACCGCAGTTCAGCCACACAGGAAATGGGAGCACATGATATGATACACATTCCAGACACCAGCTCAGACACACATAGAATGTGAGCAGAGGATACAACACACATTCCAGACACCAGCTCAGACATACCAGGCTTTCAAATAAATAAATAGATAATAGGTGCAGAGGATACGACACACATTCATGACCCCAGATAAGACAAACAGAGAATGGGAGTATACAGGATACGACACATATTCCAGACACCGGCTCAGCCATACAGGGAATGGGAGCAGAGGATACAACAGACCTCTCTTCATTACTAACAAAACAAAAATACAGCTATTCCATTGCATAAAAGCAACTGGAATGATCATTTACAACCACTCCATCTCCAACAAGTTTCGTTTACACATTCACCCAACAAAAATCTCTAAAATTCTGCAGTACGCACGAAGACACTAAATTACAATGTAGAAGCTGGAATAAAAATAGATCAAGACTTTATCAAGAACTTTTATATATGTGTACACAGGGACCAAAGGCTAAACAACTCAGTTTGCATAAATCCAGTGCGGTCTTTTATTGTTATAAACCACACAGGGCATTTTAATATACATCCAATGAACCTACAGTCACAAGGAACATTTCTACATATCATGCACAATTGTATCTTATGCTGTTGATCAGGAGAATAGTTCAGCATGATTATCAAGAACATAACCAATCAGAGAAAGGTAATGGCTTGTGCCACCGGCATGCTACAAGATGGTGACCTTCCTGATTTCCACATGCCCAATGATTCAGACCTGTACTTTCCAAAGTATTTTAAAAATAGCATATTGTGCCGCATTCTTTTATCCAATCAGGGAGGAATGTTAAACACAGTCTATATATGGAACGACACTGATAGCTGTTGCTAGGCTGTCTAAATGCTGTGTGTTATAAGTTTCATTTTTCTGAACTAGCCTTGCGCAAATGCTGTTTATAACGAAAAGAGTACATGGGTTCACAGAAGGTCGCTTGCTATTTGCTTACGTTCTGCATGTGCTGTTATCATTGAGTATCACAGAGCAAGTCATTAGCAAAATGGACTCCTAACCAAATCAAAATGGATTCCACAATGGCATTTGTATAAAATGTGTGACAGACTAAGACATAAGGCTCAACACACCTCATACCAAACAAAGAAACAAGACAACTAGGTTGTTACTACCTGGCAGGTCCAGTTAGGGTTCCATTCCTCACCAACTGTGCCTATCACCCAGCTGCCACTGCAGACCACACACCAACATTCCACTACACCAGTCTCCGTATTCCAGTCTTAGCTTTCAGACACCAGTTCCAACACACAGGGAAAGGCGGCAAACAACATACTACAGTCTCCTCACTCCAGATACAAGGGTGTGAGCAATACACTTCTACTGTCTGGGAACAGAGACCTTACAATTCCCTCTTGTGCAAGACCAGGAGCATTCAAGACGTGATAAGCGTGGCTCAAATCCACCCGAGTGACTTACCACACTCACCTATAGTTACTCAGTAAGAAGTCAGCCGGACAGTGGAGAAGAATAAACAAGGTATTTTATTAGGCCATAAACTCCCATATGAGAGGGCCCTGTCCGACCTCACCCCAAAGAGTGCGCCGAGAGGACTAACTCATATCATCACAGCAATACATTATAACATGGTACAGCGAAGCAAAACACGCCCCTTCTGGAAAAATACTGGACCCCAGAGAGAGGAACAATGGCATCATACAAGAGGCATCCGCACTTGCAAAGGCAACACTTGGATATCTCTGCCCAAGGCCGCGGAGCCGGGCCTCAGCGTCTCTGGTGCATGAGAACATTACTGATAAGGAACTTGTTAGTTTCAGCCATAGCTAGCTGAGAAACGGAAAACTGCTGAATTAGGGTTTTTCTTATTCCTACGGGAGGGGGGAGTGAGCGAGTGCGACTCGCAGACACAGAGGAATACTCAAAATGGAGGCACACAAGCTAAGCTAAGGAAACTAAATATCACCACACGTATAAATGAATAATCACATGAAGAGTAAAAATAACGTAAAAGCATAAGTATATACTTTATTAGTTAGACACATGATGCTAACTTGCATATGTAAATGTTAATGGGTGGGGCATCGGAAAATGAAACCTATCAGACCCTCCTTTTAGCTAAGAAGGTAGCACCTTTACACTCCATTCTAGGGGCGGGGCACACTTCAATCAAAAATATCATTATCAATAAGCATCAACCAGCGAATATCTGGAAGTTCAATTGCAGTAGAAGCAGGATTTTGACCAGTCACTTTTCTTGAGGGCCATAAATTACTAGCACACATTGAGCAACAAGGGGGGAGGCAGTAAACACAAAGGCAGCATGTCAGGAGTACACCCACCACTCCTACTATCCCCATTAGTATTTTCCAGCCACACGAGGAGAAAACACCCCAGAGCCACCCTTGTAGTGACCATGTCCCAGTGTTCTGATGAAGTTCAGTCGCTAATCTATGGAGTTTCTGTACCGCTAAGTTAACTGTTGGGCTGAATCTGGAATATACACGCAGCAAGACGTCCCGATGACGCGTCAGGCTTCGCCCCTATCAGCAAGGATGACATCTAACACCATCCTGTTTTGGATCGTAAATAATCTCATAGCCTGCATCTCAACAGACATATTAGCAGCAATGTCTGCTTCAGTGTTGACCACTTTCTACATTACCCTCGACAATCTACGGATGGCCCTACTGTTAAATATCGGACCCCAAAATGGCAATAAGCCCTTAGAAAAATCTGTCTATTGTTGTAAAGAGGTGTCAGTCTGATCTACATCTTCAACCTGGAGTGCCCTCCTTATGCGCTGCTCTGGTGGACTGGTGAACCTGCGATGAGTCTTATGATAGTCGGAAGGTGCCACATACACAGGTGGAAGCATATAGGCCAGATAACAGACTCCACCCCAGCCCTCGGGCAGTCATAGATACCCATTGTCTCCGCATACAAAGTAAATATTGGGAGGCGTGACTAGAGAAGGACTAAGAGGCAGGCGGATCAATGCAGTCACGTTGCAAGTACTGTTCCCAACCTTTATAGGACCCCTCCCTGCTATACAAAAGAATGGTGACGGTCCCACAACTGCTAAGGGCATCAAAGACTTATTGCCACCGTTCCCTTTTGGGGGGTGTCTATATGACAGAGAGAAATTTAACTGTAGAAAACTCTCCCTAACTTTGTCAGTGTCATTGGGAGTCATGAATCGTCCTACTTTCTTCGAACATGTCTCCAAAAATGTTTGGTCAAAACGTCCATCAGTAAACAACTGTCCAAGAGAAGAAGCGGGCATAGGGCGTACCCGCATTGTCATAGTAGATCCTCTGTCTGATAGTCGGGGAGATAGAAAATCCGGTTGTTAGAAATATTTGACCACACCAATCAAAGTGTACCACCCCACACAACTATTCACCGGTGTCAGGGGAAGTGCCAGGAATCTATCTTTTTTATAAGCAGCAGAAGGTAACAATCCACAAACCCAACAATCGGTCACATTATATACTGCATGAGCATGATGTAGAGTCTTAATAAAAACATTATCTCTATAGCCTTTACGTAAACTTTGTTCACCATAATCAACAGTAATCATGTTATGTTCGGGGATGGCAGAAGGCGTGGGAGCAAACACATGTACAGGATAGACTTTGTCCAGAAAAAACAATATTCCAAGGACCACAATGAATGCAATGAGCAGTATTACGATGACCACTATTTTTCCTTTACGTGGTAAAGCCAACCATGGGGAATCAGGCTCTGGTCTACGAGGAGCTGCAAAAGGCTGCTCCTCGTCGGGGACGGGACGACCAAAGGGGTATATTTCTTTTACCAAAATTCAAAACCCCCCAAAAAAATAAAAACTAAAGTAGAAAAAAAATAGTCCCAGGCACTCTAAAACCGGCCAGAGGGGTTCTTCAACCCTTAAAAAAGGGATCTTCGTCCCTGCATCCGTTAAAGCCTCACAGGTAGGCTTCTATTGTTCATTCCCTAATCCCTCGTTGGAGTTGCACAGCTGTAGCAACTCAGGAGCACTAATCTGGGCCCAGACACCGCTCTAATGTCTCGTTAAACAGAATCTTCGGCCAAACACCAGGGCTCTTGCTAGTCCATCCCTATCACTAAGCTATTCTGTGAGATATTGTCCACACCTCTTCCTGTTCCAGCACCCTATCTAAGCCCTTCTTCCAGTGTTCAGTCCCTCATGCCTTTCTCCTTTCTGGGCCGCAGATTATAATGAGTGCTCCCTCGCACTTCAGGATCTGTGAACAGAATGGGGAGGTCTTTGGCAAGAATTGCGTCCTCTGATGTCTGGTCACTTTTCTCAATGGGAACCTCGGAGCTTGCAACAATTATTTTCTTTCTCTTTACTGTACTCAGCTCCTCTCCCCTCAGTGAAGCATCAGAGAAAGGTGTGTATCTTGGCATCACTTCACACTCTTGGTCAGCAACGCCGTCTCTCACCCATTTGTCATACAGTAATGGCAGTGGAACCTTCTTTACATGAGAGGCATGCGTCCACGCCTTTCGACCCTCAACTCGAAGTGCGGTGTGTGTGGTCAGGAGCACCTGTCTCGGCTCCGACCACCTCGGCTCCAGGCAAGACTTCCGTTGATACTTCTTCACTACAACCCAGTCCCCGGGTTGTATGGCATGTCCGGGCCCCTCCGGCAACGGCTTCAGGGTGTCTGCTACCTGCTGATGAATAGAACGAAGATCTTTAGTCAAAGCATACAAGTAGTCTATCAAGAGAGGGTACTCAATCTCCGAAAAACATTTTGGTCTCGGTACCCCCCACACATTAGCGGGGTGGCCAAAAACCACCTCGTGAGGGGAGACACCCGTTTTGGAATTAACTGTCACTCTGGTAGAAAGTAAAGCTAAGGGAAGGGCATCTGGCCAACGGAGTCCTGTACTCTCCTGTATTTTGGCCATCTTCAATTTCAGTGTTCCATTAAACCTCTCCACTAGTCCCGCGGCTTGAGGGTGTTGGGCTGCATGGAACTTTTGAGAAATCTGCAGACCCTTACATATCTGCTTCATCAATTCGGCATTAAAGGATGTGCCAGATCACTCGAGGCAGGCCATAGCGGGAGAAATACTCCTTTATCAACATCTTGGCTGTAGAAATGGCCGTGCAATCTTTTGTTGGGAATGCCTCCACCCACCTGCTAAGAGAGCATACAACCACCAAGACATATTTGAGGTTGTTAACCCTTTCCATTTCAATATAATCCATCTGAATCACCTCGAAAGGGAAAGAAGGGGGGGCAAAATTGCCCACTGGGACAGGTGTTCCCTTTCCTGGATTATGCCTCAAACATACCATGCACTGTTGTACTAAATGGGTAGCTACTTTAGAAATATTCTTGTTGCTCCACACTGGGTCTAATAATTTGCATATACCCTTGGCGCTGATGTGTGCTGGCCCATGAGTCATTGTCACCACTGGGAGGACATATGCGTCTGGGAGTAACCATTGTCTTTTGTCTGTCACATCTGTCCAACATTCATCAGAATCCAATCGCCCCCCACCATCCTTCCATGTCCTCAATTCATCCTCAGTCGCCTTTTCCTGTATGTTCATTACGCTCTGCACAGTATCTGCAAACATATTAACATCTGGTACCCATCTAGCTGGTCCTGCCACAAACATTCGTGGGAGTTTCGTCCTAGCTGTCTCCTTTGCTGTCTGGTCCGCGAACGCATTTCCCCGTCCTACATCATCAACCACCGCTTTGTGTGCACTACACTTTATCACAGCTAGTCGTCTGGGTAGCGTCATCGCTGTCAGTAGTCGTAATATCAATGGGCCGTGTTGAATTCTCTGTCCATGTGATGTCAAAAACCCCCGTTCTGCCCACAGTCGCCCGTAACTATGAGCCACGCCAAAGGCGTATTGGCTGTCAGTGTAGATATTCACATCCAGTCCTTCACTCAACTCACACGCTCGCAACAAGGCTATTATTTCTGCAGCTTGGGCCGAATGATATGGAATCCTAGAAGTCTCCACTACTGTCTGTAATGTCGTAACTGCATATGCTGCCGTCAACGTACCGTCTGCAAGTTTAAAACAGGACCCATCAACATACAACTCCCCATCAGGATCATCTAGGGGTGTATCAGTCAAGTCAATTCTCCCTTTCGTCTCTTCCTCTGTCCGAAACAAACAATCGTGCATTTCATCGTCCTTTGTATCTGATGGGATGGGTAGCAATGTGGCTGGGTTCAGAGTGGCACATCTCTTTATCGTGACATGGGGTGCGAATAGTGTCATTTCATAACCAGTAAGACAAGCACTAGTTAAGTGCTGCGTCTGTGTTCTGTTCAATAGAATGTCCACAGCATGCGGTACCATTACTGTGAGATCTGAACCAAACACGAGCCCTGCCGATTGTCTTATGGAGACCGCAGCAGCGGCTGTAGCCCGCAGACAGCTCGGCAGCGCTCTTGCCACATTGTCGAGCATAGCAGAAAAGTAAGCACAAGGTCTCTGTTTCCCCCCAAAACATTGTGTTAGGACAGACAACGCGCAACCTTCCGCCTCATGTACATAAAGCACAAAAGGCTTCTGGTAATCAGGTGTTCCCAAAACAGGTACAGAACATAAAGCAGTTTTTAGTGACTCAAAAGCTTCCTGACATGCGGGGGACCAGGGTAGGGGTTCGCGAACCTCTTTAGTAGTCAGATACAGTAGGGGTTTTGTTAGTAAAGCATAATTGGGTATCCACTGGCGACAATACGAGGTTATGCCCAAAAACGCGCGCACCTCTCGCTGCGTGTTAGGTACAGCCATGTTAGTTATCGCTTTTATGCGCTCCGGTGTCAACCTCCTCCCCTCCTTTGAAAGGAGATGACCTAAGTAGGTTACCTCCGTTCGACAATATTGGAATTTAGGAAGGGACACTTTGTGGCCCTTGTGTGCCAAGTGATGTAACAATTTAACCGTAGCATCCCGACAGCCGTCCTCGGTGTCCGATGCAATGAGAATGTCGTCCACATATTGTAACAGAACATTGCCCGCAGGGAGTTCCAAATCATCCAATTGAGCCTTCAATGCCTGACTATAAATGCTGGGGCGCTCTGTATATCCTTGAGGAATTCTACTAAATCTAAAACTTCGGCCAGCCAATAAGAATCCGAAGAGATAACGGCTATCTTCGTGTACAGGAATACTGAAGAAAGCATTCTTCAGATCCAGGACAGACAAATATTTAGCCGATGGGGGAATCATTGTCAAAATCGTTGTAATGTCGGAGACCACTGGGTACTGGGGCTCAACCACCTTGTTAATGTGGCGTAAGTCAATCACAAATCTATAGACATCAGGCGTATCATCTTTGGCATCAGTTGACCGTCTTTTAAGAATCGGAAGAATAGGACTATTACACCTGCTAGAGTCCGTCTCCTCCACAACCAAATCAAATCAAATCCTGTATTAGCTGCAATAGGGCCTTTTCGCAGTCCCTGGATATCTTATATTGGGGTATTCTGGGCAATCGAGCTCCCACCTTAACCTTGATGGACACAGGGGCAATATCCATTTTTCCCACATCTGTATCGCTATTAGCCCATAAGCTCTCTGGGATCCCTTCAAATTCAGCCGGCAGATGCTCATCTTTGGAAAAACATTGCTGTGCACGCGCAACGGTAGGACCCAATGTGAGGTACACACCGTCCGGAGATCAATAAATGGTGGCATGCAATCTCTTCAGCAAGTCTAAACCCAACAAGTTTTCGCCACAATTGGAAGTCAACAGAAAAGGGGAATCTACAGTAAAAGGGCCAATCGTAAGAGCAAGTGGTTTAGAGATGGGGCTAATCACCGGAGTACCTGAGAACCCCACGGAGATATTATTCTTGCCAGACAGAGCCGCCCCTGGGACCTGAGAACGAGCCACTGAACTTTTCATAGCACCCGTATCTACCAAAAATTTCTGTTGGGACCCTGACAAATCTGCAGTCACATAGGGTCCTCGTTGATCGACATCCACAGAAACTGGTCCCTCGCTCTGTCCTACGCTGTCCTAGTTATGGGAGAATCCTGTCAAATCATCCATCGTATAGTCATCATTGTAATACTGTCCACCTTCCCTCTGAAAGTGTTGTCGATCCCTGTTTCCATCGAAACAATTTCATCCTTGTCTCCCTACACTATCAGACTGCCCATCGTGTCTTTGAAAATCACCTCGGCCTCGCCCTCTGCCTTGTCCAGCATTCGACTGAAACTCAGGACAATCTCCCCACCAGTGCCCCTCCTGCTTACATTTTTCACACTGATTCGGTCCCAATCTCTCTCTCTTATCACCCCTTCCGTAACCATTTCCCCCTCGTCCCGCCACCGCTGGTGAAGCACCTCTGCCCCGACCTTTGGACACCTGTTCAACAAAACCCTCATCTTCAAATCCTTGGCTTTCTTTTCTTGCTTGTCCTTACTCTCATTTTCTCTATGTTCGTAATACTGAGCCATGCTTAGAATGCCAGAGGGAGTGGACATCGTCCACGTACTCTCCGACGCCTGCAACCTCGCCGATATTTCCGGGAACAAGTTCATTACGAACCTGTTAACGAAAAGTCGTAACCCCCCATCTTGTGACATGTCCTGACTCCTCAAACCGAGTAAAAAAATCAGAGACAGCTTCATCCTTTTTCTGTCTACAGGCTGTCAACTTATCCCAGTCCACCTTCTTTGGGGGGATGAGAGAATGCATATACTTAATAATCCGCCCCGGCAAAGCTAAAATCTCTGCTTTCGGCTTCTCCCCTGGCTTTCGTTCCTTGTCCCAATACTGCAATTCCACCCATGTACCACCCAGTTCCTCCGTATGATCAGTGCCCTTCACCTGCCTCCACACATCCACCGGGACTAACAATCCAAAAAATAATTCAATGTCCGCTAAAGTCATCACAGTCGAGAATGCAGCTTCTGTCAATTCTTTATAATAGGCAGTCGGATTTTTTCTGGAATCAGGCAATTGAGCCTTCAAAGCTAACACCTCACTCCTTTTCCACGGCGTATATACCCACTGTTCTTGAAAATGGGCGTCTATACGAGCCCTAGTGACAACATTCGTTACTGGATCTATCACTTCGGGGGCTTTAGGGTGAAAAATAGGATGTACCTCACGCATTGGATGTATCCCAGGAAAATGGGGTGTACCTGCAGATGGTAATTCATTTCTATACTCTAACAGGGATCTTAAACTTCGCATCACCTCCCGTACCCCAGTGTTAGCCCTATAAGCTCCATTTTTTATGTCATGTAGAATTGCGGGCGCTGCTCCTCCATACCCCTGTTCCCATAGCGCTATCAACGTTGTCGACATGTGCCACAAAGCATGCTGTTGCATCAGAGGTTCGAAATCTTTCATTGTGGACCAAATGCCCTCAAACTAATAAATATTATTCCTGGCCCACTGACAAGCTTGATTAGCCACCACCGTTTTTTCATCTAAGCCAATTGTAGAGCGTGTAAGCAATTTTCGCACCTGGGAGAGCAACCCACTCCCCATACCTCTATTCGGTGTCAACAACCCCTGACTGGGAGTAGCGCTAGCAGAGACAGCCCGGAGTGCTGAGAGAAACTGGGAGGGAGCGGGTGAGCTTGCCGCGAGCAAAGAAACAAGGGGCGCTGGCAACGATGGGGAGACAGAAGACGACACACCAGACGGGTGTGGGGCACTTGCCCGTGGGTCTGACACCCCACCGGAAGAAGTCGGAACCGGCAACGTGGGATATAATGACTGCGGGGCATAAGGGGGAGGGGGCCGGGTACTCAAAACATCCTCCATCTCGTCCTGCTCATCCTCTCGCACTACATAACTTTTATTTTCCTGCAGCCTGAAAAGCCTATCTGCGCGCTCAATCCGCGGCTCATTCTCTTTCTTTGTATGCTCCCTCACTTTTTGTGCCATCGTCTGTGCCGCCCTCTTCTGGGCCACCTTCTCCTCCCTCAACTGACGTTCTCTGACTTCCTTCTGCCACATCCGTAATGAATCAAACATGCTCTGACGACTACGCCTTGCGAACAGTCTGTCTTGTAAATAGTCTAATTTTGCCACATCAAAAGAGCCTGTCAATGGCCACTGCAAATCCACATTGCCCTTGGTATATCTGTGCCACAAAGTACCAAACAGAATCGGAGTCAATCCATGTTTCACATACATATCGAAATTAGGGGAGCCCTCCACCGGGGCGGGTTTGCTTTCAGCCAATCTAGAGTCCGAGGCGCGGCAGCAGCAACCGAAACACCGCAACTTACTGAAACACGGCACCTTCTCACAAATTATCTTACATCTGTTCACTAATTTCCTACTACACAATCGCTCCTAACACATACACACATATATTGTATACATTAAAATTCAAAAACACACATACATTCTATAAATCAAAATCCTGCCAAACACTTTTTTTTTACCAAGATGGGACAAGGCCCGTCGACCAAGTCCTGGGGAACCCGGACCCTACCGCAGACTGAACAGTATACTAACTGTTCTGAGGCTAGAGGACACATCCGCCACTCGAGCGGCACTACGGATCGCTGCGCACTTTACCACAGGAGGCCCAGGACTCACACCTTCCAAATCGCCACCCTACGCGTTCGGATGAGGTCCGGGACCCACCGCAATTAGCCACGCCTCCACCACAGTGCCACCCGGTCGGATGACCGCAAACAGACATCCCCACACCTCCTGTTAAGTCTGTCAGAGCGCCACCCGCACTCTGAGTTACCCGGAGCACACTAGCCCCAGGAGCGCACCGGCTCCTCCAACCGTTAGAGACACCCCGGCCTCTCAGAGCTCCCCAGCTCCTTCAAACAACAGGCGGACCACTCACCTTCCGTATGCGGTACCGACCTCTACCGTTCTCCATCTCCGGCTGCCAGGACCAACACGGTCAGCTCCAAGATCTGCCTTCCGGACCCCGGCGTAGGATCCCGAACCGGGACCTCTCCCGATCACCAAGGTGGGGCAGCGCTACGAGAACCAAGCTCGGCATCAAAGTGGGTACCCAGACCCACCGTGCCGACCAGAGGGTCCCCGGTCTTCTGCTACCCGCTTACGGGTGAGAAAGATCCTAATCGCGGGGTTC
Source organism: Lissotriton vulgaris (assembly GCF_964263255.1). NCBI lineage: Eukaryota > Metazoa > Chordata > Amphibia > Caudata > Salamandridae > Lissotriton > Lissotriton vulgaris. Next base: position 1,907,814,976 of record NC_141694.1, read on the forward strand.
CTATTCGGGCGCCATCTGATAAGCGTGGCTCAAATCCACCCGAGTGACTTACCACACTCACCTATAGTTACTCAGTAAGAAGTCAGCCGGACAGTGGAGAAGAATAAACAAGGTATTTTATTAGGCCATAAACTCCCATATGAGAGGGCCCTGTCCGACCTCACCCCAAAGAGTGCGCTGAGAGGACTAACTCATATCATCACAGCAATACATTATAACATGGTACAGCGAAGCAAAACACGTCCCTTCTGGAAAAATACTGGACCCCAGAGAGAGGAACAATGGCATCATACAAGAGGCATCCGCACCTGCAAAGGCAACATTTGGATATCTCTGCCCAAGGCCGCGGAGCCGGGCCTCAGCGTCTCTGGTGCATGAGAACATTACTGATAAGGAACTTGTTAGTTTCGGCCACAGCTAGCTGAGAAACGAAAAACTGCTGCATTAGGGTTTTTCTTATTCCTACGGGAGGGGGGAGTGAGCGAGTGCGACTCGCAGACACAGAGGAATACTCAAAATGGAGGCACACAAGCTAAGCTAAAGAAACTAAATATCACCATACGTCGAAATGAATAATCACATGAAGAGTAAAAATAACGTAAAAGCATAACTATATACTTCATTAGTTAGACACATGATGCTAACTTGCATATGTAAATGTTAATGGGTGGGGCATCGGAAAATGAAACCTATCAGACGGATACCACAAAGGTTATGCATAACAACACAATGCATAATATTAGATCTGTACAAGCTGCGGACGATCTGCTGATGTCCATGGGGATAGGAAAAGATAAAGACAAGAATAAGGGGGCGTCAAGCTAAAAGGCAAAATGCTTAAGGAGAGCACTATGCATTGAGAAAAGCTTAATAAATACTAGAGTTGGAAAGAATTTAAAAAAAGCTATAAGAAGCTATTAGAAGCATAGTAATAGTGAAATAGGAATAAAGGAAGTTATTATTTTAGAATGAATGGTATAATCGTCATGTTACACATTTATATCTATGTCTTTGCTTTTTTATGTGGTTTTTCTTCTCTTTGCACGGATAAGGTTTGGGTGTAGATAGGACGGTGTAGGAGAGTAGGGTCTGCTATCCTATGGTCACCCCAAATTTTTGCTTTTTGCTTCACTGGTTTATGACTTAATGTGGCTGTGGGCCTGCTAATCAGACCCACAGCCAGCTGTTCTCTCTCTAAATTATTGCCAATGCCCTCTAGGTGCATTACGAATTGGAACTGGTTCACCTTATGAGCCCCTGTAGCAGTGTACCATAGGTACCCAGGGCATACGTGCATCCAAGGCCTACCAGGGGCTGCAGCATGTATTGTGCCACCCCTGGCCTGGCCTCCATATTTGACACAACTGGCTGATCACTCAGCTGGGGTAAGTTGGTGTAATCGCCTCTTACTTAGATATAGTATCCCTATATCTAACCTTAAACTGGACACATATGTTCCTATCAGTCACTCCTATAGAAGGCCTCATCAATCCTGGAGGCAGAGTGCGTGGAAATATGTGAGATGGTGCTCTAGCATGAGCTGAGCCTGTCTGCAGCTGTCGGGAACCACTCCCTAATCCGGTCCGGGATATTGCCATACCATATACTCTTAAGTGCATTATAATCCTCGCGGTTATATGCTATCTTTGGTTTGGCTTTATCAAAACATGTCGAGTAAGGTGTCATACGAATTGGAATACTATCTCCTCAACAGTTCTGTCGACGGGGATAGCATTCCACCCTTCTAGAGGGACACGACATGTGTGTAGCCTTAACCCCGGTTAAAGTTAACCAGAGCCTCAGCATCACAAAATGGATGCTGCCACCACAGACACAAGTCTGGCCTCCTGCTGCTTGGAGTCCTTCCAGCGAGGAGGGCCTGGACAAAGGGTTTCCTGCCTTGGGAGGTGCGAGCACCAGCCCAGACAGGGTTTTGTGTATTGGGTAGGACAGGGCTGAATAGATTGAGACATGCCCGGGGCACACAAGGTGTCCCCGTGCATAAGCCAGTCCAAACCGGTCCTGGGACTTTCCAGACCCAGGCCTGGCGAGGAGCTGGACAAAGGAAAGGGGGTGTAACCGCCCCCCTTCCTGGTTCCTCCCAGAGGAGGGACCTAGTAGGTGATCCTCCCCTCAGATTGGGAATAAGAGTGGGAGCAGTGCCATTGCACATCAGATCATCCTGAATCAACTTTACATGAAGAAGACTGGACTTCGACATTCTGCTGCTCAGAAGACTGAAGCGAATCTCCCTTGTGGCCTAGGAGTGGCCACCCTGTGAAAGCAGGTACCAACCAGCAAATCGACGTCTGCTTTGCCGCCGCCTCCCGCCCGAGCCCGAGCCCAGAGCCTGACAAGACCCAGACCCCCAGACTTCTCCAAGCCCGATCCACAGTCCCTGCAAAGAAGGGACCCGTGGAGGCATCGAGAGATGTGGGACCGGCCATCTTGAAAGACACCTGAAGAGCTGACTGCACAGCACCAGAGGCATCCTCGACGTTGTGCTTTGGGGCCTGAGAACCCCCACCACCGAGCAGCCCTTGCACCGAAGATCAGCCCCCCAGCATCTCCACGATCTGCGTGGGGCCCTTTTGCACTATGCCACTCGACGCTCCATCCCGGCCACTAGCCACGCGGCCAGCGGCCATCTTGGCGATGAAACCGACAAACTACACTGCGGGTCTGGTTGCTCCAGAATTGCCCTCGCTCCTGTAAAAAGGGGCACCCGCTCTGACCTTGCTGGTCCGAGTAACAAGCATCTTTTGATTCCTGCGTGGCTTGCATTAGCCAAGGCCTGTTTGCTCCGATCAAGCTGCCGACACCGCCAACAGCAAGAAGCCTGCGTGGGACAGCTCGTGACCGACTCCTGGACGTCCTCAACCCCCGGTGTCCACGTGGCTGCAGAGAGAAGCTACACCTCAACGCCTGTTTGCACCCGACATCGCCTGGTTCCAATCTGGTTCCACGGTAGTCACTGGCTAGTGACTTTGAACATTGTCCCCTCTGCTTTCAGGTCTTCACATCTTCAGATCCACCCTTGGATCCACCGGAACTCTTCACATCGAGCCGCCTGCAGCATCTTCAGCTCCAAGCACCATCGACCAGCATGACGAAACCCGACACTACTTCGACCCTGTGCACCCGCTTCCTGTGGGTGAGGTAACTCAGCTCCGCCGGTGTTCCTACACTGGTACACATCTCTAGGGCCTGTGTCTCAAGTTTCAGCTTTCTAGGTCACTCGAAAGGTTCCTAACTAACTAACTTTGTACTTTTTACGCACCATAGACTTTACATTGGAAAGTGCGTGCACTTTGAACACTGCACCCGAGTCCCGCGGGCCTTTCCCGACTTAGTCACTGCTAGTCTCGAATAGCTCCAGTGATTCCCAAGGCCCTAGGCCTGTTCCCTTTCCGATTGGTATCTCTTATACCACTTATTTAGTATATGGTTTAGGTGGCCCCTAGGGCTCATCCATATTGTGCAACTTTTGTGTATTTTAAACTGTCTTGTGTTTAACGCTTGTGCTTCTGTGCTCATAAAGAGTCCAGGGGATATTTTGTGTTTAATAAATCTAAATATATTTTCAATATATATATCTGTGTGGTGTCCCTTTCATTTGGTATTCAAGGGGTTGTGTATGGTATTACAGCTGGCTTCACATGTCTTTCAGAGTTTAGCCTAAGACTGCTTTGTCCATATTAACACTAGGATAACTGGTCTACAAGGTTGAATTACACCCAATCATCATAAGGGTTGCTTGGCATGGTACAAAGTGATCACTAGAATTAGTGAGCATTATATACCAGGCCAACTTCTCACATTGGTGAGCAGCGGATTGGGATCTGAGCTTGCTGTTGTTTTACCATTGCAATCTTTGAGATTATCATTTGAAAGATCACACAGGTACCTGTTAGGTACATATAAAACAAGACTAGTATACTTAAGTTCTACGAACTTAGTTGTTGTAGAGGAAAGGGAGTAGCACACCCTGACTACAACTACTAGATAGGTTTAGTAGGTAAACACCAGTGTAGGTAGATTGCAACATATCCACCCAAACTAGAGCAATGGCTGGAGCAGAGGGGTCCAGTGGACTTACTCCTGTTGAGAGTGACCCTCCAAGGGCGCCATCCAACTTTGCTATTTTTTCCTTTAAGGAATTAAGACAGCTTTGTGTCTTAAGGGGTCTGAAGACAGGGCCTTCCCCTACTACAGACCACCTCAGAGAGATCTTAGACCAGTCTGAGACTCTAAAGACCTCTAAGGCAGACCCCAAAGGGAATGCTGAAGGAGGCCCTCCTACAGAGGAGGACACTGCAGAGAACCCTGGGGCATATTATCAAGGGGGTTTATCTCCGCTTTTTTGGCTTTAAAAGCCAAGAAAGCGGAGATAAAATTATCTCCCTATTACCAAGCTGTCGCTAACACCAGTTAGCGACAGCTAGTAGGAGATAGCGACCATCTTGGGCCCCACTTTGCATGTCAGTGATATTTATCACTAATGAGATGCAAAGTGGGCGTGCCAAGATGTTAGAGACTGAAAACAGTCGCTAACATCGCTATCTCCTATTACCAACTTTTGGAGATATTCGCGCTAAGCGGGAATATCTCCAAAAGCTAACACCTGCCCTGAGCAGTTCTTAGCCATGTTATCCAATGGGAGGTGGATAACATGGCTAAGAGCATTTGCTCGATAATGCATGAATATCGCTGACTTTTCAGCGATATTCATGCATTTCGGACGTTTTTTATCGCATTTGCGATAAACCTTGTTAATAGCAAGGTTTATCTGCGATAAAAATCGCCGATGTGTGGCGATAATTTTTGTCTCTAAACAAGTTAGAGACAAAAATTATCGCTAGTTGTTGGTAATATGCCCCCCTGTCCCTATCATCCTAGTAGATGAGGAAGTTCCCATCACTGGAGCTCCTCAGGTAGATGTAGAGGAGGAAGAGGAAGAAGAGACACCAGGGGAAAGCAGTGAGTCAGATGATGACAGAAATAGTCAGGTGCTGGTCAGTAGGCTGAACCAGGCTAACTTAAGCCTATTTGGGACTGAATCTGGGAACAACCCATTCAGACCCCCAGGTGGACTTAACCAGAGACCTAGGAGGAGGAGGACTCACTCAGGTGACTTTGACAACTCCCATGTCTCTAGAGGCTCTCATGGTCACTCCAGAAGGGAGCTGACTAGCCCTCAGAGAAGGGAACATGAGGCCAAAATGAGAGAGGCTGAATTGAGGATCCAGAGACAAGAGTTAGAGGTTGCCCTGGCCCAAGAGAAACTTGCTAGAGCAAGACAGCCTAGAGAGAGTGGGGTAATAGAACCCCACTGGTGGCAGCAATATCCACAAGGATAAAGACAGGTCTTTTGATAACAGAAACCTGAGTAAGAGTGTGCCCCCCTACAAAGCTGGGGATGATATCCACAAATGGATAACTGCAATGGAGAGAGCCTGCAGAGTACAGCAGATCCCTCAGGAGCAGTGGGCAGCAATCTTGTGGTTCTCCTTTGAAGGTAGAGGCCGAGACAGACTCCTCACAGTTAGTGATGGGGATTCTAGAAACTACCTGGTCCTGAAGAGTGCTCTGATTGATGGGTTAGGCTTAATCACTGAACAGTACAGGTTAATGTTCAGAGATACCCAGAAGACACAGACTCAGGACTGGTCTGAATTTGTTGAGTGTGCCACTAAGGCTCTGGAGGGATGGTTGCTGGGAAGCAAGGTTACAGACTATGAAGGATTGTATAATTTGCTGATGAGAGAACAAATTTTAAATAATTGTCAGAACCAGCAGTTGCATCAACATTTGGTTGACTCAGATTTGACCTCTCCCCAAGAATTGGTAAAGAGGGCAGATAAATGGGTAAGAACCAGAGTTAAGCAAAAGAACCAGAACCAGAACCAAGGGGGTGACCAGAAGAAAACAGACCAGAAGGGTGGGGAGCAGAAAGCTAAAGACCAGAAGTCTTCAACTGGGCCCCAAACTGAAACAGAGGGTGGGTCCCAAACTTCCAAGAAAAAGAAGAAAGAAGGTCAGAAGAAACCCTGGTGTAAAACTTGTAAAAACACCTCTCACTGGACAAGTGAGTGTAAAAAGGGTGGAGCCCCCAGCACTGCAGCCCCTAAGGCAACTGCACCCACTAGTACAGCTAGCAGTGCTGGTCCTCAAACCAAGGGGGTAGTGGGTATCACTTTGGGAACTGAAGGAGATTCTGACCTAGTCAGAACCCTTACACAGGCTGTTCTGATTTGTGAAGGGGACATAGATTTGACCCCTGACATAAGTCCCAGTAACCTGGGCAAATACAGACAGACACCTTTAATAAATGACAAAGTGGCTCAAGCTTACAGGGACACATGTGCCAGTGTCACTATGGTAACACCTAACTTTGTGGACCCTGGTCAATACATGCCAGGTGATAATTACCTGGTGACCAACGCCAGCAATGTCACCACTACACATAGTGTGGCAATTGTTAACTTTTCCTGGGGAGGGGTAACTGGCCTAAAAAGAGTTGTGGTTAGTGCTGATCTCCCAGTTGAATGTTTGTTGGGCAATGACCTGGATAGCTCTCTATGGTCAGAAGTTGAGTACAGGACTCATGCAGAGATGTTAGGGATATCATCACATGTCCTTGCTGTGACCAGGTCACAGGCCAAAAAGTGCGTCTCTCAACCTCAGGTCTTGGATCCTGGAACAATGGACCAAGGACCTTCCAAGAAGAAGAACAGGAGGGTAAAGGCTGTGCCTTCCCAACTGCCTGCAAGTGAGGATCAGGCTTCACAGGAAACTGATCTTGAGACCCCTGAAGGAACTGTCGCTGAAGAACTTGAACCTGATCAGGTTGAGTTCCTGGGGACAGGGGGACCTTCTAGGGCAGACTTGGGGCAGGCTCAGTTAACCTGTCCTTCTCTTGAACCCCTCAGACAGCAGGCTGCTGCTGAGGCTGCTGGGAATGCGCAAGGTGCCCATAAAGTTTATTGGGATGAAGGACTCCTTTACACAGAGGGTAGAGACCCCAAGCCTGGTACAACCAGGAGGTTGGTTATACCTCTGCAATTTAGGGGTTTCCTTCTCACCTTGGCCCATGATATTCCGTTAGCAGGACACTTAGGCCAGAATAAGACCTGGGACAGGCTTGTCCCTCACTTTCACTGGCCTCACATGTCTGAAGACACCAAGGAGTTTTGTCGCTACTGTGAAACCTGCCAAGCCAGTGGCAAAGCAGGTGGAACAGCAAAGGCCCCCCTGATACCACTACCTGTGGTGGGGGTTCCCTTTGAAAGAGTGGGGATTGATATTGTAGGTCCAATGGATCCCCCTACAGCATCTGGGCACAGATTCATACTGGTGGTGGTGGACCATGCCACTAGGTACCCAGAGGCAATCCCACTTAGGACCACACCAGCTCCTGTTGTGGCCAGGGCCTTACTTGGAGTTTTCTCCAGAGTGGGGTTTCCTAAGGAGGTAATATCTGACAGAGGTGCCAACTTCATGTCAGGATATTTGACAGCTATGTGGAAGGAATGTGGTGTCAACTACAAGTTCACCACTCCTTACCATCCACAATGTAATGGGCTTGTTGAAAGATTTAACAAGACCCTAAGGGGCATGATCAAAGGATTACCTGAAAAGCTCAGGCGAAGATGGGATATCCTACTGCCCTGCCTTTTGTTTGCTTACAGAGAGGTCCCACAAAAGGGGGTTGGCTTCAGCCCCTTTGAGTTGTTATTTGGGCACCCTGTAAGAGGACCCCTGTGTCTGGTGAAGGAAGGATGGGAGTTACCTCTCAAAAAGCCTAAACAGGACATAGTGGACTATGCACTTGGTCTCCGCTCCAGGATGGCTGAGTACATGGAAAAGGCATCCAAAAACCTTGAGGCTAGCCAGGAATTACAGAAAGCCTGGCATGACCAAAAGGCTGTCTTTGTTGAGTTTCAGCCAGGACAGAAGGTATGGGTGTTGGAGCCAGTGGTCCCAGCAGCACTCCAAGACAAATGGTCTGGACCCCATACAATTCTGGAGAAGAAGGGAGAGGTTACCTACTTGGTGGACCTAGGAACTCCCAGGAGCCCCCACAGGGTGCTCCATGTCAACAGACTAAAAGCATATGTCAACAGGGAAGACATGGGCTTGCTCATGGCTACAGATGATGGACAGGAGGAAGAGAGTGACCCTCTCCCAGACCTGCTCACTCAGAACCCTGAGGATGGCTTAGTTGATGGTGTGGCCTTAGATGGCAGCCTCACTGAACACCAGCAACATGACTGTAGACAAGTTCTGCAGGCATACAGGCATATGTTCTCATTGACACCCAGTCAGACTAACTGGTGTACCCATGTGGTGGACACTGGTGACAGTCTTCCTGTAAAGAGCAAGATTTACAGACAACCTGACCACGTCAGAGACTGTATAAAGACTGAGGTGCAAAAGATGCTGGAATTAGGTGTCATTGAGCCTTCAGAGAGCCCCTGGGCTAGCCCAGTGGTTCTGGTCCCCAAACCTCACACCAAAGATGGCAAGAGAGAGATGAGGTTCTGTGTGGATTACAGAGGACTCAATGCTGTCACCAGGACAGATGCACACCCTATTCCAAGGGCAGATGAGCTCATTGACAAGTTGGCTTCTGCCAAATATTTGAGCACATTTGACTTGACAGCTGGCTACTGGCAAATCAGGTTAGCTGAGGAGTCTAAAGCCAAGACAGCATTTTCTACCCCTAGTGGGCATTATCAATTTGTGGTAATGCCCTTTGGTTTGAAAAATGCACCTGCCACCTTCCAAAGGTTGGTGAATCAAGTCCTTACTGGGTTGGATGACTTTTGCGCAGCATATCTGGACGATATTGCTGTCTCTAACTCCACCTGGGAGGATCACCTGGTCCACCTGAAGGAAGTGATTGAGGCTCTGCAAAAGGCAGGCCTCACTATCAAGGCAACAAAGTGCCAGATAGGGCAGAGTAAGGTTGTATACCTGGGCCACCTTGTAGGTGGAGGCCAAGTTCAACCACTGGAGAGTAAGATCCAGACCATAAAGGACTGGTCCCCTCCAACTACCCAGACTCAGGTCAGAGCTTTCTTGGGCCTGACTGGGTACTACAGGAAGTTTGTTAAGAACTATGGGTCCATTGTGACTCCTCTTAATGATCTGACATCCAAGAAGATGCCCAAAAAGGTTCAGTGGACAGTAAACTGTCAAAAGGCATTTGATGACCTGAAGAAGGCCATGTGCTCTGCACCTATCCTGAAGAGTCCTGACTACTCAAGAGAGTTCATTGTCCAAACAGATGCTTCTGAGTTGGGAGTGGGAGTAGTGCTTTCACAGCTTAATGTAGATGGCCAGGACCAGCCCATTGCTTTTATTAGCAGAAGGCTGACCCCCAGAGAGAAACGTTGGTCAGCTATTGAGAGGGAGGCCTTTGCTGTGGCGTGGGCCCTGAAGAAGTTGAGACCATACTTATTTGGCACTCACTTCAAGATTCAGACCGACCATAAGCCCCTCTTATGGCTTAATCAGATGAAGGGTGAAAACCCCAAACTACTCAGGTGGTCCATTTCCCTACAGGGGATGGACTTTACAGTGGAGCACCGCCCAGGGACTGACCATGGCAATGCAGATGGTCTCTCCAGGTACTTCCACTTAGAACATGAAGACACAACTGGTCAAGGTTAGTCTAATGTCCCTGCGTTGGGGGGGGGGGGGTTGTGTAGGAGAGTAGGGTCTGCTATCCTATGGTCACCTCAAATTTTTGCTTTTTGCTTCACTGGTTTATGACTTAATGTGGCTGTGGGCCTGCTAATCAGACCCACAGCCTGCTGTTCTCTCTCTAAATTATTGCCAATGCACTCTAGGTGCATTACAAAGTGGAACTGGTTCACCTTATGAGCCCCTGTAGCAGTGTACCATAGGTACCCAGGGCATAGGTGCATCCAAGGCCTACCAGGGGCTGCAGCATGTATTTGCCACCCCTGGCCTGGCCTCCATATTTGACACAACTGGCTGATCACTCAGCTGGGGTAAGTTGGTGTAATCACCTCTTACTTAGATATAGTATCCCTATATCTAACCTTAAACTGGACACATATGTTCCCAACAGTCACTCCTATAGAAGGCCTCATCAATCCGGGAGGCAGAGTGCGTGGAAATATGTGAGATGGTGCTCTAGCATGAGCTGAGCCTGTCTGCAGCTGTCGGGAACCACTCCCTAAGCTGTTCCGGGATATTGCCATACCATATACTCTTAAGTGCATTATAATCCTCGCGGTTATATGCTATCTTTGGTTTGGCTTTATCAAAACATGTCGAGTAAGGTGTCATACGAATTGGAATACTATCCCCTCGACAGTTCTGTCGACGGGGATAGCATTCCACCCTTCTAGAGGGACACGACATGTGTGTAGCCTTAACCCCGGTTAAAGTTAACCAGAGCCTCAGCATCACAAAATGGATGCTGCCACCACAGACACAAGTCTGGCCTCCTGCTGCTGAGAGTCCTTCCAGCGAGGAGGGCCTGGACAAAGGGTTTCCTGCCTTGGGAGGTGCGAGCACCAGCCCAGACAGGGTTTTGTGTATTGGGTAGGACAGGGCTGAATAGATTGAGACATGCCCGGGGCACACAAGGTGTCCCCGTGCATAAGCCAGTCCAAACCGGTCCTGGGACTTTCCAGACCCAGGCCTGGCGAGGAGCTGGGCAAAGGAAAGGGGGTGTAACCGCCCCCCTTCCTGGTTCCTCCCAGAGGAGGGACCTAGTAGGTGATCCTCCCCTCAGATTGGGAATAAGAGTGGGAGCAGTGCCATTGCACATCAGATCATCCTGAATCAACTTTACACGAAGAAGAAGACTGGACTTCGACATTCTGCTGCTCAGAAGACTGAAGAGAATCTCCCTTGTGGCCTAGGAGTGGCCACCCTGTGAAAGCAGGTACCAACCAGCGAATCGATGTCTGCTTTGCTGCCGCCTCCCGCCGGAGCCCGAGCCCAGAGCCTGACAAGACCCAGACCCCCAGACTTCTCCAAGCCCGATCCACAGTCCCTGCAAAGAAGGGACCCGTGGAGGCATCGAGAGACGTGGGACCGGCCATCTTGAAAGACACCCGAAGAGCTGACTGCGCAGCACCAGAGGCATCCTCGACGTTGTGCTTTGGGGCCTGAGAACCCCCACCACCGAGCAGCCCTTGCACCGAAGATCAGCCCCCCAGCATCTCCACGATCTGCGTGGGGCCCTTTTGCACTGTGCCACTTGACGCGCCATCCCGGCCACTAGCCACGCGGCCAGCGGCCATCTTGGCGACGAAACCGACAAACTACACTGCGGGTCTGGTTGCTCCAGACTTGCCCTCGCTCCTGTAAAAAGGGGCACCCGCTCTGACCTTGCTGGTCCGAGTAACAAGCATCTTTTGATTCCTGCATGGATTGCATTAGCCAAGGCTTGTTTGCTCTGATCAAGTTGCCGACACCGCCAACAGCAAGAAGCCTGCGTGGGACAGCTCGTGACCGACTCCTGGACGTCCTCGACCCCCGGTGTCCACGTGGCTGCAGAGAGAAGCTACACCTCAACGCCTGTTTGCACCCGACATCGCCTGGTTCCAATCTGGTTCCACGGTAGTCACTGGCTAGTGACTTTGAACATTGTCCCCTCTGCTTTCAGGTCTTCACATCTTCAGATCCACCGGAACTCTTCACATCGAGTCACCTGCAGCATCTTCAGCTCCAAGCACCATCGACCAGCGTGACGAAACCCGACACTACTTCGACCCTGTGCACCCGCTTCCTGTGGGTGAGGTAACTCAGCTCCGCCGGTGTTTCTACACCGGTACACATCTCTAGGGCCTGTGTCTCAAGTTTCAGCTTTCTAGGTCACTCGGAAGGTTCCTAACTAACTAACTTTGTACTTTTTACGCACCATAGACTTTACATTGGAAAGTGCGTGCACTTTGAACACTGCACCCGAGTCCCGCTGGCCTTTCCCGACTTAGTCACTGCTAGTCTCGAATAGCTCCAGCGATTCCTAAGGCCCTAGGCCTGTTCCCTTTCCGATTGGTATCTCTTATACCACTTATTTAGTATATGGTTTAGGTGGCCCCTAGGGCTCATCCATATTGTGCAACTTTTGTGTATTTTAAACTGTCTTGTGTTTAACGCTTGTGCTTCTGTGCTCATAAAGAGTCCAGGGGTTATTTTGTGTTTAATAAATCTATATATATTTTCAATATATATATCTGTGTGGTGTCCCTTTCATTTGGTATTCAAGGGGGTTGTGTATGGTATTACAGCTGGCTTCACATGCCTTTCAGAATTTAGCCTAAGACTGCTTTGTCCACGTTACCACTAGGATAACTGGTCTACAAGGTTGAATTACAACCAATCATCATAAGGGTTGCTTGGCATGGTACAAAGTGATCACTAGAATTAGTGAGCATTATATACCAGGCCAACTTCTCACAGACGGGAACTCAGAAGGGGCACTATCTTCTGTATTTCTCCAGATAGATAGACCGAGGGTTTCCCATGGGGGGAGGGCGGGTTGTGTGGGGCACGGGGGTAGGGGGTGGCAAGGGAATTTTTTTTAAAAAGTCCTCGTTTTTGGCTCTGTTCCAGTTTATTGTTTTTGGAGAGTTATAAGTCTAAAGGTTAACAACAGTAGATATTGTGGGTGGTTTTTGGCCTTAGTCATTGGGGAGGAGGAAGATGTTCTTATGAATAAGTTAAAGGTTCTTTCTTGGAATATAAATGGCCTGCGTACCAGCCCTAGAAAGTCTAGGATAATGCAATACCTTCGCGACTCAGATGCTCAGGTTCTTGTTCTTCATGAGACCATTCTCACTGAGACAGAGATGCTCTCTGTTGTTAAAAAAAATAGGTGGGTCGACTTTTGTGTGTCTACAACACAATCTGTAAACACTAGAGGAGTTGTGATTATCTTTAAAAAGTCTTTAAAGGCAAGATTAATTGATAAACTGGTGGACCCAGGGGGTAGGTGGCTTATTGTATCTGTAGTTGTTGCGGGGGCTCCAGTTACTATAGTGGGTCATTATGGCCCAACCAAGACGACCCTTCGGTCTTGAGATCTGTGTTTTCCCACCTACTTTCCTTTCCGGAGCCAACTATCTTGGCCGGAGACTTTAATATAGTTTTAGATCCTAATTTGGATAAATCCCTGACTAATAGACCTATAACTCCCTCTAAAACTAGGGCTTTTCTACTTGACAAAATGAATGAGTTTGGCTATGTTGATGTATGGAGACTAAGATCTGGGCTTCAGCAAGGCATCTCATTCCGCAACTATAAATATCACCATCAGTCAAGAATAGATTACATCCTGATCAGCCAGCAATTAGTTAACTTGGTGCAAAACATCTCTCACCTACCTTTCCATCTATCAGATCACGCGGCCATCTGTTTAGAACTGGGAGGGTTTCCAAAAACCCCGTCGAGAATCTGGTCGTTTGACCGCTCATTACTCGCGGCTCCTGATGACATCATCTTTCTTAAAACTGAAGCACAACATTTTTTTGATAATAACATTGGGTCCGCTTCCCCAGGCTGTGTTTGGGATGCATTCAAAGCTTTTTTGAGAGGCCTGATAACCAACAAGGCCTCATATAAAAAAAAAACACTTTAATCGATTAATTAAAATCATAAAAGTTCATCGCATATCACAATACATTGCAAAATACATATGGGTGACAAAATATTATTAAAAGAAGCTGTCAAAATACAAATATATATCATATGTTATGTTAAAATACAATAAAATGTGAAAAAGGATCAAGTAATAGTCAATACAGGGCATCTAATGTTCTTCTTCCTTGCAGCAGCTACCAAAAAATTTGCAATGTTATAAATAACCCATGGGATGTCCAATAATTGCAAGTACATTAAGGCTGATTTTACCTGTAAAAACCCTTTTCCTCGTAACAGTGGCAGGATAAACTTTTTTCTACAGTCGGAATACAAGTCACAGAATAAAACAAAATGAGTGGTATCTTGGATTGAAATGTGATCACATTCACCGAGTGCTGCATCCTCCGGTTTATTCCAGCCTTGGTAGTTCCCCAATATAAGATGAATCAAGTTAAAACGGAACCTTATCAATAACCAGCGATGGAACGGCTTGGTTGCTAACTTAAGGTAAGGTTCAATAGATGGGGATGTGGTTAGAAGAAAATGAGCCCTTACCATGGGTTTTTTAAGCTCCTCGCTCTCACGTTCCTGCGCCATTAATGTCAAAAAATTTGTTTTTACCCAGCTAACATCAGCTTTAGTGACTGCCTCCGGGTTGACATACATTTCTGGCCGCCCTAGTTTGTGGAACGTTTCCTTAATATAGGAGAGCCAGGGAATGTCAGATTCTCTATCTAAAAGCATACAATCTTTTAAAATCAGACGTTTCATAATGAGTTCAGGGTTCAGCCATGTTTTAATCCAGCGCCGCTATAGCAATGCATTTAGCTTTATAGATTGCGAGGATTGCCTCACAAGGCTTGCCACCCAGTCGACGAGCAAAGCTTAATATAGCTTAATATAGCAGATGAAGACCTGCTTACTGTTGCGTTTGGCTAAAAATTAGGGGACCCATGACCCTCTGTCATCGAACAGGACTCCTAAATAAGTGAAAACCTTAACTTTAATGACTTCCAGCCCTTTACAATAGAATGTTCTAACTTTATTTTTTTGGGGTCCCATAGTAAGGACGTGCGATTTAACTATATTAACAACCAGGTCCAAAGAACTAATGAAGTCCCCAATGGAGTTCAAGAGTCTTTGTAGGCCTAGTGGGGTGTGTTATGTTATGTTATGTTATGTTAGCTACATTTATTTTGCGCGCAGCTGCTCCAGCGAAGGAGCGTCCTGGCGCATGGAAAAGGTGAACATAACACAACGCAGAAAAAAGTGAAAGTCAACATAAAAAGATTAAAACAGGTAGGTTTTCACGGCCCTGCGAAATGCTAGTAGATCCTCTAAAAGGCGGATTTCCAAAGGAAGAGAATTCCAGAGAGCCGCAGCTCTCACACGGAAGGAGCGCCTGCCCATCCGGCTAAGCCTGAAACGCGGGGTAACCGCAAGGGATTGCCCAAGAGATCTGAGGGAGCGAGTCGGGACATAAGGGGATAGGAGGTTATTGAGGATCTCAGGTGCCGATCCTTTTAAAATTTTAAAAGCAAGGCTGAGTACCTTAAAATGGATTCGGCTTTTCACTGGTAACCAGTGTAGGGACCGGAGAGTATTGGACGTGGGACAAGACCTCGGCAGGCCCACCACTGCTCTCGCAGCCTCGTTCTGGACGCGCTGCAGGCGGACGATCTCAGCTTGGTTAGCTCCCAGCAGGAGCGAGCTGGCGTAGTCCAGCCGGGAGATGATCGTCGCTTGGATGACCAACTGTCTCGTCGGGGCATCGAAAAATTTAAGCACCGGCCTCAGTCCGCGCAGAACACCAAAGCAGCATGCTGCCACTCTCTTAGTGTGGGTGGTGAAACATAAGGTGTGGTCGAGCCATACTCCCAGGTTTCTGAGCTCCATCACCGGTATGGGGGCAGGCCCGAGCTCCTGTGGCCACCAATTGTCCCCCCAGCAGTCCGTTCCTCTTTCCACGATCATCACCTCGGTTTTTTTCGCGTTCAGTTGGAGACAGTTGTTATTCATCCAGCTGGCCACCTCTCTCAGCCCATCTCAGAACCTGGGGGCATCCAGTTCGGCATCCCCGCCGATCGTGACCGCTAGCTGTGTCTCGTCGGCATATGAGACCATAGTAAGGCCCCACTGCCTGGCGACATCAGCCAGCGGCCGCACGTAGAGATTGAAAAGCGTGGGACTCAGCGAGGAGCCCTGGGGAACCCCCAGGTCCAACTGATGGAATTAGGACTGGAAAGGAGGGGTGGCAACGCAGAAGGAACGATCGCTGAGGAAGGAACGGAACCACTGCAGAGCGGGGCCACAAATGCCAATGTTCTCCAGGCGGTGTAGGAGGATGCGATGGGACACTGTGTCAAAGGCAGCGCTAAGATCTAATAAAATAAGCGCTGCCGTTTGACCTGCATCCAACACACTCCGCAGATGTTCCACCATTGCCAGAAGGGCGGTCTCCGTGCTGTGCCCAGCACGGAACCCATTCTGCGTAGGATCGAGGACATTGGCCAGGGCCAGATGCTCAGATAAGGCTAGGTTAACATGGGCCTCCATGACTTTGGCCGGCCAGGGAAGCAATGAGATCGGGCGATAGTTTTCTGGTTTTAGAGGATCCAAGGATGGTTTTTTCAGGATCGGGGAAACCACCACCTGCTTCCACTTGGCAGGAACAGTGCCTGAAGTCAGGGAAAGATTGATTAATGAACACACTACCGTGCGCCCCTGAAAAGACGGATCTCTGAAGAGAGCAGGTCTGAGTGGGTTCGCCGGGGAGCCGGACTTGACACGTTGTGCCAGCTTGACAAACCCATCCCAAGAGAGAGTAGGGAGAGAATGTAATACCGGGCGGCTGCAGAGGTCGTTCCGAGGAGAAAGTGGTAATGTCGTGCTGGGAAATGACAGATAGATGTTCTTAACTTTCTCCAAAAAGAAAGCAGCCAAAATCTCACACTGTGAGGTGGAACCATCCACAGGCGGAGCCGCTCTCTTAGCCATCAAGTCTTTTAAAGCTTTAAAGATGGTCTTCGAGGGGTTATGGCTATTACGGAATTCCATTGCGTAGAACGCCGCGCGGGCTCTACAAATAGCTTGATGTGTGCTAGTAACACGGCATCATCCGCGTATAGGAGAACCGGGATAGATTGGCTTCCCACACGCGGAGTGTCCACTGTGATACTGGAAAATTCTGGACCCTGCTGTTGTATGGTACCGAAGCTCTACACTCGTGTCAGAAAATATCATCGTACCATGTCGTATTTGGTATCGGCAGACCGTTAATGATTAAGACGTTATACCTGTGCATTTGCGTCATGACAGAGTGACGCATTCACCTTTAAATCACAGTTTTCATCTCGAACCCTCGGGTTCCATTTTGTGAGCGGCATCCATTTTGTGGTTGCCCTTACATAGTCAAAATGACCGAAACCGAATCCCATCTGAAAGGACAGTTACACCTTTTGACTCCTCTGTGACCTGGGCGAGCTGACTCCACTGCTCCAAGCCGAACCTGTTTGGGCAGCTCTCGTCCCAATGGCCGAGCGAGATTAGCATCAAGGCACAGCCTGTTATAAACCGTTCATCACATACCAGCTACGCTAATCTCACACACACCTGTCCCTGTTTCTTCTTTATGACTAGTTTTACAAGGAGGAGGTGCCCGATTTTATTAGGGGTTCATCTCTATCTGATGGAAGTTCTGGGCCTTGCTGGGTGATCCATCACGAACTGGACAAACTAAAGTATGAGTTTGCCATCATGCAGCTGCTTTCTCTTTGTATTGAAAATATGTATAAGGTTGGACTGTAAAAGAAAGAATTTTTGCCTGAAGCTTATATTTGTGTATAAAAAGAGAAGGCTGGTTCTGTAAAAACGAGCAGTCTCCTGAGAACATACATGCGCTCCACGCTGTTGTACTTCTAGGACACCTGTTACTGGTTGCAGCCAATAAACTCGATCCTTGACATCACCTAGAAGACTCTATGTTTCTGTGTACCAAAACAGGAAGAACTCCAGAGGTCTGTGGGTGTTTCCCTGACACCACCGGGTCCTAAAAACCCGGTACCTCAGTTGGCGCCCAACTCGGGGTGGTATCAAGCGGTGTCGGTCCAAGCCAGATGTTCGTGAGGAGCTTCGTGTGAAAATTCCAGAGGACGGCCAGCCACTTCAGCGACCCCTGTATGTCGATGTGGTTCCGAAGGTCTTTGCTGCGAGGTTCACCGCGTCCCGACGGCTACGAAGGACTGCTGCCCTGACTATCGCCCTGTTTTGGTCCCATCGATGCTTGGTAGAGCGAAACGATAGACGAGTCTTCTAGTGACGTCACCGATCATCGATACTTCAGTTAAGTATAAGTGGAGCGTCTCCCAGTCCTTAGTTTGGTTCTTAGTTTGATATCCTTTGAGATAGCTTTGATTTGGTACTTGCAAGCTCCAAAGCCGAAGGACTCGCGTATTCACGAGGAATATTGTAATCGATAATCCTTTGAAGTTTGAAGCTAGACTAGAGAGCGAAGATGCCTAGTTTTAGCAGACTTGGAAATTTGTTTTGTCTTGGTTTTAGTAGGGATTCCCGATTGAAGGACTCGTGTCCGGTTCCTCCGATTGGAACTCCCACTATGAGCTCTATGTGAAGCATGGCGTAGGCCCTATCACATACAATGAAGTCTGGGTCAGATACACCAGAAAAGATGGTGTTTTAAAATGGCCCCAATATGGTAGTTTCGACACAGAAATATTAGACAATCTAGAAGTGAAACTCTTCAAGAAGAAAGCCCGGCCGGCGATGTTTGACTCCTATCGCCTATGGCGCAAAGAAGCCAAACAGAAAGAAATGAAATTAGCAAAGAAGAATAAACAAGGTATGTCAATGGTACAAGCTGCCGTTGCATTTAGGGATAATGAGGAAGAGCAAGAAAGTGAAGAAACGCTTAGGAGCAAGAAGTTAGCGGTAGATAAGTGCTACCCAGTTTTACCACGTAAAGAACAAGAGTTGAAAGACAAAGTTGATCAAGACCCTTTAATGTCCCATCTATTGAGTTCACCACCCCCTTATGCACAGAATGCTACGGCACCCCTGCAACGCTTTGTTATACCACGCCCCACAGCACGAACGCCAGTTCCTCAACAAACACCAGCTCCTCTTCAGCTGGTTCCTACTCCTCCGGCGCAGCTCTCTCAAGGGCCGCCACCTTTGCTACCTACTCCTTTTGTTTTTTCGACAACTTTGCCTACTGCCCCGACTGTTCACCCTGATACACCTTCCGTGTCTGTCTCCACTTCTGCAACACCTTATCCAGTCTCTTCTCCTGTTCTTCCGTCAGCTACTCCTTCTGTTTGACAGAGAGTGACCGACACTGTTACTGGTCTTCTCTCACCTTTCTTTGGGTCGCCTAACACGACCCCTAGTACAGAACAGAGACAGTTGCGAAGTCAACTGCCGGACCGTCGAGAGAGAGAATTACTGGATCGCTTAGCGCGTAAATGGGTTCTCGACACTGCAAAATATGATGTACAGTCTGTCATGGAGGTCTTCCGACAGTGGGAAGCACCGAAGCAGAGATACGTTTTTGAGCAAATGTGTAAATTCCTCTGGGAAGATTTCGAGGGAAACGATCTAGAATGCCATCCACCTGAGTTGTGTTGCGTGCGGTTCAAGTTTTCAGAAGGTATGATTGTAGGTCCCGATGTTGAAAGAGCATTTGAGGTATTGTTGTCGTATCGGAGTAGAGGGGCGACTTCTCAACATGAGACACCTGGTAGGAAAAAGGCGCGACAGTACCCCATGAGAGAGGTTCCTCCAATTTGGAGGGAAGGTGACGCAAACGCTAATGCAGTCATTCCGCCGCATTTTCAGCGTGTATGGGTACATGTTCCGTGGAAAAGATCTGAGGTTCTAGCGCTGAAACAGTCGTTGCCTGATCCACGCAAAAATCCTGCAGGGTATTATAAGGAGTTGTCAAAGAATGCAAGTTCCTGTATCATGAATCTAGCGGATGTAGACATGTTGTTTGGGAATGTTGTTCCACAGCCTTTATGGGGGAAAATTCGTCATACAGATCATGATCAAGAATTAGGTGACACCTGGGTTAATATTGCTGCTGCTGATTCTAGACAAGTTGGTGGCGCTAAACCTGAGCCCTTGGTAGCAGAACTTCCTGGTAGGATTATTGCATATATGAAGACTCTAATGCCCGTACTACGTGTGAATTGGGACAAATTGTCAGCATGCAAACAGAAGAAGGATGAGACTGTGTCTGACTTCTTCACGTGGTTCGAGGAAACTTTCACCGATCATAGTGGTCAGGATATGTCTACGGAGGGTGGCCAGAGATTGTTTGTTGACAAGTTCGTACATAATCTACTCCCCGAATAATGTAATAAGTTGAAAAATTCGGAGAGTGCTTGGGCTGTTTCAACGTCAGCACAGATTTTAGCTACAGCCCAGTACTATGAAAATAGATGAAAAGACGAGCTAGAGAAGGCAGATAAAAAGACCAAAGAGTTGAAAACTAAAGTCCTTCTACAGCATGCTTATCCGCCTCGTACTGCTAGTCAGAACGATTATCAGCAACCCCAACAGTATTCGAGGAACTCGCAAAGAAACAAGCTTTCTCAACAGCGTCTATCCGAATCAATGTGCGTACTGCAAAGAACAGGGTAATTTCAAGAATAATTGTCCGGTTTTGTTGCATCGCATGAGTAGTGTTTCTGGTGCGAGAGGTCGAGGTGTTCAACAAGCTCCTAGAGGTAGGGGCCGTGGAAATTTCTCCCAGAACGCTCGTACCTTTCCGCCTCAGAACTCTATGAACAGCTTTGACCAACAAAACAATGCGTCTTCTAGGACAGCTCAGTACTATACTGATGACTACTATGCAGAAAATGAGAATGAGGGTAATGATTGCTAGGACAGCCATGGACAAAGAGAGCGAGTTGTTTCAGTTCCAGTAGATCAGAATGGACCATATGTTGAGGTGATTACATCAGGTGTGTCAGAGCCTTTTCTGTTGGATACTGGTGCTACAAAGAGTTCTATGATGCACTCGAAGCTCCCTGGCGCACCTTTGTCTGGCGAAATGAATGTTTCTGTAGGTTTTTCTGGCGCCCCGGTTAGGAACCCGATTTCATGTCCTGTCTGTTGGTCCTTGTAATTCGAAGCACTCCTTATTCTGACAACAGGTTGTGGTGAAAACTTGTTGGGATTAGACTTGTTAAAAAGATTGTATGCGACTCTGTACTGTTCTCCTTTGGGAGTACAACTTACCCTAGGTGAGAATGTGGTTTCTCCAATGTATTTGTCAAGAGAAATGATTCCAGCAGAATTACCTTCGATCCCAGCTACACTTTGGGCTACTGGATCCAATGATGTGGGTCTTTTGGAAATAGCGCCATATGTCATAACATTAAAGGCCAATGTTAGGTTGCCACGAATTCCCCAATACAAAATTTCTAGTGAAGATGAAAAAGCGTTGTTAGCAATCATCTATGATTTGGTTGAAAAGGATGTGGTTGAAGAGACAAGAGGCAACTTTTGCAATAGTCCTGTTTTACCTGTTTTGAAGCGAACTGATCCCTCACAGTCACCCGTGTACAGATTTGTGATTGATCTTAGAGAGGTCAACAAAATAGTCGTACCGCAATTTCCAGTTGTTCCTGACATTACTGCCCTATTAACGATGATTCCAGCCTCTGCAACTTGGTTTTCGGTGATTGACTTGAAGAATGCTTTCTTTAGCATCCCCATTGCTGAGGAGGGTAGGGATATTTTTGGCTTCAGTTTAGGAGGACGAAGCTTCCACTTTAAACGCGCTCCCCAGGGCTACTGTGAAAGTCCATCAATATATAGCCAAGCTCTTAAAACACAGCTTGATATGATTGTTTTACCTGAAGGTGCTAAACTCATTCAATATGTTGATGACTTGCTCATTGCTGCAGATTGTGAGGAAATTTGCAAAGAAGCCACGTTGTCATTGTTGCGTCATTTGTGTGATCAGCACCACAAAGTGTCCCTGTCTAAGCTACAATATGGTCGACAAGATGTAACCTATTTAGGTCACATCTTATCGAAGGAGGGAAGGAAACTGACCCCAGAAAGAATTCAGGCAATAGCGAAATTAAGTGTGCCAAGAACACAGAGAGAAGTGCGTGCTTTCTTGGGTATTACATCGTACTGTAGACAGTGGATTCCAAATTTTTCTTTAATGGTCAAACCATTGGTGGCATTAACGTGTAAAGATACACCTAATCCTGTGCCTTGGTCTGTAGAGTGTCAGAAAAGTTTTGCTGAATTGCGCGCAGCATTGTGTTCAGCTCCTGTGTTGGGTAACCCCGACTACAGTAAGCCTTTTACATTATATGTCCACAAGAAGGATGGATGTGCATTATCAGTCCTGACAAAGCCTTTTGGGGACAAACAGCGTCCATGCGCGTACTTTTCGGCGACTCTAGATCCGGTGGCTAAGGCACTGCCGAGTTGCTTGAGGGCCACTGCGGCAGCAGCTGTCTGTATTCGACAGTCTGCTGGACTGGTAATGGATAATACGCTTATTGTCATGGTCCCACATGCAGTAGACATCTTGCTAAACAGAACGAGGACACAGCATTTAACTAGTGCTCGATTGTCAAGTTATGAGCTAACTGCAGAAAAAAAGAGAGACCTGTGGTTTGTAGTAAGCTCAATAAGGTCAGGGATACTGACTAGGACAAAGCAATACTAGGGCAAGGCTAATTTCTAAAAGGTCCTAGAGTTATCATATCATGATGTGGTAGTAATGTAAATATCGAGCACTATCCATTTATGTACCTCCAAAAGATATTTAATAATCAAAATTAACAGGTACATTACAGGGATCCTAAATTCAGAAAAGGACCTAAGGCTATCCCCCCTAGATTCATTCTGAGAGAGAAGTCCGGTGGCTCCTCCGTTGTTCTTTACCTTGTACCGTGAATTGAAAACAGGTAACTTTTTTAAAGAACCAAATGAGACTGTACAAATAAAAGGTAGACTAAAGCATTCCTTTTTTAAAAAATATTTTATTAATTTCCCTCATCAAGGTACTTTGCAAATTGAAGGAATAGATGCTATACAGATATCCGGTCGTTTTTAGAAGTCTTCTAAATGGTTAAAAGAGAAACTTCGAAAATATCAGGTATTCACTCTCACTGTAATTTAGATAAATTTCTTCCTAAAAAGTGAGGATTTTGTCTTATCGCCATTGTCAAGTTTGAGATCTAAGGGAGGTCCTTATATAAGCACGTCTTTCTAGATAACAGGTAGAATATACTATAGGTCGAAATGTACACCAGAAAGGATAGTAAACACTGTATATGGATTATGTGTTGAATGAACATATATCTAAAATAATGTTTTTTAATTCCTAGATTAATGTTGAACTATCAAAGTGTCCTGAAGAAGGTGTAAACAATACAAACAAACACCGAAACGCAGCGTCGACCCTTGTACTTTGACTTTTTTAGATTTGTTTCACTTTTGTGAATATTTTATTGGATTTTATTTAGATTGTAACCCTGACAGGGAGGCATTTTAATAAATTGTGTTCATACTTTTTACTTTACTGGTGTGTTCGCTTACCTGTTAATTTTGATTATTAAATATCTTTTGGAGGTACATAAATGGATAGTGCTCGATATTTACATTACTACCACATCATGATATGATAACTCTAGGACCTTTTAGAAATTAGCCTTGCCCTAGTATTGCTTTGTCCTAGTCAGTATCCCTGACCTTATTGAGCTTACTACAAACCACAGGTCTCTCTTTTTTTCTGCAGTACTCTCCCCCTACCTGTGTCTAATAACCAGGGGAACCTTCCATATATTTTGTTGTTTATGTGCACAGCTTGTTAGCTGGGAAGGACAATACCACGAATATTGAATTATACATTATTACCAGCGGTGTTTCCTAAAATAAATAAATGGACACCCTAAAAACAAAAGGTTTTTCTGAAGAGGAATTTAACCAAATTATAAATGGTACCTCTAAAAATTATTCCTCAATATCTACAACAAATTGCGATGAGGAAAAATGGTGCGAACTTTGGAATAATAAAAAGAAATTGGTTAGAACCGAATTACATGCAGATTTTCTAATTGATTACTGCAAAAAGGGTATTATTCCTAAAGGCTTACAGGTAAAAAATTAACCTGGTATTTTCATACGCCACGCTATATTTATTGAGAATTGGACCCTCATCGCTAATCGATGTAGTAGGGATTGGATGTTGCTTATCATCGAAACAGCCACCTCTATATTGATTATTGAGAAAAAAGAAATTGTAGAACTTGAAAGTAAACTCCAAGGGAACACTGCCTTAGAAGACGCAAAGAAAAAACTTGAAGACATCCAAAAGGATGTCTCCAGCTATAAAGATTATCTCCTAAACAAAAAGTTAAATACATTTAGAAAAGATGTTGCCAATTATAACCTAGAGGTAGTATACCCTTACATCCAGAAATATTTCTTTGACAGACCGAGAGAAGAGCATTTTAATCGGAATCAATGGCAACAACCTAGAAGAGTCTACCCAAGAAAAAGAGTGACCTTTTCAGATTCCTCCTACACAAGTGCAGAATCTGACAATGAAACCAACCCAGATAACACTAATAGTGGCGAATCTTCCTCTAACCAGAGCTCCCTACCTTTTTTAGATCACCGACCCCAGAGAGGCAACCAAAATCGAGGGAGAGGCAGAGGGAGAGGGAATTTTTACCCTCAACCTCCACAGCAAAAGAGGCCATACATGAAGACCCGGAGTCAATCCAAATGGGATTAAACAACAAAAAAGCTGCAATCATTAACTTATCAAATATTATTTTGACTCAAGACGAGAGAGCAGTTTTAGAGAAAGGTTTAGGATACGCTATTACTACTAGACTAGACAAATTTAATCTTGAAAGAGATCTTCAAGGTTTCTTCAGGAAAGTCAGGCTACATGATTTCTTTAAAAACAAAGAACAGAAAGAACGGACAGAAAATAAATCAGGATTTAAATTAAAGTCAGACTGGACCCCCACAATTGGTATGGTTCATAAACAAGTCGACCTCTTTGAACAAGTAGTGGAGAGCAATATATCTGACTTACTAGGACAACCAATAGTAAGTAATCATGATCTCAGCAAAGCAGAAAACTTAGCACTTAGAGACCTTGAAAATAATAAAAATCTCACAGTAAAACCTGGAGATAAAGGTGGAAGCATCGTTCTGATGAACACTGAAGATTACAATAGAAGAATGATGCTCCTCCTAAATAACACCGAACATTATTGCAAATCCAATAGAAACGAGTGGAATGCACTAATCCTAAAAGTAAGCTCCCTATTAGATTTTGCCAAGGAAGACGAAATTATATGCGAAGATGAATTCAGATTTCTTAAAAACAAAGCTCCCATCATACCAGCACTGTATGGACTTCCAAAGGTCCACAAAAATGTATTGGACCCACCCATGCGGCCCATCGTTTCCAGTATCAATTCAGTAACAGAACCACTCAGTCAATATGTGGACAAATTTTTACAGCCTCTAGTAACTGTCCAACAAGCTTATATCAAAGATACTACTAGTATAATAGACAAAGTAGAAGGCCACCCTTATGATATCCAAAACCAATGGTTAGTAACGCTAGACATTGAGGCCCTCTACACCAACATCCCACAGGATGATACCATCAAGATGTTAGAGGGCCTTTTTAACAAAGAAACTGGAGATTTAAGCAGTCATGCAACATTTATAATTGAATGTGTGACGATTATCCTCAAAAATAACATCTTTCTGTTCAAAAATGATTTTTACAAACAGGTCAAAGGCACCAGCATGGGAGCCACCTGTGCACCCAGTCTGGCCTGTTTGTATGTAGCAGCTTTTGAGAACAAGCACATTTTTAACAACGCAGCCCGTACTTTGAAAACATCACATGTTGGTCGAGGTTTATTGATGATATTTTTTTTATCTGGACCGGAACCATTGAAGACCTCACCGACTTCATTAGCTGGCTAAACCTTGGAGATTTGAATCTACATTTCACTTCCAAATACAATAAAATGAGTATCGAATTTTTAGATATTAGTATTAAAGTAAATAATGGCACTTTAGCAGTGGAACTTTACACAAAACCATCTGATCGAAACACCCTATTGCACTACAATAGCAACCACCCTAGGAGCCAAAAGGACAACATCCCTTTCGGTCAGTACTTAAGAATAAGACGAAACTGCACAGACATCAGAGATTTCAACAAACATGCTGATGTTCTATCACAAAAACTAAAAGAAAGAGGATACCCTAAACATTTAATTAGAAAAGCATATAAACGTGCCAAATATTACGACAGAGAATCTTTATTTTCAAAAGAACAAAAACGGACAGAAACTTCCGATAATAGACTGATATTTGTCACAAACTTTAGTACAGCCAGTAACAAAGTGAAGAATATAATTAACAGAAATTGGTCACTCGTAAAGAACAACAACGGTGAAAAACTTCCTAAGCCAATGTTCAGCTTCCGCAGAAACAGAACAGCGAGGAACTGCTTAGTCCATACTTTCAGGGATGAAAAAACCGAAAGCCAACAAACTATTGACAAAAGGCCTTTACCCGTTGGTAATTTTTGTTGCAATATGTGTACAAACTGTGCAACATTAATGAAAGTGGACATTATTGAGCACAATGGTATCAGACATAGAATAAAAAACTTCATCAATTGTAAAACCAAAAATCTAGTCTACATGATACTTTGCCCTTGCAATAAAGCCTACATTGGTGAAACCTCTAGAGAAATCAAAACTAGGGTCACAGAACATAAATCAGCCATTAGAACAAAAAAGAAAACAGCGCCCCTTGTGGAACATTGGTTGTCCCACAATCATCAAATTGAAGACCTGAAATGGTGTAGCATAGAGGTAATGCAGCAAACCCTTAGAGGGGGTGATATACAGACTAAGAGGAAAAGAAGGGAACAATTTTTTATGTCCCTCTTCAATACTTTTAGGACAGGGCTGAATAATAAAGAGGAATGGGAAAGACTGATCCTATAGGAAATATACAGAATTAGATTTAACAACCTGTAATAAAGCATTACAAGCATATGCAATTAATTTCTGTTGCCGATAACTAAATACAGAGCAGCCTTAGTCTTACAACTAATGTTATTAGACACCCTAGGATGTGACTGTAAGATACCAAGGAACGTTAGGTCCATCTGTGTTCATAGAGCTGTTATTTTCCTGGACCTGTTAGGCCCCAATAGAACTATATGCAGTACTGAATATCATTAGGCCAGTTATGTTTAACCGCGTAAAAAAGTTTAACTGTGGGATCAATAGAAAAGTATATGATTACATATGTGGTACAAATATTGATGTTTATGAAGCCTTGTTAATATGATGTTCACGAAGTTATGTTATTAGATTCCTTTGGAATATTGAATACTATAAGACCAGCCAAGTTAATCGCCCAAAAATCACTACTAAGCAGGAAAGAGAATAGTAGATGATACTATGTGGGGTGTATAAACAAATGTCTGTTCTATCGCACAATGTCTTAACCTTACCATCAAAGGAATATGTTCTGTGAAAAGTCTATGGTAACTAGACAGATTGATCATAACATGTGGAATAAAAAATGTATGGTTTAACCTTACCATTTAAAGTAAGATGTTTCATGAGAAGTCTATGTTAACTATGCAGATACACAGTCTGTCTTGAAAATGGGGGGCTCTATATACTGTATACGTCAACTCTGTGACATGTTCAACATGACCTATACCAACAAGATAGAATATCGATATGTTAAGTAATAAACGAACTCTCCCCAACTCAAAATGGCCGCCATCTTCGGCAATAAGATCGAGTTAAATATAAATAAGGTAAAGTGTCCAATACATACAAAGTAGGACAGCGCCTGTTAAGAATAACCGCTATTGGCTGTTTTTATAATTTAATAAATTTATTTACCCATATAAATGGTATAAAAAATACTAAGAACAGTAACATAACCCGTCCCGGAGTTACGACTTCCGGTTCACGGAACCTGAGATGCAAGGTAATCCATCCATTCTAAACGGACTTGTTTTTGCCCGATGTAGGTATGAATTCCCCCAAAGTTGAGGAACGAATAAGAGCAAAAAATACAGAATCGGGAATATATACTTTTTAAACATATCAGTAAATCTGTCTACTTCCGGGTTAAAGAGGGAAGAGGCAGCATTTAAACAGACCTCGCGTTCCGGTAATCACTTATCCGGATGACGCGCAACACGGAGGAGCAGGGAGGCCGACCACAAGCTACCAGGTATGCGAACTAGAGTATGCAGGAATTAGGCTTGAATTATTAATGATAAAAGTCCCTTTAGTCACAAAACGCTGCCCGTGTTGCTAAAATTGTAAAAAGAAATAGGCTATAACTAAACTGTGCCTTACTCGAATCAGCAAGATCAACAGCAACAGTGCAAGCCCCTATATTTATAAAAAGGGCGATCACAAAAATATTGTTAAGACTAAACATAGAGAGATATGTTAGACATAACATTAACATTAGTAAGATATATGTCCCTTAAGTTTAAGCCAAATATCTGACAATATATTTGGAGAAAACAGCATAAGATGCTCTTTTAAGTAAACACTAACAGTCCTAACAGCATGATACTCAAATACGTTCCCTTTATCCAAACAGGTGATGAAGCACAATCATCTCAATAAACACAGCGTTTGAAAGTGGATATATAGCTGTGGTAAGTGGGTGACACATTTGTGGTTCTCATTAGGAAGGCTTATCATGGAGTCCTACTACATATATGTGTCCTAATTTACAGGGATCCTAAATTCAGAAAAGGACCTAAGGCTATCCCCCCTAGATTCATTCTGAGAGAGAAGTCCGGTGGCTCCTCCGTTGTTCTTTACCTTGTACCGTGAATTGAAAACAGGTAACTTTTTTAAAGAACCAAATGTGACTGTACAAATAAAAGGTAGACTAAAGCATTCCTTTTTTAAAAAATATTTTATTAATTTCCCTCATCAAGGTACTTTGCAAATTGAAGGAATAGATGCTATACAGATATCCGGTCGTTTTTAGAAGTCTTCTAAATGGTTAAAAGAGAAACTTCGAAAATATCAGGTATTCACTCTCACTGTAATTTAGATAAATTTCTTCTAAAAAGTGAGGATTTCGTCTTATCGCCATTGTCAAGTTTGAGATCAAAGGGAGGTCCTTATATAAGCACGTCTTTCTAGATAACAGGTAGAATATACTATAGGTCGAAATGTACACCAGAAAGGATAGTAAACACTGTATATGGATTATGTGTTGAATGAACATATATCTAAAATAATGTTTATTAATTCCTAGATTAATGTTGAACTGTCAAAGTGTCCTGAAGAAGGTGTAAACAATACAAACAAACACCAAAACGCAGCGTCGACCCTTGTACTTTGACTTTTTTAGATTTGTTTCACTTTTGTGAATATTTTATTGGATTTTATTTAGATTGTAACCCTGACAGGGAGGCATTTTAATAAATTGTCTTTATACTTTTTACTTTACTGGTGTGTTCGCTTACCCGTTAATTTTGATTATTAAATATCTTTTGGAGGTACATAAATGGATAGTGCTCGATATTTACATTACTACCACATCATGATATGATAACTCTAGGACCTTTTAGAAATTAGCCTTGCCCTAGTATTGCTTTGTCCTAGTCAGTATCCCTGACCTTATTGAGCTTACTACAAACCACAGGTCTCTCTTTTTTTCTGCAGTACTCTCCCCCTACCTGTGTCTAATAACCAGGGGAACCTTCCATATATTTTGTTGTAAGTTATGAGCTAACACTGCTAGCGAGTCACATACACATTAAAAGGTGTGACACACTCAACCCAGCCACATTATTGCCCATTCCGGTAGAGACAGACGAGGTCGAACAGCATGACTGCTGTTTTAGAACAGAGGAAGAGACAAAAGGGAGAGTGGATTTACAGAACACTCCTCTACCTGAATGTAATGATACCTTATGGGTTGATGGTTCATGTTTCAAGTTGCCGAATGGTGATACAACAGCAGCATATGCTGTAACGACAGTGCACACGGTTGTTGAAACTGCACGTATCCCACACAATTCTGCGCAAGCAGCAGAGTTGATTGCACTTACCAGAGCGTGTGTGTTGGCAAAAGGAAAGCGAGTGAATGTGTACACGGATAGCCAATACGCCTTTGGCGTGGCTCACAGTTTTGGACGATTGTGGCGTGAACGTGGGTTCCTGACTTCGCATGGTACAAAGATCCAGCATGGTCAGTTAGTAAATGAGCTTCTCGAGTCACTGACCTTGCCTCTACAAGTTGCGGTTGTAAAATGTAGTGCTCACAAGAAGGTGACTGATGATGTTGGTAGTGGAAATGCATTTGCGGATGAAGTCGCGAAAGAAACTGCAAAGAATGTGATGAGTCGAATGTATGTTGCAGGTCCGGCGAGATGGGTTCCAGATAGAGGGATGTGTGAAAACACCATTGAAAGTGTGAAATCGATTCAGTCTGAGGCTACAGAGAGAGAGTTGAACATATGGAGAGAAAGTACAGGCAGAATGGATGCGAATGGTTGTTGGATTGAATTGTCAGAGCACCAGAGATGGTTGCTACCCGATGCGTACGTGCTTGCAGTGGTTACAATGGCTCATGGAATTGCACACATTAGTGCGAAAGGGATTTGCAAGTTGTTGGCTCCAGGAGGCAAAATGCTGGAATTCCTAAGTGTGCAGAGAACGTGGTCAATAATTGAATGGTATGTCTGAAACACAATCCTGGTAGGGGAACCCCAACTCCAGCTGGTCATTTTGCACCTCCTACGTATCCGTTCGAGGTTTTGCAGCTAGATTTCATCCACATGGAAAGGTGCAACAACCTGAAATACGTACTTGTTGTTGTTTTTGCCTTTTCTAGATGGATAGAAGCTTACCCCCTAAAAGACAACACTGCCTTATCCACAGTAAATCCCTTGTCAAGGAATTCTTCCCGAGGTTTGGAATGCCTAGAATGGTCTGGAGTGATAATGGGAGTGAATTCGTGGGACGAGTGATGAAGAGAGTATGTGAAGGGCTAGGCATCCGACAGAAGTTCCACGCTGCAAATCACCCCCAATCAGCTGAACTAGTAGAGTGCTGCAATGGCACTTTAAAATTGAAACTGGCCAAAATCCAAGCAAGCACAGGTCTTAAATGGCCTGACACTCTGCCCTTGGCACTCCTATCCACAAGAACGACTGTTCATTCTAGGTTGGGACTTAGTCCCCATGAGATCGTGTTCGGCCGCCCGGCCAACATATGGGGAGTGCCAACGCCCACCAGGTTCTCTGAGATTGAACATCCTGTACTGCTTGACTATCTGTATGAATTGACGGCTAAATTGCGTGTTTTACACCAACAGGTTCACAACAGTCTGCCTCAGGCCTCTGAAGCTCCAGGACACCCCATCGACCCTGGAACATATGTCCTCGTGAAAAACTTCCAGCGAACGAGAAATGATCAGCGCCGGTGGACCGGCCCTCACCTAGTTCTCCTATCCACAAGATCGTCAGTCCGAGTGGAAGGAAAGAAGACCTGGATCCACGGGACCCATTGCAAGAGGGTCCCGTTACCTTTGCCTTATGACCGATGGGTCCAGGAGGGAATTGCTGACTCTGAGGCTGTGACTGTGCCTCGCTTCATACCCTTCAGTGATGCACGTTTGAAAGAAACTACCTCTGAAAAAGAAAACGAGAACATTTTGCAAGAAGCCGTGCCTCCGTCAATACGACTGGACACTACCGAACCTGAACTCCTGTTTTTGAACGACACAGCATCTGGTCAAAACCGTTATAACTTGAGGCCAAGACCTATGACTATTGACAAATAAAGACAAATAAAGATATTTTTCTTTTTACTGTGCAGCTCTCTCATCCAGGAAACTTGCTTATTTTTTGATTTTCGAACTGCCATCTGGTTCTGCTGCTAGGGCCGCGGCTGCCACAGTCTTCGGAGTGCAGCTGGAGACGGTTAGGTCGACAGTTCTGGTTGGTCTAAGGGACTTGCCCTAAACTAACAGAAGCACTCCTTAGCAGAATCAATCTCCCACCGCGGGCAGCAACTTAGAGGATGGAGTTTCCCGAGGTAGAGAGACCTGCCAGGTCACCGAACTTTAAAACGATAATATGCACTGTGATGGCCAAAACACAATTTTTAATAATGTGCATTTTTCTGTTGTGTAGCATAATAATGTTTTTGATTGGCTATGCTTTGTACACTTTTCAAGTTTCATTTACACACACCACCCAGCCCACACCTCCTCCTACTGCTTCCCCGCACTCTTTTCACCCTCTGCCTGAACACAAGTCTGCCAGAAGATTAGAATTCATAAATAACTCATTCATCCAGCTCCTACACCAGCACCAGGTTGTAATGAACACAACAAATTGTTGGGTCTGTGGACTTATGCCACACACAACAGATAAGGGTATCCCATATTTCGTCCTGCCGTTTAGCTGCTGTGGTTCATTGTGGGCATTTCAAACGATGTTCCTGTTTGCCCTTGAACCATATTCCCCAGGAAGAAATTCAAGCAACAAGGCATTAGTGGCCGGAATCAGAAATATGAGTAGGGACATCGACACGTATAGAACGATTCCCAGGGATGAATTGACGCCTTATAGTAGATGGAATATCACGGGATATGGAATTTCCCTGAGTAAAAGCCAGCAAGCAAGGAAATCCTCCCCAATCTGGATAGTACCCCACCAAGGTCACCTTTGCCTGCTGGGAAATGGCAAAAACCCCAGAGCTCAGCTAGGAAAGAGTGTCTGTACTGAGACTTACGTTTTCCCATCTCAGACCTCCCCTTCACTCCTAGCAGCTAAGGGTACCTACTTCACCTGCCATGATAGAGCATACACATGGTTGCCTCCCGACTTTTCGGGTACATGTTCCATCTCGTTTCTGCTGCCACCCACCTACATGGCCGAGGCAGATTATCACCGGACAAGGACAGTTAGGGGTGTCGTGAGTCAAGACGACACTGCGGAACAAGAGTTTGGAGATTTCGCAAAAGGTTTTCTGCCGTTTTGGGGGCCCACGGTGAACAGCAGGAACATTCGCCAATTAACGAGGATAGTTGAATCGGCCGTGATCGAAATGGCTGGTGCCCTTAGTAACTTGACTGCAGAGCTCCAGTCAGACCGCCTTATGACTATTCAGAACAGGGTTGCCCTAGATGTCATACTTGCCGACCGTGGAGGAGTATGTAGGGTGATCCAATCCAGTTGCTGCATTTTCATCCCCGATAACGCCCCAACCGTATACCAGGCCATCTCCAAATTGCATAAAATCGCTGAATCAATTCACATGGACGAGGGGGATTGGTCCTTAACGGGGTGGTTCTGGAAACTGATATCTGCCTGGGGATGGAAAGCTCTGCTATTCATCGGGATGGTCTTAGCCATTCTGTTTGTGTTCTGCTTGTGTGTACAGTGCGCTCCTGCAATATGTGGTCTCTGCGCTACATTATGTGTAAGGAAGCCAGTATCGAGAGATGAACAAAGTAAGAGAATGATGCTACAGCAGCATCTCAATGACTTTATGCACACCGACCTGGACTCAGACTAGCATGAGCCTAGGTTATTGCCTATATAAGGGCAAAAGGAGGGCATGTGGTACTGGAAAATTCTGGACCCTGCTGTTGTATGGTACCGAAGCTCTACACTCGTGTCAGAAAATATTATTGTACCATGTCGTATTTGGTATCGGCAGACCGGTAATGATTAAGACGTTATACCTGTGCATTTGCGTCATGACCGAGTGACGCATTCACCTTTAAATCACAGTTTTCGTCTCAAACCCTCGGGTTCCATTTTGTGAGCGGCATCCATTTTGTGGTTGCCCTTACATAGTCAAAATGACCGAAACCGAATCCCATCTGAAAGGACACGTACACCTTTTGACTCCTCTGTGACCTGGGTGAGCTGACTCCATTGCTCCAAGCCGAACCTGTTTGGGCAGCTCTCATCCCAATGGCCGAGCGAGATTAGCATCAAGGCACAGCCTGTTATAAACCGTTCATCACATACCAGCTACGCTAATCTCACACACACCTGTCCCTGTTTCCTCTTTATGACTAGTTTTACGAGGAGGAGGTGCCCGATTTTATTAGGGGTTCATCTCTCTCTGATGGAAGTTCTGGGCCTTGCTGGGTGATCCATCACGAACTAGACAAACTAAAGTATGAGTTTGCCATCATGCAGCTGCTTTCTCTTTGTATTGAAAATATGTATATGGTTGGACTGTAAAAGAAAGAATTTTTGCCTGAAGCTTATATTTGTGTATAAAAAGAGAAGGCTGGTTCTGTAAAAATGAGCAGTCTCCTGAGAACATACATGCGCTCCACGCTGTTGTACTTCTAGGACACCTGTTACTGGTTGCAGCCAATAAACTCGATCCTTGACATCACCTAGAAGACTCTGTGTTTCTGTGGACCAAAACAGGAAGAACTCCAGAGGTCTGTGGGTGTTTCCCTGACACCACCGGGTCCTAAAAACCCGGTACCTCAGTAGCTTCACCTAATGTTTTATCGATACTGTTGATATATAGTGTAAAAAGTAGAGGGGCCAAGATGCACCCTTGTCGCACCCCTCTACCTGATTTAAAAAGGTTGTGTACAGTTTCCCACATGGGACGTCCTCACTGCCGCATACAAATCCTGATGCAGGTCAGCTAGGAAGTACACCAAGCAGGGATCTAACTCCATGTCCAGGAGAATGGTCCACAGCCTCGATCTGTTAACAGATCGAAAGCCGTGGATAAGTCCATAAATCCCTTATACATGGAGCCCTTGGTAGCTAAGGTGTACTTACTTATCAGTAGGTACAGGTATAGGCACTGATCCGTTGTGCCTCTTCCAGATCTGAACCCATATTGGGAATCCAACAGGATCCCCTTCTCTGTCACCCAATCTGACACCTTATTCAGGATTACTTTGCCTAGGATTTTTACGGCAGAGTCTATTAAGGAAATGGGTCTGTAGCACCTTGGGTCACTTCTCTGTCCTTTTTTAAAAACAGGCACTATACTCGCTTTTGACCAGGACTTTGTGAACCCCTGCGTGGCACTAGCATTAAAAACATTGTTCAGAATATTGGCCCAAACTTCCACGTTGCTCTTGTAAAAGTCTACTGGAACCCCATTGGGACCAGGGGCCTTGTTGCTAGCAGAATCTATTATTGCCTTCTTAACATCCTGTACATTAAAACTTAGGACAGGTAGGGGAGGGTAACTAATGGGCGCCCGGAAAGATTCAAACCCCTCGTTGCTAGCATAAATACCTTCGGAGTGGGTCAGCCACTCGTCATCAGAAATATTAATGTCAAGTGCCCCGTTTTCATCCCTCGTGAGCAGAGGGCTATTAACGATAGTCCAAAACTTGGAACTGTCTTTAAGGACCTCTTGCGTAGTGAGGGCATCCCAAGCCACCTTTTTAACATAATTTTTACGTGACTGGATGATAAGTTTATATTCTTTTCTTAGGCGAGCTATAAGGATTTTGTCCCGGGGGCACTTTTAAGTGACTTGATCAAATTTTGATGGGCCCTGGAGCATTTAGAGTTGAACCATCTTTTTGCCTGTCCTGCTTTGGGTCTCGAGGTGGTAGTAAGGTCAGTAGCGACCTGTCTACAGATGGTGTCAAAAGCTAAGATGGTATCTCTGCCCAGGTTTAAAAGGCATGAACATTCCCTGATTTCTTCCTTAACTTTATGATTTAAACTGTCATGGAAGTGAACAGGAACTATTTTTGACCGTTTCAGTTTCCTCCCTTGGCCTTTAAGAACCACAGAGGTAGGGCCTGACAGTGTAGATTTAACAACCTCCGGACAAAACCGCTTGTCCAGCGTTAGGATCACTGGGTTGTGCTCAATGAAGGGGGAAAGGGATGCATTGTACTTCAGTGTAATCCCTAACAGTGCAGGGCATATAAAAATGTAATCAATGATTGACTCACAACCTCTGGTTCGAATGTTGCAACCCGCTCTTCTTTATCAAAAAAGCCTGGTTCGTAAAGATCTGCGTGTAAAAGAAGTTCTTCCAGAGCCTCCCCTCTGGAGGTATGTTCAAAATGAGGTAAATCAGAATGAGGGGGCCGTGAGGTTCGCTTATATGACAATTAAAATTACATAAATGAGTATTAAAGTCTCCCATAAGAATTATGTAAACAAAAGTGGTCTGCTGAACTTAATATCAATCTAAAAACCGCGTCAAATACCACAAATGTTCATTCGGAAGCACACTTTCACCAGAATTATAAAAATTGATGATTAACGTCTTCGGGTAATTCACCGGGGTAAGCTCAATTATTAAACAGTTTGGGGAAGCTGTATCTATTATTATTACTGGGGCACTAAGGTTGACTGATATAAGGAACATCAGCCCCCCCTTTGCTCTACCCGCTGTAGATGGTCGGGCAGGCTTAGAATAAGATCTAAAACCATCAATCCACAAATTACATTCCGTATCCCAAGTTTCTTGTAGGGCTATGATCTCATGAGTACGGATGAAACTTAACCATATAAAAAGAAGATTTATAGAGAAGCGGTTGCTTCTCTGGAAACCGATATGGCTAAGGTGCAAGAGGATATTTTGCTTCACCCTATTGCCTCCCCAGAAATCCTAAAAGATTGGCAAAATAAGTTACTCACTTTAAAAGGGGAACTGGGTTCAATCCTGAATGTACGGGTTCTTGAGAGATGGGAGGCCAGTAAGCTGGCCCACTTCCAATATGGAGAGGGGGCCGGGAAACTTTTAGCTTGGAAGGCAAAAACCGATCAAGTCTGAAACATTATAGATCAAATCATGTTTGACGATGTGACGTACTCGGCTGACGATGATATTAGGAGAGCCTTTCGTGATTTCTTTCAGAACATATATCATGAGGATAAGCATATTGAGGCGAAGCAAGTAGACAATTGGTTGAAGGGAGTATCCCTCCCTTCCCTATCATCGGAACAGAGTGCTTTGTTAGATAGAACTATTACGCAGGAAGAGGTTAGTCGTGCTATCTCCGGCAGTAAGAAGGGTAAGGCATCAGGTCCTGATGGCCTTCCTTCTGAAGTCTATCTGGCCCTGGCGCCAATAATTGCTCCCTTTCTAATCCTGTTGTTTAACCAGATTCTTCAGGCAGGGTTGTCTCCCCCCAACTCTTGGAACGATGCTTCTATTACTTTAATCCTGAAGCCAGGTAAACCAGCAACTTCTTGCGGTTCATACAGACCGATATCCATCTTAAATGCTGATTACAAGCTTTTAACATCAGTCCTTGCCAGTAGATTGGGGGCGGTGGCACCGTGCATCCTGCCTCAGGATCAGCTGGGTTTTGTGAGGGTTCACCAGCTCTTTGAACTAACCTACGATCCGGTGGGAGCCATTGATATGCGAACATGGAGTCTCTTCCCCTAGCTATTCTTACGTTAGATGCTACCAAGACCTTCGACAGGGTGAACTGGACATACCTGTCGGGGGTCTTGGGTAAATGTAACATCGGGGAGGGCTTTCGTAGAGCCGTGAGACGCCTCTATCAGAATCCCTCAGCCTCTTTACTGGTTAATGGAGAATTGTCAGACCCATTCAACATGTAAATGTATTTGAGCTTATATAGCGCACAGCTACCCACAAAGGGTTTCCCCGCGCTTGCTTAGGGAACCCGTCCTGGTAATCCCCTGTGAGATAACCCCGGCAGGGTATCCACAAGGTGAAAGCCAGGCATCCCGCCGCGAGGGGCCATTGTGGAGATTAAGCAAGCTATTGCCCAGAGTCGCAGAGTGTGAACCCGTGAGTTGAGAAGGCACCGGAGCGAGAATTATCGAGTCCGTGGAATTTTTGAGCCCAAGACCCGCCGAGGCGGGGAATTGAACCCTGGTCCAGGGCCGATCTCAGCTTCCGGGTCTGCCGCCTCTAACCCCTGAGCCACACTTCTCCACTTCTCAACATCACTCTGGGTACCCGGCAAGGCTGCCCCCTCTCCCCTCTCCTATTTGATTTATATATTGAACCCTTCGCCCAAACGGCTGAGGGACGATCGTAACATCAAGTCCTTTGTCTATAGGGGATGGGAGAGGAAAGTAGCCCTGTACGTGGACGATATTCTCATTTTTTCTTCAGATTTGCGTACTGCTCTTCCCTCTGTGATTGCTATGGCTCACGTATTTGGTGCGATATCTGGATATCAAATTAAAGACCGAGATGATGCAGTGGAATGATCCTGAGCCAGTGGCAGGGGCTCAGGTGAGTCGCTCTTTGCGTTATCTTGTTCTTACCATCGTTAAGGACATAGATAAAATCGCAATGTTGAACTTTTCTACTATGGCTAGAGATTGTAGAAGACTCATGCGATCTTGGTCTTCACTCCCTCTTTGTATCCTGGGCAGAGTAAACCTGGTTAAAATGTCTACCTAACCAAAAATCTCTTTTCTGTTTAATACTGTTTCTCTGTATTTTGAGCCCTCCGTTACAGCTAAACTTCAAGGTGACATTATTTATTTTATTTGGAATGACCGCATACCTAGGATAGCATGGGAAAAACTCAGGCGCCGGAGGGAAAAGGGGGGTCTGGCAGCTCCTGACCTACAACTATATGCATGGGCATTTCAATTCTCCCACGCCAGGATGCTGCTTAAAATGCCCACGAATTTGGGAATTGGTAGTATGTTTACCGCTCTACTTAGAGGAGAAGGGGGGGAAAGCAGGGCTTTTTGTTTAAATTTGGGGACCCCAAGTTCTTTAAAAAGGGGAAGCTGAAGATCTTGCTGGGTATGATAAAAACATGGGTTAAACTTAGAGGTGCTATAAAGGTGGGTTATTTTGCATGCAGATCGCCTCTGTGGGACTCCCCGGGGTGTCCGGGATGGCTTCTCGACAGCCACGCAACACCGCTGAGAGAGGCTGGCCTGGATGTCTGGGGGGACCTCGTTATAGAAGGCTCTCTACTCCCTTGGGATTCTTTGTCAGCTAGAATAGGGTCGGGTCTTTCTATGTTTAAATACCTGCAGATTGCGAGCTGGGCCCACTCACAGATTTCTGTTAGGGGTAGTTTCCAATTGGGAGGAGATAGTAGCCTAGTGGTCCTGATGTTGGATAAACCCCCTGCTACCAAGGAGGTTTCAGTTTGGCATAATTTATTATTAGAAGAGGTTGAAGCGAATTCCTACTACCAGAGATGCTGTGGAGCTCCTCTTTTACTGGCCACGACCTTGAGAATATGTGGTATTCTTCCTTTAAGATCATGTGGGACAATGTGAAGCCTGCTTGGCTCCGTAGGAACCATCTTTTTACCCTGCTTAGGGCATATTACTCACCACAGCGGCTATCGAAATTCTCAATAGATTCTCTTGTGGCATGTCCAAGTGTGGGTTGTCAGCAGCCTCTGACATACATATGTTCTTCGAATGGCCATTGCTACTCCCCTACTGGGATTCAATTAGTGCGCTATTGACCACAGCTCTGGGTTCTCAGATCTCGATAAATGCAATGCTTGCAATTTTTTGGAACAACATCAGAGGTCCGAGGTCCAGCCAAAAACCTTCTTTTTTTACTGTATACTGTTGGCCAGAAGAGAAATCTGTAGGAAATGGAAGGACCCATTACTTCCTACCCTGTTAGACTGTCGCATTTCAGTCCTGCAAACCTCAAAAGTTGACCTAGCAAGATCTGGCAATCCTGATAAACGTAACTTTTGGCTCTTTTTGAATTGGGTCTAATCGGTATTTGACTGTGGGGTCTTTTTTCCCCCACTGTCCTATGATTGAGCTGCTTGGTCTGCTCCTTTTCTTGAAATACCCATCATTATGGCTCCCCACTTGCAATGGGTATTGAACTGCAGCAACATCACCCTTTTACGGTTACCATAAGGCGGCGCTCCTCGGAGGGGTGTGATAATACTGCGCGTCAACACCAAACAATCTGGCTGTTGTCACTACCAGTTCACCTGTGACAGTATATTCCTCTCTCCCAGTGCCTCTATGCGGTATACCAAGGGCGAAAATGAGGACAAAAAAAAAAAAAAAAAGACGGATACCACTGCCCTCCATTTCTCTGGCTCACTCACAAACAGCATTCATGTGCTACACTGGCACATAAACAGCACGTTTAATACACTAACCCTGTTAGCATGAAGGACTGGGTAACCACAAACACGAGGAACTTTACAGGGGTGAGCTAATAGGCTTTGGAATGCAATCTGCCTTCTCTGCATTATCACCCTGGAGCTATGCAGCTGGATTGGAGCTGCGTCCCCCTCTTCCACTGCCACATGTGGCGTGAATGCGTGCGGCCCATACCAATAATAAAGGAATTGAGCCTGCGCATTGAGGTAGTATGCGTAGAAGTCCGGTGCTGCAAAGCCCCCCTTCTCGTAGCTCTTAGTGAGGGTGGACCACTGAACTCGTGCAGCTCTGACCCCCAGACCAGCCTGAAATGAGAGGGATAGTTACAGAGGTCTTGGAAGGGAGTGATCGAGTTGGAGGTGACTGTCAGTGACAAGAAGTACTTCACAATGGCGACAAGAGGGGGCCAGGAAGTCAGTAAATCAATCAGGGGTTTGTGAAGCGCACTTCTCACATGTAAGGGCCTCAAGGCGCTGGGTTGGGGGGAATGGGGGTCGAGTAGTTTTGTCTCACCCGAACAGCCAAGTCTTGAGGCTCTTCCTGAATGCTTGCAGTGTGAGGGTTCATCTGATGCTGAGTGGGAGTTTATTCCAGATCTTGGTTGCGATGTAGGAGAAGGATCCCCCCGCTCTGGCTCTGCAGATTTGTGGGATTTCGGCAGGGCAAGCTCGGCAGAGAAGTGGCTCCTCTCAGTCTGCTGGTTATAAGTGCATGGGTGGTGATCTTTCTGGATTCGGGGGGGGGTCCATTTGAAGGTCTTACGGAGGATGCAGAGGGTATTGAAGCATGAAGAAGATACAGCATTGATCTGTCGGTTCATGGGGAGGGTGGAGTTGAGTATAATGCCACGGTTGCGAGTGTAGTCTGTGGGCGTGGGAGGGTTGCCAAAGGCGGTGGGCCACCAGGTGTTGTCCCATGCAGAGGGGGTGGATTCGAGGACGAGGACTTCCGTTTTCTCTGAGTAGAGCTTTAGGCAGCTGTTGCTCATCTGGGAGGCAAGGTCTTTCATACCTTCTGTGCAGCTGTGTCTGATGCTGTCATGTTCGTTGGTAGGGGAGAGGATGAGCTGGGTGTCATCGGCGTAAGAGACAATGCGGACGCCGTGTTTTCTGACGATGGTGGCTAGAGGGGCCATGTAGAGGTTGAAAAGCATTGAGCTGAGTGAGGATCCTAGGGGTACTCCGCAGGTGATATCTGTGGGTTCAGAGAGGAAGGGCGGGTCATGTTTGCGCACTGAAGACCAGCCAAAAATGCCATGTTCAAGTTCAAGTTCAGAAATTTGTATAGCGCACTACTCACCCAGAGGGTCTCAATGCGCTTGAGGGAGGGGGGGTGCTTTACTTATCGAATAACCAAGTTTTTAGTTGCTTTCTGAAGGA
Organism: Lissotriton vulgaris; assembly: GCF_964263255.1. Taxonomy (NCBI): domain Eukaryota; kingdom Metazoa; phylum Chordata; class Amphibia; order Caudata; family Salamandridae; genus Lissotriton; species Lissotriton vulgaris. The sequence goes on from NC_141694.1 coordinate 1,907,856,154, forward strand.
GAGGTGGTTCTGTGAAAGGCGGAGGTGGGTGGGGAGAGAATTCCAGGTCTTGGCCGCTAAGTAGGAGAAGGATCTTCCTCCCATGGTAGATCTATGGATGCGCGGAATTGCGGAGAGGGCTTGATTGGATGATCGTACTTGGCGGGAGGGGGTGTAGAAGGACAGTCGCGTGTGGAGGCATTCGGATCCTAGGTCGTAGAGGGCTTTGTGTGCGTGGGTGAGGAGACGGAACGTTATTCTCTTGTTGACGGGGAGCCAATGGAGGTCTTTCAGGTGAACGGAGATGTGAGCTTGTCGTGGGATGTCCAATATAAGTCTGGCTGAGGCGTTTTGGATGCGTTGGAGTTTTTTCTGTAGTTTGGCTGTGGTTCTGGCGTAAAGGGTGTTTCCGTAATCTAGTCGGCTGGTGACCAGCGCGTGGGTGACCATCTTTCTTGTTTCGGTGGGTATCCAACGGAAGATTTTTTTGAGCATGCGTAGGATGTTGAAGCATGATGATGAGACGGCATTGGCTTGTCTGGTCATCGAGAGGGAGGAGTCCAGGATGGAGCCCAGGTTACGTGCGTGATTCGTAGGTATGGGTGCGGTTCCCAGGGCCGGTGGCCACCATGAGTCGTCCCAGGCAGAGGGGGATGACCCTAGGATGAGGACTTCCGTTTTGTCCGAGTTTAGTTTTAAATGGCTGTTCTTCATCCACTCGGCTACTTCTTTCATTCCTTCGTGTAGGTTGGTTTTGGCGGTGTTTGGGTCTTTGGTGAGGGAGAGGATCAGCTGGGTGTCGTCTGCGTAAGAGATGATGTTGAGGTTGTGTTGGCGCGCTATGGATGCGAGGGGACTCATGTATACGTTGAAGAGAGTGGAACTGAGTGATGATCCTTGTGGTACGCTGCAGATGACTTCGGTGGCCTCTGATCTAAAAGGGGGGAGGCAGACTCTTTGGGTTCTTCCGGCGAGGAATGAGACGATCCAATCCAGTGCTTTTCCTTGTATTCCGACGTTGCTGAGGCGTTGTATGAGGGTGCTATGACAGACTGTGTCGAAGGCTGCGGAGAGGTCAAGTAGGATGAGGGCAGCTGTTTCTACGTTGTCCAGTAGAGTTCGAATGTCGTCTGTTGCTGCGATGAGGGCGGTTTCGGTGCTGTGTTTGGCTCGGAAACCGGACTGTGAGGGGTCAAGGGATTTGTTGGATTCAAGGAAGGCGGCGAGCTGACTATTGACGGCTTTCTCAATGACTTTGGCAGGGAATGAGAGGAGCGAGATGGGGCGGTAGTTCTTAAGTTCAGTGGGGTCTGCTGTGGGTTTCTTCAGAAGAGCGCTGAGTTCGGCATGTTTCCAGCTTTCCGGGAAGGTAGCGGAGTTGAGGGAACAGTTGATGACATCGTGGAGATGGGGTGCGATGATGGAGTCTGCTTTGTTAAAATGTGGTGGGGACATGGGTCGGTTGGCGATCCTGAGTGGATGGAGTTCATCAGGCGGATGGTGTCTTCGGTGGTGATTGGGTTCCAGGTGCAAAGGTTGTTAGAGTGTGGTTTTGGTTCGGAGGTGGGTGAAGTGGACTGGTCTTCGGACTGGTTTTGAAAGCTGTTATGTATGTTTGCGATTTTGTTGTGGAAGAATGAGGGTAGAGAGTCACAGAGGTCTTGGGAGGGAGTGATGTCGTTGGTGCCTGCGGTGGGGTTGGTAAATTCTTTGACGATGTTGAATAGTTCCTTGCTGTTTTGGGTGTTGTTGTCAAGTCGATCCTTGAATGCTGATTTCTTGGTGGATCAGATCAGTTGGTGGTGTTTGCGGGTGGCGTTCTTGAAGGTGGCCAGTTTGTCAGTGGTTGGGTTTTTTCTCCAGGCTTTCTCTAGCGTGCGACAGAATCTTCTTGGATTTCTTAAGGTCATCGTTGAACCAGGGGGCTTTTTTGCTACCTTGCTTGATTAGATGGCTTTCATCCAGGTTTCTGTAAGGAAGGCGACTTCCGGAGATGTAGTGTCGAGTAGGTTTCAGAGTTCAATGGACCGGCTCGCTGTGGACCGAGCGGGTGTTGAGCAGGATGCACTTTAGGTGGTTAGTGTCGCAGCTCTGTTTGGAGTTTGTGGATTTGGAGTGTGTTCTGATGCAGACGAACTTGCAGGAGTGGCAGGTGAAGGGTCCATGGGTGTGTCCTGGGGCAGCTTGGTAGCATTGTGGTGTGTGGCCGGGGTTAAGGGCAAAGAGGGTTGCGGCGTCGTATGTTATGCGGGTGGAATGGGTTTTGCGGGGGCCAGGGGGTCTGGCGCAGGGTGCGGTCCAGGCGCGGATGGGGGTAGACGTGCTTACCTTTGGCGCACCTTTGGCCCGCATGGGGCGCGACCGCTGCGCGTGAACGCTGCGTGCATATGCATCTGTCATAAGTGGATAGTGGAGGGGGGTGGGGCGAGGGAGGAGCAGCTGGGAGGTGGGAGCGGGGTGGAGAGCCGGGCTGGGAGGCACCACAACAAACAACAAAATGGCAGCACGCCAACAGTGAAACAGGACGAGATTGGGGCAGCACAGTCAGGCAACAATCATTAGAGCAGGCAAAGCGAGTGGCACAGCAAACAATAATGGCACAGTAAATCACAAATCACGGTCTGACACTAAAGCGCTACGATGATTCAATACCCAGCAGTGCGAGCAAGTCTGGCAATAAGCGCTACTATGACTCAATATTCGGCGGTGCGAGCAAGTCTGGTAATGAGCGCTACTATGACTAAACAATATTATAGCAGTGCGAGCAATGCGTGGCAATCAAAGCGCTACGATACCACGTGAGGATGAGCAGGGAGCAGCGAGGGGAGCGACTGCTTCTGAGAGGCTCAGGACGGTCACAACGCTATAGCTAGAAAGGTAAAGCCTACACTCTCTGTGGGAGGGAGAAGCAGCTGGGAGGCGGGAGCGGGGTGGAGAGCCGGGCTGGGAGGCACCACAACAAACAACAAAATGGCAGCACACCAACAGTGAAACAGGACGAGATTGGGGCAGCGCAGTCAGGCAACAATCATTAGAGCAGGCAAAGCGAGTGGCACAGCAAACAATAATGGCACAGTAAATCCCAAATCACGGTCTGACACTAAAGCGCTACGATGATTCAATACCCAGCAGTGCGAGCAAGTCTGGCAATAAGCGCTACTATGACTCAATATTCGGCGGTGCGAGCAAGTCTGGTAATGAGCGCTACTATGACTAAACAATATTATAGCAGTGCGAGCAATGCGTGGCAATCAAAGCGCTACAATACCACGTGAGGATGAGCCGGGAGCAGCGAGGGGAGCGACCACTTCTGAGAGGCTGAGAGTGTCAAAGTATTTTCAAGATGCCAAAAGCAGCCTAAACCAGGGCCGCGAGGCTGGGGGGGTGACCGGGGAATTATCTGTGGTAATTCTAGTGTCTTCCCACATGTAAACACTAAAATCCAGTTTAAATCAGGTGCTGTACCCACAACAAACCAAGAGACAGAAGTCTGGTAGTTCAAAAAGCAGGGGTCTTTGGCAACCAAGCAGGGGCTCCACAAAAATTGTCTGGGCCTCCACTTCTCTCACTTTGAAGTGCACTCCGAGTGTTACACATAGTACAACAGACCTGCCAAGCAGCATTTGATATTGAGCTGTCAAATCAATAGCTCCAGGTGGCACCGCAGGTTTACATTGCAGCAGTCAGGTTACATGGCATAGGCCTGTAGCGATGTTTACTGCCATGCTAGTAGATGGCACAATGGGTGCTCCCATTAACATATGCCACTTACCTTCCAGGCCCAATATGTAGTTTTCTACATCACACACTAGTGACTTACAGGAAAGTTCAATGTGCCAATTGGGAATAAGCCAATTTAACCAGGGTTAAAGGGGGGGGCATACTGGTGATGAGGGTATTGTGCGGAGTTCTAAATCCAACAAAGATATAGAGTCCGGCAAAAGGTGAAAAATCCAGGGTGATAATGCAATTGATTTGACAGCTCTGTATCAAATGCTGCTTGACAGGTCTGTTGTACTATCTGTAACACTTGGAGGGCACTTCAAAGTGAGAGAAGTGGAGGCCCAGACAATTTTTGGGGAGCCCCTGCTTGGTTGCTGAAGACCCCTGCTTTTTGAACTACCAGACTTCTGTCTCTAGGTTTGATGTGGGTACAGTGCCTGCTTTAAACTGGATTTTAGTGGTTACATGTGGGAAGACACTAGAAATGATGAAATTAGAGAAGGGGGGGACCGGGAGCCTATTTTTTAAACAGGTCCTACACACATGGCTCCAACAGAGCAAGTCACACTAGGAGGATGTAGTTCCTAAGCAAGAGGGAAATGGGGTGGGGGGGTTGGGAAAGACCAATCTTATGTCTTGTTGCCCTCACACACCCCGAGAGGTGTCATGCTTCATCATTGAGCCTTGCTCCTCGTCGGGCCGGCACTGCAATGCTCGACGGGCTCACCGTTTCCGGGGCTCTTTTTTGGAGATCTTTTTTGAGAAGCCGTACGGGTGCGTGCGGGTATGGGGATAGTGGGGGTTGTGCGTGCACCGGGTGGTGGTTTAAAATAGGTCAGGGACAGTCCTATAACAAGAAAATGTAATGATTTAGGTAGTACAGACCAAGCTTGCAACCTCTGCATTATACTCAACTCTACCCTCCCCATGAACCGACAGATTAATGCCGTATCATCTTCATGCTTCAACACCCTCTGTATCCTCCGCAAGACCTTCAAATGGATCCCCCCAAATGCAGAAAGATCACCAGCCACGCACTCATAACCAGCAGACTACGCAATGGGAACACCCTCTATGCCAGAATAAACAAATCTCTACTCCTCAAACTCCAGACAATCCAGAATGCCTTAGCTTGACTGGTCCTCGGAATCCCACCACAACACCACATCACCCAGCACCTACGAGCACTCCACTGGGTCCCCAACAAAAAGAGAGTGACCTTCAAGCTAGCTCCTCACTCATGCCTAGAAATCCCTCCAAAACATTGGACCCCAATACCTCAACAAAAGAATCTCCTTCTACGCACCCAAGAGGAGCCACTTCTCTGCTGAGCTTGCCCTGCCGAAAGCTCACACATCCGCAAAGCCAGAGCGGTGGGGGATCCTTCTCTTATATCGCAGCCAAGACCTGGAACAAACTCCCACTCAGCATCAGACGAACCCCCACACTGTAAGCATTCAGGAAGAGCATCAAGACTTGGCTCTTCAGGTGAGACAACACTGCTCGACCCCCACTCGCCCACAACCCAGCGCCTTGACACCCTCACGGGTGAGTAGTGCGCTTCACAAACCCCTGATTGATTGACTAACTTCCTGGCCCCTCTCGTCGCCATTGTGAAGTATTTCACCTCACTGACAGTCGCCTCCAACTCGATCACTCCCCTGCAAGACCTCTGCAACTATCCCTCTCATTTCCTCAACTACAAAATCACTGCCATTCACAGCAACTTCAATAAGCAACTAGACCCCAAAGAACTCACTAAATACCTCCTGACCTTAATCAAAGAACCAATGCTACACACATTTCCCATCATCACCCAAGAAGAAACCGCTGCTACCATGAATTCAATCAACCCAGGGACCCCATATGCCCCCTGCCACACAACTCTTACTATATAGGTCTGCAACCCATCAGCACCATGCTCACACCCATTCTGTATGCCTCCTTCTCTTCCGTGCCATTCCCGGAGACTTGGAAACATGCAACTGTCCTTCCATTGCACAAGAAACCCTCTGCAGAGCCATGAATTCTTGCTATCTACAGACCGATCTACCTACTACCATTCCCGGTCAAGGTCTTAGAGAAAATCATCAACAGAAGTCTCAGTGAATACCTCAAAGACCAGCAACTCCTTGACACCACTCAGTCTGGTTCAAGGCTCCCAGTAAACCATTTCATGCATTTACTCCAGTTTCTTTGTGGTAGATCAAATTAAAAGGAGGTAGATGTGATCATTAGACCTGCTCCTCAACACCACTCAGTCTGGTTCCAACGTCTACACAACCTTGGAATCCAAAGACACACACTCCGATGGATGTTTTCCTTACTGACTGGAATGAGCCAGAGTGTCAGCATGGCACTATACTTTGTGGACGTCCATAACCTCATCTGCAGGGTTCCTCACGGATCCTCCCTGAGCCAGACTCTCTTCAACACATACATGAACCCTCTAGCCAGCATCATCTCACGACATCAACATCCTCTCCTACTTCCAACTCATTCTCTCCCTTATGGACAAGATGCCCGTCCAGTCCCCAATCAATGTCTACATGATTGAAATTGTCCACTGGATGAAGACTATCTGTCTAAAGCCGAACACTGGCAAGACCGACTATGGGATCTTCAGGGAGAGCACTTCACTGTGGGATTCCACCCAGTAGCCAACAGAGCTAGGACCGACAACGCCAAGCACCTCAGGATCATCATCGACACCAGACTCGACATGACTTGTTGTGTGTCAATTTATATTCCGTATGAATTTCCCGATTCATGTCCTTATATAGGTACAATTCACATTGCCATTATTTAGGCATATAAATCCAGCCCTTATTTAGGCATTGCTCATGCTAACCAAATACAGGCATGGCTATTTACATCCGTTCATCTACGTTACAATGCGTTCCTGAAAAACCAGACTCTTAAGCCTTTAGGACTTCCCCTTGCTTGGATATTGATTTCTCCACAAACTCATTTCTAATTCATGAACATCTATTCCTTAAGGGTTCATTCATGACTTTCCATTTTTTTTTTTTTTTTTTTTTTTTTTTTATGCCCGACTTTTACATCAATACTGGCATTCCTAAACACCTTCAAGGTATAAATGTACCTTCACTTGATATGGCAAACCATGGTGCGGTTCGGCTACCTACTTGCACGACGCGGCTCGCCACAGCAAAGTTCCTAAGGAAGTCATGTCGCCAACTGACTAGACGCTGTCATTCTCTGCGTCGAGAATCCAGCTCCAGTGTTTCTGGCTCCCCTTGCGGGGTGTTAGAGATCGAGTCCCGCGAAGAGATACCAACCTCTCTCATTCTAAGGTATGAAGCTGATTAGAACCTAGAGAAACTTTTGCCAACTCTTGGTATAACTAAACCAGACTAAGACAGCACCTAATTCTTCCCTCGTACTACACTTAGGTTAGGTACACTGGAGTAGGATTATTTTAGAAGCACCAGATGAGTATTTTAGTCTGTGTTATTTATGTATGTAATGTTATGAATATATGTCATAGCTACAAGACATGCTATTACAGTATTATTTAATCTTACTGTTAACGCTGTACATTTTATACTTCGCATTATGTCTTACGGTTGTAGCAGTTCATATCTCTTGCATGAGAAATAAGACTGTTCAATAAACCCTTTTATTGAAACGCCAGTCTCACTATTTCTATGCAACTCTGTAGAAACAAATCATGCACGATTGACTGAGTGAAACGGTTATCTATTGTTTCCACAACTCTGAAGATATTGTTCCAACTCTAAAGGGAACCAAAGTTGTTATGTTTATGCGGTTGTCAGAAACGGATCCCTTCTTGTTCATTCAAGAAAGTTTCTAGTGACCTCTGAGTTAGCTGGCACACACACACAATTAAGTTTAATGTACTCGATAGAGACATACTGACCTAAGTCCTATGTCAAAACTATAGTATATTATTCCAATGCGCAGAGCCTATCAGGGATATAGGAACTACACTACAGACTGACCAAGTCAATGCCGGCAACCCCTCATGCTTCCATACACCGAAGTTACTGGGGAAGATTTTCAAATGGCTCCCAATCAGCCCATGGAAAACTATCATGTATACCCTCGTCACAAGCAAGCTGGACTACGAAAATACTCTGGATGCAGGGTCAACAAAAACCTCACTAGAAGGATCCAGACCATTTAAAACTTAGTGGCCAAAATCATTCTCAACCTCCCACGTTGAAATCGTATCACACAACAACTGAAGGAGTTTTACTGGGTCTCCATACACATAAAAATCACACTTTAACCTCCTCACCCACACTTTCTAGGCACAGCATTACACTGATCCAGCATACCTCACAAACTTACCAGCCACCTCCGCTTGAATGGCCTCGTCTACATCCCATGCATACAGTAAACCAGATCCGGTGGTAGAGCATTCTCCTACATCCCTCGTGAAGAGTGGAACAGCCTGCCACTGCACGTAAGAGCCTCCTCACCTCTTGTATGCTGCAAAAACTAAAGACCTGACCTTTTGTGTAATCCCACCAGACTTAGATTAAGCTCCACTCACACCTGCTCAGCGCCAGGATATCCTCCCGGGTGATATTGCAATGTGCAATTCAGCATAACATAACAGGATAAGTTACCAGGTGACAGTGTCACCAAGTATACAATCCTTCAGTTCTTGGCTTTTCATTTACAAAACATTTTATTTAGGAGTGTGCTTAAAATAAACAGGAACAGAATTCGCAGAATGCATCCCGTTGTTAAAATAAACCCCAGAATACAGCACCATGTAATTGGGAAATGAAGTCCCTTGAAATCCATGCCAAATTGGAAAACATATTTTGAGATTGGCCAATATTTTGTTATCAGCTGTAAGAGCTGCAGTACGGTTCTTATTGTACTTGTGAACAGTGGCACGCATGAGCTGGGGCACTTGTGACCATTAACATAAGTGATCTGTTCTGCCTGTTAATGCAGTCTGCAGTAGTTTTACGCTTTGTGAATTGAATGTTGTATTGTAACAATTATATATCACTTATTATCCATTTGTGGAGCACTGAAGTGCTTTCCTACAAGGGTAGCACACTATACCATGTATGGTGTGTTCTCCGAAGCGTTTTGTATTTGTTTTGATCTTATGTGCATAGAGTTTCATGTCATGCATTATGACCTCTGAGGTGCGGTTATCATTTTATACGACACAGAACTTAGCAGTGTGATGGATGAAGAAGTGTGAGAGAAAGGCGCATAGTTTGTGGTTATCATTAAGTTGGAAGCATTGAGCAGCTCTGCAAGTCTTTTTATAGTGTGTCTTCAGATCGTTGTTTATTTTGATGGTTACTTCTGGGTTGTACATTGTGGAATATTGTGTTTAAAGTTTATGGTCCGGAGCAGGCTTAAGTAGGAGGGAGAAATGGTGAGAGATCTTCTTGGATAATATTTTTCAATATCATCCCATATCTGATTGTCATTGTGAGATGTCGTTAAGTGGTCGCATTATGTAGCTGGTCCGGACCTGCAGAGTTGAACTAAATTAAAGTCCTCCCTTGGCCAGCGGCAGGTGACAGATCTCTATCAGGTATTGCATGACTGTTCAGATGCTGATGGGTGGTTTAATGCTGTTGACTGGTAATCTACTGCACAGTGAACAAGACCTATAGCAGTTTTGTCTCATGTGGATGTAAGAGCACACATAAAAAAGTTAAGACTAGGGTACGGTCTCACTAGGGGATAATAAATGGTGAGAAGAAGGGAAGAGATGGACAAGACCCTTTAGAAACCAATGTACATTAGGGCACTTAAACAATGAGAGTTGATCAGGCAGTCGCAGAAAGAGCAGACGGGGCAAGGGAAAGAATGAAGTGTAAGACTTCAGATAGGGGTGGGGGTTCAATGTGTTTTCTGTACACCATTCCACAACTTTTCTCCAGAGGCAGGCATATGATGGAGAGACACCTAGCTGCCAAGATGACTTTACAGACTTCAAAAGGATGGTCAAAAGCTGTCAACTGTTGTCGCTCAATCTACATGCAAGAAGGTGGAGAGTGGAAAGGTTCGGGTGAAGAACCGTTCACTGCTGCTGCAATAAAAGATCCTTCCCGAAGGGGCAGCCTGATCGAAGGATTACTGGCCATGCTCAGTAGCTCAGGATATCAAACTCTCTGTGCTCAGTTTGGAGGTACAAGATGACTTGGGCCCGGTTGTAACTGAACTTCTTGAGAACTCCTTTTCAGATACCATTGCCCCTTTTTTGTTGAAGGCTGCTAACGTTACTATTGTTGGTGACCTGAATTTACATTTGGAGGACCCACAGTGTAACGTTAGCAAAACCTTTCTATCTGACTTAGAAGCCCTTAATATTGTGTTGTGCAATTCAGGACCTACGCACACGGCAGGGCATTTACTGGACCCTATTCTTCAAATCTTCCGTTTAACTGCGAACAAGTGGCTCGCCCCTTGGAGTGGTCGGACCACTTTGCAGTTCAATTTTCGCTGACCTGTACGGGGACTGTTGTTAATGGAGGCGGTAACAAGGAAGAGAGCTTCCGACGTTGGGGCAAACTTAACATCAGTGAACTTAATATGCTCCTGTCTGAAACTTTACCAGATGACAGCTTGCCTCTTCCGATGCTAGACGCGACGGTTTCTAAGTGCCTGAATGCTGCTGTTGAAAAACTTCTCCCTTGGGTACCTAAACATTCTTTGCCCCGCCGTCCCTCTGTGTCATGGTTTTCTGAAAACTTAAAGACTATGAAGTCCCGATGTAAGGCCCTCGAGAGGAAATGGAGACGCTCTTACTCACCGTCCTGCAAAGCAGGCTATAAAGAGGCTCTTAGAGATTACCATAAACAGTGTAAAATGGCCAGAGCTACATATATTGCCAACACTGTGACACAGGCCCAAAACTGCTCCCGTACACTTTTCTCCGTGGTGAAGAAGTTGACAGGCTCTGACACGACCCCTGCCCCCCTGTTTTAGATGAGAAGCAATGCAATTCTATTGCAGAATTTTTCATAGCAAAGGTGGAGCTCATATATGACTCTTTGGGCATTCCCACCCTTGCTGAGGAAGTAACTTCGATGTCGGTCCCTGTCCACAATGACATGCCTTGTTTGGCACCTAAACTTACAGCCTGGCTACCTTTTGATAATGTTTCCTTTGCTCACTGCTTCGAAAGTGTTAAATCTGGCTCCCCACGTGACCCTCTACCGGCCAAGATTTTGAAACAACTTGACTTGGACTCTCGCTGTGTCTTGAAGAAGCTTCTTAACTCCTCCTTGGAAGAGTCACATGTCCCATAGGAGTGGAAACATGCAATGATTATTCCTCTTGTAAAAAAGGCTGGAGCGGATGCCTCTAATTTATCTAACTTTAGGCCTAGTTCGTTGTTGCCTATCTTTTCTAAGATCTTAGAAAGACACATTAACACACAGCTCACTCATCTCGTGGAGAGCTTGGGCTTTCTGCATTCAACTCAATCAGGCTTTAGGTCCCACCACTCCACTGAAACAACGCTTTTAGGCGCTACCGAGAGATTGCATCACTGTATCGATCGCGGGGAAACATCTGCACTCATTCTTCTTGATTTGAGTGTGGCCTTCGATACGGTGTCACATTCCATCCTTCTTGTATCTCTTTGGTCTCTAGGAGTTGAGGGTCCTGCTCTAGCCTGGATAGCCTCTTTTTTAAGTGGCCGCACATTCCAAGTTTTTTCTGCAAAGGCATCTTCCAAAATGTGCTCGTCGGCGTACGGTGTTCCCCAGGGGTCTATACTCAGTTGTTACTTTTTAATATCTATGTCAGACCCCTGGCCACTATAGTGGAGGAAGCAGGTCTTACCTTATTTTCGTAGGCCGACGATACCAAATCATTTTTTTCCCTCTCTAATGCGGAAGGTGGCAAAATCTCTATTCTGAAACAGGGATTGACTAGGGTTTCCGAGTGGATGCGGAGTAATTTCCTTAAACTTAATGGAGATAAGTCCGAGGTTGTGATCCTGGGCAAGGGAAGTGATCTATGGGGTCCCCAACATTGGCCCAAGGATATGGACCTCACCCCTCATTCCATTGCTCAGGTTCGCAATCTCGGATTCATCATCGATGAAAAGCTTACGATGAGGCAGCAGGCTGTAAAGGTGGCCTCCATCAGTTTGGCCACCTTAAGATGGCTTCAAAAAATCCTGTAGATGCTCCCTATTTCCACACAGAGGACTGTAGTCCAGGCATTGGTTGTTTACCGCCTGGACTACAGAAATGTCCTTTATCTTGGAGTTGATCAAACAACAGCAAACAAACTCCAAGTTGTGCAAAATGCGGCTGCACAGCTTTTATGCCATGTTCCTCGGAGTGTCTCTGCTTCCAAAGCACTCCATGATCTTCACTGGCTTAGGATTGCTAGTCGAATTAAATTTAAGGCTCTATGTTACATCTTTAAGATTAAACAAGGTTCAGCACCTAAGTACTTACAGGATCTCATCCAGGCCTATAAGCCTAGCCGCTCCTTAAGATCCTTGGGTAAAGGTGATTTAGTGATTCCGAGATTCAGGCTGGTAAAGATGGGCGGTCGCTCATTTTCTCACCTCGGTCCAAAATTTTGGAACGCTATGCCTGTCAGTCTAAAAACTGAAACAAACCTCTTTCGTTTCCGCAAGGGACTTAAAACCTGGCTTTTCAAGTAGCGATTACGGTGTCTCTCTTCAGCAAAGTTTCATGGTGTTCTTTCCCTCTTTTAATCTATCCCTTGGCGCCAGGAAACCCACTGCGGGTAGCTGCGCGCCTTATAAGTTTAAATAATTACAACAACTCTATGCGATGAGGGCCACCTTGTTTGTGCACAGTGAGCTTTTAATCCAAATTATCAACCTCCTACAGCAATCTAATGATAATTTTTAGACACTCCACTTGGAGTGGCCCACTGCGAAAGCTACTAAACATGAAAACTTCATACAATAACCAAGGAGTATCTTATATCCTATATCCTAACTGCAATCATTAAACAGTCACTTTTAGACGTTATCTGCTGAAGAAAAAAACTCTTTAAGGCAGGCTTGCTTCTTCTTTTTATTTTCACACTTCAAGTGGTTTCTTTAGAAGAGATGATTCAATAATATTGATACAGTTCATATGTTGGTCAAATACATCCAGATACAGCCTACGCATTTCATCCCCCTTGGGACATCATCAGGGCTGTAAAGAGTAAGAAGAAAAGAACAATAACTAGCCATTCGCTGACATGAAAAATATGTTTTCCTTTAGTTCATTAGTCTTATAGCAACCAGTCTTTCCCTGCCTATTTACCATTCCAAACAAAATCCTGCCTATATACCATTCTATAAGCTAAAATCATCTTGTTGAGATCAAAACAGAACACCCCATAATAAGTGGGAACATTTGATGCCTACAACCATTCACATCATGGTATCAATATAACACACCTTATTAAAGGAACACATTTTCTAAAAACCACCCATCTTGTCAAATACATTAATCATGGCATGTGACCCCCTAAGCTAGCCGGAATCCCCAGCTGTCCCTCACCTTTAGATAAGGTCAATGATATCTTGTCTCAAAAATTGTCTGTTTTGATAACTTCATCTGGTGTGTGACTCTGACTCTCCTTCTCACATTCACCGCCCACACAAATATTTACCATTGGACATCCTACCTATGAAGTATCCAGACACATAGGCCGTAGGAACCGTTGTTCTGTGTTAGATGGGTCGAAGGATCAATTGCTTGTGTTACTTCTTCCAAAGTTAGCGGTTCACACAGGAATTGCCTCTAGCTGTCTGGAGGCCATACCATTGCGATGTCTGCGAGATATGAAGCTATTGAATCGGGGTTATAGGAGGTAGGAGAAGCGTATAATTCCTGGTACTATGACCAGAATCTAACCATAATACGCTTCCCACCATGACAGTCTCCCTGTCATTAGTTCGGAGCTCCACCACATAGTTAAGTGACCTGTTGGAGCGCAGTATACGTGCCACGGTGCGACCTGGTCTATCTCCCTCTCCAGATCGACACACTTGAACGTGTTTGCCCATGACTGCTAAGTCCCAGTATTTGGCCAGGAGCTCCATCCTTTTATGCAACTGATGATCCCTGTTGTCTATTGCCTTAAGCTTCAGGTACCGTATTTCCCCCTGAATTAGGCTGATTTGTGTACAGATATCCCTCAGGATACCCACATTCTTAAAATACATATCCACTCCCCCTAGACATATGCCCTGAAGGCCTCCCACAGGGTGACCCATGTGGTCACAGTTCCAGCGTTAATCTCAAAGTATTCAAGGATGGAGCTTTGCAGTTCACTATGGAACCCCTGGTCCGAGAGCGCATCGCAATGGAATCGCCAAGGTATTCAAGGCAACAGCCATGTGGGATCCGGAGTTTCAAAAGGACAGGGTTGTGGCCCGAAAGTGTCAGTGGAAGCATAGTGATCTCACACACCCACATGTGAGCAGTGGCCGACAGGAACCACTAATCTAACCGTGACCAAACCGCGCGGGGCGCCGAATAAAATGTGAAGCTGGGCTAGTGGGTCCGCCATATGTCATATAGTTAATAAGTATCAAGAATAAGCCTAAATACCTCCCTAGCCCTAGGTTTATGTGTTGGTAGTGTGCTATTAGAGTCAGTTCGCAGGCAGTGTGGAGAAGTGTGGCTCAATGATTAGAGCGACAGACCCTGATGCAGAGGTCTAGCCCGGGACCAGGGTTCAATTCCTGCCTCAACGGGTCTTGGGCTCAAAAAAATTCCACGGACCTGATAATTCTCGCCTCAGTGCCTATTCCAATCATGGAGTCCCACTCTGCAACTCTGGGCAATAGCTTGCTTAATCTCCACAACGGCCCTCACAACGCTAAGGATGCCTGGCCTCCACCTTGGGGGTGCCAAGGAGTGGACACCTCACAGGGAAAGCCAGGATGGGTTCCACAGCGGTATTCATACAAGCGCCTTGAGACCGTTGCGGGTGAGTAGTGCGCTATATAAGTATCAATTTACAATTTACAAGTGTGGCATAATAAGTCAGGTATAGAAGTCTCTGAAAAAAATCGGGGTCATCAGTGTTTGGAGCATAAATGTTTACGAACAAAATACTTTTGTCACTGAGTGTTCAGTGCAAAAACAAATATCGGTCTCCTGGTTCTAAGTAGTGGGAATGACAGAGGAATGATATTGTTCTGTGGATTAGAATACAGGTACCTCAGGAGTGTGAGCTATAACATTAGAAATAGCGGTGTGTGCCCCAATTCTTGGCAAAGGTGTGCTCAGAGAGCTGGAGAAGATGTGTCTCCTGGACAAAGGCAATTTTAATGGAGTGTCTATTAAGCTAGGACAATACTTGCTTCCCTTTTCGCTGGTTATTGTTGCCACATGTGTTCCATGAGATGACTGATAAGTCAGTTGTTTTTGCCATACTATAAAGCAGATTTATAGAGATGTATCTAAGGCCTTAAGCCCAAGCAATATGTGGCGATGAGGGCATTGTGTATAAGAACATGATGTGTATCATCAGTTAACTTTTCAAACCCAATGAATTAACCCTCTGTCAGTTTCCCAACCTCCACCCGCACCAGATTTAAGAATATCCAGTGAATCTCATTCAACCAGTTAAAAAAAAAAAGAAAACAACTCCAAGTAGTGAGAGTTGGTAAACACAATGATGGCATGGTGACAACACACACATCGGCAGTCCCAAAAAGGACAGTTATATACACTACTATAGTGTAGTTGCCGTTGTAGGGTATGTTAACTTTGGCTTGGTGCAACAGTGTCCAGCACACGTGTCTATATCTTCAACATCTCCTGTTTGTCAGTATAGAGTCAGGCCATTTCACGTAGCTTCTTCTCGAGAGGTCGATGGAGGGCTCTCACATCTCCGGGGTCCGTCTCAGCCAATCGTTGTGGGGTATTTAGCATGGACAGATTTACAGAAAGACTCTGCAGCAGCTGAGGTATCAAGGACCTTAACACCCCCCTCGAGTTCCTCTCTCAAGTGAGCCAGTTAGTGCATGGAATGGTGAACCCCTTGCTTGTGAAGTGCATTTTTTACTGTGTTGTATTTTCTCCTAGTTTCTTGTACAGTTGGGGTGAACTCTGGTAATATAGAGATGTTTGAACCTTGGTACTGCATGGATTCTTTTTCCTGGCCCATCCAGAGTGAGATATCTTGAGGAGGTGGGCTATAAGATATTTTGGAGGTGCTCCTTCGGGGGGGGATGCTGCCCCACGGAGTGATGCGCCCGCTCTACCGCAAAGGTTGCTGAGAAGCTAGAGCATTTGAAGACGGTAGTTAGGAGGCGCTCCACAAAGTCCTCTTCTCTTCCCATGTCAGTAGTTTCCACTATACCAGAGATGCAGATATTGTTCTGTCTAGAGCGGAACACCAAATCTTCATTTTTGATTGCCCCCTGTTTCAGTATCCGTTTAATTTTATATAGGCGAATTTGCGGCTTTGTGGTATTATCTTCCAGGCTGAAGATTCTTTCCCCTGCGCCATGGATACGGGCACCCTACCTGTCCATCCGCTTACCCATCATGTCCATGCGGCCTGCTATTGTGTCAAACCATGCTTCAATGGCATCAAAACCAGCCCTTAATTCAGTCATTACTGTGGATATGTCACACCGGGGGTCTCCGCAGTGTCAGACTTGCAACACCGGTTTCTGGCCATGTCCACATGTTCAAAAGTGACCCTTCTCTGTTTAGAGTCTGAGTGGCATATTCTGGGGTCCCAATGAAGCAATGCCCTCACAGTACAGGCAATGGCCCATGGGTAGTGACAGGTTTTTACTCTCCTCTCCTCCTCTACCTCTGCAAAGAAAGGGATTGGGGGACCAGGCTGCGAGCCTAGCCCCCGATGTTAAAAGGAGTGCAACTCTGTTGAGAAGCTATCCTGCCCGCGGTTTCAACTGTCTTGACCCCCACTTGGGGGGTGGTGTTGATAGAGAGTGGGCAGTAGGTAGATGCAGCATGTATTACACTTGGTCGTATGGTTGAGACAGCGGGGGCAGCAGAATGTTCTCTTGCAGCCAGTGCTGCAACATGGTCGCCGGGGCCGTGAGGGCCATATAGCACCAGGCGGGCCTCAGCGGGTAGTGGCAGTCTGCTGCATTCTCATCCCTGCAGCACTCAATGGCACTGGGAAGTTGTGCATTCCATTAGTGCCTGTGTGCGGCAGAGCACTCACCTCATTTTTTGAAGTGTGGCTCTGTCCACACAGCCATCTCTCTGTGGCCTGGTGCATCAACAGGGAATGGGTCTTGGCTTCAATCGAATTCTGGCTGTGTTAGGCAGCCCGCAACGCCCATACAGGGCCTGACTGCATCTGGCCGCGTCTCCCTGGTAGGCTGCGGCTGTCTCCCACGTTGCGGTCTCGAAAGGGCAATACTTGTTACCCCAGGGAGGGGTTGCCTGTTCCCGCAGCTCGATGTAGAGATAAAGGAGGGAGGGTGCCAGCAACTTATGAGGTCGGGTGAACTGTGCCTCTGGCTCTCCAGCTGCCCCTGTCGCCGCAGGGCCTCCGAGGCTGTGTCGGCTGCGCATGCCTGCCTTTCCCCTCTCCTTTAAATTCGGGCATTAGTCCTTTGGCCGGGCACCATTTCCACGGTCCTCTAGTCCCTGGCTTCCCAGCTAGTTGTGCATGCTGATATGTAAGGGCATCGTCAGCAGAAAACAGCAAGTAGGGGAATGCTGAGCAGGATCCACACATGTGTGCGCCCATCTTGGGGTCCTGGCCACGACCGCTACCAAGTCGACAAAATTCTTAATTCAGAAAGGGGTCATTGTGTAGATCCCTCACAGCTTTCCCAAAGAAACTAATTGTTGAATTAAAAGTATATTCAAAATAAGTTAAAAACATTGTCACCAATTGTTTATATATTTTATTATCTGTTATTTAGTGCAATGGACGATTTACAAAAGCAATAAAATAACAACAAAACCGCTGCAGCTTATAATGATTTTTCATTGTGTACCAACAATGCAGCAATTCATATGACAACATCTAATCAATGAAAAAGGGGTTTATAGGAAACCTTGTTTTTTAGGTCAAGTCTAGCGGCAGCACGCATGCACTGCTCGTTCTGCAAGACTGCTGAAGTACAGTATGGGAGAGAAGCTACGCCTAGTCTCCACCCATTTTTCCATTGGCTTGTGTTATTGTCTTTCGTAAATGCTGCCTTCAGATTCGTTAATAGGCTTTTATTGCCTCCTTAGGACGGCCTTGGCTTCATTTATACCCTCCCATGGCGACGGGCCCTTTTACTTCTGTCATTACACTGGACCTGTTATTTAGTCTGTAAGCACTACTTACTTTATTGAGTTTCTCTTAGAACAGTCCAGGCATGCGCTGCTTCAGCTGAACCGCGTGCGTTTTTTTAAGCAGTACGGCAGCCCTGCTTTCAATCAATTTAACCCAGCATTATCTTGTGTCTGTTTAAAACCCCCAAGTAAAATGAATTTAGAAATGATTAGCAAATTAAGTCATGTGAATTCCATGTAGCACATAATCCTGTGCTAATGCACTCAAGCTGACAACAGCACATCTGTGTTACATGTCATCTGTACTAAAGTCACCTGACGGGTTGTTTTCAAAAGCCTGTTTTATTAACAGTACCAATACCACCATCATTACCACCACCACCATCTTGCTGACCTGCCCCCAGAATAGCTTAAGCCTAAGCTACTAGCAATCAATTGTGCCTTACATGGGTGTTCCTGTTGGCTCCATGACAAGTGGGTTTTTTCCTTCTAAGGTGGTTTCATGATGTGTGTAAAGTATATATGCTTTGTATTGCTTGTACTGTGGCAGTCTTCTCTGCGCACCTCCGAGGGTTGCGTAGACCGAGGCTCCCCTATGTAGGGCCTATTTTGCTAAATAAATGATTGAACCTTCTCCATTGCTACTGTCTTATTACTGGTAAAGAGGAATATGGGCTATTGGTGAGTATAGCTCCATTATAGGATTTTTAGTACTTCAGTTAGCGACTCTGCCGGGACTCCGCGATAGGGTCGTCCACTCCTGTAAACAGGAGTAGAGGGACAGGGAGGAGTTCTGGCTGAGTGGGTGGACGGAAAGAGGATCCTAATTGAGACGCCAGTTTGTGATAGAAAAAACAGAAATTCCACTCTTGAGTCCAGTATCCTTCCCAGCTGTTAAAAGACCCGTCGCCGGAGTCCAACGGGCTTAACACGGAAGAGTTGACCGAGTTGGTCTGTAGAGGAGTCGGCAGTGGAGAATCCGCAATCGGACCTGAGTGCACCAGGTGAGTGAATGGTATTGTATTGATTCGACGTCGAAGGAAGTAGAAAGCACTTGGAAGAAGTGGCTTTCAGTAACAGTTAACTGTACGTAGTAGTGGTAGGTGAGCCGAGCCACAGGGAATCTGGGGGTCTGACGTGGCAGCGGAGTGGCTGCACGGGTAGATGCCCCACAGACTTGTTTGGTGAAATCTTGAGACAATGTCCGACGCCTCAGTGTTGCACGGAGGGTGCTCACTTGGCCGAATCCTCTTCGGAAGGACCCTTGGGAGCAACTGGGTAAGCCTGGGTTCTGGAGCTATGCGCCCAGACGCCCGGCCCAACCAGCACAGGACTACGGGTTGGTCTGTAAGAGGGTTCGTGGTTCGCCTGTCGGATGATCTCAGGACAGTCTAACGACAGTCTCTTTTTTTGATATAATTATTGGTCTGGAATCCGGTGAGATCAATTTCCCGAACAGGAGTCGACAGGCTCTGTTGATTTGGAAGACATGTCATATCGTATGGAATCGCAGTAGAAAATAAGAATGAAGGAATTCCGTTTTTAAGCACTTTACGCAGATCTGAGAAATCGATTGTATGTTGCCAGAACGAATGAGTATGTGGTGAAAGAACGTGCCCGAATGCAAGAGTAAGTGATGTGTTGGTGATGTGTTGAACTTTTAAATATGTTGTGTTTTAGTAAAATATGTTTTGGATGTTGCTGCCGGCGAGGTGGAAGGCTGGAAGAAAGACAGCCTGCTCCCCCGGAAGGCAGCCAGAGTTTCGATATGTATGTGAAACATGGTCTTACTCCAATTTTGTTCAATACTCTCTGGAATAAGTATACCAGGGATAATACCGATTTGCAGTGGCCTCTAACCGAGTCCTTTGATGAGAAAAAGATAAATTACTTGCAGAACAAATTCTTTATGAAAAAGAGCCGTCAGTCGATGTTCGATTCCTTGAACATATGGCTGAAGGAAGCGAAACGACGACGGATACTGGAAGAGAAATTAGGGAAGCTTAAATCAGGACAAACTATTACCCAAAAAGCAGTAGCTTATGAAAAAAGGGATTCCTGCACTTATTTACTCTGTTGCTGCATCCTGACGCCGAGTCTTCGCTGTGCTCTTGAGACTTTGCTCTTCTCTTTTTACCAACACAGCTAGCGGTACCCGCTGCGCGGGTCCCGCGTCGCCAGAGGGCACCCTTTGACAGCGCTACTGCCTGGATTACAGCGCTATCTCCTGGATTGTAAATTTGGGCACGGAGACCTGCAGGGCTGCGAGCGTGTTGTGGGCGCAGGACTCAATGTCCCAGGAGCGCCCACAACTCCCAATCGTCAGCAGCTGGGACGCTCTCCCTGCAGGCTCCTCCCCTGGCTGGCTAAACGCGGTATAACCCGCTCTCTCACCTGTGTTAGAGGATTCCTGCACTTATTTACTCTGTTGCTGCATCCTGACGCCGAGTCTTCGCTGTGCTCTTGAGACTTTGCTCTTCTCTTTTTACCAACACAGCTAGCGGTACCCGCTGCGCGGGTCCCGCGTCGCCAGAGGGCACCCTTTGACAGCGCTACTGCCTGGATTACAGCGCTATCTCCTGGATTGTAAATTTGGGCACTGAGACCTGCAGGGCTGCGAGCGTGTTGTGGGCGCAGTACTCAAAGTCCCAGGAGCGCCCACAACTCCCAATCGTCAGCAGCTGGGACGCTCTCCCTGCAGGCTCCTCCCCTGGCTGGCTAAACGCAGTATAACCCGCTCTCTCACCTGTGTTAGAGGATTCCTGCACTTATTTACTCTGTTGCTGCATCCTGACGCCGAGTCTTCGCTGTGCTCTTGAGACTTTGCTCTTCTCTTTTTACCAACACAGCTAGTGGTACCCGCTGCGCGGGTCCCGCGTCGCCAGAGGGCACCCTTTGACAGCGCTACTGCCTGGATTACAGCGCTATCTCCTGGATTGTAAATTTGGGCACTGAGACCTGCAGGGCTGCGAGCGTGTTGTGGGCGCAGGACTCAAAGTCCCAGGAGTGCCCACAACTCCCAATCGTCAGCAGCTGGGACGCTCTCCCTGCAGGCTCCTCCCTTTCCTCCCTTGTTAGTATATTTCAACTACAGAGTCCCGCTGCGCGGGAGGGCGCCGGGCGAAGCCCGGGCAAAGGGCGGGCCGTCTAAGGCCGTCCAAGGACGCACAAGGACGGGACGGGCCACCCCTTTTCCATCTTCTGATTATTCGCTGTGATACTAATACTTGGATTAAAAAGTTTGATAGTCCTATAGCCCCTGCCACCAAGAGAAATCTGCGGAACCGTGGAAAAGCTTCTACTTCTTAAAGTACTTGTCGCCGACTCCCGACGCTGATAAACAACACATCTGATAAACATCACGGTAACTACTTACAATATACTTTATCTGACCGTGATAATTATTTATGGCATATAAAAAACTAAGATCGCGTACCATTTTTATGAAGAGAATGGGTACAGAGGAAGCAGTAAGGCAAAGTTCCGTAAAAGCAGTGAAACAGGGTCGGTTAATTGGTACACCAGCTATCAGTAATTATTTTTTAGCTCCTACTCCAAAAAATCAATCTTGTCTACCTGATCGTGAATTGCCTATAACAATGGAAAATAACCCAGCTAAAGAGGCTTCTGAGTTGCCTACTACGGATGCACAGACTATCTCAATCTCAAGTGATCAAGGGTCCCAATCAAAACCTCAGATATTCTGTTCAACACAGGAATCTCAAACATTGATACCTGACTCTCCTAAATTAATCACCAACACACCGGTAAAACAAATAAATCACCTTTCTGACATCGAGGATCCCTACTTAAACGGTACAAAACAGATAGAAAATATCTCTGAGATATCACCTAACTCAGCTGACCCGCAAACTGAATCTCACAATCAAATATTTGATCATAAAATAGACTTGGATACATCAATAGATACATTTCTGCCAAATAGTATGAACTCTACTAACATGGCGACACCTATCTCAAAATCTCTACATACCTTACAGGAAATACTAGAATCGGTCCTCTCTTTTTTAGGTAACATCTTAGAAAATTCAGATCAAACTCTGGATGTTCAAATTGGCATTCTGAAATTTTTGGTAGAAGAAAAGAGGAAAAAAGAGCATATTGAATTAACAAAAAGTATACAGACTCAAGAGGAAAGAAAAGATCTCTTTGAATCGTTCCTTTCAACAAAAATTCCAACTCCTAAATCTCATAATAAATGTGATAACAGTACTCAAACTACCGATCAAAAATCAGTACATTTAGCTAACACTATGACCCAGAAAAATCCTAATGGGGACCGAATATACTCCCTAAAGAAACTGTTTAGAGAGGAACCTTCATCAATAGCCAAAGAGTATCCGATCTTCTCGATTAAAAATACCAAAATGATAAAAGATACCGTTGAAGGAAATGAACGAACTACTCTAGTACCTGTATTAGATGAGGCTGGAAATGGAAAACCCTATCAAAAGAAATGTAACAAAAGAGTAAAAAGAAAAATGAGCAATAGGAGGTCGCTAAGAAGAATCAACAAAAAGAAAGCCAGAAAGATCAGATTTGAAAACGAAAATATTGATCAAAATATTGAGGAAGGATTGGAAAAGGTGACAACTAATCAAACTATGGTAGAGGAACAAAATGAAACCACAAATATATTGCCCATAAAACATCTGAATCATAAAGCACCTGAATATGTTCCCCTTAGAAACAGTATAGATCAAACAAATAGAGAAAGCAGAACTAATAAATTGCAACCCCAAGGTGCTGATCAACCCTCAACCAAATACTTACAATTAGAAGAACTTTTTCCTACTGATGATCTATCGTTAAATCGAGAAAGGATAATCAATTTGTTGCAACAAATCTATACGCTACAATCCATCACTAGTAAAGAAATAGATTTAGTCACATTTCCTATAAAAGATAATCAAAAAATCGCGAAAGTATCTTTTTGGTCAACTGTTGTTCCTGGGATCATTGTAAGGGAAAAAGAAATATTGCATAAATATGGATATGATGTTATTGAAATATTTCCACCAATGAACTTTGTAACCAAATTGACTTGTCCCCAAAACATTATTACCAATACTTACTCAAACAATTGGACTACAAATATCTCTGATCATGTTGAACTGGGGCGAACTACCTCTAGGAAGGATATTCTAAAAATTCAGGTCAATAATGGTCAAAGGAATGTATGGACTCAATATCATGAGGAAAAAGAGGTCAGAAAAACAACAGAATCTTGGGCCTGGATATCAGAGGCCTTAAACAGCAACAAACAAGTACATCGATCACAATGCACTGTTTAACAGTAGCTTAAAGATTATCTCGTGGAATATGGCCGGAAAACTATCCAACAAAATGACTACAGCACTAAGAGATAACCCTGATATTCTAGCTATACAGGAAACATGGGAAATAAACTCATTCAAACAGAAAGGTTACTATGCTTATGCTATCCCAGCTACAACAACTAGCAGAGGTCATGCCAAGGGAGGTTTGGCTATTCTTTTAAGCGAGGAGCATCAATGGTCACAAGAAATAATCGACTCGAAATCTGACAACTTTCAATGTATCAAGATCATACTAAAAACAAATATTTCCGACCAAAAAAAAGCCCTCTTGTTTTTCAATATGTACAATCCTCCAGGCACAACACAGGATGCATCTTTTATAGAAACCATAGATTTAATATCCAAGATAATTGAAGAACGAGACAATACTCCGTACTTAATTGTGGGTGATGTGAACGGGAAACTCTCTAATAATGAAATTGGCAAATGGGCAAAAATATACGAAGATGAGTCAATAGATCTACCTATTCCAATATTCCCAAAAGGAAAAGTAGCCGATAAAAGAGGGAAAATGCTATTAGCATCACTACCAAATATAAACGGTCTAATCTTGAATGGTAATGTAGAAGGTGATAGACCGGCATCCTACACAAGGCGTGGAAATGGATCCTCTTCTATCATCGATTACTTAATATGTAGTATAGAGATTTCGGACTCATTCCATCACTTGAAAGTAATTTTTACAGAAGAAAGCGACCATGCGCTTTTATGCCTACACACTGGTTGGTCGATAAAAACAGCTTCTTCCATTCCGATTATGTACCATAAGGGGAATATCGAAATTGATAAAAAGCAGAGACGAATCTTCTGGAATTCAGGGACACTAGACTATATAAATGGAAAGATTCTACAAAACAACATTTTAACCACAATACACTCGGAAGACCAAATAATTAACTTCGAATCTATAATGACAATCCTTAAAAGATTTCTTCTTAACGGGGAGAAACCACGTAAAAACAAAGTCTACAAGAACGCTAATGAAAATATACATAGGAGGAAATTAAATAAACTCATACGAGGACAATTTTTAGATTACTCACCTGTTATACAGCAAGAGATAAATAAGTTAAAAAATCAACTTAGAAGGGAGAAGATGAGCAAAAAAAGAATGCAACAAGACAAAAACTGGGTGGACATTCAAGAGGCGGCGAAACAATACAATCAAAGAAAATATTGGTCTCTGATAGCCAAAATAACTGGAACAAAAAAGAAATTATATGCCATACCAGTACCACCCCAGGAATGGGAAGTCTATTTAACTGACCTATATAAAGCGAACCCAACTGAGACTGGCAATAATGCTTCTGAAATTTGTCTGGAAAGCAACCTAACACCAATAGAAAAAATTACAGCACATTCTATTGAAAATCACATAAGAAATGCCAGGAACACTTCAGCGTCAGGGCCTGACCTGATACCGATTAAAGTTCTGCAGTCAAATCCTAAGGAATGGAGTCCGATGTTAACATCACTTTTTAATCTTATCTTCTGTACCAGGAGAATACCTAAATCATGGCAAGGAAGTACAATAATCCCTATTTACAAAAAAGGGAATCGAAATGTTGCTAGTAATTACCGCCAAATTGCATTATTGGACGCTACTGGTAAAATATTCGCAGCGGAGGTACTGGACAGATTAAAAGCCTGGTGCTTCTCGAATGGAATAATACCTAAGTTTCAAGCTGGCTTTCGCCCCAATCATTCAGTAACAGATAATATCTCAACACTTCAGACTATTCTCGATAAATACATTGGGAGGAAATCACAACCAGTGTATGCTGCCTTTATAGATTATTCCACTGCGTTCGACCGCGTAGATAGACCAACGTTATGGAAAAAACTGAGAAGACTGGGGATTTCTGAAAATCTATTGCAAATTATAATCACATTACATACGAACACCTGGTCCCAGGTACAGATGGGAAGTAAAAAAGGTCTGACAAAACCAATTAATACTTCAAATGGTCTTAAACAAGGATGTCTTCTTGCACCAATTCTTTTTTCACTATATCTGAGCGATCTACCATCTTACTTACAAAAATGCTCGAGCCTGCCACCAAAGATTGCTCTTCAGAGCATACACGCGCTACTTTACGCAGACGATATAGTTATGTTAGACCTCACCCCCTCACCCCTACTGGATTCTTTAAATGTTTATTCGAAGGAACATTTTCTAATCCCTAATCTAACTAAAACAAAAGTAGTGGCGTTTTCTGGTCGGAAGAAAAGCGCTAAATATCACTGGAACCTTGATGGGATAAGAGTAGAGGAAGTAGATGAATATACTTACCTCGGCAGGATTTTTACCAAGAACTTACAAAATCTTAAACATATAAACAATCTAAAGAAAAAATCTGAAATCCATGCCGGGGCACTCTCTAGAATGTATACTGCCACAGGAAATAGGCATTTTTCCTCATTACTCAAGGTGTATAAAGTAAAAATACCCTCGGTCTTGTCCTATGCAAATGAACACCTACCTACAAAACAATGGTCTTTCATGGACATGACCGAAGGAAAGATCTTGAAAAGATTACTAAAGGTTTCCACATCAACATCTGTACAGGCTCTCAGATTGGAATTTGCTCTAACAAGTTCATATGCAACAGCAATAGCAAATGTTATTCAAAGGGCGTACAACATTCTGCAGGCAAAGGAAGGAACGTTGAGATTCTTGTTGAAGACTGAGATATTTAAAACAGATTCTCGACAACTCAACTTTTCTAAAAACATGTTTAAACGTTTAAAACAGCGAACCTGACTGAAGATATTCTGTTATCATGGACAAAACCCCAGTTAAAACTTTTTCTGAAATGCTTTACTCCAAGACTAAGTTATGATCTCGACCTTATGCATTGTAGTAAGTTATCTACATATAAAACTTACATAGAGTCGTTGGAATATAAGCAATTACGACCATACCTGGGGCTTTGCCTTACACATGGAGCAAGAAGGTCCATAACTATGTTGCGCTTAGGCATTCTCCCAGTCTCCACTGTTACATCTAAATGGTCACCAGGAGACTCCCCTATCTGTAAACTCTGTTTTGGTGGTGATCAAGATATTGTGCATATTTTATTTGTTTGTCCGCACGAAAGTGTAGTTAAAGCACGAGCTAGATATCTTAAGCCGATATACCAGAAATGCAATATTACTACAGTAAACAACTTACTAGCATTATGTAAACAACCGACTGACGAATGGGTTTGTTATAATTTCTATAAATTTTTAAAATCTTTTTTAAAATTATACTGATTATGCTTATGTTCTGTAATCGTTTTTAAATTTGTGGTCCTCAGTTGAGTAACAAAGCAAATAAAAACTTTTTGACTTGACTTGACTTTGAAAAAGAAAAGGTAGAAAAGAATATTGAACAAATGGACAGGCAATTTTGATTAGAAACAGATAAAAGTTATGACACTCGCACAGACACTGGAGATGAGATAGAAGAATTGTTGGAGGCTCGTCCACCCCCTCCATATGCCCCCCCAGGGATTATATCCGGCAGTGCCTCTGGTCAGGGCAGGCCAGACTGGAGCTGTTTCAGCCATAGGAACGCCTGTGGCTGCTACCGCGCCAATGGCCAGGGCTTCACAGACACCGATGTTGCCCCCTCCTACTCTCCGACCAACTACCTCAGAATTAATTTCCTTAAGGCCTGGCCATGCGGTCCCCTCACCCTTGCACCCAGTGTTTTTGACGCCACCCATGGGAAGTTTAACAGACTCCCTGTGTGTAGCAACCTCCGCCCATATAGATGTTACAACTAGGCACCCTAGAGAGTATTTGAATTATCAACAATTTTTACTAGGTCGTCCTTGGGCTCCGAAGAGAGGAAATCCATTGTGATACAGGCATCCCAGTGGACGCAAAACCTGATTTATACTTTAGAGGATATCTGGAGTACCATGAAGGATTTTGAACCAGTAGCGCAGCAAATGGCACTAGAACATATGGCAGTACGATTGATCTCTTTATGGGAACAATGTTTTGAAGAATGGGCTTATACCCCTTGGAAACGAAGTGAGGTTCTTACCCTAAAAGCCCAGCTTCCCGATTCTCGTAAAAATCCCACTGCCTACTATAAAGAATTGACTGAAGCTGCAAATTCTGCTGTTATGACATTAGCTGATTTTGATCCCGGTAGATATTTGGAGACAGATACATGATAACTATCATTCCCCCTACAGCGCAGTATTTTTCGGTGATTGATTTAAAGGATGCTTTTTTAAGCATTCCAATTCACTCTGAGAGCAGACATATCTTCGGATTCTCATTATCGGGCAGCATCTTTACATTTTGTCGTGCTCCTCAAGGCTATACTTACGGCCCCGAAAACAACGCAGTACCTCAGCCTTGGATGACATGAGATAGGGAAAGACTTGCGTTGAAGGGTTGAAACTTAGCTTTTTCTGAGGTACTTAGCAAGACACTGGACTGAATGCATTGAGAGCTTGGAACTTTTGTGTTGCTCTGTTCAGAAAGAAAGACTGTGTTAAGGGCCTGAGTTGCACCACCGGGAAGTCAAGTTTGAGTTTGTTTCTTGTGATGAACGATAGGAGCCTGCCTGTGAGGCTCTAACGGACACAGGGAGAAGATCCCTTACTGGGAAGAAGAACCCTCTGGGGATGTGCGTCCATTTATAATTCCGAGTTTAGTTTGGAATTTTAGAGAGAATGTATCCCTTTGCTCGATTTGCTATGGAAGATGAACGACCCCTTGCACCCCGTCCTTACTTCGAGAATGTTCCAATGTTTTCAGGATGGGCTACCAGAGTGAAGGTGGCCTTCGTGGTATTCCTTGCCATAATCATTATTATTTTGATGAGTGTGTTTGTGTATTTAGAATTTCAGTATCCTATGCATAAGGTGTTAGGTACCACTCCAGCCCCAACTGAACATTATTTTTACTCTTTGCCCCCTCATAAAGAGAGGCATTGAGAAACGTATGTAAAAACATATTTTCATTGAAATGCTACATCAAGCTCACAGTACTACCAATAAGAATAATTGTTGGGTGTGTGGCCTTTTGCCATCTGTAATGCATCGACATGATTTATTTATTTCATTACCATTATCACATTTAGCTAGTTGTGAAGCCTGGTTTCAGTTATTATCCCTTATGTACCTGCATTAAGTAGCAGAGCCTAAAAAGTATACAGAAAAGGATTATGAAGCAATTTTTAAATATATAGAACAGCTTCAAGGATTTGATGAATTAGGAAATGGGGGTGAAGGATCTTTAGACCCAGACGCATGCATGAATGTATATACTGCCTATGAAAATGTGACCTGGTTGAAGGAGGAAATGCAGGATTTCAATCATTTTTTAATTCTACCCAATATTTTCAAGAACAGAATGTTACTGATGACAAAGCAATGCCTGTTCCTATTATGAATAGTACTGCTTCCTTCTGTATCCAGGGACAGGGTCATGTCAAAGTAGAGAATAGTAGATGTAACTATACCTATACTCTGCATACAAACAGTACCCCGCCTCTGATAACTCCACCCAATGTGTATTTTGTGTGTGGTGAAAATGCTTAAACTTGGCTCCCGCGAGGTTGGGCAGGGAAGTGTTATCTTTCTTTCCTTTACCCCCCAGTATAAATAGCTCACTCCAACTATCATAAGACGCATCAACTGATTAAGCGAGAAGTAGAGTCAAACAGAAGTATTAGAAGTTTTAACACTGAGGATACAGATCAGACAGATAATGCATTACAGCAATTTGTAGACATTGCTGAGGGACTCTTTCCCATATGGGGCCCGATCTTTAGTAGCCGAGATGTTAGACATCTGGCTAGTAGAAAACGTATTCCAGACCACGACTGGGATACTGACAAACCTCACCGTAGAGCTTCAGGCTACGAGGCTTGTTCTCCTTCAAAACCGGATGGTTCTTGACGTCATCCTAGCAGATAGAGGAGGAGCAGGCCGCGTGATTGGCAGCTCTTGCTGTGTGTATATACCAGATTCCGCTCCCACTATACATCTTGCAATTCAGAAATTGCCTCGTTTAGCTGCAGAAGTACATGCTGACACCGGTACCTGGTCTCTTACTGGATGGTTCTGGAGCCTTTTGTCCACATGGGGTTGGAAAAGTGTTATGATCCTTGTGGGAGCCCTTGGGATAGTATTTACCTGTTGCTTGTGTGTACATTGTGGACCAGCTTGCTGTTCTTTCTGTGCTGCTAAACTCACTTCATCCCTGACTGTTTCCCAACAGGTTAAAGCAGACAGACAAATGACTCAAAAGGAGGTGTCTGACCTTATGCAGATTGATGAAGGTGTGTTTCTAGATTAGAAAGATTATATATATTGGCTACATCACGCCAAAAGGGCGGTCTGAAGGAATATAAATCCGATATATGTAATGTTGGCCTAATGTACCCAATATAACCGTATATTATCATATGAAACCCCTATATATTCGTGAAATATATTCACTTGTGTATGATCGGGCCTCTTGGTTTAACCAATGCCATCTTAGTTTTGTTTCCCCGTGTTTCATTCCGGTTGCCTCGGAAAACACGTGCTGTGCTTCTGGACCGAAACCTAAGGTATCGGCCCAGGCTATGCACAGACCATTAGTTTGTAGCTCAGGTGATAGAAACAGGCCTCAGCAAGGCCCGTTAGTGCAAGGGGCTAGCCCTTCTGTGCACAGAGTCCTTAGACTATGGAAAGAAGTTGGCACGGAAACTGCAAATACAAAAACATAGTTTAATAAACCTTTAAAGGTGGTCCTACAACTTACAAAATACTCTACAGCATTGTACAGAGTAGCACAATGAACTCAAGCACATGGCCCCTTTTATACACAAAAGAAGGGGTTTATAAGTAGGCGGGTACAACTCAGAGCATGATTTACGACCATATATGGACATTTCTGAACACAATCAATACATGGATGGAGTTAACGGTTCTTGAGACCCGCGAAAAACACATTCCTATCTAACGCTAATCAAGGACAGATGTGGCTCCTACTGAGCATGCGCTACACCCACAAAGGGGTTATTTATAGACTGTTGCTCGGCAGATTTCACATGTGACTGGCAGGGAGATAGGACAAGTCTTGTGGCGAGCACATGGCAATGGATGGCATACAAAATGGCGGATACAAAGACAAAGTGGAGTCGGTTTAGTTCGAGCAAATAACGTTGAATACAGAACGTACATCATATTGCATCATGTTTTCAGCTAATGCTTAACACAGCCGCTGTTTATTTACTACAGACGACCCTTTCAGCATTAGCTGAAGACATTCGGTTTCCTGGGATAATCTAGATACTCGTCCTGAATGTCTATAGCATCATCTCGGCTACCTCTCTGGTTAGATTTTTCTGTTTTGTAATCTCGGCAACAGTTTCTTTATTTGGTATACAGGCAGAAATGCACATGGAACATATCATCGGGCTACACTGGACACATGTGCAACATGTAAAGATAATTGCAACAATTCTACATAAACCAGTAAGAACTTTCCAGCCCCATGTGGAGATCAGGGTCCAGAACCATCCAGCAAAAGTCCAAGTGCCATTGTCAACATGAATATCGGCAACAATCTTATGGAGTTTATTGATTGCTTTGTACACTGATGGAGTATGATCTGGTATGAACACACAACTGCTTCCTATAATGCGACATACACCACCTCTGTCTGCTAATATAACATCTAAGACCATGCGGTTCTGTAAGGCAACAATTCTAGTAATTTGCAGTTCTTGAGTGAGATTTCCTAAAGCTGCTGCAGTTTGATTCGTGACATCCTCTACAACTCTAGTTAATCGTCGTATTTTCCTGCTATTCAATGCAGCTCCTACGAAGAAAAACAGCCCTAAATTAAAATCTATATATTGCTGTAGACTAGTGTCAGTTTGTTCTACGTCATCGGTGGACAAGGTCCACGTAAAACGATTTATTGTTACATTATTCAACAGTTTAAGATCTTTGTGGTACGATGCAGGTGCTAGAAACACAGGGGGCAGTAGAAATGCGACATAGCAGACCCCAGACCACCCAGCTGGTAGTCGATAATACCCCCTATTCCCACAAATAAAATACATATCATGGGAAACTAAGAAAGTACTGTTATTCAGGCCATCTATATTCAACACAGTAATACAGTCACTAACACCTACAGGAATATATCCAACATGTTGCACACATAAATCAGCTTGTGCTTGGGCTACAGAAATAACGAATTTCTCATTTCCAACAATGTCTCTAGTGTTCGTGAAAATGTAGGGCGTTGAAGCATTGTCCGGTCGATACTCTTCCCACTCCCATATAGTTCTGTTAGCTTGTGGATAACCTTCTTTATCCTGATGGCATTCTTTATTCAATCGGAAAAGCAGTCTACCCACAGTAGGCTTCCTGGTTGCAAAATGCAAAGTGTACCATCCTCGACATGAGCCATTGTGCGAAAAAGGGAGAGGTATAAATGGTGTTCCCCCCTTCTTTTAATGAGCTGGCATCATACCGCATATCCAACAGTTTGTGGCGTTCGTAGCAGTTTGTGTGTGATGCAGCATCTGAATGAAAGTATTGTTCAAGTAGGACTGTCGATGCTTTAACTCTTGATATGGGAGGGTGTAATAATAGTGCTCTTCGGGCACTGGCATAGTAGCCATAAACAACTCACGAACAGGAGTTACATCCTCAACAAACCATGTGGTTATAGCTGCAATTGCTAAAGCAGCAATAAATCCTACAGCACAGAAAATCTTCTTTTTCTCCATTCGAACAAATGTACAAAACAAATCTTCCTGAAACTAAAAAGGTTGTTAGAACTCTTCCCCCAAGGCAGCCGTTGATTTCTTGACCACGGGC
The DNA here is from genome assembly GCF_964263255.1 of Lissotriton vulgaris. Classification (NCBI taxonomy): domain Eukaryota; kingdom Metazoa; phylum Chordata; class Amphibia; order Caudata; family Salamandridae; genus Lissotriton; species Lissotriton vulgaris. The sequence goes on from NC_141694.1 coordinate 1,907,888,296, forward strand.
CAAGACGGGTGTCACTACTCTAATGCAGGGCTGATCCCCCCCCCCCTTGCCTCATCGGCTCTCCGTTTCACTAACCCAGGGGCCGTTCTGACAACTATTACACAACTGCAGGCTCTTTTCTTGGCCTCAAATCGTATCTCCTTGCTCAAGAAACAGTCGGGTCCGGGTAGAACTCCTCAGAATCATCAGGTACCACAGCACTGCCTTTCTCCGCAGTCAGAATCTTGCGATGGTCGGTCAACACAGCAGGCTCCACCAATCTGGGTTGCACGCGCTGACAATGCACGGCATGGATCCAGTTTTTCCGGTTGGTGACATGGACAGCTGTTCGCGTTGCAAGCAGGACCTGTTCAGGACCACTCCATCTCGGTTCCAAACTGCTCGATCTCTCAAAGGACTTGATGAGCACGTAGTCACATGGTCGGAGATTGTGGCCTTCACCTGTGGATTGGTCAGGGATTGCTTCTCGAACCTGTTGATGAATAGAAACCAAGTTATCAGTTATTTGTGCCAAATAGTCACTCATTAAAACACAAGGCACATCGTACACTGAGCTCGGTTTTGGGACGCCCCATACGTTCATAGGACGTCTGAATATGATTTCATAAGGGGTGAGACCTGTCCGAGAATGTGGTACTGATCTGATAGACAACAATGCCAGTGGAAGTGCATCTGGCCAAGTTAGAGAAGTAGAAGCTTGTATCTTAGCTAACTTCAATTTCAGAGTAGCATTGTATCTTTCCACCAACCCTGCTGATTGTGGGTGGAATACGGCATGGAATTTCTGCTTAATTCCCAATCCTTTCAGAACATACTTGATAACATTCCCTACAAAATGAGGTCCGTTATCACTCCACAAAAATCTACAAACACCACAGCGAGGGAAAAACTCCCTCAATAGCACCTTTGCCGTAGTAATTGCAGTGTTGTCCTTTGTGGGGTATGCCTCAATCCACTTACTAAAGGCACATACCACTACCAAGACATATTTCAGGTTATTACAGCGTTTAAGCTGAATATAATCCATCTGCAAAACTTCAAAAGGTGTCGTAGGTGTAGCAAATCCTCCTGCTGGAGTTTGTGTCCCTTTTCCAGGATTAAACCGTAAGCAAATCATGCAGGTCTGCACTACTCTCTTAGCCGTGCTAGCAATCTCTGGATGCTCCCAAACTTGCATAAGCAATTTCACAATTGCCGAAGCTCCAACATGTGCTAGCCCATGTGCCATCTGAACCATAGGTTGTACAAAAGCTATAGGTAACTTCCACTTGTCCATCTGTTTATTTCGCCAACAACCTTCATCATCCAACTCTCCATCCTTGGACCATTGCTCCCGTTCTTTGTCAGAAGCGGTCCTCTGTATCTCTAGTACTTCTTTCCTAGCATCGTGCCTCCGCTCAGCTTGTGACTTCACTACATACATGGAAGTAGAGTTAGGCTGCATCGCAGTTTCACGTGCTACACGATCTACAAAAGCATTTCCTTGTCCCACTTTATCAGTCACTTTCTTGTGTGCACTACATTTCACTATAGCTATCTTCTTTGGGTACGTTAATGCAGTCAGAAGATTATATACTAATTATCCGTGCATTATCTGTATCCCATGTGATGTCAGAAAACCTCTTTCTTTCCAGAGCAGGCCAAAATCATGCGCTACTCCAAAAGCATAGCCGCTATCTGTATAAATGTTCACACATAAGCCTGTACTGAGTTCACATGCTCGTGTTAATGCTATCAGTTCCACTGCTTGAGCTAATTTCTGTGGTATGCGAGCTGTCTCTACTATCGTGTTGATCGTAGTAATTGCATATGCTGCTGAAGTCGTACCATCCGTTAGCTTCAGGCAAGACCCATCAACCCACAGTTCTCCATCTACATCTGGAAGGGGCGTATTCTGGAGATCAATACGAAAAATGCAATCATGTTTTTCTTGCGCCTCAGGCTGAGTCGCTGAAAATTGTAACAATGTGGCTGGGTTCACTGTTGCACATCTCTTCAGTGTAATATGAGGAGCTAACAACGTCGGCTCATATCCTGTTAAACGAGCACTAGTTAAATGCTGCATCTTTGTCTGATTCAAGAGGGCATCAACAGCATTGGGTACCAACACCAACAGCTTATGCGATAAGACTATCCCTTCACTCTGGCGTATTGACACAGCTGTTGCTGTATCCGAGCGAAAACAACCAGGCAACGCTCGAGTAACAGGATCAAGTACTGCTGAAAAATATGCACAGGGACGCTGCTTATCGCCATGTGTCTGCACTAAAACTGACAATGCACATCCATCTCTCTCCTGTACGTACAATGTAAAGAGCTTCGTATAATCTGGTGTACCTAACACTGGTTCTGAACAAAGAGCCTGTTGTAACTGTTGGAAAGCATTCTCACATTCATCTGTCCATGGAAGGGGTATTAGAGTGTCTTTTGTCAAGAGCGCTAACAATGGTTTAACAATGTGTGAAAAACCCAGTATCCACTGTCTGCAAAAGGAAGTAAGACCCAGAAATGCTCGAACATCCTTCTGTGTGGACGGTGCTCGTGTGTCTAGAATTGCTTGGATACGATCTGATGTGAGTGCACGGCCCTCCTTATACAAAAGGTGACCTAAGTAGGTTACCTTTGTTCTACAATACTGCAACTTCTTTTTTGAAACTTCATGTTTGTGCGAGGCAAGGAAAAAAAGCAAAGCTAAAGTACTCTTTTCACATTGTTCAGGGGTATCGGCTGCCAACAAAATGTCATCGACATATTGTATGAGTGCCACGCCGTCGGGCAGGACGAAAGAATCTAATTGTCTTTTCAATGCTTGACTGTAAATACTAGGACTCTCCGTATAGCCTTGAGGAACTCTGCAAAATCTATAAGATCGATTATTCAAAGTAAAGCCGAAAAAATATCGGCTGTCAGGATGAATAGGGATCGAAAAGAAAGCTTTCTTCAAGTCTATAACGGAGAACGTGGTTGCAGTTGGCGGGGCCAAAGTAAGAAGGGTTGTAATTTCAGAAACCACTGGGTATTGCGGGATGACTATCTTAGTCACCCCCCTCAGGTCAATAATACATCGATAAATCCTAGTATCAGTGTCTTTTTTCAAAATCGGGAGGATCGTACTGTTACAAACATTGTATGGAACTTCTTCAACCACCCCCACTTCAATGAGGTCCCGTACAATTTGTGTAAGCGCTTCCTCACCCTCCTGTGAGATTCTATACTGAGGTAAGCGTGGCAAGACAGCACCCTCCTTTACACTAATGTGCACCGGAGGAATAACCATCTGTCCCACATCAGTATCTGAGGTAGCCCATAAAGTGGTAGGTAGGGAGGCTAATGCAATCACAAACTCTGTCTGACACTGGGTGATTATCATTCAATATCACACGCACTCCCTCAGGAGAACATCGTATTGTAGCTCTGAAATACTTGAGCATGTCCAGACCCACAATATTGTCAGGTGTGTTCGGAGAAAGCAAAAATGGACATGGAGCAGTAAATTTATCAACATGAAATGCAAGTGGTTGTGACAATGGGCTAAGGTAGGGTGTACCATCAAACCCTACTGATGTAATCATTAAGCCAGACAGGGGAGCCCTTGGAACCTATTGTTTAGACAGAGCGCTACGAGTAGCTCCTGTATCAACCAGAAACTGATCAGTAGAACCCAAAACATGTGCTGTAACATAAGGACCCCTCTGATCTACTGGAACTTCAACTGATTCCTAACCCCATCCTTGGCAATCCTATGCATAATTAGAATCATGAAACTCAGGCTGTGCATAATCAGACATTTGATATTGATTTCGCCGATCGAAAACATTGGACCCATTTTGCAGTCGCACATTAGAATCAAACCTACCACGGTTGTTCGTGTTACCCCTGGGACCTGAAAACCCCCCACGATTTCTCATTGGTCCCTGACCACACGCCTGCCGATGTGAGCGCAACAATGGACACTCATCAGCCCAATGGCCAAATTTCCTGCAATACGCGCATTGATCCACAGCCAAATTCGGGCGGATATATGAAGAACCATAGAATCCCCATCCACCCCTATCGTTACCTCTAGGGGACTGTAATGGCTGCCCTTTTCTGGCTCTTTTGAGAGGGAGAATGATGGAGAGTGACTCCAGCCTATTACCTCCATAGCATAGGGATTAGAACTATAGACAGGGCCCCTGTCTTACATATATTAGGGCATTTTCGTATCACTTTCCTTAATGTAGGGCTTATGAATTTAAGTTAGGGGATAGATATATGAGTATTAGACATGATTTGCCCATTTGCTAACATATTAGGATGTTTTCTATGGAGTTATGCATATTGTGGGCTCCGTAGGCCTTAAACGAGACAGACTCCATTTTGCTTTCTGCCCGGTAGCTCGAGAAGGCTTTCTAGGTGAAGTGTAATGTTTTAGTTTCAAGCTGTTGTTCGCTTGGAGAGAACCGGCTCAGGCTGGCCCTTATCGAAGGAATGTATTTTTCTCCACACCGAAGACACAACTTCAGGCCGGCCGGCTGGGAACGTGTCCTTGGTACGGGGAGGTACAAGAATTTGGTGGGCGGCAGGTTACTGGCCGTAGCTTTCCATGAAGGAACGGGCTTTGATATTAGCGAAGGTGTTAGTCAGTTGGTCAGTTAGTCCGTAGGCGGCATCTAGCCGTTAGCATCTCTGCCATTAATTATCTCATGGCGGACAGTCGCCATCTTTGAAGTCCGAGAAAGATTTAAGACCGAAACTCTCTGAGAAAGACTGAGCGAGAATTAGCGCGGAGCGCATTGATACAGAGAGAGAGAGAGACGGTAGCTAATAACCAGCAAGGTTCCGGTGCCCTGGAGGGAAGCAGACGAGGTTGAGCCTAGCGGTGCAGACGTGTACTTGTGACGGCTGGGGTGTGACTGCAAGGCGAGCCAGGACACAGAGACGAGAAGGGAACCTAGATGACTGCCGAGCCCAGACTTCATATTAACCAGGTGATGTCCGTCCATTTCTCATAGAGCGTGCACTCTAATCTTTACCTTTTCTTTGCAGAAGTTATGTTGCATAGTAATGTGATTTGTGTCTACTGTTAATAAATATCCTAATTCTTATGGAATTATCGTGTGCCTCGTGTTCCTGTTAGATCCTGGTAAACGCATCTCCTAGTTGAAAATTGTTTATGTGAACGGATGTGAAATCCCGATCAGGTAAATGGTGATCGAACAAAGAGGGAGTGAGTGGACCTTTGATGTCGAGAGCAGGAAGTACACTATATAATTTGGGAACCGTATCCAATGTCATTATTGTAGTTTTATCCCGAGTAGGTAACTGAAATATTATCCTGATGACTGTTCATAGGAATGTGGTCGTCGTTGATATACGGCGTTAGTGAGAACGCTGGGGGGGATTACCAGCGCGGATACCCACAGGATTGTGGCTTGAATAAGTGAGAGCGCCAGGAAGGAGACTGGCGTGTAGTTTTGCAGGATTGCGAACAGTTTGGAAAAGGGAGCATCGGCTTCTGCAGGCCCATGTGTAGACACACCGGATTGTGTGTCATATCTGCCCTAGGGTAGAACGGTCTGGGTCAGGGTGGCCGCGAGACCAACTGATGTGAATAAGATATTGTAGAAAATCTGTACATGTATATTGTCATTCCCCATCCTTAGGTGCGACCTGTATATATATATAGCTGTATATCTATCCATGGTGAATACGATCTGAGGAGGGAAGGTGAGTACGTTTTGGCTGGGTTATAGGGCCCCTGGGGGCTGATCTCATCTAGGCGGAAAATCCGGCCATTACATCTGGCGTCACGAACTGTTTACGAAGCCTGTGTGCATTGTGTTGATTTAATCTTGTTGGTTTGCGCTCGGCTTATACGTATTGAATTTTGTTTATAGTTGTGTATATAATTTTTTGTTGTGTGCTAATATGTTTGCGAAAAAATCATCGTCAGTTTTCAAATTACCGATTCAGATTCCCGGCTGGGAATGTACCCCTTACGAGGCCTTGGCCCGTGAGTGGGCCGATTCTACTGGTTTGAGTGAAAATTGGTCTTCATGCTTGGAGCAGGCGGAGCCTGCCGATCTGGTGTCGTGCTTGCAGAAAGCGCCAGTAGTGAAGGGTGATGAGCTTCCTATTTTAGGACGCAGAGGTTGGATTGTTCTTAATGCATACAGAATACTGCACGAGAGGTTTGTTCAATTACAAAAGCAGTTTAAGGACATGGAAGGACAGTGTGTTGAGTTACAAAATGCGCATACTCTTTTGCGTAGTCAAAATAAATTGCTTGCCGACAAACTTGAAACATATCAGACCATTGCCGAAAGAGCTGCGGTCCGTATTGCACGATATAAGTATAAACACCGTCGTGGTCGTGTATCTACACGCAAAGTGCGTATGGTTGTAGCGAAAGCTGGAATGGATTGGAACCCCGATGAGTGGGACGGTAATATCTGGGATTCTCATACTTCTGACTCCTCGGCAGAGGAGGGTGACAAGCGCGAGTCTTCTCGCTCCGGACGTGATTGTAAATCTGCTTCATGTACTGATTTAGGTCCTGTTAGTGACCGTGCTCGTTCTTCCCGTGCGGATGACGTAGCTTGTCCTGATTGTGCTACTAAATCTAAGATGCGGGCTTCCTCGGAAGCTCTTCCTGAAGTTTCTGCTCACCCTGTTTTTAGACGTAAATTACAACAAGCCCCTGGTAACCCGGCTGGTATAGCTTTAGACTGTATTGAAGATTTTACTCAGCAGGAGGTTAGTGATATTTTACAACGATTTCGACAACGGCCTGGTGAGGCCTTGCTTACCTGGACGGTGCGCCTTTATGAACTCGGCGCTGCCGGTATTTTTCTTGATGCTGTTGATTGCTTACGGTTTTGCTCTTTGAGTTCTGATTCTACGATTCAAGATCATTTTCGAAACTATAATGGTGCTGGTCAAAGTACTTTGCTCCAGCTTGCGTCTGACGGCTGTAATCATAAATATCCAACTGAATCTGATTGGCCTACTGATGAGAAACCATGGTACACTTTGCGCGATGCGTCGCAACGTTTAAAGGAGGAAGTCATGAAAACTGCTATCTTTCTTAGTACTGCTGATAGGTTATTGGATGGTTTTTTAACATCTTCTGTGCGCAATCGCATTATCCGTTCTTCTCCTGTTGCTTACAAGCAGGTCATGATGACATTATTGATTAACCAAACTGGCAATCCTTTGTCTGCTGTGCTTGAGTCTGTTCGTCAGCTTGGTGAGCTGGGTGAATGGTTTAAACCTGAAAGACAATCTCGACCTGAGGGTCGTACTGGTGGGGACTATAAGTTCTCTAGACGTGACATGTTTCTTGCTCTCATTGCTGATGGTGTCAAAAGGGAAGACATTGACGGTGAGCCTAATAATCGCTTATGGGACATGTTTCGTAAGCGTGGTTTGGATCGTAAGGAGGGTGCCCGTCGTGTGCGAAAGAATGAGTATGACCGTGGTTCGGATGACAGTGGTGATGAGAGGCGACGTGTGAATTCTGATCGCCGTGATGATCGGCGTTATGAACGTGATGGATCCCCTCATCGTAATGACGGGAGGGGGAGAGAGGATGATCGTGAGAGGGGAAGAGATGATCGTGTTTCCAACAGACGAAAAGATGAAAGGAGTTATTCCCCTGACATGAGAAAGAGAGAGGATCGTAACAGACTTTCTGACCGTAATTCACAACTTTTTGAACATGACACTAATCCGTTTCGTACTGGAGACGGATATGAACAAGACATTCTAATTCCAAAGAGAACTGAGAGCATTTACCCTGATTTGTCTTGGTTGACGGAACGCAGGAAAAATGACTAGGAAATAGGTCAAGCTCCGGTACGCAAGTGGGCTCACAGAGATAACAGACCCTATGTAGATATTGAGATTTTTTGGAAACATCGTAATATCCAAAGGGCCCGAGCATTAGTTGATACTGGGGCGGAGGCCACTTTAATTCATGGTAAGTCGAAAAAATTTCATGGACAGTCTTTTACAATTACTGGTTTGGGTGGTAAAGAGACACCCGCAGTTCAAACTGCACTCGAAATTAAAATTGGTAGGATTCCTCGTAGAGAATACTCTGTGTTGGTTGTACCACTTTTGGAATTCATAATTGGAATTGACATTTTGAAAGGAATGACTTTGCATCTGGATGATGGTTGTTATCAATTTGGAACTAGACAATACATTTCGACCAGACCCGTACGGGTTGGCCGCTTACGCATACCTCCTATTAAAATCCCTTTAGCCACGAAGGTGGTCTCTCAAAAGCAATATCGTATCCCAGGTGGTCATGAGGAGATTACTGCTACAATTCAGGATTTGGTTGACGCGGGAGTCATAACTCCGGTCACATCTGCTTGGAATAATCCTGTTTGGCCCGTGCGCAAAAGTGACAATTCTTGGCGCATGACTGTTGATTATCGAGAATTAAATAAAAATACGCCTAAAATTGACTGTTGCAGTGCCTGACATTGTCACGCTGATTCAAAGAATTCAAAAGCATCCAGGTACATGGTATGCTTCTATTGACATTGCTAATGCCTTCTTTTCAATACCGATTGCCCCCGAATGTCAGGAACAATTCAGTTTTACATGGAATGGACGTCAAATGACGTTCCGGAGTCTTCCTCAAGGCTATGTACATAGTCCTACGATCTGTCACCGGTTGGTGGCGGAACATTTGTCTGAAGTGCCCACAAATCCACGAGTTCAGGTTTGTCATTATATTGACGATATTTTGATTCAAGGTGAGACGCAAGACCAGGTACAGTCCCATTTAGATCAGATCATTGACTGTTTGCGAGTTAAAGGCTGGGAAATTAATCCCGACAAATTACAAACTCCATCCCAAAATGTGAAATTTTTAGGAATTAATTGGCATGAGGGTCACAGAGAAGTGATCCCACAAGTAAAGCAAAAAATACTCGATTTTGCAGTTCCCAGAAACAGGAAAGAGGCTCAATGCTTTATTGGTTTGTTTGGATTTTGGCGTCAGCATATTCCCCATTTGAGTCAGATCTTGGCTCCACTGTATCGAGTCACCCGTAAAAAGAATGCGTTTGAATGGGGTGAGCCTCAACAGACTGCTTTTAATTTGGCTAAAGAAGCTATCCAGTATGCCTTGGATTTGTGGCCCGTGAGTGAAGGTGATGTGGATTTGAATGTGTCCGTGGAAGGCCTGTATGCCAATTGGAGTTTGTGGCAAAAGCAGGGCAGACAAAAAGTGCCTTCAGGTTTTTGGACCAAAAAGTTACCCGAGGCTGGTGAGCGTTATTCACCTTTTGAAAAACAGTTGCTTGCTTGTTTTTGGGCTCTGGTGGATACCGAGCAATTGACCCTAGGCCATGCTGTGATTTTGAGGCCTGAAATTCCCATTATGCAGTGGGTTTTGAGTTCACCGAAGTCCCATCGAATTGGACATGCTCAGGAGGCTAGTGTGATTAAATGGAAATGGTACATTCAGGACAGGGCACGTGTGGGTCCGAAAGGTGTGGCGGTTTTACATGAGCGAGTGGCGCAGGCGCCCTCCAATGAGACTGAAAGTGAGTGTTCGGTCCCCGTGGTGCAGGAGTCACCCGTGAAGTGGGGTAAATCATTTGATGATCTGTCCGTGGAGGATAGAAAACATGTGTGGTTTACGGATGGTTCAGCGAAGTTCATTGGTGACAAACGACATTGGAAAGCTGTTTCCTTCAACCCGATCACGCAGAAATTGTTGAGCACAACTGGAGATGGTAAGAGTAGTCAATATGCTGAACTGTATGCAGTTTACCAGGTTTTGAAGCAGGAACTACCTGGCACATGTCATATTTTCACTGATTCCTGGTCCACTGCGAATGGACTGGCGGTATGGTTACCAACATTTTTCCATAACATTGCCGATGAAAAGTCTAAAATTGCTGAGGCAGTGGTGGACATGCAGGATTCTGATTTGGCGGGATTGGCGAAGTGGGCCCATCAGAAAGCAGGACATTTTGGAGAAAAAGACACTAGCAGGTGGGCTGCTGATAGAGGAATTCATATTCCTTTTTCTTTAATAAAAGATGTCATTTTACATTGTCCCATTTGTCAGCATTCTAGGAAAAAGGAGGTGCCTCAGATTGTTCGAGGCCACTTACATCGAGGTAAATTGCCTGCTCAAATTTGGCAGATTGACTATATTGGTCCGCTCCCTATGAGCAGAAATTGTCAATATATTTGTACAGTGGTTGACACTTATAGTGGCCTTTTGGTCGCTTTTCCTTGTAAGAACGCTACCCAAGTGAATACCATTAAGACCCTAGAGCTAATTATTCTGTACTATGGTGTCCCATTCCAAATTCAATCAGATAATGCATCCCACTTTCGTGGAAGATTGGTACAGGAATTCTGTGCGGAAAATAATATTGATTGGGTGTTTCATATTCCATATTACCCACAAGCTTCAGGACTGATTGAGAGAATGAATGGTTTGTTGAAAGAACAGTTGCGCAAGTTGACTGATGACGTTACAGCCAGTGGAGAGATGTTCTGCTTCAAGCTTTATTAATTCTGAATAATCGCCCTTTCTTACATGCTGAATCTCCTTTAATGCGTTTATTTCCTCCAAATGTTGATGTGAAGCCTAATTCTTTATCGAACACTGTCATGTATTGGGAAATCACCCCCGGTGCTTTGGCTCCATGTAGAGCGACCCCAGGTTCTGCAGGCCTTGACCTGCATGCTTTAAAAGATGCTAATTTTCCAGGAAAGGATCGTATCATTGTTGAAACTGGCGTTGGTGTCTGTATACCTGCCGGTAGTTTTGGATTAATTGCCCCTAGATCTGGCCTGGCCCTGAAAGGTGTACAAGTGCTCGGAGGAGTAATTGACAGTGATTACCAGGGAGAGATTAAGGTTCTCCTGCTTAATAGCAGTGAGACGGATTTGTTCATTAAAAAGTCTGACCGCGTTGCTCAGTTACTGATTATGCCTGTCTTCAGTGGTGAGATCAAAAAAGGCTCTGCCCCAACGTTGCTAACTGTGCGAGGACAAAAAGGCTTCGGATCATCTGATCTTCCTGGAGCTAAGATATGGGTGCAATCGCCTAAAAATCCTCCTGAACAGGCTGATGTTATTGCGACCGGTCATGACAACACCGTTTTGGTGATGAAGCCAGGGAAAGATGGCTGGGAAGCTGTCCCAGCTGATAAATGTTACTTACGAGAATGATTAAGGCCTGTGTTTGTATTCTTTCAGATCATTCTCTGGACTGCTGCTGCAGGATGTGTCGGCGCTGGACTCCTTTTGGCCTGCTACGCCGGGAGAGGAGAGGATCCACCGAAGCCCGTTTTATTGGGATGGTACGAGTTCCGCGGTCCGCGTGAGCCGCCTCCTCCAACTTTTGGATTACACTCGCAAAGCGGGTGACGAACTCTCCGCATTTCTGTCTTACCCCAATGAAATCTGTCACTGACATTTTAGCGACCTGTTTGGTTGCTGTCCCTGCATCTACCGAGACTTTGCGACATATTTTTAATATCTCAAATGCCCGACCAAATGTTATTCTGGGCGACTTTGCGGCCCATGAATTTTGTCCCTCGTGTACTGCTCTTCCAGACCTTGATATTCCTATTCATTCTCAAATTACTACTTTTAATATTACCCCTGGAGATCTATGCTTTATTATGACATGTGATCCTAAGGCTATTACCGAATGTTTAAAATTGAAGCTCCATGCCGCTACTTCTTTTTCAGCCCATCAACGATTGCTGTGTTTAAAGAGACTTCCGAATTCATGTCTTTCTGTAAAGAACAATATGACTTGTAAACGTTTGTTAGTCGCCCCTAGCCATTATCGTTCAATGTTATTGCCGGCTGGATGGCTCTTTTCCTGCGGGAATTCATCTTGGCCCTATATTCCTGCGAATATTTCTGGTGGCCCATGTGCCATCACTAGATTGAGTTTGCTAATGTTTTCCTCACATCCTACTTCACATTCCCGTATTGTACGTGATTCAATGTCATTGCATGAAGATTGCGATTCCTCTGTTCACCTCTATTCTAGATCAGAATACCTTGGTTTAGCTTTTTCTATTATTGGAGTGCCTGCATTGGCCGTTTATAATGCGAAGACAATCGGCAAAATGGCCTGCTGGATGGTTAAGTCTATCAATCAGACATCTACTGTCTTGTCTGACCTTTTATTAGATGCCCAAGGTGAACGTAGAGCTATTTTGCAGAATAGAGCTGCTATTGATTATCTTTTGTTGAAACATGGACACGAATGTTCTGATTTTGAAGGTCTGTGCTGTTTTAATTTGTCTGACGATTCTAAAACTATCCAATCCCATATTGACAAACTCCACGACTTGACTGCAGAAATTAGACAACATATAGATCAGGGTTTCTTTGACTGGCTCTTTAATTGGTTGCCTGACTTGCATTCCTTACGACAGATTTTAGGGGGAGTTATTGTTGCTATTTGTGTCTTGATAGCTATTTGCTGTTTTAGTCAGTGTATCCCTTCCCTGCTCCAATTTTTCAGACTTAGTAAGAGACATAGATCAGTTAATTTTGTTTCCTATTATTCTTCTACTGATGTTAGTTCCATTTAGTTTGTGGTTAATAGACTGGAGTCAAGGGGTGTAATGTAATGGCTGCCCTTTTCTGGCTCTTTTGAGAGGGAGAATGATGGAGAGTGACTCCAGCCTATTACCTCCATAGCATAGGGATTAGAACTATAGACAGGGCCCCTGTCTTACATATATTAGGGCATTTTCGTATCACTTTCCTTAATGTAGGGCTTATGAATTTAAGTTAGGGGATAGATATATGAGTATTAGACATGATTTGCCCATTTGCTAACATATTAGGATGTTTTCTATGGAGTTATGCATATTGTGGGCTCCGTAGGCCTTAAACGAGACAGACTCCATTTTGCTTTCTGCCCGGTAGCTCGAGAAGGCTTTCTAGGTGAAGTGTAATGTTTTAGTTTCAAGCTGTTGTTCGCTTGGAGAGAACCGGCTCAGGCTGGCCCTTATCGAAGGAATGTATTTTTCTCCACACCGAAGACACAACTTCAGGCCGGCCGGCTGGGAACGTGTCCTTGGTACGGGGAGGTACAAGAATTTGGTGGGCGGCAGGTTACTGGCCGTAGCTTTCCATGAAGGAATGGGCTTTGATATTAGCGAAGGTGTTAGTCAGTTGGTCAGTTAGTCCGTAGGCGGCATCTAGCCGTTAGCATCTCTGCCATTAATTATCTCATGGCGGACAGTCGCCATCTTTGAAGTCCGAGAAAGATTTAAGACCGAAACTCTCTGAGAAAGACTGAGCGAGAATTAGCGCGGAGCGCATTGATACAGAGAGAGTGAGAGACGGTAGCTAATAACCAGCAAGGTTCCGGTGCCCTGGAGGGAAGCAGACGAGGTTGAGCCTAGCGGTGCAGACGTGTACTTGTGACGGCTGGGGTGTGACTGCAAGGCGAGCCAGGACACAGAGACGAGAAGGGAACCTAGATGACTGCCGAGCCCAGACTTCATATTAACCAGGTGATGTCCGTCCATTTCTCATAGAGCGTGCACTCTAATCTTTACCTTTTCTTTGCAGAAGTTATGTTGCATAGTAATGTGATTTGTGTCTACTGTTAATAAATATCCTAATTCTTATGGAATTATCGTGTGCCTCGTGTTCCTGTTAGATCCTGGTAAACGCATCTCCTAGTTGAAAATTGTTTATGTGAACGGATGTGAAATCCCGATCAGGTAAATGGTGATCGAACAAAGAGGGAGTGAGTGGACTTTTGATGTCGAGAGCAGGAAGTACACTATATAATTTGGGAACCGTATCCAATGTCATTATTGTAGTTTTATCCCGAGTAGGTGACTGAAATATTATCCTGATGACTGTTCATAGGAATGTGGTCGTCGTTGATATACGGCGTTAGTGAGAATGCTGGGGGGGATTACCAGCGCGGATACCCACAGGATTGTGGCTTGAATAAGTGAGAGCGCCAGGAAGGAGACTGGCGTGTAGTTTTGCAGGATTGCGAACAGTTTGGAAAAGGGAGCATCGGCTTCTGCAGGCCCATGTGTAGACACACCGGATTGTGTGTCATATCTGCCCTAGGGTAGAACGGTCTGGGTCAGGGTGGCCGCGAGACCAACTGATGTGAATAAGATATTGTAGAAAATCCGTACATGTATATTGTCATTCCCCATCCTTAGGTGCGACCTGTATACATATATAGCTGTATATCTATCCATGGTGAATACGATCTGAGGAGGGAAGGTGAGTACGTTTTGGCTGGGTTATAGGGCCCCTGGGGGCTGATCTCATCTAGGCGGAAAATCCGGCCATTACAGGGACGGACCATAAACTTGTGATAACATAACCTTTGTTTTCAAATCCTTAGACTTCTTCTCCTCACTACCCTTCACTTCTAATTCCTGACACTCGTGATACTGAGCCATTGTCAGTAGGAATGCCGGAGACAAAGTAGTTCAAGAGCTTTTGCTAGCTTTTAATCGGCTAGCCACTCCCGGTAATAAGTTTGAAACATATTTATCTACAAAGAGATGTCGGGCCGTATCGTCCGTAAGCGACTGGCCACTAAAATCGTGAAAAGCTTCTTCAAATCGTGTAAAAAAATCTGAAACCGATTCATCTACCTTCTGCTTACAGGATGCTAAAATAGTCCAATCAATCTTTTTGGGAGGAATAATCGTTTTTAATTTAGTTAAAATGGCAGTGGGAAGATCTAAAATCAACTGACATGGCTTTTGCACTGGTTTTCTTTCCTTATCCTCCTCCTCAATGTCCGCCCATTTTGCCTTAAAAGTTACAAGATCATCAACCTTTCGCACAGATCTCCACATATCGGACGGTAATATAAGCCCAAAGAACAAATCAATATCTGTTAATGTCATAGTGAAAGAATTAATAGCTCCCTCAACTTCCTCATAAAAGGTGGCAGGGTTTTTACGCGGGTCAGACAATGCAGCTTTTAATGCCATAACATCTGCTCTATGCCAGGGAGTATAAACCCAATTATAAATTAAATATCCCTGAGCATCAGCAGAATACTTATCCGTACTGGTACCCGCTCCTTTAAGAGGAACATATACAGGCACTGCCTCTCGCATAGGCTTAGCATGCACTAGTTCGATCTTATCTGTTCCAAAGATAGATGACTGTTTCCTGTCGCCCGGGTCCATCCGTCCCTCCGCTTTCTCTTTCTGTAGCTTTTCCCGCAGACAAAGTGCCTAATTTCCTAGCGCAACCAGCCGCCGAACCGCATCAGGCACCTGGGAAGGAAGATAAAGACCTTTACGCAAATCCTTAGAATCTGCTACCACATCATCAGGTTCAATAACATCGGAATATTTCCGAAAATGTCCAACCACCTCATCAGAAAAAGATTCAGTAAAATATATTTGCTCTCTATCCTGCCATCCTGTAAAAGACTCTAAAATATTAGAAAGAGTAACAGTATCCTTGAGTGCCTGACGAGCATCTTTCCGAAGCTTGGTCATACGATCGTTCGACAGCATGGAGCGAGTGCCTATTCTGTCTGTAGACAATCCAGAATCCTCATCTTCCCTACGCGGAGCGGACGGACCAGCATACGGAGGCGGAGAACGATCTAATAACAAAAAATCATCTTGTGGTTTTTTAAGGACAGGATAAAGAGGTTGCCGAACAGCGTATTGGCCAGATATCTGCAATCTGCGTTCCTTTTCCTGTCTTTCTTCCAATTCCTTCGCTTCACGCTTTCTCAATTCTTGCACTTTCTCATGCACACTCTTCCTTTGCTCTTTCCCAATCAGCGCTTGCTCACGTTTCTCGCGCTCACGTACCTCTTTTACCCACATACGCACACATTCAAACATGTCTTGTCTGGATCGTCGCTCACACATACACTGTTACACATACTCAATCTTATGCATATCGAACGATCCATACAAAGGCCAACATAACTCAGGATCCTTTTTTGTGTATTTCCTTCACAATGTGCTGTACATTATAGGGGAAAGACCAAATTTCACATACATATCCCGATTAGGCGTCCCCTCTGGGGGAGCCGGCTGTGATTCCTCAAGTCTTAACCGGTCACTTCCACAACAGCAGCACAACCTACGAAGTGCGCAAAAATATTGCAAAAATGCAGTATTATAATCAAAATAGCACTTAAAACGTTGTGCCGTTCAAATCGAAATTTCGGAGAAAAATCTCCACATTACCTGCCTATATGTGTTGCAACGCATATATTTTCACTTACACATACACATTATGACTAGTCATCTCATACCAAATAGCCACAGCAAGCGTATTCTAAAACTGCCTTGCCAATCCCAGGCTTCCAAAGCTCACAGCAAGTACCCTACAACGGTTCTTACCAATCCCAGAGCGTCCAGATTCCAGCTGCCAAGTTCTAAATTCGACCAAACGGCCACTGCACGGCAAACCGACAGAAGAGGTCTCAGTCGAGGACCGGCGCCACCCAGATGGTCAAGAAGGGAAAAACACCTCGGGATGCCAGGACTAAAGTCGTCACTAGCAGTGATCATGTCCGCTGCAAGATTCCAATCCTTCGTCACGACCACTCCTTCGGGCATCCGAGTCGCCGATGAGCTCCACGTGACGGGCGCCAATTGATAGAAACAGGCCTCAGCAAGGCCCGTTAGTGCAAGGGTTTCGCCCTTCTGCGCACAGAGTCCTTAGACTATGGAAAGAAGTTGGCACGGAAACTGCAAATACAAAAACATAGTTTAATAAACCTTTAAAGGTGGTCCAACAACCTACACAATAATCTACAGCATTGTACAGAGTAGCACAATGAACTCAAGCACATGGCCCCTTTTATACACAAAAGAAGGGGGTTCATAAGTAAACTAAACAATAATGGTTCTGTCGGACCTGGATGTACAGTTTTTTTAGTATTGTACCTCAATTTCTATGTCCCGGTCTGGATACATCTAGACCGGTATTTATACCATGTAAACACAAAATTGACACTGACCACTGTGAAAAATAGAATGTAACGTCTTTAGTCATGTACTTACAAAAATTCAATGCTTCTCAAAAATTAATTATGCTGTCACAACAAATATAGACCTTTTGGACATTTACAAAGACATGGGGATTTATACACGACTTTTATACATTAAAAACAAAACAAATACATTTTCCAAAATGACAAAGAACAAATAAAACTTATCAACTAAAAATACAAATGGTCTACTAGTAAATCAATTAAATTCATTGGTCCTAGTAGGCTTTGTGTACTTGATTTAAAAGGAGCGTCGACGTTTCGACCCTGGGCTGCGATGCGATGATTGTACGCATCAATTGCGGGTCTTCATCAGGACTGTAAGAGGGTGTGGGACAGCCTTTTTCAGAACTGTGGCACCAGTTGGATGCCTTGTATTGTTTTCGTGATGGGGCTGGTCAGCCGACTCAGCCTCTCGTGGTATTCTTTATTTGGATCTATAACTTCTATTGTATCCAACCTCAACTGATGTTCTTCAAAACTCTTCTTTTTCTATCAGGTAGCCTCGCACACTCGTTTGGAGGCAGTTGCTACGGGAGAGTACAACGCGGTCAGACTCACGTTGAACAAAACCAAGGAAAAGAAGAGTTTTGAAGAACATCACTTGAGGTTGGATACAATAGAATGAGTCGGCTGACCAGCCCCCGTCACGAATACAATACCAGGCATCCAACTGGTGCCACGGTTCTGAAAAAGGCTGTCCCACACCGTCTTACAGTCCTGATGAAGACCCGCAATTGATGCGTACAATCATCGCATCGCAGCCCAGGGTCGAAACGTCGACGCTCCTTTTAAATCAACTACACAAAGCCTACTGGGACCAATGAATTTAATTGATTTACTAGTAGACCATTTGTATTTTTAGTTGATACGTTTTATTTGTTCTTTGCCATTTTGGAAAATGTATTTGTTTTGTTTTTAATGTATAAAAGTCGTGTATAAATCCTCATGTCTTTGTAAATGACCAAAAGGTCTATATTTTTGAGAAGCATTGAATTTTTGAAAGTACATGACTAAAGACGTTACTTTCTATTTTTCACAGTGGTCAGTGTAAATTTTGTGTTTACATGGTATAAATACCAGTCTAGATGTATCCAGACAGGGACATATAAATTGAGGTACAATACAAAAAAACTGTACATCCAGGTCCGACAGAACCATTATTGATTGTTTTGCTACCCACCCAGGTTCTGAGGGTTGCAGGGTTACCTCATTACGTTTAATGGGGTTCATAAGTAGGCGGGTACAACACAGAGCATGATTTACGACCATATATGGACATTTCTGAACACAATCAATACATGGGTGGAGTTAACGGTTCTTGAGACCCGCGAAAAACACATTCCTATCTAACGCTAATCAAGGACAGATGTGGCTCCTACTGAGCATGCGCTAGACGCACAAGGGGTTAATTATACACTGTTGCTGGGCAGATTTCCCATATGACTGGCAGGGAGGTAGGACTAGTCTCGTGGCGAGCACATGGCAATGGATGGCATACAAAATGGCGGATACAAAGACAAAATGGAGTCGGTTTAGTTCGAGCAAATAACGTCGAATACAGAACGTACATCATATTGCATCATGTTTTCAGCTAATGCTTAACACAGCCGCTGTTCATTTACTACACAGGGAAACCCAAGGTCAGATCTGCCTTTCTTGTAGGATGCGCACATTTTTTCAGGCGCAGTTCCTGTACTCCCATGCCCCAGATAGAAAGGGAGGCACCTTGCTGACCTGCCCCCAGAATAGCTTAAGCCTAAGCTACTAGCAATCAATTGTTCCTGTTGGCTCCATGAGAAGTGGGTTTTTTCCTTCTAAGGTGGTTTCATGATTTGTGTAAAGTATATATGCTTTGTATTGCTTGTACTCTGGCAGTCTTCTCTGCGCACCTACGAGGGTTGTGTAAACAGAGGCTCCCCTATGTAGGGCCTATTTTGCAAAATAAACAATTGAACCTTCTCCATTGCCGACTGTCTTATTACTGTTAAAGAGGTATATGGGCTATTGGTGAGTATAGCTCTATTATAGGATTTTTAGTACTTCACCACCAACTTCATCAATGCCACCAACACCAATACCGCCAATACCACCACATTCACCAATACCACCAATTCCACCACCGCCAATACCACCATCAATACCAGCAATACCAATACCATCACCTCAGTGCCTCTCGCTCACTAGTAATAAAAAAGGCACTGAACAAGGCCGGAGCTGCAGCCGGGACGATCCATCCCTCCCTGCATGCCTGCCATAAAGCACAGCCCGACCTACACCAGGAGGTGAAGCCTGGGCCCTACTACAGCTGGAGTGTTTTTAATTAGGCCAAAGATAGCAATACCACACTGCACATTCAAATCAATGGAGAGGGCAGGAAATAGCTCCCCCCTCCAGCTCTTCCTCCTGAGCCACAACAGTGTAATCACGGAGCTAAAGGTGTTGGAACGCTTTGTTTATAGCTTGGATCATATGTAACTCTCACTTCACACTTTGTGTCTGTGTAATTTACAACTCTCACACATCTTCTTTTCATCACCACTTTGAAGACGTTGGAGGGCGATCTCTTCCTCTGATATTTTGCATTTGCGAGAGTTTAAGCTATCAGTATTGTAAATGACAATGCCTTATATTTATGTTTTAAAACACAAAAGATAAATAAAAGGCATTGTCATTTACAATTCCAATAGTTTATACTCGCATGAACGCGAGACCTATTGCATTGCAAATGCATGTTCTGAAATGTGCTCAAGTTGCTGAGTTTACGAATAGTGGTTATTAACAGACCATTGATTTTGGGGTAGCGAAATTATCATGTGGTTCAGAGAGCAAAACGTGTTCTCCAATTGGTAAAAACAAAAATTCCAATAGTCTATGTTCGCACACAGCTCCTGAAACAAACACCTCGAGATACAACATTCCAAAACAACAAGTAACAATATTCCATTTCACCAATCAAAACTGAGCTTTTCTTTGTGGTGTGTGTACTTGCAGAATTAGGGCCCTTGCTCACGTGCTACCTACCCACTAACTTACCAAACCCAGACATTTCTGAATGTAGACACCCAGGGGAGCACAGGGAGGTGTGATTTGCATTGATCCCATGATGCTTTCGTACCCAGAAGGCCTTGCAAACCACAAACATTGGCTGCAAACACACATTTTCCTCAAATTTCTGTAAGAGAAATTATCAGGAGCTGCAGAGACCCACAAACTTCCTACCACTTTGTGTTCCCACACATCTCCAGATAAAAACAGTACCCCACTTGCTTGGATAGAGCTAGCACCCGCAACTAAAAATGCCCCAAAATGCAATCTGAAGAACCTTGTAAAATCCACCCTTTTTTGTGGCATGTGTAACTGCGGAATTTAGGCCCCAGCTCAGGTGCCACCCAGGGAAACCTATCAAACGCAGACATTCATGAAACGTAGACACCCTGGTGAGTTCAGGTCGGTGTGACGTGTGGATCCCACTGTGTTTTTAACCCGGAAGGCCTTGCAAACCTCACACTGGGCTGAAATGCCTGGGGCTCAAGCTGTACTAAATTCTCCTACTGACCCTCCCTCCCTAAAAAGACGGATATTTTTGATTTCTATATTTCCAAATTGGAGATCTACATCAAAAGAACATAAAAGGAACTACTATTCCCAGAAAATATCTTTTTCTAAACATACCCCAATGACTATCATATTTAGTGCAGAGTCGAAGAGTACAGTGTGTTTCAAAGTGCAGGAAACGCGCATTTGAATAATCTTGTGGCCATGGATTAAAAAAACAAGTTAATACATTAATAATAATGAGTGTCATCTACATAGATGAATTTGCTCCCAAACTGAATGGATACCTTTTGATTTTTTGCAGCGAGACGTAGAGTGTGACATTTCAGCATGTAAAGCTCTCAGCATGCAAGCCCCAACCACCGGATGCAGTGCGCTTACCAACCACAGGATGCAGTGCACTTACCAACCACCGGATGCAGTGTACTTACCAACCACCGGATGCAGTGTACTTACCAACCACCGGATGCAATGCACTTACCAACCACAGGATGCAATGCACTTACCAACCACAGGATGCAATGCACTTACCAACCACAGGATGCAGTGCGCTTACCAACCATAGGATGCAGTGCGCTTACCAACCACCGGATGCAGTGCGCTTACCAACCGCCGGATGCAGTGCACTTACCTAGAGGAGTTTATTGGAAGCATGAACAAGCGGCAAACTTTATTAAACGAACATTTCCAGATGTGGTTCAAAAATTCTGTACTGTGCTGGCGTCTTAGGACAGGGCGCGATATCTGTTTTCAGCTGGGTACGAGAAGAAAGAAAGAGAGGGAGAGGGAGAACGAGAGAGAGGGAGAGAAAGAGAGAAAACAAGAACATGGTGTCTGTTATACATGAAGAGAGTGTTTTAAATTGTCTGCTTTGTCTGTGGACGGAAAACATATGTAGGGTTATTTATCTAAGTGAAGAGCACAAACTAGCGCGGGCAGACGAGAAAAGCTATTTTAAAGAGTGAAAACTACAAAACACCACTTGACCTTTCAGGGTTGAGAGCTCTTTGCATGTATGTGTGTTGAAAGGCGGCTGCTCCATTTGCTGCCAACTGAATGAGGGTGGTGTTGCAAAGGATTGTGGGTAGTCAGATTAATCTGACATTATACCAGGAGGCCTAAACCTGCACCTAGATAATCCTAAAGACCCTACAGTTCAAGCCCTATCCACCCTCCAGGAAGCGAACGATCTTACCCAACACTACAACAAACGAAGGCACAGTAAGGGCTCAAAACTTGAGGCGTCATCTCTAAGCAGAACACCCTGGCACTCCACTCCATCCAACCATCCGACTGGACTGATCATCGTCTAATTCTATTCAATCTCAATCCCATCCAACCAAAGGCCCCCCCAATCTAGACGTCTCAAGCACTGGGTGAGGAACATGCCTTGAATTCCACATGGGGAGTCTCTGTGCCTGCCAGAGCTGTTTTCCTGACGCTCGCTACAGCCAAACCCAGCCTGACAAGTCTGACAGGTACCCCTGGTGGGACAGGGGTCGCAGGGGCAACGTTTACACCGAGCACTGCTGCATTTACACTGGTTCTTACACTCTGGGGCACACTCCAACCCCCAGAGTGCACCACTGCTTCTGCCGTTCCCGCAGCTGCCGCCAGTGAGGGGGAGGCGGGGCCAATGCGCTCATGGTGCAGCCTCTCCCACTGCGACACGGGACGTGTGCGGAACGTAGCCCGGACCAAGCCCGGACCAAGGACGGGCCCGTCTGAGGCCAAAGAAGCCCACCCCATTTGGTTTTTGGGCTCGGGAGAACATTTTGATGTTGTTTTGGACACCGGTCGCTGGAATACCCAGGCGCAAGGTAAAGCGAAGCACCCTGTAAACAATTGACTCAACCTTTCTGTTTGGGGGATATATATTGTTATATTTGGGTCACACAATGAGTAAACTGAGAGGGGTAGCTGGAACTTTGGATGCTTTCATCATAAGGGCCAAGTCGCTCCTTACGCATGAGATCCAGATGACGGAAAAACGACTGTCCTTGGACCCTGCCACACTACAGTCTTATCTGTCGCTGGGGGGCCAAGTTGTTTCTAATACTTTATGACCAGACACAGTGAATGTATCAACAGCTATGGCTGATTGTGTTACTACGATCCCACCTTCACCTCCTCAGGACTCTCCTAACATGTCTGCTTTCGGCGCGCCATGCACCAACACCCGGGGATATGCCGCAATAGAAACACCAAACTAACTGTCCAACCCATCAAAAGGAAGAAAAATGTTGCAAACGCTGTAATTGCTAAGCCCAAACCCAAAAATGCCAAAAGCGGACTATCAACCAGTAGTCCGGAAGTCTATGAGACTTTTAGCACAAACTCTGTTGCGACTCAGACAGATATCATTTTAGAGTCCAGGCGCAATGAGGCTGATATGGGTGCTGCACTCTTGGGGCCCACAGCAGAAGCTCTTGAAACTAAGTTGGATTACATAAAGGATGCGATTGCCAAGGACTTTCACTTGGATTGGGGGAAATTAATGCACTTGAACTTTGTTGTGGACAAGTTAAGCGGCGGGGAAGCTGAGCAATGTTTTACTGATGCGGTGGGGGAATCCTATAACATCCATGACATCTGTGGCTGACAAACGTGGTCCCTGAGCTGCAGCCAATTGGTATTGCTCCTCTCATAGATACACCCTCCGCTACTTTATGTGTATCCTTTCGAAATCGAGGAGACCATCTTGTGTCTAACCCTATCCCCATTGGGAGAGAAAACTAGGCCACGTCAAGACTAGACAATATAAATAATTTAAATCTGGTTTTAGGGAGTGTAAATTGTAATCAGCCCCAGCTGGGCATTACCGTGGTTAACCCCACTAATAACACTGGAGAGCACCTTAGGGTTATACGCACAAGCCCAAACACCGATGTCCTGAGTCTACCGCCTGCTTCTAGTCCCTATGTGGTAGTTCTGGCCGGTGTCCCAAATATTGTCAGGGGTCAGAGGGAGTCCTGGTGAGAGCTCCGAAATAAATCTGTTTGGCTACGTAAACATAAAAGTTGCTACCCTTCCTCAATGGATGAAATCGTCATGGCCAGGAGAGTAGGGTGGGTTGGCCACTAAGTAAGAACATTAGCGGCGATTGTATTGTTCTCAACTTCCGGAGACCGCAAACAGTCCATCGCTTATTAACTACTAGAGAGCAGCCCTTTGCCGTAAATACAGACATTTGTGCACTCCCCTTAGGCCATTTCTACAAACCATTAGCAACACCGGTCAGGGAACTTGACGTACTTGCTTTGGCAGGTAATAGGTTCCATGCACTCTCCAACCTGGAAGCTCAAGACTGACAACCACAGTTGATGCCCAAAACACAGGTCTTTAAGGGGGCTCGACCGGGTATTATACCCGCATCTCATAGGGACAAAGAAAGGGTAGTGGGGCTGATGTGAGCGTCCTAAGTTGGAACGTGGCGGGGCTCCGAACTAGGCTTGACAATCAGGACTGGCTGCGCATAGTTAAGGAACATGATATAGTCATGTTCCAGGAGACCTGGGCCACTGAAGATGTATATATTGAAGGGTTCCCTTGTCTCAGTGTGGTAGCCTCAAGTCCCAAAATGGGCAGACCTTAGGGGGGGATTTTTATTGGGATTAATATGGCTGCTGGTGGCAGCTTTAAGGCCCTTCCGACTAATAGCCAAAATTACCAAGTTGTGCGTTTTAAAAGGAGAGTTTGTTTTCACTTGGTAAACTTTTATAACAATGATTTTATTCAGTTCCTAATAAGAACTTCATTGGGCTTTTTAACTTTTATCTCAAACTTGGACACTCAGCTTAATATGGAGGGTCTGATTGGGATTCTGTTGGGGAGTGATTTTAATGTCAAACTTACTAACACGGGGAATGATGCAGGGATGAGTAACCCCGGACCATAGGGGCGCCAAACTAGCTATGTTCTTAAAATCATATAATCTGACTAATGTTATGGATCTGGTGGGAGGCCATAATGCAACCAACTATATATAACATTCAGGGGAAGGGGATGTTGTTCAACAATTGATTTTGTTTTCATCTCCCCTTCTCTCGAAGATCAACTAAAGGCTGCAGAGGTCATTGCCACGGACCATGGGGATCATAATCCCATTAAAATAGTACTTAGTTCTGCCCCAAGACCCATGTTTCAGATTGAACACAGGGTTACGAATCTGACTCCCTCAACCGATAATTTAAGATTAATATGGAAGGGTGTCGACAGTGGTTAAGTGTTTAGAAAATTAATTATGGGCCACATGCACCTTATTAACTCCTGCCTGTCATCGCAACCTATACATACCGAGGTAATCCAGGACTTTGCTAAACTTTGTCAGGCCACAAAAACTCTTCTATCTAAACCTGTACCTCGAACAGGTAGCACCCCTAGATGGTTTGGTCGAGAATGTACTTTGACCAATAGAAATATACGCAAGGCCCTGTCAGCCAATCCGAGGTGTGCTATAGATGTACAGCAGGCAAGGAGGGAATATAATACGATGATTTCGAATAGGAAGAAGGCTATCCTAAGTGAACCTTGGGAAACCCTTTCTGAGGCAGCCAGTACAAAAAAGGGCAATATCTTCAGGTCCGCAGTAAGGGACCTCCGTTCAATGGTTTAGCTATCAACCCCCATCAGCTGTAACATCTCCAGCGAGTCCTGGGAAAATCATTTTTCAAAAATGTTCGCAACGCCCACACTAGAGACAGAACATAATGAGCTTGGTCCATTAGCTACCATAATGCTAACTATTACGGAAGTAGACGAGGCCATTCAACAGAGTATGGGGAACAAAGCACCTGGGCCAGATGGGTTTCCAATTAACCTAATTAAATGAACCCAGATTTTTGGGCCAGTTACTTTTGAATGTCTTTAACACTCTAACTTTTGCCACTGTACCCGAAACATGGGCCAAGAGTATTATAGTTCCAACTTTTAAAAAGGATACAGGTCCCAGCCGAGTAATTACAGACCAATATCACTGATAGATAATACTCAAAAAATATTGGGGAGAGTTCTGTATAACAACATTTTAACCTGGACAGAAGAAAACAGCATTCTAGAGCCATGCCAGCTAGGCTTCCGGAGCAAGGTGGGTACAACTGAACAATGCCTTAACCTTAATTTGATTATTGGGAAATATACAATCGCACGGAAGTCTCCGGTCTATTTGGCCTTTATGGACCTTTCCACAGCTTTTGACCTGGTCAATAGGTCGAAGCTGTGGACAATCCTTTTAGTAAACGGGCTGGATGAGCTGTTGGTGCATTTGTTAGCGTACCTCCATAAAGATCTTCAGGCACAGTTGAGGATTGGCATGGGTGTAGAGGTTTTGTGAGTTATCAAAGTAGGAAGGGGGTAAGACAGGGCTGTGTCTTGGCCTCCCTTCTCTTCATTATTTACAATAATGGGTTAAATAGCTCTCTGAATATCGCAACTCAAGATGTCCCCATAATTAATGGAAACCTCTCCCCGTGCTATCATATGGAGATGATGCGGTCCTTATAGGCCGCACTCCTAACTCCCTGCGCATTTTAGTGCAAAATTTTGTAAGGCATA
Organism: Lissotriton vulgaris; assembly: GCF_964263255.1. Lineage (NCBI taxonomy): Eukaryota > Metazoa > Chordata > Amphibia > Caudata > Salamandridae > Lissotriton > Lissotriton vulgaris. Next base: position 1,907,914,421 of record NC_141694.1, read on the forward strand.
TGGACGGCTTGGATCTGCGTGTCAATTTAAAAAATCGTTTTTAATGTGCTGTGGTCCTGGGAAGCCTGAGATAGGCTCTATTGCAGTGGATAGTCAAAAACTGACATGCACCCGCGCATTTCCTTATCTTGGGTTGGTCTTTGCTACGAACGGCTCCTGGAGTGAGTATTTTGCTCACTCCAGGAGTAAGTTCTCAAAAAACATCAATTCAATTCTTGGTCTCCCTCACCCTAGGACCACTGGTGCAGTTTTAGCTATTCAAAAAATCTATAAACTACAGTGCATTCCTGTGGCTATGTATGGGGCTGAGATCTGGGGCAGCGTAAATAGTTTATGTATCCAGCAGGAAGAAAACAGGTTTTGTAGGAAACTGCTGGGTATCCCACTCTACTCCACAATACATATACCACAGAGAACTTAATCTTAACTTTATATCTGGTTTTATACGTGCTCGACCTGCTCTTTTTTGGTTATCACTATGGAAGAACCAGGCTGCCTCTCTCAATAGAGAGGTTATTAACGAATGTGTTTTGTGTGAGAAAGGGATGGATATCCCCTGGTTGAGTGGAGTGCATCAAAGTTTGCGCAGTATTAATAAGGAATCTATTTTCTTAGATCCAACCACAGCTGAAACTGCGTCCAAAAAGGAACTAAGAGATGCCCTCTATTCTTTATGCAACACAGAAAGGATTGTTCTAGAATCATTGAAACCTTCTGTTCTTAGATATACTTCTATGGAACAGTATTATCACCCCTTGCCTATATATCTCACCCTACCCATGAGTCGCTGGGAAAGGAGCCTGTTAATCTGTCTAAGAGCTGGAACCGTCAGATTTGCTCTGTGTTTTCCTCTTGGTTACCACCCCAACCAACCTCAATCACATACCATGCCCTTGCGATGGGAGGAGTGGTCAATCAATTATAATTTTTTTTATTCTTTTGTAAGTATTTTACTAAATACTCTAAGTGGCTTTTAAAACCATTTTTTGAAAAGAGAAGGCCTATTTGCCTGGATGAGGCTTATTTGTGTATAGTAACTCTGGACGATGAAGATTTGATTTTTCGAAAAAGCACTATTCTCAGAATTGCTATTAGAGCACGCAAGTCCATGACTGACCCCTGAGACTCCATTTTTGTACAATTGTAAAAAAGTTTTAATGTTTTATATATCGGCAATTTACTTATTTACTTATCGCCAATGAAGTTACTTCTGATCTGTAAATTTAACTTATCAAAATGTTCTGTAATACTAGTGTAAATTTTTATATTACCGTGTGTCCACAAACTCTCAGATTGTTGTTTTAACTTGCTATGGCATTGTGCTTTTATGGGTATCAAGCTACCCGAATAAAGACTATGAACTGAATATGCTGAGTTAGAAACATTAGTCAGTTCCCAAATCACAGCTTCACCCCTCCTCTCCTCCACCGAAGACCTTACTGACCTCTACAACAATATGGAAAAACTTGTCGAGACAGTCGCCCCCCTAAAACTCAAGAAACCAAGAAGCATCCCCTCCAGATCTTGGTTCAACACAGAACTTAACAAGGAGAGGCGACAACTCCAATTAGTCAAAAGCAATTGGAGACAGCAGCCCTCGCTAACCAATCACTCGTTCCTATAGGCTGAATGCCTAAAATACACACAAAATATCTTCAGTAGGGATAGGTGAACTTTACGCAGTTATAATATGCGGAATTCTGCGTAGTTGCATAAAAACACCATCAATCAATCAATCAATCAAAGCATTTATATAGCGCACTACTCACCTGGAGGGTCTCAAGGCGCTAGTGGAATTCTGCTCCACTGTAGGTCTCACAGAGGCCCTGCTACATGGATTAAAGAAGGTTTTCATGTCTGTTTTCCCGCCCTTACTTCGTCCCTCTTGCTGCTCCTGGGTGTGTGATCTCCTCCCGCTGTGGCAGCCCCTGGACGGCCCTTTCTGTTCTTTCCCTACCATAGCCTGTGCCTCGGAGGTCACCTGTCTCTCGCAGTGCAGCAATGAGGGAGGGAGGGACTGGCCTCGTGCAGCAGGTCGTCTGCCCATCCCCGTCCGGTCTCCCTACAGCGGCAGCTCGTCTCGATGCCTCCCTCAGCAGGCCTGGGTGAAAAAAGCACAATGCCCCATCAAAACAAACACAAACTGCAAGCACAATCTGTTAAAAAAGACCAAAACAAGCCCAGCCTTGTACAAAATGAATGTAGATTACAAAATTAAGTATGGACATATGCAAATGACTCACTGTGACAAACCTTGTTTGTAATTTCTAACACATTTAATGCCTGGGAAACGGCCGTAGTGTGATGTTTTGGGCTGGCCTCTCTGAAATATATGAAGAAACGTACTATAAGGAAGAATCTTTTTTGGTAAGCATATATTTAACTATATGTTTAATTTAGATCGGTTATGCCAAAACAATTCCAAGATCGTGTAGACTAATATATACGATATTTCACATTAACTACCATCAATAATGCTAGCCTCTTAAATATTTCAGCTGTCCTACCCTCACTTCCAGGATCTAATCCGCTTCTTTCAAACCCCAGTCCATTAACTGGCAAAATAATTGACTATCCATACATAACAGATAGCTAGTGAAGGTAAGCTCCGTCTGCGGTTCAATTAAACAGATCTAGGCAGATGCAAGGCCTACCAGGGGCTGCAGCATGTATTATCAAAAACACAGAAAAACCTCTCCTATAACATTATAAATATGTAGGTAATGTATCCATTAATTTTTATATATCATCATTGTCCCACACAAACAAAATTATTTATAAAAACATATAATGTTATGATTTGAAATCCATCAATGATAACTGTTTCATAAAAAATATATATATGTACAATGCAATTCAGTCAAATAAACACATCATATAGCTCCCAATCATTCTCACACATCCAGGCATCCTCTCAAGCAACCACAACGCCATACACAATAACACAAAAACAGTACAAATATAACAAAACAAAAGTACAAGGAAAAGGAACAAAATAATACAAGCCAAAAAGCGCCGACGTGCGTTTCGGAAAGGACAAATATCCACAGTTCCTTCGTCAGGGTGCAAGGAAAACCATATTATATGTACAATTTCTTCAAAGGCGTGGATTTCTTCAACTTTCAATTAATCAGTTCTTAATAGGAGATACCAAAATCACAAGGGCTATTTATTGAAGTTGGTGATAGCGAGTATATTAACTCTTAAGAGGTCTAGATCTAACCCGCCTCTTATCAGTGTAGCCGATCTCGCTACATGAAATGCAGGGAAAAGTACCCTCAAAAACTCCCTCAAAAGGACACAGGGGACGCCAATTTCGATAAAGTGCTAGTCAATTAGGACTGCATGGGGAGCTAGAAGAGACCGTGGTGCTGTTAGAATAGATCACAGGGAGCCAGAAGGAATGCGTGAACCCTCCGATGCACCCAGCAGGTCCCAGGCGGTCAAGAAAGGAGAGCTCCCTCCAGAAAAATGGGGGCTACAGATTTATTTATTTTGAGAGTTTTATAGAGCGCGGACAAGACCCTTGGGGGTATCAGAGAGCTTTACAGTAGAAGGGGATAATCAAGACATGCATAAACTATATGTCCATGAAGTATACATAACACAATAGAGCAAACAAAGGGCAGGGCAGTAAGAAGCAGAACAGGATCGAACTGAGGAGTGAAGGTAATGCAGGAAAGATATGTGAGTAAAGGAAAAAGAATAAAAATAAGAATAAAAATATGAATAACATCAATGAGCCCACAAAAAGCAAAACAATAGGGGGTAACCGGAGCAAGCTGAAGAGACATGGTGACAGCAAATAGATTGATTATGGTGAGTAGATTGATACCATGTCAGGAGGTTCTCACGGAATCCAAGGACTGACTTTAAGTGAATTTTGCTGTGAGAAAGCCTTTTACTTCCAATTTGAAGAATGCAGTGGAGGAGTTCAGTCTTGTTTCGGGGGGAAGGGCATTCCAAATCCTGGGCGCCATTCCTGAGAAGGATCGTTTGTATGTTTTTTTCTTGTTGAATCTTTGTGGTTTCAGTAGGAGGTTTTCCGCACTTCTAGTGGATCTTGTCCCACCGGAAATTGTGAGTTTCTGTGAGAGATAGCTGGGAGCATCGTGATGTATGGCCTTATGCATCATGCACGCTATTTTCAGGTGAATTCTGGCTTCAAATGGCAGCCAGTTTAGAGATTTAAGGTCAGGGGAGATGAGGGCCCTTCGTTTTGAGCCAGTGATGAGTCTCGCTGCCGCATTGGTAGAGGCTCTTAGGGGAGTTGTAGTAGCTTTGGGGAGACCGCATAGTGAGAGACCTCCATAGTCCAGCCGCGGTAGAACTAGAGCTTGAACCGCCATCTTGAAGTCATTGGCCAGAAGGAAGGGTTTCAGCTTCCTCAGTGTGTTAATCTGAAAGTTTGCTCCCTTTGTTGCATTACTAATGTGTTTCTGCATGTTGAGGTTGCAATCTCGTGTTATACCCAATGATTTCGCTGAATCCACAATGGTTGGTTGAACGTTGAGTGCTGTAAGGTGTTTAATCCAGTCGTGCATTATGGGAACTTTGGCAGGTGGGGCAATTCGGAGGAATTCAGTTTTTAGGGATTCAATTTGAGGTGATTCTCTACCAGCCATGTTTGGGTGGTCTTAAGAGTAGTATTAAGCAAATTAATGTCTTCAAGAGTGTTGATCTTAAGGTAGAGTTGAGTATCATCGGCGTACATGTGAAATTGCACGTTGGACGCTTGTAGGAGATTGGTGAGGGGTTCCATGAATAAGTTAAAAAGTGTTGGGGGTAGTGATGACCCTTGTGGTACTCCTAGCATAACAGGAACGGGTTTGGATAGGGTGTTGGTGACCTTGAAGTTTTGGGTCCGGTTTTGCAGAAAAGAGGTAAGCCAGTTGAGCACTGGCCCCGAAAGACCCATTCTGTGATTCAACAGATCTATCAAGTTTTTGTGTTTGACCGTGTTGAAGGTAGATGAGAGGTCTAGTAGGATAAGAAGGCATGTTCTGTTTTGGTCCAGTATTTGTAGTGCATCATCAATGATGTGAGTCATGGCTGATTCCGTGCTGTGATCTGCTCGGAAACCGGATTGATGTTTATTAAGAAGGTTGAAGCGATCAATATGTTTTGTCAGTTGGTGGTGGACAAATTTTTCCAGAAGTTTGGCTAAGGTGGGGATATTGGAGATAGGGCGGTAGTTGTTTAGGTCCGTGGGGTCAGCTGTGGTTTTCTTAAGGATGGGCGAGACCTGCCCCACCATAAGGGAGTCAGGAATGCATCATTGTAGGAGAGAACTGTTGATGATTTTGGTCCAAAGAGGAAGGAGCAGTGGGGTAAGTTCTTTAACCGCATTTGCGGGGAGAGGGTCGGTAAGGTGATTGGCAGGCTTCAGTCCACTGAGAAACTTGCCTATAGCGTCTTCAGAGTAGGTGTAGAAGGATCACCATACAGCTTCGTTTTTTAAAACAAATTTTGAGGGGGTTTGTTGTGCTGCACTTGTGGGAGGAGACAAGGCAAGACAAGAGGGAGAAATTAGATCATTGAGTAGCTCCTTCTTGATGTTCTCAGTGTTTAGGTTAAAGAAGGTAGAAAATTCTTCACACGTGGGTTGTGGATGAGTTATGTCTAGAGGTGCGTCTTTAGATTGGGTTTTGATTAATTCAAAATGTTTTTGGGGTCGATTTCTTGCTTGGTAAAGTTGGAGACTGAAGAAGTCCGCTTTTGTGCGCTTGATCTTTTTAGAGTCATGAGGAGCTTGGCGGATGGGACCAATCTCCAGTTGCGTTCAGCAGTTCTGAGAGAGCGTCTATCTTCGTTAAGAGTACCATTGAACCAGGGTTTAGAGTCATTACTGGAAACTCTCTTTAGTTGAAGTGGAGCAAATTTGTTAACTATCGAGGTCATGGAATTGAGATAGTGGTTGGTGAGATCAAGTACATTGGAAGAACCAGCAGGGGGCAAAAGTAGGTTGTGGCTAGAAGCCGGTAACGAAATAGGGTTGAGTTGAGTTTTTTCCAGTCTCTTTTCCATGATTTAGGTTTTGTAGATTGCGCTGAGGTTCCATGAATTCTGAACCCTTTGGTTCCATTTTGTGCATGGCAGCCATTTTGTGGTTGCCCTCACATAGGCCGATGACTTTAGCTGACTTTTAGATGACCTGAGTGAACTGACCCTGTTGCCTGTAGCTGACCTTGTTAGGCCAGTTCCTGCCCTCGAGCTGATCAAGATTAAGGATCAGAGCACAGGAGTTTGTAAAGTTTGGTATGCACATACACACCCCTTATCCTGTTTCTTATCTGTTTCTGTTCCTTCTTTTATGGTCTGTTTATGATATGGGTTGTGGTCCTTTTACTATGGGTTTGTCCGGATTGTGTAAGAAGGAATGTTAGGCATTTTTGCATGATTGCAAAAGTTAGGACTGCCCCTTACTTGTATGCTGAAGTTTGTAACCCTAAACATATAAAAGGCCTCTGCTTTCTGTACTCTGCAGACTGCCTCATTCAGTTGCTACGGCTTCTTTGTGACGTGGACTCACTTATTACATTTAATAAAGATATCTTTTCATATTTTCAGCTTCTGTGCCAAGTTCTTATTTATTAGTAAGTATTCCCTGAGAATGAAGATGACGTTCTTCAAATGGCGCGGCCAACGTGGGCTTCATCAGAGAAGTGACTTTCTGTGGGAGTGATCTTGTCAGAGGACTGAAATCTACTGAGGAGGACAGAACAGGATTCTACTAAGGAGGTACTCTGTGCACAGGGATTCTGGAGATTCTTTGATTCTGCAGCCCAGTATACTTCTGCTCTTCCTGATTTTGATCCTCCACATGATGTCACTCCTGACTGAGAACCTTTTTGGCGTGAGTATTTTAAAAAAGACCGTTAGGTCATATAGAACTTGACAGTTAGAATTTGGATAACCTTTTGATTAGTAAAAGTAAGAGTTAAGTATAAGTGGGTCGCTCCCAGTCCTTTGTTCTTTGGTTCTTTGAGTCCTTAGTTTTTGGTTCTTTGGTCCTTAGTTTGATTGGTTCTTAGTTTTGCTTGGTCCTCAGTATGGTTCTTTGTTTGTTTGGTCCTTAGTTTTTATTTGAAGATTGCAATTTTCAAAAACCGAGGGTCTTGTATATTTAAGAGTGTATCGATAGAGATAGCCCCTTGAAGTTTGAAGCTAGATTAGTGAGCTATAAGATGCCTGATCTTAGCAAATTTGGAGCTTTGTGTTGGCCAACTTTGTATACTTTTGGATTAGCCGGCTTCCCCTAAAGGGAATATCTAAATAGGTTTAGATTTAAAAACATATTTCTTCCTTGGTGATTTTGTATCCCCAGGGAATTAAAATATGACATAATACAAAACAAGGATCCTTTGTTCTGCGCAGTTTTATGAATGAAGATATGCAGAACGATTTTGTTTGGTGTTCTGCTAGCCAAAGCTAGTGAATTGAGTGTATTTACGCTTCTTGGACATACATCAGTCTGTTGGGCTGTTTTTGCAGTCTTTTGAAACACAATTGAGAAGCGTTTCTTGTAAATATGACTTACAACTAGTATTTACAAATGATTTTCTGTAAGTACATAGCGATGGCGCTATTCACGAGATGCATGGCTAAAGCGCGCTGTATTGTATGTCCTGAGTGTTTTGATCCCTTTCTATTTATGTCTGAAATGAGCTTAATGTCTGTTCGTGGTTTTTCTCGATGTTTTCAGTCTATTAAGCAACATTTTGTAAGCATATTCTTGGGTCTGTTGCTAAATAAAATTGTCCTTTTTAGAAAGACAAAAATCGCGCAAACATTTTGTCATGTTTCAAGTTAGTCGTCTGTGCTTGGGCTTATAAATGAATGCGTCTAAAAATGATAGGAAAGGGATGCAGCTTGCTCTTATATGAGTAATTATCAAAAATATTTTTTTCTTTTTTTTTTATTAATTATGAAAAATAATTATTAAAAATAAGTGCTACAAAATTCATTTTTTACTATTCATGAAGCTTAATACTCATACTATGACCCCCTAGCATTAAAATTTAATTTGAGTTGTGTTGCACTGCATAATGAAGACATTAGCATATAGAATTTCACTTAGCGCAGGCGTAAAAAACTCATTTTTCTAAGGATTTACATGAGATATGTCTAATGTCTAATCTCTGTAATGTGTAAAGAACATTCTGAGGATGATTAATATGTAACATACTTATAGGATATTTATTTTTAAGTGCCCCAAATATCAAAGTCGAATTTGGGTATTTTGCCATTTAAAATAGCTTTAAAGTGCTTTAGGCTTCAGTAAATGCATACATTTAGGTATAAAACACAAATTTGCAGGTTGTTCCCATTTGGGTTTGCGTTTAATGGCTCAGTGAGCCAATGTGCCTGGTGCAGAGGTTTGAGTTTAATATCAGGGTTGAAGGTTTTTAACTTTGGCTGGACCTAACTGAGACCTTCATCTATTTAAGGTTGATGAAATGAGTACCATTGCAAACAAGCATTTGTTCTAAAAACTGGTATGTGTGTTTATGTTCTGCAAATTATTCACAGTAAATGTTTTAATAATATAAGTATAGAAATAAATTATAGCCCCTAACAGGAGTAATATATATAACATGTGTTTTAAATAGAGTGAATGATTGCAGGTTAGGAGGAATCCGGAAGGCCTTTTGCCTTTGTCAGCCTCAGAATGAGCACAGAGTGGGGGCTAGAAGAAGCTGTGGGCTAGGAGAACAGGCTGCTCAAGTTGCGCTAAAATGCTATCTTTAGTTTTCTGTAAAAAATGGAAGGAGGCTGTCATGTTGACATTTGTGACCTTTTAAATTAGGACTTGTCTCTGTGAAATGCAGAATGACCTTGCTAAACAGGCCTCTAAAAGGAAGGGTTTCTGGTTTCTTCACAAAATTAAAGAACTTAATTCCAAAGGGAAAAATATGAAAAAGGTTTCTTTGAAAGTCCCAACACATGCTAAATGCTCTGCAGAAATGATACATTTGTATTTCTGCTCTAAAAAATGATGTCCGCTAGTTGCTTTTATTTGACAGAAAATGAGGCATTGCATTAAGTTTTAGACAGAAAATAAGAGGAAGCTCTTTATTCAAATGTTGAAGGCTACATGCCCAAGTGAGAACGAATTGTGGGGCAAGGCTAACATGGAGTGTCAGTGAAAAAATTGTACTTTTGGAAAGCTAAAAGGGCTTCATGTTGCAAGGTGACTGACAAGATGGTAACAGTTAAGTAATGGACATTTATTTTTGTGTCTGTTAATGTGTATTATGTTTTGTCTTCTGATTAAAAGTTATAATTGATATTTGTTTGTTATGAAAAATGTCTCTCTTTTGAGTCTTGTTTTTTTTTTTACTGCTTCTGCCCGCAGATCATTCATGGATTGTTCTGGGTGATTTTAAGGCTGACAAGACATGTGAATTTGGTTGGTTGAAATGAGATGTGTTTTTGCGTAACTCCTTTGGAAAGAAATGTCGATGCGTTTTTCATGTTTGTGTATTTGGTTCTATCATGAATTGTTCTTGCTAGTTCTGTGTGTCTGAAAGTTGTATTTGACAGCAGATATCCACTAATTGGTGATCTACTGTCAAAAAGGAGGGTAAGGATTTTAAACCTGACACGGTATTATGCGTCACCGCTCATTTATATATGCTATTGTTTTGTCTATGCTTTTTTTGTGCTTGATATACAGCGAGTATATCTGATGGCTTGACATGTCCGTTTTGTGCATTTTTTTGCATGTTTTATGTTTTATGTTGCTGCTTAAGATACTATTACAAGTTTACCTGTGTTGTGAAGGGATATACATGACGATGTGTATCCTGCAAACAGTTTGGTAGATTTGCTTTGACACTAAATTTCACAGAAAGACAGACAACACTTCATCAGTGTATGTCAAATTTGGCTTTAATGGTATTTGAAGGAAAATAAAAAAGATATACAGGAAACAAGGTTTCACCTACAGTCACAATACTGCCCCCTTTCCTGTAAGGAACAAGCAGCCCTAAAATTATGTATCCTGAATTGGATGTAAGGATAAATTATAGATCTGTGACTTTTGTGCATGGTGACCTAATTTTTATATTACATTAGTCAGTTTTGTTCTGCTTCCTGAATAGTGTATGGCTTTGTAACATAAAGGAAACAAGGCTTAATTTTTCCCCTGATTGATGTTGCATCGTGCCTAGTAATTGGGGATTTTAGCTGTGTCCTAGTCCCATTTTTCCTTTTCCATATTCCTTTCACCAGTTAGCCTTCTTTTTGTTATTATTGTATAAGGTTTACACTTCCAGATTGCAGTAATGTACCAGAGAACCCCATGTTATGTATAAATCCCTTTTGTATAACTAGACTGGTTTTTAAAGAATTTTCTTTAGGCCTACTCTGATGTTTTCCAGTCTGACCGTCATGGTAGTGATGGACTATTTAACTGACTCAATGCTATTATAAGACAAGTTTCCACATTTTGATCATTAGCCTGTGTATTGCATAGTGCACTTGATGCACAGTTATTAAAAGGGCGGTATCTACATGTCCCTGATAATCTGTGTCATGTAATTTCTCTTTTGAAATGTTTTAGATAAGGAATTTAGGAACACCTATATGTAATTATTGAGAGAAAAAATGTGTTTACCCCATTAGATGATGCCACTATGTGTGAGGACATCCATTTAGATAAAGTTCTCATATAGTTATCTACCCTTAGATGGTAGAGGATATGCTCTCACATGGAAACCCAATTGAAGAAATTAGAGGCACTGTTTTGCTTATTGAATTTGTCTTTGTAGTCTATAAGAATGACAGTGTATTTTAGATCACAATAGTTCCATGGCGTATAGCCACTCCTTTGAAGATTGCAGGCCACCTGTTTGCAGTCCCTTTGTTAAATGAACTGTTTTTGTACTAAATTGAAGGAAAATAACAAATGTGTCCCATTTCCTACGTCACTAGGTTCTGCGGTATTAAGTCATAATAACCTGCAGAACTCACCCACAATCCCATTAGCGACAGCTAACAGATGAAAATGTCCCAGCACCCAGACAGCGATCGCCAGCGTGTCATCAGTGATATCTCCAAAGAATAATACTTGCTCCATCAGACGGCATTGGAAATCACAGAACCAGTTTTCAGTGCAAAAGAGCAAAAGAGAAGGATCCTTGTTGTTTCGAGGCTTTAGTTTTCCACCTGTCATGTGCTGGTAACCTCTGACAGTAGGCAGTCCATTGAGCCCCTTGGCCTGAGTTTTGGCCACACACCCCTTTTCCTTTGCTCCAATGGAAGTGCAGTGCACCAGAGGATCCAAGACCGGCAAAAGGCACTGCATTGTGGTACCTATGATTAAATGGAAGAGCAGCCCGAGCATCCTCTGACACTGAAGAGCGAGTGTTGGAGTCTGAAAGTGTTGCTGAGTATGAAAGCCTGTTGCTCTTTCCTAATTAATAGTACTTGGGTCTGCATGAGATGATCTGTGCCCTTGATCAATGGAGAGCACACTATCTGTAGTGCCTGCCGCAGAGAAGAGATATTGGTGCACTGCCTTGAGACATTTGAGACTTTCGAATGAGCTATGAGTGTTTGCCAGGAGGGCACTCCAACGGATACTGAGAAGGACCATTTTCATGAAAGGCCTGAATGAAGAGGCCCATGCGGAAGAAAACAGAAGAGGATTTTGATGAACAATAGAAGCCTGCCGGAGTGGCTTGGACGGACTCTGGGTATTTCCCGTGCGATCGCATAAAAAATGGTTGTTAGGAGACTCATTTTTTGCTGTTTTGCTGGCATTGTTTTAAAGTAGTAATCTGTTTAGTAAAAGCGGAATAAAGTCCATTCTCTGTGGAAGAGTATCCCTTTTCATCTGAGAGCATTAATTAAGATCGCCACTGTTTCACCTGAATATATAATACGTTTCTGAAATGCATAGGAGCCCTAAAATGTTATAAGATAATTTTAGGATTTGCTTTTGCTTAATGTTGTGAAAATGATACTTTTGTTTGTAATAGTGGTCATTACTTTCTCCTGTTGTCTATATGTTCTTAAAAACGTGTTTTCTAGTGTTTTTAAGCATGATGTTGTCTCTGATGGGTGGGATTGTCTTTGCTACCCAATTGACATCTGTACCCACCTCCCAACCTATGTCTCTTCCTACTACTACTCCTTTGCATTCTTTCCATATTTTACCTGAACATGAACTGTTTAGGAGGTCAGAGTTTACTATTAATTCCTTTTGTACAGCTTCTGCATCAACACCAGTTAGTAGTGAACATCACTAATTGTTGGGCGTGTGGTCTTACGCCACATACTACAGATAGGGGTATTCCCTATTTGGTCCTGCCATATGTGGTCTTTGTGCTACTACGTGTGTAAGGAGACCTTTCCCGAGAGAGTTGCTAAGTAATAGGATTATGCTCCAGCAACATCTTGATGATCTGATGAATATAGACCTGGATTCAGATGGACGTGAGTTTAGGTTATTGCCTATGTAAGGGCAAAAGGAGGGTCTGAGGTTCAGTGATTTCTGAACCCTTGGGTTCCATTTTGTGCATGGCAGCCATTTTGTGGTTGCCCTCACATAGGCCGATGACTTTAGCTGACTTTTAGATGACCTGAGTGAACTGACCCTGTTGCCTGTAGCTGACCTTGTTGGGCCAGTTCCAACTGGTGCCACGGTTCTGAAAAAGGCTGTCCCACACCGTCTTACAGTCCTGATGAAGACCCGCAATTGATGCGTACAATCATCGCATCGCAGCCCAGGGTCGAAACGTCGACGCTCCTTTTAAATCAACTACACAAAGCCTACTGGGACCAATGAATTTAATTGATTTACTAGTAGACCATTTGTATTTTTAGTTGATACGTTTTATTTGTTCTTTGCCATTTTGGAAAATGTATTTGTTTTGTTTTTAATGTATAAAAGTCGTGTATAAATCCCCATGTCTTTGTAAATGACCAAAAGGTCTATATTTTTGAGAAGCATTGAATTTTTGAAAGTACATGACTAAAGACGTTACTTTCTATTTTTCACAGTGGTCAGTGTAAATTTTGTGTTTACATGGTATAAATACCAGTCTAGATGTATCCAGACAGGGACATATAAATTGAGGTACAATACAAAAAAACTGTACATCCAGGTCCGACAGAACCATTATTGATTGTTTTGCTACCCACCCAGGTTCTGAGGGTTGCAGGGTTACCTCATTACGTTTAATGGGGTTCATAAGTAGGCGGGTACAACACAGAGCATGATTTACGACCATATATGGACATTTCTGAACACAATCAATACATGGGTGGAGTTAACGGTTCTTGAGACCCGCGAAAAACACATTCCTATCTAACGCTAATCAAGGACAGATGTGGCTCCTACTGAGCATGCGCTAGACGCACAAGGGGTTAATTATACACTGTTGCTGGGCAGATTTCCCATATGACTGGCAGGGAGGTAGGACTAGTCTTGTGGCGAGCACATGGCAATGGATGGCATACAAAATGGCGGATACAAAGACAAAATGGAGTCGGTTTAGTTCGAGCAAATAACGTCGAATACAGAACGTACATCATATTGCATCATGTTTTCAGCTAATGCTTAACACAGCCGCTGTTCATTTACTACACAGGGAAACCCAAGGTCAGATCTGCCTTTCTTGTAGGATGCGCACATTTTTTCAGGCGCAGTTCCTGTACTCCCATGCCCCAGATAGAAAGGGAGGCACCTTGCTGACCTGCCCCCAGAATAGCTTAAGCCTAAGCTACTAGCAATCAATTGTTCCTGTTGGCTCCATGAGAAGTGGGTTTTTTCCTTCTAAGGTGGTTTCATGATGTGTGTAAAGTATATATGCTTTGTATTGCTTGTACTCTGGCAGTCTTCTCTGCGCACCTACGAGGGTTGTGTAAACAGAGGCTCCCCTATGTAGGGCCTATTTTGCAAAATAAACAATTGAACCTTCTCCATTGCCGACTGTCTTATTACTGTTAAAGAGGTATATGGGCTATTGGTGAGTATAGCTCTATTATAGGATTTTTAGTACTTCACCACCAACTTCATCAATGCCACCAACACCAATACCGCCAATACCACCACATTCACCAATACCACCAATTCCACCACAGCCAATACCACCACCAATACCAGCAACACCAATACCATCACCTCAGTGCCTCTCGCTCACTAGTAAAAAAAAAGGCACTGAACAAGGCCGGAGCTGCAGCCGGGACGATCCATCCCTCCCTGCATGCCTGCCATAAAGCACAGCCCGACCTACACCAGGAGGTGAAGCCTGGGCCCTACTACAGCTGGAGTGTTTTTAATTAGGCCAAAGATAGCAATACCACACTGCACATTCAAATCAATGGAGAGGGCAGGAAATAGCTCCCCCCTCCAGCTCTTCCTCCTGAGCCACAACAGTGTAATCACGGAGCTAAAGGTGTTGGAACGCTTTGTTTATAGCTTGGATCATATGTAACTCTCACTTCACACTTTGTGTCTGTGTAATTTACAACTCTCACACATCTTCTTTTCATCACCACTTTGAAGACGTTGGAGGGCGATCTCTTCCTCTGATATTTTGCATTTGCGAGAGTTTAAGCTATCAGTATTGTAAATGACAATGCCTTATATTTATGTTTTAAAACACAAAAGATAAATAAAAGGCATTGTCATTTACAATTCCAATAGTTTATACTCGCATGAACGCGAGACCTATTGCATTGCAAATGCATGTTCTGAAATGTGCTCAAGTTGCTGAGTTTACGAATAGTGGTTATTAACAGACCATTGATTTTGGGGTAGCGAAATTATCATGTGGTTCAGAGAGCAAAACGTGTTCTCCAATTGGTAAAAACAAAAATTCCAATAGTCTATGTTCGCACACAGCTCCTGAAACAAACACCTCGAGATACAACATTCCAAAACAACAAGTAACAATATTCCATTTCACCAATCAAAACTGAGCTTTTCTTTGTGGTGTGTGTACTTGCAGAATTAGGGCCCTTGCTCACCTGCTACCTACCCACTAACTTACCAAACCCAGACATTTCTGAATGTAGACACCCAGGGGAGCACAGGGAGGTGTGATTTGCATTGATCCCATGATGCTTTCGTACCCAGAAGGCCTTGCAAACCACAAACATTGGCTGCAAACACACATTTTCCTCAAATTTCTGTAAGAGAAATTATCAGGAGCTGCAGAGACCCACAAACTTCCTACCACTTTGTGTTCCCACACATCTCCAGATAAAAACAGTACCCCACTTGCTTGGATAGAGCTAGCACCCGCAACTAAAAATGCCCCAAAATGCAATCTGAAGAACCTTGTAAAATCCACCCTTTTTTGTGGCATGTGTAACTGCGGAATTTAGGCCCCAGCTCAGGTGCCACCCAGGGAAACCTATCAAACGCAGACATTCATGAAACGTAGACACCCTGGTGAGT
This sequence comes from Lissotriton vulgaris, assembly GCF_964263255.1. NCBI lineage: Eukaryota > Metazoa > Chordata > Amphibia > Caudata > Salamandridae > Lissotriton > Lissotriton vulgaris. The sequence goes on from NC_141694.1 coordinate 1,907,929,836, forward strand.
TCAGGTCGGTGTGACGTGTGGATCCCACTGTGTTTTTAACCCGGAAGGCCTTGCAAACCTCACACTGGGCTGAAATGCCTGGGGCTCAAGCTGTACTAAATTCTCCTACTGACCCTCCCTCCCTAAAAAGACGGATATTTTTGATTTCTATATTTCCAAATTGGAGATCTACATCAAAAGAACATAAAAGGAACTACTATTCCCAGAAAATATCTTTTTCTAAACATACCCCAATGACTATCATATTTAGTGCAGAGTCGAAGAGTACAGTGTGTTTCAAAGTGCAGGAAACGCGCATTTGAATAATCTTGTGGCCATGGATTAAAAAAACAAGTTAATACATTAATAATAATGAGTGTCATCTACATAGATGAATTTGCTCCCAAACTGAATGGATACCTTTTGATTTTTTGCAGCGAGACGTAGAGTGTGACATTTCAGCATGTAAAGCTCTCAGCATGCAAGCCCCAACCACCGGATGCAGTGCGCTTACCAACCACAGGATGCAGTGCACTTACCAACCACCGGATGCAGTGTACTTACCAACCACCGGATGCAGTGTACTTACCAACCACCGGATGCAATGCACTTACCAACCACAGGATGCAATGCACTTACCAACCACAGGATGCAATGCACTTACCAACCACAGGATGCAGTGCGCTTACCAACCATAGGATGCAGTGCGCTTACCAACCGCCGGATGCAGTGCACTTACCTAGAGGAGTTTATTGGAAGCATGAACAAGCGGCAAACTTTATTAAACAAACATTTCCAGATGTGGTTCAAAAATTCTGTACTGTGCTGGCGTCTTAGGACAGGGCGCGATATCTGTTTTCAGCTGGGTACGAGAAGAAAGAAAGAGAGGGAGAGGGAGAACGAGAGAGAGGGAGAGAGGGAGAGAAAGAGAGAAAACAAGAACATGGTGTCTGTTATACATGAAGAGAGTGTTTTAAATTGTCTGCTTTGTCTGTGGACGGAAAACATATGTAGGGTTATTTATCTAAGTGAAGAGCACAAACTAGCGCGGGCAGACGAGAAAAGCTATTTTAAAGAGTGAAAACTACAAAACACCACTTGACCTTTCAGGGTTGAGAGCTCTTTGCATGTATGTGTGTTGAAAGGCGGCTGCTCCATTTGCTGCCAACTGAATGAGGGTGGTGTTGCAAAGGATTGTGGGTAGTCAGATTAATCTGACATTATACCAGGAGGCCTAAACCTGCACCTAGATAATCCTAAAGACCCTACAGTTCAAGCCCTATCCACCCTCCAGGAAGCGAACGATCTTACCCAACACTACAACAAACGAAGGCACAGTAAGGGCTCAAAACTTGAGGCGTCATCACTAAGCAGAACACCCTGGCACTCCACTCCATCCAACCATCCGACTGGACTGATCATCGTCTAATTTTATTCAATCTCAATCCCATCCAACCAAAGGCCCCCCCAATCTAGACGTCTCAAGCACTGGGCGAGGAACATGCCTTGAATTCCACATGGGGAGTCTCTGTGCCTGCCAGAGCTGCTTTCCTGACGCTCGCTACAGCCAAACCCAGCCTGACAAGTCTGACAGGTACCCCTGGTGGGACAGGGGTCGCAGGGGCAACGTTTACACCGAGCACTGCTGCATTTACACTGGTTCTTACACTCTGGGGCACACTCCAACCCCCAGAGTGCACCACTGCTTCTGCCGTTCCCGCAGCTGCCGCCAGTAAGGGGGAGGCGGGGCCAATGCGCTCATGGTGCAGCCTCTCCCACTGCGACGCGGGACATGTGCGGAACGTAGCCCGGACCAAGCCCGGACCAAGGACGGGCCCGTCTGAGGCCAAAGAAGCCCACCCCATTTGGTTTTTGGGCTCGGGAGAACATTTTGATGTTGTTTTGGACACCGGTCGCTGGAATACCCAGGCGCAAGGTAAAGCGAAGCACCCTGTAAACAATTGACTCAACCTTTCTGTTTGGGGGATATATATTGTTATATTTGGGTCACACAATGAGTAAACTGAGAGGGGTAGCTGGAACTTTGGATGCTTTCATCATAAGGGCCAAGTCGCTCCTTACGCATGAGATCCAGATGACGGAAAAACGACTGTCCTTGGACCCTGCCACACTACAGTCTTATCTGTCGCTGGGGGGCCAAGTTGTTTCTAATACTTTATGACCAGACACAGTGAATGTATCAACAGCTATGGCTGATTGTGTTACTACGATCCCACCTTCACCTCCTCGGGACTCTCCTAACACGTCTGCTTTAGGCACGCCATGCACCAACACCCGGGGATATGCCGCAATAGAAACACCAAACTAACTGTCCAACCCATCAAAAGGAAGAAAAATGTTGCAAACGCTGTAATTGCTAAGCCCAAACCCAAAAATGCCAAAAGCGGACTATCAACCAGTAGTCCGGAAGTCTATGAGACTTTTAGCACAAACTCTGTTGCGACTCAGACAGATATCATTTTAGAGTCCAGGCGCAATGAGGCTGATATGGGTGCTGCACTCTTGGGGCCCACAGCAGAAGCTCTTGAAACTAAGTTGGATTACATAAAGGATGCGATTGCCAAGGACTTTCACTTGGATTGGGGGAAATTAATGCACTTGAACTTTGTTGTGGACAAGTTAAGCGGCGGGGAAGCTGAGCAATGTTTTACTGATGCGGTGGGGGAATCCTATAACATCCATGACATCTGTGGCTGACAAACGTGGTCCCGAGCTGCAGCCAATTGGTATTGCTCCTCTCATAGATACACCCTCCGCTACTTTATGTGTATCCTGTCGAAATCGAGGAGACCGTCTTGTGTCTAACCCTATCCCCATTGGGAGAGAAGACCAGGCCACGTCAAGACTAGACAATATAAATAATTTAAATCTGGTTGTAGGGAGTGTAAATTGTAATCAGCCCCAGCTGGGCATTACCGTGGTTAACCCCACTAATAACACTGGAGAGCACCGTAGGGTTATACGCACAAGCCCAAACACCGATGTCCTGAGTCTACCGCCTGCTTTTAGTCCCTATGTGGTAGTTCTGGCCGGTGTCCCAAATATTGTCAGGGGTCAGAGGGAGTCCTGGTCAGAGCTCCAAAATAAATCTGTAGATTGGCTACGTAAACATAAAAGTTTTCACCCTTCCTCAATGGATGAAATCGTCATGGCCAGGAGAGTAGGGTGGGTTGGCCACTAAGTAAGAACATTAGCGGCGATTGTATTGTTCTCAACTTCCGGAGACCGCAAACAGTCCATCGCTTATTAACTACTAGAGAGCAGCCCTTTGCCGTAAATACAGACATTTGTGCACTCCCCTTAGGCCATTTCTACAAACCATTAGCAACACCGGTCAGGGAACTTGTCGTACTTGCTTTGGCAGGTAATAGGTTCCATGCACTCTCCAACCTGGAAGCTCAAGACTGACAACCACAGTTGATGCCCAAAACACAGGTCTTTAAGGGGGCTCGACCGGGTATTATACCCGCATCTCATAGGGACAAAGAAAGGGTAGTGGGGCTGATGTGAGCGTCCTAAGTTGGAACGTGGCGGGGCTCCGAACTAGGCTTGACAATCAGGACTGGCTGCGCATAGTTAAGGAACATGATATAGTCATGTTCCAGGAGACCTGGGCCACTGAAGATGTATATATTGAAGGGTTCCCTTGTCTCAGTGTGGTAGCCTCAAGTCCCAAAATGGGCAGACCTTAGGGGGGGATTTTTATTGGGATTAATATGGCTGCTGGTGGCAGCTTTAAGGCCCTTCCGACTAATAGCCAAAATTACCAAGTTGTGCGTTTTAAAAGGAGAGTTTGTTTTCACTTGGTAAACTTTTATAACAATGATTTTATTCAGTTCCTAATAAGAACTTCATTGGGCTTTTTAACTTTTATCTCAAACTTGGACACTCAGCTTAATATGGAGGGTCTGATTGGGATTCTGTTGGGGAGTGATTTTAATGTCAAACTTACTAACACGGGGAATGATGCAGGGATGAGTAACCCCGGACCATAGGGGCGCCAAACTAGCTATGTTCTTAAAATCATATAATCTGACTAATGTTATGGATCTGGTGGGAGGCCATAATGCAACCAACTATATATAACATTCAGGGGAAGGGGATGTTGTTCAACAATTGATTTTGTTTTCATCTCCCCTTCTCTCGAAGATCAACTAAAGGCTGCAGAGGTCATTGCCACGGACCATGGGGATCATAATCCCATTAAAATAGTACTTAGTTCTGCCCCAAGACCCATGTTTCAGATTGAACACAGGGTTACGAATCTGACTCCCTCAACCGATAATTTAAGATTAATATGGAAGGGTGTCGACAGTGGTTAAGTGTTTAGAAAATTAATTATGGGCCACATGCACCTTATTAACTCCTGCCTGTCATCGCAACCTATACATACCGAGGTAATCCAGGACTTTGCTAAACTTTGTCAGGCCACAAAAACTCTTCTAAATAAACCTGTACCTCGAACAGGTAGCACCCCTAGATGGTTTGGTCGAGAATGTACTTTGACCAATAGAAATATACGCAAGGCCCTGTCAGCCAATCCGAGGTGTGCTATAGATGTACAGCAGGCAAGGAGGGAATATAATACGATGATTTCGAATAGGAAGAAGGCTATCCTAAGTGAACCTTGGGAAACCCTTTCTGAGGCAGCCAGTACAAAAAAGGGCAATATCTTCAGGTCCGCAGTAAGGGACCTCCGTTCAATGGGTCAGCTATCAACCCCCATCAGCTGTAACATCTCCAGCGAGTCCTGGGAAAATCATTTTTCAAAAATGTTCGCAACGCCCACACTAGAGACAGAACATAATGAGCTTGGTCCATTAGCTACCATAATGCTAACTATTACGGAAGTAGAAGAGGCCATTCAACAGAGTATGGGGAACAAAGCACCTGGGCCAGATGGGTTTCCAATTAACCTAATTAAATGAACCCAGATTTTTGGGCCAGTTACTTTTGAATGTCTTTAACACTCTAACTTTTGCCACTGTACCCGAAACATGGGCCAAGAGTATTATAGTTCCAACTTTTAAAAAGGATACAGGTCCCAGCCGAGTAATTACAGACCAATATCACTGATAGATAATACTCAAAAAATATTGGGGAGAGTTCTGTATAACAACATTTTAACCTGGACAGAAGAAAACAGCATTCTAGAGCCATGCCAGCTAGGCTTCCGGAGCAAGGTGGGTACAACTGAACAATGCCTTAACCTTAATTTGATTATTGGGAAATATACAATCGCACGGAAGTCTCCGGTCTATTTGGCCTTTATGGACCTTTCCACAGCTTTTGACCTGGTCAATAGGTCGAAGCTGTGGACAATCCTTTTAGTAAACGGGCTGGATGAGCTGTTGGTGTATTTGTTAGCGTACCTCCATAAAGATCTTCAGGCACAGTTGAGGATTGGCATGGGTGGAGAGGTTTTGTGAGTTATCAAAGTAGGAAGGGGGTAAGACAGGGCTGTGTCTTGGCCTCCCTTCTCTTCATTATTTACAATAATGGGTTAAATAGCTCTCTGAAAATCGCAACTCAAGATGTCCCCATAATTAATGGAAACCTCTCCCCGTGCTATCATATGGAGATGATGCGGTCCTTATAGGCCGCACTCCTAACTCCCTGCGCATTTTAGTGCAAAATTTTGTAAGGCATATGGATGGCTTGGATCTGCGTGTCAATTTAAAAAATCGTTTTTAATGTGCTGTGGTCCTGGGAAGCCTGAGATAGGCTCTATTGCAGTGGATAGTCAAAAACTGACATGCACCCGCGCATTTCCTTATCTTGGGTTGGTCTTTGCTACGAACGGCTCCTGGAGTGAGCATTTTGCTCACTCCAGGAGTAAGTTCTCAAAAAACATCAATTCAATTCTTGGTCTCCCTCACCCTAGGACCACTGGTGCAGTTTTAGCTATTCAAAAAATCTATAAACTACAGTGCATTCCTGTGGCTATGTATGGGGCTGAGATCTGGGGCAGCGTAAATAGTTTATGTATCCAGCAGGAAGAAAACAGGTTTTGTAGGAAACTGCTGGGTATCCCACTCTACTCCACAATACATATACCACAGAGAACTTAATCTTAACTTTATATCTGGTTTTATACGTGCTCGACCTGCTCTTTTTTGGTTATCACTATGGAAGAACCAGGCTGCCTCTCTCAATAGAGAGGTTATTAACGAATGTGTTTTGTGTGAGAAAGGGATGGATATCCCCTGGTTGAGTGGAGTGCATCAAAGTTTGCGCAGTATTAATAAGGAATCTATTTTCTTAGATCCAACCACAGCTGAAACTGCGTCCAAAAAGGAACTAAGAGATGCCCTCTATTCTTTATGCAACACAGAAAGGATTGTTCTAGAATCATTGAAACCTTCTGTTCTTAGATATATTTCTATGGAACAGTATTATCACCCCTTGCCTATATATCTCACCCTACCCATGAGTCGCTGGGAAAGGAGCCTGTTAATCTGAGCTGGAACCGTCAGATTTGCTCTGTGTTTTCCTCATGGTTACCACCCCAACCAACCTCAATCACATACCATGCCCTTGCGATGGGAGGAGTGGTCAATCAATTATAATTTTTTTTATTCTTTTGTAAGTATTATACTAAATACTCTAAGTGGCTTTTAAAACCATTTTTTGAAAAGAGAAGGCCTATTTGCCTGGATGAGGCTTATTTGTGTATAGTAACTCTGGACGATGAAGATTTGATTTTTCGAAAAAGCACTATTCTCAGAATTGCTATTAGAGCATGCAAGTCCATGACTGACCCCTGAGACTCCATTTTTGTACAATTGTAAAAAAGTTTTAATGTTTTATATATCGGCAATTTACTTATTTACTTATCGCCAATGAAGTTACTTCTGATCTGTAAATTTAACTTGTCAAAATGTTGTGTAATACCAGTGTAAATTTTTATATTACCGTGTGTCCACAAACTCTCAGATTGTTGTTTTAACTTGCTATGGCATTGTGCTTTTATGGGTATCAAGCTTCCCGAATAAAGACTATGAACTGAATATGCTGAGTTAGAAACATTAGTCAGTTCCCAAATCACAGCTTCACCCCTCCTCTCCTCCGCAAAAGACCTTACTGACCTCTACAACAATATGGAAAAACTTGTCGAGACAGTCGCCCCCCTAAAACTCAAGAAACCAAGAAGCATCCCCTCCAGATCTTGGTTCAACACAGAACTTAACAAGGAGAGGCGACAACTCCAATTAGTCAAAAGCAATTGGAGACAGCAGCCCTCGCTAACCAATCACTCGTTCCTATAGGCTGAATGCCTAAAATACACACAAAATATCTTCAGTAGGGATAGGTGAACTTTACGCAGTTATAATATGCGGAATTCTGCGTAGTTGCATAAAAACACCATCAATCAATCAATCAATCAAAGCATTTATATAGCGCACTACTCACCTGGAGGGTCTCAAGGCGCTAGTGGAATTCTGCTCCACTGTAGGTCTCACAGAGGCCCTGCTACATGGATTAAAGAAGGTTTTCATGTCTGTTTTCCCGCCCTTACTTCGTCCCTCTTGCTGCTCCTGGGTGTGTGATCTCCTCCCGCTGTGGCAGCCCCTGGACGGCCCTTTCTGTTCTTTCCCTACCATAGCCTGTGCCTCGAAGGTCACCTGTCTCTCGCAGTGCAGCAATGAGGGAGGGAGGGACTGGCCTCGTGCAGCAGGTCGTCTGCCCATCCCCGTCCGGTCTCCCTACAGCGGCAGCTCGTCTCGATGCCTCCCTCAGCAGGCCTGGGTGAAAAAAGCACAATGCCCCATCAAAACAAACACAAACTGCAAGCACAATCTGTTAAAAAAGACCAAAACAAGCCCAGCCTTGTACAAAATGAATGTAGATTACAAAATTAAGTATGGACATATGCAAATGACTCACTGTGACAAACCGTGTTTGTAATTTCTAACACATTTAATGCCTGGGAAACGGCCGTAGTGTGATGTTTTGGGCTGGCCTCTCTGAAATATATGAAGAAACGTACTATAAGGAAGAATCTTTTTTGGTAAGCATATATTTAACTATATGTTTAATTTAAATCGGTTATGCCAAAACAATTCCAAGATCGTGTAGACTAATATATACGATATTTCACATTAACTACCATCAATAATGCTAGCCTCTTAAATATTTCAGCTGTCCTACCCTCACTTCCAGGATCTAATCCGCTTCTTTCAAACCCCAGTCCATTAACTGGCAAAATAATTGACTATCCATACATAACAGATAGCTAGTGAAGGTAAGCTCCGTCTGCGGTTCAATTAAACAGATCTAGGCAGATGCAAGGCCTACCAGGGGCTGCAGCATGTATTATCAAAAACACAGAAAAACCTCTCCTATAACATTATAAATATGTAGGTAATGTATCCATTAATTTTTATATATCATCATTGTCCCACACAAACAAAATTATTTATAAAAACATATAATGTTATGATTTGAAATCCATCAATGATAACTGTTTCATAAAAAATATATATATGTACAATGCAATTCAGTCAAATAAACACATCATATAGCTCCCAATCATTCTCACACATCCAGGCATCCTCTCAAGCAACCACAACGCCATACACAATAACACAAAAACAGTACAAATATAACAAAACAAAAGTACAAGGAAAAGGAACAAAATATTACAAGCCAAAAAGCGCCGACGTGCGTTTCGGAAAGGACAAATATCCACAGTTCCTTCGTCAGGGCGCAAGGAAAACCATATTATATGTACAATTTCTTCAAAGGCATGGATTTCTTCAACTTTCAATTAATCAGTTCTTAATAGGAGATACCAAAATCACAAGGGCTATTTATTGAAGTTGGTGATAGCGAGTATATTAACTCTCAAGAGGTCTAGATCTAACCCGCCTCTTATCAGTGTAGCCGATCTCGCTACATGAAATGCAGGGAAAAGTACCCTCAAAAACTCCCTCAAAAGGACACAGGGGACGCCAATTTCGATAAAGTGCTAGTCAATTAGGACTGCATGGGGAGCTAGAAGAGACCGTGGTGCTGTTAGAATAGATAACAGGGAGCCAGAAGGAATGCGTGAACCCTCCGATGCACCCAGCAGGTCCCAGGCGGTCAAGAAAGGAGAGCTCCCTCCAGAAAAATGGGGGCTACAGATTTATTTATTTTGAGAGTTTTATAGAGCGCGGACAAGACCCTTGGGGGTATCAGAGAGCTTTACAGTAGAAGGGGATACTCAAGACATGCATAAACTATATGTCCATGAAGTATACATAACACAATAGAGCAAACAAAGGGCAGGGCAGTAAGAAGCAGAACAGGATCGAACTGAGGAGTGAAGGTAATGCAGGAAAGATATGTGAGTAAAGGAAAAAGAATAAAAATAAGAATAAAAATATGAATAACATCAATGAGCCCGCAAAAAGCAAAACAATAGGGGGTAACCGGAGCAAGCTGAAGAGACATGGTGACAGCAAATAGATTGATTATGGTGAGTAGATTGATACCATGTCAGGAGGTTCTCACGGAATCCAAGGACTGACTTTAAGTGAATTTTGCTGTGAGAAAGCCTTTTACTTCCAATTTGAAGAATGCAGTGGAGGAGTTCAGTCTTGTTTCGGGGGGGAAGGGCATTCCAAATCCTGGGCGCCATTCCTGAGAAGGATCGTTTGTATGTTTTTTTCTTGTTGAATCTTTGTGGTTTCAGTAGGAGGTTTTCCGCACTTCTAGTGGATCTTGTCCCACCGGAAATTGTGAGTTTCTGTGAGAGATAGCTGGGAGCATCGTGATGTATGGCCTTATGCATCATGCACGCTATTTTCAGGTGAATTCTGGCTTCAAATGGCAGCCAGTTTAGAGATTTAAGGTCAGGGGAGATGTGGGCCCTTTGTTTTGAGCCAGTGATGAGTCTCGCTGCCGCATTGGTAGAGGCTCTTAGGGGAGTTGTAGTAGCTTTGGGGAGACCGCATAGTGAGAGACCTCCATAGTCCAGCCGCGGTAGAACTAGAGCTTGAACCGCCATCTTGAAGTCATTGGCCAGAAGGAAGGGTTTCAGCTTCCTCAGTGTGTTAATCTGAAAGTTTGCTCCCTTTGTTGCATTACTAATGTGTTTCTGCATGTTGAGGTTGCAATCTCGTGTCATACCCAATGATTTCGCTGAATCCACAATGGTTGGTTGAACGTTGAGTGCTGTAAGGTGTTTAATCCAGTCGTGCATTATGGGAACTTTGGCAGGTGGGGCAATTCGGAGGAATTCAGTTTTTAGGGATTCAATTTGAGGTGATTCTCTACCAGCCATGTTTGGGTGGTCTTAAGAGTAGTGTTAAGCAAATTAATGTCTTCAAGAGTGTTGATCTTAAGGTAGAGTTGAGTATCATCGGCGTACATGTGAAATTGCACGTTGGACGCTTGTAGGAGATTGGTGAGTGGTTCCATGAATAAGTTAAAAAGTGTTGGGGGTAGTGATGACCCTTGTGGTACTCCTAGCATAACAGGAACGGGTTTGGATAGGGTGTTGGTGACCTTGAAGTTTTGGGTCCGGTTTTGCAGAAAAGAGGTAAGCCAGTTGAGCACTGGCCCCGAAAGACCCATTCTGTGATTCAACAGATCTATCAAGTTTTTGTGTTTGACCGTGTTGAAGGTAGATGAGAGGTCTAGTAGGATAAGAAGGCATGTTCCGTTTTGGTCCAGTATTTGTAGTGCATCATCAATGATGTGAGTCATGGCTGATTCCGTGCTGTGATCTGCTCGGAAACCGGATTGATGTTTGTTAAGAAGGTTGAAGCGATCAATATGTTTTGTCAGTTGGTGGTGGACACATTTTTCCAGAAGTTTGGCTAAGGTGGGAATATTGGAGATAGGGCGGTAGTTGTTTAGGTCCGTGGGGTCAGCTGTGGTTTTCTTAAGGATGGGCGAGACCTGCCCCACCATAAGGGAGTCAGGAATGCATCATTGTAGGAGAGAACTGTTGATGATTTTGGTCCAAAGAGGAAGGAGCAGTGGGGTAAGTTCTTTAACCGCATTTGCGGGGAGAGGGTCGGTAAGGTGATTGGCAGGCTTCAGTCCACTGAGAAACTTGCCTATAGCGTCTTCAGAGTAGGTGTAGAAGGATCACCATACAGCTTCGTTTTTTAAAACAAATTTTGAGGGGGTTTGTTGTGCTGCACTTGTGGGAGGAGACAAGGCAAGACAAGAGGGAGAAATTAGATCATTGAGTAGCTCCTTCTTGATGTTCTCAGTGTTTAGGTTAAAGAAGGTAGAAAATTCTTCACACGTGGGTTGTGGATGAGTTATGTCTAGAGGTGCGTCTTTAGATTGGGTTTTGATTAATTCAAAATGTTTTTGGGGTCGATTTCTTGCTTGGTAAAGTTGGAGACTGAAGAAGTCCGCTTTTGTGCGCTTGATCTTTTTAGAGTCATGAGGAGCTTGGCGGATGGGACCAATCTCCAGTTGCGTTCAGCAGTTCTGAGAGAGCGTCTATCTTCGTTAAGAGTACCATTGAACCAGGGTTTAGAGTCATTACTGGAAACTCTCTTTAGTTGAAGTGGAGCAAATTCGTTAACTATCGAGGTCATTGAATTGAGATAGTCGTTGGTGAGATCAAGTACATTGGAAGAACCAGCAGGGGGCAAAAGTAGGTTGTGGCTAGAAGCCGGTAACGAAATAGGGTTGAGTTGAGTTTTTTCCAGTCTCTTTTCCATGATTTAGGTTTTGTAGATTGCGCTGAGGTTCCATGAATTCTGAACCCTTGGGTTCCATTTTCTGCATGGCAGCCATTTTGTGGTTGCCCTCACATAGGCGGATGACTTTAGCTGACTTTTAGATGACCTGAGTGAACTGACCCTGTTGCCTGTAGCTGACCTTGTTAGGCCAGTTCCTGCCCTCGAGCTGATCAAGATTGAGGATCAGAGCACAGGAGTTTGTAAAGTTTGGTATGCACATACACACCCCTTATCCTGTTTCTTATCTGTTTCTGTTCCTTCTTTTATGGTCTGTTTATGATATGGGTTGTGGTCCTTTTATTATGGGTTTGTCCGGATTGTGTAAGAAGGAATGTTAGGCATTTTTGCATGATTGCAAAAGTTAGGACTGCCCCTTACTTGTATGCTGAAGTTTGTAACCCTAAACATATAAAAGGCCTCTGCTTTCTGTACTCTGCAGACTGCCTCATTCAGTTGCTACGGCTTCTTTGTGACGTGGACTCACTTATTAAATTTAATAAAGATATCTTTTCATATTTTCAGCTTCTGTGCCAAGTTCTTATTTATTAGTAAGTATTCCCTGAGAATGAAGATGACGTTCTTCAAATGGCGCGGCCAACGTGGGCTTCATCAGAGAAGTGACTTTCTGTGGGAGTGATCTTGTCAGAGGACTGAAATCTACTGAGGAGGACAGAACAGGATTCTACTAAGGAGGTACTCTGTGCACAGGGATTCTGGAGATTCTTTGATTCTGCAGCCCAGTATACTTCTGCTCTTCCTGATTTTGATCCTCCACATGATGTCACTCCTGACTGAGAACCTTTTTGGCGTGAGTATTTTAAAAAAGACCGTTAGGTCATATAGAACTTGACAGTTAGAATTTGGATAACCTTTTGATTAGTAAAAGTAAGAGTTAAGTATAAGTGGGTCGCTCCCAGTCCTTTGTTCTTTGGTTCTTTGAGTCCTTAGTTTTTGGTTCTTTGGTCCTTAGTTTGATTGGTTCTTAGTTTTGCTTGGCCCTCAGTTTGGTTCTTAGTTTGTTTGGTCCTTAGTTTTTATTTGAAGATTGCAATTTTCAAAAACCGAGGGTCTTGTATATTTAAGAGTGTATCGATAGAGATAGCCCCTTGAAGTTTGAAGCTAGATTAGTGAGCTATAAGATGCCTGATCTTAGCAAATTTGGAGCTTTGTGTTGGCCAACTTTGTATACTTTTGGATTAGCCGGCTTCCCCTAAAGGGAATATCTAAATAGGTTTAGATTTAAAAACATATTTCTTCCTTGGTGATTTTGTATCCCCAGGGAATTAAAATATGACATAATACAAAACAAGGATCCTTTGTTCTGCGCAGTTTTATGAATGAAGATATGCAGAACGATTTTGTTTGGTGTTCTGCTAGCCAAAGCTAGTGAATTGAGTGTATTTACGCTTCTTGGACATACATCAGTCTGTTGGGCTGTTTTTGCAGTCTTTTGAAACACAATTGAGAAGCGTTTCTTGTAAATATGACTTACAACTAGTATTTACAGATGATTTTCTGTAAGTACATAGCGATGGCGCTATTCACGAGATGCATGGCTAAAGCGCGCTGTATTGTATGTCCTGAGTGTTTTGATCCCTTTCTATTTATGTCTGAAATGAGCTCAATGTCTGTTCGTGGTTTTTCTCGATGTTTTCAGTCTATTAAGCAACATTTTGTAAGCATATTCTTGGGTCTGTTGCTAAATAAAATTGTCCTTTTTAGAAAGACAAAAATCGCGCAAACATTTTGTCATGTTTCAAGTTAGGCGTCTGTGCTTGGGCTTATAAATGAATGCGTCTAAAAATGATAGGAAAGGGATGCAGCTTGCTCTTATATGAGTAATTATCAAAAATAATTTTTTCTTTTTTTTTTATTAATTATGAAAAATAATTATTAAAAATAAGTGCTACAACATTCATTTTTTACTATTCATGAAGCTTAATACTCATACTATGACCCCCTAGCATTAAAATTTAATTTGAGTTGTGTTGCACTGCATAATGAAGACATTAGCATATAGAATTTAACTTAGCGCAGGCGTAAAAAACTCATTTTTCTAAGGATTTACATGAGATATGTCTAATGTCTAATCTCTGTAATGTGTAAAGAACATTCTGAGGATGATTAATATGTAACATACTTATAGGATATTTATTTTTAAGTGCCCCAAATATCAAAGTCGAATTTGGGTATTTTGCCATTTAAAATAGCTTTAAAGTGCTTTAGGCTTCAGTAAATGCATACATTTAGGTATAAAACACAAATTTGCAGGTTGTTCCCATTTGGGTTTGCGTTTAATGGCTCAGTGAGCCAATGTGCCTGGTGCAGAGGTTTGAGTTTAATATCAGGGTTGAAGGTTTTTAACTTTGGCTGGACCTAACTGAGACCTTCATCTATTTAAGGTTGATGAAATGAGTACCATTGCAAACAAGCATTTGTTCTAAAAACTGGTATGTGTGTTTATGTTCTGCGAATTATTCACAGTAAATGTTTTAATAATATAAGTATAGAAATAAATTATAGCCCCTAACAGGAGTAATATATATAACATGTGTTTTAAATAGAGTGAATGATTGCAGGTTAGGAGGAATCCGGAAGGCCTTTTGCCTTTGTCAGCCTCAGAATGAGCACAGAGTGGGGGCTAGAAGAAGCTGTGGGCTAGGAGAACAGGCTGCTCAAGTTGCGCTAAAATGCTATCTTTAGTTTTCTGTAAAAAATGGAAGGAGGCTGTCATGTTGACATTTGTGACCTTTTAAATTAGGACTTGTCTCTGTGAAATGCAGAATGACCTTGCTAAACAGGCCTCTAAAAGGAAGGGTTTCTGGTTTCTTCACAAAATTAAAGAACTTAATTCCAAAGGGAAAAATATGAAAAAGGTTTCTTTGAAAGTCCCAACACATGCTAAATGCTCTGCAGAAATGATACATTTGTATTTCTGCTCTAAAAAATGATGTCCGCTAGTTGCTTTTATTTGACAGAAAATGAGGCATTGCATTAAGTTTTAGACAGAAAATAAGAGGAAGCTCTTTATTCAAATGTTGAAGGCTACATGCCCAAGTGAGAACGAATTGTGGGGCAAGGCTAACATGGAGTGTCAGTGAAAAAATTGTACTTTTGGAAAGCTAAAAGGGCTTCATGTTGCAAGGTGACTGACAAGATGGTAACAGTTAAGTAATGGACATTTATTTTTGTGTCTGTTAATGTGTATTATGTTTTGTCTTCTGATTAAAAGTTATAATTGATATTTGTTTGTTATGAAAAATGTCTCTCTTTTGTGTCTTGTTTTTTTTTTTACTGCTTCTGCCCGCAGATCATTCATGGATTGTTCTGGGTGATTTTAAGGCTGACAAGACATGTGAATTTGGTTGGTTGAAATGAGATGTGTTTTTGCGTAACTCCTTTGGAAAGAAATGTCGATGCGTTTTTCATGTTTGTGTATTTGGTTCTATCATGAATTGTTCTTGCTAGTTCTGTGTGTCTGAAAGTTGTATTTGACAGCAGATATCCACTAATTGGTGATCTACTGTCAAAAAGAAGGGTAAGGATTTTAAACCTGACACGGTATTATGCGTCACCGCTCATTTATATATGCTATTGTTTTGTCTATGCTTTTTTTGTGCTTGATATACAGCGAGTATATCTGATGGCTTGACATGTCCGTTTTGTGCATTTTTTTGCATGTTTTATGTTTTATGTTGCTGCTTAAGATACTATTACAAGTTTACCTGTGTTGTGAAGGGATATACATGACGATGTGTATCCTGCAAACAGTTTGGTAGATTTGCTTTGACACTAAATTTCACAGAAAGACAGACAACACTTCATCAGTGTATGTCAAATTTGGCTTTAATGGTATTTGAAGGAAAATAAAAAAGATATACAGGAAACAAGGTTTCACCTACAGTCACAATACTGCCCCCTTTCCTGTAAGGAACAAGCAGCCCTAAAATTATGTATCCTGAATTGGATGTAAGGATAAATTATAGATCTGTGACTTTTGTGCATGGTGACCTAATTTTTATATTACATTAGTCAGTTTTGTTCTGCTTCCTGAATAGTGTATGGCTTTGTAACATAAAGGAAACAAGGCTTAATTTTTCCCCTGATTGATGTTGCATCGTGCCTAGTAATTGGGGATTTTAGCTGTGTCCTAGTCCCATTTTTCCTTTTCCATATTCCTTTCACCAGTTAGCCTTCTTTTTGTTATTATTGTATAAGGTTTACACTTCCAGATTGCAGTAATGTACCAGAGAACCCCATGTTATGTATAAATCCCTTTTGTATAACTAGACTGGTTTTTAAAGAATTTTCTTTAGGCCTACTCTGATGTTTTCCAGTCTGACCGCCATGGTAGTGATGGACTATTTAACTGACTCAATGCTATTATAAGACAAGTTTCCACATTTTGATCATTAGCCTGTGTATTGCATAGTGCACTTGATGCACAGTTATTAAAAGGGCGGTATCTACATGTCCCTGATAATCTGTGTCATGTAATTTCTCTTTTGAAATGTTTTAGATAAGGAATTTAGGAACACCTATATGTAATTATTGAGAGAAAAAATGTTGTTTACCCCATTAGATGATGCCACTATGTGTGAGGACATCCATTTAGATAAAGTTCTCATATAGTTATCTACCCTTAGATGGTAGAGGATATGCTCTCACATGGAAACCCAATTGAAGAAATTAGAGGCACTGTTTTGCTTATTGAATTTGTCTTTGTAGTCTATAAGAATGACAGTGTATTTTAGATCACAATAGTTCCATGGCGTATAGCCACTCCTTTGAAGATTGCAGGCCACCTGTTTGCAGTCCCTTTGTTAAATGAACTGTTTTTGTACTAAATTGAAGGAAAATAACAAATGTGTCCCATTTCCTACGTCACTAGGTTCTGCGGTATTAAGTCATAATAACCTGCAGAACTCACCCACAATCCCATTAGCGACAGCTAACAGATGAAAATGTCCCAGCACCCAGGCAGCGATCGCCAGCGTGTCATCAGTGATATCTCCAAAGAATAATACTTGCTCCATCAGACGGCATTGGAAATCACAGAACCAGTTTTCAGTGCAAAAGAGCAAAAGAGAAGGATCCTTGTTGTTTCGAGGCTTTAGTTTTCCACCTGTCATGTGCTGGTAACCTCTGACAGTAGGCATTGAGCCCCTTGGCCTGAGTTTTGGCCACACACCCCTTTTCCTTTGCTCCAATGGAAGTGCAGTGCACCAGAGGATCCAAGACCGGCAAAAGGCACTGCATTGTGGTACCTATGATTAAATGGAAGAGCAGCCCGAGCATCCTCTGACACTGAAGAGCGAGTGTTGGAGTCTGAAAGTGTTGCTGAGTATGAAAGCCTGTTGCTCTTTCCTAATTAATAGTACTTGGGTCTGCATGAGATGATCTGTGCCCTTGATCAATGGAGAGCACACTATCTGTAGTGCCTGCCGCAGAGAAGAGATATTGGTGCACTGCCTTGAGACATTGAGACTTTCGAATGAGCTATGAGTGTTTGCCAGGAGGGCACTCCAACGGATACTGAGAAGGACCATTTTCATGAAAGGCCTGAATGAAGAGGCCCATGCGGAAGAAAACAGAAGAGGATTTTGATGAACAATAGAAGCCTGCCGGAGTGGCTTGGACGGACTCTGGGTATTTCCCGTGCGATCGCATAAAAAATGGTTGTTAGGAGACTCATTTTTTGCTGTTTTGCTGGCATTGTTTTAAAGTAGTAATCTGTTTAGTAAAAGCGGAATAAAGTCCATTCTCTGTGGAAGAGTATCCCTTTTCATCTGAGAGCATTAATTAAGATCGCCACTGTTTCACCTGAATATATAATACGTTTCTGAAATGCATAGGAGCCCTAAAATGTTATAAGATAATTTTAGGATTTGCTTTTGCTTAATGTTGTGAAAATGATACTTTTGTTTGTAATAGTGGTCATTACTTTCTCCTGTTGTCTATATGTTCTTAAAAACGTGTTTTCTAGTGTTTTTAAGCATGATGTTGTCTCTGATGGGTGGGATTGTCTTTGCTACCCAATTGACATCTGTACCCACCTCCCAACCTATGTCTCTTCCTACTACTACTCCTTTGCATTCTTTCCATATTTTACCTGAACATGAACTGTTTAGGAGGTCAGAGTTTACTATTAATTCCTTTTGTACAGCTTCTGCATCAACACCAGTTAGTAGTGAACATCACTAATTGTTGGGCGTGTGGTCTTACGCCACATACTACAGATAGGGGTATTCCCTATTTGGTCCTGCCATATGTGGTCTTTGTGCTACTACGTGTGTAAGGAGACCTTTCCCGAGAGAGTTGCTAAGTAATAGGATTATGCTCCAGCAACATCTTGATGATCTGATGAATATAGACCTGGATTCAGATGGACGTGAGTTTAGGTTATTGCCTATGTAAGGGCAAAAGGTGGGTCTGAGGTTCAGTGATTTCTGAACCCTTGGGTTCCATTTTGTGCATGGCAGCCATTTTGTGGTTGCCCTCACATAGGCCGATGACTTTAGCTGACTTTTAGATGACCTGAGTGAACTGACCCTGTTGCCTGTAGCTGACCTTGTTGGGCCAGTTCCTGCCCTCGAGCTGATCAAGATTAAGGATCAGAGCACAGGAGATTGTAAAGTTTGGTATGCACATACGCACCCCTTATCCTCTTTCTTATCTGTTTCTGTTCTTTCTTTTATGGTCAGTTTATGATATGGGTTGTGGTCCTTTTATTATGGGTTTGTCCGGCTTGTGTAAGAAGGAATGTTAGGCATTTTTGCATGCTTGCAAAAGCTAGGACTGCCCCTTACTTGTATGCTGAAGTTTGTAACCCTAAACATATAAAAGGCCTCTGCTTTCTGTACTCTGCAGACTGCCTCATTCAGTTGCTACGGCTTCTGTGTGACGTGGCCTCACTTATTACATTTAATAAAGATGTATTTTCATATTTTCAGCTTCTGTGCCACGTTCTTTTTTATTAGTAAGTATTCCCTGAGAATGAAGATTACAGTTCTTCAGCGGCAAGTTGATTTTAACTGTTTCATTGACAAAGAAGGTGATGATGTGATGGTCTTACCAATCACAGGGGAGGATCGACTCCAGGTATGTGGAATATAATGTTATAGGAGAGGTTTTTCTGTTTTTTTTAGTTCTTTTTATTCAATATATTAAAACACAGCAGCCAATGCGTTTCACCCGCACGGGCTTCTTCAGGGCTGAAAAAAATTCAATCAAAGGCCCACCGTAGCGGCAGGCCCCTTCATAGCACAGTGTCAGTACCGTGTAACGTGATCAATCGCAAGCCTTGACTATTCAAAACGGTCCTCCAAGCGAAAAATTAGTCTGTCGAGGGTTTGTCAACTTCACTGCTTGCCCAAATACCTTGGGCAGGTACAGACAGGAGCCCCACATCAATGGTCAGAAAACTGAGGCCTATAGGGACACAGGGGCTAGCACCACCATGGTGACTGAGAGACTAGTCCCCCCTGAGCAGCTCTTACCTGGGTTTTCATACCAGGTGACCAATATTGATAGAGTGTAGAAAGATCATGCCATGGCAGTAGTCAATCTCAGCTGGGGAGGTTTCACTGGCCCCAAGACAGTGGCAGTGTCTACAACCTTGTCTGTAGATTGCTTACTGGGCAACGATCTTGAGATCTCAGCCTGGGCTGAGGGAGAGCAACTGGCCCATTCTAGAATGGCAGGCCTTCCTGAAAAAGTTAGTAGGGCTGTGATGGTCACAGCCCAAACCCAAACAGATTTCTGTGTTGTGCAGCCTGAAACTATGGATCACTCCACACAGACAGAGAGCAGTTGGGAGGAAGAAAAGTTTCCCTCCTACCAGACATTAGGTGAGGGTCAGCCTCCTCAGGGAACTGACTCTACCCCTTGTGAAGGAACTGCCCCAGAGGTAGTCAGGCCTGGCCTGGCAGAGCCTCTGGTGTCAGTGGACCCTTCCTAGGTGGTACCCAGTCTGGAGCAGGTAACCTCTCTCTACCCTGCCTCACTCAGCCCAGGGAGGTCAGTGGACCCCCAAGGGGCCCCTGCCCAGAGGACCCCCCCCCCCCCCCATCAGCTGATTAGGGGCACACAGTCTAGTAGCCCTAGCCAGGTGAAAATTCCTCAACACTCTGAGGGATATCCCATACCCTTGGGTAGGAACCTCCCCCAGATGGACTCTGTTGGAAACAAGCAAACCTGGGACCCAGTGGCCCCAAACCTGACTTGCCCCTCCAGTAGTCCAACAAAAGGGACCCAACCTCCAGCTGTAGGTAGCCAGAGGTTGACCTTGAGAGCACAGTGCAACTCAGTCATGGAAAGGAAGGCCTACATGGTGGATAGGGATTGGAGGAAGCTGATCCCAACAGTGGTGGAGCCTCACTTCAGTACTCCATCCCAACACCAGCCTTTTACTTTGCCAAAATACACCACAGGTAGAGATTCCCTATGATGGAGACCCTCTAATACCCTTAGGGTGAGGGATTGTTTAGTGGACCATGAGACGGGGGTAACCATGCTAGGGCAGGTACTCCCTTAAATGGCCACGTAGGCAATATAGGCTTACCTGGACAAGGATAGCCTTATCTCCTTTTGTTTGGGGGAGGGGAGGGGGGGCTGTGTAGGAAGGTGGATATCTGACTATATTGTTACCCCCACTTTTTGCCTAAAGTTTAGCCGGTTTTCGACTTTATTGGCCTGGGATCCTGCTATTCAGGGCCCCAGGCTATCTGCTCTCTTTGTAAAATGGACTCCATGTACTTTAGGTACATAACTATTTGGGAATTGGGTCACCCTTGTGAGCCCCTGTACAGTGTACCTTCAGTACCCAGGGCATAGGTGCATCCAAGGCCTACCAGGGGCTGCAGCATGTATTATGCCACCCCTGGCTGGCTATCCAAACTGACACCACTGGCTGATCACTCAGCTGGGGTAAGGTGGTGTAATCACCCCTTACTTAGATATAGTATACCTACATCTACCTTAATATATAGACACATATGCACCTATAAGTCACTCTTATGGTAGGCCTCGACAATCCTGGAGACAGAGTGCTCGGTTTTATGTGAGAAGGTGCTCTAGAATTAGCTGAGCCCCTCTGCAGCTTTCGGAACTATCTCCTTATAGCAGTTCTATGATATAGCCATACCATATACTCTTAAGTGCATTATAATCCTCGCGGTTAATGCTAACTTTGGTTTGGCTTTATCAAAACATGTTGTGTAAGGTGTCAAACACTTTGGAATACTACCCCCTCGCCAGTTCTGGCGACGGGTGCAGCATTCCACCCTTCTAGAGGGAGAAGACATGTTGTTCCTACTAATCCCGGTTAAAGTTAACCAGAGCCTCAGCATCACAAAATGGATGCTGCTGCCACAGACACGAGTCTGACCTCCTGCTGCTGGACGAAACTCCGGCAGGGGAGGCCTGGACAATAGGTTTCCTGCCTAGGGCGGTGCCAGCACCTCCCCAGGCAGGCTTTAGTGTATTGGGGCAGGGTGGGTTGAATAGAACAAGACATTGCCTGGGGCACACAAGGTGCTCCATGCATAGCCCGGTTCAAACGAGTGCTGGGGCACGGCAGCCCCAGCTCTGGTGTGGAACTGGACAAAGGGAAAGGGGTGTAACCACCCCCTTCTATGGCCCCACCCATAGGAGGGACCTAGCAGGTAATCCAGCCCCTTAGATTTGTATAAAGATAGGAGCTGAGTCTAGATACTTTAGATTATCCTGGACCGAAACTCTGAAATGAAACTCTTGGACCTTTGACATTCTACATGACTAGAAGACTACAGAAATCTCCCTTGTGGCCAAGGAGGGACCACCCTGTGCAAACAGGCACCATCAGCGACTCGTCGGTTTGCTTTGTCGATGCTCCTGCTGGAACCTGAAGACTCAGCTACTCAGGACTGGACTTTCAGACTTCTCCGACTCCGACCCACACCTACAGTAAAGCTGAGACCTGTGGAGGACACGAGAGACGTGGAACCAGATTCCCTGGAGATCCTGCTTGTTGCTAACTGTGCAACTACCAAGGCATCCTTGCAGTTGTGCATTGGGGTTTGAGAAGTGCCATTTGTGCTAAAGCTCAGCCCTCAACACTACACGAGTGTCACGTGGGGCCCGCTGGTACTTTTCAGCTCACCGTGTCTTCCTGGTTGCTAGCCCGTTGGCTAGTTAGCCTCCTGAAGACGATCCTTTGAATTTCCATTGCTGGCCTGGTTGCTCCAGGCTCGCCCCAGCTTCCCTGCAAAGGTGAAGCTCCCCAGACCTTGCTGGTCTAAATAGAAGCTGCGCTTCGTCTCCTGCGTGGGTTGCGTTAGCCAAGGCTCGTTGGGTCCAATCCGGATTCCGACACCCCAGCCAAAAAGATCCTTCGTGGGACAGTCCGCCTCCAGCTCCTGGCCATCGACGACGCCTCCTGGACCCCGTGGCTGCGGAGACAAGCTTCACCTCTTCGCTTGCACAGCACCCAACATCGCCTGGTTCCTTCTTGGTTCCTTCCTGGTCACTGGCTAGGGACCCAGACTCTGTCCCCTCTGCTTGCAGGTTCTTCTCATCTTCGATCCACCCTTGGATCCACCCGGACACTCTTCTCCTGGTCACCTGCTGCACTTCTTTGCAGCCCTCCATAGGAAACAGCAACGAAACCCGACACAGAAGAACACCTATGCACCCGGCTTCCCTGGGTGAGGTAACTCGAGTGCTCCGGTACTCACGTGGGTGTTGACTATCCAAGTGTCCTAGCTTAAAGGGGTTTCACCGTAGTTCACCTGGAAGTGTTTGAAATCTAGAACTTTCTAACTTTTACGTTCCCATTGTAACTCTATGGTAACCCGCGTGTAGACACTGCACACGCTTCCCGTGGGCCTCCTACTTCCAATCCTTTTGTTGTCAGTGTAGCCCCAGCGATTCCCTAGGCCCTAGACCTACTCCCTATTCGTAAAGTGGTTCTTATACCACTTACTTAGTATATGGTTTGTGAGGCCCCTGGGGCATAACTGTGCAACTTATAGTGTGCTGATTGAGTAACTTGTAATGTACTTCGACCTCTGACCTCATAAAGAGTCCAGAGGGGTTGTGTTAGTAATCAATACATATATATTTTATATATACCTTGTTTGGTGTCCTCTTATCTGATATTCAAGGGATTATATATGGTAAAACAGCTGGCTTTACATGCCCTCTGAAGTTTAGCCTAAGACTGCTTCGTCCATGCTACCACTAGGATAGCTGGTCTATAAGGTTGACTTTACAACCATCACCATAAGGGTTGTTTAGACTTGTGCAAGGTGCTCACTAGAACAGTGAACATCATATACCAGGCTAACTTCTCACACCAACCACTTGCAATTGGAAAATGACTCAACCTGGACCGAATTCATCCCTATCCCGGAAGAAGAACCCCCCAAGGTACTCGCTAGTATGAAGCAGACCGTGCACATCTGACTGCTTCCCTGCAACGCTGTTTTAAAAAAACGTAGCTCAAAACAAAGAGAGAGGGACCCAATAACCAAAGGGGAAGGGTACCAGCAAAGACAAAGTCTTTAAAGAAGTCCCCTTCGGGTAAGTATCATACACAAAATACTCCAATTTGCCTCATACACCCTTTGCACACCAGTCAAATGAAAATGAACAAAGAGGAAATGTGATCAAGTAAATAAATAAAAATATAAGTAAAAATTAAAAATGTATTAGAAAATTCATTAAAACAGATGGGGCACAGCATACAAAGTGTTCTATCTGATATCTGTACTCCTTCTCTAACAATGCAGACATATTACAAACAGTAACAATTATATCAGACAGAAAAAAAATCACATTCCATGTACTTCAAGAAGAAAAACACCAATTAAAAAAGAAACACCGATATAAAAACTATTGGGAATACAACAAGGAAAAAAGTATTCCTATTTTTGAAGAGGCACAACATCAGGCGGACATAGATCAATTCAAAATATTGTGGTTATGGTTCCAACTTTTTCATTCAATACAATTGTCTCCTTAGACTTAAACAGTTTCCTCTTACAGAAGCATTGACGCATTTCAGTGGGCAATTAATATGCAGCCATCACCTTCTTCAGGAAAACAATATATTATTCCCAATAACAATATTAAAATCTGAAAATCCAGGGCAGAAATGGCGGCCATAAATTGCTGTGGATTGATACTAGGATTACCAATATCTCTAATGAAGTCCACGAGCGGCACTGTCTTTACACTATTTAAAACATTAGGCCACCATGGGTCTGGCGTATCAATTCCCTCTCGAGGAGATTACAATCTTGGAACGTTATGTGGGCATAAACCACCGTGGTTAGTTGCAATCCCGCATATGTTTAGTCAGCATAAGGATATACGGTAAGTAAAAAGTCCAGCGTTGGAATAGATACACTCCAAACAGGGATCTGTTTCTTGTAGCTAGAAATCACTGGGCCCATAGGCCCTGTGATTGATTGTATGAGTGACTGTATGGATAACTGAATACTTATAATAGTGATTTTATAACATACTAATTATGACTTTCTAACTATATGAATAAATAAAGTGGTGTTTGTGTAAGTGTGTAGCTTAGTAAATATAAGTATGATCCATTGTTTGCATAAGTGAGTAGGATGTCTGCATAAGTGAATAGGATGTGTGCTGGTGTGTAATGTTGATGTAGGTGTATAAGAATATTTAATAGTATTCTATTGATCTTTGTTAGCATATATGACTGAATGTAAGTGTTTAGATGTATGTGTAGATGTAGGAATCACTAAGTGTTTTTTTATTTTTTTTTTAGAGTTTTATATAGCGCAAACTAGACCCGAACTGAATCAGGTATCATAGCACCAGTTACGTTACATGCGGGCACACATTCATTTTTTGTTAGGCATGGGGAGATTAAGTTATATGCCCAGAATCACAGGATGTTTTGTTTAGCGTTGTTACCGAGACTCGAACCCAGGTCCCCAGGTCCGAGGTCGAACGCCCTAGCCGTTAGGCCAACTCCTCTCCCCTTTAGATACTTGTATTGGTGTGTCATTGGTTTCAAACATGATACTCCATATTTTATAAGGAGTGTTGAAAGGTTATGCTACTGTATGATGAGGTTCATCAGTTTATCACATGGATGATGTAATTAGTGATGTCATCAGTGATGTCATTTGAGATGTCATCAGGGATGTCACTGACCATGTCATGAATGATGTAATATGTGACATCATCAGCAGTGGATTCCGGGCGCGCGAGTTATAGTTAGTACAACTAACTATAACCTAATACCCAGTCTGTTCCCCCATCCCCATATGATCCTATGAGCACCACGCCCACTGTGCCTAGCATATATCCACCGGTGCAGCTGCAAGAAGCAGCAGTAGGGTTTGAGAACACCGTATTTGGAACCCCTCCACACTCCCAGAAAGCCACCCCCCCCAGGTCACCCCATGAATACCAAATCCAAAGAAGGCAAGTACTCCTAGACAGCAAACAAAGGTAGGAGACCCCCAATTTACAGGACAACTAGAACTGCAGTTCGTTCTGCACTTGGATCCTGCCTCTTCCCAGCAGGATAAGAGTGAAGAGCAGAGTTCATGGGATGGTGATGACCAGGCACATATCATCAGCAACGTCACGTTTGCTACAGAAAAGGGGTACCACAGGAAGGGTAATTAGAGAACAAGCAAAGGATGCAGAGGATGTAGGGTGGAGGGACTGTGTGCACTGGTCTGTAGGAAGGCTCAAAGAAGAGCTCAGCAGCGTAGAATGACTGAGGATACTTTACGCCCTTGGAGGAAGGAGAAAAGAAGCGTAATAGACTCACCAGAGAGAGCGCAGGACTGGCTAAAGGGCAGTGAGAGTAAGAGAGAAGTAAGCAAAGTGAGGAAAGCAGGATAGAACAATGACCTTCCTGGACAAACTCAGAGGGAGACAAACAGACAGAATAGAATCTATACATCAGCATGTAAAGAGCATGGGTGAACTGCTCCAAAACCCGGAAGCGAGTTACCCTGCCTGTGATATCCAAGAGAGACCCCTTATTGACTTAGATTGCAATAGGGGTGCATGCAGACTGCCTAAACTGACCGACAAGAGGCGAAGAGAGCAAGACGTGCTTCCTAGAATTAGGAAACAGCGAGCCACAGAGCTGGAACGGTTGCAATTTCAAAGTACCCATGGCCAACCAGACCCCAGAATGGAATCCAGCGAGGTAAGGGGGCGAGTGACAGCGAGGTAAGGGGACGATTGACACGCCCCAACAGACCAGCGCAGCCAACGAGTGCTCAATCAATTTCAAAGTACCCATGGCCAACCAGACCCCAGAATGGAATCCAGCGAGGTAAGGGGACGATTGACAGCGAGGTAAGGGGACGATTGACACGCCCCAACAGACCAGCGCAGCCAACGAGTGCTCAATCAATTTCAAAGCCCCCATGGCCAACCAGACCCCAGAATGGAATCCAGCGAGGTAAGGGGACGATTGACACGCCCCAACAGACCAGCGCAGCAAACGAGTGCTCAATCAATTTCACGCAGGGCAGATCTCACTCCCTATGAGATTCTCATCGAGGAAGAGAATAGCTGGGACAGTCTTGTACCATTAGTAGATTGGACTGAGTGGTTTGCTCCGCAAATGAGTCCATGGCCACACGAAGGTCCAATGAACCCCCCCCCCCCACCATGGTATCGCGAATGTTGAAGACTGCGTTTGGTATGGTGGGGGTGATCAAGACTGGGACAGAAAGTTGAAAGTTGAAAGTTCTTGATAAAGCGCACTGCGACCAAGCGGCTTCCTAGCGCTAAGGTAGAGGACTAGGGAGAGTGGAATTCTGCCGAGAAGGAAATCAGCAGGAGTACGCTTGGGAGAACAGGAAGGTCTTAAGGGCCTTGCGGAATTGTGAGTAGACTGGAATAGATCTGATGGACAGTGGAAGGCCATTCCAAAAACGAGGGGCTAGTACAGAGAATCTAGTGCCTCCAGTTTTGGATCTACGGAAGCGCGGAACATTGAGAAGGGACTGATTGGAGGAACAGAGGGCACGATTGGGAGTGTAGGGACTAATAAGGGAATTAATGAAAGCCAGGGCAGTGCGGGCACGAGCCATGAAGGCCAGACAACCGATCTTGAAAAGGGATCTCTGGCAGATAGGAAGCCAGTGAAGGGATTTCCGAACAGGAGTGATGTGGAAGGACTTGGGAAGGTGATGGATAAGACAAGTGGCCTGATTCTGGATAGCCTGAAGACGGTGTAGTTCGTAGGCCGGAATGCCCACGTAGAGGCTATTTCCGTAATCAAGACGGGAGAGAATCATTGCCAAAATAATAAGTTTAAGAGCGTCAGAAGAAAAGAAGCGGGAAACTTTCCGAATAAGCCGGAGGGAGAGGAAACAGGAAGAGACAACTAAGCTAATCTGGGCATGCATGGAGAGGTCCCGACTGACTTTAATGCCCAAGGTCTTTGCGGAGGCCGCCGGTACGGGCGGGGGGCCGAAGGTGGAGGGCCAAAAGGCGGCCGACCAAGGGGAGGTGGTAGGGCCAGTCAGGACCAACTCCGTCTTGTCCAGAATGAGTTTGATTTGATTGTGGTTCATCCACTCAGAGATGAAAGCTAGAGTAGAGTGGAATTTAGGAAGGGAGTGCAAAGAAGAGGAAAGATCAAATACTAACTGGAGGTCATCCGCATAATTATACACGGAGACCTCCATGTCAAGAAGAGAAAGAATAAGGGGGTGGATGTAAAGATTAAAAAGAAGAGTGGACAGGGAAGAACCTTGGGGGACCCCACATGGAACCAAGCGGGTGGGGGCAGTGAAGCCAGAAAGATGGACCGTCTGAGTCCGTTCTTTAAGAAAAGAGGCGAGCCAAGAGAGGGCAGTGCCCCGAACGCCCGCTGCGCAGACACGGTCGAGAAGGATGGAGTGGTCGACCGTGTCAAACGCAGCAGACAGATCAAGGAGCACCAAGGCTTGGGGTAAGTTGGAATCAGCCTTGCTCTTTCGCTTGTCTAGAATCGACAGGACCACTGACTCAGTGAGTGGGCCTGACGGAATCCCGCTTGGTGGGAGGCCAAGAGATGGTTGGCCTCAATGAAGGTGGAGAGACAGGTTGTGATATAACTCTCCAAGATCTTCCCAAGGTATGGAAGGAGAGAAATGGGTCTGAAGTTGGACAGAAGGGAGGGGTCTAGACCAGGCTTTTTTAAAATGGGGAAAACTATGGCCGATTTGAAGGATTTCGGGACTAGGCCATAGGAAATGGAGGCGTTGAGAAGGGAAAGGGGGGGGATCAGGGCAGTGAGTGAGAAGCTCTCTCAGAATGCGAGCTGGAGCACAGTCAGCCGGGGAGCCTAACTTCACTTTCTGGAGTAGAGCAAGAAAGGAGTCCAGAGAGATAGGGGGAAACTGATCGAGAGAAGAAGAGGACGGAGGGAGGGCAGGGGAAAGAGGTGGCGAAGATACTGAAGGGATTTTAGATTTGATCATCGCGATCTCCTCTAAAAAAAAGTCATTGAGGGACAGACAGAGAGCTTGGGAGGGGATGAGGTTGGGGTTGGCCCTGTCAGAGCAACTAAGTTGCGAACTATGGAGAATATCTCTTTGGGCTTATTGGCTGACAAAGTGATTTTTTCCGAAAAGTAGGTGGTTTTAGCTGAGAGGATAGCTCTCTTGCAGTTAGCTAAGAGAGACTTGTATTTAGCTCGCAAGAGAGGACAGTAGTTGCGCCTCCAATGGCGTTCAGAACGCCTAAGGTCCAGTTTAAGGATTTTCAACTTGTCCGTAAACCACTTTTGGGCATCATGGGGGCGGCAGGCCTTGACTTTCCTGAGGGGGGCAACCAGGTCACAAGAGGAGGACAGCCAGTGATTCACAGCGTCTACTTGAAGATCAAGGGGAAGGTTAAGGAGGTCAGGGGGAGAAGAAGTGGGACCACCCCTACATGAGAAAATGTCTGCAATGTGGCAGAAGTACCCCAGACAGCACACTCCCCACCATGCCACCCTCCTTTGCATCAGATGCCCATGATTCCTAGGGGACCTGGGCACCACATTATGTTCCTCAGGCACAGATGACCAAGCAGCCGCCACTGCTTACAGAAGAAGCAGGGAAATGGATCCGGGCACTTGAAAAACAAACTGCAGGTATCATCCAATCAGAAGGAGAGAAACATGCAGGTAAGAGCGGTGGGGCCCGGTGGGGGGGGATTGCGACAGATGATGAAAAATTAATTCTTTATTTGATTTCTCTTGTCATCGTCGCTCGATATCCCCCCCCCCCCTCCACTGGGCCCCACCATTCTGACCTGCAGCGGCCGCGGCTGCATAAAGAGTCTGCGTAGATCTCTCACAGGGGATGAGACACAGGGTGTTTCAAAAGGCTGGAGCTAGGAACCTTACCCTCACTGAAAACAGATGTGATGGATCCCCATTTAATTTGGTCAGACCTGTAGTGTGGAATCAGCTGAGGAAGGTACCCCGATAGGCCAGACATTGATGCAGCCAGATGAGGATCCCACACAAAACATCACCAGGATGAAAAACAAATGGACCCGGGAAGTAGGTCAGGGTCGGGATGCGGCAGGGCTTGATGCTGTATTATCTTATGACGTAGTCAATAAAGGATTGCCTTCTGACGGGCAGGACAGAATTAAACTGCACTGTTGGACCTGGCCCTCTTGGCAGGGTCATCCCTAAACTTTTTGCCTTCCTCCAATACTCTCTCTGACCTGTTTTTGTTGGTTTAATGACTCTGGGCACTTTACCACTGCTGACCAGTGCTAAAGTGCATATGCTCTCCCAATGTAAAGTGTAACAGTGATTGATGTCCTGATTGGTTCATTGGATTTACTGTCAGTCCCCAGTAAAGTGCACCAGGAGTGCCAAGGCTTGTAAATGCCAATACTGCTAGTGGGCCTGCAGCGATGGTTGCCCCACCCACACAAGCAGCTTTTTAAAATGTGTCTAGGGTCTGCCATTGCAGAACCTGTGTGCAGTCTGGTACTGTCATGCTGGCTGGGCAAGTGCACACACTTGCCAGCCCCTAAACCTTCCCTTAACTTCATATTAGTCACCCCTATGGTAGGCCCTAGGGCAGGGTGCATTGTAAGTGTAAGATAGGACAAGCCCTGATGTGTGTGGCATGTCCTAATAGTGAATTACAGCCAAATTCGTTTTTCACTATTGTAAGGCTACCTGCTCCCTTTAGGCCAGATGGGCTGCTGGAATTATTACACTCTATAATCCCAGCAGGCTCAGGGAACATGGTAGAAAATAATGTTTAGTATGCCTGAACTCAGAATAATAAAATACTTCTTTTAGTAAAATTTATTTTAATATCCTGTGTTTGCAAATGCTACTTTTAGAAAGTTAGCCTTTGCTTGCCTAACCATTTAAGCCCGCCTCTGCTAGTATGTGTATCTGACTGTCTGGGATGTGTGAGTGACAGGGCTGGGGGATGACAGGTGGTGAATGCAAGGATTACACCTTAGTGGGAGGTAGGAGTGGCCCTGGGCTCTTAATCAGGCTGTGCTCTGCCACCACAATGCTGGCTCCGCCCCCTGGGGAGCGATTGATGACTCAGCCGGCACCTGGCCCAGGAAGGGGGAAGCACCATCAACAAGGTACTCCTGTCTGCCCCTGTCCACACAATGCTGGCTCCACCTCCTGTGGAGCGTCTGATGTGCCTGCCCCTCACACTGAAAGCAGAAGTCAGAGTACCCCCAACACA
Source organism: Lissotriton vulgaris (assembly GCF_964263255.1). Lineage (NCBI taxonomy): Eukaryota > Metazoa > Chordata > Amphibia > Caudata > Salamandridae > Lissotriton > Lissotriton vulgaris. The sequence goes on from NC_141694.1 coordinate 1,907,960,230, forward strand.
GTGCTCAGAGACTGAAAGTAGTTATGCAAAGGCCCCCCTGGCCTGTAAGAACAAAAGAAATGTAGTATAAAGGTAGGAGCTCTGCTCCTAAGAAATCAGAATCCTGTTTTACCACGAAGGACCTCTGCCCGACTAGAAGGAGAAGAGACGCTGGAAGGACTGGCCTGCTGCTTGCCTTGCTGAGAGAGGAGAGGAAAAGACTTGATGAAAAAAGACTTTGCTGCTTTGTGCTTTAAACATTCTCCAAGGGCTTGATTGAGCTTGCCCCCTGATCTGGACCCCAGGAATAGTGGGTCCTTGGTGCTTTTGCTCGTCCTGACATTCGAGCCGTGTGTGCATCCCGCTGAGGTAAATCGAATTTTATATGACCAGGTATGTCCCCTATCGTGTACCCCAACGTCCCATGTATATGCATGACCTCCGTGCATTTTCCCTCCATGGCCGAAAATGAAGACGCAAATGCATTTGCGTCCAACGTTAACATATTATCTACCAAATTCTCCAAGAAAGCAACATTAATTTGGTTTCTAGACCTATGTTGCCAACGTCTTTTATGATGCACTTTTAACGCAAAGCCATGTTTTCCTGGCTCTGCCGAGCTAGGCCCTGAATTGAGGCTTCAAAGTCTCTTCTGTCTCTGAAAGCTGCCGTTTAGGTATGCATCCCTGACCTCTGCCTTACTTCCTGCCCAGCGAAGCGGTGCCCGGCTCGGCCTGGCCTGCCTGCCTGCCAAGATCATATATTGCCTACAGTTATCAGCTCAGCCTCCTCGAAAACACATTCCAGTCTAGTGAAATAGGTAAACATATTCCCGGCTGCAGAGTAAAGGGCCCTGCCTTCCTGTCTCCATGCAAGCGATTTACAGTACCCGTTACCATGGTAGGCCTATGGCCCCCGCGCATTGTACCAAGACACGTATGCACTCCCTAGCATTCAGTGATGTATGGCCCCTGCCCGAGAGACCTTTTACTTCAGACAACACATCCTCCAAACATGAGATACTAGATAAGTTATAGGTATAGGTCGTTCTGACATCCCCGACATCGAGACTCTTCTACTAGAGCTAAAGTCAAAGCCCCCAGCTCTCCCCAGTCACACGTCATGCCAGCTGCGCGCGCATATAGAATAAAAGTTTCTGCTGACCCTGCAGAATTCTCCTATACATCCACCCACTTGTGACGTTTCTTGTGACGTTTCTTGTGACGTTTTCTCTGACATGTCAAGTGCATGCCCACATGTACGCCCTTCTTACACGCCTCCTGTTACGCACATGTGTTCTTATCTCTTACTTTTCACCTGTTACGCCTACTGTATTCATTTCAATTATACTGTTTTACTATATATAATGTGTGATGTTAATAAAAAGTTGAATGTCCCTTCCTGAACCTTAGTGGTGATGGAACCCGATGTCCCATGCCTCGAGGCATTTTATTAAAGCCCGTATGACTCAGATACCACGGACTCTGCCTCTCGTTTGATTGAGCTATCCTAATTGATATGTAATGCATGGAAAAATAGACCGGTAATTTTATTTACCACATAATCTGGCGCCCGAACAGGGACCCCCCCTTCCCCACTCGCCGGCGATGTAACGCAGGCCTTGACCCCTTCTACAGCCGCGACGGATCCTGCGCGCATCTGCAGGTTTTCCTGCTATCTCCCTCGGGCCCACGGAGGAGACGGTGACTGCGGTCCGGCATCCAGACGAGGCGGTGAGGAATGCGGAGGATCCCGACCAGAGCCCCAAGTCGAGAGAGTAAGGTCCGAGGTATCCGGAGGCCCACCTGTTCCGAAGCGTATGCGTAGGAGAAATCGCAGTCCGACGCGGTCCAGTCCAGCCCAGTCCAGTTTCCGAGGCCTTCAGTTTTGCTTCCCGGTGAGTACCGTTGTTGGGAACGCATCTAGACGGGTTCATTAATTTGTGCCCGGTCAAGACAGGTCTGGGTACACAGACCTGGTCCAGACGTGTTCACTTAGGTGAACGCGGTAAGACGTGTCTCTTAATGGGACCGGTATTGTCTGTACTGTTTTAGCAGTGCATCTAGTAATCCAGTATTCTAGTATTGTTTCTCGAGATTTTCAGAATTTGTGTTTTCTATGTTCCAGGTAATATCAGTCTGAAATGTTTTAAATGTATTTAATGTCGTGGTATGAATGATTGTTTGCTATTCATTACTGTGTTCATTGCGTTCACGTTCAAGTCACTTCAAAAATGCCGCTGTTCTCAAAATTACGTCAGATAGGAACTAGGAAAGGGATACTCGAAGAAGCAGTTCCCGTCCTGCCTAGGGACACTCCCGGACATTTTATGTACCACAAGCACGGCTTAGATGCCATACTGTACCTAGATTTGTGGGTAGATTATACTAAAGATCTGGAAGAGAAGTATAGATGGCCTGTCTCAGGGACATGGGATGCTGAATGCATCATGAGAGTAGAAGAAGCACTATGGAAAAAGAAAGCCAGACAATCCCAGAAAGATGCCATAGAATTATGGCGTAAAGAAGCGCATAGAAGAACAGAGAAAGAAATCAGGAAAGCAGAGAAAAGTAGAGAAGAATCTGAAAAAGCTAAAGAAAGAGAGTTACTAGAAGAAGGAGAACGAGTCAGAATAGAGCAACAAGACAGACAAAGAAATGCCCTTATTACAGGTCTGTATCCGGTTCTTGCCGAGGGCCTGCCCAGGGCGACCCCGGAAGTACCCTGTAATTTACCACCACTATTGGTCCCGACTAAACTCCGTCACAAACAGACTGCAGCGGACATTTTTCTATCCTCCTATTTAGATGATGTAGCTCCAGCGTATACCAATGTACGCGTACCACCCGCTAATAATGTACAGCAGCCTATTCAGCCTGTTCAGAACGTACATCAGCCTGTTCAAGATACGTTACCACTCCCTCAAGACTCGACTCCCACACCCATGGTCACTTCCCATCCTGTCACTACTACTGCTACTGTTCCTCCTGCTATCGCTCCTACCAATCCTTTTGCTACACTGACAACCCAGAGTCTGCCTACATTACCTGCACCTATTTTTCATGCTATGACACCAGTAGTAACAGCACAGCTAGTTGATGGTTATGCTTCCGCTTCAGGAGGCGCCGTGGGAGGTCGTCCTGTTGTCGTAATTGGCCCGCTCGCATTAGCGATTAGCTGAACCTACACGTTGTCCTCCTTTAACTTGGCTATATATGATAACGCCATTTTGAATGTTACGGCGGCCATCTTAGATCATGAGCGGCCTCGTGGCCGACGTGCCCTTTAGTCCGTTGTCCGTTCCACTGACCACGCTTATCTGCCCAGCAACAAGCTATTTTTAGTACTGGTCAAGCCGCACATGCGCAGCTCCCACTGACCCGTAGATCTTCAGGAATGTGCACCAAATTGACCAGCGGAGTTGTGCCCCCTCCAATGAGCTGGCAGTATTCCAAAACATGACCATATATGTCTCGAAAATGTGTCTTAAACTTGTGCCGCCTATCTTTTATTGCCCCAAAACTGTATATAAAATGAGGTCGCACCGATGTTCGGTGTGATACCTCTTGCATTGCCGAAGGGTGCTGTTTGAGTGTACCACCACCCCATGGGGTCTTAATAAACTTGTTCTTTGCCTTTTACAGTTTCCGTGCCAACAGTTCTTGAGTGTGAGTGGGTTATCTCCGGAGCGTGTAGGCCTTGGGAACCCCGAAATACTTCACTGTCACCCCGCCTCAAGTAAAACGAATGACGCTTAGAGAAGCAGCATTACAGTGTACACCTAAAGCAGCGACTTTCGCAACTCTTAGACAGTACATTACAGATTGTAGATATGACCCAGTACCAGGCGAAGAAGATATGATGTTATTTTCATTACGTCTATGACGTGTTACAAACTATTTGATTCTTTTACCAAAAATGACCGAACATTTAGACAACATATATCATTTCATTAGAACGGGGGAGAGACCAGAATGCATTCGCGAGGCCATGGCACACCACAAGGTTGAGACACAAAGAATGATCTTACAGTTTTTGATAAATTGTCTGATAAGGGAACGAGATCGGCCAGGTACAAGCAAAGAGGAGATGAGTATCCTGATAAATTGGAGTAACAATATAGCTGATGGTAAACATAATAAACAAAGTTGTAAAGAATCCATGTACAGAAAGATCCGTAAAGAGATTGTCATAATACACGAAAAAGAAAATGTAGCTAGAGAAGCCGAGAAAGAGGAAGGTGACACCACAGAGGAAGATGATACAGAAGATGCACAAGAAGACCCAGACAGAATAGCGTACGTAGGTAGAGCAAGACCTTTTGACAGACCCATTCGCCTAGAAAACAAGAAACGTTTTCTTTCTCCCATACCAGAACAATGTTCCCTTGAACATTTATTCCCGGCCACTGATAAAATGCTGAAAGAAAGAATAGGTTACAGTGAACTTAGTACCATGCGTGATCAAGAACTAGCACGGTCTGCAGTCCAATGGGCTGAAAACAATAATAATACATATAAAGATGATTCAGTAGCGCAAACGTTTTTGAGTCTTACCCCAGACAAACAGCGTTTGGCGGGTATGTACATGGTCCAACATCTCATTACATTATATGAAAGTCAGCATTCTGATCCAGGTCCCCTATATAATATACTGGAAGAATTACTCCTAAAAAGATGGAGAGGCCTAGGTACCGATTTAATTAATATCATTCTAGAACAACGCCACAAATACAGAACTTTTCTAACTCCACACTTTGTTCCTGTCCCACCCCCAGTAAGGAAACCATTCTACTTAGACAGACAGAATCCCTTGCGGGAAGTACATCCCGTCCAGGCCCCAGGAGGTGAGCTTCAACGAGTATTCGTATACACCCCCCTGACCAAAATGGAATTATTGGAAATGAAGAAATTAGTGCCCTGTCATGATAAAGATCCAGCTGGATTCCACCGTGAATTAAAAGACATGTTACTCATGGGGGATTACACGTATCCCGACATTATTAAAATGTTAAAAGTACTGTTGCCTGCCGGCATTTATGAAAAACTTAAAGAGAAAGAATGGGAGGTGGGAGAGAAAAAGATCAATTGGACAGTATTAGATAACGAAGAAAACACACGAGTCCCAGGTGTTGGTCTTGGAGAACATGCTAAAGCATTACCAGGATTATTGGTACAGGTCTTGCCTAGGTTATTAACAGTCAAAAAGGAAGACTGGGATGCGATCTCAGCCTGCAAACAGAAACAAGATGAAGACACTAGTGATTTATATTCTAGATTTGAGAAATGTTTCATTATTAATAGCGGCCTGAAAACAAGTAGTGAATCATATCCACATCTTTTCGTGACCAAGTTAGTCGAGAATTCCTTACCACAAGTTAAAAACAGAGTACTGAAAGTCGAAAGTACATGGCAAGCAAATACCCCTTCCCAAATGTTACAAATGTTACAGTACCACCAAAACCGAATTAGAGAGGAACATGAACATGAACAAAGGCGTATGAAAGATACGAAAATGAAAGTACTAGTAGCCCAGTCCGTCCCAGCAGACAGTCAGAAGAGGGGTGCGACACAGACTAGTCTTTCTGCAGCTCCTGTTAAGGGGAATTGCAATTATTGTAAACAGCCAGGTCACTACATCAACAAATGTCTAGTTCTGAAACACAATATTGCTACAGGTAGGACGAAAGAAAGACCGCGTCCTCCTAGACAAGAACACGTTCCACAGCCTATTCCACAGAATACGTGTGGCTCCTTATTTTACAATACGCAACCCCCCCAGAATACACAGCAAACAGTAGCTGTACCGCAACCCCAACCCATTGCTGCCACACAACATGTCACACAGCAAATGTACCAGTATGCACAGTCAGATTACCCCGATTATCAGCAGTACTCATGAAACAGCCTAGAGAGGGAGGTTGGCTTGCCTCTTATTGAGGTTCCTGTAGATCAAGAGGGTCCCTATGTACACAGTCAGGTATTAGGGAAAGACAGAAAATTTTTGATTGACACAGGGGCGAGCAGAACTACCATCAGTCATGACGAGGTTCCAGGGGCACCCCTCTCAGGCTCACAGAATGTTTCCCTGGGTTTTTCAGGAAAGCCTATTGTTAACGAAGTGTCAAAGCCAGTTTCCCTAGAAATTGGTCCATTGTCTCGTACTACAGATCTGTTACTTACGAAAGCCTGTCCAGAAAATCTGCTTGGTATTAAAACGTTGAAAGCACTGGGAGCACTGATATGTTGTTCTCCGGAAGGAGTGAGATTGTTTTTACGTGACTTCAAAGGTCATTATGTGTTGAGAGATTTTGATCCGAGATTGCAAAATGTACCACAGCATTTATGGGCGCAAGGTCCAACTGATGTAGGTTGTATGCACATTACACCCTATCGTGTCACTCTCAAACAAGGTGTTGTTCTGCCCCGAATCCGACAATACAAGTTGCCACCAGAGGCTGTAGTAGCCTTACTAAAAATTATTGACGGGCTCATTGCTCAAGGAGTAGTTGTAGAAACTGACTCCAATGTATGTAATTCTCCAATCATTCCGATTCTTAAACGAACTGACCCAAATGCACCTCCAGTCTACAGACTGGTGATCGACCTTCGAGAATTAAATAAATGCATCATTCCCCAGTACCCAGTAGTGCCAGACATTTCTTCCCTATTGACTGCCATTGATTCCGAAGCAGCGTTCTTTACTGTAATTGACCTTAAAAACGCCTTCTTTAGTGTCCCCATTCATCCGGAAAGCCAGTACCTTTTCGGATTCTGTTTAAATGGCCGAAGCTTCAAATTTGCACGTGCACCTCAAGGGTTCACCGAAAGTCCTAGTATTTACAGTCAAGCCCTGAAACGACAACTAGACGGTATTCACATGCCTACTGACACTGCATTGCTGCAATATGTTGATGACTTGTTGATTACAGCACGGACCGAACGTGACTGCGAACGCGCATCACTGACAGTCTTGTATTTTCTGGCCGAAAAGGGGCATAAAGTGTCCCCTTCGAAGCTACAATTCTGTGCCCAGCAAGTGGTATACCTAGGACACTTGCTGTCCAAGAGGGGTAGACAGCTGACACCAGACCGCATCCAGTTAATTGCACACCTGCCACAGCCCAAGACACAGAGGGATGTACGGGCCTTCATTGGCCTTACTTCTTACTGTAGACAATGGATTCCTCAGTATGCATATCTAGCCAAGCCACTCATACAGTTGACAACACAGGAGGCAGCGACTTCGACTGTCCTCCCTTGGACTCAGGAACATACACTTGCTTTTGATGAACTCAAGAAAGCCCTATGTCAAGCACCTGTTTTAGCGACACCATGTTACAGCAAACCTTTTACACTTTTTGTCACAGAACGTGATGGCACAGCATTATCCGTCCTCACACAAGATCAAGCAGGAAAGCACAAGCCCTGTGCTTATTTTTCTAGCACATTGGATCCAGTAGCCCAGGCCTTGCCTGCGTGCTTGAAATCAGTTGCAGCAACAGCTCTAGCTATCAGACAAAGCGACTCGATAGTGTTAGGACATCCCCTGACAGTACAAGTTCCACACTCCGTGGAAGTTCTTCGAAACCGAACCCAGACTCAGCACTTGACCATAGCGCGACTGACAGGTTACGAACTGACACTGTTCCAACCACACATAGAGATCAGACGTTGCAACATACTCAACCCTGCTACACTGTTACCCTCAAGTACAACTGATCCTGCACCACATGACTGTGTGGAAGTCATTAACACCGTGACAAAGCCCAGACAAGACTTGACAGACATTGCATTGTCCGACCCGGACCTGACACTTTACGTGGATGGTTCGTGTATGAGAACAGACACAGGGGAGTTAGTGGCCGCATAGGCAGTGACCACTGAAACTGAAGTCATAGAAACACATCGTATTGATACACTGTCTGCTCAAGCAGCAGAGCTCATTGCTCTGACTCAAGCCTGTATACTAGCCAAGAACAAGAAAGTAAACATATACACAGACTCACAGTATGCATTTGGAGTCGTTCACGACTTCGGTGTTCTCTGGCAAGAAAGAGGTTTTTTAACTTCTCACGGTGCCAAGATACAACACGGTCCTCTCATTCAAGCTCTGTTAGAAGCAATACATTTGCCTACAGCCATAGCCATTATGAAGTGCAAAGCACATACTAAAGTCGTCGACACTATTTCCCAGGGTAACGACCTGGCAGATCGAACAGCTAAACTCACAGCTCAGACTCAAACAGACATAACGACTGACACGACAAAGACTGAAGTAACTTCACTGATACATAGCATGACAGTTAAGGATCCCACACAAGATGTAATAGACATACAGACATATGCCACTCCAGATGAAATCAAGAAATGGACTGAACTAGGAGGGATCCAGACAGATCAGGGATGGTTGACGAAGGGAAGAGCCACATGGATCCTCCCCGACTCTATGGTTCAAGTTATCATTAACACAGCACATAGTCCAGCACATTTAGGAGAAAAAGCCATGTTAGACAGTATTCAGAATCTTTGGTTCAACAAGCATTTACGTGCAGCGGCGAAACAGAAAGTACGCACCTGTATGATCTGTTGTCAGTTCAATCCAGGCAAAGGCATTCCCGTGGAACAAGGTGGATTTCATCCTCCTGACCACCCTTTTGAAGTCCTCCAGATGGAATATATCCAGATGGACAGATGTAGAGGATTCAAGTATGTCCTCGTAGTTGTATGTGCCCTTTCCAGATGGACAGAAGCATATCCAGTCCCAGATTATACTGCTGTAACCACAGCCAAACAGTTGGTTCGTGAATTTTTCCCACGATATGGTTTGCCCGTGTCGTGTACTCTGATAATGGACAGCCATTCTCGTCCGAGCTCATGAAACAGGTATCACTCCTGTTAGGTTACCAGTGGAAACTCCACTGTGTACGACACCCCGAAGCAGCTGGTTTGGTCGAGCGACACAATCAGACTCTGAAAACACGATTGGCCAAGGTCTGTGCAGAAAAAGGTGTAGATTGGATGGTAGCCCTGCCGGTTGCCCTCTTTTACATGCGAATGGTAGCCCATTCCAGAACTGGTTTGTCCCCATATGAAATTATTTTCGGTCGTCCCCCAAATATGTGGGGTACGCCCATGCCCCGCAAGATAACTGATGTTGAAAGTACTATGCTGACAGATTACCTAGCTTCCTTGATGTCTGCACTACAATCTTGTCGTTCACAGGTCGCGGCTGCCTTCCCGGACAACACCCAAGTAAAACCGCATGAAATCGTTCCCGGCGACCTGGTCTACGTGCGCAACTTCGACCGCTCAAGCCCTCTGGAGCCCAGGTGGAAGCAGCCAAAGCTGGTGTTGATGACGACGAGGACTGCAGTAAAGCTGGAAGGACGTAAAGGCTGGTTGCATTCCAGCCACGTGAAGCGCTTTCACGGACTGTGTCTAGGAACTTAAATCAAGGACTGCCCCCTTTCAGACACAGACTCTAAACTCCCCCTGTTAGAGAAAACTCCACAACAGGAGTACCGAGCCAAGTTGAGGTCTAGTAAGTCAGACAGCGTTTAATTGTTTAAGTCCCCCTCGGGTGAAGCGGTTAGACAGGTTTATGACATGTATAAGATAGACCCACATAGTGAGAGAGATAGACAGAAAGTCAAGAAAAGGAGATACTGTAAAAATCTGCATAGCAGATGTATTATCACGTTACTTTTTATGTTTTTTCTGAGTCTTACGATTATTGGTATAAGCTGGACATTACATGTTTTCTTCCCTCCTCATAGTTCACATGTACATACTTCTTTCAATGATACTGTAGAGCACACTTTCAGTGACATGCCCCCACATGAACTTTCTTATCGACTTGCACTGCGCAACAACACTTTTATCAGTATGTTACACCATTCTCACCAGACCAGCAATGCCACCAATTGCTGGGTATGTGGCCGACTCCCTCCCTATCAGAAATACAAGGGAGCTCTGCCCCTCTTTCCCTATCCGTTTACGCATAATGGTACATGTGGAGCATGGTTTACTTTAATGTCAACATTAGACAGCGAGTCCAAAGTTTCCCAAGGCAATTGGATATGGGGAGATCTGAATACAGTTATGAATAGAGCATGTTTCCCAGACAAGGAGGGTCTTCCCCAAAGGACAGGAACCGATCTAGAAAATGAAGTGTATGGATTAGGGAATTTCACACTTAATCTCATGATTCTGAACGTCCAGTCTGAGACTAATGTAGACCTGCCATCTATTACAGTTTTACCAGTGAAAGGTGAATTAGGCATTAGAAAGAATGGTTCAGTACATCTAGGACACAGTGATTGTAGTACTGTGGTCGAATTCAGTGATAAAGGAAAGTCTACTTTCAAAGCCTCCCGTCATTCTTATTTTATTTGTGGGTCAACAGCTTATGTCCATCTGCCCTTAGATTGGGATGGAACATGTTACATTGCATTCCTACTGCCACCTGTTTTTCTAGCCCCACCTGATTATCATCGAAATACACATCTTGTGCATGTAAGACATAGAAGGGAGATCAAGACCCCGATTGTCGATCAGACTGAAACAACGTTAGAACAATACACAGATTTCAATAAAGGATTCTTTTTCTTCATAGGCCCCATTCAAAATAGTAAACTAATACGTAGATTGACACGTACCCTTGAAGCAGTAGTGAATGAAACTACTTTTGCCCTAGGTAACTTGACCGAAGAGCAGTCTGCTATGAGACTTGTTGTTCTTCAAAACCGCCTTGTCCTTGACGTCATCCTGGCCGATAGGGGCGGGGCTTGTAGAGTCATCGGATCTAGTTGTTGCATTTTCACTCCCAATAATGCACCGTCAGTATACAAAGCCATCACAAGGCTTCATGAGATCGTTCACCTGATACACCAGAATCCAGGCACCTGGACTTGGTCCGGTTGGTTCTGGAGTGTAATATCCGCCTGGGGATGGAAAGTATTGTCATTCCTAGGAATAATACTCCTTATAGTATTCAGTTGTTGTCTTTGTCTACAATGTGGGCCAGCGATTTGCGGCTTGTGCGCCACAGCCTGTATTCCCCATCCAAGTCCACGATCCCGAGCTCGAATAAGAAAGAACGAGCAAATGATGTTATATGAACAGATAGATGGTCTCATGAACATAGATATATCCTGAAGGGAACGTAGGGGACAAGGAGGGAATGAGGTAAATCGAATTTTTTATGACCAGATATGTCCCCTATCGTGTACCCCAACGTCCCATGTATATGCATTACCTCCATGCATTTTCCCTCCATGGCCGAAAATGAAGACGCAAATGCATTTGCGTCCAACGTTAACATATTATCTACCAAATTCTCCAAGAAAGCAACATTAATTTGGTTTCTAGACCTATGTTGCCAACGTCTTTTATGATGCACTTTTAACGCGAAGCCATGTTTTCCTGGCTCTGCCGAGCTAGGCCCTGAATTGAGGCTCCAAAGTCTCTTCTGTCTCTGAAAGCTGCCGTTTAGGTATGCATCCCTGACCTCTGCCTTACTTCCTGCCCAGCGAAGCGGTGCCCGGCTCGGCCTGGCCTGCCTGCCTGCCAAGATCATATATTGCCTACAGTTATCAGCTCAGCCTCCTCGAAAACACATTCCAGTCTAGTGAAATAGGTAAACATATTCCCGGCTGCAGAGTAAAGGGCCCTGCCTTCCTGTCTCCATGCAAGCGATTTACAGCACCCGTTACCATGGTAGGCCTATGGCCCCCGGGCATTGTACCAAGACACGTATGCACTCCCTAGCATTCAGTGATGTATGGCCCCTGCCCGAGAGACCTTTTACTTCAGACAACACATCCTCCAAACATGAGATACTAGATAAGTTATAGGTATAGGTCGTTCTGACATCCCAGACATCGAGACTCTTCTACTAGAGCTAAAGTCAAAGCCCCCAGCTCTCCCCAGTCACACGTCATGCCAGCTGCGCGCGCATATAGAATAAAAGTTTCTGCTGACCCTGCAGAATTCTCCTATACATCCACCCACTTGTGACGTTTCTTGTGACGTTTCTTGTGACGTTTCTTGTGACGTTTTCTCTGGCATGTCAAGTGCACGCCCACATGTACGCCCTTCTTACACGCCTCCTGTTACGCACATGTGTTCTTATCTCTTACTTTTCACCTGTTACGCTTACTGTATTCATTTCAATTATACTGTTTTACTATATATAATGTGTGATGGTAATAAAAAGTTGAATGTCCCTTCCTGAAACTTAGTGGTGATGGAACCCGATGTCCCATGCCTCAAGGCATTTTATTAAAGCCCGTATGACTCAGATACCACGGACTCTGCCTCTCGTTTGATTGAGCTATCCTAATTGATATGTAATGCATGGAAAAATAGACCGGTAATTTTATTTACCACACCGCTAGAGCCAGACTGCGCCCCTCATTGTCCCTCCTAGGGCTGTGGCACTCGGGAGCTTGCCTGCCTTTGTCCTGTGAGAGCCTCGCTCCGATCGGAGTCGCTCTCTGCCCCCAGGCTAGGCTTCCTGCTCCTCTTCCCCTTGCCTGCTACTGGAGCGCGTTGAAACGCTCTCACCCCTCCCGCCGGAATTCCCTTTGCCGATCGCGATCCACGGCGGGTCAACAGCTGCACAGGCCGTGCCCTGTGACCCCGCTTTGCGATCCTAGAGACTCGTCAGGCCGCGCCGCCCCCGCTGAGGAGACCCCCGCACCGTCGTGCCAAGGGTCGCAGGCCGCGCCTGCCTGACTGCACACGCCCGCTGGCGTCAAGATCCGAAAGTGCCCCCATCGCCTGAGTCGCACTAACCCTGTGCCGACCCTCACCAAAGAAGAAGAAACGTTCGTGAACCATCACCGGGCTCGGGCCCGCAACTTGTTATTTCCCCGTCATCGGAGCCGAAGGGAGAAGTCTGCACGTCCTCAGAGTCCCCACGGGTGAGTGAGAGCTGTGCGCTCCGTCTGCACACCCCGTTAGGGACCCCGAGCTTCTCCCTGCCTGCCGCGCTGTCCTCAGAGCCCTCCCGCACCGCCGAGCCGGCCCGCAACTGACTCTGTCCCCGAGCCGAGGGGAAGAGCCGGTCACGGCGCAGGCGTGCTCACGCCCGATGCGTGAGCCGCGGTAGGGTCCGTGTCAGTTTCCCCCCGTGAGAGCGAGGGAGGCGCTGGGAAGCGCGCCGAAGGCCCAGGGTTGCTCAAAACCCTCCGAACTGGTGTGAAGAGGTGCTCTGGAAGCATCTGAAATAAAGAGACTTGCCAAGCAGGGATTTTAACAGAGAACACTGTGGAAAGCAATTTGAACTGAAAAAGAACTATTTGAACTAGCAACAAAGAAGAAGCTTGCCTAGTTACAATCTGGTGGCCTTAAGAAAACGTTATTGGTCTTGTGATAAGTCTGCTGCTATATATATATATATATATTTTTTTTTACATAAAGAATCATATTTTGATATATTCACAGCCTGGTGTCCATTTGTGGGGGGATTGGTACATTTTACTGTGTGTGTGATTACAAATGCTTAACTGAATACCGCCTGAAGAATAGCCTTGGCTGCTCACGCCACGCACCTAGAGGGTGAGCAAGGGTAATTCTAAGGGGTCATCCTTTGCCCTGACTTAGAGGAGAGGGTCCCTGCTTGTCACCAGTGCATACTTGCGCCAACCAGAGACCCCCAATTCTAACATGCACCATTTTAATATTTTTTAATTACCTTGTTAGACATGGTTTGGGATACATTGCTTACTTCAGGGCAGGCACTGGGCAGCGACTGGGGGCAAAATGACTATTGTAACTCACTGGTTACAGCCCTCAGGGACAGAGACTGAGGGGGTGGGGAGGGGGGAATTACTATTCAAACTCCGCCGGATGCCTACCTCAGGGCAGGTGCTCGACAGTGTCTGGGGGTCAAAACAACATTCACACCACCCGTAGCGGTCACATGGTCATGTGGGACATCTGGACACATACCCACGGCCCACACTAGCTCTCCCCGAGGTCGAGAGCCATCTGTGTCCTTATCAGATGCCCAAACTTGTTAATATATGACTGAGATGCTTTTCAGGAATGTAGGAATGACTTTATTGTATCTCACCAGATATATACAATGTCAGCCAAACTTTGTAACCGAGAGACTTTCCTCAGACGCATTCTGGCGAGACTCCCCAGCCGCTGCATTTAATTAAACCAACTTGTTCCTGTTTTGCCAAACGCTTCTTGCCTTTATCAATGCTTGTTAGTGCTATATATTCAATATCAGATACAAGAATAACTAATATCCCTTGCATCATTTCCACGACAGTCTCTGCTCTGCACTAGTCATTTACACAGCATTCTCCAAACACGTCTTTCTAAAGTCCCTGCATCTGTACATCTAACCATTCATCCATCCTCTCACCCATCTGGTCACTCTCATGCACGTCCCTCCTTTTGTCTCCACTGCGACAACCTCTCCCTCGCACACACATGTTCCTTCACACACTGTCACATAGAACACTCTTACAGTCAGCACATATATGACCCTCACCCTCTGCCGAGAGGCCAACAATTGGATGGGCACGCAGAGAGAACACCCTTTGACGCAAGGACTGGCACCGTCAAGTCAAGTCAAGTCAAAGTATGCTTTATTCGAGGTTTCACTCATAAAAGCAAGTACAATCAACAATTTAAAAATACAATTAAATTTACAGTTAGTTATATTAAGAGATAAAACAATTATTGACTTGGATTACATTTCCAATTAGAAATTGGAGACAGTGCAAATTGAGCGATATTGTTCAAAATGTGCAAGAATTAAAAATTGCATGGTTAAACGATTTTATAGATAAAAACAAAAGCGCAGAATGCAGACAAATTAGTTGGACAGAGAATAGTCAAATGACTAGCAGTCTCAGTCTGATCGACCATACCCATCCAAGATACTTGGCAGTAGGTATTAATAACCATGTCAGATTGTTAGTGCGTATAATACGCAAGGCAACAGTACTGCTGGTGGTTCCCAAATTCTTACACACCGGTGTTAACCAAATGCGCCGTGGATCAGAATAGGCTGTGCATGAAAATAAAAAGTGACCAATCGTTTCTTTGGCAGTACCACAAGCAGGGCATCTGTCGCATGCTCCACCATTTCATTTTGCTGTCAAAGCTCTAAGGGGAAGTGCACCTGCTCTTAATTGAAAAAGGAGCTTTCTATCACCAGGCCTTGTTATGATGTCCCAATAGGGTTCCAGGCAGGGAAAGAGTTTAGCTTCTAGAAATGTTCCAGCCATAGATCCTGTACTCGAGCTACCCCAGCCCCTAGAGGCTACCTTCTCCCAGTACATTTCTTTTAAGACTCTTTTAGTTGGAAAAGGCGATCCCGCTGGATCTACCCAGAGTGAACTCATACCAAGCTCATTCAAAATTGCACTGAGTGATTTGAGCCACTTGATTTTGTGAAACACATCTGCCTTAATGATGTCTAGGAACCCCTCGGCATAATGAGAAAGCTCAGGAGTCGTCCAGAGCCTTCGCCAATACAGGATCGGTCGGAGCCTGACCAAGTCTGTAACCGCCTTTCTGCCCAGATCATACCTCAGGGGCAGCAAGGGAGTGCTTTTTGGTACACCAGTTATTGCCCGGAAAAACTTATTCTCCGAGGATTGAAGTGCAGCCACCTTCTCAAACCCCCAAAGCTCAGCACCATAAAGTGCTGAGCCAAGCGCCTTTGCTTCATATAACTGGAGAGTAGGCTTCACAGGACCGGCACTGTCAGCAGCTCAATCTGCCTTCAGCCTCACCCCAGCCGGGCCTCGCCATGGAAACACAGCGGGTGATGACAGCAGCCACGGCGGGGGGTTGAGGAGGGACAGAGGAAGTAATAAAGGAGAGGGAGAGAGGGGGGGGGAGAGAGAGAGAAAGAGAGACAGAAGAGACAGAGAAAGTACCAAAGGAGGGAGAGAGAGAGAGAGAGAGAAGAGGGAGTGGGAGAGAGAGAGAGAGAGAGAGAGAGAGAGAGAGAAAGAGAGATGGAGAGAGAAGAGGGAGAGAGAAGAGAGATGGAGAGAGAGAGAGAAGAGGGAGGAGGGAGAAAGAGAGAGAGGGAGAGAGAGGATGAGAAGGGGGAGAGAGAGAGGAAGAGAAGAGGGAGAGAGAGAGAGAGAGGGTGAGAAGGGGGAGAGAGAGAAAGAGAGACAGAAGAGACAGAGGAAGTACTAAAGAAGAGAGAGAGAGAGAAGAGGGAGAGAGAGAGAGATGGTGAGAGAGAAAGAGAGACAGAAGAGACAGAGAAAGTACCAAAGGAGGGAGAGAGAGAGAGAAGAGGGAGTGGGAGAGAGAGAGAGAAAGAGAGATGGAGAGAGAAGAGGGAGAGAAAAGAGAGATGGAGAGAGAGAGAAGAGGGAGGAGGGGGAAAGAGAGAGAGGGAGAGAGAGGATGAGAAGGGGGAGAGAGAGAGGAAGAGAAGAGGGAGAGAGAGAGAGAGGGTGAGAAGGGGGAGAGAGAGAGAAAGGGAGGTGAGGGGTAGAGAGGAGAGGAAGTGCCAACGGAGAGAGAGAGAGATACGAAGGAGAGCAGAAGTACTCAAGGAGGGAGGGTGAGAGGGGGTGGGAGGGAGAGAGACAGAAGAGACAGAGGAAGTACCAAAGGAGGGGGAGAGAGAGAGAGAGAGAAGAGGGAGTGGGAGAGAGAGAGGATGAGTTAGAGAGAGAGAGAGAGAGAGAGAGAGAAGAGGGGGTGGGAAAGAGAGAAGAGGGAGAGTTAGAGAGAGAAGAGGGACTGGGGAAGGGAGAGGGGGGAGGTGGGTAAAAAGAGAGGGAGGTGGGATGGGGGAGAGAGAGAGGGGGAGAGGGGGTGAGAGAGAGAGGGGGAATGTGAGGGAGGTTTGACCTACAGGGGAGAGAGGGCGGGAGGTTTGATTTAATATTTCTGGTCCCGGGCTGCTCTCAGCGCTCTCTCTGCCGCTCAGTGACACGTGTGTTCTGCAGCATGAAGGAATGCGTGTTACATGTAACTGGGGCGCCGCCTGCGAGGACTCCGGACATCAAAGGAGAGCGGTCCTATATCAAGGGCTGTTCTGGGACGATCAAGCCAGTTGTATCCTGGACCACGTGAGCCCTGCTGACCTCGTGGCGGCTCCTACCGAGTAGAGAAGGACTTCTGCCCAAAACCACCTGAGCCCTGCTGACGCTGTCGCGGCTCCCCTGCAACCTTGAGAGCCACCTGAGCCCTGCTGACGCTGTTGCGGCTCCCCTGCAACCTTGAGAACCACATGAGCCCTGCTGACCTCGTCGCGGCTCCTACCTGGCGGAGAAGGACTTCTGCCTCAATCCATCTGAGCCCTGCTGACCTCCTCGCGGCTCCTACCTGGCAAGAAGGACTTCTGCCCGAACTCCTGAGCCCTGCTGAGTCGATCGCGGCTCAGAGACTATCTTGGTCCGGCTGGACGCCCGATCTACCCGTATCCCCCGGCTCGAGGATTGAGAGCTGTGCGCCGGATGCGCACCCACAGTGACTTGAACCTTGAGACTGTCCCGCTACCCTGATCCCTACCGGGACTTTGAGCCCTTGCTCTGTTGTACATACGACCCTGCGGAGCATAAAGATACATTCTTGCTTGCAGAGATAAAGAATATGTTCTCTTGAACCCTTCTGTGTGGTGTCTCTTTGTCGAGTGGTGCTAGCTCAGCGCGTGCGATCTTAGAGTCGAGATCCTCTCCCTGAGGGGTCTCCCGCCAGTGCTCGGCAGTGTTCCTAGGAGAGGTGGGTCACAGGGTGGTCAAGGGCACATTCTGGCCTCCCCTGGGATCGCCCCTTCTAACAGTGAGTAAAAGAAAAAGAATAAAAATATGAATAACATCAATGAGCCCGCAAAAAGCAAAACAATAGGGTGTAACCGGAGCAAGCTGAAGAGGCATGGTGGCAGCAAATAGATTGATTATGGTGAGTAGATTGATACCATGTCAGGAGGTTCTCGCGGAATCCAAGGACTGACTTTAAGTGAATTTTGCTGTGAGAAAGCCTTTTACTTCCAATTTGAAGAATGCAGTGGAGGGGTTCAGTCTTGTTTCGGGGGGAGGGCATTCCAAATCCTGGGCGCCATTCCTGAGAAGGATCGTTTGTATGCTTTTTTCTTGTTGAATCTTTGTGGTTTCAGTAGGAGGTTTTCCGCACTTCTAGTGGATCTTGTCCCACCGGAAATTGTGAGTTTCTGTGAGAGATAGCTGGGAGCATTGTGATGTATGGCCTTATGCATCATGCACGCTATTTTCAGGTGAATTCTGGCTTCAAATGGCAGCCAGTTTAGAGATTTAAGGTCAGGGGAGATGTGGGCCCTTCTTTTTGAGCCAGTGATGAGTCTCGCTGCCGCATTGGTAGAGGCTCTTAGGGGAGTTGTAGTAGCTTTGGGGAGACCGCATAGTGAGACACTTCCATAGTCCAGCCGCGGTAGAACTAGAGCTTGAACTGTCATCTTGAAGTCATTGGCCGGAAGGAAGGGTTTCAGCTTCCTCAGTGCGTTAATCTGAAAGTTTGCTCCTTTTGTTGCATTACTAATGTGTTTCTGCATGTTGAGGTTGCAATCTCGTGTTATACCCAATGATTTCGCTGAATCCACAATGGTTGGTTGAACGTTGAGTGCTGTAAGGTATTTAGTCCAGTTGTGCATTATGGGAACTTTGGCAGGTGGGGCAATTAGGAGGAATTCAGTTTTTAGGGATTCAATTTGAGGTGATTCGGTGCCAGCCATGTTTAGGTGGTCTTAAGAGTAGTATTAAGCAAATTAATGTCTTCAAGAGTGTTGATCTTAAGGTAGAGTTGAGTATCATCGGCGTACATGTGAAATTGCACGTTGGACGCCTGTAGGAGATCGGTGAGGGGTTCCATGAATAAGTTAAAAAGTGTTGGGGGTAGTGAGGACCCTTGTGGTACTCCTAGCGTAACGGGAACGGGTTTGGATAGGGTGTTGATGACCTTTAATTTTTGGGTCCGGTTTTGCAGAAAAGAGGTAAACCAGTTGAGCACTGGCCCCGAAAGACCCATTCTGTGATTCAACAGATCTATCAAGTTTTTGTGTTTGTCCGTGTCGAAGGCAGATGAGAGGTCTAGTAGGATAAGAAGGCATGTTCCGTTTTGGTCCAGTATTTGTAGTGCATCATCAATGATGTGAGTCATGGCTGATTCCGTGCTGTGATATGCTTGGAAACCGGATTGATGTTTGTTAAGAAGGTTGAAGCGATCAATATGTTTTGTCAGTTGGTGGTGGACACATTTTTCCAGATGTTTGACTAAGGTGGGGATATTGGAGATAGGGCTGTAGTTGTTTAGGTCCGTGGGGTCAGCTGTGGTTTTCTTAAGGATGTGAGAGACCTGCCCCACCTTAAAGGAGTCAGGGATGCAACATTGTAGGAGAGAACTGTTGATGATTTTGGTCCAAAGAGGAAGGAGCAGTGGGGTAAGTTCTTTAACCGCATTTGCGGAGAAAGGGTCGGTAAGGTGATTGGCAGGCTTCAGTCCACTGAGAAACTTGCCTATAGCGCCTTCAGAAAAGGTGTAGAAGGATCACCATACAGCTTCGTTTTTTAAAACAAATTTTGAGGGGGTTTGTTGTGCTGCAATTGTGGGAGAAGACAAGGCAAGACAAGACAAGAGGGAGAAATTAGATCATTGAGTAGCTCCTTCTTGATGTTCTCAGTGTTTAGGTTCAAGAATGTAGAATATTCTTCACACGTGGGTTGTGGATGAGTTATGTCTAGTGGGCGTAGAGGTGCGTCTTTAAATTGGGTTTTGATTAATTCAAAACGTTTTTGGGGTCGATTTCTTGCTTGGTCAAGTTGATGACTTAAGAAGTCTGCTTTTGTGCGCTTGATCTTTTTAGAGTCATGAGGAGCTTGGCGGATGGGACCGATCTCCATTTGCATTCAGCAGTTCTGAGAGGGCGTCTATCTTCGTTAAGAGTACCATTGAACGAAGGTTTAGAGCCTTTACTGGAAACTCTCTTTAGTTGAAGTGGAGCAAATTTGTTAACTATTGAGGTCATGGAATTGAGATAGTGGTTGGTGAGATCAAGTACATTGGAAGAACCAGCAGGGGGCAAAAGTAGGTTGTGGCTGGAAGCGGGTAACGAAATAGGGTTGAGTTGAGTTTTTTCCAGTCTCTTTTCCATGCTTTAGGTTTTGTAGATTGCGCCGAGTTGATTTTAACTGTTTCATTGACAAAGAAGGTGATGATGTGATGGTCTGACCAATCACAGGGGAGGATCGACTCCAGGTATGTGGAATATAATGTTATAAGAGAGGTTTTTCTGTGTTTTATGAGTTCTTTTTATTCAATATATTAAAACACAGCAGCCAACGCGTTTCACCCGCACGGGCTTCTTCAGGGCTGAAAAAAATTCAATCAAAGGCCCACCGTAGTGGCAGGCCCCTTCATAGCACAGTGTCGGTACCGTGTAACGTGATCAATCTCAAGCCTTGACTATTCAAAACAGTCCTCCAAGCGAAAAATTAGTCTGTCGAGGGATTGCCAACTTCACTGCTTGCCCAAATACCTTGGGCAGGTACAGACAGGAGCCCCACATCAATGGTCAGAAAGCTGAGGCCTATAGGGACACAGGGGCTAGCACCACCATGGTGACTGAGAGACTAGTCCCCCCTGAGCAGCTCTTACCTGGGTTTTCCTACCAGGTGACCAATATTGATGGAGTGTAGAAAGATCATGCCATGGCAGTAGTCAAACTCAGCTGGGGAGGTGTCACTGGCCCCAAGAGAGTGGGAGTGTCTACACCCTTGCCTGTAGATTGCTTACTGGGCAATGATCTTGAGATCTCAGCCTGGGCTGAGGTAGAGCAACAGGCCCATTATAGAATGACAGGCCTTCCTGAAAAAGTTAGGAGGACTGTGATGGTTACAGCCCAAACCCAAACAGATTTATGTGTTGTGCAGCCTGAAACTATGGATCACTCCACACAGAGAGCAGTTGGGAGGAAGAAAAGTCTCCCACCCACCAGACATTAGGTGAGGGTCAGCCTCCTCAGGGAACTGACTCTACCGCTTGTGAAGGAGCTGCCCCAGAGGTAGTCAGGCCTGGCCGAGCCTCTGATGTCAGTGGACCCTTCCAAGGTGGTACCCAGTCTGGAGCAGGTAACCTGCCCCTCTCTACCCTGCCTCACTCAGCCCAGGGCTGTGGAGATAAGGGAGGTCAGTGGACCACCAAGGGGCCCCTGCCCAGAGGACCCCCCCATCAGCTGATTAGGGGCACCCAGTCTAGTAGCCCTAGCCAGGTGAAAATTCCTCAACACTCTGAGGGATATCCCATACCCTTGGGTAGGAACCTCCCCCAGATGGACTCTGTTGGGAACAAGCAAACCTGGGACCCAGTAGCCCCAAACCTGACTTGCCCCTCCAATGGTCCAACAAAAGGGACCCAACCTCCAGCTGTAGGTAGCCAGAGGTTGACCCTGAGAGCACAGTGCAACTCAGTCATGGAAAGGAAGGCCTACATAGAGGATAGTGATTGGAGGAAGCTGAGCCCAACAGTAGTGGAGCCTCACTTCAGTACTCCATCCCAACATCAGCCTTTTACTTTGCCAAAATACACCACATGTAGAGATTCCCTATGGTGGAGACCCTCTAATACCCTTAGGGTGAGGGATTGTTTAGTGGACCATGAGACAGAGGTAACCATGCTAGTGCAGGTACTCCCTTAAATGGCCACTTAGGCAATATAGGCTTACCTGGACAAGGATATCCTTATCTACTTTTGTTGGGGGGGGGGGGGGGTTGTGTAGGAAGGTGGATATCTGACTATATTGTTACCCCCACTTTTTGCCTAGAGTTTAGCCTGTTTTCGACTTTATTGGACTGGGATCCTGCTATTCAGGGCCCCAGGCTATCTGCCCTCTGTGTAAAATGGGCTCCATGTACTTTAGGTTTCATAGCTATTAGGGAATTGGGTCACCCTTGTGAGCCCCTGTACAGTGTATCTTCGGTACCCAGGGCATAGGTGCATCCAAGGCCTATCAGGGGCTGCAGCATGTATTATGCCACCCCTGGCTGGCCATCCAAACTGACACCACTGGCTGATCACTCAGCTGGGGTAAGGTGGTGTAATCACCCCTTACTTAGATATAGTATACCTACATCTACCTTAATATATAGACACATATGCACCTATAAGTCACTCTTATGGTAGGCCTGGACAATCCTGGAGGCAGAGTGCTCGGTTTTATGTGAGAAGGTGCTCTAGAATTAGCTGAGCCACTCTGCAGCTTTCGGAACTATCTCCTTATAGCAGTTCTATGATATAGCCATACCAAACACTCTTAAGTGCATTATAATCCTTGCGGTTAATGCTAACTTTGGTTTGGCTTTATCGAAACATGTTGTGTAAGGTGTCAAACACTTTGGAATACTACCCCGGAGATCCTGCTTGTTGCTAACTGTGCAACTACCAAGGCATCCTTGCAGTTGTGTATTGGGGTTTGAGAAGCCCCAGACTCGAGTGCCATTTGTGCCAAAGCTCAGCCCTCAGCACTACACATGTCTCAGTTGGGGCCCGCTGGTAGTTTTCAGCTCACCCCGTCTTCCCGGTTGCTAGCCCGTTGGCTAGGTAGCCCCCTGAAGACGATCCTTTGAATTTCCATTGCTGGCCTGGTTGCTCCAGGCTCGCCCCGGCTTCCCTGCAAAGGTGAAGCTCCCCAGACCTTGCTGGTCTGAACAGAAGCTGCTCTTCGTCTCCGGCGTGGGTTGCGTTAGCCAAGGCTCATTGGGTCCAATCCGGATTCCGACACCCCAGCCAAAAAGATCCTTCGTGGGACAGTCCACCTATAGCTCCTGGCCATCGTCGACGCCTCCTGGACCCCGTGGCTGCGGAGACAAGGTTCACCTCTTTGCCTGCACAGCACCCGACATCGCCTGGTTCCTTCATGGTTCCTTCATGGTCACTGGCTAGTGACCCAGACTCTGTCCCCTCTGCTTGCATGTTCTTCTCATCTTCGATCCACCCTTGGATCCACCCGGACACTCTTCTCCTGGTAGCCCGCAGCACTTCTTTGCAGCCCTCCATAGGAAACAGCGACGAAACCCGACACAGAAGAACACCTATGCACCGGCTTCCCTGGGTGAGGTAACTCGAGTGCTCCGGTACTCACGTGGGTGTTGACTATCCAAGTGTCCTAGCTTAAAGGGGTTTCACCGTAGTTCACCTGGAAGTGTTTGAAATCTACAACTTTCTAACTTTTACGTTCCCATTGTAACTTCATGGTAACCCGCTTGTGTGTTTAGACACTGCACACTCTTCCTGTGGGCCTCCTACTTCCAATCCTTTGGTTGTCCAGTGTAGCCCCAGCGATTCCCTAGGCCCTAGATCTACTCCCTATTCGTGAAGTGGTTTTTATACCACTTACTTAGTATATGGTTTGTGAGGCCCCTGGGGCATAACTGTATTTTGTGCAACTTATAGAGTGCTGATTGAGTAACTTGTAATGTACTTCGACCTCTGACCTCATAAAGAGTCCAGAGGGGTTGTGTTAGTAATAAATACATATATATTTTATATATACCTTGTGTGGTGTCCTTTCATCTGATATTCAAGGGATTATATATGGTAAAGCAGCTGGTTTTACATGCCCTCTGAAGTTTAGCCTAAGACTGCTTCGTCCATGCTACCACTAGGATAGCTGGTCTGTAAGGTTGACTTTACAACCATCACCATAAGATTTGTTAAGACTTGTGCAAGGTGCTCATTAGAAGAGTGAACATCATATACCAGGCTAAATTCTCACAACAACCACTTGCAATTGGAAAATGACTCAACCTGGACCGAATTCATCCCTATCCCGGAGGAAGAAACCCCCAAGTTACTCGCTAGTATAAAGCCGACCGTGCACATCTCCGACTGCTTCCCTGCAATGCTGTTTTAAAAAAACGTAGCTCAAAACAAAGAGAGAGGGACCCAACAACCAAAGGGGAAGGGTACCAGCAAAGACAAAGTCTTGAAAAAAGTCCCATTCGGGTAAGTATCATACACAAAATACTCCAATTTGCCTCATACACCCTTTGCACACCAGTCAGATGAAAATGAACAAAGAGGAAATGTGATCAAGCAAATAAATAAAAATATAAGTAAAAATTAAAAATGTATTCAAAAATGCATTAAAACAGATGGGGCACAGCATACAAAGTGTTCTATCTGATTTCTGTACTCCTTCTCTAACATATGCAGAAATATTAAAAACAGTAACAATGATATCAGACAGAAAAAAAATCACATTCCATGTACTTCAAGAAGAAAAACACCAATTAAAAAAGAAACACCGATATAAAAACAATTGGGGATACAACAAGAAAAAAAGTATTCCTATTTTTGAAGAGGCACAACATCAGACAGACATAGATCAATTCAAAATATTGTGGTTATGGTTCCAACTTTTTCATTCAATACAATTGTCTCCTTAGACTTAATGCAGTTTCCTCTTACAGAAGCATTGCCGCATTTCGGTGGGCAATTAATATGCAGCCATCACCTTCTTCAGGAAAACAATATATTATTCCCAATAACAATATTAAAATCTGAAAATCCAGGGCAGAAATGGTGGCCATAAATTGCTGTGGATTGATACTAGGATTACCAATATCTCTAATGAAGTCCACTAGCGGCACTATCTTTACACTATTTAAAACATTAGGCCACCATGGGTCTGGCGTATCAATTCCCTCTCGAGGAGATTACAATCTTGGAACGTTATGTGGGCATAAACCACCGCGGTTAGTTGCAATCCCACACATGTTTAGTCAGCATAAGGATACACGGTAAGTAAAAAGTCCAGCGTTGGAATAGATACACACTAAACAGGGATCTGTTTCTTGTAGCCAGAAAACACTGGGCCCATAGGCCCCGTGATTGATTGTATGAGTGACTGTATACTTGTAATAGTGATTTTATAACATACTAATTATGACTTTCTAACTATATGAATAAATAAAGTGGTGTATGTGTAGGTGTGTAGCTTATTTAATATAAGCGTGATCAATTGTCTGCATAAGTGAATAGGATGTGTGCTGGTGTGTAATGTTGATGTAGGTATATTTAATAGTATTCTATTGATCTTTGTTAGCATGTATGACTGAATGTAAGTGTTTAGATGTGTGTGTAGATGTAGGAATCAATAAGTGTTTTTTAATTTTTTTTTAGAGATTTATATAGCGCAAACTAGACCCGAACTGAATCAGGTATCATAACACCAGTTACGTTACATGAGGACACACATTCATTTTTTGTTAGGCATGGGGAGATTAAGTGATTTGCCAAGAATCACAGGATGTTTTGTTTAGCGTCTTTACCGAGACTCGAACCCAGGTCCCCAGGTCCGAGGTCGAACGCCCTAGCCGTTAGGCCAACTCCTCTCCCCTTTAGATACTTGTATTGGTGTGTCATTGGTTTCAAACATGATACTCCATATTTTATAATGAGTGTTGAAAGGTTATGCTACTGTATGATGAGGTGTATCAGTTTATCACATGGATGATGTCATTAGTGATGTCATCAGTGATGTCATTTGAGATGTCATCAGTGATGTCACTGACCATGTCACGAATGATGTAATATGTGACATCATCAGCAGTGGATTCCGGGCACGCGAGTTATAGTTAGTACAACTAACTATACCCTAATACCCAGTCCGTTCCCCCATCCCCATATGATGCTATGTGCACCACGCCCACTGTGCCTAGCATATATCCACCGGTGCAGCTGCAAGAAGCTGCAGTAGGGTTTAAGAACGCCGTATTTGGAACCCCTCCACACTCCCAGAAAGCCACCACCCCCAGGTCACCCCATGAATACCAAATCCAAAGAAGGCAAGTATTTCTACACAGCAAACAAAGGTAGGAGACCCCCAATTTACAGGACAACTAGAACTGCAGTTCGTACCGCACCTGGATCCTGCCTCTTCCCAGCAGGATAAGAGCGAAGAGCAGAGTTGAGGGGATGGTGATGACCAGGCACATATCATCAGCAACGTCACGTTTGCTACAGAAAAGGGGTACCACAGGAAGGAATTAGAGAACGAGCAAAGGATGCAGAGGATGCAGGGTGGAGGGAGTGTGTGCACAGGACTGTAGGAAGGCTCAAGGAAGAGCTCAGCAGCGTAGAATGACTGAGGATAGTTTACGTCCTTGGAGGAAGGAGAATAGAAGCATAATAGACTCACCAGAGAGAGCGCAGGACTGGCTAAAGGGCAGTGAGAGTAAGAGAGAAGTAAGCAAAGTGAGGAAAGCAGGATAGAACAATGACCTTCCAGGACAAACTCAGAGGGAGACTAACAGACAGAATAGAATCTATACATCAGCATGTAAAGAGCATGGGTGAACTGCTCCAAAGCCCGGAAGCGAGTTACCCTGCCAGTGATATCCAAGAGAGACCCCTTATTGACTTAGATTGCAATAGGGGTGCATGCAGGCTGCCTAAACTGACCGACACGAGGCGAAGAGAGCAAGACGTGCTTCCTAGAATTAGGAAACCGCGAGCCACAGAGCTGGAACGGTTACAATTTCAAAGTATCCATGGCCAACCAGATCCCAGAATGGAATCCAGCGAGGTAAGGGGACGATTGACACGCCCCAACAGACCAGCGCAGCAAAAGAGTGCTCAATCAATTTCAAAGTATCCATGGCCAACCAGACCCCAGAATGGAATCCAGCGAGGTAAGGGGACGATTGAAACGCCCCAACACACCAGCGCAGCAAACGAGTGCTCAATCAATTTCAAAGTATCCATGGTCAACCAGACCCCAGAATGGAATCCAGCGAGGTAAGGGGACGATTGAAATGCCACAACAGATCAGCCCAGCAAACGAGTGCTCAATCAATTTCAAAGTACCCATGGCCAACCAGACCCCAGAATGGAATCCAGCGAGGTAAGGGGATGATTGAAACGCCCCAACACACCAGCGCAGCAAACGAGTGCTCAATCAATTTCAAAGTATCCATGGTCAACCAGACCCCAGAATGGAATCCAGCGAGGTAAGGGGACGATTGACAGACCCTAACAGACCAGCGCAGCAAACGAGTGCTCAATCAATTTCAAAGTACCCATGGCCAACCAGACCCCAGAATGAAATCCAGCGAGGTAAGGGGACGATTGACACGCCCCAACAGACAAGCGCAGCAAACGAGTGCTCAATCAATTTCAAAGCCCCCATGGCCAACCAGACCCCAGAATGGAATCCAGCGAGGTAAGGGGACGATCGACAAGCCCCAAAAGACCAGCGCAGCAAACGAGTGCTCAATCAATTTCAAAGTATCCATGGCCAACTAGACCACGGAATGGGATCCAGCGAGGTAAGGGGACGATTGACACGCCCCAACAGACGAGCGCAGCAAATGAGTGCTCAATCAATTTAAAAGCCCCCATGGCCAACCAGACCCCAGAATGGAATCCAGCGAGGTAAGGGGATGATTGACACGCCCCAACAGACCAGCGCAACAAACGAGTGCTCAATCAATTTCACGCAGGGCAGATCTCACTCCCTATGAGATTCTCATCGAGGAAGAGAATAGCTGGGACAGTCTTGTACCATTAATAGATTGGACCGAGTAGTTCACTCCACAAATGAGTCCATGGCCACAAGAAGGTCCAATGAACCCCCCCCCCCCCATGGTATCGCGAATGTTGAAGACTGCTTTTGCTATGGGGAGGTGATCCAGACTGGGACCACCCCTATATGAGAAAATATCTGCAATGTGGTAGAAGTACCCCAGACAGCACACTCCCCACCATGCCACCCCACTTTGCATCAGATGCTCATGATACCTAAGGGACCTGGGCTCCACATTATGTTCCTCAGGCACAGATGGACAAGCAGTCGCCACTGCTGACAGAAGCAGGGAAATGGATCCGGCAACTTGAAAAACAAACTGCAGGTATCATCCAATCAGTAGGAGAGAAACATGCAGGTAAGAGCGGTGGGGCCCAGTTGGGGGATTGTGACAGACGATGAAAAATTAATTATTTATTTGATTTCTCTTGTCATCGTCGGTCAAAATCCCCTCCCTCCCCCCCCCTCCACTGGGCCCCACCATTCTCACCTGCAGCGACCGCAGCTGCATAAAGAGTCTGCATAGATCTCTCACAGGGGATGAGACACACAGTGTTTCAAAAGGCTGGAGCTAGGAACCTTACTGTAACCAGGACGGGTGGCCCCCACCCCCTGTGCCCCGGAGTGAGCCCGTAACCTGTGATCCCTCCCTCTTGTTTCCTCAGGTGTCAGCGGCCCCTACATGGAACAGGCATGAGGAGAGGTATAGCTGCGATGACGAAGAGCTGGGCCTCGGGCCCTTTAAGTGGCCAGGTGAGAGTATGATGGAGGAGGAGTCTGGACACGCCTTAAGAGACGACCGCCCGCAGGACCAGGTGTGTCTTTACACCGGAGGAGCGGTCAGTGAGTGGAGAGGAGCGGCGTGGAGCAAGAGCGTGGACGAGGAGGCGAGAGAAGAAGCGGAGAGGGAGGCGAGAGCGGTATTCGTGGAGGAGGCAGGAGGAGCTTTGGAGGAGGCGAGAGCAACATCGGAGGAGAAGGCGAGAACCGGGACGGAGTATTGGACGGAGGACGCCCCGGCAGCAAAGAAGACTCCGGAACGCCGTGGGACCGGACTCCAGAGGAGAGCAGCGGGGTCAACGGAGCCAGGAGTCAAACGGACACACGTAATGCCCAGCCGCTCCCCTGGAGGGGCGTGGCTAACCGAGGTGCGTGACCGGATAGCGGGTTGGGTTCGGTACAAGGGTAGAAGGGTCACGTAGCCCGTAGTATAATCCCCTGGTACACGTCCTGCACTGCCCTACTACTACCCCGAGCACTAAGGTTGTCCTCACCCCCTTTCCCTGAGTCTGTCTGTTGTTCACGCCTGTACCTGATACTCCCTCTCTTGTGTCTCCCCCTTCGGCGGAGCCTGGGTCACCACGGAGCCCGAGGAGAGGAGGAGGAGGAGCCCGACGACGAGAGGAAGGCATACTACGAAAGTGTCGGCGGGAAATAAGCCGTTCACCGAGACGAGCCACCTCCAGGAAAACTTGCAAAGACCGTTTGTTTAGCCTAATAAAACCTGGTTTGCACATCACCAAGACTGGTCTCCTGCCTTTCCCCACCCCGCCGGTCACACTTACCCTCACTGAAACCAGATGTGATGGATCCCCATTTAATTTGGTCAGACCTGTAGTGTGGAATCAGCTGAGGAACGTACCCCGATAGGCCAGACATTGATGCAGCCAAATGAGGATCCCACATAAAACATCACCAGGATGAAAAACAAATGGACCCGGGAAGTAGGTCAGGGACGGGATGCGGCAGGGCTTGATGCTGTATTATCTTATAACGCAGTAATTAATCCCCTTCTGACAGTCATTAAGGCTAAGTTATTCCCTACAATAGGCTACGGCAGCGTGCTACAATATCGCAGAAGTGCACAGCTTCTTGGCAAGATTCAAATCAGAGTCTATAAGCGGGTATTCAGTTTACCGTCCAATGCCTCACCTGCGCAGGTCCGACTGGAGTTTGGCCTACAATCTCAAGAGTTGCAAAAAAAGTATAAGACCATCAAATTCTGCTCCCTGCTCCTGTGGTATCGTTGATATACTGGCTGCTCTGCCTGTGATACTTAATTATTTATAATCTGTTACTTGTCATTGTCATTGCATTGCGCCGCATTTATTGAAGCCCCAAGCGTGTGTATACTAATTTATTTATAGCGCTCTGCCGATTTCTGCACTATCCTTTTCTTAGACGCGCATGCCCAGCTGTTGTCTGTGCTAGCTGCTACTTAGCATAGCGCTTATGTGATAAATACAATGCCGAGTGTTCCTCATTCATTTTAAGAGTATTGGAATCGCCATTCACTCGGTATGCCCCTTCCTGTTGCCAATTTGACTTGGATGCCATTTTGTTTGTTGTTTGTGCCTCGGAGCCCGTCCTCTCCGCCCGATCCCGCCTCCCTGCGGACCCTCCCTCCCACGAACTACATAACCTAGCCCCCACCCCCAGAAGCGACGTGACCGTCCTGACGCTCTCAGAAGCGGTCGCTCCCTGCTCCTGTGGTATCGTTGATATACTCGCTGCTCTGCCTGTGATACTTAATTATTTATAATCTGTTACTTGTCATTGTCATTGCATTGCGCCGCATTTATTGAAGCCCCAAGCGTGTGTATACTAATTTATTGATAGCGCTCTGCCGATTTCTGCACTATCCTTGTCTTAGACGCGCATGCCCAGCTGTTGTCTGTGCTAGCTGCTACTTAGCATAGCGCTTATGCGATAAACACATTGCCGAGTTGTTTGTTGTTTGTGCCTCGGAGCCCGTCCTCTCCGCCCGATCCCGCCTCCCTGCTGACCCTCCCTCTCCCTCCCCTTTCACTATCCACATATGACAGATGCTTTTGTGCGCAGCGGACGCGCCCCATGCGCGCCGAAGGTGCGCCAAAGGTAAGCCCGTCTACGCCCGTCCGCGCCTGGACCGCGCCCAGCGCCCGTCCCCCTGGCCCCCACCGCACCCAAACCACTAGAGTCACATATGATGCAGCAACTCTCCACGCCCTCAACCCCGGACGCATTCCTCAATGTTGCGAAGCTACCCCAGGACGCACCCACGGCCCATTCGCCTGCCTCTCCTGCAAGTTCAGCTGCTTCAGGACCCTCACCAAATCTTCCGCCTTCAAACATAGCTCCGACTCTAACCACCTGAAGTGCATCCTGCTGAACACCCGCTCAGTCCACAGACACGCGACTGAACTCTGGGACCTACTCGACACTGCGTCACCAGACATCGCCTTCCTTACAGAAACATGGATGAACACATCATCAGCACACGACATCGCCATAGCCATACCGGACGCTTACAAGATTATCCGAAAAGACCGCACCAATCAAACTCACTGGTTACAGCCCTCAGGGACAGAGACTGAGGGGGTGGGGAGGGGGGAATTACTATTCAAACTCCGCCGGATGCCTACCTCAGGGCAGGTGCTCGACAGTGTCTGGGGGTCAAAACAACATTCACACCACCCGTAGTGGTCACATGGTCATGTGGGACATCTGGACACATACCCACGGCCCACACTAGCTCTCCCCGAGGTCGAGAGCCATCTGTGTCCTTATCAGATGCCCAAACTTGTTAATATATGACTGAGATGCTTTTCAGGAATGTAGGAATGACTTTATTGTATCTCACCAGATATATACAATGTCAGCCAAACTTTGTAACCGAGAGACTTTCCTCAGACGCATTCTGGCGAGACTCCCCAGCCGCTGCATTTAATTAAACCAACTTGTTCCTGTTTTGCCAAACGCTTCTTGCCTTTATCAATGCTTGTTAGTGCTATATATTCAATATCAGATACAAGAATAACTAATATCCCTTGCATCATTTCCACGACAGTCTCTGCTCTGCACTAGTCATTTACACAGCATTCTCCAAACACGTCTTTCTAAAGTCCCTGCATCTGTACATCTAACCATTCATCCATCCTCTCACCCATCTGGTCACTCTCATGCACGTCCCTCCTTTTGTCTCCACTGCGACAACCTCTCCCTCGCACACACATGTTCCTTCACACACTGTCACATAGAACACTCTTACAGTCAGCACATATATGACCCTCACCCTCTGCCGAGAGGCCAACAATTGGATGGGCACGCAGAGAGAACACCCTTTGACGCAAGGACTGGCACCGTCAAGTCAAGTCAAGTCAAAGTATGCTTTATTCGAGGTTTCACTCATAAAAGCAAGTACAATCAACAATTTAAAAATACAATTAAATTTACAGTTAGTTATATTAAGAGATAAAACAATTATTGACTTGGATTACATTTCCAATTAGAAATTGGAGACAGTGCAAATTGAGCGATATTGTTCAAAATGTGCAAGAATTAAAAATTGCATGGTTAAACGATTTTATAGATAAAAACAAAAGCGCAGAATGCAGACAAATTAGTTGGACAGAGAATAGTCAAATGACTAGCAGTCTCAGTCTGATCGACCATACCCATCCAAGATACTTGGCAGTAGGTATTAATAACCATGTCAGATTGTTAGTGCGTATAATACGCAAGGCAACAGTACTGCTGGTGGTTCCCAAATTCTTACACACCGGTGTTAACCAAATGCGCCGTGGATCAGAATAGGCTGTGCATGAAAATAAAAAGTGACCAATCGTTTCTTTGGCAGTACCACAAGCAGGGCATCTGTCGCATGCTCCACCATTTCATTTTGCTGTCAAAGCTCTAAGGGGAAGTGCACCTGCTCTTAATTGAAAAAGGAGCTTTCTATCACCAGGCCTTGTTATGATGTCCCAATAGGGTTCCAGGCAGGGATAGAGTTTAGCTTCTAGAAATGTTCCAGCCATAGATCCTGTACTCGAGCTACCCCAGCCCCTAGAGGCTACCTTCTCCCAGTAAATTTCTTTTAAGACTCTTTTAGTTGGAAAAGGCGATCCCGCTGGATCTACCCAGAGTGAACTCATACCAAGCTCATTCAAAATTGCACTGAGTGATTTGAGCCACTTGATTTTGTGAAACACATCTGCCTTAATGATGTCTAGGAACCCCTCGGCATAATGAGAAAGCTCAGGAGTCGTCCAGAGCCTTCGCCAATACAGGATCGGTCGGAGCCTGACCAAGTCTGTAACCGCCTTTCTGCCCAGATCATACCTCAGGGGCAGCAAGGGAGTGCTTTTTGGTACACCAGTTATTGCCCGGAAAAACTTATTCTCCGAGGATTGAAGTGCAGCCACCTTCT
Source organism: Lissotriton vulgaris (assembly GCF_964263255.1). Lineage (NCBI taxonomy): Eukaryota > Metazoa > Chordata > Amphibia > Caudata > Salamandridae > Lissotriton > Lissotriton vulgaris. The sequence goes on from NC_141694.1 coordinate 1,907,992,955, forward strand.
CAAACCCCCAAAGCTCAGCACCATAAAGTGCTGAGCCAAGCGCCTTTGCTTCATATAACTGGAGAGTAGGCTTCACAGGACCGGCACTGTCAGCAGCTCAATCTGCCTTCAGCCTCACCCCAGCCGGGCCTCGCCATGGAAACACAGCGGGTGATGACAGCAGCCACGGCGGGGGGGTGAGGAGGGACAGAGGAAGTAATAAAGGAGAGGGAGAGAGGGGGGGGGAGAGGGAGAGAGAGAGAAAGAGAGACAGAAGAGACAGAGAAAGTACCAAAGGAGGGAGAGAGAGAGAGAGAGAGAAGAGGGAGTGGGAGAGAGAGAGAGAGAGAGAGAGAGAGAGAAAGAGAGATGGAGAGAGAAGAGGGAGAGAGAAGAGAGATGGAGAGAGAGAGAGAAGAGGGAGGAGGGAGAAAGAGAGAGAGGGAGAGAGAGGATGAGAAGGGGGAGAGAGAGAGGAAGAGAAGAGGGAGAGAGAGAGAGAGAGAGGGTGAGAAGGGGGAGAGAGAGAAAGAGAGACAGAAGAGACAGAGGAAGTACTAAAGAAGAGAGAGAGAGAGAAGAGGGAGAGAGAGAGAGAGGGTGAGAGAGAAAGAGAGACAGAAGAGACAGAGAAAGTACCAAAGGAGGGAGAGAGAGAGAGAAGAGGGAGTGGGAGAGAGAGAGAGAAAGAGAGATGGAGAGAGAAGAGGGAGAGAAAAGAGAGATGGAGAGAGAGAGAAGAGGGAGGAGGGGGAAAGAGAGAGAGGGAGAGAGAGGATGAGAAGGGGGAGAGAGAGAGGAAGAGAAGAGGGAGAGAGAGAGAGGGGGTGAGAAGGGGGAGAGAGAGAGAAAGGGAGGTGAGGGGTAGAGAGGAGAGGAAGTGCCAACGGAGAGAGAGAGAGATACGAAGGAGAGCAGAAGTACTCAAGGAGGGAGGGTGAGAGGGGGTGGGAGGGAGAAAGAGAGACAGAAGAGACAGAGGAAGTACCAAAGGAGGGGGAGAGAGAGAGAGAGAAGAGGGAGTGGGAGAGAGAGAGGATGAGTTAGAGAGAGAGAGAGAGAGAAGAGGGGGTGGGAAAGAGAGAAGAGGGAGAGTTAGAGAGAGAAGAGGGACTGGGGAAGGGAGAGGGGGGAGGTGGGTAAAAAGAGAGGGAGGTGGGATGGGGGAGAGAGAGAGGGGGAGAGGGGGTGAGAGAGAGAGGGGGAATGTGAGGGAGGTTTGACCTACAGGGGAGAGAGGGCGGGAGGTTTGATTTAATATTTCTGGTCCCGGGCTGCTCTCAGCGCTCTCTCTGCCGCTCAGTGACACGTGTGTTCTGCAGCATGAAGGAATGCGTGTTACATGTAACTGGGGCGCCGCCTGCGAGGACTCCGGACATCAAAGGAGAGCGGTCCTATATCAAGGGCTGTTCTGGGACGATCAAGCCAGTTGTATCCTGGACCACGTGAGCCCTGCTGACCTAGTGGCGGCTCCTACCGAGTAGAGAAGGACTTCTGCCCAAAACCACCTGAGCCCTGCTGACGCTGTCGCGGCTCCCCTGCAACCTTGAGAGCCACCTGAGCCCTGCTGACGCTGTTGCGGCTCCCCTGCAACCTTGAGAACCACATGAGCCCTGCTGACCTCGTCGCGGCTCCTACCTGGCGGAGAAGGACTTCTGCCTCAATCCATCTGAGCCCTGCTGACCTCCTCGCGGCTCCTACCTGGCAGAGAAGGACTTCTGCCCGAACTCCTGAGCCCTGCTGAGTCGATCGCGGCTCAGAGACTATCTTGGTCAGGCTGGACGCCCGATCTACCCGTATCCCCCGGCTCGAGGATTGAGAGCTGTGCGCCGGATACGCACCCACAGTGACTTGAACCTTGAGACTGTCCCGCTACCCTGATCCCTACCGGGACTTTGAGCCCTTGCTCTGTTGTACATACGACCCTGCGGAGCATAAAGATACATTCTTGCTTGCAGAGATAAAGAATATGTTCTCTTGAACCCTTCTGTGTGGTGTCTCTTTGTCGAGTGGTGCTAGCTCAGCGCGTGCGATCTTAGAGTCGAGATCCTCTCCCTGAGGGGTCTCCCGCCAGTGCTCGGCAGTGTTCCTAGGAGAGGTGGGTCACAGGGTGGTCAAGGGCACATTCTGGCCTCCCCTGGGATCGCCCCTTCTAACAGTGAGTAAAAGAAAAAGAATAAAAATATGAATAACATCAATGAGCCCGCAAAAAGCAAAACAAAAGGGTGTAACCGGAGCAAGCTGAAGAGGCATGGTGGCAGCAAATAGATTGATTATGGTGAGTAGATTGATACCATGTCAGGAGGTTCTCGCGGAATCCAAGGACTGACTTTAAGTGAATTTTGCTGTGAGAAAGCCTTTTACTTCCAATTTGAAGAATGCAGTGGAGGGGTTCAGTCTTGTTTCGGGGGGAGGGCATTCCAAATCCTGGGCGCCATTCCTGAGAAGGATCGTTTGTATGCTTTTTTCTTGTTGAATCTTTGTGGTTTCAGTAGGAGGTTTTCCGCACTTCTAGTGGATCTTGTCCCACCGGAAATTGTGAGTTTCTGTGAGAGATAGCTGGGAGCATTGTGATGTATGGCCTTATGCATCATGCACGCTATTTTCAGGTGAATTCTGGCTTCAAATGGCAGCCAGTTTAGAGATTTAAGGTCAGGGGAGATGTGGGCCCTTCTTTTTGAGCCAGTGATGAGTCTCGCTGCCGCATTGGTAGAGGCTCTTAGGGGAGTTGTAGTAGCTTTGGGGAGACCGCATAGTGAGACACTTCCATAGTCCAGCCGCGGTAGAACTAGAGCTTGAACTGTCATCTTGAAGTCATTGGCCGGAAGGAAGGGTTTCAGCTTCCTCAGTGCGTTAATCTGAAAGTTTGCTCCTTTTGTTGCATTTCTAATGTGTTTCTGCATGTTGAGGTTGCAATCTCGTGTTATACCCAATGATTTCGCTGAATCCACAATGGTTGGTTGAACGTTGAGTGCTGTAAGGTATTTAGTCCAGTTGTGCATTATGGGAACTTTGGCAGGTGGGGCAATTAGGAGGAATTCAGTTTTTAGGGATTCAATTTGAGGTGATTCTGTGCCAGCCATGTTTAGGTGGTTTTAAGAGTAGTATTAAGCAAATTAATGTCTTCAAGAGTGTTGATCTTAAGGTAGAGTTGAGTATCATCGGCGTACATGTGAAATTGCACGTTGGACGCCTGTAGGAGATCGGTGAGGGGTTCCATGAATAAGTTAAAAAGTGTTGGGGGTAGTGAGGACCCTTGTGGTACTCCTAGCGTAACGGGAACGGGTTTGGATAGGGTGTTGATGACCTTTAATTTTTGGGTCCGGTTTTGCAGAAAAGAGGTAAACCAGTTGAGCACTGGCCCCGAAAGACCCATTCTGTGATTCAACAGATCTATCAAGTTTTTGTGTTTGTCCGTGTCGAAGGCAGATGAGAGGTCTAGTAGGATAAGAAGGCATGTTCCGTTTTGGTCCAGTATTTGTAGTGCATCATCAATGATGTGAGTCATGGCTGATTCCGTGCTGTGATATGCTTGGAAACCGGATTGATGTTTGTTAAGAAGGTTGAAGCGATCAATATGTTTTGTCAGTTGGTGGTGGACACATTTTTCCAGATGTTTGACTAAGGTGGGGATATTGGAGATAGGGCTGTAGTTGTTTAGGTCCGTGGGGTCAGCTGTGGTTTTCTTAAGGATATGAGAGACCTGCCCCACCTTAAGGGAGTCAGGGATGCAACATTGTAGGAGAGAACTGTTGATGATTTTGGTCCAAAGAGGAAGGAGCAGTGGGGTAAGTTCTTTAACCGCATTTGCGGAGAGAGGGTCGGTAAGGTGATTGGCAGGCTTCAGTCCACTGAGAAACTTGCCTATAGCGCCTTCAGAAAAGGTGTAGAAGGATCACCATACAGCTTCGTTTTTTAAAACAAATTTTGAGGGGGTTTGTTGTGCTGCAATTGTGGGAGAAGACAAGGCAAGACAAGACAAGAGGGAGAAATTAGATCATTGAGTAGCTCCTTCTTGATGTTCTCAGTGTTTAGGTTCAAGAATGTAGAATATTCTTCACACGTGGGTTGTGGATGAGTTATGTCTAGTGGGCGTAGAGGTGCGTCTTTAAATTGGGTTTTGATTAATTCAAAACGTTTTTGGGGTCGATTTCTTGCTTGGTCAAGTTGATGACTTAAGAAGTCTGCTTTTGTGCGCTTGATCTTTTTAGAGTCATGAGGAGCTTGGCGGATGGGACCGATCTCCATTTGCATTCAGCAGTTCTGAGAGGGCGTCTATCTTCGTTAAGAGTACCATTGAACGAAGGTTTAGAGCCTTTACTGGAAACTCTCTTTAGTTGAAGTGGAGCAAATTTGTTAACTATTGAGGTCATGGAATTGAGATAGTGGTTGGTGAGATCAAGTACATTGGAAGAACCAGCAGGGGGCAAAAGTAGGTTGTGGCTGGAAGCGGGTAACGAAATAGGGTTGAGTTGAGTTTTTTCCAGTCTCTTTTCCATGCTTTAGGTTTTGTAGATTGCGCCGAGTTGATTTTAACTGTTTCATTGACAAAGAAGGTGATGATGTGATGGTCTGACCAATCACAGGGGAGGATCGACTCCAGGTATGTGGAATATAATGTTATAAGAGAGGTTTTTCTGTGTTTTATGAGTTCTTTTTATTCAATATATTAAAACACAGCAGCCAACGCGTTTCACCCGCACGGGCTTCTTCAGGGCTGAAAAAAATTCAATCAAAGGCCCACCGTAGTGGCAGGCCCCTTCATAGCACAGTGTCGGTACCGTGTAACGTGATCAATCGCAAGCCTTGACTATTCAAAACAGTCCTCCAAGCGAAAAATTAGTCTGTCGAGGGATTGCCAACTTCACTGCTTGCCCAAATACCTTGGGCAGGTACAGACAGGAGCCCCACATCAATGGTCAGAAAACTGAGGCCTATAGGGACACAGGGGCTAGCACCACCATGGTGACTGAGAGACTAGTCCCCCCTGAGCAGCTCTTACCTGGGTTTTCCTACCAGGTGACCAATATTGATGGAGTGTAGAAAGATCATGCCATGGCAGTAGTCAAACTCAGCTGGGGAGGTGTCACTGGCCCCAAGAGAGTGGGAGTGTCTACACCCTTGCCTGTAGATTGCTTACTGGGCAATGATCTTGAGATCTCAGCCTGGGCTGAGGTAGAGCAACAGGCCCATTCTAGAATGACAGGCCTTCCTGAAAAAGTTAGGAGGACTGTGATGGTTACAGCCCAAACCCAAACAGATTTATGTGTTGTGCAGCCTGAAACTATGGATCACTCCACACAGAGAGCAGTTGGGAGGAAGAAAAGTCTCCCACCCACCAGACATTAGGTGAGGGTCAGCCTCCTCAGGGAACTGACTCTACCGCTTGTGAAGGAGCTGCCCCAGAGGTAGTCAGGCCTGGCCGAGCCTCTGATGTCAGTGGACCCTTCCAAGGTGGTACCCAGTCTGGAGCAGGTAACCTGCCCCTCTCTACCCTGCCTCACTCAGCCCAGGGCTGTGGAGATAAGGGAGGTCAGTGGACCACCAAGGGGCCCCTGCCCAGAGGACCCCCCCATCAGCTGATTAGGGGCACCCAGTCTAGTAGCCCTAGCCAGGTGAAAATTCCTCAACACTCTGAGGGATATCCCATACCCTTGGGTAGGAACCTCCCCCAGATGGACTCTGTTGGGAACAAGCAAACCTGGGACCCAGTAGCCCCAAACCTGACTTGCCCCTCCAATGGTCCAACAAAAGGGACCCAACCTCCAGCTGTAGGTAGCCAGAGGTTGACCCTGAGAGCACAGTGCAACTCAGTCATGGAAAGGAAGGCCTACATGGAGGATAGTGATTGGAGGAAGCTGAGCCCAACAGTAGTGGAGCCTCACTTCAGTACTCCATCCCAACATCAGCCTTTTACTTTGCCAAAATACACCACATGTAGAGATTCCCTATGGTGGAGACCCTCTAATACCCTTAGGGTGAGGGATTGTTTAGTGGACCATGAGACAGAGGTAACCATGCTAGTGCAGGTACTCCCTTAAATGGCCACTTAGGCAATATAGGCTTACCTGGACAAGGATATCCTTATCTACTTTTGTTGGGGGGGGGGGTTGTGTAGGAAGGTGGATATCTGACTATATTGTTACCCCCACTTTTTGCCTAGAGTTTAGCCTGTTTTCGACTTTATTGGACTGGGATCCTGCTATTCAGGGCCCCAGGCTATCTGCCCTCTGTGTAAAATGGGCTCCATGTACTTTAGGTTTCATAGCTATTAGGGAATTGGGTCACCCTTGTGAGCCCCTGTACAGTGTATCTTCGGTACCCAGGGCATAGGTGCATCCAAGGCCTATCAGGGGCTGCAGCATGTATTATGCCACCCCTGGCTGGCCATCCAAACTGACACCACTGGCTGATCACTCAGCTGGGGTAAGGTGGTGTAATCACCCCTTACTTAGATATAGTATACCTACATCTACCTTAATATATAGACACATATGCACCTATAAGTCACTCTTATGGTAGGCCTGGACAATCCTGGAGGCAGAGTGCTCGGTTTTATGTGAGAAGGTGCTCTAGAATTAGCTGAGCCACTCTGCAGCTTTCGGAACTATCTCCTTATAGCAGTTCTATGATATAGCCATACCAAACACTCTTAAGTGCATTATAATCCTTGCGGTTAATGCTAACTTTGGTTTGGCTTTATCGAAACATGTTGTGTAAGGTGTCAAACACTTTGGAATACTACCCCGGAGATCCTGCTTGTTGCTAACTGTGCAACTACCAAGGCATCCTTGCAGTTGTGCATTGGGGTTTGAGAAGCCCCAGACTCGAGTGCCATTTGTGCCAAAGCTCAGCCCTCAGCACTACACATGTCTCAGTTGGGGCCCGCTGGTAGTTTTCAGCTCACCCCGTCTTCCCGGTTGCTAGCCCGTTGGCTAGGTAGCCTCCTGAAGACGATCCTTTGAATTTCCATTGCTGGCCTGGTTGCTCCAGGCTCGCCCCGGCTTCCCTGCAAAGGTGAAGCTCCCCAGACCTTGCTGGTCTGAACAGAAGCTGCTCTTCGTCTCCGGCGTGGGTTGCGTTAGCCAAGGCTCATTGGTTCCAATCCGGATTCCGACACCCCAGCCAAAAAGATCCTTCGTGGGACAGTCCACCTATAGCTCCTGGCCATCGTCGACGCCTCCTGGACCCCGTGGCTGCGGAGACAAGGTTCACCTCTTTGCCTGCACAGCACCCGACATCGCCTGGTTCCTTCATGGTTCCTTCATGGTCACTGGCTAGTGACCCAGACTCTGTCCCCTCTGCTTGCATGTTCTTCTCATCTTCGATCCACCCTTGGATCCACCCGGACACTCTTCTCCTGGTAGCCCGCAGCACTTCTTTGCAGCCCTCCATAGGAAACAGCGACGAAACCCGACACAGAAGAACACCTATGCACCGGCTTCCCTGGGTGAGGTAACTCGAGTGCTCCGGTACTCACGTGGGTGTTGACTATCCAAGTGTCCTAGCTTAAAGGGGTTTCACCGTAGTTCACCTGGAAGTGTTTGAAATCTACAACTTTCTAACTTTTACGTTCCCATTGTAACTTCATGGTAACCCGCTTGTGTGTTTAGACACTGCACACTCTTCCTGTGGGCCTCCTACTTCCAATCCTTTGGTTGTCCAGTGTAGCCCCAGCGATTCCCTAGGCCCTAGATCTACTCCCTATTCGTGAAGTGGTTTTTATACCACTTACTTAGTATATGGTTTGTGAGGCCCCTGGGGCATAACTGTATTTTGTGCAACTTATAGAGTGCTGATTGAGTAACTTGTAATGTACTTCGACCTCTGACCTCATAAAGAGTCCAGAGGGGTTGTGTTAGTAATAAATACATATATATTTTATATATACCTTGTGTGGTGTCCTTTCATCTGATATTCAAGGGATTATATATGGTAAAGCAGCTGGTTTTACATGCCCTCTGAAGTTTAGCCTAAGACTGCTTCGTCCATGCTACCACTAGGATAGCTGGTCTGTAAGGTTGACTTTACAACCATCACCATAAGATTTGTTAAGACTTGTGCAAGGTGCTCACTAGAAGAGTGAACATCATATACCAGGCTAAATTCTCACAACAACCACTTGCAATTGGAAAATGACTCAACCTGGACCGAATTCATCCCTATCCCGGAGGAAGAAACCCCCAAGTTACTCGCTAGTATAAAGCCGACCGTGCACATCTCCGACTGCTTCCCTGCAATGCTGTTTTAAAAAAACGTAGCTCAAAACAAAGAGAGAGGGACCCAACAACCAAAGGGGAAGGGTACCAGCAAAGACAAAGTCTTGAAAAAAGTCCCATTCGGGTAAGTATCATACACAAAATACTCCAATTTGCCTCATACACCCTTTGCACACCAGTCAGATGAAAATGAACAAAGAGGAAATGTGATCAAGCAAATAAATAAAAATATAAGTAAAAATTAAAAATGTATTCAAAAATGCATTAAAACAGATGGGGCACAGCATACAAAGTGTTCTATCTGATTTCTGTACTCCTTCTCTAACATATGCAGAAATATTAAAAACAGTAACAATGATATCAGACAGAAAAAAAATCACATTCCATGTACTTCAAGAAGAAAAACACCAATTAAAAAAGAAACACCGATATAAAAACAATTGGGGATACAACAAGAAAAAAAGTATTCCTATTTTTGAAGAGGCACAACATCAGACAGACATAGATCAATTCAAAATATTGTGGTTATGGTTCCAACTTTTTCATTCAATACAATTGTCTCCTTAGACTTAATGCAGTTTCCTCTTACAGAAGCATTGCCGCATTTCGGTGGGCAATTAATATGCAGCCATCACCTTCTTCAGGAAAACAATATATTATTCCCAATAACAATATTAAAATCTGAAAATCCAGGGCAGAAATGGCGGCCATAAATTGCTGTGGATTGATACTAGGATTACCAATATCTCTAATGAAGTCCACTAGCGGCACTGTCTTTACACTATTTAAAACATTAGGCCACCATGGGTCTGGCGTATCAATTCCCTCTCGAGGAGATTACAATCTTGGAACGTTATGTGGGCATAAACCACCGCGGTTAGTTGCAATCCCACACATGTTTAGTCAGCATAAGGATACACGGTAAGTAAAAAGTCCAGCGTTGGAATAGATACACACTAAACAGGGATCTGTTTCTTGTAGCCAGAAAACACTGGGCCCATAGGCCCCGTGATTGATTGTATGAGTGACTGTATACTTGTAATAGTGATTTTATAACATACTAATTATGACTTTCTAACTATATGAATAAATAAAGTGGTGTATGTGTAGGTGTGTAGCTTATTTAATATAAGCGTGATCAATTGTTTGCATAAGTGAGTAGGATGTCTGCATAAGTGAATAGGATGTGTGCTGGTGTGTAATGTTGATGTAGGTATATTTAATAGTATTCTATTGATCTTTGTTAGCATGTATGACTGAATGTAAGTGTTTAGATGTGTGTGTAGATGTAGGAATCAATAAGTGTTTTTTAATTTTTTTTTAGAGATTTATATAGCGCAAACTAGACCCGAACTGAATCAGGTATCATAACACCAGTTACGTTACATGAGGACACACATTCATTTTTTGTTAGGCATGGGGAGATTAAGTGATTTGCCAAGAATCACAGGATGTTTTGTTTAGCGTCTTTACCGAGACTCGAACCCAGGTCCCCAGGTCCGAGGTCGAACGCCCTAGCCGTTAGGCCAACTCCTCTCCCCTCTAGATACTTGTATTGGTGGGTCATTGGTTTCAAACATGATACTCCATATTTTATAATGAGTGTTGAAAGGTTATGCTACTGTATGATGAGGTGTATCAGTTTATCACATGGATGATGTCATTAGTGATGTCATCAGTGATGTCATTTGAGATGTCATCAGTGATGTCACTGACCATGTCACGAATGATGTAATATGTGACATCATCAGCAGTGGATTCCGGGCACGCGAGTTATAGTTAGTACAACTAACTATACCCTAATACCCAGTCCGTTCCCCCATCCCCATATGATGCTATGTGCACCACGCCCACTGTGCCTAGCATATATCCACCGGTGCAGCTGCAAGAAGCTGCAGTAGGGTTTAAGAACGCCGTATTTGGAACCCCTCCACACTCCCAGAAAGCCACCACCCCCAGGTCACCCCATGAATACCAAATCCAAAGAAGGCAAGTATTTCTACACAGCAAACAAAGGTAGGAGACCCCCAATTTACAGGACAACTAGAACTGCAGTTCGTACCGCACCTGGATCCTGCCTCTTCCCAGCAGGATAAGAGCGAAGAGCAGAGTTGAGGGGATGGTGATGACCAGGCACATATCATCAGCAACGTCACGTTTGCTACAGAAAAGGGGTACCACAGGAAGGAATTAGAGAACGAGCAAAGGATGCAGAGGATGCAGGGTGGAGGGAGTGTGTGCACAGGACTGTAGGAAGGCTCAAGGAAGAGCTCAGCAGCGTAGAATGACTGAGGATAGTTTACGTCCTTGGAGGAAGGAGAATAGAAGCATAATAGACTCACCAGAGAGAGCGCAGGACTGGCTAAAGGGCAGTGAGAGTAAGAGAGAAGTAAGCAAAGTGAGGAAAGCAGGATAGAACAATGACCTTCCAGGACAAACTCAGAGGGAGACAAACAGACAGAATAGAATCTATACATCAGCATGTAAAGAGCATGGGTGAACTGCTCCAAAGCCCGGAAGCGAGTTACCCTGCCAGTGATATCCAAGAGAGACCCCTTATTGACTTAGATTGCAATAGGGGTGCATGCAGGCTGCCTAAACTGACCGACACGAGGCGAAGAGAGCAAGACGTGCTTCCTAGAATTAGGAAACCGCGAGCCACAGAGCTGGAACGGTTACAATTTCAAAGTATCCATGGCCAACCAGACCCCAGAATGGAATCCAGCGAGGTAAGGGGACGATTGACACGCCCCAACAGACCAGCGCAGCAAAAGAGTGCTCAATCAATTTCAAAGTATCCATGGCCAACCAGACCCCAGAATGGAATCCAGCGAGGTAAGGGGACGATTGAAACGCCCCAACACACCAGCGCAGCAAACGAGTGCTCAATCAATTTTTAAGTATCCATGGTCAACCAGACCCCAGAATGGAATCCAGCGAGGTAAGGGGACGATTGAAATGCCACAACAGATCAGCCCAGCAAACGAGTGCTCAATCAATTTCAAAGTACCCATGGCCAACCAGACCCCAGAATGGAATCCAGCGAGGTAAGGGGATGATTGAAACGCCCCAACACACCAGCGCAGCAAACGAGTGCTCAATCAATTTCAAAGTATCCATGGTCAACCAGACCCCAGAATGGAATCCAGCGAGGTAAGGGGACGATTGACAGACCCTAACAGACCAGCGCAGCAAACGAGTGCTCAATCAATTTCAAAGTACCCATGGCCAACCAGACCCCAGAATGAAATCCAGCGAGGTAAGGGGACGATTGACACGCCCCAACAGACAAGCGCAGCAAACGAGTGCTCAATCAATTTCAAAGCCCCCATGGCCAACCAGACCCCAGAATGGAATCCAGCGAGGTAAGGGGACGATCGACAAGCCCCAAAAGACCAGCGCAGCAAACGAGTGCTCAATCAATTTCAAAGTATCCATGGCCAACTAGACCCCAGAATGGGATCCAGCGAGGTAAGGGGACGATTGACACGCCCCAACAGACGAGCGCAGCAAATGAGTGCTCAATCAATTTCAAAGCCCCCATGGCCAACCAGACCCCAGAATGGAATCCAGCGAGGTAAGGGGATGATTGACACGCCCCAACAGACCAGCGCAACAAACGAGTGCTCAATCAATTTCACGCAGGGCAGATCTCACTCCCTATGAGATTCTCATCGAGGAAGAGAATAGCTGGGACAGTCTTGTACCATTAATAGATTGGACCGAGTAGTTCACTCCACAAATGAGTCCATGGCCACAAGAAGGTCCAATGAACCCCCCCCCCCCCCCCCATGGTATCGCGAATGTTGAAGACTGCTTTTGCTATGGGGAGGTGATCCAGACTGGGACCACCCCTATATGAGAAAATATCTGCAATGTGGTAGAAGTACCCCAGACAGCACACTCCCCACCATGCCACCCCACTTTGCATCAGATGCTCATGATACCTAAGGGACCTGGGCTCCACATTATGTTCCTCAGGCACAGATGGACAAGCAGTCGCCACTGCTGACAGAAGAAGCAGGGAAATGGATCCGGCAACTTGAAAAACAAACTGCAGGTATCATCCAATCAGTAGGAGAGAAACATGCAGGTAAGAGCGGTGGGGCCCGGTTGGGGGATTGTGACAGACGATGAAAAATTAATTATTTATTTGATTTCTCTTGTCATCGTCGGTCAAAATCCCCTCCCTCCCCCCCCTCCACTGGGCCCCACCATTCTCACCTGCAGCGACCGCAGCTGCATAAAGAGTCTGCATAGATCTCTCACAGGGGATGAGACACACAGTGTTTCAAAAGGCTGGAGCTAGGAACCTTACTGTAACCAGGACGGGTGGCCCCCACCCCCTGTGCCCCGGAGTGAGCCCGTAACCTGTGATCCCTCCCTCTTGTTTCCTCAGGTGTCAGCGGCCCCTACATGGAACAGGCATGAGGAGAGGTATAGCTGCGATGACGAAGAGCTGGGCCTCGGGCCCTTTAAGTGGCCAGGTGAGAGTATGGTGGAGGAGGAGTCTGGACACGCCTTAAGAGACGACCGCCCGCAGGACCAGGTGTGTCTTTACACCGGAGGAGCGGTCAGTGAGTGGAGAGGAGCGGCGTGGAGCAAGAGCGTGGACGAGGAGGCGAGAGGAGAAGCGGAGAGGGAGGCGAGAGCGGTATTCGTGGAGGAGGCAGGAGGAGCTTTGGAGGAGGCGAGAGCAACATCGGAGGAGAAGGCGAGAACCGGGACGGAGTATTGGACGGAGGACGCCCCGGCAGCAAAGAAGACTCCGGAACGCCGTGGGACCGGACTCCAGAGGAGAGCAGCGGGGTCAACGGAGCCAGGAGTCAAACGGACACACGTATCGCCCAGCCGCTCCCCTGGAGGGGCGTGGCTAACCGAGGTGCGTGACCGGATAGCGGGTTGAATTCGGTACAAGGGTAGAAGGGTCACGTAGCCCGTAGTATAATCCCCTGGTACACGTCCTGCACTGCCCTACTACTACCCCGAGCACTAAGGTTGTCCTCACCCCCTTTCCCTGAGTCTGTCTGTTGTTCACGCCTGTACCTGATACTCCCTCTCTTGTGTCTCCCCCTTCGGCGGAGCCTGGGTCACCACGGAGCCCGAGGAGAGGAGGAGGAGGAGCCCGACGACGAGAGGAAGGCATACTACGAAAGTGTCGGCGGGAAATAAGCCGTTCACCGAGACGAGCCACCTCCAGGAAAACTTGCAAAGACCGTTTGTTTAGCCTAATAAAACCTGGTTTGCACATCACCAAGACTGGTCTCCTGCCTTTCCCCACCCCGCCGGTCACACTTACCCTCACTGAAACCAGATGTGATGGATCCCCATTTAATTTGGTCAGACCTGTAGTGTGGAATCAGCTGAGGAACGTACCCCGATAGGCCAGACATTGATGCAGCCAAATGAGGATCCCACATAAAACATCACCAGGATGAAAAACAAATGGACCCGGGAAGTAGGTCAGGGACGGGATGCGGCAGGGCTTGATGCTGTATTATCTTATAACGCAGTAATTAATCCCCTTCTGACAGTCATTAAGGCTAAGTTATTCCCTACAATAGGCTACGGCAGCGTGCTACAATATCGCAGAAGTGCACAGCTTCTTGGCAAGATTCAAATCAGAGTCTATAAGCGGGTATTCAGTTTACCGTCCAATGCCTCACCTGCGCAGGTCCGACTGGAGTTTGGCCTACAATCTCAAGAGTTGCAAAAAAAGTATAAGACCATCAAATTCTGCTCCCTGCTCCTGTGGTATCGTTGATATACTGGCTGCTCTGCCTGTGATACTTAATTATTTATAATCTGTTACTTGTCATTGTCATTGCATTGCGCCGCATTTATTGAAGCCCCAAGCGTGTGTATACTAATTTATTTATAGCGCTCTGCCGATTTCTGCACTATCCTTTTCTTAGACGCGCATGCCCAGCTGTTGTTTGTGCTAGCTGCTACTTAGCATAGCGCTTATGTGATAAATACAATGCCGAGTGTTCCTCATTAATTTTAAGAGTATTGGAATCGCCATTCACTCGGTATGCCCCTTCCTGTTGCCAATTTGACTTGGATGCCATTTTGTTTGTTGTTTGTGCCTCGGAGCCCGTCCTCTCCGCCCGATCCCGCCTCCCTGCTGACCCTCCCTCCCACGAACTACATAACCTAGCCCCCACCCCCAGAAGCGCCGTGACCGTCCTGACGCTCTCAGAAGCGGTCGCTCCCTGCTCCTGTGGTATCGTTGATATACTCGCTGCTCTGCCTGTGATACTTAATTATTTATAATCTGTTACTTGTCATTGTCATTGCATTGCGCCGCATTTATTGAAGCCCCAAGCGTGTGTATACTAATTTATTGATAGCGCTCTGCCGATTTCTGCACTATCCTTGTCTTAGACGCGCATGCCCAGCTGTTGTCTGTGCTAGCTGCTACTTAGCATAGCGCTTATGCGATAAACACATTGCCGAGTGTTCCTCATTAATTTTAAGAGTATTGGAATCGCCATTCACTCGGTGTGCCCCTTCCTGTTGCCAATTTGACTTGGATGGCATTTTGTTTGTTGTTTGTGCCTCGGAGCCCGTCCTCTCCGCCCGATCCCGCCTCCCTGCTGACCCTCCCTCTCCCTCCCCTTTCACTATCCACATATGACAGATGCTTTTGTGCGCAGCGGACGCGCCCCATGCGCGCCGAAGGTGCGCCAAAGGTAAGCCCGTCTACGCCCGTCCGCGCCTGGACCGCGCCCAGCGCCCGTCCCCCTGGTCCCCACCGCACCCAAACCACTAGAGTCACATATGATGCAGCAACTCTCCACGCCCTCAACCCCGGACGCATTCCTCAATGTTGCGAAGCTACCCCAGGACGCACCCACGGCCCATTCGCCTGCCTCTCCTGCAAGTTCAGCTGCTTCAGGACCCTCACCAAATCTTCCGCCTTCAAACATAGCTCCGACTCTAACCACCTAAAGTGCATCCTGCTGAACACCCGCTCAGTCCACAGACACGCGACTGAACTCTGGGACCTACTCGACACTGCGTCACCGGACATCGCCTTCCTTACAGAAACATGGATGAACACATCATCAGCACACGACATCGCCATAGCCATACCGGACGCTTACAAGATTATCCGAAAAGACCGCACCAATCAAACAGGAGGAGGCATCGCCATCATCCGCAGGAACACCATCAAAATCACGACCAGCTCCGACGATAATCTTGCAACCGCCAAACATCTCCACTTTCAGATCCACACCGACCCTAGGACCACACTTAGAGGCACCCTCATATACAGGCCTCCAGGTACCCGCACTCAATTCAGCGATGACATCACGGACTTCGTCAGCCCACATGCCCTCGCCTCCGAGAACTACATTCTACTAGGAGACCTCAACTACCACCTTGACAACAAACACGACAGCAACACCACCACCCTTCTGGACAACCTGGCCAATCTCGGACTCAAACAACTTGTTGACACCCCCACCCATATAGCCGGATACACGCTCGACCCTATCTTCACCTCCAGCAAGCACATCTCCTTCGACCGCACCACAGCTCTCCACTGGACGGACCACAGCTGTGTCCACTTCAGCTACAAAACCACCTTGCCCCACATCCGACCTCAACCTATTCCTCGGAGAAACTGGAACAAAATCACCTCTGGCCAACTCCTCACATCACTCAACCAAAACCCTCCCACCCTCTCATTGGACCCAAACCAAGCGGCCACCAATCTCAAGCAATGGATCACCCACAGTGCTGACGAATTAGCACCCCTGAAAAAGCACCAGATCAATTCAACCAGCAAAAAGGCTCCCTGGTTCAATGATGACCTTAAAAAATCCAAGAAGCTATGCCGCACACTGGAGAAAACATGGAGAAAAGACCCAACCACCGACAACATGACCACCCTCAAAGCAGCCACCCGCAAACACCACCAACTGATTCGATCCGCAAAGAAATCAGCACTCAAGGACTGTCTCGACAACAACACTCACAACAGCAAGGAACTTTTCAACATCGTCAAAGAATTCACCAACCCCACTGCAGCATCCAACGACATTACTCCCTCCCAAGACCTCTGCGATGCGCTATCCTCCTTCTTCTACAACAAAATTGCCGACATCCACAACAGCTTCGAGAATAATTCCAGCGATCAACCCTCCCCAACCCTCTCAGATCCTACCCCGCCTACTAACAACCTTAGCGCCTGGAACCCAATCACCACTGAAGACACCATCCACCTTATGAACTCAGTCCACTCTGGCTCGCCAACCGACCCCTGCCCCCACCACATCTTCAACAAAGCTGACTCCATCATCGCACCTCATCTCCGTGATGTCATCAACTGCTCCTTCAACTCTGCCACCTTTCCAGAAAGCTGGAAACACGCCAAACTCAGCGCCCTCCTGAAGAAACCCACAGCAGACCCCTCTGAACTTAAAAACTACCGACCTATATCCCTCCTCCCATTCCCGGCCAAAGTCATTGAGAAAGCCGTCAACAGCCAGCTCGCCGCCTTCCTTGAATTGAACAACTCCCTCGATCCATCTCAATCCGGGTTTCGAGCCAAACACAGCACCGAAACCGCCCTCATTGCAGCGACTGACGACATCCGAACACTACTGGACAACGGAGAAACAGTGGCCCTCATTCTACTCGACCTTTCCGCCGATTTCGACACAGTATGCCACAGCACCCTTATACAACGCCTCAGCAATATCGGCATACAAGGAAAAGCATTGGACTGGATCATCTCATTCCTCACTGGGAGAACTCAAAGAGTCCGACTTCCCCCATTCAACTCAGAGGCCACTGAAGTCATCTGTGGCGTACCACAAAGATCTTCACTCAGTCCCACCCTCTTCAATGTCTACATGAGTCCACTCGCCTCCATCGCACGTCAACATAACCTTAACATCATCTCTTACGCCGACGACACCCAGTTAATCCTTTCCCTCACCAAAGACCCTAACACCGCCAAAACCAATCTTCACGAAGGCATGAAAGAAGTAGCCGAATGGATGAAACATAGCCGCCTAAAACTCAACTCAGACAAAACGGAGGTGCTCATCCTAGGACCTTCCCCCTCTGTCTGGGACGACTCTTGGTGGCCTTCCGCTCTGGGCACAGCACCCACACCCACAGACGATGCACGCAACCTTGGCTTCATCCTAGACTCCTCTCTCTCGATGTCCAGACAAGTCAACGCAGTCTCATCCTCCTGCTTCAACGTACTTCGCATTCTCAAAAAGATCTTCCGATGGATCCCTCTTGAGACAAGAAAGACTGTCACCCACGCACTAGTCACGAGTCGACTGGATTCTGGTAATACACTATACACCGGAATCACAGCAAAATTACTGAAAAAACTTCAACGCATCCAAAACGCATCAGCGAGACTCATATTAGACATCCCTCGCCAAGACCACATCACCGGACACCTATAAGACCTCCACTGGCTTCCCGTCAACAAAAGAATCACATTCCGCCTTCTCACCCACGCACACAAGGCCCTTTACAAGCTAGGACCCGAATGCCTCAACACTCGACTGTCCTTCTACACACCCACCCGCCAACTAAGATCGTCCAATCAAGCCCTCGCCGCAGTCCCGCGCATCCGAAAATCCACCATGGGCGGCAGATCCTTCTCCTTCCTTGCTGCCAAGACCTGGAACTCACTCCCCACTCACCTCCGCCTTACTCAAAACCACATCTCCTTCAGAAAAGAACTTAAAACCTGGCTTTTTGACAAATAGTGAACCCTCCCCCAAGCGCCTTGAGACCCGCCGGGTGAGTAGTGCGCTATACAAGTAATCGAACTTGAACTTGAACCTTGCCACGTGGGAAGCAATGCTAAATAATCCCAATTCTCAGTACGCCAAGTATCTAAAACTGTCCCTCGAGACTACCGAACTTGCATGTTTGTGGCAAACTAAGCTACCGGTACCATCATTCAATCAAGTTGTTAAAAATGCTGCAAATAGGCACTCGCTGGTCAATGATAAGTCGATCTTCAGTCACCGAGCACATGCTTGGATGCTCAAACCCGCAGCATATCTTGGGTTTTCCTTTTCTTCATATGTTAAATCGAAATACCTCAGCTTAAGGATGGGTAATCTGCCGACGAACGCAGATAAACCGGACTAGAGGAAACCTGACACCAAGGAGTGTGATCTATGTGGCAATGCAAAACAAGACTTCATCCATCTACTTTGCATCTGTCCTGCACTGGATCGGGAACGACGGCACTGGCTTAAGGCAAAGTTTATTGAACATGGAATAAGTACCTGTCGTTCCGCCTTTATGCAAGTCCTGTGTGCAGCAGATCCACAATTTATCTGCAGGTCAGTTAAATTTGTCAAGAAGTTTGAGAGCAAAAGGGGTGTCACTGCATAAAGCTGAAAATGAAGATCATGCCATTAATCGGAGAGCACATAACTCCTACTTTTCACTGTCATGCAAGAAGTCGCACCCGCCTTTCATCCTTGCCAGTCAATGGATACAGTGGAGGAAGATGAGTCAAACGCACCGTTCCACAACTAATTAACGGATATCATAAAATCAAATTGACTAGGCACTGGACGTCCTTTGATAACATTTTGTTCATTAATGTTGCTAAGTCCAAACTATGAATGCATATTGACTCGGTAACTTACATAGGTTGCTCCTGCATGTCTAAACTTTCATTTTTTTAATTCGTAAGCAACAAAAGTGTTTTACGTTTCTATTAGGATGACATTTTATTACGGTTCTCGAATGTTTTATATATGGTTTTATTTTCGCATGTATTGCAATGGTTTTAAGTAACTGTACAAATAAATAAACTTTCGATTTGATCTTTATAACGTAGTCAATAAAGGATTGCCTTCTGACGGGCAGGACAGAATTAAACGGCACCATTTTATTATTTTTTAATTACTTCGTTAGACATGGTTTGGGATACATTGCTTACTTCAGGGCAGGCACTGGGCAGTGACTGGGGGCAAAATGACTATTGTAACTCACTGGTTACAGCCCTCAGGGACAGAGACTGAGGGGGGTGGGGAGGGGGGAATTACTATTCAAACTCCGCCGGATGCCTACCTCAGGGCAGGTGCTCAACAGTGTCTGGGGGTCAAAACGACATTCACACCACCCGTAGCGGTCACATGGTCATGTGGGACATCTGGACACATACCCACGGCCCACACTAGCTCTCCCCGAGGTCGAGAGCCATCTGTGTCCTTATCAGATGCCCAAACTTGTTAATATATGACTGAGATGCTTTTCAGGAATGTAGGAATGACTTTATT
Organism: Lissotriton vulgaris; assembly: GCF_964263255.1. Lineage (NCBI taxonomy): Eukaryota > Metazoa > Chordata > Amphibia > Caudata > Salamandridae > Lissotriton > Lissotriton vulgaris. The sequence goes on from NC_141694.1 coordinate 1,908,012,438, forward strand.
GTATCTCACCAGATATATACAATGTCAGCCAAACTTTGTAACCGAGAGACTTTCCTCAGACGCATTCTGGCGAGACTCCCCAGCCGCTGTATTTAATTAAACCAACTTGATCCTGTTTTGCCAAACGCTTCTTGCCTTTATCAATGCTTGTTAGTGCTATATATTCAATATCAGATACAGGAATAACTAATATCCCTTGCATCATTTCCACTGCAGTCTCTGCTCTGCACTAGTCACTTACACCGCATTCTCCAAACAGGTCTTTCTAAAGTCCCTGCATCTGTACATCTAACCATTCATCCATCCTCTCACCCATCTGGTCACTCTCATGCACGTCCCTCCTTGTGTCTCAACTGCGACAACCTCACCCTCGCACAAACATGCTCCTTCACACACTGTCACATAGAACACTCTTACAGTCAACACATATGTGACCCTCACCCTCTGCTGAGAGGCCAACTATTGGATGGGCACGCAGAGAGAACACCCTTTGACGCAAGGACCGGCACTGTCAGCAGCTCAATCTGCCTTCAGCCTCACCCCAGCCGGGCCTCGTCATGAAAACACAGCAGGTGATGACAGCAGCCACGGCGGGGGCTTGAGGAGAGACAGAGGAAGAACTAAAAGAGAGGCTGAGAGAGAGAGATGGAGAGAGACAGTGGAAGTGCTAAAGGAGAGGGAGAGAGGGGGGAGAGGGAGAGAGAGAGAGAAAGAGAGACAGAAGAGACAGAGAAAGTACCAAAGGAGGGAGAGAGAGAGAGAAGAGGGAGTGGGAGAGAGAGAGAGGGTGAGTGAGAGAGAGAGAGAGAGAGAGAAGAGGGAGTGGGAGAGAGAGAAGAGGGAGTGGGAGAGCGAGAGAGAAGAGAGAAGAGGGAGTGGGAGAGAGAGAGGGTGAGTTAGAGAGAGAGAAAGAGAGAGAAGAGGGTGAGAGAGAAAAGAGGGAGAGTTAGAGAGAGAGAAAGAGAGAGAGAGAGAAGGGGGAGTGGGAGAGAGAGAGAGAGAGAGAGAAGAGGGAGTGGGAGAGAGAGAGAGAGGGTGAGAAGAGGGAGTGGGAGAGCGAGAGAGAGAGAAGAAGGAGTGGGAGAGAGAGAGAGGGTGAGTGAGAGAGAGAGAGAGAGAAGGGGGAGTGGGAGAGAGAGAGAGAGAAGAGGGAGTGGGAGAGCGAGAGAGAAGAGAGAAGAGGGAGTGGGAGAGAGAGAGGGTGAGTTAGAGAGAGAGAAAGAGAGAAGAGGGTGAGAGAGAAAAGAGGGAGAGTTAGAGAGAGAGAAAGAGGGAGAAGAGGGTGAGAGAGAAAAGAGGGAGAGTTAGAGAGAGAGAAAGAGAGAGAGAGAGAAGGGGGAGTGGGAGAGAGAGAGAGAGAAGAGGGAGTGGGAGAGAGAGAGAAGAGGGAGTGGGAGAGAGAGAGAGGGTGAGAGAGAGAGAGAGAGAGAAGAGGGAGTGGGAGAGAGAGAAGAGGGAGTGGGAGAGAGAGAGGGTGAGTGAGAGAGAGAGAGAGAGAGAGAGAAGAGGGAGTGGGAGAGAGAGGGGGTGAGTTAGAGAGAGAGAAAGAGAGAGAAGAGGGAGTGGGAGAGAGAGGGGGTGAGTTAGAGAGAGAGAAAGAGAGAGAAGAGGGAGTGGGGGAGAGAGAGGGTGAGTTAGAGAGAGAGAGAAGAGGGTGAGAGAGAGAGAGAGAGAGAGAGAGAGAGAGAGAGAGAAGAGGGTGAGAGAGAGAAGAGGGAGAGAGAGAGAGAGAAGAGGGAGTGGGAGAGAGAGAGAAAGAGAGAGAAGAGGGAGAGTTGGAGAGAGAGAAGCGGGGTTGGGAAAGAGAGAGAGAGAGGGTGAGTTAGAGAGAGAGAGAGAAGAGGGGGTGGGAAAGAGAGAAGAGGGAGAGTTAGAGAGAGAAGAGGGACTGGGGGAGGGAGATGAGGGGGGAGGTGGGTAAAAAGAGGGAGGTGGGAGGGGGGGAGGGAGAGAGGGGGAGTGGGAGGAGGGAGAGAGAAGAGGGAGTGGGAGAGAGAGAGGGTGAGTGAGAGAGAGAGAGAGAGAGAGAAGAGGGAGTGGGAGAGAGAGAGGGGGTGAGTTAGAGAGAGAGATAGAGAGAGAAGAGGGAGTGAGAGAGAGAGAGAGAGAGAAGAGGGAGTGGGAGAGAGAGAGAGGGAGAGTTAGAGAGAGAAGAGGGACTGGGGAGGGAGAGGAGGGGGGAGGTGGGTAAAAAGAGAGGGAGGTGGGAAGGGGGAAGAGAGAGGGGGAGTGGGGGGAAGAGAGAGGGGGAGTCGGAGGGAGGTTTAACCTACGGGGAGAGAGGGCAGGAGGTTTGATTTAATATTTTTTGGTCCAGGGCTGCTCTTGGCGCTCCCTCTGCCGCTCAGTGTGACACGTGTGCTCTGCAGCATGAAGTAACGCGCGGTACATGTAACTGGGGCGCCTCCCCGTGGATTGTCCGCACTCAGAAGAGGAGGCTTCTGCCTTTTACTTGTAAATTTAAGGACGTGACTAGAAGCCCCGACACACATGGGCGTAGGAAGTGTGGGGGACACGGGGATATGTCCCCCCCAGATTTTGGAGTGGGGGGGGACACAGGGGACAAGGGTGGGGGGGACGAGGGGACAAAAGAATTTCCCCTCTCCCTTCTGTTATTTGCAGGGCCATTAGCACGTGAAAGCACTACCTAATGGCCCTGCTCTTGCCCTGCCTGGAGTCAAAGAGGCCACCCGCCCTCTGCCCTTTGTTATGCTGCAGGAAGGCTCGGAGGCCTGGGAAGGGCAGAGAAGGGGGTGAAAAAACGGTCTCTTTTCCTTCATGCCCATTTCTGTCTTTGTCTTAAGTTCTGATTTCAAGAGCCCTTATCACTCTCTCTTGCATCTCCTTTTCTTCATGTGTTTCTCTGTGAAATGGATCTACAATAGGCGGACACTGGCTGGATATTTCCTCATTTACTGACCGTTTTATAATTCCAAAGAAAAACCTCGGGACGGAAAAAAAAAAAAAAAACTTAAATTAAGCAATACAGAGTGGTCAGCAGGTAGGCCAGATTGTTATTTACACCCACACACATTAGAACCACTTCACAGAGTTTGCCAGTGAAAGCGCTACTTTTTTTTTCATCTTTCTTTGAACAACATTGTTTTCCCACGGGAAGAGCACCATTCCTAAAGGGACTGCAATACCTGGTTGATGAGTGGAGTAGAAATGTTTAATATGATCGTTTTGAACTTTTTAAATTATTTTAGCTTATAAAATGTGTACTATGGCTCTGTGTTCGGGGATGTGATTTTTTTTTTAACCAAACTACTTACATTTTGAAAGGATATAAGCTATGGACATTGAAACGGGTCCCTTCCTGGCCCTGTAGCCATGTCCTGAATTTTTCAGGCAAAATCACTTACTGATTTCTGAATAATGAGTTTAAAACTGTTACGGTAACCATGTTGTTCCAGAATACATTTCACATGATTTGCTTATTCTTGCATTCCTTATGAGTATTTGCTTTTTTCAGGGTGTTATTCATTTTTTTGTTGGGCAGCATTTTACTGTTGTCTAGTGCATAATTTGAATTTAGTTGCAGCACAATTGAGTTGTAGCTGGAGGCAGTGCAAGTTTCTCTCAGTGGGGCACTAAGGTGTTCAGTGTGGGAGAGGATGTGGCACTCTGGCCAGAGCTGCTGAATTCAGAACTGGATCACCATTTTCAGGCTTCATGACCAGTCCACCAGACCGCACTCCTGACAGAGCTCATTCCGATGCTTCACCTTTGAAGGCCCGATAGACCTTTGAAGCCCTGGTGTCTTACCACCCGCAGGTGGACCCCAACAGTGGCAAGTGTGAGTTAACCTAAAAGGCCTGTCCACCCCAATCCATACTGCAGTTCACCTGCAGTCTTGTGAGCAAGCATACAAAGAAACACACCCTAGATTGCCAGTGACTGTCACTGATGTCACTAGATCCTTGAGGCCAGTTCGGCATCGCAAAATGTGATACAGGGCGCGCTACGAAATTCGTTTTATTATTTAAATTGTTTACTTACCTTCAATTATCCATACTCCAGTTTTTAGCACCTACCACCCTGCCCCTCCCCCACCCCACCTCTCTGCCCCACCGAAACTCCCTCCACGGGCCTGGCTGAACTAGAAGGACGGTCACCCAAGCCCTCATCAGCAGTAGACTGGACTACGGCAACGCACTCTATGCAGGAGCCCCGGCAAAACTCCTGTCACGACTGCAACGCATCCAGAATGCCTCTGCACGGCTGATCCTCAACATACCCCGCCGCAGCCACATCACACCCCACCTGAAAGACCTGCATTGGCTCCCCATCAACAAGAGGATAACCTTCAAGTTCCTCACCCATGCACACAAGGCACTCCACAACACCGGACCGGCGTACCTCAACAGACGACTCGGCTTCTACACCCCCGCCCGTCAGCTCCGCTCCGCAGACCACGCCCTCGCCATCGCCCCCCGCATCTGAAGAGGGACCACCGGTGGCAGAACATTCTCCCACCTCGCCACCAAGACATGGAATACCCTCCCCATCCACCTACGACAAACCGAAGTCCTTCTAACCTTCAAGAGACTCCTCAAGACCTGGCTCTTCGAACAGTAGCAGTCCCCCCCCACCCCCCCTCTAGAGCCTTGAGACCCTCACAGGTATTTAGTGTGCTTTACAAATGCTATGACTGATTGATTGACATGTCAGTTTTTACATTGCGGCAGATGATGCAACCAGCAGCACCTGCTGCAATGTAAAAGATAGTCACTGCGAACGACATAGTGGCGGTTGCATTGCAATGTCTATCGTCGGGCCGCCACCTTGAAGGCCAGCGGTCCTATTCCCGGATTCGATGGCAGATGGACTGAAGTCTGCCTGCCTTCGTATTCAGCTCCTAAGGTTGCAAACTTCATGGTCTCTGCTTCATGCAAAACACTTTTAACATGTGCAGCCTTCTTTCGGGCCTCTGGATTTATGCAGCAATGGAGGCCAAAATTATGTTGCAGTGTTGACTAAAAGATGCAACAATAAAAAGGCTGCAGCGTAATGCGATGCATTTTATGATAACATATGTATACATACTAACAACCTCTGCAAAGCTTTTGCCTCATTAGTACCTGTGTAACATACAAATGCAGCACAGGAAAAGGTGACCAGTCAACCTTTGCTCACAGCAACATAAGTCACATTTCTTTTAGTAATTTTTTAACCGTTTTAGCTACAAAATTGTTTTGCGTCAAATCGTTAGATTATGCAGCAGATGATGTATTATGTGGCAAATATGATAGAGCCATAGTTAAGTGGAATTTTTTTTCCACTTAACTTAATTTTGCCCCAGCATTGTAGTTGATCAATATAAGTTCCCCAAACCTAAAAGTCGAGTTTGGGCACAATTTGCATTTTAAAAGCAGTCCTACAACATAGGGCTACATTTAAACTGACCTCAGCCTTCAGCAGTGCACACATGCAAACGCAGATCACACGGCGTGCTCACCTGCAGCAGATCACACGGCGCACTCACCTGCAGCAGATCACACGGCGCGCTCACTTCGGGGTGAAGATAACTTGCCTGCCGGTCATAGGTTGGCATCCAGGGCTTCTAGGGTCGCCCCGCCATGACCAGTGACGTTAGAGGCGCTCCATCCAGTGGGGGCGGCCGGGGGTAGCCCCAGAACCCCCTCCAATCACCCCTAACCAAAGGATGGGAAAGGGTGCAGGACGGAGGAGTAAGGGGCGGAGCCTTCCCTTCGTCTCCCTGGCCTTGTGCTGTCTTTGAGGTTCAGAGACGAAGGGAGGATGAAACTCCCAGAATGAAACTTTACAGATCATAGAAGGTGCATGTATTTTTGAAAATCTACAAACAGCTTAAGGCAGACTCAAGATGGGGGTGATGAGTGGGGGAGGGGCTCGGGAGAGCCCAAGGGGGCGGGGGGGGGCATGTGGCCTCTAATCTCAGAGCACAAACTGCATAATTAATGTACAGAAACGAATGTGACTTGTACATGTGCGTGCACAGGAGCCGGGCAGAAGGGTGGGGGGCAGGAGGGGAGGGCACAAGAGGAGGGCACATGAGATGGTTACTGGAGACAAGTGCACAGAGGGGCACAGGAGCCTGACGTGCAGTGAGACCAGTGGTCGAAGTGGGAAACAAGCATTTGCAAAGCAATAGGTCTCGCATTAGCAAAGTTTGAAGTTGTTGGTTTTGTAAATGGCATTGTTTTTTTATCTTTTTGTTTTTAAAAGCGTCCGTGGTGCATTATTTATTCTAGTTTTATGTAGCACTATATTCCAGCGTTTTAGATGTCGCAGCGCTAAAAGTAACAGCTTTTACAGAAAACGGCACGCTGCTTTAGTAACTGGGTTTTAATAATGTTATGAATAAACGTCTGTATTGTAGAAATACTATTAAGTTGCCCAGAGACAATTCGCTTTGTGGTGTTTGCAGTGCTTAATTTGAGCAGGTGCTTTCCGGTGCTCAGCACCGGTGCTTATAGCACCAGTTAAGGACATACTCATTTAGAAGGCACATGATTTTCTGCAGACTCACAGGATGTTGAGCCACGCCGAGACATGAACCAGGTTCTCCAGCTCCGAAATCAGCAGCTCTAGCCATTAGGCCAAGTCCTCTCCAGGTTAATAAGTACTGGGGCTCTAGTTGGGAGGTAGTTTGCACCAGCACATTTCTCCTGTTAGCGCTGCCTCCTGAGGAGAGCACCACCACTTTGTATTTTACAAATTAACCACTGGGTGTTTGGATTTAAGTTGTCATAGCTGTTGAACCAAAAATGAGGAGGCCCGGCCCCAACAGCAGGATGAAGAGCGAGACCTTGGACAGGCTCATGTGGCCCTCAGTGTTCATATGTTATTCCGCCAAAATAGCTCAGTTGGTAAAAGCAACCTCTGCAGTGGGCTGCCGGAAGCCAGAGTCGCACAGCCCCTTCACCTTCCAGAACTGCTGCTTCTCCTGCATCGAAGACGCAGAGACACCCGCCACAACAAAACACAACCAGCTCCAAAGCATCCTGATCAACACCCGCTCCGCACGTAAACATGCCGTCGAGCTCTGGGACCTACTCGACACACATCTCCAGAAGTCTCCTTCCTGACGAGACCTGGATGAACGAAGCCTCCTCCCCAGACATCGCCATAGCCATCCCAGACGTATATAAGATCGCCCGCAGAGACCGCACCAACGGAGTTGGAGGAGGAATCGCCATCGTCCACAGGAAAACCATCAGGGTCTCAACAAACACAGACAACACTCTTAGCACCTCCGAACACATGCACTTCCAGATCCACACGGAGCCCAAGACCACCCTAAGAGGCACCCTCATCTACAGAACACCCGGACCCCGACCGCAATTCTGCGAAGCCATCGCCGACTTCATCAGCACACACGCACTAACCTCCACCAACTATATCCTCCTTGGAGACCTGAACTTCCACGTGGAGAACAACAATGACAGCGAGTGCGAGTATACTGACGGCAAGACAGCTGTAGGAGTTAGAAAGTACCTATGCAGACGGGGAGGATATTATATTTACTTGTTGTGAGCTTATAGATGCCCCCGTTCCTTTAGTCATCTGCCTATCTGCAGCTCCTACCCCCAGTTTTGCATCCTATAACTACAGTTCTGGCTGAACATTTTACTCTTCTAAAACAGGGCAACTGCAGCTTTATTGGATGATTTACGGATTGAGACGTCGTTTACTTTGCTTTACTTAACGGGTTATTTTTGACCCATCTTCCACGTTATCCGTGCCTGTCCGGAGTGAGACTACTTCTGGCTTCAATTGATCCGATAGAGTTAACGCAATCCTACATATTACGTCTCCTCTGCTGGCTGCAAGAAATTTAATCAAAAACAAGTAATGTTCCCTGGGTTCTGTTATTCACTGGGGAAATCCATCAATTCAATCACCTGTCACCACACTCTTATTATTACTCAAGCATTCAGTCTATAGATTCTAAAATACGCCTATTTCTGATCCCATGCACTAGTAGAACCACAAAGGCGATATGTATTCACAAAGGGATATTCATAAAAAATTATGATTAAAAACTCATGAATTAATACACAGAGCTATAAACATACATGTTATTCATTCTTAATACTGTGCCCAGTATTCGCCATTAGATGGCTGATCATTTTGTTTCACAAAAGAGCACACAGTTTCAATACAAATACAAATGAAACAACATAAAATAAAAACTTGATAAAAAATCCCCTAAGGGTTGTCGACGCGTTTCGGTGGATGTGGCACTATGCCCCACTTTCTTCAGGACAATTTTACAATCTACATGGTTTTGCAAATGAAAAAATCAATATCAGAAAACAACCCTTTAGTAGTAGCTTCGGCCGAGTTACCCAAATACGAGAGGGTAAGTCTCGTTTATAAACACCTTGGTAATGTTGGTTGCTTGATGATGCAGACATTATTATGAACTACGCTTATGTCCTTATTACTGCAGGCTGTTTACGGTTTTGCCAAAGGTCCGCTCCTGTTAATTCCTGAATAGCAATTTCGGCCGAGTTCCCCATCGGGAACCCGGATTGGTGAGACATTTTGCCCTCAGTTACGTCTTTCTCTATGTTAGCACAAACGCTTTTGTAGTGTGGGGCCAATTGGTCTGCATGACCTTACACACCAGCAAATAGGACAGATTCTCTATAGAAGGGCAGCTTCATGTGTATCGCATGTTACACATATACACTGGTAACACACATGTATATCTCTTTTTCTCTAGCATTAACTTGAGGATTTTCATTTTCGAGCCATTGGGTACTTTCTTCTATTTCTTATTGGTCCCTTTTCTATCCTTCGGGTGAGCACTGGTTCAGCGTTACTCCCCAGTCCCGTTTCCCCTTATGCTCGCATGTATATTTATAATATATGAATGACATGTGTTCACAAAATGTGTATTATTGTTGCCTTGTAGGTCCTGCTACGTCGTACCTCAGAACACAGTGACCACGAAAGAGTTTTGAAATATTGTTATCACATTACTCATTGGTTTATTTTGATACTTCCCCTGATGAAGGGTTCTGCATGAACCCGAAATGCATTGGGAAACAATGTTTGAAATTGAAATATATGTGCTTTAAACACATATTTGATAACCAGAATGTTTTGTTTACAGTTAATAAGTCTCTGAAACCTTCAACACATGTATAAACACAGATTGCATGTAGATGTTTGAATATTGAGATAAAGCATTATTGTTATTCTTATGATGAAAACATAAAACAGAAATAAACCACTGGTTTAAATTTGAATATAAAAAAAGTTTATTGTTTGAATAATTTGGTGAGGCCTTATAGCCCCTTAAAGTTGTGCCTTTGGCAGCCCAGGGCTTCCCTGAGCTCATACCTGGTATTTATTCTACTGGGGGGCAGGGCACGCTCCCTCTCAACCATCGAGCACACTAAACATTATTAGCATTGATTAAACACACACAGGTTTATAGAAACACAGGTGTGCTACTCCACCAATCTCCTGTAAATTTCTTAACTAGAGTGCCCACAGAGTGGACCAGCACCCACACACTAACATGTCCTGGCAGGATATAGCAAGTCTGACGACTAAAGAGGCAGACACCAAGGTGTATTCAACAGAAGATGCAGAATCAATCTACGCATTAGTAAAGGAAGTAAGAGAATTTGGTACAGACACAGGTACCACGACGCAACAATTAAAGCAATTAGAATATGTGATGAGAAAAGAAATTAACCAAAGATTACATGCGACCACTCTTATCGAGTACCATAAAGTGAAACGCATTCCCCGTGGTCTAAGGATCGCACTTCGCCCTATGCTTTTTAAATTCAACAGATCTTTCATGTCACGTTGGTATGCCATCTTAAACAAGTGCTTGTTGGACCTCATTTTATTAATCATTGAGGAAATTTCTAATCTACTGAATGAATTAGCGTTTGACATCAACAAACTAAAAGACAACATTAGTCAACGCATGGAACAAGAAGATTGGAAGGCTGTCTTGGAAAAAATCAACAAGAACCTGGATGCTCACGCAAAGGAAGTTCATGAGAGGAAGACCCGGAAATTCCGCCGGGATACTATAGATTATAAACTTGATGAGGTTTATACTTGGGCGGAAAAATATGCACAGAAGAGAGTCTTCAAACAACCCGGAGCCACCTCCTCGGAGGAAAGTATGGCTACAGACCAGGATCTATCCATGCAAAGACCTAGTGCTACATCCGTGCAAATAACTAGGGTGATATCAGAAGAGTCGGCTACAACTTCAACATAAAGTGGGCCTTTTTAATTGGTAGGCCCCAGCGCCAAAATTCCACCAGACAAGAATCTACTAGCCGCAGACGAAGCTGCAGGCGTGGAAATACCAAAAGCAACCAAGGAGCAAGGCAGACCACAACGGACAGTGAACAAATGAACTCTTTAGTCATAAACATCTCCAGTAGAACTCTCAGTAGAGAGGAAGAACTTGTACTTAATAAAGGGATTTCATTTGTACCGACTTACATATCCAATGCACTTGAGACAGAGGTCGCCCTCTTTAAATTCATGAGAAAGATGAGACTTAGGTGGTTCTTTACCATTAACCCCAGTGTCACTGACTTGACAGAGGAACAACGCAAGTTCAGACCTAAGAGCAAGTTTCTAGCACCCACTTCTCATAAGACATTGGACACATTTGAGACGCTAGTCAAGAAGGATCTTGAGAGTATAAAATATGATTCTACAACACACTTCAATCTTACTATCAAGGAGCGGAGGACACTTAACAAACTGAGACAAGACACTTCAATCACGTTCCTTCCAGCTGACAAAGGAGGAGCTCTTGTAGTACTAGACACAGACTTCTATAACACTAATGTTAACCAACATGTACAAGATGAAACCACGTACATACCCATGGAGCATGACCCTACCATGGAATTAATGGGAGCTCTATGCACCCTCGTACACAAGGCGCTTGACTCAGGAGTCATAGACGAAAACACGATGAAGTTCTTTCTGAACACTACACCTAAGGTTCCCACCATATATATGCTACCAAAGGTGCATAAACACAGGACGTCCCCTCCATTTCGTCCCATAGTGGCCAGGTGTGGCTCGATCCACGAACCAGTGGGGTATTACTTAGATCACCATTTACAACCACTAGTACAGACATGGACATCCTATGTGAAGGATACGACTGATTGCCTCAGGAAATTAGAAACTATACGTCATCTTTTTCTGGAAGACATTTGGCTCTGCACCATTGACGTGGTAGCATTGTACACCTCAATTGCACATGATGAAGGTTTAGAAGCTGTAGAATGGCGGTTACTAAATTTGGATATCAATCATGACAAATGTATATTTCTTTTGGAACTGTTACACTTTGCCCTATACCACAGCTACTTTACCTGGCAAGAAAAATTCTACATCCAACGTACCGGAACCTCCATGGGTTTTCCGGGAGCACCTTCGTATGCAAACACCTTTATATCCCACTTCGAGGAACAATTTATTGCATTCAATCTGATTTGGCAAACCAACGCAGCATTATTTCTCCGTTACATTGATGACATTCTAGTACTCTGGACAGGAACCAGGGAAGAGTTGGAAGAGAGCATCCGCACATTAAACATGTGTAACCCTCGAATTAGATTCACTCATGTCATTGATAAGGACACAATACACTTTCTTGACATTGAAATCTGGAGAACTCCTGCAGGATTGGAGACATCAATGTACAGGAAACCCACCGATGTTAACAACGCCTTGTGGTTTTCAAGTGCTCATCCGTACAGTTTGAAGAAACATCTTCCCATTTCGCAGATGATGCGCACAAAGAGGATCACCTCTGATGCTAATCAATGCCAGGAACTGATTGCCAGACACATCACAGAGTACAAGGAGCAAGGATATCCAGAAGAGATATTGAGCCACGCCAATAATGTCATCGCGCAGAAAACACGAGAAGAGCTTTTAACTCCTAGAATCAAAACTCCTATGAAGCGTGAGGTATTTGTGATAAAGAACTCAGCTCAAGCATCACAAATAAAGACTATCATCAGAAACCGATGGGAATTAATTACCAATGAACCTGATTTTACTGAAGTATTTCATGGTACACCACGGTTTGCACACACAAGAACAAAAAATCTACGGGAACTCCTAAAACCCATGAAGTCGCTCCCTAGAACAAAAGAGAAGGGAATGATGAAGTGTTACAACTGCGGCCAATGTGGTAACGTCATCATAGGCAATTTATTCATGCATCCGCACACTGGGTTAGGAATACCGCTTAAATACAAAGCAGATTGTACCACTGAAGGCGTCATATACACGATAAAATGCCCCTGCGGGCTAGTATGTGTCGGCAGAATAACTAGGGCTGTAAAAACTCATATAGTGGAACATAAGAGTCGGATTAGAAATCAAAACACTCATTCTCCCTTAGCCAGACATTGGGTAGCAGCTAAACACACTATACCTCAACTTCGGTTCACCATTCTGGAGAAGGTTCAAAAAGTAGCAGGAATGGAGTTTAACACTTCTCTAGCGAGAAGAGAAACATATTGGATAAAATTTCTGGGGACAGTCAGACCAGGAGAAAAACCTATGATGAACCCTCAAGACTACTTTACATACAGCAGAGGAAATTATACCTCTCTAGCATCAAGGCCGCCAAAAAGGAATACTTCATCAAAGCCATAGATGATGCCCAACAAAAACAGCAAACTGTCTTTTCCATAGTTAAGTCCTTTACCCATCCTAAAGCCCTCGTACCCGAAATTCCCCCATCCCAAACCTTATGCAATCAAATTGCTGCCTATTGCATAGATAAAATTGCTAACATTCAGAAGGATTTCCCCCAACCCATAATCACTACCCATGAAGCTGTTACTAATTCATTCACCCTGGGCAGTTTTCCACAAATCTCCCTTCAACAAACTCAGAAGGCAATCCTTGCCTGTAAATCGGGAGCCCCTACGGACTCATGCCCCCCTAGCATTCTTCACCATCTCATCGAAGCTGTTAACCCTACAATTAATGCCATCATTAACGAATCCCTTGGTTCAGGTACTGTACCAGATGATTGGAAAAAGGCCATTGTAAAACCCCTAATGAAGAAGCAGAACAAATCCCCCACTGATCTCACTAATATGCGCCCGATCTCGTTATTACCCGCCTTAGGTAAAATCACCGAGCAATTAGTGTACGGGGAGTTAAAAACCTTTGTAGAGAACAACCATATTCTGTACCCACAACAATCAGGTTTTCGCCCCGGCCACTCCACCGAGACTGCCCTGATAGAATTATCGGACTCCATTAAGTTCTTGCAGGATGAGGGGAGACAGGTTGTACTCATCCTGCTTGACCTAACAGCCGCATTCGACACCATCTCGCACGCCATTCTTATTAACAGAATGCGCGAGATTGGTGTGGCAGACACTGTGTTGGCATGGATAGTTTCGTTCCTATCCAACAGATCTCAAACGATATCACTAGGCCCCTACCTATCCAGTGAAAGATCTATCACATCAGGAGTCCCCCAGGGGTCAGTGCTTAGTCCCCTCTTTTTCAACATTTATATGGCCCCCCTCCTTGCAGTGATTGAATCCCATGGAATCCTCGTTACATCGTACGCTGACGACACTCAACTGGTCATCACCATTGATAAAAAATGTATTGATGCAGAACTTAGATTCCAGAATTGTCTCTCTGAGGTCTTTCTATGGCTGAACAAAAATCATCTTAGATGCAACAGTGCTAAGACTGAAATAATACCTCTAGGAAAAGACCTATCCTTCTGCCCAAAAGACTGGTGGCCTAAAAATTCAGAAGCCCCCCCGAGCGCTGTTCCCTCGGCACGTAACCTTGGCATTCAATTTGACACATCCCTCTCCTTCGATGATCATGTCCGTATCACTGCCAGGTGTTGTTTTAGTCTCATCAGACAACTGAAGAAATTCTTTGACTTCCTCCCCATTGCAGCCATAAAATCAGTCGCGGTCGCTTTAATCCTTTCCCGACTTGATTATTGCAATGGACTAATGGCAGGAGTGAAGAAGTCTACCCTTAGGAAACTCCAAAGCGTTCAACACGCCGCGGCCAGACTTGTGCTCAAACTCCCCAGAAGGTCCTCTGCCTCTGCAGCCCTTAACGCCCTTCATTGGCTACCACTCCACAAAAGAATTTTGTTTAAACTTCTGCTTACTGTATTCAAAGCCACTAGGAAATCAGGCCCCCTCTACTTCTCCAAGCGTTTCACTTACTACACCCCTAAGCGCTGTCTAAGATCCTCAGGAACCAATCTTGTCATAATTCCAAGGTTCAAGCTAAAAACTAAAGGGGGAAAAACCTTTTCCTTCCTAGCGACCAGAGCCTGGAACAGCCTTTCTGTTAATCTCAGGCTAGTTGAAACTGAGTCCCACTTCAGAAAACTTCTGAAAACCTGGGTATTCCAACAGTCTGACGCCTCGGTCCTAGAAGCTATATAATCCATTTTATCACCACGTTTTTATCCTCTGTACGCTCAGCGCCAAGATGCTCCTTCCGGAGCGATAGTCGCGCTCTATAAATCTCCATAAATATAAAAAAAATATATATATCTTAATGACCACTATGAATTGCTATGCTTTCTGTAAATTAGATCCATTCTGCATAAGAATGTTTAGATTGTACGGGAGTACGCTGTTCCTTCTTATAGTTAATTATGATTTTGACTGTTCAGTCACTATTCTTTATTATAAGCCTGCTTCTGATTTAACTTTTGACATTGTGCTCTTTACTTCTCCTACATCAGCTGGGCTATAATACACTGTTACCCCCAGTGGGGTTTTAGGGTAATGACGCAGTCAGAGCAGGTTGCCGTCACGTATCTAGTTGTGATGGTTCTTATACTATGCAATCTCTAACTCACATTTTCTCTCCTCATTCTTATTTCTTGTGTGCACAGTGTTTTCGTGACTTACACTTTCCCCTCGTTGCAGTACTTGATGTATGCACCATACTTTTGGATAATAGACTCTTCACTTCCAACATGGCGACATCAGAGTCCGTTTTTTAGTTTTAGTTTACTTCTCATCTTAAGAATCGACTTCCGCACCATGTGACTTGATGGGCGGAGTCACGTTACCTTTGGATGAATGGCGCCGTTGCAGTGAGGCTGGTGAGTTTGGACTCTCACTGATATCATAGAGATTGCACTAGTTGGTATCTCAGCTTGACTAACGGAAACTTAATCTGTTTCCAGATAGCAGTCGACCACTTTGATAAGAAGCACAATTTTTCCCTGTGAGGGTAAGTCCCGTTCACAAGCACTTGGATAGTGTTGGTCTCTCGACGGCGCAGTCATTAATATGAACTGCGCTTGTTCTTATCTCTGCAGGCTTGTTCACCGTTGTGCCAGAGGTCCGCTTCCTTTAACCCTTTAGTAGTAGCTTCGGCCGAGTTACCCAAATACGAGAGGGTAAGTCTCGTTTATAAACACCTTGGTAACGTTGGTTGCTTGATGATGCAGACATTATTATGAACTACGCTTATGTCCTTATTACTGCAGGCTGTTTACGGTTTTGCCAAAGGTCCGCTCCTGTTAATTCCTGAATAGCAATTTCGGCCGAGTTCCCCATCGGGAACCCGGATTGGTGAGACATTTTGCCCTCAGTTACGTCTTTCTCTATGTGAGCACAGACGCTTTTGTAGTGTGGGGCCAATTGGTCTGCATGACCTTACACACCAATTGGTCTGCATGACCTTACACACCAGCAAACAGGACAGAGTCTCTATAGAAGGGCAGCTTCATGTGTATCGCATGTTACACATATACACTGGCAACACACATGTATATCTCTTTTTCTCTAGCATTAACTAGAGGATTTTCACTTTCGAGCCATTGGGTACTTTCTTCTATTTCTTATTGGTCCCTTTTCTATCCTTCGGGTGAGCACTGGTTCAGCGTTACTCCCCAGTCCCGTTTCCCCTTATGCTCGCATGTATATTTATAATATATGAATGACATGTGTTCACAAAATGTGTATTATTGTTGCCTCGTAGGTCCTGCTACGTCGTACCTCAGAGCACAGTGACCACGAAAGTGTTTTGAAATATTGTTATCACATTACTCATTGGTTTATTTTGATACTTCCCCTGATGAAGGGTTCTGCATGAACCCGAAATGCATTGGGGAACAATGTTTGAAATTGAAATATATGTGCTTTAAACATATATTTGATAACCAGAATGTTTTGTTTACAGTTAATAAGTCTCTGAAACCTTCAACACATGTATAAACACAGATTGCATGTAGATGTATGAATATTGAGATAAAGCATTGTTATTCTTATGATGAAAACATAAAACAGAAATAAACCACTGGTTTAAATTTGAATATAAAAAAAAGTTTATTGTTTGAATAATTTGGTGAGGCCTTATGGCCCTTAAAGTTGTGCCTTTGGCAGCCCAGGGCTTCCCTGAGCTCATACTTGGTATCACCTTTAGAGAAGGCCAGGAAAGTTGCAAAAGATTGTATATGTGAGCTAGTGGATTTCCATTCAGTTAGCACAGTTTTGCTATTGTGACTGATGTGGTAGTTACGGAATGGAAAATGTTTGCCCGTTAGCACCGTCAAAAACTCATGCCAACTTTTTACCTTGGATTTTTTTCCACCTTCCGAACAACATCCATGATAAATAGCTTCGTTGAGCTTCGTCGTCTTTTAAAATCACCAGAAAGGTTCTTTGCTCAGCTGTGTGAGTATTACCAACAAGTGACATGGCCTTTCCGAGCCCTACCAGCCTTATCTCCTGGACACCCCTACAGGCCAGTATGCTTCTTTGTGAGCTTTCTAATATCAGATTCTTTATAATCCGCCCCACCCCCTCGCTCCCCGGTAACCCTGCCTACCAGAGGCTTTGGCAGCATCCGAAAGCTTCTGTAATCCATCCGCTGGACAGAGTGAAGGGATCGCAGAGGAGGGTCGGGATGGAGGGAGTGGGAGAGGGAGGAACATGTGGAGGGAGAGAAGAGATGGAAGGGGAAGACAAGATGAGATGTCTGAGGCAAGGGACAGCGGTGGACGGTGAGAGAAGGGACGAGCTGTGAGGGGATCGAGGGGGAGAGCGAGGGATAGAAGAGAAGGAAGGTGAAGATAAATGAGACAGGCGAGGCACAGCGGTGGAGGGTGGAAGAAGGGAAGATCTTTGACACTGTAACTTCAGTAGCTGAAAGAGGGGAGTAGGGGGCGGGGAGAGGGTGGAAGCTGGGGGGAGGGGAAGGAAAAATAGAATTAATCTCTAGTATACACAGAATGCATCTCCCAAGCCCGGGAACTGTCTTACTGACTGTACGAAATGGATTGGGAACCAAACGCATCCAAACTCCGAACCACAGAGAGAAAACACGACGTGCGCAGGATAAAACAACCAGAGGGTGGAGCCGAGACTCGAACAAGCTCGTAGCTCGGAATTCTCTGCTGTCTGCCCCTTGTCCCAGCCCAGGAGGCAGCAGAGCTCGGGAGGGTGGGGGAGGAGGAGGGGCATGCGGTGACCTCACCGCTGCGGCTCGGAGGGAAGCGAGACTGCGTGCTGTTCTCTCTCCCAAACAGAGGCGCGTGATCTGAGCTTCATCTAGCTGAACTCTCCCTGAACCTTCCCTGAACAGCCTCATCAGACAAGCTGATAAGAAAAGTATTCACAAAGGCTGGCCACAAAGCAGGACACGGTGTCCGGAGGGGCTGTCCAAAAAACGGACAGGGCGGCAACTAAAAACCCTCCTTTTCAATGGGAAACCAGCATTTACAATAAACGCTGACGCTACCCAATGAAAAGGAGGGGCGGGGCTTACAGTACCCTTTTTCTTACAATATCTCTCGCAGGGTGGGGCAGCTTTGCTGCTTCACTCAACTGAGACCTAAAAAAGTAGAGGAACCGTGGACAGAGAATCAGAGGGCGGGAATAACCCGAGGATTGGGTCAGTGGGCGGAGTCAGGTGTGGCTAGAAATAACAAAACAAACCAATTTTTAGTACGCTTGGCAGTTCTTTGACCAGTTACAGCTTATAACGTTATTTAATTCAAACAAAGGATAAACATGTTAATTTGAGGTCTAATATACAAGTTGTTTACATTAAAATACATTTACAATGTGGGGCTTGTTTCCAATCACAGAATTCCCCAAATACGCTTATAATCCATTTGTCTCCGAGCCATGCAGTTTCTTTCATCAGCACTTCTCCTCCCTTTTTCCAGGCATTTCTTAACATAAAATGACAGTAAAAGGCAAAATTATATTTTCATTCGGGAAGTGAACAAAAAGCAGTAACCCACTGAGCTATGCACATAAAATATTGCTCTTTGATATGTACGGTACACGTTCTTTGCAGCAGGCATATTAACCCTCTGCGCTACCTTAGATGAGTCAAAACAGCCATTAGACAAAACTCCCCTCCCATCTCTCTCCAGCAGGTACATTGATCACCAGAGTTATCGTGGCACTTTTATTGGTGCCCGAAACCTTGTGACTATACAAAGAACTTGGCACTGTTTTTAAAACTCATGCACAGCTACAAAACCCACAAAAAAACCAACCCCCAACCCTTCCAGTCGCCCTGGGAAACGCTTGATGCCTTGAACGGCCAGTCCGGCCTAGTTACTGTAAAGCCTTTTTCAATGCAATACTACAGATATGTATGCTCCTTTGATATAAAAGTCACCATTTTTTTAGTTCAATAAGTTCATTAGAATTTTTGAAAACAGTAAGAATAATTAAAATACAATATATAATGATACAATTGAGATAAGGAAAGAAAAGAAATACAGCAGTTCATTATAGGAATTGATCAGAGAATAAGTAAAACATTTCAATTAATATTCATATCCAGTACGGAGGAAAAATAACAGAGTGACAGTAATGAACCGTACAGCCCCTCAAAAATATCATTGTCAGCAAGGTAAGAAAGAAAAAAAGAAAGATAGAAGAGAATGAAATCAGAAGGAGAGAGAAGAAGAAAGAAAAGAACCAGAAGAAGAAGAAAAAGAGGAAAGAAAAAAGAGGAAAAGAGAAAGATCTACTGTGGCGCCACATGTACACAAAAAAGACAAACAGCAATCAGGTAGACGGCAGGAAGGGATACTGATCAACCAAGCCCGTTGAGGCCAAATCCATATATATATATATATATATATATATATATATATGTGTATCTAAAGCTCTCCATACATTACTGGAAATAGCGGGGGAGAGGTGTGCAGCATCAACAGAAGTGTGTGCACTTCGCAAGAAAGAAACCCATGCCCACCATGTATGATATGAAACCGAAGGGAAAGTCTTCCATTCCATAAGAATCACTTTAACAGCAACCGTCAATAACAAATCTAATAACTGCATACCTGCAGTATCCAGCGGTAAAGGATCACGAGAAGGCAAGCTGGAACTCGATTTTAAAAATTACCGTAAGATGTTTATGTATAAGATCCTAAAAGGGTTGCAATAGCGAGCAGTGGAAAAACATATGCGGAAAATCCCCAGCAGCTAAACCACAACTCCAATAAAGATCATCATCTTTTAAGTGGAGAGTATGTAATCGCACAGGAGTCCAATGAAGAAGATTAACAGAAAAGAATTTAGATTGAAACAAAGAGGGAGCAATTTTATCACGTAGAGAGCTTACCAATCAGCTGCCACTTTTCTGGAGAAATATGGTCAATAATTTCCTTATCAAAGTGACGTAGCGACTTCTGCAGTGCAACAGTATCTGAGCAAGAGGAAGTTGATTTTAAAAACGTATACATTCGTGAAGCAGTATGACCAGTCTTAAGCCACAACGAGAATAACGCGATAGTGGAAGAAGTGGGCACCAAACGTACCCTGGCGAGGGCCACTTTAATTTTGAGGAAGGCGTAAAAATCTAAATTCGAGAGCGAGAACTGGTGAGCCAAGG
Organism: Lissotriton vulgaris; assembly: GCF_964263255.1. Taxonomy (NCBI): domain Eukaryota; kingdom Metazoa; phylum Chordata; class Amphibia; order Caudata; family Salamandridae; genus Lissotriton; species Lissotriton vulgaris. The sequence continues at coordinate 1,908,032,325 of NC_141694.1, forward strand.
AGGAGAAGGGTAGCGGATCATTATGATAGTCATATAAATGACGAACCAACGTAAGTCCCTTGGAAGCCCAGGAATGTATCAGAGAAGGATCAATAATAAATTTTAATCTAGGATTATGCCACAAGGAAGACCACCTTGATTTATGAATCGGGGTAGTCACTTTCTTGTCGACCGCTCTAACAGCAGCAATAGTATCCAGTACGAAGTACGAGAAAACGGAATAGCTAATGTGGACATGGTTAAAAAGGAAGAGACCGGTAGAGGAGAAGAAAGATGTTGTTCAATGAACATCCAAGAAGGTGTGTGACCAGGGACAGAAGAAAACCACAAGACTCCCTGCGAGGCCAAAAAAGCCACTTGGTATTTTTCCCAGTCTGGAAAATTACAACCACCCAACTCGTAGGGCTTTCTTAAAGACTTATATGCAATTCTGGCCCGCTTATCACTCCAGAGAAATTTAGAAGTAATAGAATCAATCTCCCGAAAGAAGGAGGAAGACAGCTTCACAGGAAGCATAGAAGAAATAAAATTAATGATCGGGGTGATCATAATTTTTAAGGTTTGTACCCGACCCCACCAGGAAATATGCTTAGGGGACCAAGTATCTAAAAGACGCCGTACTTTAATTAAGGTCTGAGCCTCATTATAAGCTACAGTTTCATAAAGGGTACCACCGAACCAGACCCCCAAATACTTAAGGTGTTTTGATTGCCATTTAAAACCCGCTGATCCCATAGGTGATGGGAAGCAATACGCATTGAGCGGAAACATCTCTGTCTTATCTCTGTTAAAAGTATACCCAGATACCTTAGAAAAAAGAGCAATAGTATCCAAAATCGCCAGGATAGCCGAAACGATATCATCAGAAAAAATAAGAACATCATCCGCATACGCCGCTGTTTTCATGCAATGCGAACCAAAAATAAAACCTTTGATGGCCGGGTGGAGATCAAGTAATCACAGGAGCGGATCAATAGCTAACAAAAACAATAGCAGAGATAACGGACACCCCTGGTGCGTACCCTGACGAAGACTAAAAAAGTTCGAAGTATCCCCATTAACTCTAATATTCGCCCTAGGGTTGGCATAAAGGTACATAACCATGTTCACAAAAGAATCCCCAAGATTATGTGAACGAAGAACAGCATGAAGAAAAGGCCAAGAGACCTTATCAAAAGCCTTCTCGGCGTCTAAGGCTAATGCTGCAGCCGGAAGTGTGGAACATTTGGCTGTGCGTAGAATATGGGAAAAAGTACGAATATTATCTCTAGCAAGCCGACCCTTAACAAAACCTGTCTGAGATTGATGAACCAACACGGGAATATAGGATTCCAATCTCTTAGCAAGAATCTTAGCAAAGATTTTAGCCTCCATATTGAGGAGTGATATAGGAAGAATATTTTTAGGATCAGAAGGATCCTTCCCTTCTTTCGGGATTACCACAATAGTAGCATCCGCCCCCGTCCCAGAAACCGCACTCTGTTGAATAAATAAATCAAAAACATCTTTAAGGCGAGGAACCATAGAAGGGAGAAAGGTTTTATAAAACAAGATGGGAAAACCATCCGGACTAGGAGCCTTGCCAGATCGAGTGGATTTTTTGCCTGAATAATCTCATCATGTGTAATCGGGGAACACAATTTCACCCCATCCTCCATGGAGACAGATTTAAGAGGAAGAGATTTCAAGAACTCCTGACAATCCTCAAAAGTCGACTGATTAGTGGGTGTATATAAAGTATTATAGAAATCTCGAAAATCGTGAAGAATCTCTTTAGATTGAAATCTCTTAGTACCAGAACCGTCAGTGATAGAAGAAATTTGAGAGGACCTAGAACTAGACTCTTGAATCTTTAATGTGGTCGCCAGGATCCTACCAGCCCGATTTTTCAAAAGAAGCTGTTTCGATTTCTGGGCCTGAACCACAATATGCGCCCTCCTAGTAACAATAGAATTATAGGAGTATTTCAAGTTTTTAATGGTTTGCAACAGTTGTTTATCTCTAGATTGACGAAAAATAAGTTCATGTTGGCGAATACTATCTGATAGAAACCATCAGTTCCTTTTTAATATCAGCATTTCTCTTTGCCATAATTTTAATGATTTGCCCTTGAAGAGTACATTTAAATGTGTCCCATAAGACCACTGGAGAGCTAACGGAACCTACATTTTCAGAGAAGAAACGCTGAATTTCAGATTGTATGGCCTGAATTTGTGAAGCATCATGCAGAATCTCCGTATTCAATTTCCATGAAGAATGCTTTTTCCTGGGAGCAAAACTTGACAAGGAGAAGGAAAGCACCGCATGATCCGAAACAAGAATAGGATGAATATACGGTGAAGACGAGGATTGTACTAAGGACGAATGTACTAAGAGATAATCAATACGAGAAAAGCTAGAATGAGGAGAGGAGAAAAAGGAAAATTCACTACCCGTAGAGTTATGAAGACGCCAAATATCTTGAAGATTGGCAGAAGAGCACATATTCAACAATTGCTTGTGGGACCTAGGGGGACGGAAGGTAAAAGCCGAGTTTCTATCCAAGAGAGGGTCCAAAGGCAAGTAAAAGTCACCACCAACTATTAAATTGCCATTATGCTGTAAATGAGCAAGCACTTTAATAATGTTTTGCCAAAAAGCAGGGTCATCTTTGTTCGGCGCATAGATATTCATAACATAAAGATCCGAAACTCCATCAGATAACTTCGATAGAAGCCACCTGCCCTCAGAATCCTGTTCAGTAGAGATAAACGATAGCCCGGAATTCCTAGATATAAGTGTTATTACACCATTCTTTTTAACACGGGCGTCCGAACAGGCCACATCCAGACCCCAATACTTCTTCAACCACAGAGCCTCCGTACGGGAGACTTTTGTTTCCTGCAATAGAACCAAGTCTGCAGATAAAGATTTACCATAATCAAGAATTTTTGCCCTCTTGACTGGATGATTCAGTCCCTTAACATTAAGGGAAACCACATTCAAACCAGGCATCATTCAACCATAAAAGCAAATAAAATGAAACAATCACAACCACCGCAACATGCGGCACTGTCTAATCCCACATCTCTTGTGTTATTCACTGTGTTTTCAGTTTAGGGTGCACAAGTACCCCGTTCAGTGTAGTCAGTTTGTTCAAATAAACTAGTTTGTGTGCCTCCCTGCACCACAGCATCCTCTACACAGAGGATTTTACACTCCTTGTTCTGAAATCCACTGCTCATCAAGGGCCGATATTGCATTGTCCACAATCTGCTCTGCTCTGTTATTACTCGGCTGAGACGACACCGGGAGTAAGCTTCACTTCCATTCCTGCCTCAAGTTGCCCACACAGTGATATATTTTTACCATTTTTACTTACTGAGGAGTTGTAACTAACTCCACGTTCTGAGAGATGCACCTCATGACCTGATTGGAATCTTGGACGGTCCCCCGTTTCCCTAACTCTGCAGTTCGGCATTCTCTTTGAAGAACCTACTCCTGAGGAAGATCTAGATGCAAGCACCTACGACTTTTGACTCTCGGAGTGGAACACTCCCTCATGGTCCTTTTGATGGTGAGTTGACTCTCATGCCACACTCAAAGGGATTGCTATTCTCCTTCACATTTACTAAGGCACCTACCCGTTTTTATAGATGCCCTGACAAGACGCCCCACTCTCACTCTGTGGAGAAGTGAGGCTCACTGGTTAGAGGAGGCAGACCCTGAAGCAGAGGTCAGACCCGGGACCAGGGTTCAATTCCCGACGCGGAAGGGTCTTGAGCCCAAATGTCCACGGACTCGATAATTCTCACTTCGGCGCCTACTCGAATCACAGGTTCACACTCTGCAACTCTGGGCAATAGCTTGCTTAATCTCCACTACGGCCCCCCCGTGGCGGGATGCCTGGCTTTCACCTTGGGGATGCCCAGTAGGGGCTATCTCACAGGGAAAAGCCAGGACGGGTTACCAAAGCAAGCGCTTAGAGACCCCTGGGTGATAGGCGCTATATAAATCCAAATTACAATTACAATTACACTCTATTCAGGCTTGGAGGAGTTAGTTTCCTTATGACTTGGCTGTCTAACCCCCCCCCGCTTTTCGCCCTGAAGAAGACCCACCTTGATGTCCCCAGGAAACAGACATTTTGAGTCAAAACATCGACGTGCCATCTCTTATGTCCGATAACAGTGTTTCCATAAATAATTGAAGGCACAGGTTACCACTGTATTTATTCACTTGAACAGAGATATAGATTTACTGGCCAACAATATGTGTTATCCATCTATTAGTGTTTTCATTTCTTGTTTCCGTTGTCTCTCCATATTCACTTCATGTAACAGTCTCTATCAATCACTTTATTTCTTGTATTGTATGACAGCCCACTCTTAATGACTATCATTTGATACAAAAAGAATATATACATTACTTTGGTCAAAAATTGGTGTAGTGTATTTAAAAAAAATCATGTTTTTTGCTGAATGATTATACTATGATTGCTTGCCTAAAGTAATTATTCGCTACCCAGCAGATCTGTACTGTAGACTATATCTGCTCTGTTGTGTCACCAGTTAATTCACAGTTGTCTTGTGTTCCAACACCCTCTTGTGCACAGCACTCTGAGACCTGCTTGTGTGGAGTTTCTGTATTATAAAACAATAAATTGATCCTTAGCGTGGCATCACGGCGTTCAAGAGCCATCATACGCACTAGCTCATAGAAGTACAAGTCATCTGCTGGCCACTTCAGAGCACTGCAGGGGATAGGAAAAGGCTGTATGGAGTTGGTGGCAGGAATGTGCTTTGTGGCTGACTTCGCCACTTCCAAACAGTGATGGAGAGGAGGAGAATTAAGTGTAGGTATGCGAGAGAGAGAACATAAGGTAAGAGTGCTGATGGGGAAGCAGAAGGGAACACTGCTTCTATGCGTGCCACCCTTCACTATTCAGGGCTCAATTCACACATAGGAAGGACTCTTAATTGAGACTGTGAGGGCATCTAGGCTGCTGTGAATTGAGTTGGTAACAGCGGATGGGGAAGAGGGGGGGGGGGGGTCAATAGAACGGGCAAGACTGTTCCTTTCAGGGGTGGGTGTCACTGGACCCCCTCAGGGTGGTCTGCCACGAATAGCTCTTAAAATGAAGTTAACAGGCAGGTGGCTTCGTCCCTCGTCTGCCTTTCTCACATCCCGTCCTATAATTGACCATATTTTAAGGGTAATAACCTGTTTCATGTTGAGTTTCAACCCACGCTTCCAAGAACAATAGAAGCTCCTGAAAACCCTGTGAAATTATACTTAATTTACCATCCTCTGAAGGATCAAGGTCTCAGTTAGCCTTTCTGTGATTCCGACTAATGGCCCGCACATCTCAGCGGTGAATGTTTAACTCATGGAATCACGCTGCTGAATATCCGCCCCTGCAACCACCGGCTCAGATTAAGCACTGACTGCAGGCGTCATCATGAACTGAGCAGGGACAGTGCAGTCACTTTACGGGCTGTCTTGAGCGCAGAGGCTCAGATGCGATAAACTATGGACCAGGCCTCGTGATCTGCACAAGTGACATCTAATTTTGCCGGGATGCTGGGAAGTTTTGTACCAATATTTGGACCCACTGACTGGTAGAAAAATAAAGTTCTACCCTTGTGCCCCTCTCTACCTGAGTAAATTCATTCTTACGTATCTGTGCAACAGTTGTGGTAGGGTGTGCTACGCGTTCTAAAAGACCACATCCCTGAACACAGACAAAGCAGTGGTACACATTAAAAAAAAGAACATAGGAAAAACAGCTGATAAGACGGTCCACACTTTCCTGTTTCTAAAAAAATATGCACTAGGTATTCTTTCATTTTCCCAACTTACTTGATGTTTATTTAAGAGCCTGGAGTTCAGAGGCCGTCCAGGCTCCTCTCTCAGATCCCAGTGCAGGGAAAAGAGCAGCGCTGGAAAGGAGGGGGAGGGGACCTCGGGGCAGGCACGCAGAACAATATCCAGGAGAGGCTGGTGGGGCTGGGGCTGGGTCAGCTGTGGGTACATCGACCAGCGGAGGGCCTCCTCTACAGCAGCCGCCCTCCACCTATTTTCCAGTTCTGGCTGGGTGGAGAGCAGATTACTCGCAGCCATGAATTCCCCACTGAATCCCTTTTCTTCTTTAACAGGTGGCGTCCGTCGGTCTGGGTAAGCCTGAAGATAAAGGGCAGAGGAGGTCAAGGGCGGGGCCACCAAAGCACAAGAAGGACGTGTAAAGAGACACTGTACAGTGAGTGTGCAGCACTGAACCGCACACCTGTTGCTGCCCTATGTGCTGTACATGAGGACAGAAGGAGGGGGCAGGAGAGGAGAGCACAGGAGAAGAGGGCACAGGAGCCTGACGCACAGTGAGACACTGTACAGTGAGTGTGGAGCACTAAACCGCACACCTGATGCTGCCCTGTGTGCTGTACAGGAGGACAGAAAGAAGGGGGACAGGACACGAGGACACAAGAGAAGGGGACAGGAGGAGAGGACACATAGTGCTGATATCAGGAACCCCACTGCTTAGCAGTTAAGTGCCCTGTAAATAATCAGTCCTCACAAATTTTGTTGGAAAACAGTTTGCTGCAGGATTATTTTATACAAGGAACTATGCCAACGTGGTGGGATAACTTATGGGCGATCCAAGGGCAGACAACGGAAACTAACCTACGCTGCCCCGCCCGCCTGATGAATCAACTGCACCGTAGCCAACCCAATCGGTCCTACCATTTATGTGGGTATTATCCCCCTTAAAAACCATGGGCCACCAGTCCATAACTTTACTTATGCCTTTTTAGGAGTGGAGCGTGGCCAGGGAAGCCCCCGGTCGCTCAGGCTTACAACCGCCCGAAGGACTAGATGGGCGATGTCATTTTCAACCATGGTCCTGGCAGGTGCCATTTTTTTACAGAGTTTTATTATAGCGCAAACTTGACCTGGTATCGGGTATCCGAGCGCTTTACATAGCATAGCAGCAGTTGCGTTACATGAGGACACATTCATTTTTGTTAGGCACGGGGAGATTATGTGATTTGCCCAGAATCACAGAATGTTCAGAGTCATTGACGAGACTCGAACCAAGTTCCCCAGATTCGAGGTTGACTGCCCTAGCAATTAGGCCAACTCCTCTCTCCTGCAACCTGCGGTTACCAGTCCTTCTACTGGACAGCTCATTTCTACCTCCGACGTGTGTGCCCGACCCTATCAGGGGTACCAAGGGGTGTTTGCACGGGTATATGTGGTATAACAGCTGGCTTAACACGCCCTCTCGAGTCTTTAGCCTTAGACTGCTCGTATCCACGCTACTAGGATAGCTGGTCTATAAGGTTGACTTACAACCAGTCATCAATAAGGGTTGCTGGACTGATACATAGTGTTCACTAGAATAGTGAGCACTGCATATCAGGCCCTTTGGCCAAAATCAGAAAGAAACGGGGCTTTAAAATCTGCTCCTATGCAGACGACACGTAATTGCTGATAGGCCTTGAAGAAAGGCATGAGGAACTAGGAATAAACTGAATAACTGCCTTTCAGAAATGGCGACTTGGACGTCAGACCATTGTCTGGAACTGAACGCAGAGAACTCAGAGATCTTACTTTATGGAGGAGCCCACCTAATCTGGGATGCAACCTGGTCGCCCCTATCATTAAGATCTGCCCCGGAGTCAAACAGGTCATAAAAAACCTGGGCATATTCATCGATAATGCACTAACCATACAGGACCAAGTCTGATCACTGTGTAGGAAACGCTTCACTACACTAAAACTATTAAAAAGACTCTTCGTATGGATCCCGCTGGATTGCAGGAAAACCATCACTCAGGCTTTACTCACAAGCAAATTGGATTACGGGAATGCGCTCTATGAGGGCATAGCAGACTACCTGTTCTCCCATCTGCAGGGAGTCCAGAACGCAGCTGCCCAGCTGGTGTGTAACTAAAGCAAATACAGCCCATCATCGGAATGCCTGAGGGAGCTTCATTGGCTGCCTGTGCGCCAAAGAGCCAAATTCAAGCTCCTAGGCCATGCAGACAAAGCCCTACACCAACACGGCCCCAGAATCCTACAAGATAATATCGAATTCTATGCCCCTACACAGAATTTGAGGTTCATGCTACCAGGCATGGGCAATAACAAGATGCATTAAGAAAGCTAGGGCAGGAGGCCACTCTTTCATTTGTCGGCAACCCACTGGAATGAACTACCTCTAGAACTTTGTCTTACCGATGACTATATGTCATTTAGAAGGAAGCTGAAAACATATCTGTTCCCCAGGCTGTAACTGCTGACACAGGAGCCTCTAATATGCACCCTAATTCAGGTCTTAGGCTTTCAAGCACCGTTATATGTTCCCTGAGGAAGGTAGAGCTTATAAATACAAATACAAAAACCTTCCTGACAATGCTGTCACCGTGATTCACGGAGACGTTGGAGGAGATGTGTTTTAGTTAAAAAAAGATTGAAATGGACAATTACAACAATAATGTGTTCTACCTAGTGCTCCAGATCTTGCTTTGCTATCTCAGCGCTGGGGGGCCATTGTCTGATTTAAACAGCCTCCCTCCTATTTTACCCCTTGGGGACTCCGACCTCCTGGTGTTGCATGAGGTAGAGAGGCTGCACTGAGGGCTGGCATACTTGGTGTAGTGTCCTGCTGGACACGTTCTAGTGTTCAGCAGGAAGCTGTACTCCCAGCCACTCCCTTGAAGGCTGTACACATATGCACTCCCACACCCATCCATCACAGGTGTCACGAGTGACGTGGCCCGCCAATAAATGGGCCGGAGTGCATGTGCATGTGGCCGGTTACTACACTATAGTCACCAGGTGTCTGTGTCCATCATTTGCACAATGTGGGCCTGAGGCCCTACACCACATTGGCAACGAGGCGAGTCTGCCCCGAGTGTTTGTGGAGGGAGACACAGCTGAGATTAGCCGCGCTTTATAAATCCTGCTCGATTGAAGCCTTGATCGCAGTGGAATTAACAGTTAGCCTTTCATAAACAAGTAAAGCGAAGCAACCAGTTTTTTTATAGCCTCTATCCAAGTATTGTTGTCTTCAGGATGGTGAAACACTGACCTATCAATTGCCCCTTCTGTCCATTCAAGGACTGAGGATTTATTTTTGTATTCTTCCCACTGTGGCTCTTCAGTCACCAAATGGGCCCATGCAGTTCAGTAGTATTGTATTTGCTATCCTTGTTACTTGGTGGTAGCCCAGTCGGAGAGGAGCGTGGTATAGCGCTATTGCCTTTATCATAACAATTTATCATAGTAGACTCTGGGACAGGAAAAGGGCTTTATCAAGCTGCTTAGTGACCATGAGTCGGCTTTGTAAACAAGACAGATCACTGGATGTGTTATCCCGTCACCACAACCAGCAGTGATATCGCAGACCACCTCAATCTAAGTATGCAGGCATAGAGTTGATAAAATTGATACGTCTCTTGTGTTTTGTTGCTGGTTCAAAATTTGTATGGTGCTTATATAGGTAACCAAAAGAAGCACAAATGATAGACGGAATTCAGGATAAATCAAACATTCACCCCCAATCAAGAGATCTTGTTTACAACCATTGTTCTTTTGCTCACCATGTCACGCCAGTTTAGACCCTGCCATATGCAAACCAATGGCCCTGCTCCTCATGGGAACAGTCCAGCTCGAACTGCAGAGCCAGGTCCTCCCTGGCCCAGAAACAAGCATCTTGGGACCGGTTTAGGGGTATCACCCCTCAGCAGTCAGCTTGAATCCAGTGCACAGGGAGCCTAGGACCCACGTCTGGGCATACCCTTGGCCCTTTATATGGTTCCTCCCCAGGGTGGGCTTTCCTATGGTACATTGGCTGTGCGGGGCCCTTCTAATAAATGCCTTGTCACTTTCTGTACATTCATACGGATACTTCATTAAGAACACTTTGTCACATTTTCCAGGAACTCGCCCCGAGTTTTGCAAAGTCATTCCTTGCTTCATCACCCAACTTGCCCTTGCCTCCGAACACTATATATTCTTAGCAGATCTTAACTTCTACATAGAAGACCATAGCGATGCCAGCACTGAGTACCTAATAGAAAGCATGAGCATCGGCCTCATCATCGACTCAAAGCACATCGTGGGACACATGCTTGACTCCATCTTCATTTCCAGTGAAACAATCAAGTACCACTATGACACAGAACTCACCTGGACAGACCACTCCATTGTCCACTTCACCATCACAGGGCACAATGCTACAGAAACCAAAGCCAAACCACCCAACACACCTCAGAGCAACTTGAAAACCATCTCAGACGAGAACTGGAACAGTACTCTCCATGCCAACTGACCGGACACAGCTCGAGACCTTAAACAGGCCATCAAGAACTTCACAGACTGGATCACTGACTAGGTCACCCCCACCCCACCGAACAAGATCAGAGAATCCACAAAGTGTGTCAACTTCTTTACCCCCAAAACATTAGACCCCTCAATGAGACTGTTGTTGGCTAGACAGAAGATGGAGTAACAGCAAGGATCCAGTGCGCTCCACCACCTTCAGGACATCGATGAACCACTACTACCTCCTCCTTAAAGAAGCGAAGAAGAGTGCCGTCACCTGCTGCATAGAGCTCAGCTCAAACCACAGCAATGAGCTCTTCGCCATCGTTAGTGAATTCAGCAAACCTGCGTCCACTGAGAATATCATAACTCCCTTCTGGATCTGTGCGACATGCTTGCTGACTACTTCCATTAGAAGATCGCCATCATCTACAGGGACTTTGAATCTCAGCTCTCCTCAAGTGACAGCCTCGACCTCCACACACCCACTGACACCAACTCCAAACTCCGGCCGCATCCTGGGACCTCCTCATCGCACAAGACACCGCCTCTATAATGAAGTTGATGCACTCTGGGGTATCTACTGATCCATGCCCCCATCTTATCTTTAACCTCAGGAGTAAGGCGATCAGCTTAGAGCTCATAAAGCCACTGAACAGATCCATCGCCATGGCCTCCTTGCCAGAAGAGTGGTAACACACAGAAGTGAAACCCCTCCTGAAAAAAACCTTCAGCAGACCTAGAGCAGCTGAAGATTTCCTGACTGATGCCCCTGCTCTCGTTCCCAGCCAAAGTCTTCGAGAGGTCGATCAAGAGGCAGCTGAACAGACACCTGGAGCACAACAACCTACTGAACTCCTCCCAGTTCGCCTTCCGAGCCAATCAAAGCACAGAGACTGCCCTGATAGCAGCCATAGATGACATCAGAGCCCTCCTGGACCTCCGTGAGACTGCAGCCCTCATCTTCCTTGACCTCTCAGCTGTTTTCAACATGGTCTCCCACCAAATCCTGATTGACAAGCTCTACCACATCGGAATCCAAGAAAATGCCCTCAAATGGATCACCTCCTACCTCACTAGAAGAACTCAGACTCCCGCCCAACTCCTGAACCCAAGGACATCATCAGCAGCTCCTCACAAGGATCCTCTGTTAAGCCCCCTTCTCCTACACTTACATGACACCCCTAGCCAACATTGTCAGGTCGCATGGGCTGAAGGCCATCTACACATACTAGACCCACCTCACTACCTCCAGAGACAACTTTCATAGGTGCACGGCCAACATCACTGACTGGATGAAGCACAACTGCCTAAAACTGAACATGGACAAGACAGAAGTCCTCATCTTCAGTAACCACGCATCTCCTTGAAGCAACGCATGGTGGTCAGCAGAACCTGCCTTCTTCCCCTCCCCTACTGACCATCCCTGTGAGTTCAGCATTGTCCTGGACAACAAGCTCTCTATGAATAAGCAAATCAACATGATCTCCGCCACCTCAAATTCTTTTTTTTTTATTGTTTGATTAATTAAAATCATTACAATACCCCCCCTGGAGTAATTAAAAGTTACTTAACAAAAATCATTACAATCCCATTTTAAAATTCACCTGGTTTAACGCAATACCATGGTTCATGTACTTCCATACAAAATGATTAACAACAAAATTCATTATTAAGAATTCCTACTTTAACGGCGTTCTCCTGACATAAAACCAGTATAGCTCTAGGACTATATTCCAATGTAGTCCTTCCTCGGCTCCTGGCTAGAGCATAGAAAAACGGGCAGTAAAATAGGCGGCATAAGACAGCACCAAAAGGGCTACGATTTAACCTCAGAACGTCAGGATTCACATTGTACGAACCCCTTAGGGAGAACAATGATATTAGTAAGACCCGATTGTTCAATGGTGATTTCTCGACCTGTCCTTTTATTTTGGCCAATGGGAGTTCGTCTTTTACAAAGTTGCATGGGTCCACTTGTTGTACATGTTCTCCATCAGCTTGCTGTAAAAGTCTTCTAACCTCTGCCATGAATTTAGCCCCCCGGCAAGCGAGAATAATGGATGTGCCCTCCAGCCATCATATCACCGCTTGCCTGCTTGAACGGATAATCAGATCCTTGAAGATGTGTTTTAGGTACTGTCTCCTCTAGACGAGAACTGCTGGACAGGCACATAATATGTGAGTTAGAGATTCTTGTTTGAAGCCGCATAATCGACACGTCTCTGATTGAAAGGTCGTTTTCCAAGATGGATACAGGTCCTTTGAGAGTTTAATGAAACCGCTCATTCCCCGGAATTTCTGGTGGTGAAGGCCGAATTCCAATCTGACCTGGGAAGGGGAGGCAGACCTTGGCAGGTCAAAGACGGCTTTATGATCTGCGCCATCTGTTTCCTCACAATGCGCATGCACCGCAAGATCTTTGAATGGCTCCCTGCCAGATACCTGCATTCAGCCTCCCTCTTCCTAGCTTAAACTCCTAGAGTCTAAGGCACAAGGAACGGAGGTTGCTCTTACTCCCACCTGGCTGCAAAAAACCTGGAATGAACTCCCCCTGCACCTGAGATCTGCCTCATCACTGACTCTGGAAAGGACTCAAGACCTGGCTGTTCAACTGATCGGTCCCTCCGGACAACAACTCCTCACCCAGCGCCTTGAGAACCTCACTGATGATTTACAGCGCTTAATACCCATTGATTGATTGAGTCTGTAGATTCATAGATTTTTCTCAGTGGGGACTTGCTGATGCGGTTTTAACTCTCCCTTGCCAATAATTGCCTTGCTAAATTCAGTGAGGTCTTCAGGGTTGACTTTTAATGCCGAGTTAGCTCTCCATTGATGAATGCATGGTCACATTTATTGAGTTTCTCTCCTTTGTGAACTTTATGATATGTTACATTTTGTTTTGTAATCGATCCCTTGTCACATTCTATTTATTATTAGGGTTTCTCCCTAGTGTGGATTTGTACATGCTGCATTAGCGTATTCTTCCTGTGGAAGATTTGATTAAACTTTGTACATACATTGGATTTCCTGACATGTAGATTTTCAGATGTTGCTTCAGTTTTCCCTTTATTATGAATGTTTTGTGGTATTCAGAACATACATATGTCTTCACCTCTGTGTGAACTTTCTCATCTTGTATTACATTTTGATTTGTAATAAATCCCTTGTTACATTCTATAAATTCATGTGGTTTCTCTCCAGTGTGGACGCTGATATTCCTTTAACTTTCTCTTTATAATAAAAAACTTGTCACGTGCGGTGCAGTTGAATGGTCACCCTCCATTTGGAATAAATGCTATGTCACATTTTGTACAATGATATGGTTTCTTTCATGTGTGAACATTCTGATGTATTTTTAAACATTGCGTTGTAATAACTGCTAAGTCCCATTCAGTACAGCCATATCGTTTCTAACCAGTGTGGACATCAGGAGACAATAGAACAAAGTACATAGTTTAGAAGTACATGTTGATACAAATATATATATATATATATATATACACACACATAACCAAATGAGTACACAACGCAGTTAAATATAGAATTAAGCCGTTACTAAGAGAGCCAATCTGCAAGAGGAGCCCAGTTCTTAAATGCCAATAAACGCCTTCTCCTCCCCCCAACAACAGCACCGATGACTCTAATTTGTACCATGCAAGCATCCTAGCTTTCCAATGGATAAAGGTAGGAGTTTCAGGATTTAACCATTGCGATGTTATACACAGTCTAATCATAGCCATCGCAATGAACAAAAACGCTGATGAATGATGTGTTCTTTGAGAACCAGTTGAATATTCATATCCAATTATTATTAGTTTCGCTGAGATCTTAACCGGAGCTAGAAGTGATTGAGAAAAACTACCGCTTCATTTAAAAAGGAACTTAAATTGGGACATGAGTAGAACATATGTATGGCATCAGCAGAGCCCATTTTACATCTAGGACAAGGGCCCCCGCTAATATCTAGGAGTCCCCCAACTAGCTATCTTTGCATGGGTATGATACAAGTTAAACATGGCCATATGACTTTGAGTGCGCAGTGAGCCAGAGACAAGAACAGATCTAGCTAGTTCAAGCGGAAATTCCAGGTCTAATATTGGAACACCAAATTTAGCAGCCCACTTTGCATTCTGAGCAGATAGGTCATCCGGAAGTTCAGACAAAAGACTTTGGTACAGAGAGCTAATTCTAGACTCCTTCCGAATTAGTTCAATGAAATTGATCTTAACATACAGATAGGGGTTTCTGGAGAGGTTCGTGTCGAAAAAGCTTCTAATCTGTAAATATTAAAAAAAAATAGCTAGATTGTAAGGGAAATTTCCCCTTCAAAAAAGAAAAAGGGGCCAATTGATCGGACTGACTAAATCACCAATTCCCTTCAACCCTAAAGACCTCCATTTCATCATCAAACCATCATAAAATATTGGAGGAAGCAAGGCAGAGGCGTCTAATGGGGTATAATAATTAAGTTTTGGAATAGCCAGACGAGAGCGAATTTTCTGCCATACAGAGAATAAGGCCCAGCAGATCTTAAATTAGTTTTTTTTTAAATAACTGATTTCCAGTACACGTGTTATAAGCCCCTTGGCAGCATCCCCAAGTGCTATTTCATAAATGGATGGGGACATACAGATTGAAATCTCAACATTATCCCCAAGAAGGGGGAGGCCAAAGTGCTGAATCAAGGCGGCCCAATAATAATATAAAAGATTAGGACCGGCCCAGCCACCTGGCTCCCGGGGGAGACATGTCCATTTAGCGGGCCTTCTCGGCCTGCGATACCCCCACAGACACCGTTGACATATTCTATCAGCTCTCACTAATGTTGAATTAGGGATTAAGAGTGGGGTGGACCTAAAAAGAACTGTGGGAGAGCAAGCATTTTCAGGATATTGCAACGTCCATATAAATAAAGATGCAGATGGTCCATTCTCTCAAGTTTCCTATGAAGCGAATCAATTACAGGGAGGTAATTTAGGTCTGGAATCTGATCAACATCGGCGGAAATTTGAACCCCATGGTATGTGGCCTCTTTGATTATAGAAACATGCGTGAGGGGCATAGCTGAGGATTGAATTATTTGGCTCTTTGAGATGTTGAGCTTATACCCAGACATAGCACCAAATTGAGCCGCGAGACTCTCTAACGCTGAAAAAGAAGAGCCAACACTGTCAGTTAGTACAACAATATCATCGGCAATCGCCAATGCCTTGTAGTCCACCCCGCAAACCCTGACTGGAGCAATCCCATGGCAATTTTCGATCATACTCAGGAAGGGATCGATGAACAGGGCAAATAGTAGGGGGGGAACAGGGACAGCCCTGTCTAGTTCCCCTACTGATAGACAAATAGGCAGATTCTTTCCCTGAGATACGAATTGCGGCGGTTGGAGCCTGATAAAGCACCTGGAGGGCCTGGATGAACTCGGGAGGAATCCCTTCCAACGCATTACCGCCCAAAGATACCCCCAGGAGACCCTGTCGAACACCTTCTCGGCGTCCAACAGGATTACCCCGAGCGGAGAGCTCGTAGCCTGAGCCCAATCAAGAAGGGCAATGATGCGCCAAATGTGATCTGTTGTGTCCCTTTTGGGAATAAAACCATGCTGCCGGATTGAGACCAAGAGGACTATAACTTGAGCTAGTCTAAAAGCTAGAATTCTAGAATTGATCTTACTGTCTGTGTTAAGGAGTGCAATCGGCCGATATGAGGCAGGGTTTAGCTCATCTTTGCCCTTCTTTTTAAACAGCACAATGGTGGCCCGGCGCCAAGAATCAGGAACAAACCCAAGTTGGGCAGCCCTAAAAACCGCTAACATTTCTTGTCTGAACAGTGGTGAGAAGGTCTTATAAAACTCGAGATGGATAAGGTCGGGCCAGAAGCCTTACCGTTAGAAAGATTTAATAGCGGTTTCTACCTCATCCCAGCTAATGGGTGCTGAAAGGACTTCATTCTGTTCCATTGTTACCCGCAAGGTGTTGAAGGGGTGAAAGAAGTCATCCAGACCAACTTGGTTTTGAGCCATGCTAGGATCTTCTGTATATAATCTAGTATAGAAGCTCACAAAAACATCAAGGACCCCCGCCGGGGTCTCTTGCAGACGGCCCTGTTGGTCTGTAATTTGGACAATTCGGTTCGCCATAGCCCTCTGCTGCAGTCTCTTTGCAAGAACCTAGCCTGAGTTCTCCCCAAACTCATACATTAGCGTACGAAATTGAAAATATTTGGCTGCTAAATTTTAATACAAAGGTTCTAACAGATTAGACTTAGCTATAGTGACCACTTTCTGACTATTGGATACATCGTGGCCCAGGCGGATATTATTACACAATTCAAGTTCAGCTTGTTGCAACTCTTCGAGTCTATCTTTAGTCTGTTGCTGTGCTGGTTTCCAACGGTGGGAGGCAAAGTTTTTAGTTTACCCACGTAAAGCCACTTTAAATGTATCCCAGACAATAGAATCAGAAGAGGTACCCCTATTAATATTAAAGAATTCTGGAATCCAAATAGCCATACGCTCCTGATATGGCTGATCTATAAGGAGCTTGCTCTCGAAAGTCCATGGCCTAATTTGGTTAGTAGGACGGTCCCATGAGAGATCAATAATTATGGGATTATGAGCGGATATGGTCCTGGGGGCAACTTCAATGTGTGCCAAAGAGGCATTTTGATTCGAAAGAAAAGCATAGTCAAGGCGTACCATTTTATTACGTGGGGCAGAATAGAATGTATATCCACCCATATCCTGATGGTGATAGTGCCATAGATCTATAAGACCATGGTCCAACAAAAGAATTTGGAGAGCCTTGAATACCTGAGGCTTTCTGCCCACATAGTTATGACAAGTTAGGAGATTGATTAGAAAGATTAATATTAAAGTCGCCAGTAAATAATATTGGATGGGGCCATCCCACTAATTCCAAATTTAGGCTCCTGAGAACTTGCGGATCATCTAAATTGGAAGCGTATATTGAGCAGACTGATAATGGAGATCTGTTAAGCAAGAGTTCAATAATTGCCCATATTCCAAAATTATCCACCTTCACCCTTTTAATAGATCCAACCCCATTCTTCAGGAGAATAGCTACACCCCTGATTGTAGATGTTTGTCTAGAACAGGCAACCAACTCATATCAGGAAATCTTAACCAGCTACGTTTAGTCCATGGGATATGAGTCTCCTGTAAGCAAATTAGATCAGACCAGTAGAATTTGGAGAATCTTGTAAACCATCCTACACTTCTTGGGATCAGTCAAACCACAGATATTCCATGTGACACAGCGTAGCCTACCCCACCCCATTCAAACAGTAAAAAAACCAACAGCCAACAACACTCGATTTACTAATAGTACTGTACAGAAAAAATACTGGACCTCTGAACAAGAATATACATAGTGTCGACAATATTTGAGTCATTAGCGCGTCAATCATGTTTCCTAAACACAAAAAAGATACTAGAAACAGAAACAGCCTCCTGAGCCCCCGCCACTAAAAAGCCACCCCCGAACTCCCCTAAACCCCCCCCGAAACCACCCCCCACCTTCCCAACACCCCTCGCCCCCACCCCCTATGTAGAGCAACAGGACCATCGTCCTTTTGATGGTCAGGTTGGTGAGACCCACTTTCTCCCGGAACCGGAGACCCCCCCCTCCATTAAAGCACTACGGAAGACCTGACCGCCAGATAAACAAAAAAGCCAAAGAGAGAAAATCTAGCAAACTATCTGTCAGGTCATCTAAAGTCACTAATCTTCAAAGTGAGCAAACATCCCATCCCGAGTCAATCCGAATTTAGTGCAACAAGTTAAATTAAATAAGGCAGTTCAACCTAGATAGTCACAAGAAACTCCTTGGCCAATATCTCTGATGTAAAGTATTTAGTCTGACCTTTACAGATCACTTTCAACATAGAAGGAAAGAGTAGAAAGGCTTGAGCACCCTTAGCCTGGAACAAGGGCATCAGCTGACGAAGGTGCCATCACCTCTCAACTGTAGCTGGACAGAAATCAGGCTGCACAAAAAATTGACATCCCTTCGCAGTCCGCTTTTTATCAGGTCTGGCGAGATCAAATATTTTCTCACGTGCTTGAAAATTGTTGAAGCATATCAGGATGGCGCGTGGGAAGGTTTTATTGGTACCAGAAGCTGAGGTTTGCCGCTGCTAAAATGGAAACCGGTGTGCCCGCTATATTTCTAAATTCCAGTCCCATTGTGTAACTTCTGGATACGCCTCCAAAAAGAGCTCGACTATGAACTGCCTAACATCTTCGCCTTCTATATTTTCTTCGATTCCTAAGACTCTTAAGTTGTTTCTTCTTGCTCGATTTTCCAAGTCCGTGAGCTTCCATAGGATATCCGTATGTTGTTCCTTAATCTCTGTTGTGAGTTCTTTCTGAGCCACCACTGCATCCTCTAACGCCAAAATCCGCTCCTCAGCTTCCCAAACCCTGGAGGCAATGTCAGTACATGTTTTCACCACTCGGCGCAAGGAGTTCTGCATTCTACGGCACGCCCCCTGTGTACGAATGTTCTCCTGTCTTGTAGCCTCGCTGTGGGTGATGATAGTTTGGTAAATTGTTGAGAGGGTAACTTCTTCAGAGGTTTCTGTTGATGAGCCATAGGGATTGTCAGGTGTAGCTCCACTGTTCGTTACAGCTTGGTCTAATACTATATTCTGTAGGCAGGCGGTATTTATCAATCCCTTGTGGCAGGGGGCTTTTTGAACTGTATTAACAGCGCTCGCAGCATTCACATCCTTAGAAGCCTCACTAAGGCGCTACCCCTGATTCACTGTCGTAGTCGGACCATTCAAGTTCAGCATCAAACTCCGGATCCTCCTCCGCTGATGAATGATCCGAAACTGAATAAAATGTATCTGTGGCCTCAGTGCTCTCTGGCCCCCTTGAATCGAGACCAGACTCTGGAGTAATGACTGTACCATTCGCAAACAACAGATTAGAGCCTTGCTCCAGGAGAGAGACCGAATGGGCATCAGATTGAATACATGGCTAAACTACAGTTCCCAGCATACATTGACAAGGAGGTATGGGTGCAATATTAGACATATCACTTGAATTTTGTATAAGAGTAGCACCTGAGTTGATATCGTGTGGAATTTCTGATGTAGTATTTATCTTTGCCTAGTAATAAATATCTTGTTGCATTATGCACATTCATGGGTTTCTCTCCTACGTGGACTATCTGATGTTGCATAAGATGCTACTTTCTAATAAATGCCTTCTCACATTCAGTGCAGTTGAATGTTCTCTCTCCAGTGGAGATTTTCTAATCTTGCTTCAGCTCTCAATTGATTAAAAATGATTTTTCACATTCTGTACATTGGTATGGTTTCTCCCCAGTTTGGACCTTTTGATTTTACTTTAGCTGTCGATTTGTTATACATGCTTTGTCACATTCTGTGCATTGATATGGTTTCTCCCCAGTGTGGACTATGTGATGTCGTTTTAGATCTTTATTTGTTATAAATGCTTTATCACATTCTGTACATTTATATGGTCTCTCCCCAGTGTGGATTTTCTGATGTTGTTGTAGGTTTCCATTTGTTATAAATGCTTTGTCACATTCTGTACATTTATATGGTCTCTCCCCAGTGTGGAATTTCTGATGTAACATTAGTTGTTCCTTTCTAATGAATGTCTTCTCACATTCTGCACATGTATATGGTTTCTCCCCAGTGTGGATTTTCTGATGTAACATTAGACGTGCCTTTTTAATGAATGCTTTGTCACACTCTGTACATTGATATGGTTTCCACCCAGTGTGGAATTTCTGATGGTCCAGTAGATATGACTTACTAGGAAATGCTTTGTCACACTCTGTACATTGAAATGGCATCTCCCCAGTGTGGATTTTCTGATGTTCCATTAGACGTGACTTTCTAATGAATGCTTTGTCACACTCTGTACATTGATATGGTTTCTCCCCAGTGTGGAGTTTCTGATGTAACATTAGACGTGACTTTCTAATGAATGCTTTGTCACACTCTGTACATTGATATGGTTTCTCCCCAGTGTGGATTTTCTGATGTTCCATTAGACGTGACTTTCTAATGAATGCTTTGTCACACTCTGTACATTGATGTGGTTTCTTCCCAGTGTGGATTTTCTGATGTCGCTTTAGCTCTCCATTTATTACAAATGCTTTGTCACATTCTGTACATTTATACGGTTTCTCCCCAGTGTGGAATTTCTGATGTTGCTTTAGCAATCCATTTGTTTTAAACGCCTTATCACATTCTGTACATTTATATGGTTTCTCCCCAGTGTGGATCATGTGATGTAGTTTTAGATCTTTATTTGTTATAAATGATTTGTCACATTCTGTACATTTATATGGTTTCTCCCCAGTATGGATCATGTGATGTCGCTTTAGCTCTCCATTTGTTATAAATGCTTTGTCACATTCTGTACATTTATATGGTCTCTCCCCAGTGTGGATTTTCTGATGTTGCTTTAGATCTCCATTTGTTACAAATGCTTTGTCACATTCTGTACATTTATATGGTTTCTCCCCAGAGTGGATTTTCTGATGTCGCTTTAGCTGTTCAATTGTTATAAATGCTTTGTCACATTCTCTATATTTATAGGATTTCTCCTCTACGTGGACATTCTGATGCTGCATTATGGCTTTCACAGCAGAGAAAACTTTTCCACAGTCAGTCGATCAATATGGTTCTTCTCCAGTATGATTTTCTGATGTTGCACTTGCTTTGTCTCCCTAATAAATGTGTTGTCACTTTCTAGATATTCAAACGGTTTCTCTTCTGTGTGTTCTTTCTGATCCAGGTTATCTCTTCCTTCGTAGTGAGAACCTTATCAGACTTGCTTCAGTATGTCAGTGTGTTAGTTTGCCAATGTTTATCAGGTGATCCCTAAGAGCCAAGTACAGACCACATTGGGCAGTTTGGATTTTCTGCTGTAGAAAGACTTTGGCGAGGCATTAGCCTTCAATGGAAGAAATTTTAAGGTGCACTGTTTTTACATCACTTCCTACACAACTGATGATTAATTCCTTCACTTTTTTTGTTCATTACTGCATTTATTTCACCTGTTGGAAAAAAAAAACACTGGATAAGCTTAAATGGTGGGTCCATCACGAAATTCTATTGGCATTTAATGAGACATTTATTTCACCACATAGAAAAGTGTGCTGAAGAAATTCTAGATTACACTTTCAATGCAAAGATGCCATAGGCAGAGCAAGGGCATATGATCCTTTCTTGACGCCCTCCTATCGTGGATTGTGGACTCAAGGAGTAACCAAGACTCCAGTTGAGTCTTTTGTGTAGCACCACAGTTCTTCTGACAGCGGTTCTATGTAGATCCAAAAGAGTCGGATGTGATGGGGCCAGAGACTCAGCACTTACGTCCAAATGGGCCTTATTTGTGAGGGAAACTTCAAAGAGTAGTTTTGAAGTACACCAGTATCGCTTTCAATCCTGGCACTCACTCCAGACTACCAAAGGGAGTAATCATTCCTTTATATGGGGACAGTCTACTACCCTGTGAAGGGTAAGAGTGGGCCGCTTCCTCCCATCTGCCCAGAAAGACCCATTGGGATGCAGATGGATGCAGATAAGTGCTAAATCACACCCAACCCTTGCAGTGTCTGTGGCTCTCTAGAAGGAATACACAAAGGGGTCGGTCACCTAGCCCAGACGTGTACTAGAGACAGGGTATAAGGCACAAAGAGCAGTACAAGCAGGGAAAAGTCCACTTTCTAAAAGTAGCTTTTCTAAAATAGTAATGTTAAATCTGACTTTACCAGTAAGGAAAATGCTACTTACCAGTATGCATCTGTTCTTGGCATGTAGAGCTGCAGAGATGTACACTTAGCATTAGATCGTCACCTGGTGGTGGGCTCGGATGACCGCATGTTGTAATCATCTTGGAAGAAGTCTTTGTAGTCACGAGATAGGCGACTCCTCCCTTGGACGATAGGGACTGTGGGCATCGGCTCCATCCTTAGATTGTTTTTCACCATGATGGGAAATGACGGAGTTAGTAGAAGTAAAGAAAAAAGATGTCCATGCGTGTGCATCTATGTAAGATAAAACTGGAACAGATACAGGTCCCGGGGAGGCGGGAGGGCGTGTACAACTCTGCAGCTCTACATGCCAAGAACAGATGCATACTGGTAAGTAGCATTTTCTGTTCGAGGCATATGAGCTGCAGATTGTACACTTAGCATCGATTGTGCAGCAGTGTCTCCCCTAGCGGCGGTCACCTGTATCTGTTGCAGTAGTTTGAAAGACTTTAAAGAACAGCTTGGCCTACTGCAGCTTGCTGGTTGGCTTGCACATCAACAGAGTAGTGTTTAGTGAAGGTGTGTGTTGTAGACCATGTTGCAGCCTTGCATATGTCCTCTAGGGGGATGTTTCCTAAGAAAGCCATAGAGGTTCCTAGTTTGCTTGTTGAGTGCGCTCTAGGAGGAACTGTTAATGTACGTTTTGTGTTTTGATAGCATATTTTTATACATTTTACAATCCACCTGGCAATCCCACCTTTAGAGATGGGGTTGCCTTTATGAGGTGGAGAGAAAGACAAACACAGTTGTTTTGTTTTTCGAAAAGACTTAGTCCTATCTATATAGTAGAGAAGAGCTCTTTTAACATCTAATGTGTGTAGAGCCCTTTCTGCTACAGAGTTTGGGTTTTGGAAAAACACAGGTAATCTACAGATTGGTTTAAATGAAAAGGAGTTCTGACTTTTGGAAGGAATTTTGGATTAGTTCTTAAAACCACTTTGTTACGATGTAGTTGTAAAAATGGTTCTTGTATTGTAAATGCTTGTATTTCACTTACTCTTCTAAGAGAGGTGATAGCAATAAGAAAAGCTGTTTTCCACGTGAGGAATTGCAGTTCACATTCATGTAAAGGCTCGAAAGGGGGTCCCATGAGTCTTGTAAGAACAACGTTTAGGTTCCATACTGGAGAAGGTGGCAACCTGGAAGGGATGATTCTTTTTAATCCTTCCATAATGCTTTAATTGCAGGCACTCTGAAAAGAGACAGATGTCTGTTTTGTAAATATGCTGCAATTGCTGCAAGGTGCAGGCGTATGGATGAATATACTAAGTTACACCTTTGTAAATGTAAAAGGTAACACATAATATTCTGGATGGAGACATTCAGGGGATCAATGCGGCTATTGTTGAATAAATGGTGAATCTCTTCCATTTAGCAGCATAACAAGCTCTGGTAGTAGGTTTCCTGGCCTCTTTAATAATGGTCATACAGTCTGGTGGTAGGTTAAGATAACCAAACTCTAAGACTTCAGGAGCCAGATTGCCATATTCAGTTGATTTGGGTCTGGATGTCGGATGTCTCCATGGTTCTGTGTTAGCAGGGATGGAGTTAGTCGTAGCTTTTGGTGTGGAACTACAGATAGTTCTAGCAGTGTGGTAAACCATTTTTGGGTGCCCATGTGGGAGGTACTAGGATTAGTTTGAGAGACTGTTGTCTGAGCTTGCATACTACTAATGGTATTAGTGGTATTGGCAGAAAAGCGTATGCAAATCTTCCTGACCAGTTCATCCATATTGCATTGCCCTTGGACAGCGGGTGTAGAAACCTGGCGGCGAAGGTTAGGCATTTTGCGTTTTCGTGTGTGGCAAACAGATCTATGTCTGGATGACCCTGCTTGTGAAAGAATGGTTGAAGAACCTGCGGATGTAGTTCCCATTCATGAATTTGTTGTGTCTGCCGACTCAACAGATCTGCTTTCTGATTGTGAACTCCTGGAAGGTGCTCTGCCAACAGATATATGTTCTGTGGAATGGCCCATCTCCAAATGTTCTGTGCGAGCTAGGACAGTTGTAGCATGTGAACAGCAGCTATATACAATGATATGTGCTGGGAAAATGGTTTGCTTCTGTTTGTAGACGACGTTTCGACCTTAAAAACAATGTGGAGGGGGCGTGGCCAAGATGGCGACGGAGTAAGACGTGGTAGTGACTCAGTGGTGGCGGCTGGGGATTTGGTGTGATTGCAGTGTGTTTGGTTTGATTCTGGCATTATGGGGGGCACTGTTTGGAGCGTGGGGGGGGGGGGGGGGGGCGATGACTAAATGTTGCCTGTTACAATAGGCTCCTGGAATGTTAAAGGCCTTAATTCTCCTCAAAAGCGTCAGAAAGTATGGAAGTATATTCTTGATCATCATTTAGATGTGGTGGGCCTGCAGGAGACTCATTTGGCCCGTAAAGATGAATCTAGACTTAAGCACAGGCAATACCCCCTGATCTACAAATCCTCTGCCACTACTAAGCACCAGGGGTGGCGCTTTTGTTCCGCTCTAAACTTCAATTTCAACCCATGGGGGTGCGGGGTGACAAGGAGGGGCGGTGGCTGATGGTGAAGGGGATGCTCCTGGGTAAGCTTTGCACGTGGGTGGTTGTCTATGCACCGAATGCGGGCCAGAATGGGTTCCTTGAGGCCTTTCTGAGGGTGGTGGGGGACTTTGGGGAGGGAGCGTTGATAGTGATGGGGGATTTTAATTTGGTTTGGGACAAAAGTCTTGATTGCTCACATCAGCAGAGGACGGAGGCGGGTCTCTTCTCCCCTGAACTGCGCGACACTTTGATCAGTCTGGGCCTTGTTGATAGTTGGCGCTCCCTACACCCCCGCACTAGGGATTACACGTTCTATTCCCATGTCCACCACACATATTCACGTCTCGACCACATTTTTCTACATCAGTCTTTGCAGGGCGACTTGCGGGACAGCAAGATATTTCCGCTTTCAGTGTCTGATCATAGCCTTTTGGCGACGTGCTTGGTCTGGGCCCCGGAGTCATCCCCTCATCGCAAATGGTACTTCCCTATCTCTCTTACGCGGGATGAGGAATCCTGCAAAAAACTTAGGGCAGCCATTGGTGAGTTTTTTGAGCTTAACAAAGATGGAGACACCTCGGTCTTCACCCAATGGGACGCCTTTAAGGCGACGACACGGGGCACGTGCATTGCGCTGAACTCCGCCCTGAACAGGCTTCGGCGCGAGGAGAGGGAGGCGCTGGAGGCGGAACTGGCGACACTGGAAACTGCGCATAAGCAGAATCCTTCTTGAAAGACACTTCGCCCTCTTGCTGCGGTGCAGGGGAAACTCAGGGCCCACTATAATATTTGGGCCGAGTATACCCTCTTGTGAGGGTGTCGTCGGAGTTGGTCGTGATGCGGTTCGGTGTTTCTGTGGACGATGGCGATGCCTCCTCCGGTTTGGTTGACGCAGTCCCTCAGGGTGATCTTGTAGCCATCCGGGATGGCTATGGCGATGTCGGGGGCTGAGGAGGCGTTCATCCATGTTTCCGTGAGGAAGGCGACGTCTGATGTTGTGTCGAGGAGGTTCCAGAGTTCCACGGTGTGCCTGTGGACGGAGCGGGTGTTGAGGAGGATGCACTTGAGGTGGTTGTTGCTGGTGCTCGGCTTGGCGGGTGCGGTGCAGGTCCGGAGGCAGGTGAATTGGCAGGCTTATATGAATAAATGTGGTTGGGTGTCGCACACTTTCAACTAATTGCTCAAGTTTCACCGATATGTGTGCTGCTCTGTATTAATGCCTGCCAAGCATTGGTGAATGAACTCTAAATTAAGGCCTAACCCCACGTGGGCTGCTAGGACTACAGTGCGCACTACTAAAATAACGTATAAACATTCAAAGAACTTTTCAAATTAATCCACAGTGTATTCGATAAGTTTCATTTAGGTACAGAGGATTCTTCGTAATAGACAGACTACATAGGTTCGCTTATAGAGAGAGTTGTCATCGTTCTTGATTTTGCACGGATCATTTAGCCACGACGTTCGTCTTTTCTATTAAGTTGACAATTGGAACCCCTGACGAAGGGACAAGAACGTCCCGAAATGCATTGGGTGGTGGTTCATGAAACATTCTAAAAACAATGCATATTGTAAATGTTATATAATTTGATCCTATGAACAGTCTTTTGGATTCTACTGATGATTTAAATAAATGAAACGTATCGAATACACTGTGGATTAATTTGAAAAGTTCTTTGAATGTTTATACGTTATTTTAGTAGTGCGCACTGTAGTCCTAGTAGCCCACGTGGGGTTAGGCCTTAATTTAGAATTGGCAGGCTTGGCAGGTGAAGGGTCCGTGTGTGTGCCTCGAGGTGGCTTGGTAGCAGGCGGTGTTTCGGCCGGCGTTGAGTGCGTGGAGGGTGGCGGTGTCATAAGTTTGTCGGGTGCGTTGGCATCGTCGAGGACCAGGTGTCCTGGCGCTGGGCGTGGTCTCTGCGCACAATCAGCACGCCCGCTGCGTGTGACCGCAGCGCGTACGCGCGGGCTCCATTTGAGGCGAAGTGGGAGGGAGGAGCAGATGGGAGCGGGCGGCCAATGGGGTCAGAGAATACAAAGGGGGCGGGGCCGCGAGGGAGCAGTGGCGGGGAGAGGTCACACCGGCGGTACAATATTGACAAAAAATGCAAAAACTACTGACAGCAGAAAACACTAAAATACAATACAATTATGAAATGGCAAAGATGAGGGCAACAGCGGGAGGAAAAAATGAGCAGCAGCAAGGGGGCACCGAGGTCAGGGACGAACCTGTAGCGCTGGGGCCGAGACGCGCCTACAGCTGGTGGCCCGTGCGGCGTGGGGGTGTCCTAGGGTCAGGTCACACTCGCCTACGGCGCGCCGGCTCCATTTGAGGCTAAGGGGGAGGGAGGAGCAGCTGGGAGGCGGGAGCGGGTGGCCAATGGGGTCACAGAATACAAAGGGGGCGGGTTTTTAATGTAAGCAGGGGCAATTGCAGATGTGCCTGGTGGTCTATACACCCAAGTAACCCACTGAGCTATCCCTGTAAAATACAGTCTTGTAATATGCTGGCAGACTCTCTGCAGGAGGCGTGTAAACCCACTGAGCTATCCATATAAAATACAGTCCTCTAATATGCCGGCATACTCTCTGCAGTAGAAGCATCAACCCACTGAGCTCTCCCTATAAAATACAGTTCTGTAATATGTTGACAGACTCTCTGCAGGAGGCGCATTAACCCACTGAGCTCTCCATATAAAATACAGTCCTGTAATATGCTGACAAACTCTCTGCAGGAGGCAAATTAACCTACTGAACTATCTATATAAAATACAGTCCTGTATTATGCTGACAAACTCTCTGCAGGAGGCACATTAACCCACTGAACTATCTATATAAATTACAGTCCTGTATTATGCTGACAGACTCTCTGCAGGAGGCGCATTAACCCACTGAGCTCTCCATATAAAATACAGTCCTGTAATATGCTGACAAACTCTCTGAAGGAGGCACATTAACCCACTGAACTATCTATATAAATTACAGTCCTGTAATATGCTGACAGACTCTCTGTGCAGGAGGCGCATTAACCCACTGAGCTCCCCATATAAAATACAGTTCTGTAATATGCTGACAGACTCTCTGCAGGAGGCGCATTAACCCACTGAGCTCGCCATATAAAATACAGTCATGTAATATGCTGACAAACTCTCTGCAGGAGGCACAATAGCCTACTGAACTATCTATAAAAATACAGTCCTGTAATATGTTGCCAAACTCTCTGCAGGAGGCACATTAACCTACTGAACTATCTATATAAAATACAGTCCTGTAATATGCTGACAGACTCTCTGCAGGAGGCACATTAACCCACTGAGCTCTCCATATAAAATACAGTCCTGTAATATGCTGACAGACTCTCTGCAGGAGGCACATTAACCCACTGAGCTCTCCATATAAAATACAGTCCTGTAATATGCTGACAGACTCTCTGTGCAGGAGGCGCATTAACCCACTGAGCTCCCCATATAAAATACAGTTCTGTAATATGCTGACAGACTCTCTGCAGGAGGCGCATTAACCCACTGAGCTCTCCATATAAAATACAGTGTAATATGCTGACAAACTCTCTGCAGGAGGCACAATAACCTACTGAACTATCTATAAAAATACAGTCCTGTAATATGCTGACAAACTCTCTGCAGGAGGCACATTAACCTACTGAACTATCTATATAAAATACAGTCCTGTAATATGCTGACAGACTCTCTGCAGGAGGCGCATTAACCTACTGAACTATCTATATAAAATACAGTCCTGTAATATGCTGACAGACTCTCTGCAGGAGGCGCATTAACCCACTGAGCTCTCCATATAAAATACAGTCCTGTAATATGCTGACAGACTCTCTGCAGGAGGCACATTAACCCACTGAGCTATCCATATGAAAAACAGTCCTGTAATATGCTGAGAGACTCTCTGCAGCAGGCACATTAACCCACTGAGACATCTGTATAAAATACAGTCCTGTAATATGTAGCACACTCTGCAGCAGGCACATTAACCCACTGAGACATCCGTATAAAATACAGTCCTGTAATATGTAGCACACTCTCTGCAGGAGGCGCGTTAACCCACTGAGCTATCCATATAAAATACAGTCCTGTAATATGCTGGCAGCTCCTAGTCAGGAGACGCATTAACACACTGAACTATCCATATAAAATACAGTCCTGTAATATGCTGGCAGATCCTAGTCAGGAGACGCATTAACCCACTGAACTATCCATATAAAATACAGTCATGTAATATGCTGACAAACTCTCTGCAGGAGGCACATTAACCTACTGAACTATCTATATAAAATACAGTCCTGTAATATGCTGACAAACTCTCTGCAGGAGGCACATTAACCCACTGAGCTATCCATATGAAAAACAGTCCTGTAATATGCTGAGAGACTCTCTGCAGCAGGCACATTAACCCACTAAGACATCTGTATAAAATACAGTCCTGTAATATGCTGACAAACTCTCTGCAGGAGGCGCATTAACCCACTGAGCTATCCATATATAATACAGTCTTATAGTATGCTGGAGATTCTCTGCAGGAGGCGCGTTAACCCACTGAACTATCCATGTAAAATACAGTCTTGTAATATGCTGGCAGACTCTCTGCAGGAGGTGCATTAACCCACTGAGCTCTCCATATAAAATACAGTCCTGTAATATGCTGGCAGATCCTAGTCAGGAGACGCATTAATACACTGAACTATCCATATAAAATACAGTCCTGTAATATGCTGACAGACTCTCAGCAGGAGGCACATTAACCCACTGAGCTATCCATATAAAATACAGTTCTGTAATATGCTGACAGACTCTCTGCAGGAGGCGCATTAACCCACTGAGCTAGCCATATAAAATACAGTCCTGTAATATGCTGACAGACTCTCTGCAGGTGGCGCATTAACCCACTGAGCTATCCGTATAAAATACAGTTTGATTCTGTAATATGCTGACAAACTCTCTGCAGGAGGCACATTAACCCACTGAACTATCTATATAAAATACAGTCCTGTAATATGCTGACAGACTCTCTGTGCAGGAGGTGCATTAACCCACTGAGCTCTCCATAAAAAATACAGTCCTGTAAAATGCTGACAGACTCTCTTCAGGAGGCGCATTAACCCACTGAGCTCTCCATATAAAATACAGTCCTGTAATATGCTGAAAAACTCTCTGCAGGAGGCACATTAACCTACTGAACTATCTATATAAATTACAGTCCTGTAATATGCTGACAGACTCTCTGCAGGAGGCGCATTAACCCACTGAGCTCTCCATATAAAATACAGTCCTGTAATATGCTGACAGACTCTCTGTGCAGGAGGCGCATTAACCCACTGAGCTCCCCATATAAAATACAGTTCTGTAATATGCTGACAGACTCTCTGCAGGAGGCGCATTAACCCACTGAGCTCTCCATATAAAATACAGTCATGTAATATGCTGACAAACTCTCTGCAGGAGGCACAATAACCTACTGAACTATCTATAAAAATACAGTCCTGTAATATGCTGACAAACTCTCTGCAGCAGGCACATTACCCACTGAACTATCTATATAAAATACAGTCCTGTAATATGCCGACAGACTCTCTGCAGGAGGCGCATTAACCCACTGAGCTCGCCATATAAAATACAGTCCTGTAATATGCTGAGAGACTCTCTGCAGCAGGCACATTAACCCACTAAGACATCTGTATAAAATACAGTCCTGTAATATGCTGACAAACTCTCTGCAGGAGGCGCATTAACCCACTGAGCTCTCCATATAAAATACAGTCCTGTAATATGCTGACAAACTCTCTGCAGGAGGCACATTAACCCACTGAGCTATCCATATGAAAAACAGTCCTGTAATATGCTGAGAGACTCTCTGCAGCAGGCACATTAACCCACTAAGACATCTGTATAAAATACAGTCCTGTAATATGCTGACAAACTCTCTGCAGGAGGCGCATTAACCCACTGAGCTATCCATATATAATACAGTCTTATAGTATGCTGGAGATTCTCTGCAGGGGGTGCATTAACCCACTGAGCTATCCATATAAAATACAGTCCTGTAATATGCTGGCAGGCTCTAGGCAGGAGGCGCGTTAACTCTGACTTCATAGAAAATGACAGTCTTATTAAGACTCTAAAGTGCCTCAAATCTTTTGAAGTTCCCTTGTACGAAGTCCTGTCTAAATTATGTAATAAAATCAAATCGGGTTCTCCCCGAGACCCGGCGCCTCCAAAAATCTTAGCTGAAGCCTTCCCTGCTCTTGAACCTCATTATAGACATCTACTTCAGATCTCATTCTCCACAGCCTGCCTGCCGGCAGACTGGAAACAGGCAGTTGTACTACCGATCAAGAAAAAGCCGAATGTCAGCCAAGACATTTTGGACAACCTCCGGCCAATCTCCCTGCTACCATACTTAGCTAAGCTAGCCGAGAAAATTGCCAACATCCAACTCATGGAACATCTAGAAGAACACGATGTTTTCCATAAATCCCAATCGGGCTTCAGATCCAACTTCTCAACGGAAACGGCTCTCCTCAGGGCCACTGAAACCCTACGAGAGGGAGCAGACAAGGGCAAGATCATGGCCCTCATCATGCTCGACCTCAGTGCCGCGTTTGACACTGTAGCACACTCCATCTTGCTACAGTGTCTAAACAAAGCCGGAGTAACCAACAGGGCACTGGGATGGCTGAAAGCCTTTCTGATCGATAGGAGCTTCCAAGTCCAAAGAGAGACTTCCCTCTCAGACAGTGTACGGCAGAGGTCTTCAATCTGTGGGGCGCGACCCCCAGGGGGGTCGTGAAGTCCTTGGAAGGGGGTCGCAGATTCCGGCAGAGTGCAGTTCCTGGCTTGGGCTGATCGAGGGTGCTCGGTGGAGGCCTAATTCACACCAAGGTGTGAAAAACATCAAAGCCTCATTAACAAGTAAAAGGGCTTTATAAGACCTGTCAAGTACTCGGGTGTGGCTGTGTGTGTGTGTCCATGAAGCCGTTTCGAGCTGGGGGAGGAGGGGAAGTAGGGGGCTGGGGGAGCAGGCTGTAGTGTAGCCCAGTGGTTCCCAATCTGTGCACCGCGGCACCCAGGTGCGCTGGCAAAACTAGCCAGGGGCGCCATGCACAGAATTTGGGAATCACCAAGTTAATTAGGGTGCAAACTGTTAGGCTCTTTTTCCACTGGCCCACTACAGCTGTTACCAGCATTAGCTGATAAATCTGAGAATATCGGGAGCCAGCTAAGCCTTTTACCCAGGCTGAAAAACTGTGAAACCACTTCATGAGAATAACACATTGTGGCTTTTTACGGTGTTTAAAGAGTGTTGCCACTAATATTGGGAACAGTTTGTCTGATAATTTCTAAGAAGCCTTTAATTTTTCACAAACAATATCGCCATTCTTGAAAACAGGCAAGAAAATGGAGCATTTTGTTCTGTGCTGTTTGTTTGGCTGATTTCCCAAAGCAAAAGTTAAAGTCGTGTTGGGTGGTGCGATATCTTTCGCTGCTCGCTATTTGCACATTGCTCAAGTTGTCTAGCTCCTGTGTGTAACTTCTGCAGTGAAGTTTTCCAAAGGCAGTAAATGATGTACATGCAAGGCTCCATCAAACGTCATGCGCGCAGACTAGATACCGCTCACGCTCTGGCTAATTGAGCAAACAAATCAGCTGGGCTTCTCCCAGATTGATGGGCCCAAGCAGCTGACAACTATGTACAGCAGACATAAATATTGAATCCGCTACTTGAAATAAAATGCATTTTTGTAGAAATCTGTTGTTTCTTGTAGTGGGGACAAAAGCTACCTGCTCTATTTACTGGGACGACAGACAACAACCACTAAGGCAGACAGCAACAATGGAAACGGTTTCAACATTTAAAATAAACATTAAAACATTTAAAAGAAAAGAAAACTAACAAATGTGTGTTAATCTGCCTCAAGGGGCCTTTAAAAAAGGATTTTCACGAAAATTCCCAATTTCAGTCATATATGTATTAGGAATTCAATTATAGTAATCATAAATACACTTGCCTTTATTAGCAGGGGACAGAAACCTCCAAAAGGCAAACTCTATGTACCATACACATAACATTGGCTTTCTTAGAAGACATAAATACTTATGTTTGGTACTTGCGTTTCCTAAAACTGATGTGATCGAAGATGGAGACATTTTTCCCAGTGCTTCGTTGATGGATGGATGGATGTGTGAAAAGATGGGTGGATGAATGATGGGTGAATGGATGGATGAAAGGGTGGATGGATGAAGGATGGATGTATGGATGGAAGGATGAAAGGGTGGATGGGTAAAGGATAGATGGATGAAGGATAGATGTATGGATGTAAGGATGAAAGAGTGGACGGATGAAGGACGAATGGATGGATGGATGGATGGATGAAAGGGTGGATGGGTGGATGAAAGGGTGGATGAACGGATGAATGGATGGAAGGATGAAAGGGAGGATGGATGAAGGATGGATGTATGGATGGATAAAAGTTTGCATGGATGAATGATGCATGGATGGATGTGTGAAAAGGTGGGGGGATGAATGATGGGATGGATGGATGGATGAAAGGGTGGATGGATGGATGAAAGGGTGGATGGATGAAGGATGGATGTATGGATGGATAAAAGGTTGTATGGATGAATGATGCATGGATGAATGTGTGAAAAGGTGGGGGGATGAATGATGGATGGATGAAAGGGTGGGTGGGTGGATGTATGGATGAAAGGGTGGATGGGTGAAGGATGGATGTATGGATGGGAGGATGAAAGGGTGAATGGATGTATAAAAGGTTGCATGGATGAATGATGGATGGATGTGTGAAAAGGTGGGTGGATGGATGATGGGTGGATGGATGGAAGGGTGGATGGGTAAAGGATGGATGTATGGATGGAAAGATGAAAGGGTGGATGGATGAAGGATGGGTGGATGGAAGGATGAAAGGATGGATGGATGTGTGAAAGTGTGGGTGGATGAATGATGGATGGATGTGATGAGGTCTAACAGGCGCATTTATGGTTGTCAAAAGATGATGATGAGGAGTACCAGTTTCTAGACACTTTTGTCGGAAGGGGGTCCTTACCCCTAAAAAGGTTTTACAAGGGGGTCTCGGCATCAAAAAGTTTGAAGACCTCTGGTGTACGGCTTGAACAGGGGGTGCCTCAGGGCTCGGCCCTGAGTCCCACCCTGTTTAATCTATACATGGCCCCCTTGGCTGAGGTGGTGCAATCGTTCGGCGTGGAGCTTGTCTCTTACGCCGACGATACGCAACTTTTAATATCTTTGACGCAAGCCCCATCCACGGAAGCTGCGAACTTCAACAACTGTATGAGCAAGCTGGCCTCTTGGATGACAGAGCACTGTTTAAAACTGAACGGAACCAAAACATAGGTCATCATCATTGGAGATAATGAGACCAACTGGACTAAAGAATGGTGGCCCACCTGTTTGGGTCCTTTGCCCCCTCCCAGTCGGGAGGCGAAGAACGTAGGAGTCTGGGTCGATAATAAGCTATCTTTTGATAGCCATATAAAGAGAACTGTAGGCAAGTGCTTCGGAGTGATGAAGACTCTCAACCGTACCCTTGACTTGTAGCCTCTCAACTCCAGACGGACTATGACGCAGGCACTAATAACTTCCCGGATTGATTACGGGAATGTTTTACTCTTAGGCACTTCAGAAAAAAATATAAAGAAATTACAGGTCCTACAAAATTCGGCAGCACGCCTAGTATTAAGACTGCCCCGCAGAGCCCCTTCACGACCCTCTCTGGCAACTCTCCATTGGTTGCCTATCAAGAAGAGGATCATTTTCAAAGCTCTGCTATGGTGTCACAAGATCCTCCATAACAAGGCACCTGCCTATATGTCAGATCTGGCTTCGCCATATGAACCCAACAGAACCCTTAGATCCAAAGGTACAGGTCTGCTCAGAACTGCCCGTCCAAAAAAGGCCAGAATCGGAGGCAGATCCTTCCGCACAATGGCAGCGAAGCACTGGAACCTCCTGCCTATGGACATCCGAGTAGAGGTGAATGAGACCTCCTTTAGGAAGAAATTGAAAACTTGCCTCTTCAATCCGTGATAGTTTCCCCTTCTCCTCAAAACTCACTCTCTCCACAGCGCGGGGACACGCCGGGAGCCGTCACCAGGCGCTCTACAAGCTCCTTTAAACTAAACTAAACTAAACCCACTGAACTATCCATGTAAAATACAGTCTTGTAATATGCTGGCAGACTCTCTGCAGGAGGCGCATTAACCCACTGAGCTCTCCATATAAAATACAGTCCTGTAATATGCTGGCAGATCCTAGTCAGGAGACGCATTAATACACTGAACTATCCATATAAAATACAGTCCTGTAATATGCTGACAGGCTCTTTGCAGGAGGCACATTAACCCACTGAACTATCCATATAAAATACAGTCTTGTAATATGCTGGCAGACTCTCAGCAGGAGGCACATTAACCAACTGAGCTATCCATATAAAATACAGTCCTGCAATATGCTGACAGACTCTCTGCAGGAGGCGCATTAACCCACTGAGCTATCCGTATAAAATACAGTTTGATTCTGTAATATGCTGACAAACTCTCTGCAGGAGGCACATTAACCCACTGAACTATCTATATAAAATACAGTCCTGTAATATGCTGACAGACTCTCTGCAGCAGGCACATTAACCCACTGAGATATCCGTATAAAATACAGTCCTGTAATATGTAGCCGACTGTCTGCAGGAGGTGCCATAACCTACTGAGCTATCAACATAAAATACAGTCCTGTAATATGCTGGCAGACTCTAGGCAGGAGGCGCGTTAACCCACTGAACTATCCAGGGCTCTAGAAATGTACTCGCCCGCTCACAAATGGGAGTGAATTTTGTGCAGGTCAAGTCAGTTTCAAGGCCTACTTGACCGGCCTGGCGAGTGCCTCTCTGGTAGGTGCAGTAGCTTGTGGAAGGCTCTAGGTGGCGGGGTGCGGTACGCGATGAAAGGCTTAGGGGGCAGCATAGCACATGTATCATGCAAGCACTGCCTATTGTTTGTTTGGGTGCCAGGGCCGTCAATCTTGTAGCGCGCAAAAGCGCTACCAATGACGGCCCTGGCCTGTCCCCGCCCTGTGCTGCTTAAAAGTGCAGCAGTGACGTAGCACGCCACCACGCGCTCTCCTCGGTGGAGTCGGGACGATTTAGGCCGACCGCAAAACTTAATTGTGAGTATTGTATTTCTGATTTCGCTGAGCTTGTGCCAGTTATTGCTCTTTGCGCGCCGCTGCCTGTGTTGTGTGCGAGCCACATGCTGGAGTAAGTCATAACACTGCTGGTGGGGGCATCTTTCCGTCTGTGTGTGCATGTGATCTTTATTCTACAACTTTCAAGTCACAAGGTGTTGGCTCTGGTGGAGTCCAGGAATGTGGGGGGCTGTTGAGTGGGAAACGAATCCTAGGACGGCAGTTGCTGCCTAGACCTGGGGACTGACGGCCTGGAAATAAAGTGCTTTTCCACTTGCCCGACGGAGTTGCCTCATTTTACAAGGGGGGACTAATGACAGCCTTGAAAACAGGAAGCATCATAGTTATTAGTACTATGATTTAACCAGTCGCTAGTAGGCTTGAAAACAGGGAGTATGATTGCGAACTCTACTAACCACTGGGTGGGCATGCAATGTTGCGTAAGCCAGCAGGGAGCAAAATTACGATGCAGCAAATTATATGTACGTTGTTACACCCTCAAACTGCAGTCCAAAAATCTTTTCTAGAAAGTTAACAAATATGCCCTACGGGGCCCAGGAGACACCGCAACACAATCGAAGGTGAAATGGCCAAAACACATGGCGCGTTTCTTTGGCAAAATCTGGGAAAATGCAGCACCATGAGGAAGGACTGCTGAGGGTAGGGGTGTACGAAACACTGACAGAAGTGAGAAGCGGTTCTTCGCTGCTACAGTTAGGCGGCCTGTGTTGACAAGGCAGCGAGGGCCCCTCCTGAGCCAAGGTTCTGTCTCCGGAAGGTTTATCTGCTCTCCCTGGAGTACCGTCCTGATTAATGGGAGTGGTCCTCACCTCAG
The DNA here is from genome assembly GCF_964263255.1 of Lissotriton vulgaris. Taxonomy (NCBI): domain Eukaryota; kingdom Metazoa; phylum Chordata; class Amphibia; order Caudata; family Salamandridae; genus Lissotriton; species Lissotriton vulgaris. The sequence continues at coordinate 1,908,069,059 of NC_141694.1, forward strand.
CCGAGCTCAGCAGATGTCCGTGACTGCCAGTGCAGGAGCCGCATTTACCACAGGGCAGGGCTCAGAGGCTTTCACTCTTCTCGTGTTCCGGGGGGTAATTATTTTCAGATTTGAGGCACTAACGCACAGCTGCTATTTTCCTACAGGCCTGCCAAACCCAAGACATTGCGTTTAAATGAAGGTGGAGTGGAGGGAATTATTGGCTTTGACCCCCGTGTGAGAGAAACAGTAATGCACCCTCAAAGGTACAATGCGTGATAATTTACCGTCCCCAAGCGTGTGCGCGATCATGTCCCTAGCTAGCAGTCCCAAGTATGCTTGTCGGACATCAAGGCATCTGTTAGACCTGGCACCTTGGCGTGAGTCTCCCTTCCACTTTTTGCTGGTGTGCCTCCGATGTTTTGCTGGCTTTCCGATACTCAGGGCACTGCGCCACGGCTGATCCGTGCCGCAGTGCAAGTGCTCCCTACTGTAAATTGTACATGCGATTGGTATCCATGATTGGTTCTTTGGATTTACTGTTAGTCCCTAGTAAAGTGCACAAGAGAGTGCCGGGGCTTGTAGATGCCAATACTGCTGGTGGGCCTGCAGCGCTGGTTGCGCCACCCACCGAAGCAGCCGTAAAGGTGTGTCTGGGAACTGCGACCGCAGAACCCGCGTGCGATCTCGTACTGTCACGCTAGCTGGGCAAGTGTCCCCACTTGCCAGCACCGACCCTTCCCTTGACTACATGTGAGTCACCCCTATGGTAGGCCTGCGGGCAGGGTGCGTTGTAGGTGTAAGGTAGGACAAGCCCAGATGTGCGTGGCATGTCCTAGTAGTGACTTACAACGAAGACCGTATTTCACTATTGAAGGCTACCTGCTCCATTAGGCCAGACTGAGCTGCGAGGATTATTACACCCTATAATCCCCGCAGGCTCAAGGAGCATGGTAGCGAGTCATGTTTAGTATGCCTGAACTCAGGATGATAAGATATTTCTTGTAGTCAAGTTTATTTTAGTATCCTGGGTTTGCAAATGCTACTTTTAGAAAGTTAGCATTTGCTTGCTTAACCATTTCAGCCGCCTCTGCTGGTATGTGTATCTGACTGTCTGGGATGTGTGAGTGACAGGGCTGGAGGGATGACAGGTGGTGAATGCGCAGATTACACCTTAGTGGGAGGTAGGAGTGCCTCTTGACTCGAACTGTCACTGTGCTCGGCCACCACAATGCTGGCTCCACCCTCCTGGGGAGCGGCGGATGACTCTGCCGGCACCTGGCCCACGAAGGGCGAAGCCCCCATCAACAAGGTACTCTGGCCACCCCTGTCCAGACAATGCTGGCTCCACCTCCTGTGGGGCGTCTGATGCGCCTGCCCCTCACACTGAAAGCAGAAGCCGGAGTACACCCGCCGGGGTACTCCAGAACTGAGAGTGGCTATACAAAGGCCCCCCTGGCCTGCGAGAACAAAAGAATTGGCCTATAAAAGAAGGAGCCCTGCTCCTTGAAAATTAGATCCGGTTTGGGCCACAGAAGGACTCTGCCCTACGAGAAGGACCGTGAGAGACAAGGAAGGGTGCTGACTCTTGCCTGTGTCTGGTGCCTTGCTGCTGAAGGAGAGGAAGAAGAAAAGACTACGAAAAGACTTTTGCTCTACTTGTGCCAAACTCTGCTAAAGAGATCTCCAAGGGCTTGCAACTGAACTTGCCCCCTGACCAGCGTCCCAGGACCAGTGGACGCTACCCCCTTGGAAGAAAGCGACTGCGGGTGCTGACCATCGCCGCAGGATCGACAGAGGAATCTCCTCTAAGGCATCAACGTCATCCTGACCACCGTGACCGGGGCCCAAAGCAACAGCGAGAGCAAAGTAAGGACCAGCCGCCGCTGGCCCGAACACCGTGACCGCAACTGCACCGGGAGCCCGAGAGCAAAGGGAAGGAGGACCCGTCCGGTCCGAGCTCTCGAGGTGACTGCATAGCGAGCAGTCACTCACCTGCAAAGACGGACAGTTGCCCTACGAGAATCCGCAAGGTCGGTAGCCTGCCCGACAGCCCAGCTGTGAGCCCACAGCTGCACCGGCACTTGGCTGGGTACGTCCTGCACTTGGGGACCGTACTGCCACTTGCCACCGCCGCCCAGCCGCCGCCTCCAGGGTCGGAGCGGACGACGAGGAGAGGGCCCTGCCGCCACACAACACCACTGCCCCGGATGACCAGTGACCTGCTCGGCTGAAGAGCCTCAACGATCAGCGACCCCGGGAAGGCAACGCGACGTGGGACAGATCCCCTGGAAGCCGCCGGCTCCACAAGAACTTTGAGTAACACCGGCCTACGGGCCTCAAGAGAACTGCATAAGAACTGTGGTAACCCGAATTAAGTAATCTGCAACCGTTTTCATAAAGTACATTGACTGTATTCACAAGCCTGCTTAAAATCTATATAAAGATATATATTTTTACAGAATACAGTCTGGTCTCGTTGTGTGGTGGGTTGGTTGTAAAGGTGTACTGTTGCAAGTGTTTAACCCTATGTGCCCCAAAGATTAGCCTACGACTGCTTAAGCCACACTACCTAGAGGGTAAGCAGAGGTTGTCTGGAAGGTAACCCTCAGCCCTGACGAGGAAGAGAGAGTCCCTGCTTGTCGCTAGTGTTGCACTGCGCCAACTAGAGCCTCCCCCTTCCTACAGCATCACTCCCGCGTCTCTCATGCTCTTGGGGGGCAGTTGAAAGGGTGTCATCTCTCTCCCCCCCTCCTTCTCCAGAAAGAAAGATGAGCCAAGACACCGGAGACTTATCATCATCTTCGTGGGGATCACTGTGAGTTACTGGATGCTTGATGGTACTGTGCCCTTCCATTTCTAGTGCCGTGCAGTTTCATGATCTTAGGTCATATTGGGGTAAATTTACGATATGTTTCCCTCATCTTCATTGCTTGATTTGGTAATTAGCTGCCTAGGTACGCTGCACTGATTGAATTTTTTCCTTTGGTCTTAAATAAGATTCAATATATTATTTGTGCAACTGTGAGTTGAAAATGAATGTTTTAATGAATCTGTAAACTTATGTGCAAATTGGCAGATTATGCTGCATATATAGAATGACAATGCGGTAGTAGAACAGTAGTTGCACTGACACTCTGTGTAGAGCAAAAAAAAAAACACTTTTTGGTGCAGGCACATTGTCTGAAAACATCATGTAATTATTGGCTTCCAACATGTAGGCAGAGACAAACTCTAATGCTCACTCTAATTGCCTGGTGACCGCCCTACGTTGTCAAGCCTGAGAGACCATTGTGCAAATATTTGTTTACAGGTCGGACTGTCTGTGCTGTGCCCGCTCTCAATGTTTAAAAAAGGTTTGCTTGCCTTGGCCGGATGAAGCGCAATGAAGTGGAGAGTTTGATTTGGCTGTGTTGCACCGTAGGGTTACTTGCACTCTTTTATAAACGTCCGAAGGTGGAAATTAAATGTCTCTTCCCCGAGTTTCTACTGCTATGCAAGTTGCATTCCTAGAACAGGTTTACTATGCTGGTATAGTTTATGTTTCCTCACCTTCATTGCTTGATTTTGCACGCAAGACAGTGTCACCATCACCTAGGCTAAGGTGCGGATTGTGCAGATTGTGTGACCACTAATTACCACCCAGTTTCCCCCCAAAAAGTAAGTTTAGGCCCAGAGTTAGGCTTTGGGAGGGGGAAGCGTCAGGCAGACCTAAAGTTTAGTTTTACTGAACAGGTATTATAACCCTCCGTCCCCCATTAGAACCCGCAATACTCAAGAGCAGACTAGTGAGTCTCAATAGTGAGTCAGTTATTTCATAAGCTGCACTGGTGTTGCACATCGTTCAGTTCCATTGATTAGAGGCTGAGCGCATTTCAAATTGAGTGCTTTTGTGCGAATCTGCCACACAGTGAGAGTTACAGATCTGATGCAGTTAAAAATGTATATTGGAACCATCATTGTTTTATTGAAAGCAAATGTATATTAACCCAGTATTGTAGTTTGTACAAACTTCAAGTTATATTTTTTAATTAGTTATTTAATTAGTTCCTAGGTTGTTGGCGCTGCAAATGTTTTGAAAAAAGTCCATTATACGATCAATTGTGGGTCGAGTGCATTGCTGTTAGGTCGAGTAGAAAAGTCTACTCACTCGACTTGCAGGTCAAGTGAGATTTTTTAGATTTGTAGAGCCCTGCTATCCATATAAAATACAGTCTTGTAATATGCTGGCAGACTCTCAGCAGGAGGCACATTAACCAACTGAGCTATCCATATAAAATACAGTCCTGTAATATGCTGACAGACTCTCTGCAGGAGGGGCATTAACCCACTGAACAATCCATATAAAAAACAGTCCTGTAATATGCTGACACTCTCTGTGCAGGAGACACATTATCCCACTGAACTATCCATATAAAATACAGTCCTGTAATATGCTAGCAGACTCTCTGCTGGAGGCGCTTTAACCCACTGAACTATCCAAATAAAATATAGTCCTGTAATATGCTGACAGACACTCTGTGCAAGAGGCACATTAACCCACTGAACTATCCATATAAAATACAGTCCTGTAATATGCTGGCAGATCCTAGTCAGGAGGCGCATTAACACACTGAACTATCCATATAAAATACAGTCCTGTAAGATGCTGACAGACTCTCTGCAGGAGGCTCATTAACCCACTGAGCTTTCCGTATAAAATACAGTCCTGTAATATGCAGCAGACTCTCTGCAGGAGGCGCATTAACCCACTGAGCTATCCATATAAAATACAGTCCTGTAATATGCTGGCAGACTCCCTGCAGGAGGCTCATTAACCCACTGAGCTTTCCGTATAAAATACAGTCCTGTAATATGCAGCAGACTCTCTGCAGGAGGCGCATTAACCGACTGAGCTATCCATATAAAATACAGTCCTGTAATATGCTGGCAGACTCTCTGCAGGAGGCGCATTAACCCACTGAGCTCTCCATATAAAATACAGTCCTGTAATATGCTGGCAGATCCTAGTCAGGAGGCGCATTAACCCACTGAACTATCCATATAAAATACAGTCCTGTAATATGCAGCCGACTCTGTGCAGGAGGTGCATTAACCTACTGAGCTACCCATATAAAATACAGTCTGGAAGTATGCTGGCAGACTCTCTGCAGGAGGCGCATTAACCAACTGAGCTATCCATATAAAATACAGTCCTGTAGTATGCTGATAGACTCTCTGCAGGAGGCGCATTAACCCACTGCGCTATCTATATAAAATACAGTCCTGTAGTATGCTGACAGACTCTCTGCAGGAGGCACATTAACCCACTGAGCCATCCATATAAAATACAGTCCTGTAATATTCTGGCAGACTCTAGGCAGGAGGCGCGTTAACCCACTGAACTATCCATGTAAAATACAGTCTTTTAATATGCTGGCAGACTATCTGCAGGAGGCGCATTAACCCACTGAGCTCTCCATATAAAATACAGTCCTGTAATATGCTGGCAGATCCTAGTCAGGAGGCGCATTAACACACTGAACTATCCTTATAAAATACAGTCTTGTAATATGCTGGCGGACTCTGCAGCAGGCACATTAACCCACTGAGACATCCGTATAAAATACAGTCCTATAATATGTAGCACACTCTCTGCAGGAGGCGCATTAACCCACTGAGCTATCCATATATAATACAGTCTTATAGTATGCTGGAGATTCTCTGCAGGGGGTGCATTAACCCACTGAGCTATCCTTATAAAATACAGTCCTGTAATATGCTGGCAGACTCTAGGCAGGAGGCGCGTTAACCCACTGAACTATCCATGTAAAATACAGTCTTTTAATATGCTGGCAGACTATCTGCAGGAGGCGCATTAACCCACTGAGCTCTCCATATAAAATACAGTCCTGTAATATGCTGGCAGATCCTAGTCAGGAGGCGCATTAACACACTGAACTATCCATATAAAATACAGTCCTGTAATATGCTGACAGACTCTCTGCAGCAGGCACATTAACCCACTGAGATATCCGTATAAAATACAGTCCTGTAATATGTAGCAGACTTTCTGCAGGAGGTGCAATAACCTACTGAGCTATCAATATAAAATACAGTCCTGTAATATGCTGACAGACTCTTTGCAGGAGGCACATTAACCCACTGAACTATCCATATAAAATAGTCTTGTAATATGCTGGCAGACTCTCAGCAGGAGGCACATTAACCAACTGAGCTACCCATATAAAATACAGTCCTGTAATATGCTGGTAGACTCTCTGCAGGAGGTACATTAACCCACTGACTGAGCTAACCATATAAAATACAGTCGTGTAATATGCTGCCAGACTCTCTGCAGGAGGTACATTAACCCACTGAGCTCTCTATATAAAATACAGTCCTGTAATATGATGGCATACTCTTTGCCGGAGGCGCATTAACCTACTGAGCTATCCATATACAATACAGTCCTGTAATATGCTGACACTGTGGTACTTCCATTGTCGTGGTCCGATCACAGTGCCATTTTATTTGACCTGAAGGATTCAAAAGGCCTTCAACCCAGACCTGAACCCATAAGGAAGATTGCAAAAAGAGCCTGGAAAAATGCAGATTGTTTAGCATTAGAAGGAGCACTAAAGAGAACCATGTGCCCTCTCCCCTCTCGGGTGGACGAGGCTACGTCGGCCTATACAGATTGGATAGACACAGCATGCAATAAATTAGTTCCGGTTAAACATTGAACCCTTAAACGGGCCCAACCCTCAGATTCCTGGTACTCAGATGATTTTTAAAAACCTGAAACAGCCTGTAAAATATTAGAATGGGCATGGAGGAAAGGGTATAAAAGTAAGGATATAGAAATTTATAAGCAAAGTCTCAGAATCTATAAGGAACTATTGCTGGAAACAAAAAAGAAGTGTTTACAGAACAAATTTCTCAAGCTAATTCCAATTTCAAAGAACTCTTTAAAACGATTACTAAACTTGCCGCACCAGCCCCTAAGAGCTTAAGTAGTCCTGAATTGTGCGAAAAATGTGCTCCTTTTTTCCAACAAAAGGTGGAATGTATTTTTTCTACATTCACTTTAGCCCAAAAAGGTGAAAAAGTGCAGCCACCTAAAATAGAACCTAATAGACCAAACCCTACACCAGTTTTAGATAAATTCTTATTGCTAGAAATATAAGAGTCAATCAAACTTTTGAACTCTATTCGATCAGGGTATTCCATGTACCCATGTCCGGCATTTGTATTGAAATTAATTCCGGAAGTCAAAGGGTCAGCTCTTACCCCTTTGCTCAACACCATATTCACCACCTGCATATTTCCCAGGGACTGAAAGAAGGCCTCTATACTCCCCCCATTAAAAAAAACAACTCTGGTTCCTAAGGACCCAAGTAGTTATAGGCCAATTTCATGGCTTCCGCTTCTTGCAAAAAATGCTGAAAAAGCTATGAATTCCCAGCTCAGTGTATTTATCCGAATCAATAATCTAATCGACCAGTCTCAATACAGGTTTAGAGGTGAACACAGCACGGAGCTGGCTTTAATTAAATCTACAGAGGAAGTGAGGGAGGCCTTGGACTGTGGAGGCAAGGCAATACTGATTATGCTAGATTTGTCAGCGGCCTTTGACACGGTCCATCATGAAGTTCCGATGGACCGGCTGTCTGAAGCAGGGGTACAGGTTGATGCTTGGAACCTCCTGTAGTCCTTTCTAGCTGAAAGAACACAAACAGTCGATCTAGACAACAAGTCAAAGCTGTTTCCTGATTCTTGTGGGGTGCCTCACGGCTCACCGTTAAGCCCAACACTTTTTAATATGTACATGATAACTCTGGCATGTTTGATAAGATCCTTTGGCTTCCAACTCACCTCCTATGCAGACGACACTCAAATTGCGCTATATCTTAGAGATGTGGAGGAAAAAGAAACTGGGGCACGTTTTCATGATTGTATGAAAGCCATCTCAGGATTGGATGTCGACCAACTGCTTGAAACTAAATTCAAGCAAAAGAGAAGTCATCATATTCAGGAATAATCCACACCTATGGACACCAGACTGGTGACCAGAAGATTTTGGTATTTGCCCTGATTCCAGCAAGCAACAAATCTGTGGGTGTTAGTGCATAACAAACTTACGTTTAGTGACCAAATAAGCACGGTGGTGTCAGCTTGTTTTCTGATACTCAGAATCATAAGAAAAATAAAGCTTTATCTTCCAGAAGAAAGTCTCAGGACGGTGGCATGTATGGATTATTGCAACAGCGTCTGTCTGAACGCCCAAAAACAGCACATTAACAGGATTCAGATCGTGTAAAACACGGCGGCCAGGTTGTTGACAGGGACAGCTAAATATTGTCAAAAAATAACTAATATAACTACACTGGCTCCCTGTGGAACAAAGGGTAAGATTTAAGGCCCTCTGTACGGCATTTAAAACCCTCAATGCAATAGGCCTGACCATCTGAGGCAAAGATTCAAATGGTATGTTCCTGGAAGGACTCCTCGGTCCACAGGAGCAAGACAAGTCCTAGTTCCTATATTTAAAAAAGCCAGTTGGGGAGCTAGGAGTTTCATCGCCTGCGCAGCTAAGGCCTGGAATGATCTGCCGTTCCATTTGAGAAATTCAGTAGATCTCCTCTCTTTTACAAGCATTAAACAAACAAACAGACATTGGCAAAGCCAGGCGATTGTGCATGGGTGACAGCTATTGGTTTTGTCAATGATTGTTCAGGGCCTGTGCTCTGAGGACATAGATACAGAATTCACGAATGGTTGATGAACTCTTTCTTGTAAAAGCTCAGGGCCTCGAGGAGCCTCCAGGAGGAGTCAACACAGGGTCTGTGGGGTCAATGCTGAGGGATGATGGTGGATGACAGAGCGGGGGGAACATGGACGAGGCCCCGCCCCCCAGCCCCCTCCTCAGCCTCCCCCTCCTCCCCCTCCTCAGCCTCCCCCTCCTCAGCCTCACCTCTGACTCACCAGGCCTCACAGTGCCTGGAGATGAAGCCTCCGCTTCGAGGCGCCCCCGGGGCTGCAGCTCCACTGTCTGTGGCTCACACTTCTTGGCTGCAGCTACGGAGGACGTCACTTCCGGAGGTCGTGAATGCGGATCTGCGCATGCGCCACCCACTGGCTACGGATTTATGGGGAAGTGAGCTCAGTGCAGGTAGTGAGTGTAGATCTGCGCATGCGCAACGCTGGCTACGCGTTTGTGAAAAGATCGACTGTTAATAACTGCGCATGCGCGCACCTTCAGTTACAAGTTGTGAGGGAAACCGCTGTTTAAGGGCCTGCGCATGCGCAGCACGGCCTGTATGATACCTTGAAAGAGGTTCGCCGGGGTCTCCGCATGCGCAGTGCGACCAGTATGATACCCTGACTGCTTCCTGTAGGGGTCTGCGCATGCGCTGAGGAACCAGTGTGTTGTCCTGACAGCTGACCCCTGACCCCATGTTTGCCGCAGTCAGAGCAGGATCCCCGGAGCAGGGGTGAGTGCAGCGTCATCACTGTTTGTGTTGATGGGATTTGACGAGCACCAGTGAGAGCTGAACTAGACCCAGGCTGAGGGGAGGGGGGGTCACTGGACACCTGGGGGGAGGGGGGGCAGGTGGGTGCAGAGGGGAAGGATTCTATGGGCCCCCCGGGGGGGCAGAGGTGAAGGACTCTATGGGGCCCCCTTGGGGGGGGGGGGGGGCAGAGGTGAAGGACTCTATGGGGCCCCCTTGGGGGGGGGGGGGGCAGAGGTAAAGAATCACAAATTTGCTAGCATTCGCGACAAGAATTTGCAATTCTATTAAGGACACGGAGGCGAGGATTATGCTTCTCAATCTTTACTAGAAGCTCACAGCAGCCAATGAAAATGCTTGCTTTTCATTTCAATAAACGTTAAACTGCATATCCCATCATGCTTTACATATAACCACGCCCCTTTAGTCCATAAGAGGCCTTAGCCTGCCGCCATCTTCCTCTTTCTTGCGGCGAACAGCTCCAACCGAACATGTAACTCCAGAACTCTTCCAACGGGAAGGGGAACCTTCAGGCGAACCATCTTGTTATACTTCGAGACTCAATCACCCTTTTTTTCCGAACCTGAAAGAAAGGATACGAGACCGTAACCACCGTAACCATCTGGGTGGGCAAGCATTTTATAACTCTATATACAATGCCGGGTGGGATAATCCTCGCCTCCGTGTCCTTAATAGAATTGCAAATTCTTGTCGCGAATGCTAGCAAATTTGTGATTCTATGTCAGGACCGGAGGCTTCTGATTATGCACGTTTAACGCTTACTAAAAACAACAGAGGTAATATCCCCCACCGGCTTATAATAAAACGTCTTGAATGTCGATTCAGACGACCAATCTGCACAATGCATAATATCATGAATGCTGGATCCCAACATGAACGATTTCGATGCCATAGCACCCCTGACAGAATGCGCACCAAACATGGTGATGTCAATGCCTGCTTCTTCCATCACGAAACGAAGCCATCTGGCAATGGTGGCCGCAGCCACAGCTCTGAACGGCTTTTGTAAGGCTATTAACAGCTGCGAACAGCCCTGAGGCCTAAGTGCCGCAGTACATTCCTCATAAGTCTTAAGACAGTGAACGACACATAACTTTTCATTCTCCTGAAATGCATTATACGATACATGTGTAGACAGTGTTTTAGTACGCCTAAAAATCTGAAAAGAAACTCCTTCCGGAGTAAATACTCTACCTGTTATATCCAGTGCTCGTACATCCGACGATCTCCTACACGCCGAAAGGCAAAGCAACATAGCCAGCTTGGCTGAAAGCTGTTTCCTGGAAAGATCTTTGTTAGCTGGCCATTTGTTGAAGAGGTCTAAAACTCGCTTGACATCCCACAAACCAGAATATTTAGGTTTAGGGGGATTCTCTACCCTAATACCCTTCAACAATTTACACACAACCGGGTGCATACCGATAGGTCTTCCTTCCAGCTGAACGTGGCCCGCTGAGATGGCAGACCTGAAATTGTTGATGGACCGATAGGCCAGGCCTTGCGAAGCCTTATCCGTCAGGAAATTCAACACATGGGGTAAGCCGGCCCCCACGGGATCCAAATGTCGTTCCACGCACCAACCCACCCAGCCTTTCCAGGCCGAGGAGTACCGTTTCCTCGTGGAAGGAGCCCAGGCCTGCTTGATGAAGTCTGCAGCCCTGCTCGAAATCCCTGGCACTTGCCACTGTTGCCTGAAAGCCTCCAGGCCATCAGACGGAGCCTGCCCTCCGAGATCAATGGATGTGTCTCCTGATGAGGGCCCAGCAACAGGCCCGTCGACTCCGGAAGGAGTCTGGGGAGGTCGCAGCTCCACTGCATCAGTTTGGGGAACCAAGATTGGGACGTCCACCAAGGCGTCACCATGACCACCTCCGCATTCTGTCTGATTACCTGCGACATCGCTCTGGGGATCAGCAAGAAGGGGGGAAATGCATAGTGAATCCCCACCGACCAGTCCCGTAGAAAGGCGTCCGTCGCCTGAGCTAACGGATCCGGTCTCCAACTGAAGAATCGAGGGATCTGGAAGGTCAACCTCGATGCAAACAAGTCCGTCCCGAACGGACCCCAAATCTTCTCTAGCCACTCGAACATCCTCGGGCTCAGCTTCCAATCGCTGAAGTCCCGGAGGTACCTCGAGTTCCAGTCCGCCACTTGATTGGACTGGCCTGGGAGATACTCCGCAATGACTGATATCTGGTTGCGGAGGCAATAATGCCAAAAGTCTTTGGCTATTTGAACAAGCATGGACGACTTCGTGCCTCCCAACTTGTTGATGTACCTCACTGCCGAGATATTGTCCAGACGCAGGAGGATACAGCAGGATGTCCGCTGAGGGGACAATGTTCTCACCGCGAACGACCCCGCCAGCAGCTCCAGGCAATTGATATGGAGGGAAAGCTCCTCCGGGGACCAACGTCCTCCTGTGGAGATGTCTTCACAACGCGCGCCCCAGCCCCATCGGCTGGCGTCCGACTCTATCGTGACTTCCGGGAGTGACCCGAAGATCGCTCGGCCGTTCCAAGCGTCGACGTGTCCCAACCACCATTGCAACTCCGACCGCACCTCCTGCGTGAGGGGAATGCTGTCCGAGTACGAGAGACCCTTTTGAAGGTGTCTGATCTTCAGTTGTTGCAGGGCCCTGTAATGAAGCGGGCCCGGGAAAATCGCCTGGACTGAAGACGCTAGAATTCCTACCATTCTCGCCAGCGCTCTCAAGGAGACAGACTGGCTGCTCAGAAGTCTCCGGATCTCTTTCTTCAGATCCCGAAGTTTGTCCTTCGGAAGGCACATTTGGGCCATTACCGAATCCACCGTGAAACCCAGAAAATCTATAACTTGTGAAGGAACCATGACTGACTTCTTGGTGTTTATAACAAACCCCAGATCCTGCAACATAGTCGTGGTCAGTTGGAGGTGTCGTAAGAGAGTCTGCCGACACTGGTCCACTATCAGAATGTCGTCGAGGTATATGATAAGACGAATACCTCGTTCTCGGAGGTACGCCACTACCGGCTTCATCACCTTGGTGAAGCACCAAGGTGCCGAGGAGAGCCCGAAAGGCAGAACCAAATATTCGTACCAGCGGTCTCTCCATTTGAATTGAAGAAACCTGCGATGTGGGGGAAAGATTGGAATAGAGAGATAAGCGTCCTTCAGGTCCAGCCGGACCATCCAATCTCCCACCTGCAGTAGATCCGTTAAAAGATGGATGCCCTCCATCTTGAAATGATTGTAAGTCAGGAATTGATTGAACTCCCTGAGGTTTAAAACTAGTCTGTTTCCACCCCCTTTCTTCTGAATCACAAAAATGTTGCTGCAGAAGCCGTGAGGGCACCGAATACTTGGTGCAATCGCGCGCTTCTGTAGCAAGGCCGCAATCTCTTCGTCTATGAAACTGGCCTCTAGTTGGGAAAAATGGAGAATAGGGGGTGCGCAAGTCTGAACTGGACTTGAGTAAAACTCCAGATGAAAGCCCTGAATAGTCTGAAGGACCCAAGCGTCCTGAGTAAGGTCCTCCCACCGCCCCAGGCAGTGCTGAGTCCGACCCCCCAGGGGAAGAAGGGAAGTATCTGAAATTCTCACCTGAGCTCTGCTGGTGCTTGAATTTCCCTCGTCCATCTCCAGTCTGATATCTGTTTTTGTTGAACCTCCTCCGGGAGGGGTAGAAGGTTCCTCCTCGTGTTGAGTCAAAATCATTTCTGCCCCTTCCGAAGTCTCCTCTGTGGGGGCCAGGAGGACCTCCTCGGCCTGACGAGCGACCCCCGCCTCGTCCGGCCCTGTGAAAAACACCCTGGCTGAGGGCGCGCTTGATGCCCGACTTGGCCTTGTCCAAAGCTGTAAAGGTACCGACATATTTTGAGACGTCCCTAACGAATTTGTCACCAAAAAGAAGGCCTTCTGCGAGGGGTCCCGGCTCCGCGTCAGCGAGCTCCGTAAGATTCGAATCCATCTTCATCAGCAAAGATTTTCTCCTCTCTGCCGAGACAGCGCAGTTCGCGTTGCCCAAAAAACATATGGCTCTCTGAGCCCATCCAGCGAGCACGTCCGGGTTTATGATGACTGAGGTCTCCTTGGCCACAAAGGCCATCTCTAGGATCTTTGCCAAGGGGCCGATGGCGTCTAACATTTTGTCCTGACACCCCCGCCATGCTCTATTCAGACCTCTCTTCGGGTCCTTGGTGAACTTCTTCAGAAAGGTGAGAAGATTAGGATCAATCTCCGGTGTTTCTGCCACCTGATTCGGGATTTCCGGCCTAGGGCACTCTGAGCGTAAACGATTTCTTACATCCCTAGGGAAGCACTTGCGCAAATTATCATGGATGTAAGCCGTGACTGCAGCAGGCGGCATCCAATCCTGTGATCTAGGGTGTACAATCTCCAAAGGATCAAAGGTGAACGGTGTATCATCCGGCGCGAGGCTCTTGGGCTGCGCCACCTTTGCCTTCTTTGGAGGATTGCGATCCTCTGAGGTGTCGGTGTCCGTATCCGTGTTCGTGCCAGTATCCGTGTCCGTGTCGGTGTCATGGACCCTACGTTTACTGGTGACCTTGGCTTCAGCGTAAGAATGGTCCGCCGTGTCCGGCAGGGTAGCTAAGGCCTGCATGTGAGGCCAGGTGGCCGAGTCCCTTGAAGGACCCGAGGTGGATGCATCATCCTTCTTCTTCTGAGGTTTATTAAAGCCATGTCTTTTGGCAAAACCTTCCAGTTGTCGTCGGATAGGACGAAGGGCTGAGGCCAGTGCCTGATGCACTGTCTGAGGTACAGTCGTTTCCATCGCCCGGTTAACGGAGGACTGGACCGAAGCGTCCAAAGCACTGACCAGGTTGTCCTCCAAGGCAGCAGTCTGCCTGTTCTCGAATTCCTCCTCCTGATAGTACCCCTCATTAAACTGCTCTTCCGACATTCTCACTGGGAATACTGACTGGGTTGTGTTCAGACAAAACCAGGTACTAGGAGGGTCAGGGGGGGGTCAGCCCACACAGCACACAAACTTTCACAACCTAAAACCCCCTCAGCAAAGCTGTAGTCAAAGCGGGCCAGAGACCCAGGCCACTGAAATACACTGAGCGTGTGTGCGCTCAAATTGGCCCAATTAGTATTTATACCACCTCACCAGGCGATCGCTAAGGCAGAGGGACCCTTCCTAACACTCCGATATGAAAATGCAACTGAAACTGACAAACGAGGTTCGCGCCGCGACGTGCAGCCCAAGCGCGACTGAAAACCTACCAGAAAATAGCCCAATTCAGCGCGCTTTGGGTGCACGTCGCGGCCGGGTGCCACCCGGCCTGAATAAGCGTCAGCGGCGATGAGGGAAGCCGTCTGCGCATGCGCTAACGCGCGTAGCCTACGGGGACAACACCGGGCTCCAGCAGGCTCCACAAACAGACTACCGGCATCCGTCTGCCTCCGGTCAAGGACCGTCGCTACCCTCGCGCGAATACAGCGCGCTCCTGCCACCTGAGGAATGAATTACCAAGACGACGGGCCCAAAGGTGCTCCACCGAAGGACAGCTACTCCCCCTGAAGAGGTAACAACCTCCGCACAAAAAATAGCAATACGATAGCAGAATACCGCCAATAACAATATGAACAATGTATAAACAGAATGAACAGTGCATACAGTGCCAAGTAATGTCAATCAAACATTAACAAGCGCAATAGAGACACAGAGGGAGTAAACAAGGTTGTACTTAGCTCTGTGAGCAGCAAAGAAAGAGGAAGATGGCGGCAGGCTAAGGCCTCTTATGGACTAAAGGGGCGTGGTTATATGTAAAGCATGATGGGATATGCAATTTAACGTTTATTGAAATGAAAAGCAAGCATTTTCATTGGCTGCTGTGAGCTTCTAGTAAAGATTGAGAAGCATAATCAGAAGCCTCCGGTCCTGACATAGAATTCTATGGCGCCCCCTGGGGGGGGCAACCGCTGTAGAACGCTGCGGCGGGAGGACCAACAGTTCGGTGTAGTGGCGTCCAAATGCCCCCGTAGGACCCTCTCTCCTTCTGGGTCGGGAAAATGCTTTCTGTGGCTCTGCAATGGAGGCAACATGCTTAGCCCCTGATGTTAAAAGGAGTGCACCTCTGATGAGAAGCTATCCTGCCCGGGGTGTTAACAGTCGTGTCCCCCTAGTTGGGGGTTGGTGTTGATATAGAGTGGGCAGTAGGTAGATGCAGCGTGTATTGCCCTTGGTCGTATAGTTGAGACAGCGGGGGCAGCAGAAAGTTCACTTGCAGTCAGTGCTGCTGCATCGTCGACAGGGCCGTGAGAGTCTTATAGCACTTTGCGCCACCACGATCTCTCCCTGCCAACTCAATGGCGCTGGGCAGTTGTGCATTCTAATTAGTACCTGTGTGCGGCACATCACTCACTCCAATTTTGTAGGTGTGGCTCTGTCCACTCAGCCATCTCTCTGTGGCCTGGTGCATCGACAGGGAGTGGGTCTTGGCTTCAATCAAATTCTGCCCGGTGTTGGGCAGCCCACCACGCCCATACAGGGCCCGGTCGCATCTGGCCACGTCTACCCAGTAGGCCCACCTCACGGTCTCTGGAGGCAATTCTTGTTCCCCCAGGGAGGGGCTGCCTGTTCCTGCAGCTCGATGTAGAGGCGAAGGAGGGAGGGTGCCAGCAACCGATGAGGTCGGTTGACCTCTGCCTCAGACCTCTGCCGCCGCGGGGCCTCCGCGGCTGTGTCGGCTGCGCAGGCCTGCCTTTCCCCTCTCCTTTAAATGCGGGCATTAGTCCTTTGGCCGGGCACCATTTCCACAGTCCTCTAGTCCCTGGCTTCCCAGCTAGTTGTGCATCCTGATATGTAAGGGCTTCGTCAGCAGAAAACAGCAAGTAGGGAAATGCTGAGCAGGATCCACACAATTGTGTGCCCATCTTGGGGTCCTGGCCACGGCCGATACCAAGTCGACAAAATTCTTAATTCAGAAAGGGGTCATTGTGTAGATCCCTCACAGCTTTCCCAAAGAAACTAATTGTTGAATTAAAAGTATATTCAAAATAAGTTAATAAAATATATAAACAATTGGTGACAATGTTTTGATATGTTATTTAGTACAATGGACGATTTACAAAAGTAATATAATAACACCACCACTGCAGCTTATAATGATTTTTCATTGTGTACCAATAATGCAGCAATTCATATGGCAACATCTAATCCAGTAGTTCCCAAACTGTGTGCTCGGCACCCCGGTACGCCATCAGATGTCACCAGGGGCGCCGCACACTTCTAAGGTTCTGTACTGTAACTTTAACCCGATGCTTTCTTAATTAGTGATGCCGATTGTGCACTCTGTGATTCTTTGTTTTTTATTCTACGGCGTCGTTATAAAGACATGCACTTATCTTTTTTGTAAGGTGCATTTGCAGGCCCCATGTAACCCATGTGGGAATGCCATGTGGGGGAGTTACGGAAGCCACACCAGTCAACGTCTGGAATGGTTTGAACCAGCGCATGACGTGCGACAAATAAAGAGCGTGTGCGCTTAGGCTGGGACAGGGATCATCAGGACAGTGATGCAGAGCGAGTGTTTTTGCTGCCTTCTGCCCTCTAATAATAGAAAAATCGGATAAACAGAATCATGTGAGGCGAAGGGGTCAAGTTACGATCAGGTGAAGTGTTTCTGGAGTTTTGGGGGGTTCTTTCCTGCCACTGACAATACCATATTCTCAGCTTGCTTGCCATATTTTCCAAAGTTAAGAATACAAACTGCTCATTCTCCATGCTTTCAAAATGTTCCCCACTCTGTATGTAGTGTAAAACAAAGCATTGAAAACAACCACACATTTACTGAAAAGGGCTTATCTAAGCACATGATTTTAAATGAAATTTCAGAGTAGTTGAAAAACTATTAAATGCTGGGCTGCCGCTTTAAAACTCAAATCTTGTTTATTACAGCCCGGTGCCGCTGTTATACACATACAGTGCTTTATTTGAATCAAACGCCAAATGATGCAGTGACGGCTGCAATGCCAGAAACCGGTCCTCGGAAGCTTGTTTCCGGTCCAGGGAAGGCATGGCTTGGCAGTTCGGGCTGGACTGTTCCCATGAGGCACAGGGTCAGACTGATTTGCATATAGCCATGTCTGAACTGGGGTGGCAGAGTGGGCTAAAGAACGGTGATGGATTAAACCCAGATCTTTTGACTGGGTGTGAGTGTTTGAGTGGTTCAGATGCTCCATCCATTACCACCCCCTTTTGTACCGCTTTTGGCCGCCATAAGTGTGGCAGGGTATGCTCAGACATGAGTCCCTTTCTCTCTTTGCCACTGGATTCAAGCAAGCCGGGCCGACGACGGCTGAAATGCCAGAAACCGGTCCTCGGAAGCTTGTTTCCGGTCCAGGAAAGACATAGATTGGCAGTTCGGGCTGGACTGTTCCCATGAGGCACAGGGTCAGACTGATTTGCATATAGCCGTGTCTGAACTGGGGTGGCAGAGTGGGCTAAAGAACGGTGATGGATTAAACCCAGTTCTTTTGACTGGGTGTGAGTGTTTTATTGGTTCAGATGCTCCGTCATTACCACCTTCTTTTGTACCGCTTTTGGCCGCCACAAGTGTGGCAAGGTATGCTCAGACGTGAGTCCCTTGCTCACTTTGCCACTGGATTCAAGCAAGCCGGGCTGAAGACGGCTGCAATGCCAGAAACCGGTCCTCGGAAGTTTGTTTCCGGTCCAGGGAAGGCATGGCTTGGCAGTTCGGGCTAGACTGTTCCCATGAGGCACATGGTCAGACTGATTTGCATATAGGTATGTCTGAACTGGGGTGGCAGAGTGGGCTAAAGAATGGTGATGGATTAAACCCAGATCAGTTGACTGGGTGTGAGTGTTTGATTGATTCAAATGCTCCGTCCATTACCACCCCCTTTTGTACCGCAGTGACGTCTTGAGCATTGCATGCAACTGGCTGCATGTTAAGTTAAGAGGTAAGAGGTGTGGTGCCGCGGCTAGGGCGACTGACTCCGGAATCTGGGGATAACGGTTCGATCCCCGGCACCGGCGGCAGATTAGCCCAGCACCATGTGACTCTGGGCAATAGCTTGTTTAATCCTCCCGACGGCCCCCAGCGCCTAGAGACCCTTACGGGTGATTGTGCGCTTTAGAAACGTGGATTAATATTAACTGAGAATGCAGACATATCCCACTGCAGTCCAATTTACCCACTGAACTACCTGCTTATCTTTTCTATCCCTGATTACACATTAGTTTACCTTACAATTTGAGTCAACGTTATGGTATGTGTTTGCCCACAACACCAGTAAGTCTCCATACCAAAAGTAGCTATGTGACATAACATGTTCTCATTTATTACATCTCCTTCTTAATCACTGTACATTCCAGCACCTGTGGTCGGGTTTTCATAACCCCACCCACTCAAAAATGGCCATGATGGGGAGCCGAGGCCAACGCCCAATTATTTCAAGGAAGCCGCGGGTCTAAAAAGTTTGGGAACCACTGATCTAATCAATGAAAAAGGGGTTTATAGGAAACCTTGTTTTTTAGGTCAAGTCTAGCGGCAGCACGCATGCGCTGCTCACTCTGCAAGACTGCTGAAGTACAGTATGGGAGAGAAGCTACGCCCACTCTCCACCCATTTTTTTCATTGGCTTGTGTCATTGTCTTTTGTAAATGCTGCCTTCAGATTCATTAATAGGCTTTTATTCCCTCCTTAGTACGGCCCTGGCTTCATTTGTACCCTCTCATGGCGATGGGCCCTTTTACTTCTGTCATTACACGGGACCTGTTATTTAGTCTGTAAGCACTACTTACTTTATTGAGTTTCTCTTAGTGCAGTCCAGGCATGCGCTGCTTCAGCTGAACCACGTGTGTTTTTTTAAGCAGCACGGCAGCCCTGCTTTCAATCAATTTAACCCAGCATTATCTTGTGTCTGTTTCAATCCCCCAAGTTAAATGGATTTAGAAATGATTAGCAAATTAAGTCATGTGAATTCCATGTAGCACATAATCCTGTGCTAATGGACTGAAGTTGACAACAGCACATCTGTGTTACATGTCATCTGCACTAAAGCCACCTGACGGGTTGTTTTCAAAAGCCTGTTTTATTAACAGTACCAACACCACCATCATTACCACCACCACCATCAATACCACCACCTCTACCAATAACAACACCAATACCGCCAACACCACCATAACCTCCAATATCATCACCAATGCCACCACCACCAAGTCGACCACCACCTTCAATACCACCACCTCCACCACTAATTCCACCACCAATACCACCACCACCAATACCACTGCCAATACCACCACCAGTACCACCACCACCAATACCACCACCATAATACCACCACCACCAATACCACCGCTAATACAAATACTTCACCAATACCATAAAATACCAGTATCACCGCCAATACCAGCAATACCACCACTACCACCAATACAACCAGAACCTCCAATACCACCACCACCACCACCAATACCACCACCACCAATATCACCACCACCAATACCACGACCAATACTACCAGCACCACCAATACCACCACCACCAATACCACCACCACCAATACCACAACCAATACCACAAGCACCAATACCACCACCACCAATACCCCTCCACCGTTTGTAAATAACTTTTGTGAAGATTATGTTCAGTGTATTATATTGTGACGAAAATCCAAGAACATTGCATTTGCACCTACACACACACAGAGCCACACACACACACATATAGATGTGATGGTGGTGGATCTGGGGGATATGGTGGTGGTGGATGTGGTGGTGATGGTGGTGGATGTGGGGGTGGATATGGTGGTGGATGTGGTGGTGGTGGTGGTGGATGTGGTGGTGGTGGATGTGGTGGTGGATGTGGTGGAGGTGGTGGATGTGGTGGTGGTGGATGTGGTGGTGGTGGATGTGGTGGTGGATGTGGTGGTGGAAGTGATGGTGGCGGGTGTGGTGGATGTGGTGGTGGTGGATGTGGTGGTGGATAAGGTGGTGAATGTGGTGGTGGTGGTGGATGCGGTGGTGGTGGTGGATGTGGTGGTGGTGGATGCAGTGGTGGTGGTGGATGCGGTGGTGGTGGAAGTGGTGGTAGATGTGTTGAATGTGGTGGTGGATGTGGTGGATGTGGTGGATGTGGTGGTGGATGTGGTGGATGTGGTGGTGGATGCGGTGGATGTGGTGGGTGTGGTGGTGGGTGTGGTGGGTGTGGTGGATGTGGTGGTGGATGCAGTGGTGGTGGATGCAGTGGTGGTGCATGTGGTGGTGGATGTGGTGGATGTGGCGGTGGATGTCATGGTGGTTGTGGAGGTGATGGTGGATGCGGTGGTGGATGTGGTGGTGGATGCGGTGGTGGTGGATGTGGTGATGGTGGATGCGGTGGTGGTGGTGGATGGGGTGGTGGATGTAGTGGTGGTGGATGTGGTGGTGGTGGTGGTGGTGGATGCGGTGGATGTGGTGGTGGAAGTGGTGGTGGATGTGGATGTGGTGGTGGATGTGGATGTGGATATAGCGCATACTTATGGCATGACTAAAAAAAAGCAAGCTGGTTCGGAGACGCTGCGGGCTCTTAACGACAGATGAAATCAGCAACATTCCTGGATTTCTTAAAGTTTGTCGGAGGGGAGGGGGCCGTGGGCTTTGCAGCACTCATGAGGAGGTTTTATACATGTTGGTTATCCATTCGTTGTGGGCAAGAGATGGGGAGATTACCAGTGACGGAGGGCGCAGACCTTTGCAGCTGTGAGCGCATTCAATTAATGAAAAAAGAAAAGGAGACACGGCCGGCCGGCCGTGAAACTGAAAGCACGGCCGGCCGGCGTTGAAAAAGCCTTTGATGCAGCAGGGGGTAATTAGGGGAGGAGAATGGCTGGGCTGAGGCAGAGCACAAAGCCCTTGATGCAGCAGGGGGCGGAGCGGGAAGAGCTGCTGGCGGCACCAAGCTGACGATTTGATGCTGTGCACGCGCATTTTAACTAATTTCCCTTGCGCATTGAGTTAAAAGTGCACATGCACCTCATCAAATCGCCAGTCTAGGTAAGCTCTGTTTAAGCCCCTATAGTCTCGCTCCGCTCAATGCGCATTGACAGGCGAGACCTAAAAATAGGAGGAAAAAGCTAAAAGTTTAGGGATCACCCTGCAAAAAGGGCCATTTCCAACAACACCTGATATCTTCGGGTCGAGTTCGAGCTTTATTTTTAAAAAAGCATTAAAAAAACTCCACAGGACCAAGGCGTCGACGCGTCCCACCCCCGGGGAAGTCAGCGTCCGCCATGAGCCGTGCATCTCAATCCCACTCCACCAAGCGCTCAGTGCTGCAGCCTGCAACCTCTGAGCGCTACAAAACCCCACCTTCTATCACTACATTGAGTCTGTATCCAGACACACACTAAGAAAGGCGACAGAAGAAGGGGATGCGGGGGCTGGGAGGGGGCCCTTCCCATGGGGCCCACGGATGGAGGGGGCCCTTCCCACGGGACGCGCGGATGCAGTCCTGCCAAGCGTCACGCAACAGGTGTGACGCTCACGCATTTCAGTGCGGTGATCCGCATCACCGCACTGAAATGCGTTGTCACGCATTTTGCCGCTTGCCAGGCGCGCCACCAGCGGTGCCTGTGCACGGGCTCTCTGCTGCTCCGAGAGAGGTGCTGCTGGCTGAGCCGAGTCCCTAAATAGTTAGCCAGACTGCTCTCAGCTCTGTGTAGTGGCTGAGAGCGCTGCACTCTGCCCAGGGCCTGTGCTGCCCTGGAATCAGTCGACACTGCAGCTGTCAATTACCGTGGCACCATGGGGGCCGCGATTAAAATCCGGATGTGCCGGCTGTAGAGTGCGTCACGTCCGGAGGAACTAAGAAGGAAGCAGAAGCGGCGGGGGAATCTGAGAGAGTGGCCTGGAGGCATGACGAGACTCGAGTCTCTCTCATGCCATGGCCGCAAAATTGTGCCCGCTTTTCAAAAATATGTTACTATGAAGCCTATACAAAGGTGAGGGTTTTATTGGTGCGATTATAACGGTGAGTCACATTATTTTTCTAAAAGTCGTTTTTCTGCACTCTGCAGATAGAATGATGAATACACAAGATTAACTTTGCAGAATAAAAGCTCAGCACAAACGTCTAATTTGATGAGGTTTCAACTGCAGGACTTCATTTTTCCCAAAACACACCAGAACATGTTCTCTTCCCAGTACAACGGGTCATTCCACTACGCAGGCCGGGCCTCCGTTCATTTAAAAAACAACCCGCACGCATTAGAGACGATGCCGTTCATATTACAGTGTCTGTTTTCGCTCACCCATGCAGTGAGCTTGGCTCTTTGACTTGCTGTCTCCCAGGATTGGGGTCTGGGAGGCAGAGATGTAATGGAACAGGTTTACTCATTTATATACTGCATCACTTATTATTATTATTATTATTTAGCGATTTATAAAGCGCCTGGTGACCCGGAGGCATCCCCGCGCTAATGATACATGTTAAGCCAGAGGGGGAAAGGAAGTTTATTTGGGGAAAAGCAAAGTTTTTAATTTCTTACGGAAGAGGAGGTGGCAGGGTTCCAGTCGCAGGCAGCGGGGGAGTGAGTTCCATCCTGCGGACGCTTTTACTGCGAAACGTCTACCGCCGGTGCGCGCCTTCCTGAATCTCGGGACGATGGCCAAGCGCTCGTTGTCCGAGCGTAGGAGTCTAGGGGCCTTGTAAGGGGTGACCATGTCTCTCAGGATAGAGGGGCCAAGACCATTGAGGAGTTTGTGGGTAGTACACATCGCTTTGAACTCTACCCTCTGACGCACTGGAAGCCAGTGTAGGGCCTTGAGCGCTGGTCTGGCCGAGGTTCTGGAAGGGAGGCCCATAAGGAGCCGGGCTGCAGCGTTTTGAGTTCGCTGGAGTTTGGCCAGGGTGGATTCAGGGGCTCCCAGATAGACAGTGTTGCTATAGTCTAGCCGGGCAAGGATCAAACCTTGAATCAAGAGTTTCCTAGAAAGGGGCGGGAGTATTGGAAGGATTTTGCGGATGGAACGCATGAGTCCGAAGCAGGTGCCTGCTGTTTTGGCTGCCTGGGTCTTCATGGACAGCTCCGGTTCAAGCCAGACTCCCAAGGTCTTGATTTCTGGCTTCGGGGTAGGCACCTCACCGAAAACGTCTGGCCAGACCGATGGGGGGATGGTGGTCCATTTCTTGCCCATGAGCATGACTTCGGTTTTCGAACCGTTGAGCTTCAGAGATGACTCGCACATCCAGTGGTGGATTTCCTGGAGGCAGTTCAGCAGGTTGTCTGGGTGCTTGTCAAGATGAGAGAGTGAGACGACCAGTTGCGTGTCGTCCGCATAGCTCACTATGTTGATTCCGAAAGGGGAGACGACATCCTCGGGGGGCCATATAAGCGTTAAACAGAGTAGGGCTTAATGACGACCCCTGGGGGACTCCACTAGTGAGGGGGAGAGGGGCTGAGCGGGAATTGCCGTCCCAAACCTGGAAAGAGCGACCAGATAGAAAAGATTCTATCCACGCAAGCGCCGTGTCCGCGAGTCCCGCCACGGCCAGCCGGTGGAGTAGGACACGGTGATTCACCGTGTCAAAGGCTGCACTGAGGTCCAGGACGATCACTGCCACTGACCCTCCTGAATCCAAAATGCACCTAGCCTCTTCGATGACAGCGAGGAGGGCGGTGTCTGTACCGTGGCCCGGGCGGAACCCAGTTTGGGACCGACGTAGAAGGTTATTTGACTCAAGGAACTGGGACAGTTGAGCGTTTACTAGTTTCTCGGCTATTTTGCTGATACTAGGAAGGAGCGAGATTGGCCGATAGTTGGCCAGGTCGGAGGGATCCAGTTGGGGCTTTTTGAGAAGAGCCTTAACTACAGCGCTCTTCCAGCTCGGTAGAACAGAGCCCTGGGATAGCGAGATGTTAATCAGTTCCGTGATGGTGGGCAGGATGGTGGGGACAACTGTTTTCAGGAATCTGATAGGTGCGGGGTCAAGGGGAGAGCCACTTTTCAATTTGGCCAGGGCTGATCCTACTTTGTCCAATGAAACTGCCCTAAAGGCAGTCAATTGTGGGTGCAATATGTTTCCTGTCTGCTTTGTTAAGCAAAATGCACCAACTCTGAGAGTCAACTGCTCGAGTGAACTTTCAAAAATAGTATTTTATGTCAAAAACTCAAAGGAACATACTTGTTACAGGATTTAGATATTAAACATATTCATTTAGGGATAAGCTACAGAAACCCGGCGCTGAAGCAATAACAGGGCAAATTATTTGGACAAATGTCTACTGAGTTGGGAGTCTGACTTGGAAGTGGGCTAACAGTGTTTATTCAAGTTCAGGTTTCAAAAGATTTTTGTCAAACTGGATTGTCCAACCATTGGTGATTTATTCCTTAAAAATAAATACTTTTATTGAATCAGAAACATTTTAGGAAAGAACTGCTGGTCTATAAACAATAATATAACAAAATATTGTACACCACTTTTGCAGCTCATGCGACAAAACTTCCGACAAACTGCTTCTGCATCGAATAGAGTTTCATCTTTCATTATTTTCTGAATTCTGTATTATACATGCAAAGCACACATAGTGTACCATCAGTTTGTGTCACGTGGTCTCTGTTGCAGACAGTGTTTCCTCTATTACGCGCTACACACGTAGAACACGTTGTCTAAATGCATTTCCTCTGTCTTGGCTGGGTCCTATGGTGGCAGAGAGGCCCTGGCGTCCTGATGCCATGCTCTGAGGTGGTTCGACGTTGCCAGAGTGGCACCCTGTTTATTGTGGTGCATTTCCTCTGTCTTGGCTGGGTCCTATGGTGGCAGAGAGGCCCTGGAGTCCTGATGCCATGCTCTGAGGTGGTTCGACGTTGCCAGAGTGGCACCCTGTTTATTGTGGTGCATTTCCTCTGTCTTGGCTGGGTCCTATGGTGGCAGAGAGGCCCTGGTCCTGATGCCATGCTCTGAGGTGGTTCGACGTTGCCAGAGTGGCACCCTGTTTATTGTGGTGCATTTCCTCTGTCTTGGCTGGGTCCTATGGTGGCAGAGAGAGGCCCTGGCGTCCTGATGCCATGCTCTGAGGTGGTTCGACGTTGCTAGAGTGGCACCCTGTTTATTGTGGTGCATTTCCTCTGTCTTGGCTGTGTCCTATGGTGGCAGAGAGGCCCTGGAGTCCTGATGCCATTCTCTGAGGTGGTTCGACGTTGCCAGAGTGGCACCCTGTTTATTGTGGTGCATTTCCTCTGTCTTGGCTGGGTCCTATGGTGGCAGAGAGGCCCTGGAGTCCTGATGCCATGCTCTCCTGATGCCATGCTCTGAGGTGGTTTGACGTTGCCAGAGTGGCACCCTGTTTATTGTGGTGCATTTCCTCTGTCTTGGCTGGGTCCTATGGTGGCAGAGAGAGGCCCTGGCGTCCTGATGCCATGCTCCGAGGTGGTTCTACGTTGCCAGAGTGGCACCCTGTTTATTGTGGTGCAGTTCCTATGCCCTGCAGGTGTGTGATGGCAGGCCTGGAAATGGTCTGTTGTCCTATGTGGAAGGCAGCCACACGCACAGCAGATGACCATTCCTACAACGAGAGGCCATATTGTGTCCTTCCATTTCTGGAGCTTTGCACACTTTCTGGTGTTTAAGATCTTAGAGTTTCTAGTTGCTCAAATGGTTGTGATTTCTAATATTTATATGTTTCGATCGTCTTTTGTGCTTGATTTTGCTCGCAAGAAAGTGTCACTCATAGACATTGAAATGTCAGTCATAATTACACTGAAATGATGAAAATGTCACACAAGGCAATCTGAAACCTTGGCCGCTATGCGGATGGCGAGCCAGCCTCACAGGTGGGGTGACCAGGAGCCCCGGAGAGTCAGCCTCACAGGTGGGGTGACCAGGCGTCCCGGATTTGCCCGGACAGTCCCGGGTTTTCACCAGCTGTCCTGGCAGATTTTTGCAATTTTGGCTCCTGCCCCGTGTTTTAAAGTGGGGTCGACTGAAACTAGTGAGACGTGAGATTGGGTGTCCTAAAGCTGTGCTAGTTAGCAGCTGTTAAAAGGAAGCAATTAATGAACAGGTATGCGGCTGGTTTTGGAAATCTCATTTTATTTTTTTCTTCGTGCTTCTGTGTTCCAATGCTGTTGATAAGAGTTGTCTTTCTGCGCAGCATTGTTGATGTAAAATTGAAGTCCTATTTTTGCAAAATGTCCCGGTTTTTGGTTCTCAAGATCTGGTCACCCACCCACGGGCCTTCTCTGGCGGGGGGCACCGCCCAGGCACTGATGCATCGCTGCCCCTGTGGGTGGAGGGTATGGGATCTTCTTTCATACCTCCCCCACCTCGCATGGCACCTCCCCCATCCCGAGCCCTCCAACTCCCTCCCCTCTGTATGAGAGGGGGCCGTCTCCTCCTCCCACCAGCCACGATCCTGTGCTTAAACTCTATGGCTGGGCTGACCCCAGTGTCCTGCTGCCCCTCCCTCCCCCGCCCGCTCCAGGCCGGTTCTGCTCTGGGAGGGGGTGTGGGGGGGGGTCCAGTAAGGCGCCCGGTCCAGCCACATTCCCCTCCCTTGGGGGAGGGGCGCCGAACTAAGGGGCATAACAGACAGTCATTAACATCAATTATCCTTCAGGTGGGAGAGACCAGAGGGAGTTTTGGGACTGCCCCCCCTCTGACCACTCCCCCTGGATGACGCACTTCTGACGTCACTGATAATGGCGGGGCGATCACATACCCCCTGGATGCCAGACGCCGGCAGGCGAGTAATTTTCACCCGGAGTGCGGTGTGAAGTGAGCGCCGTGTGATCTGCTGCAGGTGAGTTTTTTATTTATGTATTTATTTATTTATGCATTTTTATATAGCGCGGACTTTACCCGAAGGCGTCAGAGCGCTTTACATTAGGAACAGAAATGAAACATAATGAGAAACATTACAAAAGAGCAGATTAAAAAAGCATACGTTACTTACATAAGGTAATAGTGACAATTGTGAGCAACCAAAATACATGAGGTAGTAAAGGTAAAAGTGACAATTGTGAGCTGCAGGTGAGTTGTATGAGGTGAGCCGTGTGTTCTGCTGCAGGTGAGTTGTGTGAGGTGAGCCGTGTGATCTGCTGCAGGTGAGTTGTGTGAGGTGAGCCGTGTGATCTGCTGCAGGTGAGCTGTGTGAGGTGAGCCGTGTGATCTGCGGCAGGTGAGCGCGCCGTGTGATCTGCGGCAGGTGAGTTGTGTGAGGTGAGCGCGCCGTGTGATCTGCTGCATGGGAGTTGTGTGAGGTGAGCCGTGTGATCTGCTGCAAGTGAGTTGTGTGAGGTGAGCCGTGTGATCTGCTGCAGGTGAGTTGTGTGAGGTGAGCCGTGTGATCTGCTGCAAGTGAGTTGTGTGAGGTGAGCCGTGTGAGCTGCTGCAGGTGAGTTGTGTGAGGTGAGCGCGCCGTGTGATCTGCTGCAGGTGAGTTGTGTGAGGTGAGCCGTGTGATCTGCTGCAGGTGAGTTGTGTGAGGTGAGCCGTGTGATCTGCTGCAGGTGAGTTGTGTGAGGTGGGCGCGCCGTGTGATCTGCTACAGGTGAGTTGTGTGAGGTGAGCCGTGTGATCTGCTGCAGGTGAGTTGTGTGAGGTGAGCCGTGTGATCTGCTGCAGGTGAGTTGTGTGAGGTGAGCCGTGTGATCTGCTGCAGGTGAGTTGTGTGAGGTGAGCGCGCCGTGTGATCTGCTGCAGGTGAGTTGTGTGAGGTGATCGCGCCGTGTGATCTGCTACAGGTGAGTTGTGTGAGGTGAGCCGTGTGATCTGCTGCAGGTGAGTTGTGTGAGGTGAGCCGCGTGATCTGCTGCAGGTGAGTTGTGTGAGGTGAGCGCGCCGTGTGATCTGCTGCAGGTGAGTTGTGGGGCTGTGTGAGGTGAGCGCGCCGTGTGATCTGCTGCAGGTGAGTTGTGTGAGGTGAGCCGTGTGATCTGCGGCAGGTGAGTTGTGTGAGGTGAGCGCGCCGTGTGATCTGCTGCAGGTGAGTTGTGGGGGGGGGGGCGCAGACACAGACACTCCGATTCTTTTCACCCGGGGGTGCTCTGCTTGTACTTCTTGCAGTTTTCAGCTGCTTGTTCCAGCCGAAGTGTGATGTTTTAAGTAATAGACGCGGGTCCATAAAGACGGTTCTAATTGTAGTTGAACAGACAGTCTGTACTACGGCAAGGCTTGCTTTTTTTAACCCTCCTGTCCAGGGCCTTGTTTCTAATCCGGTGCTAGTAGCGCCTCGAGTCCTGTGAGTACAGTTCAAGAGTATTATTGAACAGTAACATTCCCAATCTCCCTCGGGTGTCTAGAAACAATTTGTTAAAAATATCACCGCTCAGACGGCCACTCCTGTTGAGTTCTAGGGTTGAAATGGAAAAGAGGCCCCCAGAGCCCCCAAAAATTGTGGCCCCTGGTATACCACGTGATGAAGTTGCGGTCAGTGACATTGGTGTGTTTACATAGACCTTAGCTTAGAAATGCACAGCACCTATAGAAATACAGCGCAGTGAAAGTACAGTAAGAATAAAGAGCGAGGTACATTTATTGTTCAATGCTGATCGTAAATGAAATGTTTATCACCATGGCTGTAATGTTGGGGTTGGTTCATTAAGCATCAGAGCCGCGTTCATTTGACAATCAAGCAACTCGCGTGACTGTCAGAGAGCTAAACACTGTAGGTTGAGAGAGACCTGAGGGTGATGGAAGACCCTACTCCCACTCGGAGTACCCTACTCCCACTCGGAGTACCCTACTCCCACTCGGAGTACCTTACTACCACTCGGAGTACCCTACTCCCACTCGGAGCACATATCGGTGTACCCTACTCCCACTCGGAGCACATATTGGATCTACCCTACTCCCACTCGGAGCACATATCAGTGTACCCTAGCACATATTGGTGTACCCTACTCCCACTCGGAGCACATATTGGATGTACCTTACTCCCACTCGGAGCGCACATTGGGGTACCCTACTCCCACTGGGAGCACATATCGGTGTACCCTACTCCCACTCGGAGCACATATTGGGTGTACCCTACTCCCACTCGGAGCACATATCGGTGTACCCTACTCCCACTCGGAGCGCACATTGGGGTACCCTACTCCCACTGGGAGCACATATCGGTGTACCCTACTCCCACTCGGAGCACATATTGAATGAACCCTACTCCCACTCGGAGCACATATTGGTGTACCCTACTCCCACTCGGAGCGCACATTGGGGTACCCTACTCCCACTCGGAGCACATATCGGTGTACCCTACTCCCACTCGGAGCACATATTGAATGAACCCTACTCCCACTCGGAGCACATATTGGTGTACCCTACTCCCACTCGGAGCGCACATTGGGGTACCCTACTCCCACTCGGAGCACATATCGGTGTACCCTACTCCCACTCGGAGCACATATTGGATGTACCCTACTCCCACTCAGAGCACATATCGGTGTACCCTACTCCCACTCGGAGCACATATCTGTGTACCCTACTCCCACTCGGAGCACATATCTGTGTACCCTACTCCCACTCAGAGCGTATATTGGATGTACCCTACTCCCACTCGGAGCACATATTGGATCTACCCTACTCCCACTCGGAGCGTATATTGGATGTACCCTACTCCCACTCGGAGCACATATTGGATCTACCCTACTCCCGCTCAGTGTACCTTACTCCCACTCGAAGCGCATATTGGATGAACCCTACTCCCAATCGGAGCACATATTGGATGTACCCTACTCCCACTCGGAGCACATATCGGTGTACACTACTCCCACTCGGAGCACATATTGGTGTACCCTACTCCCACTCGGAGCACATATTGGGTGTACCCTACTCCCACTCGGAGTACATATTGGATGTATCCTACTCCCACTCGGAGCACATATCGGTGTACCCTACTCCCACTCGGAGCACATATTGGATGTACCTTACTCCCACTCGGAGCACATATTGGATGTACCCTACTCCCACTCGGAGCACATATTGGATGTACCTTACTCCCACTCGGAGCACATATTGGGTGTACCCTACTCCCACTCAGAGCACATATTGGATGTACCCTACTCCCACTCGGAGTACATATTGGATGTATCCTACTCCCACTCGGAGCACATATTGGGTGTACCCTACTCCCACTCGGAGCACATATTGGGTGTACCCTACTCCCACTCGGAGCACATATTGGATGTACCCTACTCCCGCTCAGTGTACCTTACTCCCACTCGGAGCGCATATTGGATGTACCTTACTCCCACTCGGAGCACATATTGGATGTACCTTACTCCCACTCGGAGCACATATTGGGTGTACCCTACTCCCACTCAGAGCACATATTGGATGTACCCTACTCCCACTTAGAGCACATATTGGATGTATCCTACTCCCACTCGGAGCACATATTGGGTGTACCCTACTCCCACTCGGAGCACATATTGGGTGTACCTTACTCCCGCTCAGTGTACCTTACTCCCACTCGGAGCGCATATTGGATGAACCCTACTCCCACTCGGAGCACATATTGGATGTACCCTACTCCCAATCGGAGCACATATCGGTGTACCCTACTCCCACTCGGAGCACATATTAGTGTACTCTACTACCACTCGGAGCAGATATCGGTGTACCCTACTCCCACTCGGAGCACATATCGGTGTACCCTGCTCCCACTCAGAGCACATATTGGATGTACCCTACTCCCACTCGGAGCACATATCGGTGTACCCTACTCCCACTCGGAGAACACATTGGGTGAACCCTCCTCTCACTCGGAGCACATATTGGGTGCACCCTCCTCCCACTCGGAGCACATATCGGTGTACCCTGCTCCCACTCAGAGCACATATTGGATGTACCCTACTCCCACTCGGAGCACATATTGGATGTACCCTACTCCCACTCGGAGCACATATTGGATGTACCCTACTCCCACTTGGAGCACATATTGGATGTACCCTACTCCCACTCGGAGCACATATTGGTGTACCCTACTCCCACTCGGAGCACATATTGGATGTACCTTACTCCCACTCGGAGCACATATTGGATGTACCTTACTCCCACTCGGAGCACATATTGGTGTACCCTACTCCCACTCGGAGCACATATTGGATGTACCTTACTCCCACTCTGAGCACATATTTGATGTACCCTACTCCCACTCGGAGCACATATTGGATGTACCTTACTCCCACTCGGAGCACATATTGGGTGTACCCTACTCCCACTCAGAGCACATATTGGATGTACCCTACTCCCACTCGGAGTACATATTGGATGTACACTACTCCCACTCGGAGCACATATTGGGTGTACCCTACTCCCACTCAGAGCGTATATTGGATGTACCCTACTCCCACTCGGAGTACATATTGGATGTAGCCTACTCCCACTCGGAGCACATATTGGGTGTACCCTACTCCCACTCAGAGCGTATATTGGATGTACCCTACTCCCACTCAGAGCACATATTGGATGCACCCTACTCCCACTCTGAGCACATATTAGAGTGCCCTACTCCCACTCGGAGCACATATCGGTGTACCCTACCCCCACTCGGAGCACATATTGGATGTACACTACTCCCACTCGGAGCACATATTGGATGTATCCAACTCCCACTCGGAGCACATATCGGTGTACCCTACTCCCACTCGGAGTACATATTGGATGTACCCTACTCCCACTCGGAGCACATATCGGTGTACCCTACTCCCACTCTGAGCACATATCGGTGTACCCACTCTGAGCACATATCGGTGTACCTTACTCCCACTCTGAGCACATATTAGTGTACTCTACTCCCACTCGGAGTACATATTGGCTGTTCCCTACTCCCACTCGGAGTACATATTGGATATACCCTGCTCCAAGTACCTTTTTTTGTTTTTGTTTTATATAGCGCGAACTAGACCAGAGACATCGGGTATCAGCGAACTTTACATGAGCACCAGTTTTGTTTCAGAAAGACATATTCATTTTTTGGTAGGCATGGGGAGATTAAGTAATTTGCCCAGGATGTGGAGCGTCGTTGCCGAGACTCGAACCCGGTTCCCCAACTTCTAGGTCTACCGCACTAGCCGTAAGGCTACATGCTCTCCCCATATTGGGTGCACCCTACTCCCACTCGGAGCACATATTGGGTGCACCCTACTCCCACTCCGAGCCCATATTGGGTGCAACTTACTCCCACTCGGAGCGCACATTTTTTTAGAGTTTTATATAGCGCGAACTAGACCAGAGACATCGGGTATCAGCGAACTTTACATGAGCACCAGTTTTGTTTCAGAAAGACATATTCATTTTTTGGTAGGCATGGGGAGATTAAGTAATTTGCCCAGGATGTGGAGCATCGTTGCCGAGACTCGAACCCGGTTCCCCAACTTCTAGGTCTACCGCACTAGCCGTAAGGCTACATGCTCTCCCCATATTGGGTGCACCCTACTCCCACTCGGAGCACATATTGGGTGCACCCTACTCCCACTCCGAGCCCATATTGGGGGCAACTTACTCCCACTCGGAGCGCACATTATTTTAGAGTTTTATATAGCGCGAACTAGATCAGAGACATTGGGTATCAGAGAACTTTACATGAGCATCCGTTTTGTTACAGAAGGACACATTAATTTTTTTTTTTTTGGTAGCCATGGGGATATTAAGTGATTTGCCCAGCATCACAGGATGTGGAACGTCGTTGTCGAGACTCGAACTTGGTTCCCCAACTTCGAGGTAGACCGCACTAGCCGTAAGGCTACATGCTCTCCCCATATTGGGTGCACCCTACTCCCACTCGAAGCACATATTGGGTGCACCCTACTCCCACTCGGAGCACATATTGGGTGCACCCTACTCCCACTCGGAGTACATATTGGGTGTACCCTACTCCCACTCAGAGCACATATTGGGTGTACCCTACTCAATCAATCAATCAATCAATCAATCAAAGACATTTATAGAGCGCATGTTAGACGGGGACCTGGAGGGTCGGCCGAGGACAAGGGGAGAGGCCTCCGGTGAGGGCCGTCTCCAGCGATCGTACAGACAAGTAACTTCCCCCCCACAGATGGACACCACACGAAGATAAGGTTAACGCTTTTTATATGCAGTTCTTGAAGTACGATAGTGCGGTACAATGAGATCAGGACACGAGGATCCTCTCAATTCTAGTCTCTGGAAGGGAAAGGGGGTAGCGGGACAGTCTTGGTACCACTCGGGTATGGAGGTGGAATGATGGGTGGCTCACAATCCTCGAGCTCGGCGTTCGGCAGGTCGGGCCGCGGCAGCGCCAGCAGGTCCCGAGAAGGTCATAGATAGCAACGGGCCGCGGCAGCGCCAGCAGGTCCCGACGAAGATGGTGGTTGCAAGAGGCCGCGGCAGCGCCAGCAGGTCCCCACGAGGATGAAGGTTACAACGGGCCGCGGCAGCGCCAGCAGGTCCCACGAGGATGAAGGTTGCAGAAGGCCGCGGCAGCGCCAGCAGGCAGGACGACAGTTCACAAGGCAGGGCTACGGCAGCGCCAGTAGTCCGTCAAGGATGAGTTCTTCACGGTGTCTCTCGACTCCAGGATACAACTGCCTTCCTGCTCTGGAGCTGCCTCAGTTATAGGTCTGGCGCCCTTTGATGTCCGGACCCTCGCACTGGGAAGTCGGGAGGTCCGGGATGAGGGAGTCCAGACACCCAGCAGGGGGGTGGAGCCAGCGCCCGGAGAGGCTGGGGGCGATCGGCGCCTGGCGGGGGAGAGCCATCGACACTTCTTTCTCCTATTGACCTGCCAAGTGGTCCGTTCACCGCCTGGGTGGATGGTGGTGCCGGGATGTCGGGCCTGGCCAGGCCCAGGGTTAGGGTCGAGCTGAGGCCACGTGGCCTTGTGGTGCAGAGTCCAAGATGGCGGCTGGTCTGGGCCATGGTGCTGACGGTGGCCCGGGCCAGGGATACAGAGATGCTCGGGGGCAGGCGCCCCGTAGGGGACGGGTTGCGGGGTGCTTCTGTGGGTAGCACTGGGAGAGCCGGTGTCTGGGCCCTGCCATGCGGGGAGGGAGCGAGCCCTTCATGGGGCCTGTCCAACATGCGTCCCCCCCAGCTGAAGGCGGGGAGAGTCACCCATCCTCTTGGGGACTCTCCTCGTCGAGGCGGAAAAAGCGGGACAGGCCATCCGCGTTGGCGTGGTCTTGGCCAGGGCGATGTTCCACAGTGAAGTCCATCCCCTGCAGGGAGATGGACCATCGCAATAGTTTGGGATTCTCCCCCCCGCATCTGCATCAACCATTGCAGGGGCCGATGATCTGTTTGCACCCGAAAGTGGGTACCGAAGAGGTAGGGCCGGAGCTTCTTAAGGGCCCATACGACTGCAAAGGCCTCCCGCTCGATGGTGCTCCAGCGCTGTTCTCGGGCCAGTAGGCGTCTGCTGATGAAGGCCACTGATTGGTCGACGCCCTCGGGGTTCAGTTGGAAGAGGACGGCCCCAATGCCATGGTCCGAGGCATCAGTCAGAACGATTTACTCGCGGCTGTAGTCGGGGGCCTGGAGCACAGGGGCGGTGCACATGGCGGCCTTCAGCTTCTCGAAGGCCGCTTGACAGTCGGGAGTCCAGTTGACTGTTTTTGGGTGGTTCTTGGATGTGAGTTCCGTGAGGGGCCCCACAATGCTGCCATAGTCCTTCACAAACCGCCGGTAGTATCCGGTGAGCCCCAAGAAGGCTCGGACCTCGGTTTGGGTTACGGGGGGCTGCCAGGACTGGATGGCAGCGATCTTGAGCTGGAGGGGGGCCACCAGACCGCTTCCCACTTGGTGTCCGAGGTAGGTCACAGACCCTTGGCCAATTTGGCACTTGCTGGCCTTGATTGTGAGGCCGGCCTGTTGGAGGGCCTGCAGGACCTCTCGGAGGTGGCGGAGGTGGTCTGACCAGTGGCGGCTGTACACCGCGATCTCGTCTAGGTAGGCGGCGCTGAACTCTTCGAGGCCCGCCAATACCTGGTTCACCAGTCGTTGAAAGGTGGCGGGAGCGTTTTTCATGCTGAATGGCATCACCGTGAAATGGTAGTGTCCATCCGGGGTGGAAAAAGCGGATCGTTCTTGGGCTCTGGGGGTGAGGCCGATCTGCCAGTAGCCCGCTGTCAGATCGAAGATGCTCAGGTAGCGGGCAGCCCCCATGCGGTCAACCAGTTCATCTGCTCGGGGAATGGGGTGAGCGTCGGTTCGGGTGACAGCGTTCAGGCCCCGATAGTCGACGCAGAATCGGAGCTCGGGGTTGGTGCCCGGGGCAGCAGCCTTGGGGACCAGTACGACTGGGCTGGCCCAGGGGCTGTCCGAGGGTTCGATGACTCCGAGTGCGAGCATCTTGGAGACTTCTTCTTGGATGCAGGCGCGCACCCAATCTGGTACTCGGTACGCCCGGTGTCGGATAGGGGGACTGTCCCCAGTGTCTACATCGTGCAGGCACAAGGGGGTGACCCCCGGGGTGAGGGAAAAGAGGTTTGCAAATTGCCGCAGGAGGGCCCGACAGTCTTGGCGCTGCTCCGGGGTCAGGGCATCGGAGAGTCAGACCCCGTCCACCGAACCATCTTTTTCACGGGTCCTCAGTAGATCAGGGAGGGGCTCGGAGTCCTCTTCCGCCCCACTGTCCGTAGCCATCAGCAGGCTGAGCTCCGAGCGCACGAAGTGCGGTTTGAGTCTGTTGGCGTGGAGGACCCGAAGGGGGTTCCGGGGGGATTCCATGTCGATGAGATAAGTGACGGGGCTCTTGCGCTCGACCACCTTGAAGGGCCCCGTCCATTTGTCCTGCAAGGCACAAGGTTCGGTGGGGGACATCACCCATACCTGCTGTCCAGGCTCGAACTCGATGGAGGAGGCATGTTGATCGTACCATTTCTTCATGTCCTCCTGACTGGCCTCAAGATTGGCTTTGGCGATCTCTCTGAATCGCCTGGTCTGATTGCGGAGGGTCAGGAGGTACTTGTAGACGTCTGGAGGGGTCTTCAGGGGGGCCATTTCCCATTCTTCTTTCACTAGGCTGAGGGGCCCTCGAACGGGGTGTCCGTACAGGAGTTCGAAGGGGCTGAAGCCGAGGGACTTCTGGGGGACTTCTCGGTAGGCGAAGAGGAGGCACAGGAGTAGCACGTCCCACTGGCGGCGTAGGGGTTCTTCCAGCCCCATGATCATCCCCTTGAGAGTGCGGTTGAACCGCTCGACCAGTCCGTTTCCTTGCGGGTGATAGGGGGTTGTGAATCGGTAGGTGACCCCGCACTGCTGCCAGAGGGATTTCATATACTTTGAAATAAAGTTTGTGCCTCTGTCGCTGACGACCTCCCGGGGGAAGCCCACTCGAGAGAAGATCCCCATTAGGGCTCGGCCTACCACTGGTGCTGTTACAGTTCGAAGGGGAACGGCCTCGGGATAGCGGGTGGCGTGGTCCACCAGGACCAGGATGAATCGATGCCCTTGTGCTGTTCGGGGGTCCAGGGGCCCCACAATGTCTATTCCCACCCTTTCGAACGGGGTGGTGACCACGGGGAATGGTTGCAGGGGTGCTTTGAGCTTGCGGCCGCTCTTCCCGCTGGCCTGGCAGGTGGGGCAGGACCGGCAGTGGTTGGAAACGTCATTTCTCATTTTTGGCCAGTAAAAGTGGGTTACCAGGCGGTTGTATGTCTTGTCTTGCGCCAAATGTCCAGCCAGGGGGACATCATGAGCCAAGTTCAAAAGGAAGTCTCTGAAGCGGAGGGGCACCACCAGCACTCGACTGGCCCCCAACTCTGCGATTCTTTGTTCGCTGTACAGTAGATCATTGTCCCAATAGATCCAGTGGGCCCCGGCGGTGTTTCC
Organism: Lissotriton vulgaris; assembly: GCF_964263255.1. Taxonomy (NCBI): domain Eukaryota; kingdom Metazoa; phylum Chordata; class Amphibia; order Caudata; family Salamandridae; genus Lissotriton; species Lissotriton vulgaris. Next base: position 1,908,106,323 of record NC_141694.1, read on the forward strand.
CGCGCTCTGGGCGAGGGCTTGCTGTCGCAGTCCCTCGAGGGAGGGACAGGTCTTTTGCTCTTGCCGGAATTGCTCCTGGGTGGGTCCCCCTTCTTGACGCCACTGAGCCAGGTCTGGAAGGTCTTGGGGCTGAGCGGGCCCTTCTTGTGTTTGTTCCGGGGGGTCGGTACGGAGGGTGTCTCCCTCTGGAGCGATCGGGGGAGGAGGTGCTGGCCATTCGGGTTCTTCAGGTCTGGGGATGGTGCGGGCGGCCATGGACCGGGTTGTTACGCACACCCAGTCCGGGAGGCCCAACATCCCCAGGTGTTCTCTTCTTTCAACGGCCGCCCATGGGGAACTCTCAAGATCGTTTCCCAGGAGGCAGTCCACGGGGGCATCATCGCGGACAGTCACTTTTAGCATACCGGACACTCCTCCCCATTCGAAGGGGACGCAGGCCATCCGACACAGGATTTCAGAATTGTCGGCCGTTCGGACGGAGCAAAGAACGTTTGGCAGGAATTGTTCTGGGGTCACCAGGTGACAGCGGACGGCCGTCACACTGGCCCCCGTGTCCCGCAGGGCTTCGGCCTTGCGCCCATTTATGTTCACCCACTGGCTGTATTTTCTGGTGTTGGCGGGTAGGGGAGCCCGCGGGACCATGTCTCTTCCCCCTAGGCAAGCCAGGACCATGGCGGCGGGTTCCCACTCGGCCTGTTCCTGCTCGTACTCTTCATGCTCTTCGGAGATTTGCTCTTCTCCTAGGGCGGCGGCAGCTACCTGGCGGGGCCCGGGAGTCTGATTCTTTGGGCAGTTCGGGTCACTGGCATAGTGGCCGACTCGCTGGCATCGGTGACAAGTAACATTGGCTCAGAACCCCGGGCGCATCGGGGGGTTGCCCCGGCCGGCCGGGGGCGGGGTGTTGTGAGCGGGAGCGGCCGGGACGGCGTCTCTGCCCCGGCCCTGGCCTCCTCCTCCTCCTCGGGGACGATGATGACCTTGGTTGGTTCTGTTCTGCTCGGTTGGCCCACTCCGGGCCACTCGGGTGCTTTCCCATCGGTCAGCCTCAGCGGCGAGCTGCCGTGGTTCAGTCAATTTACTGTCGAGGAGGTGCTGCCTGAGCTCGACGAAGCAGTTGTTGGAGAGGTGCTCCCACACAATGAGGTTGAAGAGCTGCTCGTAGGTTGTTACGTGGCTACCCTTGATCCATCCCTCGAAGGCTCGGCTAAAATAGTTCACATATTCTACCCAAGTTGTACCCGGGATCCGGGTGCAGTCGCGGAACCTCTGGCGGTACATCTCGGGCGTGAGCCCATATCGAGTGAGGAGGGCGGCCTTCATGTGGTCATAGGACGTCATTTGGTGGTCCGGGAGCTGTAGCAGGGCATTGCGGCCTTCATTGACGAACCTCCCCCATAGACCGGCTCCCCAGTCACTTCGATCGATCCGGTGGGAGGTCATGGCGATCTCGTAGGCCTTGAACCACTGCTGTATGTCGTCGTTCCGATAGTATTCACGGACCACATCTTTGGGGATGTGGACCTTTTGTTCGGTAGCGCCTGGGGTGCGCGGTTGCTCGGGCACCCCTGGTTCTTTGTTCTGTTTCCCCAGTTCGATCTCTGCTAGCTTGCGCTCGTGTTCGTATGCCAGTCTTTTTTCTTCGAGTTCTCTCTGTCTTTGCTTTTCTTCCCGCTCTTCTCGGAGCCGTAAGTGTTCTAAATTTATCTTTTGTTCCGCCAGTTTCAGCTCTCCGTCCAACCGGAGCCGTGCCAACTCTAATTCGTGTAGTCTACTTTTTTCTCGTTCTTGGATCTCTTCGCGGGAGAGACCCGTTCTCCTTTCTTCCGTCAGAGTGGTGTTTGTCTCTGGTGCTTCGATGTTTTGGTCCCGGGGTCCGGCGGCATTTGTTTCTGCCCAGGATTCTAGGGCGTGCTTGAAGTCATCTTTTGTGCTCAGACCGGTGGTAGCAATGCCTAGTTCTATACAAAATTGTTTTAGCTCTCGGTGGTTGTACTCTTCTAGTTTTTCCATCTGGAATTTCTCTGTAGATCCGCTCTCTTTGGTCGTCATTGTGGTTTAGTCGTAGGGTGAGTTACTCTCTGTACGATTACGCGTTGGTTCGGATCGCGCCGCTGGCCACCAATGTTAGACGGGGACCTGGAGGGTCGGCCAAGGACAAGGGGAGAGGCCTCCGGTGAGGGCCGTCTCCAGCGATCGTACAGACAAGTAACTTCCCCCCCACAGATGGACACCACACGAAGATAAGGTTAACGCTTTTTATATGCAGTTCTTGAAGTACGATAGTGCGGTACAATGAGATCAGGACACGAGGATCCTCTCAATTCTAGTCTCTGGAAGGGAAAGGGGGTAGCGGGACAGTCTTGGTACCACTCAGGTATGGAGGTGGAATGATGAGTGGCTCACAATCCTCGAGCTCGGCGTTCGGCAGGTCGGGCCGCGGCAGCGCCAGCAGGTCCCGAGAAGATCGTAGATAGCAACGGGCCGCGGCAGCGCCAGCAGGTCCCGACGAAGATGGTGGTTGCAAGAGGCCGCGGCAGCGCCAGCAGGTCCCCACGAGGATGAAGGTTACAACGGGCCGCGGCAGCGCCAGCAGGTCCCACGAGGATGAAGGTTGCAGAAGGCCGCAGCAGCGCCAGCAGGCAGGACGACAGTTCACAAGGCAGGGCTACGGCAGTGCCAGTAGTCCGTCAAGGATGAGTTCTTCACGGTGTCTCTCGACTCCAGGATACAACTGCCTTCCTGCTCTGGAGCTGCCTCAGTTATAGGTCTGGCGCCCTTTGATGTCCGGACCCTCGCACTGGGAAGTCGGGAGGTCCGGGATGAGGGAGTCCAGACACCCAGCAGGGGGGTGGAGCTAGCGCCCGGGGAGGCTGGGGGCGATCGGCACCTGGCGGGGTAGAGCCATCGACACTTCTTTCTCCTATTGACCTGCCAAGTGGTCCGTTCACCGCCTGGGTGGATGGTGGTGCCGGGATGTCGGGGCCTGGCCAGGCCCAGGGTTAGGGTCGAGCTGAGGCCACGCGGCCTCGTGGTGCAGAGTCCAAGATGGCGGCTGGTCCGGGCCATGGTGCTGACGGTGGCCCGGGCCAGGGATACAGAGATGTCCGGGGGCAGGCGCCCCGTAGGGGACGGGTTGCGGTGTGCTTCTGTGGGTAGCACTGGGAGAGCCGGTGTCTGGGCCCTGCCATGCGGGGAGGGAGCGAGCCCTTCATGGGGCCTGTCCAACAGCGCACTACTTACCCGGAGGGTCTCAAGGCGTTTGAGGTGGGGGGGGGTGCTGCTACTGCTCGAACAGCCAGGTCTTGAGCTTCTTCCTGAAGGAGAGGTGGTCTTGGGTCAGGCGCAGGTCGGGAGGGAGGGAGTTCCAGGTCTTGGCGGCCAGGTAGGAGAAGGACCTTCCTCCTGTTGCCGTTCTTCGGATGCGGGGGACGGCGGCGAGGGCGTGACTGGTTGATCGGAGATGGCGTTTGGGAGCGTAGAAGTTGAGGCGGTTGTTGAGGTAGCTCGGGCCTTGATCGTGTAGGGCTTTGTGTGCGTGGGTGAGGAGACGGAAGGTGATTCTCTTGTTGACGGGGAGCCAATGCAGGTCTCTCGGATGTCCGGAGATGTGGCTGTGTCGTGGGATGTCGAGGATGAGTCTGGCTGAGGTGTTCTGGATCCGCTGGAGTCTCTTCTGGAGCTTGGCGGTGATTCCGGCGTAGAGGGCGTTGCCGTAGTCCAGTCGGCTGGTGACGAGGGCCTGGGTGACCGTCTTCCTGGTCTCGGTGGGGATCCACCGGAAGATCTTCCGCAGCATGCGCAGGATGTTGAAGCACGACGAGGAGACGGCGTTGACTTGTCTGGTCATGGAGAGGGAGGAGTCCAAGATGAAGCCCAGGTTGCGTGCGTGGTCTGTCGGTTTGGGTGCGGTGCCCAGGGCGGGGGGCCACCAGGAGTCGTCCCAGGCGGAGGGCGAGGGGCCCAGGATGAGGACTTCCGTCTTGTCTGAGTTCAGTTTCAGGCGGCTGGTCGTCATCCACTCGGCTACGTCTTTCATCCCTTCGTGAAGGTTGGCTCTGGCGGCGGCGGGGTCGTTGGTCAGGGAGAGGATCAGCTGGGTGTCGTCAGCGTAGGAGATGATGTTGAGGTTGTGTTGGCGTGCGATGGCCGCGAGGGGGCTCATGTAGACGTTGAAGAGGGTGGGGCTCAGCGAGGATCCTTGAGGGACGCCGCAGATGACTTCGGTGGCCTCTGACTTGTACGGTGGTAGGCGGACTCTCTGTGTTCTTCCGTCGAGGAAGGAGATGATCCATTCCAGTGCCTTCTCCTGGATTCCGACGTTGCTGAGGCGCTGCACTAGGGTGCGGTGGCAGACAGTGTCGAATGCCGCGGAGAGGTCTAGGAGGATGAGGGCCGCTGTTTCTCCGTTGTCCATCAGGGCTCGGATGTCATCTGTGGCAGCGATGAGGGCGGTCTCGGTGCTGTGGTTGGCTCTGAAGCCAGACTGTGAGGGGTCGAGGGATCCATTCGTCTCGAGGAAGGCGGCCAGCTGTTTGTTGACGGTCTTCTCGATGACTTTGGCTGGAAACGGGAGGAGCGAGATGGGGCGGTAATTCTTGAGTTCGGTGGGGTCCGCTGTTGGTTTCTTTAGTAGAGCGCGGAGTTCGGCGTGCTTCCAGCTCTCAGGGAAGGTGGCGGTGTCGAAGGAGGTGTTGATGATGTCCCGCATGTGGGGTGCGATGACAGCGTCGGCCTTGTTGAAGACTTGGTGAGGGCAGGGGTCGGTCGGAGATCCGGAGTGGATGGAGTTCATCGTGCGGACGGTGTCTTCGGTGCTGATCGGAGTCCAGGCGCGGAGGGTGGTGGTGGGGGGCGGTGGTTCGGTCGTGGCGTGCGTCGGTTGAGTGCTGAAGCTGTTGTGTATGTCCGCGATCTTGTTGTGGAAGTAGGAGGCGAGGGAGTTGCAGAGGTCTTGCGATGGGGTGATGTCGTTGTTTCCGGCGTTGGGGTTGGAGAGCTCTTTCACAATGTTGAAGAGTTCCTTGCAGTTGTGTGCGTTGTTGTCCAGCCGGTCCTTGAATGCTGTTTTCTTGGTGGCGCGGATCAGTTGATGGTGCTTCCGGGTGGCGAGCTTGAGGGTGGTCATGTTGTCCGGTGTTGGCTCCCTTCTCCAGGCTTTCTCGAGGGCTCGGCAGTTCTTCTTGGAGCTCTGGAGTTCGTCGGTGAACCATGGGGCCTTCTTGCTGCCGGGTCTGCTGGGCGGGGTCCTCAGTGGGGCGAGTTCGTCCGCGCAGTTGCTGATCCACTTCGTGAGGTTGTCGGCGGCCTGGCTGGGGTTCGCTGAGCTGGCGGGAGGGTGCTGGCTCAGGGAAGCGGCGAGCTGGTCGGTTGTGATCTTGTTCCAGCTTCTTCGAGCAATCTGTTGCTGGTTGTGGTGGATCGTGGTTCTTCTGAAGGTGAAGTGGACGCAGCTGTGGTCCGTCCAGTGGAGTCCAGTGGCGTGGCTGAAGGCGATGTCTTTGCTGGATGAGAAGACGGCGTCGAGTGTGTGTCCGGCGAGGTGGGTGGGGGTGGACACCAGCTGCTTGAGTCCGAGGTTGGCGAGGTTGTCCAGCAGGGTGGTGGTGTAGCGGTTGTTGTTGTTCTCCAGGTGGAAGTTGATGTCTCCCAGGAGGATGTAGTCAGCGGAGGGGAGGGCATGCGGGCTGACTAAGTCGGCCATGTCCTCGCTGAATTGTGTGCGTGGTCCCGGGGGTCGGTAAATCAGGGTGCCTCTGAGGGTGGTCTTCGGGTCGGTGTGGATCTGGAAGTGTAGGTGTTCGGTGGTAGTCAGGGTGTCGTCGGTGTTGGTCGTGATGTGGATGGTGTCTCTGTGGATGATGGCGATGCCTCCTCCAGTCTGGGTGTCGCGATCTCTCCGGGTGATCTTGTAACCCTCTGGGATGGCGATGGCAATGTCGGGCGCTGAGGAGTCGTTCATCCAGGTTTCCGTGAGGAAGGCAACGTCAGGGGCTGTGGTGTCGAGGAGGTTCCAGAGTTCGATGGCGTGTCTGTGGACGGAGCGGGTGTTGAGCAGGATGCACTTGAGGTGGTTGCTGCTGGTGTTCGGCTTGGCGGGTGCTGGTGCGGGGCAGGTCCGGATGCAGGTGAACTTGCAGGCGTGGCAGCTGAAGGGTCCGTGGGTGCGTCTCGGGGTGGCTCGGTAGCATCCCGGGACTCGGCCGGTGTTGAGTGCGTTGAGGGTGGTGGCGTTGTACGTCCGGCGGGTGGGCTGGGGTCCTCGGGGGCCAGGGGTACGGGCGCTGGGCGCGGTCCAGGCGCGGACGGGCGCAGGCGGGCTTACCTTTGGCGCGCCTTCGGCGCACAATCGGCTTGCCCGCTGCGCTTTACCGCTGCACGTTGGCCACTCTGCCATATGAGGAGAGTGGGGGGGGGGCGGAGCGAGGGAGGGGCCACTGGGAGGGGGAGCGGGGTGGCGAATGGGGATGGCGAGCGAGGGAAGGGGGCGGGGCCGCAGGGGGGCAGCGGCGGGGAGGTGGCGGGAAACGCGGCCGGGGCTGGGCGAGGAGGGGGGAGCACTGGGGGCTGGGGCAAAACGGGGGGGGGGGAAAGAAACGAAAAGGCGGCGAAGCAAGCTGGTGGCAGAGGGCACAGGAGATCCGCGGACCAAGCGGATCCGGCGGTCGGGCACAGCCGAGGGCACAGCTGGTGGCAGGAGGCACTGGAGATCCGTGGAACAATCGGATCTGGCCTGAGAAGCACAGGGCACAGCTCAGGGCAGAGGCGGCACCAGGGGACGGGCTCACTCATGGGGAGTGTGCTCGGGGGGTGACCTGCCCGGAGGGACAGCGGTCACCCCCCGAGCACCCAATATGTGCTCCTACTCCCACTCGGAGCACATATTGGGTGCCCCCTAGTCCGACTCGGAGCACATATTGGGTGCACCCTACTCCGACTCAGAGCACTTATTGGGTGCACCCTACTCCCACTCGGAGCACATATTGGGGTACCCTGCTCCCACTTGGAGCACATATTGGGTGCAACCTACTCCCACTCGGAGCACACATTGGGGTACCCTGCTCCCACTCGGAGTACATATTGAGTGTACCCTGCTCCCACTCTGAGTACATATTCGGTGTACCCTGCTCCCACTCGGAGAACATATTGGGTGTACTCTCCTCCCACTCAGAGTATATATTGGGTGTACCCTACTGCCACTTGGAGTACATATTGTGTGAACCCTCCTCCCACTTGGACCACATATTGGGTGTACCCTACTCCCACTCGGAGCACATATTGGGTGCACCCTACTCCCACTCGGAGCACATATTGGGTGCACCCTACTCCCACTCGGAGCACATATTGGGTGTACCCTGCTCCCACTTGGAGCACATATTGGGTGCAACCTAATCCCACTCGGAGCGCACATTGGGGTACCCTGCTCTCACTCGGAGTACATATTGAGTGTACCCTGCTCCCACTCGGAGTACATATTGGGTGTACTCTCCTCCCACTCGGAGTATATATTGGATGTACCCTACTGCCACTTGGAGTACATATTGGGTGAACCCTCCTCCCACTCGGAGTACATATTGGGTGTACCCTGCTCCCACTCTGAGCACATATTGGGTGTACCCTACTCCCACTCGGAGCACATATTGGGTGTACCCTACTCCCACTCGGAGCACATATTGGGGTACCCTGCTCCCACTTGGAGCACATATTGGGTGCAACCTACTCCCACTCGGAGCGCACATTGGGGTACCCTGCTCCCACTCGGAGTACATATTGAGTGTACCCTGCTCCCACTCGGAGTACATATTGGGTGTACCCTGCTACCACTCTGAGCACATATTGGGTGTACTCTCCTCCCACTCGGAGTATATATTGGGTGTACCCTACTGCCACTTTGAGTACATATTGGGTGAACCCTCCTCCCACTCGGAGTACATATTGGGTGTACCCTGCTCCCGCTCTGAGCACATATTGGGTGTACCCTACTCCCACTCGGAGCACATATTGGGTGTACCCTACTCCCACTCGGAGCACATATTGGGGTACCCTGCTCCCACTTGGAGCACATATTGGGTGTACCCTGCTCCCGCTCTGAGCACATATTGGGTGTACCCTACTCCCACTCGGAGCACATATTGGGTGTACCCTACTCCCACTCGGAGCACATATTGGGGTACCCTGCTCCCACTTGGAGCACATATTGGGTGCAACCTACTCCCACTCGGAGCGCACATTGGGGTACCCTGCTCCCACTCGGAGTACATATTGAGTGTACCCTGCTCCCACTCGGAGCGCACATTGGGGTACCCTGCTCCCACTCGGAGTACATATTGAGTGTACCCTGCTCCCACTCTGACCACATATTGGGTGTACTCTCCTCCCACCCGGAGCATATATTGGGTGTACCCTACTGCCACTTGGAGTACATATTGGGTGAACCCTCCTCCCACTCGGAGTCGATATTGGGTGTACCCTCCTCCCACTTGGACCACATATTAGTGTACTCTACTCCCACTTGGAGTACATATTGGATGTACCCGACACCCACTCGGAGTACATATTGGGTGTACCCTACTCCCACTCTGAACACATATTTTGATATCCGATTTTTTTAATGGCGTTCCCTGCATCCAAGCTATTTGTTGCCTGAGTAGTGTACATTGATTTGGCAGTAGGCTGGCTGTGAGGGCCAGGGGTGTGTTCTTGTCGGGGCTTGCATGCATTCTCTGCTGTTTGTGTCGTTGGATGGTTGTCCATCTCCTGGCTGGTTGTGTACACACTCCATTGTCCACCATCTGTCTCTATGCTTGGGTGTGAGATGATCTGATTGCCATATTCTGTCAATTGTCCATGGCACGGTGATGAGCCCCTGTTTTAATATTGGAGGCATCAATCAATCACCTGTAAGGGTCTCAAGGCGTGGGGGGTGGGGGGGGGAGGGAGGCTGCCGGTTCCAGTCCATCAAGGAGGGGGTCTGCTGAAAAGTCAGGTTTTGAGGTTTCTTGCGAAGATGCGAAGCGATGTTTTCTGTCTGAGGTGCAGCGGAAGGGCGTTCCAGGCTCTGGCCACAAAGAAGGAGGAGCGGCCTCCCGATCTGGTCTTTCTGGCATGGGGGACCACGGCGTAGGAGAGCTGGGCTGATCGTAGGGTCCTTTGGGGTGCGTGGAATTTGAGTCGGCTGTTCAGGAATGCTGGTCCAGTGTCATGGAGGACCTTGTGTGCGTGGGTGAGCATCTTGAAGGTGACTCTATCCTCAATGGGGAGCCAGTGGAGTGTGCGCAGGTGCTGGGAGATGTGGCAGTGGCTTGGCAGATTGAGGACCAGTCTTGCGGCGGAGTTCTGGATGTTTTGAAGCTTGCGGGGGAGGTTTTTGTTTATTCCGGCGTTGATTGCGTTGCTGTAGTCGAGTCTGCTGGTTTGGCATCACTTTGTGACCTTTTTAGTGAAGTCAAGTTTATTTTGAGTTTGTTTACTTTAAGTAGGCTGTTACATCCTGCTTTTACCTCCCTCTCTGTCCTTCTTTAGTGTTTGTTCTAAGCTGCTCAGCCTGTATCTATGATGTCACCTAGAGTTCCTTTTGTGTATGTTTGTTTCTAATGTCAGTTATATCTGAGGCTGAGAAGCAGGGCAGCTGCTCCCGGTGGGGCTTAATATCCTGTACATACTTACTTGGATTAATATGCTGTTTATCCTACTTCTACTCCTGTAACTATTGCCTAAGAAGAAACTTGGATACAGCTACAACAGATTTACATTATTATTTTTTGGATGTTACACTGGCGAGGAGGATGGGATGTAACGTAGGCCCCTCTCCCCACCCCCAGTGACAGCTAGTTTATTGAAAATTTTAAGTGAAACCATAGACCGTTCTGTTTATCTATAATGAAGAATCATTACTAAATGTTATTGCTAGAACGAATAATTTTAGACCAAGTTTCCTTCATTAAATATCCACCCCTTATTTAGAAGGGAAAAATCCCGAATTATGAGGAATGGTCATGGCGATGAAAGCCATATTTCATGAGTCCCAGTGAAATGTTTAATGTTTTTAGGTTGAGCCTGGGCAGCGCAGGCGCTGCTCTAGGAAGCATGCTGTATTGGAGTATGTAATTGAAGCCCGCCCATATTTGTCATTGGCTTGTCATTGTCCTTCGTAAATATGGCTTCTGATTGGTTAATAGGTTTGTTAGTCCCTCCTTTGTCCTGCCTTGTCTTCATTTGTAACCTCCCATGGCGACTGGCCCTTTTACTTCGGTTTTTTACACGTCTGCTTTAATTAGAGCCTGGGAGCACTATTTTCTTAATTGGATTTCTTCTGCCTGATGTTGCAGGCAGGACACGCTCTCTCTCTCTCAATGCTTTTGTTAGGTCGAGCTAGAAAGCGTAGCTGTCTCTTGGAGACCTGCTACAATCGTTCTGCGGACATAAAGTCCAACCCCTTTCTTGACATTCCTTTTCATTTGTCTGTCAGCGTCCTTCAAAAATCCCTGCTTGCTAGTGGTCAGTCCTGCCTCTTTGTCCCTCCTTTCTCTTTTCTGTTCCTCTCGCAGAGCTGGGACCTAGTACGGTCTCATTCCACTATGGTTCTTTATCTTTTCTTGAGGGACTATTTTCTTGCCTGGATTCCTGCTCTGTCATTGTTTTTCTGTGTTCAACTTCAGCTTCCTACCTGCTTATATTTAAATATAAGTGTTAGTCCTATCCCCTCTCAATGCCACATTTACATTACTGCTGCCTCCCCTGCCGTGCTTCCTGCTCCGTTGCTTGAATTTCATTTAGGTTTATTTAATTTGTGGCACTTTTAGAAGTTCGCAGTCAGTTGGGCTTTGGTTTGGTAGGATAGCTTGGTTTGGGCTTCCTTCTAAGGTGGGATTGGTTTAAAAAAAAAAATTCCTGCCTGCCTCTGCTCACTTCTCATTCGTCTGTGCACTTAATATTCCTGTGCTCTCCACCCACAACCCCTTCCACGATAGTGCTTGTGTGGGCCCCCACCACCCCCTCCGATATCGATCAATGCTTTTTAGTTGTTTTTTTTAGTGCGTTTTAGGGCGAAGAACATTTCCAGGATCATTCACAGGATGTTGAACCGACTGCTGAGGCTCAAACACGAATCCCCAGCTCCGAAGTCTGCAGCTCTGACTGCTGAGCCACGTCCTCTCGCTCTGGGGATCCCTGCTGGAGTCGCTCTTTGTTCGCCCCAAGCCACGCATTCGCAGCAGCTCGCTCTTGGGCTTGTTGTTTCATTCCGTAGTGCTTTGCAAAAGCACCAGCTACATTACACATTTCAGTTTCATATTTTTGATACACACAGGAGATTACTTGGCAGCTCAGGACATTCCTTGTCTTTAACAGAGCTGCCGATTAATCTCATGTCTACAAAAAATATGAATGTCATTGGGTAATGTTACTGGTGCTCGCTGCTTAGAGGAAATGCTCTGATCCCTTGCCAGGCTCTGTTTTTATCAGATGCTGATGTCAGCAGCACAATGAACGGCAGAGATCAGATGGCTGATTAAATGTGTTAAATATTAAACTGGAGCCATGGTTTAAATATCTTCAAAGGGACTGGGGTGCTTGTTTCAACATGTAGGGGCTTGATGGGGGAGGGGGCAAGGGAAAGTAGAGAAGACTATTGGTAATAACCGATCGGGGTTATTGGCGGCGCTTATCCGTATTCTATTTTTTTGTTACATTTTCTATTTCTGTTGTAGGAGCGCCCATCACCAAGACCCAGCACTATATAAATTAGAATACAAATACAGTGATTGCGTTTTATTTTAATTTTATCAAAATAAGATTTACTGTCCCACTTTCGCATAAAATAAATGTCTGCTACAGCTTCATTTTCTTTTTCTTGTGTGCGTTTGCTTGAAGGGAGGGTGGGTGTAGTTTCTCTTGCCTGTCAGTTGCGTGAAGTCAGAGGGGGCCGCATGCTGTCACTGCTGCCTGGGCCTGGCGTGTAAAGAGGCACTCCTCTTCCTTTTTGGTTCATAGCTATAATGGAGTCTAAGTAACTACGTATCTCTAGAATCACCAGGGTTTATCTCTGTAGTTATTTTTCTGCTTTTATTCTCTGCGCTATTTCTTGGCCAGAGGCAACAATGGTCTAGTTGTTTATTGACATAATTGTAGCAGGGAGACGTATAGTGTGCACTCTGTCAACACGTGGACAGGCTACTCTCTGCTTCTCGTCTAAATGTTGTTATGTTTGGCTTGGTGTACGTTGTGGGAAACATGTAATGTGTAATGTAATGTATAGGCATTTATATAGCGCACTACTTACCCGGAGGGTCCCAAGGCGCTTCGACCGCTGCGAAACCCTTCCTGGCTTCCCTGAGAGATGGTCCCTTAATGGGTATCTCCAGGGTGAGACCAGGCATCCCCGGCGGTCTGGTGGGGCCGTTAGTGAAGATGAGGCAAGCTAATGCCCAGAGTTGCCGAGTGTGATCGCTGATCAGAGTGGGCACCGAGGCGAGAGAATTATCAAGTCCGCTGACCCTGGTCCAGAAACCTGCCGCGCCGGGAATCGAACCCTGGTCCCGGGCCGTCCTCTGCTCTCGGGTCTGCCGCCTCTAACCAGTGAGCCACACTACTTCACATGGCACGCATCTGATGCCTTGGCCAATATTTTATTAAAAATCAAGTATTAAAAGAACTGGGTAGGAGATATCTCGTTGGAGATTGAGCGTCTGCTGTGGCGTAGTCCTGCAGCGTCACTCAGATCTGTGTTTACACGGAGCTTCCAGTAATGGGTTCCCTGTCTGTCTCATGTTGCTCTGCTGGTAATGGGTTCCCTGTCTGTCTTTTGTTGCTCTGCTGGTAATGGGTTCCCTGTCTGTCTCATGTTGCGCTGCTGGTAATGGGTTCCCTGTCTGTCTCCTGTTGCTCTGCTGGTAATGGGTTCCCTGTCTGTCTCCTGTTGCTCTGCTGGTAATGGGTTCCCTGTCTGTCTCATGTTGCGCTGCTGGTAATGGGTTCCCTGTCTGTGTCATGTTGCTCTGCTGGTAATGGGTTCCCTGTCTGTCTCATGTTGCTCTGCTGGTAATGGGTTCCCTGTCTGTCTCATGTTGCTCTGCTGCTAATGGGTTCCCTGTCTCTCATGTTGCTCTGCTGGTGATGGGTTCCCTGTCTGTCTCATGTTGCTCTGCTGGTGATGGGTTCCCTGTCTGTCTCATGTTGCTCTGCTGGTAATGGGTTCCCTGTCTGTCTCATGTTGCGCTGCTGGTAATGGGTTCCCTGTCTGTCTCATGTTGCGCTGCTGGTAATGGGTTCCCTGTCTGTCTCTTGTTGCTCTGCTGGTAATGGGTTCCCTGTCTGTCTCTTGTTGCTCTGCTGATAATGGGCTCCCTGCCTGTCTCGTGTTGCTCTGCTGGTAATGGGCTCCCTGTCTGTCTCTTGTTGCTCTGCTGGTAATGGGTTCCCTGTCTGTCTCTTGTTGCTCTGCTGATAATGGGTTCCCTGTCTGTCTCTTGTTGCTCTGCTGGTAATGGGTTCCCTGTCTGTCTCTTGTTGCTCTGCTGGTAATGGGCTCCCTGCCTGTCTCGTGTTGCTCTGCTGGTAATGGGTTCCCTGTCTGTCTCGTGTTGCTCTGCTGGTAATGGGTTCCCTGTCTGTCTCTTGTTGCTCTGCTGGTAATGGGTTCCCTGTCTGTCTCATGTTGCTCTGCTGGTAATGGGTTCCCTGTCTGTCCCATGTTGCGCTGCTGGTAATGGGTTCCCTGTCTGTCTCATGTTGCTTTGCTGGTAATGGGTTCCCTGTCTGTCTCATGTTGCTCTGCTGGTAATGGGTTCCCTGTCTCTCATGTTGCTCTGCTGGTGATGGGTTCCCTGTCTGTCTCATGTTGCTCTGCTGGTAATGGGTTCCCTGTCTGTCTCATGTTGCTCTACTGGTAATGGGTTCCCATCCCTGTCTGTCTCTTGTTGCTCTGCTGGTAATGGGTTTCCTGTCTGTCTCTTGTTGCTCTGCTGGTAATGGGTTCCCTGTCTGTCTCTTGTTGCTCTGCTGGTAATGGGTTCCCTGTCTGTCTCATGTTGCTCTGCTGGTAATGGGTTCCCTGTCTGTCTCATGTTGCTCTACTGGTAATGGGTTCCCTGTCTGTCTCATGTTGCTCTACTGGTAATGGGTTCCCTGTCTGTCTCATGTTGCTCTGCTGGTGATGGGCTCCCTGTCTGTCTCTTGTTGCTCTGCTGGTAATGGGTTCCCTGCCTGTCTCGTGTTGCTCTGCTGGTAATGGGTTCCCTGTCTGTCTCTTGTTGCTCTGCTGGTAATGGGTTTCCTGTCTGTCTCTTGTTGCTCTGCTGGTAATGGGTTCCCTGTCTGTCTCTTGTTGCTCTGCTGGTAATGGGTTCCCTGTCTGTCTCATGTTGCTCTGCTGGTAATGGGTTCCCTGTCTGTCTCATGTTGCTCTACTGGTAATGGGTTCCCTGTCTGTCTCATGTTGCTCTGCTGGTAATGGGTTCCCTGTCTGTCCCATGTTGCGCTGCTGGTAATGGGTTCCCTGTCTGTCTCTTGTTGCTCTGCTGGTAATGGGTTCCCTGTCTGTCTCTTGTTGCTCTGCTGGTAATGGGTTCCCTGACTGTCTCTTGTTGCTCTGCTGGTAATGGGTTCCCTGTCTGTCTCTTGTTGCTCTGCTGGTAATGGGTTCCCTGTCTGTCTCTTGTTGCTCTGCTGGTAATGGGTTCCCTGTCTGTCTCTTGTTGCTCTGCTGTTAATGGGTTCCCTGCCTGTCTCATGTTGCTCTGCTGGTAATGGGTTGTCTGTCTGTCTCATGTTGCTCTGCTGGTAATGGGTTCCCTGTCTGTCTCTTGTTGCTCTGCTTGTAATGAGTTCCCTGTCTGTCTCATGTTGCTCTGCTGGTAATGGGTTCCCTGTCTCTCGTGTTGCTCTGCTGGTAATGGGTTGTCTGTCTGTCTCATGTTGCGCTGCTGGTAATGGGTTCCCTGTCTGTCTCTTGTTGCTCTGCTGGTAATGGGTTCCCTGTCTGTCTCATGTTGCTCTGCTGGTAATGGGTTCCCTGTCTGTCTCTTGTTGCTCTGCTGTTAATGGGTTCCCTGTCTGTCTCATGTTGCTCTGCTGGTAATGGGCTGTCTGTCTGTCTCATGTTGCGCTGCTGGTAATGGGTTCCCTGTCTGTCTCTTGTTGCTCTGCTGGTAATGGGTTCCCTGTCTGTCTCTTGTTGCTCTGCTGGTAATGGTTTCCCTGTCTGTCTCTTGTTGCTCTGCTGTTAATGGGTTCCCTGTCTGTCTCATGTTGCTCTGCTGGTAATAGGTTCCCTGTCTGTCTCTTGTTGCTCTGCTGGTAATGGGTTCCCTGTCTGTCTCATGTTGCTCTGCTGGTTATGGGTTCACTGTCTATCTCTCATGTTGCTCTGCTGGTAATGGGTTCCCTGCCTGTCTCATGTTGCTCTGCTGGTAATGGGTTCCCTGTCTGTCTCATGTTGCTCTGCTGGTAATGGGTTCCCTGTCTGTTTCATGTTGCTCTGCTGGTAATGGGTTCCCTGTCTGTCTCATGTTGCTCTGCTGGTGATGGGCTCCCTGTCTGTCTCATGTTGCTCTGCTGGTGATGGGCTCCCTGTCTGTCTCATGTTGCGCTGCTGGTGATGGGTTCCCTGTCTGTCTCATGTTGCTCTGCTGGTAATGGGTTCCCTGTCTGTCTCCTGTTGCTCTGCTGGTAATGGGTTCCCTGTCTGTCTCATGTTGCTCTGCTGGTAATGGGTTCCCTGTCTGTCTCTTGTTGCGCTGCTGGTAATGGGTTCCCTGTCTGTCTCTTGTTGCTCTGCTGGTAATGGGTTCCCTGTCTGTCTCTTGTTGCTCTGCTGGTAATGGGTTCCCTGTCTGTCTCTTGTTGCTCTGCTGGTAATGGGTTCCCTGCCTGTCTCATGTTGCGCTGCTGGTAATGGGTTCTCTGTCTGTCTCATGTTGCTCTGCTGGTGATGGGTTCCCTGTCTGTCTCATGTTGCTCTGCTGGTAATGGGTTCCCTGTCTGTCTCATGTTGCTCTGCTGGTAATGGGTTCCCTGTCTGTCACATGTTGCTCTGCTGGTAATGGGTTCCCTGTCTGTCTCTTGTTGCTCTGCTGGTAATGGGTTGTCTGTCTGTCTCATGTTGCTCTGCTGGTGATGGGTTCCCTGTCTGTCTCATGTTGCTCTGCTGGTAATGGGTTCCCTGTCTGTCTCTTGTTGCTCTGCTGGTAATGGGTTCCCTGTCTGTCTCTTGTTGCTCTGCTGGTAATGGGTTCCCTGTCTGTCTCATGTTGCTCTGCTGGTAATGGGTTCCCTGTCTGTCTCTTGTTGCTCTGCTGGTAATTGGTTCCCTGTCTGTCTCATGTTGCGCTGCTGGTAATGAGTTCCCTGTCTGTCACATGTTGCTCTGCTGGTAATGGGTTCCCTGTCTGTCTCATGTTGCTCTGCTGGTGATGGGTTCCCTGTCTGTCTCATGTTGCTCTGCTGGTGATGGGTTCCCTGTCTGTCTCTTGTTGCTCTGCTGGTAATGGGTTCCCTGTCTGTCTCTTGTTGCTCTGCTGGTAATGGGTTCCCTGTCTGTCTCTTGTTGCTCTGCTGGTAATGGGTTCCCTGTCTGTCTCGTGTTGCTCTGCTGGTAATGGGTTCCCTGTCTGTCTCTTGTTGCTCTGCTGGTAATGGGTTCCCTGTCTGTCTCATGTTGCTCTGCTGGTAATGGGTTCCCTGTCTGTCCCATGTTGCGCTGCTGGTAATGGGTTCCCTGTCTGTCTCATGTTGCTTTGCTGGTAATGGGTTCCCTGTCTGTCTCATGTTGCTCTGCTGGTAATGGGTTCCCTGTCTCTCATGTTGCTCTGCTGGTGATGGGTTCCCTGTCTGTCTCATGTTGCTCTGCTGGTAATGGGTTCCCTGTCTGTCTCATGTTGCTCTACTGGTAATGGGTTCCCATCCCTGTCTGTCTCTTGTTGCTCTGCTGGTAATGGGTTTCCTGTCTGTCTCTTGTTGCTCTGCTGGTAATGGGTTTCCTGTCTGTCTCTTGTTGCTCTGCTGGTAATGGGTTCCCTGTCTGTCTCATGTTGCTCTGCTGGTAATGGGTTCCCTGTCTGTCTCATGTTGCTCTACTGGTAATGGGTTCCCTGTCTGTCTCATGTTGCTCTACTGGTAATGGGTTCCCTGTCTGTCTCATGTTGCTCTGCTGGTGATGGGCTCCCTGTCTGTCTCTTGTTGCTCTGCTGGTAATGGGTTCCCTGCCTGTCTCGTGTTGCTCTGCTGGTAATGGGTTCCCTGTCTGTCTCTTGTTGCTCTGCTGGTAATGGGTTTCCTGTCTGTCTCTTGTTGCTCTGCTGGTAATGGGTTCCCTGTCTGTCTCTTGTTGCTCTGCTGGTAATGGGTTCCCTGTCTGTCTCATGTTGCTCTGCTGGTAATGGGTTCCCTGTCTGTCTCATGTTGCTCTACTGGTAATGGGTTCCCTGTCTGTCTCATGTTGCTCTGCTGGTAATGGGTTCCCTGTCTGTCCCATGTTGCGCTGCTGGTAATGGGTTCCCTGTCTGTCTCTTGTTGCTCTGCTGGTAATGGGTTCCCTGTCTGTCTCTTGTTGCTCTGCTGGTAATGGGTTCCCTGACTGTCTCTTGTTGCTCTGCTGGTAATGGGTTCCCTGTCTGTCTCTTGTTGCTCTGCTGGTAATGGGTTCCCTGTCTGTCTCTTGTTGCTCTGCTGGTAATGGGTTCCCTGTCTGTCTCTTGTTGCTCTGCTGGTAATGGGTTCCCTGCCTGTCTCATGTTGCTCTGCTGGTAATGGGTTGTCTGTCTGTCTCATGTTGCTCTGCTGATAATGGGTTCCCTGTCTGTCTCTTGTTGCTCTGCTGGTAATGAGTTCCCTGTCTGTCTCATGTTGCTCTGCTGGTAATGGGTTCCCTGTCTCTCGTGTTGCTCTGCTGGTAATGGGTTGTCTGTCTGTCTCATGTTGCGCTGCTGGTAATGGGTTCCCTGTCTGTCTCTTGTTGCTCTGCTGGTAATGGGTTCCCTGTCTGTCTCATGTTGCTCTGCTGGTAATGGGTTCCCTGTCTGTCTCTTGTTGCTCTGCTGTTAATGGGTTCCCTGTCTGTCTCATGTTGCTCTGCTGGTAATGGGCTGTCTGTCTGTCTCATGTTGCGCTGCTGGTAATGGGTTCCCTGTCTGTCTCTTGTTGCTCTGCTGGTAATGGGTTCCCTGTCTGTCTCTTGTTGCTCTGCTGGTAATGGTTTCCCTGTCTGTCTCTTGTTGCTCTGCTGTTAATGGGTTCCCTGTCTGTCTCATGTTGCTCTGCTGGTAATAGGTTCCCTGTCTGTCTCTTGTTGCTCTGCTGGTAATGGGTTCCCTGTCTGTCTCATGTTGCTCTGCTGGTTATGGGTTCACTGTCTATCTCTCATGTTGCTCTGCTGGTAATGGGTTCCCTGCCTGTCTCATGTTGCTCTGCTGGTGATGGGTTCCCTGTCTGTCTCATGTTGCTCTGCTGGTAATGGGTTCCCTGTCTGTTTCATGTTGCTCTGCTGGTAATGGGTTCCCTGTCTGTCTCATGTTGCTCTGCTGGTGATGGGCTCCCTGTCTGTCTCATGTTGCTCTGCTGGTGATAGGCTCCCTGTCTGTCTCATGTTGCTCTGCTGGTAATGGGTTCCCTGTCTGTCTCCTGTTGCTCTGCTGGTAATGGGTTCCCTGTCTGTCTCATGTTGCTCTGCTGGTAATGGGTTCCCTGTCTGTTTCTTGTTGCGCTGCTAGTAATGGGTTCCCTGTCTGTCTCTTGTTGCTCTGCTGGTAATGGGTTCCCTGTCTGTCTCTTGTTGCTCTGCTGGTAATGGGTTCCCTGTCTGTCTCTTGTTGCTCTGCTGGTAATGGGTTCCCTGCCTGTCTCATGTTGCGCTGCTGGTAATGGGCTCTCTGTCTGTCTCATGTTGCTCTGCTGGTGATGGGTTCCCTGTCTGTCTCATGTTGCTCTGCTGGTAATGGGTTCCCTGTCTGTCTCATGTTGCTCTGCTGGTAATGGGTTCCCTGTCTGTCACATGTTGCTCTGCTGGTAATGGGTTCCCTGTCTGTCTCTTGTTGCTCTGCTGGTAATGGGTTGTCTGTCTGTCTCTTGTTGCTCTGCTGGTGATGGGTTCCCTGTCTGTCTCATGTTGCTCTGCTGGTAATGGGTTCCCTGTCTGTCTCTTGTTGCTCTGCTGGTAATGGGTTCCCTGTCTGTCTCTTGTTGCTCTGCTGGTAATGGGTTCCCTGTCTGTCTCATGTTGCTCTGCTGGTAATGTGTTCCCTGTCTGTCTCTTGTTGCTCTGCTGGTAATGGGTTCCCTGTCTGTCTCATGTTGCGCTGCTGGTAATGAGTTCCCTGTCTGTCACATGTTGCTCTGCTGGTAATGGGTTCCCTGTCTGTCTCATGTTGCTCTGCTGATGATGGGTTCCCTGTCTGTCTCATGTTGCTCTGCTGGTGATGGGTTCCCTGTCTGTCTCATGTTGCGCTGCTGGTAATGGGTTCCCTGTCTGTCTCTTGTTGCTCTGCTGGTAATGGGTTCCCTGTCTGTCTCTTGTTGCTCTGCTGGTAATGGGTTCCCTGTCTGTCTCTTGTTGCTCTGCTGTTAATGGGTTCCCTGTCTGTCTCATGTTGCTCTGCTGGTAATGGGTTGTCTGTCTGTCTCATGTTGCGCTGCTGGTAATGGGTTCCCTGTCTGTCTCATGTTGCTCTGCTGGTAATGGGTTCCCTGTCTGTCTCTTGTTGCTCTGCTGGTAATGAGTTCCCTGTCTGTCTCATGTTGCTCTGCTGGTAATTGGTTCCCTGTCTCTCGTGTTGCTCTGCTGGTAATGGGTTGTCTGTCTGTCTCATGTTGCGCTGCTGGTAATGGGTTCCCTGTCTGTCTCTTGTTGCTCTGCTGGTAATGGGTTCCCTGTCTGTCTCATGTTGCTCTGCTGGTAATGGGTTCCCTGTCTGTCTCTTGTTGCTCTGCTGTTAATGGGTTCCCTGTCTGCCTCATGTTGCTCTGCTGGTAATGGGCTGTCTGTCTGTCTCATGTTGCGCTGCTGGTAATGGGTTCCCTGTCTGTCTCTTGTTGCTCTGCTGGTAATGGGTTCCCTGTCTGTCTCTTGTTGCTCTGCTGGTAATGGTTTCCCTGTCTGTCTCTTGTTGCTCTGCTGTTAATGGGTTCCCTGTCTGTCTCATGTTGCTCTGCTGGTAATAGGTTCCCTGTCTGTCTCTTGTTGCTCTGCTGGTAATGGGTTCCCTGTCTGTCTCATGTTGCTCTGCTGGTTATGGGTTCACTGTCTATCTCTCATGTTGCTCTGCTGGTAATGGGTTCCCTGCCTGTCTCATGTTGCTCTGCTGGTGATGGGTTCCCTGTCTGTCTCATGTTGCTCTGCTGGTAATGGGTTCCCTGTCTGTTTCATGTTGCTCTGCTGGTAATGGGTTCCCTGTCTGTCTCATGTTGCTCTGCTGGTGATGGGCTCCCTGTCTGTCTCATGTTGCTCTGCTGGTGATAGGCTCCCTGTCTGTCTCATGTTGCTCTGCTGGTAATGGGTTCCCTGTCTGTCTCCTGTTGCTCTGCTGGTAATGGGTTCCCTGTCTGTCTCATGTTGCTCTGCTGGTAATGGGTTCCCTGTCTGTCTCTTGTTGCGCTGCTGGTAATGGGTTCCCTGTCTGTCTCTTGTTGCTCTGCTGGTAATGGGTTCCCTGTCTGTCTCTTGTTGCTCTGCTGGTAATGGGTTCCCTGTCTGTCTCTTGTTGCTCTGCTGGTAATGGGTTCCCTGCCTGTCTCATGTTGCGCTGCTGGTAATGGGCTCTCTGTCTGTCTCATGTTGCTCTGCTGGTGATGGGTTCCCTGTCTGTCTCATGTTGCTCTGCTGGTAATGGGTTCCCTGTCTGTCTCATGGTTCTCTGCTGGTAATGGGTTCCCTGTCTGTCACATGTTGCTCTGCTGGTAATGGGTTCCCTGTCTGTCTCTTGTTGCTCTGCTGGTAATGGGTTGTCTGTCTGTCTCATGTTGCTCTGCTGGTGATGGGTTCCCTGTCTGTCTCATGTTGCTCTGCTGGTAATGGGTTCCCTGTCTGTCTCTTGTTGCTCTGCTGGTAATGGGTTCCCTGTCTGTCTCTTGTTGCTCTGCTGGTAATGGGTTCCCTGTCTGTCTCATGTTGCTCTGCTGGTAATGGGTTCCCTGTCTGTCTCTTGTTGCTCTGCTGGTAATGGGTTCCCTGTCTGTCTCATGTTGCGCTGCTGGTAATGAGTTCCCTGTCTGTCACATGTTGCTCTGCTGGTAATGGGTTCCCTGTCTGTCTCATGTTGCTCTGCTGGTGATGGGTTCCCTGTCTGTCTCATGTTGCTCTGCTGGTGATGGGTTCCCTGTCTGTCTCATGTTGCGCTGCTGGTAATGGGTTCCCTGTCTGTCTCTTGTTGCTCTGCTGGTAATGGGTTCCCTGTCTGTCTCTTGTTGCTCTGCTGGTAATGGGTTCCCTGTCTGTCTCTTGTTGCTCTGCTGGTAATGGGTTCCCTCTCTGTCTCATGTTGCTCTGCTGGTAACGGGTTCCCTCTCTGTCTCTTGTTGCTCTGCTGGTAATGGGGTCCCTGTCTGTCTCATGTTGCTCTGCTGGTAATGGGTTCCCTGTCTGTCTCATGTTGCTCTGCTGCTAATGGGTTCCCTGTCTGTCTCATGTTGCTCTGCTGGTAATGGGTTCCCTGTCGGTCTCATGTTGCTCTGCTGGTAATGGGTTCCCTGTCTCTTGTTGCTCTGCTGGTAATGGGTTCCCTGTCTGTCTCATGTTGCTCTGCTGGTAATGGGTTCCCTGTCTGTCTCTTGTTGCTCTGCTGGTAATGGGTTCCCTCTCTGTCTCATGTTGCTCTGCTGGTAATGGGTTCCCTCTCTGTCTCATGTTGCTCTGATGGTAATGGGTTCCCTGTCTGTCTCATGTTGCTCTGCTGGTAATGGGTTCCCTGTCTGTCTCATGTTGCTCTGCTGGTGATGGGCTCCCTGTCTGTCTCATGTTGCTCTGCTGGTGATGGGTTCCCTGTCTGTCTCATGTTGCTCTGCTGGTAATAGGTTCCCTCTCTGTCTCATGTTGCTCTGCTGGTAATGGGTTCCCTGCCTGTCTCATGTTGCTCTGCTGGTAATAGGTTCCCTGCCTGTCTCATGTTGCTCTGCTGGTAATGGGTTCCCTGTCTGTCTCATGTTGCTCTGCTGGTGATGGGTTCCCTGTCTGTCTCATGTTGCTCTGCTGGTGATGGGCTCCCTGTCTGTCTCATGTTGCTCTGCTGGTAATGAGTTCCCTGTCTGTCTCATGTTGCTCTGCTGGTGATGGGTTCCCTGTCTGTCTCATGTTGCTCTGCTGGTGATGGGCTCCCTGTCTGTCTCATGTTGCTCTGCTGGTAATGGGTTCCCTGTCTGTCTCTTGTTGCTCTGCTGGTAATGGGTTCCCTGTCTGTCTCATGTTGCTCTGCTGGTAATGGGTTCCCTGTCTGTCTCTTGTTGCTCTGCTGGTAATGGGCTCCCTGCCTGTCTCATGTTGCTCTGCTGGTAATGGGTTCCCTGCCTCTCTCATGTTGCTCTGCTGGTAATGGGTTCCCTCTCTGTCTCATGTTGCTCTGCTGGTAATGGGTTCCCTGCCTGTCTCATGTTGCTCTGCTGATAATGGGTTCCCTGTCTGTCTCATGTTGCTCTGCTGGTAATGGGTTCCCTGTCTGTCTCCTGTTGCTCTGCTGGTAATGGGTTCCCTGTCTGGCTCATGTTGCTCTGCTGGTGATGGGCTCCCTGTCTGTCTCATGTTGCTCTGCTGGTAATGGGCTCCCTGTCTGTCTCATGTTGCTCTGCTGGTAATGGGTTCCCTGGAGCCTGTCTCATGTTGCTCTGCTGGTAATGGGTTCCCTGTCTGTCTCATGTTGCTCTGCTGGTAATGGGTTCCCTGTCTGTCTCATGTTGCTCTTCTGGTAATGGGTTCCCTGGAGCCTGTCTCATGTTGCTCTGCTGGTAATGGGTTCCCTGTCTGTCTCATGTTGCTCTGCTGGTGATGGGCTCCCTGTCTGTCTCATGTTGCTCTGCTGGTAATGGGCTCCCTGTCTGTCTCATGTTGCTCTGCTGGTAATGGGTTCCCTGGAGCCTGTCTCATGTTGCTCTGCTGGTAATGGGTTCCCAGTCTGTCTCATGTTGCTCTGCTGGTAATGGGTTCCCTGTCTGTCTCTTGTTGCTCCGTGGTAATGGGTTCCCTGTCTGTCTCATGTTGCTCTGCTGGTAATGGGTACCCTGTCTGTCTCATGTTGCTCTGCTGGTAATGGGTTCCCTGTCTTTCTCTTGTTGCTCTGCTGGTAATGGGTTCCCTCTCTGTCTCATGTTGCGCTGCTGGTAATGGGTTCCCTGTCTGTCTCTTGTTGCTCTGCTGGTAATGGGTTCCCTGTCTGTCTCATGTTGCTCTGCTGGTAATGGGTTCCCTGTCTGTCTCTTGTTGCTCTGCTGGTAATGGGTTCCCTGTCTGTCTCATGTTGCTCTGCTGATAATGGGTTCCCTGTCTGTCTCATGTTGCTCTGCTTGTAATGGGTTCCCTGTCTGTCTCATGTTGCTCTGCTGGTAATGGGTTCACTGTCTGTCTCATGTTGCTCTGCTGGTAATGGGTTCCCTGTCTCTTGTTGCTCTGCTGGTAATGGGTTCCCTGTCTGTCTTATGTTGCTCTGCTGGTAATGGGTTCCCTGTCTGTCTCCTGTTGCTCTGCTGGTAATGGGTTCCCTGTCTGTCTCATGTTGCTCTGCTGGTAATGGGTTCCCTGTCTGTCTCTTGTTGCGCTGCTGGTAATGGGTTCCCTATCTCTTGTTGCTCTGCTGGTAATGGGTTCCCTGTCTGTCTTATGTTGCTCTGCTGGTAATGGGTTCCCTCTCTGTCTCCTGTTGCTCTGCTGGTAATGGGTTCCCTGTCTGTCTCATGTTGCTCTGCTGGTAATGGGTTCCCTGTCTGTCTCATGTTGCGCTGCTGGTAATGGGCTCCCTGTCTGTCTCATGTTGCGCTGCTGGTAATGGGTTCCCTGTCTGTCTCTTGTTGCGCTGCTGGTAATGGGTTCCCTGTCTGTCTCTTGTTGCTCTGCTGGTAATGGGTTCCCTGTCTGTCTCATGTTGCTCTGCTGGTAATGGGTTCCCTGTCTGTCTCATGTTCGCTGCTGGTAATGGGTTCCCTGTCTGTCTCTTGTTGCTCTGCTGGTAATGGGTTCCCTGTCTGTCTCTTGTTGCTCTGCTGGTAATGGGTTCCCTGTCTGTCTCTTGTTGCTCTGCTGGTAATGGGTTCCCTGTCTGTCTCTTGTTGCTCTGCTGGTAATGGGTTCCCTGTCTGTCTCTTGTTGCTCTGCTGGTAATGGGTTCCCTGTCTGTCTCCTGTTGCTCTGCTGGTAATGGGTTCCCTGTCTGTCTCATGTTGCTCTGCTGGTAATGGGTTCCCTGTCTGTCTCTTGTTGCTCTGCTGGTAATGGGTTCCCTGTCTGTCACATGTTGCTCTGCTGGTAATGGGTTCCCTGTCTGTCTCATGTTGCTCTGCTGGTAATGGGTTCCCTCTCTGTCTCATGTTGCTCTGCTGGTAATGGGTTCCCTGTCTGTCTCATGTTGCTCTGCTGGTAATGGGTTCCCTGTCTGTCTCATGTTGCGCTGCTGGTAATGGGCTCCCTGTCTGTCTCATGTTGCGCTGCTGGTAATGGGTTCCCTGTCTGTCTCTTGTTGCGCTGCTGGTAATGGGTTCCCTGTCTGTCTCTTGTTGCTCTGCTGGTAATGGGTTCCCTGTCTGTCTCATGTTGCTCTGCTGGTAATGGGTTCCCTGTCTGTCTCATGTTGCGCTGCTGGTAATGGGTTCCCTGTCTGTCTCTTGTTGCTCTGCTGGTAATGGGTTCCCTGTCTGTCTCTTGTTGCTCTGCTGGTAATGGGTTCCCTGTCTGTCTCTTGTTGCTCTGCTGGTAATGGGTTCCCTGTCTGTCTCTTGTTGCTCTGCTGGTAATGGGTTCCCTGTCTGTCTCTTGTTGCTCTGCTGGTAATGGGTTCCCTGTCTGTCTCTAGTTGCTCTGCCGGTAATGGGTTCCCTGCCTGTCTCTTGTTGCTCTGCTGGTAATGGGTTCCCTGTCTGTCTCTTGTTGCTCTGCTGGTAATGGGTTGCCTGTCTGTCTCTAGTTGCTCTGCCGGTAATGGGTTCCCTGTCTGTCTCATGTTGCGCTGCTGGTAATGGGTTCCCTGTCTGTCTCTTGTTGCTCTGCTGGTAATGGGTTCCCTGTCTGTCTCTTGTTGCTCTGCTGGTAATGGGTTCCCTGTCTGTCTCTTGTTGCTCTGCTGGTAATGGGTTCCCTGTCTGTCTCTTGTTGCGCTGCTGGTAATGGGTTCCCTGTCTGTCTCTTGTTGCTCTGCTGGTAATGGGTTCCCTGTCTGTCTCTTGTTGCTCTGCTGTTAATGGGTTCCCTGTCTGTCTCATGTTGCTCTGCTGGTAATGGGTTGTCTGTCTGTCTCATGTTGCGCTGCTGGTAATGGGTTCCCTGTCTGTCTCATGTTGCTCTGCTGGTAATGGGTTCCCTGTCTGTCTCTTGTTGCTCTGCTGGTAATGGGTTCCCTGTCTGTCTCATGTTGCTCTGCTGGTAATGGGTTCCCTGTCTGTCTCATGTTGCGCTGCTGGTAATGGGTTCCCTGTCTGTCTCTTGTTGCTCTGCTGGTAATGGGTTCCCTGTCTGTCTCATGTTGCTCTGCTGGTTATGGGTTCCCTGTCTGTCTCATGTTTCTCTGCTGGTAATGGGTTCCCTGTCTGTCTCATGTTGCTTTGCTGCTAATGGGTTCCCTGTCTGTCTCATGTTGCTCTGCTGGTAATGGGTTCCCTGTCTGTCTCTTGTTGCTCTGCTGGTAATGGGTTCCCTGTCTCTTGTTGCTCTGCTGGTAATGGGTTCCCTCTCTGTCTCATGTTGCTCTGCTGGTAATGGGTTCCCTCTCTGTCTCATGTTGCTCTGCTGGTAATGGGTTCCCTGTCTGTCTCATGTTGCTCTGCTGGTAATGGGTTCCCTGTCTGTCTCATGTTGCTCTGCTGGTGATGGGCTCCCTGTCTGTCTCATGTTGCTCTGCTGGTGATGGGTTCCCTGTCTGTCTCATGTTGCTCTGCTGGTAATAGGTTCCCTCTCTGTCTCATGTTGCTCTGCTGGTAATGGGTTCCCTGTCTGTCTCATGTTGCTCTGCTGGTAATGGGTTGTCTGTCTGTCTCATGTTGCGCTGCTGGTAATGGGTTCCCTGTCTGTCTCATGTTGCTCTGCTGGTAATGGGTTCCCTGTCTGTCTCTTGTTGCTCTGCTGGTAATGGGTTCCCTGTCTGTCTCATGTTGCTCTGCTGGTAATGGGTTCCCTGTCTGTCTCATGTTGCTCTGCTGGTAATGGGTTCCCTGTCTGTCTCTTGTTGCTCTGTGGTAATGGGTTCCCTGTCTGTCTCATGTTGCTCTGCTGGTAATGGGTACCCTGTCTGTCTCATGTTGCTCTGCTGGTAATGGGTTCCCTGTCTGTCTCTTGTTGCTCTGCTGGTAATGGGTTCCCTCTCTGTCTCATGTTGCTCTGCTGGTAATGGGTTCCCTCTCTGTCTCATGTTGCTCTGCTGGTAATGGGTTCCCTGTCTTTCTCTTGTTGCTCTGCTGGTAATGGGTTCCCTCTCTGTCTCATGTTGCGCTGCTGGTAATGGGTTCCCTGTCTGTCTCTTGTTGCTCTGCTGGTAATGGGTTCCCTGTCTGTCTCATGTTGCTCTGCTGGTAATGGGTTCCCTGTCTGTCTCTTGTTGCTCTGCTGGTAATGGGTTCCCTGTCTGTCTCATGTTCTTCTGCTGGTAATGGGTTCCCTGTCTGTCTCATGTTGCTCTGCTGGTAATGGGTTCACTGTCTGTCTCATGTTGCTCTGCTGGTAATGGGTTCCCTGTCTCTTGTTGCTCTGCTGGTAATGGGTTCCCTGCCTGTCTCATGTTGCTCTGCTGGTAATGGGTTCCCTGCCTGTCTCATGTTGCTCTGCTGGTAATGGGTTCTCTGTCTGTCTCTTGTTGCTCTGCTGGTAATGGGTTCCCTGTCTGTCTCTTGTTGCTCTGCTGGTAATGGGTTCCCTCTCTGTCTCATGTTGCTCTGCTGGTAATGGGTTCCCATCCCTGTCTGTCTCATGTTGCTCTGCTGGTAATGGGTTCCCGTCCCTGTCTGTCTCATGTTGCTCTGCTGGTAATGGGTTCCCTGTCTGTCTCATGTTGCTCTGCTGGTAATGGGTTCCCTGTCTGTCTCATGTTGCTCTGCTGGTAATGGGTTCCCTGCCTGTCTCATGTTGCTCTGCTGGTAATGGGTTCCCTGTCTGTCTCATGTTGCTCTGCTGGTAATGGGTTCCCTGTCTGTTTCATGTTGCTCTGCTGGTAATGGGTTCCCTGTCTGTCTCATGTTGCTCTGCTGGTAATGGGTTCCCTGTCTGTCTCTTGTTGCTCTGCTGGTAATGGGTTCCCTGCCTGTCTCATGTTGCTCTGCTGGTAATGGGCTCCCTGTCTGTCTCATGTTGCTCTGCTGGTAATGGGTTCCCTGTCTGTCTCTTGTTGCTCTGCTGGTAATGGGTTCCCTGTCTGTCTCTTGTTGCTCTGCTGGTAATGGGTTCCCTGTCTGTCTCTTGTTGCTCTGCTGGGAATGGGTTCCCTGTCTGTCTCTTGTTGCTCTGCTGGTAATGGGTTCCCTGCCTGTCTCATGTTGCTCTGCTGGTAATGGGTTCCCTGCCTGTCTCAAGTTGCGCTGCTGGTAATGGGTTCCCTGCCTGTCTCATGTTGCTCTGCTGGTAATGGGTTCCCTCCTGTCTCATGTTGCTCTGCTGGTAATCGGTTCCCTGTCTGTCTCTTGTTGCTCTGCTGGTAATGGGTTCCCTGCCTGTCTGTCTCATGTTGCTCTGCTGGTAATGGGTTCCCTGTCTGTCTCTTGTTGCTCTGCTGGTAATGGGTTCCCGTCCCTGTCTGTCTCATGTTGCTCTGCTGGTAATGGGTTCCCGTCCCTGTCTGTCTCATGTTGCTCTGCTGGTAATGGGTTCCCTGTCTGTCTCATGTTGCTCTGCTGGTAATGGGTTCCCTGCCTGTCTCATGTTGCTCTGCTGGTAATGGGTTCCCTGTCTGTCTCATGTTGCTCTGCTGGTAATGGGTTCCCGTCCCTGTCTGTCTCATGTTGCTCTGCTGGTAATGGGTTCCCTGTCTGTCTCCTGTTGCTCTGCTGGTAATGGGTTCCCTGTCTGTCTCATGTTGCTCTGCTGGTAATGGGTTCCCTGTCTGTCTCTTGTTGCTCTGCTGGTAATGGGTTCCCTGTCTGTCTCTTGTTGCTCTGCTGGTAATGGGTTCCCTGTCTGTCTCCTGTTGCTCTGCTGGTAATGGGTTCCCTGTCTGTCTCATGTTGCTCTGCTGGTAATGGGTTCCCTCTCTGTCTCATGTTGCTTTGCTGGTTATGGGTTCCCTGTCTGTCTCATGTTGCGCTGCTGGTAATGGGTTCCCTGTCTGTCTCTTGTTGCTCTGCTGGTAATGGGTTCCCTGTCTGTCTCATGTTGCTCTGCTGGTTATGGGTTCCCTGTCTGTCTCATGTTGCTCTGCTGGTAATGGGTTCCCTGTCTGTCTCATGTTGCTCTGCTGCTAATGGGTTCCCTGTCTATCTCATGTTGCTCTGCTGGTAATGGGTTCCCTGTCTCTTGTTGCTCTGCTGGTAATGGGTTCCCTGTCTGTCTCATGTTGCTCTGCTTGTAATGGGTTCCCTGTCTGTCTCTTGTTGCTCTGCTGGTAATGGGTTCCCTCTCTGTCTCATGTTGCTCTGCTGGTAATGGGTTCCCTCTCTGTCTCATGTTGCTCTGCTGGTAATGGGTTCCCTGTCTGTCTCATGTTGCTCTGCTGGTAATGGGTTCCCTGTCTGTCTCATGTTGCTCTGCTGGTGATGGGCTCCCTGTCTGTCTCATGTTGCTCTGCTGGTGATGGGTTCCCTGTCTGTCTCATGTTGCTCTGCTGGTAATAGGTTCCCTCTCTGTCTCATGTTGCTCTGCTGGTAATGGGTTCCCTGCCTGTCTCATGTTGCTCTGCTGGTAATAGGTTCCCTGCCTGTCTCATGTTGCTCTGCTGGTAATGGGTTCCCTGTCTGTCTCATGTTGCTCTGCTGGTGATGGGCTCCCTGTCTGTCTCATGTTGCTCTGCTGGTAATGAGTTCCCTGTCTGTCTCATGTTGCTCTGCTGGTGATGGGCTCCCCGTCTGTCTCATGTTGCTCTGCTGGTAATGGGTTCACTGTCTGTCTCATGTTGCTCTGCTGGTAATGGGTTCCCTGTCTCTTGTTGCTCTGCTGGTAATGGGTTCCCTGCCTGTCTCATGTTGCTCTGCTGGTAATGGGTTCCCTGCCTGTCTCATGTTGCTCTGCTGGTAATGGGTTCCCTGTCTGTCTTTTGTTGCTCTGCTGGTAATGGGTTCCCTGTCTGTCTCTTGTTGCTCTGCTGGTAATGGGTTCTCTCTCTGTCTCATGTTGCTCTGCTGGTAATGGGTTCCCATCCCTGTCTGTCTCATGTTGCTCTGCTGGTAATGGGTTCCCGTCCCTGTCTGTCTCATGTTGCTCTGCTGGTAATGGGTTCCCGTCCCTGTCTGTCTCATGTTGCTCTGCTGGTAATGGGTTCCCTGTCTGTCTCATGTTGCTCTGCTGGTAATGGGTTCCCTGCCTGTCTCATGTTGCTCTGCTGGTAATGGGTTCCCTGTCTGTCTCATGTTGCTCTGCTGGTAAAGGGTTCCCTGTCTGTTTCATGTTGCTCTGCTGGTAATGGGTTCCCTGTCTGTCTCATGTTGCTCTGCTGGTAATGGGTTCCCTGTCTCTCATGTTGCTCTGCTGGTAATGGGTTCCTTGTCTGTCTCTTGTTGCTCTGCTGGTAATGGGTTCCCTGTCTGTCTCTTGTTGCTCTGCTGGTAATGGGTTCCCTGTCTGTCTCTTGTTGCTCTGCTGGTAATGGGTTCCCTGTCTGTCTCTTGTTGCTCTGCTGGTAATGGGTTCCCTGTCTGTCTCTTGTTGCTCTGCTGGTAATGGGTTCCCTGTCTGTCTCTTGTTGCTCTGCTGGTAATGGGTTCCCTGTCTGTCTCTTGTTGCTCTGCTGGTAATGGGTTCCCTGTCTGTCTCTTGTTGCTCTGCTGGTAATGGGTTCCCTGTCTGTCTCTTGTTGCTCTGCTGGTAATGGGTTCCCTGCCTGTCTCATGTTGCTCTGCTGGTAATGGGTTCCCTACCTGTCTCATGTTGCTCTGCTGGTAATGGGTTCCCTGTCTGTCTCTTGTTGCTCTGCTGGTAATGGGTTCCCTGTCTCTCATGTTGCTCTGCTGGTAATGGGTTCCCTGTCTGTCTCTTGTTGCTCTGCTGGTAATGGGTTCCCTGTCTGTCTCTTGTTGCTCTGCTGGTAATGGGTTCCCTGTCTGTCTCTTGTTGCTCTGCTGGTAATGGGTTCCCTGCCTGTCTCATGTTGCTCTGCTGGTAATGGGTTCCCTGTCTGTCTCTTGTTGCTCTGCTGGTAATGGGTTCCCTGTCTGTCTCTTGTTGCTCTGCTGGTAATGGGTTCCCTGTCTGTCTCTTGTTGCTCTGCTGGTAATGGGTTCCCTGTCTGTCTCATGTTGCTCTGCTGGTAATGGGTTCCCTGCCTGTCTCATGTTGCGCTGCTGGTAATGGGTTCCCTGCCTGTCTCATGTTGCTCTGCTGGTAATGGGTTCCCTCCTGTCTCATGTTGCTCTGCTGGTAATGGGTTCCCTGTCTGTCTCTTGTTGCTCTGCTGGTAATGGGTTACCTGCCTGTCTGTCTCATGTTGCGCTGCTGGTAATGGGTTCCCTGTCTGTCTCTTGTTGCTCTGCTGGTAATGGGTTCCCGTCCCTGTCTGTCTCATGTTGCTCTGCTGGTAATGGGTTCCCGTCCCTGTCTGTCTCATGTTGCTCTGCTGGTAATGGGTTCACTGTCTGTCTCATGTTGCTCTGCTGGTAATGGGTTCCCTGCCTGTCTCATGTTGCTCTGCTGGTAATGGGTTCCCTGCCTGTCTCATGTTGCTCTGCTGGTAATGGGTTCCCTCTCTGTCTCATGTTGCTCTGCTGGTAATGGGTTCCCTCCTGTCTCATGTTGCTCTGCTGGTAATGGGTTCCCTGTCTGTCTCTTGTTGCTCTGCTGGTAATGGGTTCCCTGCCTGTCTCATGTTGCTCTGCTGGTAATGGGTTCCCTGTCTGTCTCATGTTGCTTTGCTGGTTATGGGTTCCCTGTCTGTCTCATGTTGCGCTGCTGGTAATGGGTTCCCTCTCTGTCTCATGTTGCTTTGCTGGTTATGGGTTCCCTGTCTGTCTCATGTTGCGCTGCTGGTAATGGGTTCCCTGTCTGTCTCTTGTTGCTCTGCTGGTAATGGGTTCCCTGTCTGTCTCATGTTGCTCTGCTGGTTATGGGTTCCCTGTCTGTCTCATGTTGCTCTGCTGGTAATGGGTTCCCTGTCTGTCTCATGTTGCTCTGCTGCTAATGGGTTCCCTGTCTATCTCATGTTGCTCTGCTGGTAATGGGTTCCCTGTCTCTTGTTGCTCTGCTGGTAATGGGTTCCCTGTCTGTCTCATGTTGCTCTGCTTGTAATGGGTTCCCTGTCTGTCTCTTGTTGCTCTGCTGGTAATGGGTTCCCTCTCTGTCTCATGTTGCTCTGCTGGTAATGGGTTCCCTCTCTGTCTCATGTTGCTCTGCTGGTAATGGGTTCCCTGTCTGTCTCATGTTGCTCTGCTGGTAATGGGTTCCCTGTCTGTCTCATGTTGCTCTGCTGGTGATGGGCTCCCTGTCTGTCTCATGTTGCTCTGCTGGTGATGGGTTCCCTGTCTGTC
Organism: Lissotriton vulgaris; assembly: GCF_964263255.1. NCBI lineage: Eukaryota > Metazoa > Chordata > Amphibia > Caudata > Salamandridae > Lissotriton > Lissotriton vulgaris. The sequence continues at coordinate 1,908,138,093 of NC_141694.1, forward strand.
TCATGTTGCTCTGCTGGTAATAGGTTCCCTCTCTGTCTCATGTTGCTCTGCTGGTAATGGGTTCCCTGCCTGTCTCATGTTGCTCTGCTGGTAATAGGTTCCCTGCCTGTCTCATGTTGCTCTGCTGGTAATGGGTTCCCTGTCTGTCTCATGTTGCTCTGCTGGTGATGGGCTCCCTGTCTGTCTCATGTTGCTCTGCTGGTAATGAGTTCCCTGTCTGTCTCATGTTGCTCTGCTGGTGATGGGCTCCCCGTCTGTCTCATGTTGCTCTGCTGGTAATGGGTTCACTGTCTGTCTCATGTTGCTCTGCTGGTAATGGGTTCCCTGTCTCTTGTTGCTCTGCTGGTAATGGGTTCCCTGCCTGTCTCATGTTGCTCTGCTGGTAATGGGTTCCCTGCCTGTCTCATGTTGCTCTGCTGGTAATGGGTTCCCTGTCTGTCTTTTGTTGCTCTGCTGGTAATGGGTTCCCTGTCTGTCTCTTGTTGCTCTGCTGGTAATGGGTTCTCTCTCTGTCTCATGTTGCTCTGCTGGTAATGGGTTCCCATCCCTGTCTGTCTCATGTTGCTCTGCTGGTAATGGGTTCCCGTCCCTGTCTGTCTCATGTTGCTCTGCTGGTAATGGGTTCCCGTCCCTGTCTGTCTCATGTTGCTCTGCTGGTAATGGGTTCCCTGTCTGTCTCATGTTGCTCTGCTGGTAATGGGTTCCCTGCCTGTCTCATGTTGCTCTGCTGGTAATTGGGGTGCCGCTCGTGTGGAGAAGTCTTTCCTTTCCTTTCCTGTTGTCTGCTCGCCATTGCCTGGCTGGGAGCCTACGCCTGCTTCTGGGGAGACACTGACAGTGAGACCGGCCGCAGCGGAGGTGAGAGGCGCAGGCGAGCGGGACTGCGAGGACCAGCAGCCCATCTGTCATCGTCAGCTGGTTCCTCTTCCCGCCGCGCCGCGCCCCCTCCCAGTGCCGCGCCCCCCCCTGCCTGAAGTGTACTTAACTCCTCGCGGCCCCCGCTCCGCGGGTGCCGCTCGTGTGGAGAAGTCTTTCCTTTCCTTTCCTGTTGTCTGCTCGCCATTGCCTGGCTGGGAGCCTACGCCTGCTTCTGGGGAGACACTGACAGTGAGACCGGCCGCAGCGGAGGTGAGAGGCGCAGGCGAGCGGGACTGCGAGGACCAGCAGCCCATCTGTCATCGTCAGCTGGTTCCTCTTCCCGCCGCGCCGCGCCCCCTCCCAGTGCCGCGCCCCCCCCTGCCTGAAGTGTACTTAACTCCTCGCGGCCCCCGCTCCGCGGGTGCCGCTCGTGTGGAGAAGTCTTTCCTTTCCTTTCCTGTTGTCTGCTCGCCATTGCCTGGCTGGGAGCCTACGCCTGCTTCTGGGGAGACACTGACAGTGAGACCGGCCGCAGCGGAGGTGAGAGGCGCAGGCGAGCGGGACTGCGAGGACCAGCAGCCCATCTGTCATCGTCAGCTGGTTCCTCTTCCCGCCGCGCCGCGCCCCCTCCCAGTGCCGCGCCCCCCCCTGCCTGAAGTGTACTTAACTCCTCGCGGCCCCCGCTCCGCGGGTGCCGCTCGTGTGGAGAAGTCTTTCCTTTCCTTTCCTGTTGTCTGCTCGCCATTGCCTGGCTGGGAGCCTACGCCTGCTTCTGGGGAGACACTGACAGTGAGACCGGCCGCAGCGGAGGTGAGAGGCGCAGGCGAGCGGGACTGCGAGGACCAGCAGCCCATCTGTCATCGTCAGCTGGTTCCTCTTCCCGCCGCGCCGCGCCCCCTCCCAGTGCCACGCCCCCTTGTTATACTTAGGTGGACTTGCCCGCGCGCATCGCGGGACGCGCGCGGGGCGATCACCGGGGCGAAGACCGGGCAAAGAGCGGGCCGTTCTAGGCCGTTAGAGGCCGGCAGAGACCGGACCGGGCCACCTCTCTGACGCCTCGGGTCTTCTATACCTCCCCCTTCATATTCCAGCATGGCGACCAGATCCTCACGAAGCAAGTCTGCCCAACAAGGTACAAGCACTCTGGACAAATTCTTTCCTAAGACGAGCAACCTAGCTAGTAAATGCTCGTCAATCCCTGAGGCCCACCTTGAGATGGGCCCGGAAAGTGTGTTTCTGGATCAGGGGGACACCTCTTCTACAGAGGCGAGTACACCGCTCGCATTGGATGCCTCTCACATGTCACTATTGGATAGCATTGATCAGACGATTGAGTCGGTCCTTCAGCAACTAAGAACTCCCCTGAGGCAGAGGGACAGGAACTCCCCCCGGCTATCCGGGATCTCCGATCACCTTACCATCCAGGATACCAGAGGAACAGTTCTACAAGACGCAGGTCAGGCTGACTTGCCCATAGATGCTGAGGGTAGTATAGTACAGCACCCCCCTAAAAGGAAAAGGGTTAGGAAGGCAAAGAAGGCAAAGAGGGCCAAAGTGGACATAGTAGAGCTGAATCAGACCGACAGCACAGACATTTCTGCCTCTCCTGACCTTAATTTATCAGGGACTAGGCTGATGTGTAGGGGCTCTCCAGCTCCTGCTTCCTTACCCTTGCACACGGGTCCCTTCATTTTCGGTGGGTCAACTACTACCTCCTCTAGCACTGACTCCTTAGCTATCACACTCACTGGCATTATGAGGGATTTGTTAGCTCCCATTGCAGCCAAACTGGACGCCATAGAGTTCAGATTGAAGGCCCTGGAAAGCACTCACCCAAGGAAAAGCCCCGGGTCAGATAGTAATGTGACCAATCGCGCTTCAGTCCCCCGGACCTCCTTGGTGAATAGCCTGCGGTCCGGTACACCGACACAGGGGGCCAATACGGTACTGGCGGGCACGGCCGGGGCGCCTGATTCCCAGGCGCCCCCCTTGTTGCCCTCGGCGCCCAGGCCCCCTGTTCCGGCTCCAAGGAGATCGAAGCAACTCCCAGCGCCACAGACTGGGGGTGCCGAGATCCCTGCAAATGGCGCTACTGATGGCCCTGCCCCCCAATGTGATAGGCGTAGGGTGGTCAACCTGCCCCCAGAAGCGGTCCCTTACACGGTAATCATGGTGGGTGTACCTGAGCTGACTGGTGATACGAGGGAGCCCCAAGACTCGTTACGGAACAAAGTGATAAGCTGGCTTAGCATCAATAGACCGCTGCCCCCTAACCTGAAAGGCGAGGTTTTGATGGCCAGGAGAATCCCTTGGATTGGTTACACCCCAAAGAACAAGGCTGGGGACTGCATCATCATAAGCTTTAAAAGCCCCCACGTAGCCAACTATATTTCTAATTGGCTTGCCAGGCCTGACAAGTCCAATATAGAATTAGTCCCCCTCTCGTACTTCTACCCAAATGCAAACAGTACAGAGCCAAGGGGGGAGAAGGGGTGGACTAGGGTGGGCTATGCTGTGGATGGCTCACGCTACAGACCAAGGCACCACCCTCCCCACGTCCAGGCAAGTTTTGCACACTATAATAGATTCTCCTGCCTAGACCAGGTCGACTGACTACATATCAGTGGTACCTCGTCAGGCTCGGGAAAGTTGGTAGATGAGGCCCCCAGGGGGGCGGGTGAGAGCAGAACCCCTGTAGTTGAACCTGGATCCCTGGTAAATGCTAAAGGCAAAGAGCAAAGTCGGGTGGGAATGACTGCGCCTCCCGCACCAGAACACGTTCCATCCAGCAGCGATGTTAGTTTGGGCTTACAGGGGATTTCTCACAACGTTGGGACTGGCCACATTCCACAACCCGGGGGGGTCGAGCTGGTTGGCCCTCCTACCAGTGTGCCAGGAATCCACCCATCTACTGACTATATGCAATCCCCTACTGAGGGTCAAGGTGCTCTACCCACAGTCCAGGGACTGAGAATTGTTTCCTGGAATGTAGCGGGAATTGCAAATAAGGAAGGCACACCGGAGTGGGACCAGCTACTTGCCTGTAGCGACATCCTACTCCTTCAAGAAACTTGGGCACGGGATACTGTAACCAGGAATGGGTTTGACATATTTGAGATCCCTGCCAAATGGGGCGGGAGGGGGAGGCCGTCGGGCGGGTTGGCGATCTGGATTGCGAGTCACACTGGATGTCAGGCGGAACAGGTACTTACGTCCTCGCAGGACATCCAGTGTGTTCGGCTCACATGGCCTGGCAAACCATCATGGGCCATTGTGAATGTCTACTCTCGGCCGGTCGCTGCGCCTGACGAATCCCCCACCCTAAACGACCTCTCCTCCTTCCTGGGGCAGTTGCCGGGAGACCTCAAGGTGGTGCTTGGAGGAGACTTCAATTGCCACTTTGAACCCCTGGAGGGTATGTCGGAGGGTGCCCTTACGGCGGAAGACGATTACTGGGGAGTCCCACCATCGTCCTCCCCTTATCCTAAAGCCTGGTCCCCCCTCGTAGTACAACTCATGTCCCTTACCCTGAACTACGCACTGAGGGCATGTAATGGGCGCACCATCTCCGACACACCCTCAGTGTGTACTTTTAACAGGCGGGGTCATGAGTCGAGGCTAGACTACATCATGGTGGATATCTCACTCTGGCCTAAAGTCCGTGATTTTAGGGTAATAAGTAGGTCGGACAGCGATCATAACGCCCTGTGCTTAGATATCCAGTGGCCTCTCCATGTAGTGGGAAAAGTGGCAGAAAACTCTGGGGGAGAGGAGGGGGATTTGGTCCTCAAAACCTGCAGGCGACGGGTTAAGTGGGGAAAACTGGTGAGCTCAGAAGAGGCCATTAGTAAACTATACGGGCTGGCAATCCCAAGGTTTATGGAGGTGGATGCACTGCTAAATGCACCAAGAACCCCGGAATATAATAAGAAGTTGGGTGACATCCACCAGGGTCTCGTAAGAGATTTGGCTGAGGTATTCCACCCGCTGGTGCCAAATAGGAAGAAAAAGACTCGGGTTCCCACGTGGTACACCTCCTCTTGTAGGGCAGCAAAGTCTGAGCTCATTGCTGCAATAAAAGAGGGGTCAAGTAAGGCTGAGGTGCGCGCCCTTAGGAAACACTATAAAACAGTGATGGCGTCTGCCAGGACCGACTGGGACTGGAACCACTGGCACGAACTCTGTGATGCCCTAAAAGTTAGGGACTCTCGCAAATTCTGGGCTCTTGTTAACAATGGCACAGGGGAACTTAAGAGCGCAGTGGAACCAAATATTGCCCCTGAGGTCTGGGAGGCCCATTTTGGGGAACTCTATAAAGAATCCAATCCTTGTCCTGCTACAGCTCTGGATGCGTTCTCTGGCATGCAGGACTGTGAACTGGAATTATCCCTGGGGGAAGTGGAGGCAGCCCTGAAGCAACTATCACCGGGGAAGGCGCCGGGTCTAGATAGGCTACCGGGGGATTTGTTTAGGCACCACCTGGACATCTGGGGCCCATACCTTCTCGTTCTTTTTAATGCCATCATAGGAGGTATGCCAATCCCCGGGTCGTGGCTGGGGGCAGAGATTGTTCCGATCCATAAGAAGGGATCTACTCTGCTCCCCGTCAATTACAGGCCCATTAGCCTAATAGATGTCCCCCAGAAGCTTTTTGCGCGCCTCATCCTCAATCACCTCCTGGACTGGGTGGAGGAAAATAACATCATGACCCCCCTCCAGGCTGGCTTCAGAAAGAACACCTCGACCATGGACCAGATCTTCCGCCTTCTCCTCCTTTACTGGAAGACTGTCACCATAGAGGGCGGTAGACTGTACATGGTCTTCGTGGATCTGAGGTCAGCCTTTGACCTAGTCCCTAGAGGGAAACTCTGGGAGGTTTTGCATCAACTAGGAGTGCCCCCACACCTTCTCAGTACCATCATCAGGCTTCACGAGGACAACTATGCCCAAGTAAGGTGTGGGAGGGATGGTAAGCTCTCGGGCAAATTCCCTGTCCTCAGAGGAGTCAGACAGGGTTGTGTCCTGGCGCCAACCCTCTTCTGCCTGTTCATTAACAGTGTCATTCAACATCTTGACACTGTTGAGGACAATGATGCTCCGGTTTTGGCAGGCAGGAGGGTTCCGGCAATCATGTTTGCTGATGATACCCTCCTGCTTTCCAAATCCCCCATGGGGATCCAGAGGATTGTAGATGGCTTTGGTCTTTTCTGCCAGCAACATGGGTTGGAGGTCAACACAGAAAAGACTAAGTTTATGATCTTTAATCCCCCAGCGAGAACCAGACCCAACCCAAAACTGGGGGAAGTTAGCCTTGAGAGGGTCTCGACCTTTGTCTATCTGGGGGTAACTCTGCAAGAAAACCTGGCCTGGGACTCTCAGATAGCTAGATCAAGGTTGAAGCTATCCCAGCTAGCGGGTGCACTCCTTAAGGTTGCAAATAAATCCACCTTCAAGCCTGTAAGCCCAGCTATCGAAACCTACAGAACTCAAGCGAAGGCAGCAGCCATGTATGGCAGCGAGCTGTGGGGTTTCAAAGCTGGGAAGGCACTGCTAGCGGTGGAAAACACGTTTTTGAGACGCCTGCTTGCTCTCCCGAAGGGAACGCCACTGCTACCCCTAAGACTGGATCTGGGCTTGCACTCTATTGCTGAAGATCTTTTATCTAAACCCGTGAAGTTCTGGCATCGGATATGGTCCACCGAGGAACTGCATCATTACAGGCAGGACCTTATCAATGTACTGAGGTTGAATGGCAGCAACAAAATCCCCTGGCTGGCTTTTATTAAATCAGAACTGTCCAGTCTGAATTTGCCAGACCTTTGGGATGACCCAGCTCAGGGTTGTCAAAGGATCACACGCAAAACTCTTGCCCAGCTGTACAAAAGCAAAAACTTGGCTGACATGGTGAATGCTCACAGCACCGGCACCCTTACGAATTGTTTTATGGAGTCCAAAAATTCTTACCTGTTTGAACCTTTTATGGATTTTATCTTTCCTTTGCTGGCGAGGAAATTGTTCCTGCAATGGAGGTTTGGCACACTTCCCACTAAAGTATTTACACATAAATGGCGCCCTGGGGATGACAAACTCTGTCCTTGCTGCAAAACCAAGAACGAAGATGACCTCCACATAATGTTTGTCTGCCACGCATACCGGAATCCCAGGAAGCGCTGGATTGCTCCGCTGTGTCGGAACCTGGGTTTTCGCGAATACCTTCAAGCATACAGGGTGATGAAAACAAATACCCTGGGACATATTGTGTTTGCGGTGTCGAAATTCTTAATGGCAGCTTGGTTAATAAGGGAAAAAATGACCCCCTGAACTGGTGCCCTACCCCATGCAGATCCTCTAGCCTTTTATACGTAAATATCTTAACATATGAATTCTATTTTACTGTGTATCTATGTATTGTATTTTATTGCATCTTTTATGGTCCACTGTGACCGAAATAAAGAATTTTTGGATTGGATTGGATTGGTAATGGGTTCCCTGTCTGTCTCATGTTGCTCTGCTGGTAAAGGGTTCCCTGTCTGTTTCATGTTGCTCTGCTGGTAATGGGTTCCCTGTCTGTCTCATGTTGCTCTGCTGGTAATGGGTTCCCTGTCTCTCATGTTGCTCTGCTGGTAATGGGTTCCTTGTCTGTCTCTTGTTGCTCTGCTGGTAATGGGTTCCCTGTCTGTCTCTTGTTGCTCTGCTGGTAATGGGTTCCCTGTCTGTCTCTTGTTGCTCTGCTGGTAATGGGTTCCCTGTCTGTCTCTTGTTGCTCTGCTGGTAATGGGTTCCCTGTCTGTCTCTTGTTGCTCTGCTGGTAATGGGTTCCCTGTCTGTCTCTTGTTGCTCTGCTGGTAATGGGTTCCCTGTCTGTCTCTTGTTGCTCTGCTGGTAATGGGTTCCCTGTCTGTCTCTTGTTGCTCTGCTGGTAATGGGTTCCCTGTCTGTCTCTTGTTGCTCTGCTGGTAATGGGTTCCCTGCCTGTCTCATGTTGCTCTGCTGGTAATGGGTTCCCTACCTGTCTCATGTTGCTCTGCTGGTAATGGGTTCCCTGTCTGTCTCTTGTTGCTCTGCTGGTAATGGGTTCCCTGTCTCTCATGTTGCTCTGCTGGTAATGGGTTCCCTGTCTGTCTCTTGTTGCTCTGCTGGTAATGGGTTCCCTGTCTGTCTCTTGTTGCTCTGCTGGTAATGGGTTCCCTGTCTGTCTCTTGTTGCTCTGCTGGTAATGGGTTCCCTGCCTGTCTCATGTTGCTCTGCTGGTAATGGGTTCCCTGTCTGTCTCTTGTTGCTCTGCTGGTAATGGGTTCCCTGTCTGTCTCTTGTTGCTCTGCTGGTAATGGGTTCCCTGTCTGTCTCTTGTTGCTCTGCTGGTAATGGGTTCCCTGTCTGTCTCATGTTGCTCTGCTGGTAATGGGTTCCCTGCCTGTCTCATGTTGCGCTGCTGGTAATGGGTTCCCTGCCTGTCTCATGTTGCTCTGCTGGTAATGGGTTCCCTCCTGTCTCATGTTGCTCTGCTGGTAATGGGTTCCCTGTCTGTCTCTTGTTGCTCTGCTGGTAATGGGTTACCTGCCTGTCTGTCTCATGTTGCGCTGCTGGTAATGGGTTCCCTGTCTGTCTCTTGTTGCTCTGCTGGTAATGGGTTCCCGTCCCTGTCTGTCTCATGTTGCTCTGCTGGTAATGGGTTCCCGTCCCTGTCTGTCTCATGTTGCTCTGCTGGTAATGGGTTCACTGTCTGTCTCATGTTGCTCTGCTGGTAATGGGTTCCCTGCCTGTCTCATGTTGCTCTGCTGGTAATGGGTTCCCTGCCTGTCTCATGTTGCTCTGCTGGTAATGGGTTCCCTCTCTGTCTCATGTTGCTCTGCTGGTAATGGGTTCCCTCCTGTCTCATGTTGCTCTGCTGGTAATGGGTTCCCTGTCTGTCTCTTGTTGCTCTGCTGGTAATGGGTTCCCTGCCTGTCTCATGTTGCTCTGCTGGTAATGGGTTCCCTGTCTGTCTCATGTTGCGCTGCTGGTAATGGGTTCACTGTCTGTCTCATGTTGCTCTGCTGGTAATGGGTTCCCTCTCTGTCTCATGTTGCTCTGCTGGTAATGGGTTCCCTCCTGTCTCATGTTGCTCTGCTGGTAATGGGTTCCCTGTCTGTCTCTTGTTGCTCTGCTGGTAATGGGTTCCCTGTCTGTCTCATGTTGCTCTGCTGGTAATGGGTTCCCTGTCTCTTGTTGCTCTGCTGGTAATGGGTTCCCTGCCTGTCTCATGTTGCTCTGCTGGTAATGGGTTCCCTGCCTGTCTCATGTTGCTCTGCTGGTAATGGGTTCCCTGTCTGTCTCTTGTTGCTCTGCTGGTAATGGGTTCCCTGTCTGTCTCATGTTGCGCTGCTGGTAATGGGCTCCCTGTCTGTCTCATGTTGCGCTGCTGGTAATGGGTTCCCTGTCTGTCTCTTGTTGCGCTGCTGGTAATGGGTTCCCTGTCTGTCTCTTGTTGCTCTGCTGGTAATGGGTTCCCTGTCTGTCTCATGTTGCTCTGCTGGTAATGGGTTCCCTGTCTGTCTCATGTTGCGCTGCTGGTAATGGGTTCCCTGTCTGTCTCTTGTTGCTCTGCTGGTTATGGGTTCCCTGTCTGTCTCTTGTTGCTCTGCTGGTAATGGGTTCCCTGTCTGTCTCTTGTTGCTCTGCTGGTAATGGGTTCCCTGTCTGTCTCTTGTTGCTCTGCTGGTAATGGGTTCCCTGTCTGTCTCTTGTTGCTCTGCTGGTAATGGGTTCCCTGTCTGTCTCTAGTTGCTCTGCCGGTAATGGGTTCCCTGCCTGTCTCTTGTTGCTCTGCTGGTAATGGGTTCCCTGTCTGTCTCTAGTTGCTCTGCCGGTAATGGGTTCCCTGTCTGTCTCATGTTGCGCTGCTGGTAATGGGTTCCCTGTCTGTCTCTTGTTGCTCTGCTGGTAATGGGTTCCCTGTCTGTCTCTTGTTGCTCTGCTGGTAATGGGTTCCCTGTCTGTCTCTTGTTGCTCTGCTGGTAATGGGTTCCCTGTCTGTCTCTTGTTGCGCTGCTGGTAATGGGTTCCCTGTCTGTCTCTTGTTGCTCTGCTGGTAATGGGTTCCCTGTCTGTCTCTTGTTGCTCTGCTGTTAATGGGTTCCCTGTCTGTCTCATGTTGCTCTGCTGGTAATGGGTTGTCTGTCTGTCTCATCTTTCGCTGCTGGTAATGGGTTCCCTGTCTGTCTCATGTTGCTCTGCTGGTAATGGGTTCCCTGTCTGTCTCTTGTTGCTCTGCTGGTAATGGGTTCCCTGTCTGTCTCATGTTGCTCTGCTGGTAATGGGTTCCCTGTCTGTCTTATGTTGCGCTGCTGGTAATGGGTTCCCTGTCTGTCTCTTGTTGCTCTGCTGGTAATGGGTTCCCTGTCTGTCTCATGTTGCTCTGCTGGTTATGGGTTCCCTGTCTGTCTCATGTTGCTCTGCTGGTAATGGGTTCCCTGTCTGTCTCATGTTGCTCTGCTGCTAATGGGTTCCCTGTCTGTCTCATGTTGCTCTGCTGGTAATGGGTTCCCTGTCTGTCTCATGTTGCTCTGCTGGTAATGGGTTCCCTGTCTCATGTTGCTCTGCTGGTAATGGGTTCCCTCTCTGTCTCATGTTGCTCTGCTGGTAATGGGTTCCCTCTCTGTCTCATGTTGCTCTGCTGGTAATGGGTTCCCTGTCTGTCTCATGTTGCTCTGCTGGTAATGGGTTCCCTGTCTGTCTCATGTTGCTCTGCTGGTGATGGGCTTCCTGTCTGTCTCATGTTGCTCTGCTGGTGATGGGTTCCCTGTCTGTCTCATGTTGCTCTGCTGGTAATAGGTTCCCTCTCTGTCTCATGTTGCTCTGCTGGTAATGGGTTCCCTGTCTGTCTCATGTTGCTCTGCTGGTAATGGGTTGTCTGTCTGTCTCATGTTGCGCTGCTGGTAATGGGTTCCCTGTCTGTCTCATGTTGCTCTGCTGGTAATGGGTTCCCTGTCTGTCTCTTGTTGCTCTGCTGGTAATGGGTTCCCTGTCTGTCTCATGTTGCTCTGCTGGTAATGGGTTCCCTGTCTGTCTCATGTTGCTCTGCTGGTAATGGGTTCCCTGTCTGTCTCTTGTTGCTCTGTGGTAATGGGTTCCCTGTCTGTCTCATGTTGCTCTGCTGGTAATGGGTACCCTGTCTGTCTCATGTTGCTCTGCTGGTAATGGGTTCCCTGTCTGTCTCTTGTTGCTCTGCTGGTAATGGGTTCCCTCTCTGTCTCATGTTGCTCTGCTGGTAATGGGTTCCCTCTCTGTCTCATGTTGCGCTGCTGGTAATGGGTTCCCTGTCTGTCTCTTGTTGCTCTGCTGGTAATGGGTTCCCTGTCTGTCTCATGTTGCTCTGCTGGTAATGGGTTCCCTGTCTGTCTCTTGTTGCTCTGCTGGTAATGGGTTCCCTGTCTGTCTCATGTTGCTCTGCTGGTAATGGGTTCCCTGTCTGTCTCATGTTGCTCTGCTGGTAATGGGTTCACTGTCTGTCTCATGTTGCTCTGCTGGTAATGGGTTCCCTGTCTCTTGTTGCTCTGCTGGTAATGGGTTCCCTGCCTGTCTCATGTTGCTCTGCTGGTAATGGGTTCCCTGCCTGTCTCATGTTGCTCTGCTGGTAATGGGTTCCCTGTCTGTCTCTTGTTGCTCTGCTGGTAATGGGTTCCCTGTCTGTCTCTTGTTGCTCTGCTGGTAATGGGTTCCCTCTCTGTCTCATGTTGCTCTGCTGGTAATGGGTTCCCATCCCTGTCTGTCTCATGTTGCTCTGCTGGTAATGGGTTCCCGTCCCTGTCTGTCTCATGTTGCTCTGCTGGTAATGGGTTCCCTGTCTGTCTCATGTTGCTCTGCTGGTAATGGGTTCCCTGCCTGTCTCATGTTGCTCTGCTGGTAATGGGTTCCCTGTCTGTCTCATGTTGCTCTGCTGGTAATGGGTTCCCTGTCTGTTTCATGTTGCTCTGCTGGTAATGGGTTCCCTGTCTGTCTCATGTTGCTCTGCTGGTAATGGGTTCCCTGTCTGTCTCTTGTTGCTCTGCTGGTAATGGGTTCCCTGCCTGTCTCATGTTGCTCTGCTGGTAATGGGCTCCCTGTCTGTCTCATGTTGCTCTGCTGGTAATGGGTTCCCTGTCTGTCTCTTGTTGCTCTGCTGGTAATGGGTTCCCTGTCTGTCTCTTGTTGCTCTGCTGGTAATGGGTTCCCTGTCTGTCTCTTGTTGCTCTGCTGGGAATGGGTTCCCTGTCTGTCTCTTGTTGCTCTGCTGGTAATGGGTTCCCTGCCTGTCTCATGTTGCTCTGCTGGTAATGGGTTCCCTGCCTGTCTCAAGTTGCGCTGCTGGTAATGGGTTCCCTGCCTGTCTCATGTTGCTCTGCTGGTAATGGGTTCCCTCCTGTCTCATGTTGCTCTGCTGGTAATGGGTTCCCTGTCTGTCTCTTGTTGCTCTGCTCGTAATTGGTTTCCTGCCTGTCTGTCTCATGTTGCTCTGCTGGTAATGGGTTCCCTGTCTGTCTCTTGTTGCTCTGCTGGTAATGGGTTCCCGTCCCTGTCTGTCTCATGTTGCTCTGCTGGTAATGGGTTCCCGTCCCTGTCTGTCTCATGTTGCTCTGCTGGTAATGGGTTCCCGTCCCTGTCTGTCTCATGTTGCTCTGCTGGTAATGGGTTCCCTGTCTGTCTCATGTTGCTCTGCTGGTAATGGGTTCCCTGCCTGTCTCATGTTGCTCTGCTGGTAATGGGTTCCCTGTCTGTCTCATGTTGCTCTGCTGGTAATGGGTTCCCGTCCCTGTCTGCCTCATGTTGCTCTGCTGGTAATGGGTTCCCTGTCTGTCTCCTGTTGCTCTGCTGGTAATGGGTTCCCTGTCTGTCTCATGTTGCTCTGCTGGTAATGGGTTCCCTGTCTGTCTCCTGTTGCTCTGCTGGTAATGGGTTCCCGTCCCTGTCTGTCTCATGTTGCTCTGCTGGTAATGGGTTCCCTCTCTGTCTCATGTTGCTTTGCTGGTTATGGGTTCCCTGTCTGTCTCATGTTGCGCTGCTGGTAATGGGTTCCCTGTCTGTCTCTTGTTGCTCTGCTGGTAATGGGTTCCCTGTCTGTCTCATGTTGCTCTGCTGGTTATGGGTTCCCTGTCTGTCTCATGTTGCTCTGCTGGTAATGGGTTCCCTGTCTGTCTCATGTTGCTCTGCTGCTAATGGGTTCCCTGTCTATCTCATGTTGCTCTGCTGGTAATGGGTTCCCTGTCTCTTGTTGCTCTGCTGGTAATGGGTTCCCTGTCTGTCTCATGTTGCTCTGCTTGTAATGGGTTCCCTGTCTGTCTCTTGTTGCTCTGCTGGTAATGGGTTCCCTCTCTGTCTCATGTTGCTCTGCTGGTAATGGGTTCCCTCTCTGTCTCATGTTGCTCTGCTGGTAATGGGTTCCCTGTCTGTCTCATGTTGCTCTGCTGGTAATGGGTTCCCTGTCTGTCTCATGTTGCTCTGCTGGTGATGGGCTCCCTGTCTGTCTCATGTTGCTCTGCTGGTGATGGGTTCCCTGTCTGTCTCATGTTGCTCTGCTGGTAATAGGTTCCCTCTCTGTCTCATGTTGCTCTGCTGGTAATGGGTTCTCTGCCTGTCTCATGTTGCTCTGCTGGTAATAGGTTCCCTGCCTGTCTCATGTTGCTCTGCTGGTAATGGGTTCCCTGTCTGTCTCATGTTGCTCTGCTGGTGATGGGCTCCCTGTCTGTCTCATGTTGCTCTGCTGGTAATGAGTTCCCTGTCTGTCTCATGTTGCTCTGCTGGTGATGGGCTCCCTGTCTGTCTCATGTTGCTCTGCTGGTAATGGGTTCACTGTCTGTCTCATGTTGCTCTGCTGGTAATGGGTTCCCTGTCTCTTGTTGCTCTGCTGGTAATGGGTTCCCTGCCTGTCTCATGTTGCTCTGCTGGTAATGGGTTCCCTGCCTGTCTCATGTTGCTCTGCTGGTAATGGGTTCCCTGTCTGTCTCTTGTTGCGCTGCTGGTAATGGGTTCCCTGTCTGTCTCTTGTTGCTCTGCTGGTAATGGGTTCCCTGTCTGTCTCATGTTGCTCTGCTGGTAATGGGTTCCCTGTCTGTCTCATGTTGCGCTGCTGGTAATGGGTTCCCTGTCTGTCTCTTGTTGCTCTGCTGGTAATGGGTTCCCTGTCTGTCTCTTGTTGCTCTGCTGGTAATGGGTTCCCTGTCTGTCTCTTGTTGCTCTGCTGGTAATGGGTTCCCTATCTGTCTCTTGTTGCTCTGCTGGTAATGGGTTCCCTGTCTGTCTCTTGTTGCTCTGCTGGTAATGGGTTCCCTGTCTGTCTCTTGTTGCTCTGCTGGTAATGGGTTCCCTGTCTGTCTCCTGTTGCTCTGCTGGTAATGGGTTCCCTGTCTGTCTCATGTTGCTCTGCTGGTAATGGGTTCCCTGTCTGTCTCTTGTTGCTCTGCTGGTAATGGGTTCCCTGTCTGTCACATGTTGCTCTGCTGGTAATGGGTTCCCTGTCTGTCTCCTGTTGCTCTGCTGGTAATGGGTTCCCTGTCTGTCTCATGTTGCTCTGCTGGTAATGGGTTCCCTCTCTGTCTCATGTTGCTTTGCTGGTTATGGGTTCCCTGTCTGTCTCATGTTGCGCTGCTGGTAATGGGTTCCCTGTCTGTCTCTTGTTGCTCTGCTGGTAATGGGTTCCCTGTCTGTCTCATGTTGCTCTGCTGGTTATGGGTTCCCTGTCTGTCTCATGTTGCTCTGCTGGTAATGGGTTCCCTGTCTGTCTCATGTTGCTCTGCTGCTAATGGGTTCCCTGTCTATCTCATGTTGCTCTGCTGGTAATGGGTTCCCTGTCTCTTGTTGCTCTGCTGGTAATGGGTTCCCTGTCTGTCTCATGTTGCTCTGCTTGTAATGGGTTCCCTGTCTGTCTCTTGTTGCTCTGCTGGTAATGGGTTCCCTCTCTGTCTCATGTTGCTCTGCTGGTAATGGGTTCCCTCTCTGTCTCATGTTGCTCTGCTGGTAATGGGTTCCCTGTCTGTCTCATGTTGCTCTGCTGGTAATGGGTTCCCTGTCTGTCTCATGTTGCTCTGCTGGTGATGGGCTCCCTGTCTGTCTCATGTTGCTCTGCTGGTGATGGGTTCCCTGTCTGTCTCATGTTGCTCTGCTGGTAATAGGTTCCCTCTCTGTCTCATGTTGCTCTGCTGGTAATGGGTTCCCTGCCTGTCTCATGTTGCTCTGCTGGTAATAGGTTCCCTGCCTGTCTCATGTTGCTCTGCTGGTAATGGGTTCCCTGTCTGTCTCATGTTGCTCTGCTGGTGATGGGCTCCCTGTCTGTCTCATGTTGCTCTGCTGGTAATGAGTTCCCTCTCTGTCTCATGTTGCTCTGCTGGTGATGGGCTCCCTGTCTGTCTCATGTTGCTCTGCTGGTAATGGGTTCACTGTCTGTCTCATGTTGCTCTGCTGGTAATGGGTTCCCTGTCTCTTGTTGCTCTGCTGGTAATGGGTTCCCTGCCTGTCTCATGTTGCTCTGCTGGTAATGGGTTCCCTGCCTGTCTCATGTTGCTCTGCTGGTAATGGGTTCCCTGTCTGTCTCTTGTTGCGCTGCTGGCAATGGGTTCCCTGTCTGTCTCTTGTTGCTCTGCTGGTAATGGGTTCCCTGTCTGTCTCATGTTGCTCTGCTGGTAATGGGTTCCCTGTCTGTCTCATGTTGCGCTGCTGGTAATGGGTTCCCTGTCTGTCTCTTGTTGCTCTGCTGGTAATGGGTTCCCTGTCTGTCTCTTGTTGCTCTGCTGGTAATGGGTTCCCTGTCTGTCTCTTGTTGCTCTGCTGGTAATGGGTTCCCTGTCTGTCTCTTGTTGCTCTGCTGGTAATGGGTTCCCTGTCTGTCTCTTGTTGCTCTGCTGGTAATGGGTTCCCTGTCTGTCTCTTGTTGCTCTGCTGGTAATGGGTTCCCTGTCTGTCTCTTGTTGCTCTGCTGGTAATGGGTTCCCTGTCTGTCTCTTGTTGCTCTGCTGGTAATGGGTTCCCTGTCTGTCTCTTGTTGCTCTGCTGGTAATGGGTTCCCTGTCTGTCTCTTGTTGCTCTGCTGGTAATGGGTTCCCTGTCTGTCTCCTGTTGCTCTGCTGGTAATGGGTTCCCTGTCTGTCTCCTGTTGCTCTGCTGGTAATGGGTTCCCTGTCTGTCTCATGTTGCTCTGCTGGTAATGGGTTCCCTGTCTGTCTCTTGTTGCTCTGCTGGTAATGGGTTCCCTGTCTGTCACATGTTGCTCTGCTGGTAATGGGTTCCCTGTCTGTCTCATGTTGCTCTGCTGGTAATGGGTTCCCTCTCTGTCTCATGTTGCTCTGCTGGTAATGGGTTCCCTGTCTGTCTCATGTTGCTCTGCTGGTAATGGGTTCCCTGTCTGTCTCATGTTGCGCTGCTGGTAATGGGCTCCCTGTCTGTCTCATGTTGCGCTGCTGGTAATGGGTTCCCTGTCTGTCTCTTGTTGCGCTGCTGGTAATGGGTTCCCTGTCTGTCTCTTGTTGCTCTGCTGGTAATGGGTTCCCTGTCTGTCTCATGTTGCTCTGCTGGTAATGGGTTCCCTGTCTGTCTCATGTTGCGCTGCTGGTAATGGGTTCCCTGTCTGTCTCTTGTTGCTCTGCTGGTAATGGGTTCCCTGTCTGTCTCTTGTTGCTCTGCTGGTAATGGGTTCCCTGTCTGTCTCTTGTTGCTCTGCTGGTAATGGGTTCCCTGTCTGTCTCTTGTTGCTCTGCTGGTAATGGGTTCCCTGTCTGTCTCTTGTTGCTCTGCTGGTAATGGGTTCCCTGTCTGTCTCTAGTTGCTCTGCCGGTAATGGGTTCCCTGCCTGTCTCTTGTTGCTCTGCTGGTAATGGGTTCCCTGTCTGTCTCTTGTTGCTCTGCTGGTAATGGGTTGCCTGTCTGTCTCTAGTTGCTCTGCCGGTAATGGGTTCCCTGTCTGTCTCATGTTGCGCTGCTGGTAATGGGTTCCCTGTCTGTCTCTTGTTGCTCTGCTGGTAATGGGTTCCCTGTCTGTCTCTTGTTGCTCTGCTGGTAATGGGTTCCCTGCCTGTCTCTTGTTGCTCTGCTGGTAATGGGTTCCCTGTCTGTCTCTTGTTGCGCTGCTGGTAATGGGTTCCCTGTCTGTCTCTTGTTGCTCTGCTGGTAATGGGTTCCCTGTCTGTCTCTTGTTGCTCTGCTGTTAATGGGTTCCCTGTCTGTCTCCTGTTGCTCTGCTGGTAATGGGTTCCCTGTCTGTCTCATGTTGCTCTGCTGGTAATGGGTTCCCTCTCTGTCTCATGTTGCTTTGCTGGTTATGGGTTCCCTGTCTGTCTCATGTTGCGCTGCTGGTAATGGGTTCCCTGTCTGTCTCTTGTTGCTCTGCTGGTAATGGGTTCCCTGTCTGTCTCATGTTGCTCTGCTGGTTATGGGTTCCCTGTCTGTCTCATGTTGCTCTGCTGGTAATGGGTTCCCTGTCTGTCTCATGTTGCTCTGCTGCTAATGGGTTCCCTGTCTATCTCATGTTGCTCTGCTGGTAATGGGTTCCCTGTCTCTTGTTGCTCTGCTGGTAATGGGTTCCCTGTCTGTCTCATGTTGCTCTGCTTGTAATGGGTTCCCTGTCTGTCTCTTGTTGCTCTGCTGGTAATGGGTTCCCTCTCTGTCTCATGTTGCTCTGCTGGTAATGGGTTCCCTCTCTGTCTCATGTTGCTCTGCTGGTAATGGGTTCCCTGTCTGTCTCATGTTGCTCTGCTGGTAATGGGTTCCCTGTCTGTCTCATGTTGCTCTGCTGGTGATGGGCTCCCTGTCTGTCTCATGTTGCTCTGCTGGTGATGGGTTCCCTGTCTGTCTCATGTTGCTCTGCTGGTAATAGGTTCCCTCTCTGTCTCATGTTGCTCTGCTGGTAATGGGTTCCCTGCCTGTCTCATGTTGCTCTGCTGGTAATAGGTTCCCTGCCTGTCTCATGTTGCTCTGCTGGTAATGGGTTCCCTGTCTGTCTCATGTTGCTCTGCTGGTGATGGGCTCCCTGTCTGTCTCATGTTGCTCTGCTGGTAATGAGTTCCCTGTCTGTCTCATGTTGCTCTGCTGGTGATGGGCTCCCTGTCTGTCTCATGTTGCTCTGCTGGTAATGGGTTCCCTGCCTGTCTCATGTTGCTCTGCTGGTAATGGGTTCCCTGTCTGTCTCATGTTGCTCTGCTGGTAAAGGGTTCCCTGTCTGTTTCATGTTGCTCTGCTGGTAATGGGTTCCCTGTCTGTCTCATGTTGCTCTGCTGGTAATGGGTTCCCTGTCTCTCATGTTGCTCTGCTGGTAATGGGTTCCTTGTCTGTCTCTTGTTGCTCTGCTGGTAATGGGTTCCCTGTCTGTCTCTTGTTGCTCTGCTGGTAATGGGTTCCCTGTCTGTCTCTTGTTGCTCTGCTGGTAATGGGTTCCCTGTCTGTCTCTTGTTGCTCTGCTGGTAATGGGTTCCCTGTCTGTCTCTTGTTGCTCTGCTGGTAATGGGTTCCCTGTCTGTCTCTTGTTGCTCTGCTGGTAATGGGTTCCCTGTCTGTCTCTTGTTGCTCTGCTGGTAATGGGTTCCCTGTCTGTCTCTTGTTGCTCTGCTGGTAATGGGTTCCCTGTCTGTCTCTTGTTGCTCTGCTGGTAATGGGTTCCCTGCCTGTCTCATGTTGCTCTGCTGGTAATGGGTTCCCTACCTGTCTCATGTTGCTCTGCTGGTAATGGGTTCCCTGTCTGTCTCTTGTTGCTCTGCTGGTAATGGGTTCCCTGTCTCTCATGTTGCTCTGCTGGTAATGGGTTCCCTGTCTGTCTCTTGTTGCTCTGCTGGTAATGGGTTCCCTGTCTGTCTCTTGTTGCTCTGCTGGTAATGGGTTCCCTGTCTGTCTCTTGTTGCTCTGCTGGTAATGGGTTCCCTGCCTGTCTCATGTTGCTCTGCTGGTAATGGGTTCCCTGTCTGTCTCTTGTTGCTCTGCTGGTAATGGGTTCCCTGTCTGTCTCTTGTTGCTCTGCTGGTAATGGGTTCCCTGTCTGTCTCTTGTTGCTCTGCTGGTAATGGGTTCCCTGTCTGTCTCATGTTGCTCTGCTGGTAATGGGTTCCCTGCCTGTCTCATGTTGCGCTGCTGGTAATGGGTTCCCTGCCTGTCTCATGTTGCTCTGCTGGTAATGGGTTCCCTCCTGTCTCATGTTGCTCTGCTGGTAATGGGTTCCCTGTCTGTCTCTTGTTGCTCTGCTGGTAATGGGTTACCTGCCTGTCTGTCTCATGTTGCGCTGCTGGTAATGGGTTCCCTGTCTGTCTCTTGTTGCTCTGCTGGTAATGGGTTCCCGTCCCTGTCTGTCTCATGTTGCTCTGCTGGTAATGGGTTCCCGTCCCTGTCTGTCTCATGTTGCTCTGCTGGTAATGGGTTCACTGTCTGTCTCATGTTGCTCTGCTGGTAATGGGTTCCCTGCCTGTCTCATGTTGCTCTGCTGGTAATGGGTTCCCTGCCTGTCTCATGTTGCTCTGCTGGTAATGGGTTCCCTCTCTGTCTCATGTTGCTCTGCTGGTAATGGGTTCCCTCCTGTCTCATGTTGCTCTGCTGGTAATGGGTTCCTTGTCTGTCTCTTGTTGCTCTGCTGGTAATGGGTTCCCTGCCTGTCTCATGTTGCTCTGCTGGTAATGGGTTCCCTGTCTGTCTCATGTTGCGCTGCTGGTAATGGGTTCACTGTCTGTCTCATGTTGCTCTGCTGGTAATGGGTTCCCTCTCTGTCTCATGTTGCTCTGCTGGTAATGGGTTCCCTCCTGTCTCATGTTGCTCTGCTGGTAATGGGTTCCCTGTCTGTCTCTTGTTGCTCTGCTGGTAATGGGTTCCCTGTCTGTCTCATGTTGCTCTGCTGGTAATGGGTTCCCTGTCTCTTGTTGCTCTGCTGGTAATGGGTTCCCTGCCTGTCTCATGTTGCTCTGCTGGTAATGGGTTCCCTGCCTGTCTCATGTTGCTCTGCTGGTAATGGGTTCCCTGTCTGTCTCTTGTTGCTCTGCTGGTAATGGGTTCCCTGTCTGTCTCATGTTGCGCTGCTGGTAATGGGCTCCCTGTCTGTCTCATGTTGCGCTGCTGGTAATGGGTTCCCTGTCTGTCTCTTGTTGCGCTGCTGGTAATGGGTTCCCTGTCTGTCTCTTGTTGCTCTGCTGGTAATGGGTTCCCTGTCTGTCTCATGTTGCTCTGCTGGTAATGGGTTCCCTGTCTGTCTCATGTTGCGCTGCTGGTAATGGGTTCCCTGTCTGTCTCTTGTTGCTCTGCTGGTTATGGGTTCCCTGTCTGTCTCTTGTTGCTCTGCTGGTAATGGGTTCCCTGTCTGTCTCTTGTTGCTCTGCTGGTAATGGGTTCCCTGTCTGTCTCTTGTTGCTCTGCTGGTAATGGGTTCCCTGTCTGTCTCTTGTTGCTCTGCTGGTAATGGGTTCCCTGTCTGTCTCTAGTTGCTCTGCCGGTAATGGGTTCCCTGCCTGTCTCTTGTTGCTCTGCTGGTAATGGGTTCCCTGTCTGTCTCTAGTTGCTCTGCCGGTAATGGGTTCCCTGTCTGTCTCATGTTGCGCTGCTGGTAATGGGTTCCCTGTCTGTCTCTTGTTGCTCTGCTGGTAATGGGTTCCCTGTCTGTCTCTTGTTGCTCTGCTGGTAATGGGTTCCCTGTCTGTCTCTTGTTGCTCTGCTGGTAATGGGTTCCCTGTCTGTCTCTTGTTGCGCTGCTGGTAATGGGTTCCCTGTCTGTCTCTTGTTGCTCTGCTGGTAATGGGTTCCCTGTCTGTCTCTTGTTGCTCTGCTGTTAATGGGTTCCCTGTCTGTCTCATGTTGCTCTGCTGGTAATGGGTTGTCTGTCTGTCTCATCTTTCGCTGCTGGTAATGGGTTCCCTGTCTGTCTCATGTTGCTCTGCTGGTAATGGGTTCCCTGTCTGTCTCTTGTTGCTCTGCTGGTAATGGGTTCCCTGTCTGTCTCATGTTGCTCTGCTGGTAATGGGTTCCCTGTCTGTCTTATGTTGCGCTGCTGGTAATGGGTTCCCTGTCTGTCTCTTGTTGCTCTGCTGGTAATGGGTTCCCTGTCTGTCTCATGTTGCTCTGCTGGTTATGGGTTCCCTGTCTGTCTCATGTTGCTCTGCTGGTAATGGGTTCCCTGTCTGTCTCATGTTGCTCTGCTGCTAATGGGTTCCCTGTCTGTCTCATGTTGCTCTGCTGGTAATGGGTTCCCTGTCTGTCTCATGTTGCTCTGCTGGTAATGGGTTCCCTGTCTCATGTTGCTCTGCTGGTAATGGGTTCCCTCTCTGTCTCATGTTGCTCTGCTGGTAATGGGTTCCCTCTCTGTCTCATGTTGCTCTGCTGGTAATGGGTTCCCTGTCTGTCTCATGTTGCTCTGCTGGTAATGGGTTCCCTGTCTGTCTCATGTTGCTCTGCTGGTGATGGGCTTCCTGTCTGTCTCATGTTGCTCTGCTGGTGATGGGTTCCCTGTCTGTCTCATGTTGCTCTGCTGGTAATAGGTTCCCTCTCTGTCTCATGTTGCTCTGCTGGTAATGGGTTCCCTGTCTGTCTCATGTTGCTCTGCTGGTAATGGGTTGTCTGTCTGTCTCATGTTGCGCTGCTGGTAATGGGTTCCCTGTCTGTCTCATGTTGCTCTGCTGGTAATGGGTTCCCTGTCTGTCTCTTGTTGCTCTGCTGGTAATGGGTTCCCTGTCTGTCTCATGTTGCTCTGCTGGTAATGGGTTCCCTGTCTGTCTCATGTTGCTCTGCTGGTAATGGGTTCCCTGTCTGTCTCTTGTTGCTCTGTGGTAATGGGTTCCCTGTCTGTCTCATGTTGCTCTGCTGGTAATGGGTACCCTGTCTGTCTCATGTTGCTCTGCTGGTAATGGGTTCCCTGTCTGTCTCTTGTTGCTCTGCTGGTAATGGGTTCCCTCTCTGTCTCATGTTGCTCTGCTGGTAATGGGTTCCCTCTCTGTCTCATGTTGCGCTGCTGGTAATGGGTTCCCTGTCTGTCTCTTGTTGCTCTGCTGGTAATGGGTTCCCTGTCTGTCTCATGTTGCTCTGCTGGTAATGGGTTCCCTGTCTGTCTCTTGTTGCTCTGCTGGTAATGGGTTCCCTGTCTGTCTCATGTTGCTCTGCTGGTAATGGGTTCCCTGTCTGTCTCATGTTGCTCTGCTGGTAATGGGTTCACTGTCTGTCTCATGTTGCTCTGCTGGTAATGGGTTCCCTGTCTCTTGTTGCTCTGCTGGTAATGGGTTCCCTGCCTGTCTCATGTTGCTCTGCTGGTAATGGGTTCCCTGCCTGTCTCATGTTGCTCTGCTGGTAATGGGTTCCCTGTCTGTCTCTTGTTGCTCTGCTGGTAATGGGTTCCCTGTCTGTCTCTTGTTGCTCTGCTGGTAATGGGTTCCCTCTCTGTCTCATGTTGCTCTGCTGGTAATGGGTTCCCATCCCTGTCTGTCTCATGTTGCTCTGCTGGTAATGGGTTCCCGTCCCTGTCTGTCTCATGTTGCTCTGCTGGTAATGGGTTCCCTGTCTGTCTCATGTTGCTCTGCTGGTAATGGGTTCCCTGCCTGTCTCATGTTGCTCTGCTGGTAATGGGTTCCCTGTCTGTCTCATGTTGCTCTGCTGGTAATGGGTTCCCTGTCTGTTTCATGTTGCTCTGCTGGTAATGGGTTCCCTGTCTGTCTCATGTTGCTCTGCTGGTAATGGGTTCCCTGTCTGTCTCTTGTTGCTCTGCTGGTAATGGGTTCCCTGCCTGTCTCATGTTGCTCTGCTGGTAATGGGCTCCCTGTCTGTCTCATGTTGCTCTGCTGGTAATGGGTTCCCTGTCTGTCTCTTGTTGCTCTGCTGGTAATGGG
Source organism: Lissotriton vulgaris (assembly GCF_964263255.1). Taxonomy (NCBI): domain Eukaryota; kingdom Metazoa; phylum Chordata; class Amphibia; order Caudata; family Salamandridae; genus Lissotriton; species Lissotriton vulgaris. The sequence continues at coordinate 1,908,160,733 of NC_141694.1, forward strand.
TTCCCTGTCTGTCTCTTGTTGCTCTGCTGGTAATGGGTTCCCTGTCTGTCTCTTGTTGCTCTGCTGGGAATGGGTTCCCTGTCTGTCTCTTGTTGCTCTGCTGGTAATGGGTTCCCTGCCTGTCTCATGTTGCTCTGCTGGTAATGGGTTCCCTGCCTGTCTCAAGTTGCGCTGCTGGTAATGGGTTCCCTGCCTGTCTCATGTTGCTCTGCTGGTAATGGGTTCCCTCCTGTCTCATGTTGCTCTGCTGGTAATGGGTTCCCTGTCTGTCTCTTGTTGCTCTGCTCGTAATTGGTTTCCTGCCTGTCTGTCTCATGTTGCTCTGCTGGTAATGGGTTCCCTGTCTGTCTCTTGTTGCTCTGCTGGTAATGGGTTCCCGTCCCTGTCTGTCTCATGTTGCTCTGCTGGTAATGGGTTCCCGTCCCTGTCTGTCTCATGTTGCTCTGCTGGTAATGGGTTCCCGTCCCTGTCTGTCTCATGTTGCTCTGCTGGTAATGGGTTCCCTGTCTGTCTCATGTTGCTCTGCTGGTAATGGGTTCCCTGCCTGTCTCATGTTGCTCTGCTGGTAATGGGTTCCCTGTCTGTCTCATGTTGCTCTGCTGGTAATGGGTTCCCGTCCCTGTCTGCCTCATGTTGCTCTGCTGGTAATGGGTTCCCTGTCTGTCTCCTGTTGCTCTGCTGGTAATGGGTTCCCTGTCTGTCTCATGTTGCTCTGCTGGTAATGGGTTCCCTGTCTGTCTCCTGTTGCTCTGCTGGTAATGGGTTCCCGTCCCTGTCTGTCTCATGTTGCTCTGCTGGTAATGGGTTCCCTCTCTGTCTCATGTTGCTTTGCTGGTTATGGGTTCCCTGTCTGTCTCATGTTGCGCTGCTGGTAATGGGTTCCCTGTCTGTCTCTTGTTGCTCTGCTGGTAATGGGTTCCCTGTCTGTCTCATGTTGCTCTGCTGGTTATGGGTTCCCTGTCTGTCTCATGTTGCTCTGCTGGTAATGGGTTCCCTGTCTGTCTCATGTTGCTCTGCTGCTAATGGGTTCCCTGTCTATCTCATGTTGCTCTGCTGGTAATGGGTTCCCTGTCTCTTGTTGCTCTGCTGGTAATGGGTTCCCTGTCTGTCTCATGTTGCTCTGCTTGTAATGGGTTCCCTGTCTGTCTCTTGTTGCTCTGCTGGTAATGGGTTCCCTCTCTGTCTCATGTTGCTCTGCTGGTAATGGGTTCCCTCTCTGTCTCATGTTGCTCTGCTGGTAATGGGTTCCCTGTCTGTCTCATGTTGCTCTGCTGGTAATGGGTTCCCTGTCTGTCTCATGTTGCTCTGCTGGTGATGGGCTCCCTGTCTGTCTCATGTTGCTCTGCTGGTGATGGGTTCCCTGTCTGTCTCATGTTGCTCTGCTGGTAATAGGTTCCCTCTCTGTCTCATGTTGCTCTGCTGGTAATGGGTTCTCTGCCTGTCTCATGTTGCTCTGCTGGTAATAGGTTCCCTGCCTGTCTCATGTTGCTCTGCTGGTAATGGGTTCCCTGTCTGTCTCATGTTGCTCTGCTGGTGATGGGCTCCCTGTCTGTCTCATGTTGCTCTGCTGGTAATGAGTTCCCTGTCTGTCTCATGTTGCTCTGCTGGTGATGGGCTCCCTGTCTGTCTCATGTTGCTCTGCTGGTAATGGGTTCACTGTCTGTCTCATGTTGCTCTGCTGGTAATGGGTTCCCTGTCTCTTGTTGCTCTGCTGGTAATGGGTTCCCTGCCTGTCTCATGTTGCTCTGCTGGTAATGGGTTCCCTGCCTGTCTCATGTTGCTCTGCTGGTAATGGGTTCCCTGTCTGTCTCTTGTTGCGCTGCTGGTAATGGGTTCCCTGTCTGTCTCTTGTTGCTCTGCTGGTAATGGGTTCCCTGTCTGTCTCATGTTGCTCTGCTGGTAATGGGTTCCCTGTCTGTCTCATGTTGCGCTGCTGGTAATGGGTTCCCTGTCTGTCTCTTGTTGCTCTGCTGGTAATGGGTTCCCTGTCTGTCTCTTGTTGCTCTGCTGGTAATGGGTTCCCTGTCTGTCTCTTGTTGCTCTGCTGGTAATGGGTTCCCTATCTGTCTCTTGTTGCTCTGCTGGTAATGGGTTCCCTGTCTGTCTCTTGTTGCTCTGCTGGTAATGGGTTCCCTGTCTGTCTCTTGTTGCTCTGCTGGTAATGGGTTCCCTGTCTGTCTCCTGTTGCTCTGCTGGTAATGGGTTCCCTGTCTGTCTCATGTTGCTCTGCTGGTAATGGGTTCCCTGTCTGTCTCTTGTTGCTCTGCTGGTAATGGGTTCCCTGTCTGTCACATGTTGCTCTGCTGGTAATGGGTTCCCTGTCTGTCTCCTGTTGCTCTGCTGGTAATGGGTTCCCTGTCTGTCTCATGTTGCTCTGCTGGTAATGGGTTCCCTCTCTGTCTCATGTTGCTTTGCTGGTTATGGGTTCCCTGTCTGTCTCATGTTGCGCTGCTGGTAATGGGTTCCCTGTCTGTCTCTTGTTGCTCTGCTGGTAATGGGTTCCCTGTCTGTCTCATGTTGCTCTGCTGGTTATGGGTTCCCTGTCTGTCTCATGTTGCTCTGCTGGTAATGGGTTCCCTGTCTGTCTCATGTTGCTCTGCTGCTAATGGGTTCCCTGTCTATCTCATGTTGCTCTGCTGGTAATGGGTTCCCTGTCTCTTGTTGCTCTGCTGGTAATGGGTTCCCTGTCTGTCTCATGTTGCTCTGCTTGTAATGGGTTCCCTGTCTGTCTCTTGTTGCTCTGCTGGTAATGGGTTCCCTCTCTGTCTCATGTTGCTCTGCTGGTAATGGGTTCCCTCTCTGTCTCATGTTGCTCTGCTGGTAATGGGTTCCCTGTCTGTCTCATGTTGCTCTGCTGGTAATGGGTTCCCTGTCTGTCTCATGTTGCTCTGCTGGTGATGGGCTCCCTGTCTGTCTCATGTTGCTCTGCTGGTGATGGGTTCCCTGTCTGTCTCATGTTGCTCTGCTGGTAATAGGTTCCCTCTCTGTCTCATGTTGCTCTGCTGGTAATGGGTTCCCTGCCTGTCTCATGTTGCTCTGCTGGTAATAGGTTCCCTGCCTGTCTCATGTTGCTCTGCTGGTAATGGGTTCCCTGTCTGTCTCATGTTGCTCTGCTGGTGATGGGCTCCCTGTCTGTCTCATGTTGCTCTGCTGGTAATGAGTTCCCTGTCTGTCTCATGTTGCTCTGCTGGTGATGGGCTCCCTGTCTGTCTCATGTTGCTCTGCTGGTAATGGGTTCACTGTCTGTCTCATGTTGCTCTGCTGGTAATGGGTTCCCTGTCTCTTGTTGCTCTGCTGGTAATGGGTTCCCTGCCTGTCTCATGTTGCTCTGCTGGTAATGGGTTCCCTGCCTGTCTCATGTTGCTCTGCTGGTAATGGGTTCCCTGTCTGTCTCTTGTTGCGCTGCTGGCAATGGGTTTCCTGTCTGTCTCTTGTTGCTCTGCTGGTAATGGGTTCCCTGTCTGTCTCATGTTGCTCTGCTGGTAATGGGTTCCCTGTCTGTCTCATGTTGCGCTGCTGGTAATGGGTTCCCTGTCTGTCTCTTGTTGCTCTGCTGGTAATGGGTTCCCTGTCTGTCTCTTGTTGCTCTGCTGGTAATGGGTTCCCTGTCTGTCTCTTGTTGCTCTGCTGGTAATGGGTTCCCTGTCTGTCTCTTGTTGCTCTGCTGGTAATGGGTTCCCTGTCTGTCTCTTGTTGCTCTGCTGGTAATGGGTTCCCTGTCTGTCTCTTGTTGCTCTGCTGGTAATGGGTTCCCTGTCTGTCTCTTGTTGCTCTGCTGGTAATGGGTTCCCTGTCTGTCTCTTGTTGCTCTGCTGGTAATGGGTTCCCTGTCTGTCTCTTGTTGCTCTGCTGGTAATGGGTTCCCTGTCTGTCTCTTGTTGCTCTGCTGGTAATGGGTTCCCTGTCTGTCTCCTGTTGCTCTGCTGGTAATGGGTTCCCTGTCTGTCTCCTGTTGCTCTGCTGGTAATGGGTTCCCTGTCTGTCTCATGTTGCTCTGCTGGTAATGGGTTCCCTGTCTGTCTCTTGTTGCTCTGCTGGTAATGGGTTCCCTGTCTGTCACATGTTGCTCTGCTGGTAATGGGTTCCCTGTCTGTCTCATGTTGCTCTGCTGGTAATGGGTTCCCTCTCTGTCTCATGTTGCTCTGCTGGTAATGGGTTCCCTGTCTGTCTCATGTTGCTCTGCTGGTAATGGGTTCCCTGTCTGTCTCATGTTGCGCTGCTGGTAATGGGCTCCCTGTCTGTCTCATGTTGCGCTGCTGGTAATGGGTTCCCTGTCTGTCTCTTGTTGCGCTGCTGGTAATGGGTTCCCTGTCTGTCTCTTGTTGCTCTGCTGGTAATGGGTTCCCTGTCTGTCTCATGTTGCTCTGCTGGTAATGGGTTCCCTGTCTGTCTCATGTTGCGCTGCTGGTAATGGGTTCCCTGTCTGTCTCTTGTTGCTCTGCTGGTAATGGGTTCCCTGTCTGTCTCTTGTTGCTCTGCTGGTAATGGGTTCCCTGTCTGTCTCTTGTTGCTCTGCTGGTAATGGGTTCCCTGTCTGTCTCTTGTTGCTCTGCTGGTAATGGGTTCCCTGTCTGTCTCTTGTTGCTCTGCTGGTAATGGGTTCCCTGTCTGTCTCTAGTTGCTCTGCCGGTAATGGGTTCCCTGCCTGTCTCTTGTTGCTCTGCTGGTAATGGGTTCCCTGTCTGTCTCTTGTTGCTCTGCTGGTAATGGGTTGCCTGTCTGTCTCTAGTTGCTCTGCCGGTAATGGGTTCCCTGTCTGTCTCATGTTGCGCTGCTGGTAATGGGTTCCCTGTCTGTCTCTTGTTGCTCTGCTGGTAATGGGTTCCCTGTCTGTCTCTTGTTGCTCTGCTGGTAATGGGTTCCCTGCCTGTCTCTTGTTGCTCTGCTGGTAATGGGTTCCCTGTCTGTCTCTTGTTGCGCTGCTGGTAATGGGTTCCCTGTCTGTCTCTTGTTGCTCTGCTGGTAATGGGTTCCCTGTCTGTCTCTTGTTGCTCTGCTGTTAATGGGTTCCCTGTCTGTCTCCTGTTGCTCTGCTGGTAATGGGTTCCCTGTCTGTCTCATGTTGCTCTGCTGGTAATGGGTTCCCTCTCTGTCTCATGTTGCTTTGCTGGTTATGGGTTCCCTGTCTGTCTCATGTTGCGCTGCTGGTAATGGGTTCCCTGTCTGTCTCTTGTTGCTCTGCTGGTAATGGGTTCCCTGTCTGTCTCATGTTGCTCTGCTGGTTATGGGTTCCCTGTCTGTCTCATGTTGCTCTGCTGGTAATGGGTTCCCTGTCTGTCTCATGTTGCTCTGCTGCTAATGGGTTCCCTGTCTATCTCATGTTGCTCTGCTGGTAATGGGTTCCCTGTCTCTTGTTGCTCTGCTGGTAATGGGTTCCCTGTCTGTCTCATGTTGCTCTGCTTGTAATGGGTTCCCTGTCTGTCTCTTGTTGCTCTGCTGGTAATGGGTTCCCTCTCTGTCTCATGTTGCTCTGCTGGTAATGGGTTCCCTCTCTGTCTCATGTTGCTCTGCTGGTAATGGGTTCCCTGTCTGTCTCATGTTGCTCTGCTGGTAATGGGTTCCCTGTCTGTCTCATGTTGCTCTGCTGGTGATGGGCTCCCTGTCTGTCTCATGTTGCTCTGCTGGTGATGGGTTCCCTGTCTGTCTCATGTTGCTCTGCTGGTAATAGGTTCCCTCTCTGTCTCATGTTGCTCTGCTGGTAATGGGTTCCCTGCCTGTCTCATGTTGCTCTGCTGGTAATAGGTTCCCTGCCTGTCTCATGTTGCTCTGCTGGTAATGGGTTCCCTGTCTGTCTCATGTTGCTCTGCTGGTGATGGGCTCCCTGTCTGTCTCATGTTGCTCTGCTGGTAATGAGTTCCCTGTCTGTCTCATGTTGCTCTGCTGGTGATGGGCTCCCTGTCTGTCTCATGTTGCTCTGCTGGTAATGGGTTCACTGTCTGTCTCATGTTGCTCTGCTGGTAATGGGTTCCCTGTCTCTTGTTGCTCTGCTGGTAATGGGTTCCCGGCCTGTCTCATGTTGCTCTGCTGGTAATGGGTTCCCTGCCTGTCTCATGTTGCTCTGCTGGTAATGGGTTCCCTGTCTGTCTCTTGTTGCGCTGCTGGCAATGGGTTCCCTGTCTGTCTCTTGTTGCTCTGCTGGTAATGGGTTCCCTGTCTGTCTCATGTTGCTCTGCTGGTAATGGGTTCCCTGTCTGTCTCATGTTGCGCTGCTGGTAATGGGTTCCCTGTCTGTCTCTTGTTGCTCTGCTGGTAATGGGTTCCCTGTCTGTCTCTTGTTGCTCTGCTGGTAATGGGTTCCCTGTCTGTCTCTTGTTGCTCTGCTGGTAATAGGTTCCATGTCTGTCTCTTGTTGCTCTGCTGGTAATGGGTTCCCTGTCTGTCTCTTGTTGCTCTGCTGGTAATGGGTTCCCTGTCTGTCTCTTGTTGCTCTGCTGGTAATGGGTTCCCTGTCTGTCTCTTGTTGCTCTGCTGGTAATGGGTTCCCTGTCTGTCTCTTGTTGCTCTGCTGGTAATGGGTTCCCTGTCTGTCTCTTGTTGCTCTGCTGGTAATGGGTTCCCTGTCTGTCTCTTGTTGCTCTGCTGGTAATGGGTTCCCTGTCTGTCTCCTGTTGCTCTGCTGGTAATGGGTTCCCTGTCTGTCTCCTGTTGCTCTGCTGGTAATGGGTTCCCTGTCTGTCTCATGTTGCTCTGCTGGTAATGGGTTCCCTGTCTGTCTCTTGTTGCTCTGCTGGTAATGGGTTCCCTGTCTGTCACATGTTGCTCTGCTGGTAATGGGTTCCCTGTCTGTCTCATGTTGCTCTGCTGGTAATGGGTTCCCTCTCTGTCTCATGTTGCTCTGCTGGTAATGGGTTCCCTGTCTGTCTCATGTTGCTCTGCTGGTAATGGGTTCCCTGTCTGTCTCATGTTGCTCTGCTGGTAATGGGTTCCCGTCCCTGTCTGTCTCATGTTGCTCTGCTGGTAATGGGTTCCCTGTCTGTCTCATGTTGCGCTGCTGGTAATGGGCTCCCTGTCTGTCTCATGTTGCGCTGCTGGTAATGGGTTCCCTGTCTGTCTCTTGTTGCGCTGCTGGTAATGGGTTCCCTGTCTGTCTCTTGTTGCTCTGCTGGTAATGGGTTCCCTGTCTGTCTCATGTTGCTCTGCTGGTAATGGGTTCCCTGTCTGTCTCATGTTGCGCTGCTGGTAATGGGTTCCCTGTCTGTCTCTTGTTGCTCTGCTGGTAATGGGTTCCCTGTCTGTCTCTTGTTGCTCTGCTGGTAATGGGTTCCCTGTCTGTCTCTTGTTGCTCTGCTGGTAATGGGTTCCCTGTCTGTCTCTTGTTGCTCTGCTGGTAATGGGTTCCCTGTCTGTCTCTTGTTGCTCTGCTGGTAATGGGTTCCCTGTCTGTCTCTAGTTGCTCTGCCGGTAATGGGTTCCCTGCCTGTCTCTTGTTGCTCTGCTGGTAATGGGTTCCCTGTCTGTCTCTTGTTGCTCTGCTGGTAATGGGTTGCCTGTCTGTCTCTAGTTGCTCTGCCGGTAATGGGTTCCCTGTCTGTCTCATGTTGCGCTGCTGGTAATGGGTTCCCTGTCTGTCTCTTGTTGCTCTGCTGGTAATGGGTTCCCTGTCTGTCTCTTGTTGCTCTGCTGGTAATGGGTTCCCTGCCTGTCTCTTGTTGCTCTGCTGGTAATGGGTTCCCTGTCTGTCTCTTGTTGCGCTGCTGGTAATGGGTTCCCTGTCTGTCTCTTGTTGCTCTGCTGGTAATGGGTTCCCTGTCTGTCTCTTGTTGCTCTGCTGTTAATGGGTTCCCTGTCTGTCTCATGTTGCGCTGCTGGTAATGGGTTCCCTGTCTGTCTCATGTTGCGCTGCTGGTAATGGGTTCCCTGTCTGTCTCATGTTGCTCTGCTGGTAATGGGTTCCCTGTCTGTCTCTTGTTGCTCTGCTGGTAATGGGTTCCCTGTCTGTCTCATGTTGCTCTGCTGGTAATGGGTTCCCTGTCTGTCTCATGTTGCGCTGCTGGTAATGGGTTCCCTGTCTGTCTCTTGTTGCTCTGCTGGTAATGGGTTCCCTGTCTGTCTCATGTTGCTCTGCTGGTTATGGGTTCCCTGTCTGTCTCATGTTTCTCTGCTGGTAATGGGTTCCCTGTCTGTCTCATGTTGCTCTGCTGCTAATGGGTTCCCTGTCTGTCTCATGTTGCTCTGCTGGTAATGGGTTCCCTGTCTGTCTCTTGTTGCTCTGCTGGTAATGGGTTCCCTGTCTCTTGTTGCTCTGCTGGTAATGGGTTCCCTGTCTGTCTCTTGTTGCTCTGCTGGTAATGGGTTCCCTGTCTGTCTCATGTTGCTCTGCTGGTAATGGGTTCCCTCTCTGTCTCATGTTGCTCTGCTGGTAATGGGTTCCCTGTCTGTCTCTTGTTGCTCTGCTGGTAATGGGTTCCCTGTCTGTCTCATGTTGCTCTGCTGGTAATGGGTTCCCTCTCTGTCTCATGTTGCTCTGCTGGTAATGGGTTCCCTGTCTGTCTCATGTTGCTCTGCTGGTGATGGGCTCCCTGTCTGTCTCATGTTGCTCTGCTGGTGATGGGTTCCCTGTCTGTCTCATGTTGCTCTGCTGGTAATAGGTTCCCTCTCTGTCTCATGTTGCTCTGCTGGTAATGGGTTCCCTGCCTGTCTCATGTTGCTCTGCTGGTAATAGGTTCCCTGCCTGTCTCATGTTGCTCTGCTGGTAATGGGTTCCCTGTCTGTCTCATGTTGCTCTGCTGGTGATGGGCTCCCTGTCTGTCTCATGTTGCTCTGCTGGTAATGAGTTCCCTGTCTGTCTCATGTTGCTCTGCTGGTGATGGGCTCCCTGTCTGTCTCATGTTGCTCTGCTGGTAATGGGTTCACTGTCTGTCTCATGTTGCTCTGCTGGTAATGGGTTCCCTGTCTCTTGTTGCTCTGCTGGTAATGGGTTCCCTGCCTGTCTCATGTTGCTCTGCTGGTAATGGGTTCCCTGCCTGTCTCATGTTGCTCTGCTGGTAATGGGTTCCCTGTCTGTCTCTTGTTGCTCTGCTGGTAATGGGTTCCCTGTCTGTCTCTTGTTGCTCTGCTGGTAATGGGTTCTCTCTCTGTCTCATGCTGCTCTGCTGGTAATTGGTTCCCATCCCTGTCTGTCTCATGTTGCTCTGCTGGTAATGGGTTCCCGTCCCTGTCTGTCTCATGTTGCTCTGCTGGTAATGGGTTCCCGTCCCTGTCTGTCTCATGTTGCTCTGCTGGTAATGGGTTCCCTGTCTGTCTCATGTTGCTCTGCTGGTAATGGGTTCCCTGTCTGTCTCATGTTGCTCTGCTGGTAATGGGTTCCCTGCCTGTCTCATGTTGCTCTGCTGGTAATGGGTTCCCTGTCTGTCTCATGTTGCTCTGCTGGTAATGGGTTCCCTGTCTGTTTCATGTTGCTCTGCTGGTAATGGGTTCCCTGTCTGTCTCATGTTGCTCTGCTGGTAATGGGTTCCCTGTCTCTCATGTTGCTCTGCTGGTAATGGGTTCCCTGTCTGTCTCTTGTTGCTCTGCTGGTAATGGGTTCCCTGTCTGTCTCTTGTTGCTCTGCTGGTAATGGGTTCCCTGTCTGTCTCTTGTTGCTCTGCTGGTAATGGGTTCCCTGTCTGTCTCTTGTTGCTCTGCTGGTAATGGGTTCCCTGTCTGTCTCTTGTTGCTCTGCTGGTAATGGGTTCCCTGTCTGTCTCTTGTTGCTCTGCTGGAAATGGGTTCCCTGCCTGTCTCATGTTGCTCTGCTGGTAATGGGTTCCCTGCCTGTCTCATGTTGCGCTGCTGGTAATGGGTTCCCTGCCTGTCTCATGTTGCTCTGCTGGTAATGGGTTCCCTGTCTGTCTCTTGTTGCTCTGCTGGTAATGGGTTCCCTGTCTGTCTCTTGTTGCTCTGCTGGTAATGGGTTCCCTGTCTGTCTCTTGTTGCTCTGCTGGTAATGGGTTCCCTGTCTGTCTCTTGTTGCTCTGCTGGTAATGGGTTCCCTGTCTCTCATGTTGCTCTGCTGGTAATGGGTTCCCTGTCTGTCTCTTGTTGCTCTGCTGGTAATGGGTTCCCTGTCTGTCTCTTGTTGCTCTGCTGGTAATGGGTTCCCTGTCTGTCTCTTGTTGCTCTGCTGGTAATGGGTTCCCTGTCTGTCTCTTGTTGCTCTGCTGGTAATGGGTTCCCTGTCTGTCTCTTGTTGCTCTGCTGGTAATGGGTTCCCTGTCTGTCTCTTGTTGCTCTGCTGGTAATGGGTTCCCTGCCTGTCTCATGTTGCTCTGCTGGTAATGGGTTCCCTGCCTGTCTCATGTTGCTCTGCTGGTAATGGGTTCCCTGTCTGTCTCTTGTTGCTCTGCTGGTAATGGGTTCCCTGTCTGTCTCTTGTTGCTCTGCTGGTAATGGGTTCTCTCTCTGTCTCATGCTGCTCTGCTGGTAATGGGTTCCCATCCCTGTCTGTCTCATGTTGCTCTGCTGGTAATGGGTTCCCGTCCCTGTCTGTCTCATGTTGCTCTGCTGGTAATGGGTTCCCGTCCCTGTCTGTCTCATGTTGCTCTGCTGGTAATGGGTTCCCTGTCTGTCTCATGTTGCTCTGCTGGTAATGGGTTCCCTGTCTGTCTCATGTTGCTCTGCTGGTAATGGGTTCCCTGCCTGTCTCATGTTGCTCTGCTGGTAATGGGTTCCCTGTCTGTCTCATGTTGCTCTGCTGGTAATGGGTTCCCTGTCTGTTTCATGTTGCTCTGCTGGTAATGGGTTCCCTGTCTGTCTCATGTTGCTCTGCTGGTAATGGGTTCCCTGTCTCTCATGTTGCTCTGCTGGTAATGGGTTCCCTGTCTGTCTCTTGTTGCTCTGCTGGTAATGGGTTCCCTGTCTGTCTCTTGTTGCTCTGCTGGTAATGGGTTCCCTGTCTGTCTCTTGTTGCTCTGCTGGTAATGGGTTCCCTGTCTGTCTCTTGTTGCTCTGCTGGTAATGGGTTCCCTGTCTGTCTCTTGTTGCTCTGCTGGTAATGGGTTCCCTGTCTGTCTCTTGTTGCTCTGCTGGAAATGGGTTCCCTGCCTGTCTCATGTTGCTCTGCTGGTAATGGGTTCCCTGCCTGTCTCATGTTGCGCTGCTGGTAATGGGTTCCCTGCCTGTCTCATGTTGCTCTGCTGGTAATGGGTTCCCTGTCTGTCTCTTGTTGCTCTGCTGGTAATGGGTTCCCTGTCTGTCTCTTGTTGCTCTGCTGGTAATGGGTTCCCTGTCTGTCTCTTGTTGCTCTGCTGGTAATGGGTTCCCTGTCTGTCTCTTGTTGCTCTGCTGGTAATGGGTTCCCTGTCTCTCATGTTGCTCTGCTGGTAATGGGTTCCCTGTCTGTCTCTTGTTGCTCTGCTGGTAATGGGTTCCCTGTCTGTCTCTTGTTGCTCTGCTGGTAATGGGTTCCCTGTCTGTCTCTTGTTGCTCTGCTGGTAATGGGTTCCCTGTCTGTCTCTTGTTGCTCTGCTGGTAATGGGTTCCCTGTCTGTCTCTTGTTGCTCTGCTGGTAATGGGTTCCCTGTCTGTCTCTTGTTGCTCTGCTGGTAATGGGTTCCCTGCCTGTCTCATGTTGTTCTGCTGGTAATGGGTTCCCTGCCTGTCTCATGTTGCGCTGCTGGTAATGGGTTCCCTGCCTGTCTCATGTTGCTCTGCTGGTAATGGGTTCCCTGTCTGTCTCTTGTTGCTCTTCTGGTAATGGGTTCCCTGTCTGTCTCTTGTTGCTCTGCTGGTAATGGGTTCCCTGTCTGTCTCTTGTTGCTCTGCTGGTAATGGGTTCCCTGTCCGTCTCTTGTTGCTCTGCTGGTAATGGGTTCCCTGCCTGTCTCATGTTGCTCTGCTGGTAATGGGTTCCCTGCCTGTCTCATGTTGCGCTGCTGGTAATGGGTTCCCTGCCTGTCTCATGTTGCTCTGCTGGTAATGGGTTCCCTCCTGTCTCATGTTGCTCTGCTGGTAATGGGTTCCCTGTCTGTCTCTTGTTGCTCTGCTGGTAATGGGTTACCTGCCTGTCTGTCTCATGTTGCGCTGCTGGTAATGGGTTCCCTGTCTGTCTCTTGTTGCTCTGCTGGTAATGGGTTCCCGTCCCTGTCTGTCTCATGTTGCTCTGCTGGTAATGGGTTCCCGTCCCTGTCTGTCTCATGTTGCTCTGCTGGTAATGGGTTCCCTGTCTGTCTCATGTTGCTCTGCTGGTAATGGGTTCCCTGCCTGTCTCATGTTGCTCTGCTGGTACTGGGTTCCCTGCCTGTCTCATGTTGCTCTGCTGGTAATGGGTTCCCTCTCTGTCTCATGTTGCTCTGCTGGTAATGGGTTCCCTCCTGTCTCATGTTGCTCTGCTGGTAATGGGTTCCCTGTCTGTCTCTTGTTGCTCTGCTGGTAATGGGTTCCCTGCCTGTCTCATGTTGCTCTGCTGGTAATGGGTTCCCTGTCTGTCTCATGTTGCGCTGCTGGTAATGGGTTCACTGTCTGTCTCATGTTGCTCTGCTGGTAATGGGTTCCCTGTCTGTCTCATGTTGCGCTGCTGGTAATGGGTTCCCTGCCTGTCTCATGTTACTCTGCTGGTAATGGGTTCCCTGTCTGTCTCATGTTGCTCTGCTGGTAATGGGTTCACTGTCTGTCTCATGTTGCTCTGCTGGTAATGGGTTCCCTGTCTCTTGTTGCTCTGCTGGTAATGGGTTCCCTGCCTGTCTCATGTTGCTCTGCTGGTAATGGGTTCCCTGCCTGTCTCATGTTGCTCTGCTGGTAATGGGTTCCCTGTCTGTCTCTTGTTGCTCTGCTGGTAATGGGTTACCTGCCTGTCTCATGTTGCGCTGCTGGTAATGGGTTCCCTGCCTGTCTCATGTTGCTCTGCTGGTAATGGGTTCCCTGTCTGTCTCTCATGTTGCTCTGCTGGTAATGGGTTCCCTGTCTGTCTCATGTTGCTCTGCTGCTAATGGGTTCCCTGTCTGTCTCATGTTGCTCTGCTGGTAATGGGTTCCCTGTCTGTCTCATGTTGCTCTGCTGGTAATAGGTTCCCTGTCTGTCTCATGTTGCGCTGCTGGTAATGTGTTCCCTGTCTGTCACATGTTGCTCTGCTGGTAATGGGTTCCCTGTCTGTCTCATGTTGCTCTGCTGGTAATGGGCTCCCTGTCTGTCTCATGTTGCTCTGCTGGTAATGGGTTCCCTGTCCGTCTCATGTTGCTCTGCTGGTAATGGGTTCCCTGTCTGTCTCATGTTGCTCTGCTGGTAATGGGCTCCCTGTCTGTCTCATGTTGCTCTGCTGGTAATGGGTTCCCTGTCTGTCTCTTGTTGCTCTGCTGGTAATGGGTTCCCTGTCTGTCTCATGTTGCTCTGCTGGTAATGGGTTCCCTGTCTCTTATGCTCTGCTGGTAATGGGTTCCCTGCCTGTCTCATGTTGCTCTGCTGGTAATGGGTTCCCTGCCTGTCTCATGTTGCTCTGCTGGTAATGGGTTCCCTGTCTGTCTCTTGTTGCTCTGCTGGTAATGGGTTCCCTCTCTGTCTCATGTTGCTCTGCTGGTAATGGGTTCCCGTCCCTGTCTGTCTCATGTTGCTCTGCTGGTAATGGGTTCCCTGTCTGTCTCATGTTGCTCTGCTAGTAATGGGTTCCCTGTCTGTCTCATGTTGCTCTGCTGGTGATGGGTTCCCTGTCTGTCACAGGTTGCTCTGCTGGTAATGGGTTCCCTGTCTGTCTCATGTTGCTCTGCTGGTAATGGGTTCCCTCTCTGTCTCATGTTGCTCTGCTGGTAATGGGTTCCCTGTCTGTCTCATGTTGCTCTGCTGGTAATGGGTTCCCTCTCTGTCTCATGTTGCTCTGCTGGTAATGGGTTCCCTGTCTGTCTCATGTTGCTCTGCTGGTAATCGGTTCCCTGTCTGTCTCATGTTGCGCTGCTGGTAATGGGCTCCCTGTCTGTCTCATGTTGCGCTGCTGGTAATGGGTTCCCTGTCTGTCTCTTGTTGCGCTGCTGGTAATGGGTTCCCTGTCTGTCTCTTGTTGCTCTGCTGGTAATGGGTTCCCTGTCTGTCTCTTGTTGCTCTGCTGGTAATGGGTTCCCTGTCTGTCTCTTGTTGCTCTGCTGGTAATGGGTTCCCTGTCTGCCTCTTGTTGCTCTGCTGGTAATGGGTTCCCTGTCTGTCTCTTGTTGCTCTGCTGGTAATGGGTTCCCTGTCTGTCTCTAGTTGCTCTGCCGGTAATGGGTTCCCTGCCTGTCTTTTGTTGCTCTGCTGGTAATGGGTTCCCTGTCTGTCTCTTGTTGCTCTGCTGGTAATGGGTTCCCTGTCTGTCTCTAGTTGCTCTGCCGGTAATGGGTTCCCGTCCTTGTCTGTCTCATGTTGCTCTGCTGGTAATGGGTTCCCTGTCTGTCTCATGTTGCTCTGCTGGTAATGGGTTCCCTGCCTGTCTCATGTTGCTCTGCTGGTAATGGGTTCCCTGCCTGTCTCATGTTGCTCTGCTGGTAATGGGTTCCCTCTCTGTCTCATGTTGCTCTGCTGGTAATGGGTTCCCTCCTGTCTCATGTTGCTCTGCTGGTAATGGGTTCCCTGTCTGTCTCTTGTTGCTCTGCTGGTAATGGGTTCCCTGCCTGTCTCATATTGCTCTGCTGGTAATGGGTTCCCTGTCTGTCTCATGTTGCGCTGCCGGTAATGGGTTCACTGTCTGTCTCATGTTGCTCTGCTGGTAATGGGTTCCCTGTCTGTCTCATGTTGCGCTGCTGGTAATGGGTTCCCTGCCTGTCTCATGTTGCTCTGCTGGTAATGGGTTCCCTGTCTGTCTCATGTTGCTCTGCTGGTAATGGGTTCACTGTCTGTCTCATGTTGCTCTGCTGGTAATGGGTTCCCTGTCTCTTGTTGCTCTGCTGGTAATGGGTTCCCTGCCTGTCTCATGTTGCTCTGCTGGTAATGGGTTCCCTGCCTGTCTCATGTTGCTCTGCTGGTAATGGGTTCCCTGTCTGTCTCTTGTTGCTCTGCTGGTAATGGGTTACCTGCCTGTCTCATGTTGCACTGCTGGTAATGGGTTCCCTGCCTGTCTCATGTTGCTCTGCTGGTAATGGGTTGCCTGTCTGTCTCTCATGTTGCTCTGCTGGTAATGGGTTCCCTGTCTGTCTCATGTTGCTCTGCTGCTAATGGGTTCCCTGTCTGTCTCATGTTGCTCTGCTGGTAATGGGTTCCCTGTCTGTCTCATGTTGCTCTGCTGGTAATAGGTTCCCTGTCTGTCTCATGTTGCGCTGCTGGTAATGGGCTCCCTGTCTGTCTCATGTTGCGCTGCTGGTAATGGGTTCCCTGTCTGTCTCTTGTTGCTCTGCTGGTAATGGGTTCCCTGTCTGTCTCTTGTTGCTCTGCTGGTAATGGGTTCCCTGTCTGTCTCTTGTTGCTCTGCTGGTAATGGGTTCCCTGTCTGCCTCTTGTTGCTCTGCTGGTAATGGGTTCCCTGTCTGTCTCTTGTTGCTCTGCTGGTAATGGGTTCCCTGTCTGTCACATGTTGCTCTGCTGGTAATGGGTTCCCTGTCTGTCTCATGTTGCTCTGCTGGTAATGGGCTCCCTGTCTGTCTCATGTTGCTCTGCTGGTATTGGGTTCCCTGTCCGTCTCATGTTGCTCTGCTGGTAATGGGTTCCCTGTCTGTCTCATGTTGCTCTGCTGGTAATGGGCTCCCTGTCTGTCTCATGTTGCTCTGCTGGTAATGGGTTCCCTGTCTGTCTCTTGTTGCTCTGCTGGTAATGGATTCCCTGTCTGTCTCATGTTGCTCTGCTGGTAATGGGTTCCCTGACTCTTGTTGCTCTGCTGGTAATGGGTTCCCTGCCTGTCTCATGTTGCTCTGCTGGTAATGGGTTACCTGCCTGTCTGTCTCATGTTGCGCTGCTGGTAATGGGTTCCCTGTCTGTCTCTTGTTGCTCTGCTGGTAATGGGTTCCCGTCCCTGTCTGTCTCATGTTGCTCTGCTGGTAATGGGTTCCCGTCCCTGTCTGTCTCATGTTGCTCTGCTGGTAATGGGTTCCCTGTCTGTCTCATGTTGCTCTGCTGGTAATGGGTTCCCTGCCTGTCTCATGTTGCTCTGCTGGTAATGGGTTCCCTGCCTGTCTCATGTTGCTCTGCTGGTAATGGGTTCCCGTCCCTGTCTGTCTCATGTTGCTCTGCTGGTAATGGGTTCCCGTCCCTGTCTGTCTCATGTTGCTCTGCTGGTAATGGGTTCCCTGTCTGTCTCATGTTGCTCTGCTGGTAATGGGTTCCCTGCCTGTCTCATGTTGCTCTGCTGGTAATGGGTTCCCTCCTGTCTCATGTTGCTCTGCTGTTAATGGGTTCCCTGTCTGTCTCTTGTTGCTCTGCTGGTAATGGGTTCCCTGCCTGTCTCATGTTGCTCTGCTGGTAATGGGTTCCCTGTCTGTCTCATGTTGCGCTGCTGGTAATGGGTTCACTGTCTGTCTTATGTTGCTCTGCTGGTAATGGGTTCCCTGTCTGTCTCATGTTGCGCTGCTGGTAATGGGTTCCCTGCCTGTCTCATGTTGCTCTGCTGGTAATGGGTTCCCTGTCTGTCTCATGTTGCTCTGCTGGTAATGGGTTCACTATCTGTCTCATGTTGCTCTGCTGGTAATGGGTTCCCTGTCTCTTGTTGCTCTGCTGGTAATGGGTTCCCTGCCTGTCTCATGTTGCTCTGCTGGTAATGGGTTCCCTGCCTGTCTCATGTTGCTCTGCTGGTAATGGGTTCCCTGTCTGTCTCTTGTTGCTCTGCTGGTAATGGGTTACCTGCCTGTCCCATGTTGCACTGCTGGTAATGGGTTCCCTGCCTGTCTCATGTTGCTCTGCTGGTAATGGGTTCCCTGTCTGTCTCTCATGTTGCTCTGCTGGTAATGGGTTCCCTGTCTGTCTCATGTTGCTCTGCTGCTAATGGGTTCCCTGTCTGTCTCATGTTGCTCTGCTGGTAATGGGTTCCCTGTCTGTCTCATGTTGCTCTGCTGGTAATAGGTTCCCTGTCTGTCTCATGTTGCGCTGCTGGTAATGTGTTCCCTGTCTGTCACATGTTGCTCTGCTGGTAATGGGTTCCCTGTCTGTCTCATGTTGCTCTGCTGGTAATGGGCTCCCTGTCTGTCTCATGTTGCTCTGCTGGTAATGGGTTCCCTGTCTGTCTCTTGTTGCTCTGCTGGTAATGGGTTCCCTGTCTGTCTCATGTTGCTCTGCTGGTAATGGGTTCCCTGTCTCTTGTTGCTCTGCTGGTAATGGGTTCCCTGCCTGTCTCATGTTGCTCTGCTGGTAATGGGTTCCCTGCCTGTCTCATGTTGCTCTGCTGGTAATGGGTTCCCTGTCTGTCTGTTGTTGCTCTGCTGGTAATGGGTTCCCTCTCTGTCTCATGTTGCTCTGCTGGTAATGGGTTCCCGTCCCTGTCTGTCTCATGTTGCTCTGCTGGTAATGGGTTCCCTGTCTGTCTCATGTTGCTCTGCTGGTAATGGGTTCCCTGTCTGTCTCATGTTGCTCTGCTGGTGATGGGTTCCCTGTCTGTCACATGTTGCTCTGCTGGTAATGGGTTCCCTGTCTGTCTCATGTTGCTCTGCTGGTAATGGGTTCCCTCTCTGTCTCATGTTGCTCTGCTGGTAATGGGTTCCCTGTCTGTCTCATGTTGCTCTGCTGGTAATGGGTTCCCTCTCTGTCTCATGTTGCTCTGCTGGTAATGGGTTCCCTGTCTGTCTCATGTTGCTCTGCTGGTAATCGGTTCCCTGTCTGTCTCATGTTGCGCTGCTGGTAATGGGCTCCCTGTCTGTCTCATGTTGCGCTGCTGGTAATGGGTTCCCTGTCTGTCTCTTGTTGCGCTGCTGGTAATGGGTTCCCTGTCTGTCTCTTGTTGCTCTGCTGGTAATGGGTTCCCTGTCGGTCTCATGTTGCTCTGCTGGTAATGGGTTCCCTGTCTGTCTCATGTTGCGCTGCTGGTAATGGGTTCCCTGTCTGTCTCTTGTTGCTCTGCTGGTAATGGGTTCCCTGTCTGTCTCTTGTTGCTCTGCTGGTAATGGGTTCCCTGTCTGTCTCTTGTTGCTCTGCTGGTAATGGGTTCCCTGTCTGCCTCTTGTTGCTCTGCTGGTAATGGGTTCCCTGTCTGTCTCTTGTTGCTCTGCTGGTAATGGGTTCCCTGTCTGTCTCTAGTTGCTCTGCCGGTAATGGGTTCCCTGCCTGTCTCTTGTTGCTCTGCTGGTAATGGATTCCCTGTCTGTCTCTTGTTGCTCTGCTGGTAATGGGTTCCCTGTCTGTCTCTAGTTGCTCTGCCGGTAATGGGTTCCCTGTCTGTCTCATGTTGCGCTGCTGGTAATGGGTTCCCTGTTTGTCTCTTGTTGCTCTGCTGTTAATGGGTTCCCTGTCTGTCTCATGTTGCTCTGCTGGTAATGGGTTGTCTGTCTGTCTCATGTTGCGCTGCTGGTAATGGGTTCCCTGTCTGTCTCATGTTGCTCTGCTGGTAATGGGTTCCCTGTCTGTCTCTTGTTGCTCTGCTGGTAATGGGTTCCCTGTCTGTCTCATGTTGCTCTGCTGGTAATGGGTTCCCTGTCTCTCTCATGTTGCGCTGCTGGTAATGGGTTCCCTGTCTGTCTCTTGTTGCTCTGCTGGTAATGGGTTCCCTGTCTGTCTCATGTTGCTCTGCTGGTTATGGGTTCCCTGTCTGTCTCTCATGTTGCTCTGCTGGTAATGGGTTCCCTGCCTGTCTCATGTTGCTCTGCTGGTAATGGGTTCCCTGTGTGTCTCTTGTTGCTCTGCTGGTAATGGGTTCCCTGTCTGTCTCATGTTGCTCTGCTGGTAATGGGTTCCCTGCCTGTCTCATGTTGCTCTGCTGGTAATGGGTTCCCTGTCTGTCTCATGTTGCTCTGCTGGTAATAGGTTCCCTGTCTGTCTCATGTTGCGCTGCTGGTAATGTGTTCCCTGTCTGTCACATGTTGCTCTGCTGGTAATGGGTTCCCTGTCTGTCTCATGTTGCTCTGCTGGTAATGGGTTCCCTGTCTGTCTCTTGTTGCTCTGCTGGTAAAGGGTTCCCTGTCTGTCTCTTGTTGCACTGCTGGTAATGGGTTCCCTGTCTGTCTCATGTTGCTCTGCTGGTAATGGGTTCCCTCTCTGTCTCATGTTGCGCTGCTGGTAATGGGTTCCCTGTCTGTCTCTTGTTGCTCTGCTGGTAATGGGTTCCCTGTCTGTCTCATGTTGCTCTGCTGGTAATGGGTTCCCTGTCTGTCTCATGTTGCTCTGCTGCTAATGGGTTCCCTGTCTGTCTCATGTTGCTCTGCTGGTAATGGGTTCCCTGTCTGTCTCATGTTGCTCTGCTGGTAATAGGTTCCCTGTCTGTCTCATGTTGCGCTGCTGGTAATGTGTTCCCTGTCTGTCACATGTTGCTCTGCTGGTAATGGGTTCCCTGTCTGTCTCATGTTGCTCTGCTGGTAATGGGTTCCCTGTCTGTCTCTTGTTGCTCTGCTGGTAATGGGTTCCCTCTCTGTCTCATGTTGCTCTGCTGGTAATGGGTTCCCGTCCCTGTCTGTCTCATGTTGCTCTGCTGGTAATGGGTTCCCTGTCTGTCTCATGTTGCTCTGCTGGTAATGGGTTCCCTGTCTGTCTCATGTTGCTCTGCTGGTGATGGGTTCCCTGTCTGTCACATGTTGCTCTGCTGGTAATGGGTTCCCTGTCTGTCTCATGTTGCTCTGCTGGTAATGGGTTCCCTCTCTGTCTCATGTTGCTCTGCTGGTAATGGGTTCCCTGTCTGTCTCATGTTGCTCTGCTGGTAATGGGTTCCCTCTCTGTCTCATGTTGCTCTGCTGGTAATGGGTTCCCTGTCTGTCTCATGTTGCTCTGCTGGTAATCGGTTCCCTGTCTGTCTCATGTTGCGCTGCTGGTAATGGGCTCCCTGTCTGTCTCATGTTGCGCTGCTGGTAATGGGTTCCCTGTCTGTCTCTTGTTGCGCTGCTGGTAATGGGTTCCCTGTCTGTCTCTTGTTGCTCTGCTGGTAATGGGTTCCCTGTCGGTCTCATGTTGCTCTGCTGGTAATGGGTTCCCTGTCTGTCTCATGTTGCGCTGCTGGTAATGGGTTCCCTGTCTGTCTCTTGTTGCTCTGCTGGTAATGGGTTCCCTGTCTGTCTCTTGTTGCTCTGCTGGTAATGGGTTCCCTGTCTGTCTCTTGTTGCTCTGCTGGTAATGGGTTCCCTGTCTGCCTCTTGTTGCTCTGCTGGTAATGGGTTCCCTGTCTGTCTCTAGTTGCTCTGCCGGTAATGGGTTCCCTGTCTGTCTCATGTTGCGCTGCTGGTAATGGGTTCCCTGTTTGTCTCTTGTTGCTCTGCTGTTAATGGGTTCCCTGTCTGTCTCATGTTGCTCTGCTGGTAATGGGTTGTCTGTCTGTCTCATGTTGCGCTGCTGGTAATGGGTTCCCTGTCTGTCTCATGTTGCTCTGCTGGTAATGGGTTCCCTGTCTGTCTCTTGTTGCTCTGCTGGTAATGGGTTCCCTGTCTGTCTCATGTTGCTCTGCTGGTAATGGGTTCCCTGTCTCTCTCATGTTGCGCTGCTAGTAATGGGTTCCCTGTCTGTCTCTTGTTGCTCTGCTGGTAATGGGTTCCCTGTCTGTCTCATGTTGCTCTGCTGGTTATGGGTTCCCTGTCTGTCTCTCATGTTGCTCTGCTGGTAATGGGTTCCCTGCCTGTCTCATGTTGCTCTGCTGGTAATGGGTTCCCTGTGTGTCTCTTGTTGCTCTGCTGGTAATGGGTTCCCTGTCTGTCTCATGTTGCTCTGCTGGTAATGGGTTCCCTGCCTGTCTCATGTTGCTCTGCTGGTAATGGGTTCCCTGTCTGTCTCATGTTGCTCTGCTGGTAATAGGTTCCCTGTCTGTCTCATGTTGCGCTGCTGGTAATGTGTTCCCTGTCTGTCACATGTTGCTCTGCTGGTAATGGGTTCCCTGTCTGTCTCATGTTGCTCTGCTGGTAATGGGTTCCCTGTCTGTCTCTTGTTGCTCTGCTGGTAAAGGGTTCCCTGTCTGTCTCTTGTTGCGCTGCTGGTAATGGGTTCCCTGTCTGTCTCATGTTGCTCTGCTGGTAATGGGTTCCCTCTCTGTCTCATGTTGCGCTGCTGGTAATGGGTTCCCTGTCTGTCTCTTGTTGCTCTGCTGGTAATGGGTTCCCTGTCTGTCTCATGTTGCTCTGCTGGTAATGGGTTCCCTGTCTGTCTCATGTTGCTCTGCTGCTAATGGGTTCCCTGTCTGTCTCATGTTGCTCCGCTGGTAATGGGTTCCCTGTCTGTCTCATGTTGCTCTGCTGGTAATAGGTTCCCTGTCTGTCTCATGTTGCGCTGCTGGTAATGTGTTCCCTGTCTGTCACATGTTGCTCTGCTGGTAATGGGTTCCCTGTCTGTCTCATGTTGCTCTGCTGGTAATGGGTTCCCTGTCTGTCTCTTGTTGCTCTGCTGGTAATGGGTTCCCTGTCTGTCTCTTGTTGCGCTGCTGGTAATGGGTTCCCTGTCTGTCTCATGTTGCTCTGCTGGTAATGGGTTCCCTGTCTGTCTCATGTTGCTCTGCTGCTAATGGGTTCCCTGTCTGTCTCATGTTGCTCTGCTGGTAATGGGTTCCCTGTCTGTCTCATGTTGCGCTGCTGGTAATGGGTACCCTGTCTGTCTCTTGTTGCTCTGCTGGTAATGGGTTCCCTGTCTGTCTCATGTTGCGCTGCTGGTAATGTGTTCCCTGTCTGTCACATGTTGCTCTGCTGGTAATGGGTTCCCTGTCTGTCTCATGTTGCTCTGCTGGTGATGGGTTCCCTGTCTGTCTCATGTTGCTCTGCTGGTAATGGGTTCCCTGTCTGTCTCATGTTGCGCTGCTGGTAATGGGTTCCCTGTCTGTCTCTTGTTGCTCTGCTGGTAATGGGTTCCCTGTCTGTCTCTTGTTGCTCTGCTGGTAATGGGTTCCCCCTCTGTCTCATGTTGCGCTGCTGGTAATGGGTTCCCTGTCTATCTCTTGTTGCTCTGCTGTTAATGGGTTCCCTGTCTGTCTCATGTTGCTCTGCTGGTAATGGGTTCCCTGTCTGTCTCATGTTGCTCTGCTGGTAATGGGTTCCCTGTCTCTCATGTTGCTCTGCTGGTGATGGGTTCCCTGTCTGTCTCATGTTGCTCTGCTGGTAATGGGTTCCCTGTCTCTCATGTTGCTCTGCTGGTAATGGGTTCCCTGTCTGTCTCATGTTGCTCTGCTGGTATTGGGTTCCCTGCCTGTCTCATGTTGCTCTGCTGGTAATGGGTTCCCTGCCTGTCTCATGTTGCTCTGCTGGTGATGGGTTCCCTGTCTGTCTCTTGTTGCTCTGCTGGTAATGGGTTCCCTGTCTGTCTCATGTTGCTCTGCTGGTAATGGGTTCCCTGTCTGTCTCTTGTTGCTCTGCTGTTAATGGGTTCCCTGTCTGTCTCATGTTGCTCTGCTGGTAATGGGTTCCCTGTCTGTCTCTTGTTGCTCTGCTGTTAATGGGTTCCCTGTCTGTCTCATGTTGCTCTGCTGGTAATGGGTTCCCTGTCTGTCTCTTGTTGCTCTGCTGTTAATGGGTTCCCTGTCTGTCTCATGTTGCTCTGCTGGTAATGGGTTCCCTGTCTGTCTCTTGTTGCTCTGCTGGTAATGGGTTCCCTGTCTGTCTCATATTGCTCTGCTGGTAATGGGTTCCCTGTCTGTCTCATGTTGCTCTGCTGGTAATGGGTTCCCTGTCTGTCTCATGTTGCGCTGCTGGTAATGGGCTCCCTGTCTGTCTCATGTTGCTCTGCTGGTGATGGGTTCCCTGTCTGTCTCATGTTGCTCTGCTGGTGATGGGTTCCCTGTCTGTCTCATGTTGCTCTGCTGGTAATGGGCTCCCTGTCTGTCTCATGTTGCTCTGCTGGTAATGGGTTCCCTGTCTCTTGTTGCTCTGCTGGTAATGGGTTCCCTGTCTGTCTCATGTTGCTCTGCTGGTAATGGTTTCCCTGTCTGTCTCTTGTTGCTCTGCTGGTAATGGATTCCCTCTCTGTCTCATGTTGCTCTGCTGGTAATGGGTTCCCGTCCCTGTCTGTCTCATGTTGCTCTTCTGGTAATGGGTTCCCTGTCTGTCTCATGTTGATCTGCTGGTGATGGGTTCCCTGTCTGTCTCATGTTGCTCTGCTGGTAATGGGTTCCCTGTCTGTCTCTTGTTGCTCTGCTGGTAATGGGTTCCCTGTCTGTCTCATGTTGCTCTGCTGGTAATGGGTTCCCTGTCTGTCTCATGTTGCTCTGCTGCTGATGGGTTCCCTGTCTGTCTCATGTTGCTCTGCTGGTAATGGTTTCCCTGTCTGTCTCATGTTGCTCTGCTGCTAATGGGTTCCCTGTCTGTCTCATGTTGCTCTGCTGGTAATGGGTTCCCTGTCTGTCTCATGTTGCGCTGCTGGTAATGGGTTCCCTGTCTGTCTCTTGTTGCTCTGCTGGTAATGGGTTCCCTGTCTGTCTCATGTTGCTCTGCTGGTGATGGGTTCCCTGTCTGTCTCATGTTGCTCTGCTGGTGATGGGCTCCCTGTCTGTCTCATGTTGCTCTGCTGGTAATGGGTTCCCTGTCTGTCTCATGTTGCTCTGCTGGTGATGGGCTCCCTGTCTGTCTCATGTTGCTCTGCTGGTGATGGGTTCCCTGTCTGTCTCATGTTGCTCTGCTGGTAATGGGTTCCCTGTCTGTCTCCTGTTGCTCTGCTGGTAATGGGTTCCCTGTCTGTCTCATGTTGCTCTGCTGGTGATGGGCTCCCTGTCTGTCTCATGTTGCTCTGCTGGTAATGGGTTCCCTGTCTGTCTCTTGTTGCTCTGCTGGTGATGGGTTCCCTGTCTGTCTCATGTTGCTCTGCTGGTAATGGGCTCCCTGTCTGTCTCATGTTGCTCTGCTGGTAATGGGTTCCCTGTCTCTTGTTGCTCTGCTGGTAATGGGTTCCCTGTCTGTCTCATGTTGCTCTGCTGGTAATGGTTTCCCTGTCTGTCTCTTGTTGCTCTGCTGGTAATGGATTCCCTCTCTGTCTCATGTTGCTCTGCTGGTAATGGGTTCCCGTCCCTGTCTGTCTCATGTTGCTCTGCTGGTAATGGGTTCCCTGTCTGTCTCATGTTGCTCTGCTGGTGATGGGTTCCCTGTCTGTCTCATGTTGCTCTGCTGGTAATGGGTTCCCTGTCTGTCTCTTGTTGCTCTGCTGGTAATGGGTTCCCTGTCTGTCTCATGTTGCTCTGCTGGTAATGGGTTCCCTGTCTGTCTCATGTTGCTCTGCTGCTAATGGGTTCCCTGTCTGTCTCATGTTGCTCTGCTGGTAATGGGTTCCCTGTCTGTCTCATGTTGCTCTGCTGCTAATGGGTTCCCTGTCTGTCTCATGTTGCTCTGCTGGTAATGGGTTCCCTGTCTGTCTCATGTTGCGCTGCTGGTAATGGGTTCCCTGTCTGTCTCTTGTTGCTCTGCTGGTAATGGGTTCCCTGTCTGTCTCATGTTGCGCTGCTGGTAATGGGTTCCCTGTCTGTCTCTTGTTGCTCTGCTGGTAATGGGTTCCCTGTCTGTCTCATGTTGCTCTGCTGGTAATGGGTTCCCTGTCTGTCTCATGTTGCTCTGCTGCTAATGGGTTCCCTGTCTGTCTCATGTTGCTCTGCTGGTAATGGGTTCCCTGTCTGTCTCATGTTGCTCTGCTGGTAATAGGTTCCCTGTCTGTCTCATGTTGCGCTGCTGGTAATGTGTTCCCTGTCTGTCACATGTTGCTCTGCTGGTAATGGGTTCCCTGTCTGTCTCATGTTGCTCTGCTGGTAATGGGTTCCCTGTCTGTCTCTTGTTGCTCTGCTGGTAATGGGTTCCCTGTCTGTCTCTTGTTGCGCTGCTGGTAATGGGTTCCCTGTCTGTCTCATGTTGCTCTGCTGGTAATGGGTTCCCTCTCTGTCTCATGTTGCGCTGCTGGTA
This sequence comes from Lissotriton vulgaris, assembly GCF_964263255.1. NCBI lineage: Eukaryota > Metazoa > Chordata > Amphibia > Caudata > Salamandridae > Lissotriton > Lissotriton vulgaris. The sequence continues at coordinate 1,908,185,578 of NC_141694.1, forward strand.
ATGGGTTCCCTGTCTGTCTCTTGTTGCTCTGCTGGTAATGGGTTCCCTGTCTGTCTCATGTTGCTCTGCTGCTAATGGGTTCCCTGTCTGTCTCATGTTGCTCTGCTGGTAATGGGTTCCCTGTCTGTCTCATGTTGCGCTGCTGGTAATGGGTTCCCTGTCTGTCTCTTGTTGCTCTGCTGGTAATGGGTTCCCTGTCTGTCTCATGTTGCGCTGCTGGTAATGTGTTCCCTGTCTGTCACATGTTGCTCTGCTGGTAATGGGTTCCCTGTCTGTCTCATGTTGCTCTGCTGGTGATGGGTTCCCTGTCTGTCTCATGTTGCTCTGCTGGTAATGGGTTCCCTGTCTGTCTCATGTTGCGCTGCTGGTAATGGGTTCCCTGTCTGTCTCTTGTTGCTCTGCTGGTAATGGGTTCCCCCTCTGTCTCATGTTGCGCTGCTGGTAATGGGTTCCCTGTCTGTCTCTTGTTGCTCTGCTGGTTATGGGTTCCCTGTCTGTCTCATGTTGCTCTGCTGGTAATGGGTTCCCTGTCTGTCTCATGTTGCTCTGCTGGTAATGGGTTCCCTGTCTGTCTCATGTTGCTCTGCTGGTAATGGGTTCCCTGTCTGTCTCATGTTGCTCTGCTGGTAATGGGTTCCATGTCTCTTGTTGCTCTGCTGGTAATGGGTTCCCTGTCTCTTGTTGCTCTGCTGGTAATGGGTTCCCTGTCTGTCTCATGTTGCTCTGCTGGTAATGGGTTCCCTGTCTGTCTCATGTTGCTCTGCTGGTAATGGGTTCCCTGTCTCTTGTTGCTCTGCTGGTAATGGGTTCCCTGTCTCTTGTTGCTCTGCTGGTAATGGGTTCCCTGTCTGTCTCATGTTGCGCTGCTGGTAATGGGCTCCCCGTCTGTCTCGTGTTGCTCTGCTGGTAATGGGTTCCCTGTCTCTTGTTGCTCTGCTGGTAATGGGTTCCCTGTCTGTCTCGTGTTGCTCTGCTGGTAATGGGTTCCCTGTCTCTTGTTGCTCTGCTGGTAATGGGTTCCCTGTCTGTCTCATGTTGCTCTGCTGGTAATGGGTTCCCTGTCTGTCTCTTGTTGCTCTGCTAGTAATGGGTTCCCTGTCTGTCTCTTGTTGCGCTGCTGGTAATTAGTTCCCTGTCTGTCTCATGTTGCTCTGCTGGTAATGGGTTCCCTCTCTGTCTCATGTTGCGCTGCTGGTAATGGGTTCCCTGTCTGTCTCTTGTTGCTCTGCTGGTAATGGGTTCCCTGTCTGTCTCATGTTGCTCTGCTGGTAATGGGTTCCCTGTCTGTCTCATGTTGCTCTGCTGCTAATGGGTTCCCTGTCTGTCTCATGTTGCTCTGCTGGTAATGGGTTCCCTGTCTGTCTCATGTTGCACTGCTGGTAATGGGTTCCCTGTCTGTCTCTTGTTGCTCTGCTGGTAATGGGTTCCCTGTCTGTCTCATGTTGCGCTGCTGGTAATGTAATCCCTGTCTGTCACATGTTGCTCTGCTGGTAATGGGTTCCCTGTCTGTCTCATGTTGCGCTGCTGGTAATGGGTTCCCTGTCTGTCTCTTGTTGCTCTGCTGGTAATGGGTTCCCTGTCTGTCTCTTGTTGCTCTGCTGGTAATGGGTTCCCTGTCTGTCTCATGTTGCGCTGCTGGTAATGGGCTCCCTGTCTGTCTCGTGTTGCTCTGCTGGTAATGGGTTCCCTGTCTCTTGTTGCTCTGCTGGTAATGGGTTCCCTGTCTGTCTCGTGTTGCTCTGCTGGTAATGGGTTCCCTGTCTCTTGTTGCTCTGCTGGTAATGGGTTCCCTGTCTCTTGTTGCTCTGCTGGTAATGGGCTCCCTGTCTGTCTTGTGTTGCTCTGCTGGTAATGGGTTCCCTGTCTCTTGTTGCTCTGCTGGTAATGGGTTCCCTGTCTCTTGTTGCTCTGCTGGTAATGGGTTCCCTGTCTGTCTCATGTTGCGCTGCTGGTAATGGGTTCCCTGTCTGTCTCGTGTTGCTCTGCTGGTAATGGGCTCCCTGTCTGTCTCATGTTGCGCTGCTGGTAATGGGCTCCCTGTCTGTCTCGTGTTGCTCTGCTGGTAATGGGTTCCCTGTCTGTCTCTTGTTGCTCTGCTGGTAATGGGTTCCCTGTCTGCCTCTTGTTGCTCTGCTGGTAATGGGTTCCCTGTCTGTCTCTTGTTGCTCTGCTGGTAATGGGTTCCCTGTCTGTCACATGTTGCTCTGCTGGTAATGGGTTCCCTGTCTGTCTCATGTTGCTCTGCTGGTAATGGGCTCCCTGTCTGTCTCATGTTGCTCTGCTGGTATTGGGTTCCCTGTCCGTCTCATGTTGCTCTGCTGGTAATGGGTTCCCTGTCTGTCTCATGTTGCTCTGCTGGTAATGGGCTCCCTGTCTGTCTCATGTTGCTCTGCTGGTAATGGGTTCCCTGTCTGTCTCTTGTTGCTCTGCTGGTAATGGATTCCCTGTCTGTCTCATGTTGCTCTGCTGGTAATGGGTTCCCTGACTCTTGTTGCTCTGCTGGTAATGGGTTCCCTGCCTGTCTCATGTTGCTCTGCTGGTAATGGGTTACCTGCCTGTCTGTCTCATGTTGCGCTGCTGGTAATGGGTTCCCTGTCTGTCTCTTGTTGCTCTGCTGGTAATGGGTTCCCGTCCCTGTCTGTCTCATGTTGCTCTGCTGGTAATGGGTTCCCGTCCCTGTCTGTCTCATGTTGCTCTGCTGGTAATGGGTTCCCTGTCTGTCTCATGTTGCTCTGCTGGTAATGGGTTCCCTGCCTGTCTCATGTTGCTCTGCTGGTAATGGGTTCCCTGCCTGTCTCATGTTGCTCTGCTGGTAATGGGTTCCCGTCCCTGTCTGTCTCATGTTGCTCTGCTGGTAATGGGTTCCCGTCCCTGTCTGTCTCATGTTGCTCTGCTGGTAATGGGTTCCCTGTCTGTCTCATGTTGCTCTGCTGGTAATGGGTTCCCTGCCTGTCTCATGTTGCTCTGCTGGTAATGGGTTCCCTCCTGTCTCATGTTGCTCTGCTGTTAATGGGTTCCCTGTCTGTCTCTTGTTGCTCTGCTGGTAATGGGTTCCCTGCCTGTCTCATGTTGCTCTGCTGGTAATGGGTTCCCTGTCTGTCTCATGTTGCGCTGCTGGTAATGGGTTCACTGTCTGTCTTATGTTGCTCTGCTGGTAATGGGTTCCCTGTCTGTCTCATGTTGCGCTGCTGGTAATGGGTTCCCTGCCTGTCTCATGTTGCTCTGCTGGTAATGGGTTCCCTGTCTGTCTCATGTTGCTCTGCTGGTAATGGGTTCACTATCTGTCTCATGTTGCTCTGCTGGTAATGGGTTCCCTGTCTCTTGTTGCTCTGCTGGTAATGGGTTCCCTGCCTGTCTCATGTTGCTCTGCTGGTAATGGGTTCCCTGCCTGTCTCATGTTGCTCTGCTGGTAATGGGTTCCCTGTCTGTCTCTTGTTGCTCTGCTGGTAATGGGTTACCTGCCTGTCCCATGTTGCACTGCTGGTAATGGGTTCCCTGCCTGTCTCATGTTGCTCTGCTGGTAATGGGTTCCCTGTCTGTCTCTCATGTTGCTCTGCTGGTAATGGGTTCCCTGTCTGTCTCATGTTGCTCTGCTGCTAATGGGTTCCCTGTCTGTCTCATGTTGCTCTGCTGGTAATGGGTTCCCTGTCTGTCTCATGTTGCTCTGCTGGTAATAGGTTCCCTGTCTGTCTCATGTTGCGCTGCTGGTAATGTGTTCCCTGTCTGTCACATGTTGCTCTGCTGGTAATGGGTTCCCTGTCTGTCTCATGTTGCTCTGCTGGTAATGGGCTCCCTGTCTGTCTCATGTTGCTCTGCTGGTAATGGGTTCCCTGTCTGTCTCTTGTTGCTCTGCTGGTAATGGGTTCCCTGTCTGTCTCATGTTGCTCTGCTGGTAATGGGTTCCCTGTCTCTTGTTGCTCTGCTGGTAATGGGTTCCCTGCCTGTCTCATGTTGCTCTGCTGGTAATGGGTTCCCTGCCTGTCTCATGTTGCTCTGCTGGTAATGGGTTCCCTGTCTGTCTGTTGTTGCTCTGCTGGTAATGGGTTCCCTCTCTGTCTCATGTTGCTCTGCTGGTAATGGGTTCCCGTCCCTGTCTGTCTCATGTTGCTCTGCTGGTAATGGGTTCCCTGTCTGTCTCATGTTGCTCTGCTGGTAATGGGTTCCCTGTCTGTCTCATGTTGCTCTGCTGGTGATGGGTTCCCTGTCTGTCACATGTTGCTCTGCTGGTAATGGGTTCCCTGTCTGTCTCATGTTGCTCTGCTGGTAATGGGTTCCCTCTCTGTCTCATGTTGCTCTGCTGGTAATGGGTTCCCTGTCTGTCTCATGTTGCTCTGCTGGTAATGGGTTCCCTCTCTGTCTCATGTTGCTCTGCTGGTAATGGGTTCCCTGTCTGTCTCATGTTGCTCTGCTGGTAATCGGTTCCCTGTCTGTCTCATGTTGCGCTGCTGGTAATGGGCTCCCTGTCTGTCTCATGTTGCGCTGCTGGTAATGGGTTCCCTGTCTGTCTCTTGTTGCGCTGCTGGTAATGGGTTCCCTGTCTGTCTCTTGTTGCTCTGCTGGTAATGGGTTCCCTGTCGGTCTCATGTTGCTCTGCTGGTAATGGGTTCCCTGTCTGTCTCATGTTGCGCTGCTGGTAATGGGTTCCCTGTCTGTCTCTTGTTGCTCTGCTGGTAATGGGTTCCCTGTCTGTCTCTTGTTGCTCTGCTGGTAATGGGTTCCCTGTCTGTCTCTTGTTGCTCTGCTGGTAATGGGTTCCCTGTCTGCCTCTTGTTGCTCTGCTGGTAATGGGTTCCCTGTCTGTCTCTTGTTGCTCTGCTGGTAATGGGTTCCCTGTCTGTCTCTAGTTGCTCTGCCGGTAATGGGTTCCCTGCCTGTCTCTTGTTGCTCTGCTGGTAATGGATTCCCTGTCTGTCTCTTGTTGCTCTGCTGGTAATGGGTTCCCTGTCTGTCTCTAGTTGCTCTGCCGGTAATGGGTTCCCTGTCTGTCTCATGTTGCGCTGCTGGTAATGGGTTCCCTGTTTGTCTCTTGTTGCTCTGCTGTTAATGGGTTCCCTGTCTGTCTCATGTTGCTCTGCTGGTAATGGGTTGTCTGTCTGTCTCATGTTGCGCTGCTGGTAATGGGTTCCCTGTCTGTCTCATGTTGCTCTGCTGGTAATGGGTTCCCTGTCTGTCTCTTGTTGCTCTGCTGGTAATGGGTTCCCTGTCTGTCTCATGTTGCTCTGCTGGTAATGGGTTCCCTGTCTCTCTCATGTTGCGCTGCTGGTAATGGGTTCCCTGTCTGTCTCTTGTTGCTCTGCTGGTAATGGGTTCCCTGTCTGTCTCATGTTGCTCTGCTGGTTATGGGTTCCCTGTCTGTCTCTCATGTTGCTCTGCTGGTAATGGGTTCCCTGCCTGTCTCATGTTGCTCTGCTGGTAATGGGTTCCCTGTGTGTCTCTTGTTGCTCTGCTGGTAATGGGTTCCCTGTCTGTCTCATGTTGCTCTGCTGGTAATGGGTTCCCTGCCTGTCTCATGTTGCTCTGCTGGTAATGGGTTCCCTGTCTGTCTCATGTTGCTCTGCTGGTAATAGGTTCCCTGTCTGTCTCATGTTGCGCTGCTGGTAATGTGTTCCCTGTCTGTCACATGTTGCTCTGCTGGTAATGGGTTCCCTGTCTGTCTCATGTTGCTCTGCTGGTAATGGGTTCCCTGTCTGTCTCTTGTTGCTCTGCTGGTAAAGGGTTCCCTGTCTGTCTCTTGTTGCACTGCTGGTAATGGGTTCCCTGTCTGTCTCATGTTGCTCTGCTGGTAATGGGTTCCCTCTCTGTCTCATGTTGCGCTGCTGGTAATGGGTTCCCTGTCTGTCTCTTGTTGCTCTGCTGGTAATGGGTTCCCTGTCTGTCTCATGTTGCTCTGCTGGTAATGGGTTCCCTGTCTGTCTCATGTTGCTCTGCTGCTAATGGGTTCCCTGTCTGTCTCATGTTGCTCTGCTGGTAATGGGTTCCCTGTCTGTCTCATGTTGCTCTGCTGGTAATAGGTTCCCTGTCTGTCTCATGTTGCGCTGCTGGTAATGTGTTCCCTGTCTGTCACATGTTGCTCTGCTGGTAATGGGTTCCCTGTCTGTCTCATGTTGCTCTGCTGGTAATGGGTTCCCTGTCTGTCTCTTGTTGCTCTGCTGGTAATGGGTTCCCTCTCTGTCTCATGTTGCTCTGCTGGTAATGGGTTCCCGTCCCTGTCTGTCTCATGTTGCTCTGCTGGTAATGGGTTCCCTGTCTGTCTCATGTTGCTCTGCTGGTAATGGGTTCCCTGTCTGTCTCATGTTGCTCTGCTGGTGATGGGTTCCCTGTCTGTCACATGTTGCTCTGCTGGTAATGGGTTCCCTGTCTGTCTCATGTTGCTCTGCTGGTAATGGGTTCCCTCTCTGTCTCATGTTGCTCTGCTGGTAATGGGTTCCCTGTCTGTCTCATGTTGCTCTGCTGGTAATGGGTTCCCTCTCTGTCTCATGTTGCTCTGCTGGTAATGGGTTCCCTGTCTGTCTCATGTTGCTCTGCTGGTAATCGGTTCCCTGTCTGTCTCATGTTGCGCTGCTGGTAATGGGCTCCCTGTCTGTCTCATGTTGCGCTGCTGGTAATGGGTTCCCTGTCTGTCTCTTGTTGCGCTGCTGGTAATGGGTTCCCTGTCTGTCTCTTGTTGCTCTGCTGGTAATGGGTTCCCTGTCGGTCTCATGTTGCTCTGCTGGTAATGGGTTCCCTGTCTGTCTCATGTTGCGCTGCTGGTAATGGGTTCCCTGTCTGTCTCTTGTTGCTCTGCTGGTAATGGGTTCCCTGTCTGTCTCTTGTTGCTCTGCTGGTAATGGGTTCCCTGTCTGTCTCTTGTTGCTCTGCTGGTAATGGGTTCCCTGTCTGCCTCTTGTTGCTCTGCTGGTAATGGGTTCCCTGTCTGTCTCTAGTTGCTCTGCCGGTAATGGGTTCCCTGTCTGTCTCATGTTGCGCTGCTGGTAATGGGTTCCCTGTTTGTCTCTTGTTGCTCTGCTGTTAATGGGTTCCCTGTCTGTCTCATGTTGCTCTGCTGGTAATGGGTTGTCTGTCTGTCTCATGTTGCGCTGCTGGTAATGGGTTCCCTGTCTGTCTCATGTTGCTCTGCTGGTAATGGGTTCCCTGTCTGTCTCTTGTTGCTCTGCTGGTAATGGGTTCCCTGTCTGTCTCATGTTGCTCTGCTGGTAATGGGTTCCCTGTCTCTCTCATGTTGCGCTGCTAGTAATGGGTTCCCTGTCTGTCTCTTGTTGCTCTGCTGGTAATGGGTTCCCTGTCTGTCTCATGTTGCTCTGCTGGTTATGGGTTCCCTGTCTGTCTCTCATGTTGCTCTGCTGGTAATGGGTTCCCTGCCTGTCTCATGTTGCTCTGCTGGTAATGGGTTCCCTGTGTGTCTCTTGTTGCTCTGCTGGTAATGGGTTCCCTGTCTGTCTCATGTTGCTCTGCTGGTAATGGGTTCCCTGCCTGTCTCATGTTGCTCTGCTGGTAATGGGTTCCCTGTCTGTCTCATGTTGCTCTGCTGGTAATAGGTTCCCTGTCTGTCTCATGTTGCGCTGCTGGTAATGTGTTCCCTGTCTGTCACATGTTGCTCTGCTGGTAATGGGTTCCCTGTCTGTCTCATGTTGCTCTGCTGGTAATGGGTTCCCTGTCTGTCTCTTGTTGCTCTGCTGGTAAAGGGTTCCCTGTCTGTCTCTTGTTGCGCTGCTGGTAATGGGTTCCCTGTCTGTCTCATGTTGCTCTGCTGGTAATGGGTTCCCTCTCTGTCTCATGTTGCGCTGCTGGTAATGGGTTCCCTGTCTGTCTCTTGTTGCTCTGCTGGTAATGGGTTCCCTGTCTGTCTCATGTTGCTCTGCTGGTAATGGGTTCCCTGTCTGTCTCATGTTGCTCTGCTGCTAATGGGTTCCCTGTCTGTCTCATGTTGCTCCGCTGGTAATGGGTTCCCTGTCTGTCTCATGTTGCTCTGCTGGTAATAGGTTCCCTGTCTGTCTCATGTTGCGCTGCTGGTAATGTGTTCCCTGTCTGTCACATGTTGCTCTGCTGGTAATGGGTTCCCTGTCTGTCTCATGTTGCTCTGCTGGTAATGGGTTCCCTGTCTGTCTCTTGTTGCTCTGCTGGTAATGGGTTCCCTGTCTGTCTCTTGTTGCGCTGCTGGTAATGGGTTCCCTGTCTGTCTCATGTTGCTCTGCTGGTAATGGGTTCCCTGTCTGTCTCATGTTGCTCTGCTGCTAATGGGTTCCCTGTCTGTCTCATGTTGCTCTGCTGGTAATGGGTTCCCTGTCTGTCTCATGTTGCGCTGCTGGTAATGGGTACCCTGTCTGTCTCTTGTTGCTCTGCTGGTAATGGGTTCCCTGTCTGTCTCATGTTGCGCTGCTGGTAATGTGTTCCCTGTCTGTCACATGTTGCTCTGCTGGTAATGGGTTCCCTGTCTGTCTCATGTTGCTCTGCTGGTGATGGGTTCCCTGTCTGTCTCATGTTGCTCTGCTGGTAATGGGTTCCCTGTCTGTCTCATGTTGCGCTGCTGGTAATGGGTTCCCTGTCTGTCTCTTGTTGCTCTGCTGGTAATGGGTTCCCTGTCTGTCTCTTGTTGCTCTGCTGGTAATGGGTTCCCCCTCTGTCTCATGTTGCGCTGCTGGTAATGGGTTCCCTGTCTATCTCTTGTTGCTCTGCTGTTAATGGGTTCCCTGTCTGTCTCATGTTGCTCTGCTGGTAATGGGTTCCCTGTCTGTCTCATGTTGCTCTGCTGGTAATGGGTTCCCTGTCTCTCATGTTGCTCTGCTGGTGATGGGTTCCCTGTCTGTCTCATGTTGCTCTGCTGGTAATGGGTTCCCTGTCTCTCATGTTGCTCTGCTGGTAATGGGTTCCCTGTCTGTCTCATGTTGCTCTGCTGGTATTGGGTTCCCTGCCTGTCTCATGTTGCTCTGCTGGTAATGGGTTCCCTGCCTGTCTCATGTTGCTCTGCTGGTGATGGGTTCCCTGTCTGTCTCTTGTTGCTCTGCTGGTAATGGGTTCCCTGTCTGTCTCATGTTGCTCTGCTGGTAATGGGTTCCCTGTCTGTCTCTTGTTGCTCTGCTGTTAATGGGTTCCCTGTCTGTCTCATGTTGCTCTGCTGGTAATGGGTTCCCTGTCTGTCTCTTGTTGCTCTGCTGTTAATGGGTTCCCTGTCTGTCTCATGTTGCTCTGCTGGTAATGGGTTCCCTGTCTGTCTCTTGTTGCTCTGCTGTTAATGGGTTCCCTGTCTGTCTCATGTTGCTCTGCTGGTAATGGGTTCCCTGTCTGTCTCTTGTTGCTCTGCTGGTAATGGGTTCCCTGTCTGTCTCATATTGCTCTGCTGGTAATGGGTTCCCTGTCTGTCTCATGTTGCTCTGCTGGTAATGGGTTCCCTGTCTGTCTCATGTTGCGCTGCTGGTAATGGGCTCCCTGTCTGTCTCATGTTGCTCTGCTGGTGATGGGTTCCCTGTCTGTCTCATGTTGCTCTGCTGGTGATGGGTTCCCTGTCTGTCTCATGTTGCTCTGCTGGTAATGGGCTCCCTGTCTGTCTCATGTTGCTCTGCTGGTAATGGGTTCCCTGTCTCTTGTTGCTCTGCTGGTAATGGGTTCCCTGTCTGTCTCATGTTGCTCTGCTGGTAATGGTTTCCCTGTCTGTCTCTTGTTGCTCTGCTGGTAATGGATTCCCTCTCTGTCTCATGTTGCTCTGCTGGTAATGGGTTCCCGTCCCTGTCTGTCTCATGTTGCTCTTCTGGTAATGGGTTCCCTGTCTGTCTCATGTTGATCTGCTGGTGATGGGTTCCCTGTCTGTCTCATGTTGCTCTGCTGGTAATGGGTTCCCTGTCTGTCTCTTGTTGCTCTGCTGGTAATGGGTTCCCTGTCTGTCTCATGTTGCTCTGCTGGTAATGGGTTCCCTGTCTGTCTCATGTTGCTCTGCTGCTGATGGGTTCCCTGTCTGTCTCATGTTGCTCTGCTGGTAATGGTTTCCCTGTCTGTCTCATGTTGCTCTGCTGCTAATGGGTTCCCTGTCTGTCTCATGTTGCTCTGCTGGTAATGGGTTCCCTGTCTGTCTCATGTTGCGCTGCTGGTAATGGGTTCCCTGTCTGTCTCTTGTTGCTCTGCTGGTAATGGGTTCCCTGTCTGTCTCATGTTGCTCTGCTGGTGATGGGTTCCCTGTCTGTCTCATGTTGCTCTGCTGGTGATGGGCTCCCTGTCTGTCTCATGTTGCTCTGCTGGTAATGGGTTCCCTGTCTGTCTCATGTTGCTCTGCTGGTGATGGGCTCCCTGTCTGTCTCATGTTGCTCTGCTGGTGATGGGTTCCCTGTCTGTCTCATGTTGCTCTGCTGGTAATGGGTTCCCTGTCTGTCTCCTGTTGCTCTGCTGGTAATGGGTTCCCTGTCTGTCTCATGTTGCTCTGCTGGTGATGGGCTCCCTGTCTGTCTCATGTTGCTCTGCTGGTAATGGGTTCCCTGTCTGTCTCTTGTTGCTCTGCTGGTGATGGGTTCCCTGTCTGTCTCATGTTGCTCTGCTGGTAATGGGCTCCCTGTCTGTCTCATGTTGCTCTGCTGGTAATGGGTTCCCTGTCTCTTGTTGCTCTGCTGGTAATGGGTTCCCTGTCTGTCTCATGTTGCTCTGCTGGTAATGGTTTCCCTGTCTGTCTCTTGTTGCTCTGCTGGTAATGGATTCCCTCTCTGTCTCATGTTGCTCTGCTGGTAATGGGTTCCCGTCCCTGTCTGTCTCATGTTGCTCTGCTGGTAATGGGTTCCCTGTCTGTCTCATGTTGCTCTGCTGGTGATGGGTTCCCTGTCTGTCTCATGTTGCTCTGCTGGTAATGGGTTCCCTGTCTGTCTCTTGTTGCTCTGCTGGTAATGGGTTCCCTGTCTGTCTCATGTTGCTCTGCTGGTAATGGGTTCCCTGTCTGTCTCATGTTGCTCTGCTGCTAATGGGTTCCCTGTCTGTCTCATGTTGCTCTGCTGGTAATGGGTTCCCTGTCTGTCTCATGTTGCTCTGCTGCTAATGGGTTCCCTGTCTGTCTCATGTTGCTCTGCTGGTAATGGGTTCCCTGTCTGTCTCATGTTGCGCTGCTGGTAATGGGTTCCCTGTCTGTCTCTTGTTGCTCTGCTGGTAATGGGTTCCCTGTCTGTCTCATGTTGCGCTGCTGGTAATGGGTTCCCTGTCTGTCTCTTGTTGCTCTGCTGGTAATGGGTTCCCTGTCTGTCTCATGTTGCTCTGCTGGTAATGGGTTCCCTGTCTGTCTCATGTTGCTCTGCTGCTAATGGGTTCCCTGTCTGTCTCATGTTGCTCTGCTGGTAATGGGTTCCCTGTCTGTCTCATGTTGCTCTGCTGGTAATAGGTTCCCTGTCTGTCTCATGTTGCGCTGCTGGTAATGTGTTCCCTGTCTGTCACATGTTGCTCTGCTGGTAATGGGTTCCCTGTCTGTCTCATGTTGCTCTGCTGGTAATGGGTTCCCTGTCTGTCTCTTGTTGCTCTGCTGGTAATGGGTTCCCTGTCTGTCTCTTGTTGCGCTGCTGGTAATGGGTTCCCTGTCTGTCTCATGTTGCTCTGCTGGTAATGGGTTCCCTCTCTGTCTCATGTTGCGCTGCTGGTAATGGGTTCCCTGTCTGTCTCTTGTTGCTCTGCTGGTAATGGGTTCCCTGTCTGTCTCATGTTGCTCTGCTGCTAATGGGTTCCCTGTCTGTCTCATGTTGCTCTGCTGGTAATGGGTTCCCTGTCTGTCTCATGTTGCGCTGCTGGTAATGGGTTCCCTGTCTGTCTCTTGTTGCTCTGCTGGTAATGGGTTCCCTGTCTGTCTCATGTTGCGCTGCTGGTAATGTGTTCCCTGTCTGTCACATGTTGCTCTGCTGGTAATGGGTTCCCTGTCTGTCTCATGTTGCTCTGCTGGTGATGGGTTCCCTGTCTGTCTCATGTTGCTCTGCTGGTAATGGGTTCCCTGTCTGTCTCATGTTGCGCTGCTGGTAATGGGTTCCCTGTCTGTCTCTTGTTGCTCTGCTGGTAATGGGTTCCCCCTCTGTCTCATGTTGCGCTGCTGGTAATGGGTTCCCTGTCTGTCTCTTGTTGCTCTGCTGGTTATGGGTTCCCTGTCTGTCTCATGTTGCTCTGCTGGTAATGGGTTCCCTGTCTGTCTCATGTTGCTCTGCTGGTAATGGGTTCCCTGTCTGTCTCATGTTGCTCTGCTGGTAATGGGTTCCCTGTCTGTCTCATGTTGCTCTGCTGGTAATGGGTTCCATGTCTCTTGTTGCTCTGCTGGTAATGGGTTCCCTGTCTCTTGTTGCTCTGCTGGTAATGGGTTCCCTGTCTGTCTCATGTTGCTCTGCTGGTAATGGGTTCCCTGTCTGTCTCATGTTGCTCTGCTGGTAATGGGTTCCCTGTCTCTTGTTGCTCTGCTGGTAATGGGTTCCCTGTCTCTTGTTGCTCTGCTGGTAATGGGTTCCCTGTCTGTCTCATGTTGCGCTGCTGGTAATGGGCTCCCCGTCTGTCTCGTGTTGCTCTGCTGGTAATGGGTTCCCTGTCTCTTGTTGCTCTGCTGGTAATGGGTTCCCTGTCTGTCTCGTGTTGCTCTGCTGGTAATGGGTTCCCTGTCTCTTGTTGCTCTGCTGGTAATGGGTTCCCTGTCTGTCTCATGTTGCTCTGCTGGTAATGGGTTCCCTGTCTGTCTCTTGTTGCTCTGCTAGTAATGGGTTCCCTGTCTGTCTCTTGTTGCGCTGCTGGTAATTAGTTCCCTGTCTGTCTCATGTTGCTCTGCTGGTAATGGGTTCCCTCTCTGTCTCATGTTGCGCTGCTGGTAATGGGTTCCCTGTCTGTCTCTTGTTGCTCTGCTGGTAATGGGTTCCCTGTCTGTCTCATGTTGCTCTGCTGGTAATGGGTTCCCTGTCTGTCTCATGTTGCTCTGCTGCTAATGGGTTCCCTGTCTGTCTCATGTTGCTCTGCTGGTAATGGGTTCCCTGTCTGTCTCATGTTGCACTGCTGGTAATGGGTTCCCTGTCTGTCTCTTGTTGCTCTGCTGGTAATGGGTTCCCTGTCTGTCTCATGTTGCGCTGCTGGTAATGTAATCCCTGTCTGTCACATGTTGCTCTGCTGGTAATGGGTTCCCTGTCTGTCTCATGTTGCGCTGCTGGTAATGGGTTCCCTGTCTGTCTCTTGTTGCTCTGCTGGTAATGGGTTCCCTGTCTGTCTCTTGTTGCTCTGCTGGTAATGGGTTCCCTGTCTGTCTCATGTTGCGCTGCTGGTAATGGGCTCCCTGTCTGTCTCGTGTTGCTCTGCTGGTAATGGGTTCCCTGTCTCTTGTTGCTCTGCTGGTAATGGGTTCCCTGTCTGTCTCGTGTTGCTCTGCTGGTAATGGGTTCCCTGTCTCTTGTTGCTCTGCTGGTAATGGGTTCCCTGTCTCTTGTTGCTCTGCTGGTAATGGGCTCCCTGTCTGTCTTGTGTTGCTCTGCTGGTAATGGGTTCCCTGTCTCTTGTTGCTCTGCTGGTAATGGGTTCCCTGTCTCTTGTTGCTCTGCTGGTAATGGGTTCCCTGTCTGTCTCATGTTGCGCTGCTGGTAATGGGTTCCCTGTCTGTCTCGTGTTGCTCTGCTGGTAATGGGCTCCCTGTCTGTCTCATGTTGCGCTGCTGGTAATGGGCTCCCTGTCTGTCTCGTGTTGCTCTGCTGGTAATGGGTTCCCTGTCTGTCTCATGTTGCTCTGCTGGTAATGGGTTCCCTGTCTGTCGCATGTTGCTCTGCTGGTAATGGGCTCCCTGTCTGTCTCTTGTTGCTCTGCTGGTAATGGGTTCCCTGCCTGTCTCATGTTGCTCTGCTGGTAATGGGTTCCCTGTCTGTCTCATGTTGCTCTGCTGGTAATGGGTTCCCTGTCTGTCTCATGTTGCTCTGCTGGTAATGGGTTCCCGTCCCTGTCTGTCTCATGTTGCTCTGCTGGTAATGGGTTCCCTGTCTGTCTCATGTTGCTCTGCTGGTGATGGGTTCCCTGTCTGTCTCATGTTGCTCTGCTGGTGATGGGCTCCCTGTCTGTCTCATGTTGCTCTGCTGGTAATGGGTTCCCTGTCTGTCTCATGTTGCTCTGCTGGTGATGGGCTCCCTGTCTGTCTCATGTTGCTCTGCTGGTGATGGGTTCCCTGTCTCTTGTTGCTCTGCTGGTAATGGGTTCCCTGTCTGTCTCATGTTGCTCTGCTGGTAATGGGTTCCCTGTCTGTCTCATGTTGCTCTGCTGGTAATGGGTTCCCTGTCTGTCTCATGTTGCTCTGCTGGTAATGGGTTCCCTGTCTGTCTCTTGTTGCTCTGCTGGTAATGGGTTCCCTGTCTCTTGTTGCTCTGCTGGTAATGGGTTCCCTGTCTGTCGCATGTTGCTCTGCTGGTAATGGGTTCCCTGTCTGTCTCATGTTGCTCTGCTGGTAATGGGTTCCCTGTCTCTTGTTGCTCTGCTGGTAATGGGTTCCCTGTCTCTTGTTGCTCTGCTGGTAATGGGTTCCCTGTCTGTCTCATGTTGCGCTGCTGGTAATGGGCCCCCTGTCTGTCTCGTGTTGCTCTGCTGGTAATGGGTTCCCTGTCTCTTGTTGCTCTGCTGGTAATGGGTTCCCTGTCTGTCTCGTGTTGCTCTGCTGGTAATGGGTTCCCTGTCTCTTGTTGCTCTGCTGGTAATGGGTTCCCTGTCTCTTGTTGCTCTGCTGGTAATGGGCTCCCTGTCTGTCTCGTGTTGCTCTGCTGGTAATGGGTTCCCTGTCTCTTGTTGCTCTGCTGGTAATGGGTTCCCTGTCTCTTGTTGCTCTGCTGGTAATGGGTTCCCTGTCTGTCTCATGTTGCGCTGCTGGTAATGGGTTCCCTGTCTGTCTCGTGTTGCTCTGCTGGTAATGGGCTCCCTGTCTGTCTCATGTTGCGCTGCTGGTAATGGGCTCCCTGTCTGTCTCGTGTTGCTCTGCTGGTAATGGGTTCCCTGTCTGTCTCATGTTGCTCTGCTGGTAATGGGTTCCCTGTCTGTCGCATGTTGCTCTGCTGGTAATGGGCTCCCTGTCTGTCTCTTGTTGCTCTGCTGGTAATGGGTTCCCTGCCTGTCTCATGTTGCTCTGCTGGTAATGGGTTCCCTGTCTGTCTCATGTTGCTCTGCTGGTAATGGGTTCCCTGTCTGTCTCATGTTGCTCTGCTGGTAATGGGTTCCCTGTCTGTCTCATGTTGCTCTGCTGGTAATGGGTTGTCTGTCTGTCTCATGTTGCTCTGCTTGGAGCCTCCCCTCTCATTCATATGTGGGTCAGAGGGGCATCTGTTCGTTGTCATGAGACTCTGGCGTCCGTGGCAGGAATCCCAAGGCACGTCACTCATTCTGCCAGACTGCGATGCCGCTTGTTGACGTCCTTCTCCAGCGTTTCACTCCCTCGAGGGCCTTCACTCACCTTCCACGTGACACATTCCAAGGCACGTCACTCATTCTGCCAGACAGCGATGCTGCTTTTTGACGTCCTTCTCCAGCGTGTCACTCCCTCGAGGGCCTTCACTCACCTTGAACGTGACACATTCAAGGCACGTCACTCATTCTGCCAGACTGCGATGCCGCTTGTTGACGTCATTCTCCAGCGTTTCACTCCCTCGAGGGCCTTCACTCACCTTCCACGTGACACATTCCAAACATGCGCAGAAACACAAACCTGCCCCCACTGGGTCATTTTTGATTCCTCTTCTTTGCATAAACCAGTTCATTTCAAAGTCTAAGTACTTTTAGTGCGTGTGTGTTTTTTATTTTTTCACATACACTGGTAGCTCCTCCCAGTGTTGGTAAACACTGACAAAACAAGACACACACCACTGTGAGGACTAGCGTGCTATGAGGACCGATCCTCATAGCTTTTGCATGTGTGCGTGTGCTAATTACAGCATCTTCTTAACATGTTTATGCAATCAGCCTCTCACTAGCAGGAAATCAACAGTCTTGGAAATAAATAGGAGCAACTCTGAAAACAAACCGTATTCTTGGAGACCTGCAGATTTATTTATGTATTTATATACTTATGTGTGTAGACCACCTGTCACATCTTCAATCGCCCCTGCTTACCTTAATAACTGACAAGGTTAACGTCCACTTGCTTTACCTCAAGATCTGAAGCTTCCTCTCTGAGTCAATCAGCTGTCATTATAAGGAATTCCTATCTGTGTTTTTTCAACATGTGATTCAAGCATTCTGTGGTGTGGTTTTGTTCATATGAGGCATTCATCTCTTTGGGTGCCGTACACAACTGTACCATGTAGAAGGCAGAACTACTTATTGTGGTAAAGGAATTTGCAACAGATTATAATAGAACACATTTGTTGATATATTTAGAAGTGTGTGAATACTTTGTGAATAATTTAAGATATAAACTACCCCCTGGTTTACGTTATAAGGATATTGCAAGATAAAGTCATGGACCTCCCATTGAGTTGCCATATACTGTTTATATATGGTAGGGATATTTTATTCATATTACAGTTCTTGGTCATGCACTCCATCTCCTTTCCATCAGTGCTTTTTTAAACTTTTGTGGCACCTTTTTAATGAATAATGTGAGATCTTTAGTATTAACAATCAGTTGTTTTTCACTTGTAGCCAAAATGTTATGTAGTTTAAGGATCAAAACCGTGTATATGATGTCTGGTAACGCCAAGATATATTCATGTTGTCGAATAGCAATTCAAGCAGTACAGTAGAAGCTCGTTGCGCCACTTAGAGGAAACCGCGGACGGTGAATTGGCACTGTTATGGGTGGGTGATTTTAATTGTACGCTCTGTGCGAGTAGCACTACTGGTATCTGTGGCCTGGGGGAGCATAAGGAAGATGCACCAACTCACTTCACCCATTCTCGACTAGGGGACTTGCTGAATACATCTATGTTAACGAAAGATGCTCACCTCCAGTAGACTTCCAACCTCCATTTAATGGGAGAGGGGCAAATTCCATAATTCATTTCACTCTCTTGTCCTCTAGATATTCGTCATTCGTCTTGCCATGGGAGACACTAGATAGCCCCATGAGTGATCATTACCCGATCTCTCTTTGTTTGAAAATCAAGGGGGTGGATCTAAATTATAGAGTTATTCATAATTCTCCCATTAACCTTGCAAGCTCCAATGGTTACACTATTAAATGGGGCAAAGTCGATCCTGAAGCTTTTATTCGCAATCTGATAATCAATACTTTTGATCACGTGATAATATGTCTCTCTCAGTCAGTAGAGAACCATAAAGTTCTTGATTCTTTTAGTAAAATTACGGATGAAATAGAAAAGACTGAGATGCTGCTTGTTGACATTCTTCTCCAGCGTTTCACTCCCTCGAGGGCCTTCACTCACCTTCCACGTGACACATTGCAAGGCACGTCACTCATTCTGCCAGACTGCGATGTCGCTTGCTGACGCCCTTCTCCAGCGTTTCACTCCCTCGAGGGCCTTCGCTCACCTTCCACGTGACACATTGCAAGGCACGTCACTCATTCTGCCAGACTGTGATGTCGCTTGCTGACGCCCTTCTCCAGCGTTTCACTCCCTCGAGGGCCTTCACTCACCTTCCACGTGACACATTCCCAGGCACGTCACTCATTCTACCAGACTGCGATGTCGCTTGCTGACGCCCTTCTCCAGCGTTTCACTCCCTCGAGGGCCTTCACTAACCTTCCACGTGACACATTCCCAGGCACGTCACTCATTCTGCCAGACTGCGATGTCGCTTGTTGACGTCCTTCTCCAGCGTTTCACTCCCTCGAGGGCCTTCACTCACCTTCCACGTGACACTTTGCAAGGCACGTCACTCATTCTGCCAGACTGACATGCTGCTTGTTGACGTCCTTCTCCAGCGTTTCACTCCCTCGAGGGCCTTCACTGACCTTCCACGTGACACATTCCAAACATGCGCAGAAACACAAACCTGCCCCCACTGGGTTATTTTTGATTCCTCTTCTTTGCATAAACCAGTTCATTTCAGAGTCTAAGTACTTTTAGTGTGTGTGTTTTATATTTTCACATACACTGGTAGCTCCTCCCAGTGTTGGTAAACACTGACAAAACAAGACACACACCACTGTGAGGACTAGCGTGCTATGAGGACCGATTTCCACATGGCATTTGCATGTATGCGTGTGCTAATTACAGCACCTTCTTAACATGTTTGTGCAATCAGCCTCTCACTAGCAGGAAAAAAACAGTCTTGGAAATAAATAGGAGCAACTCTGAAAACAAACCGTATTCTTGGAGACCTGCAGATTTATTGATTTATTTATATACTTATGTGTGTAGACCACCTGTCACATCTCCAATCGCCCCTGCTTACCTTAATAACTGACAAGGTTAACGTCCGCTTGCTTTACCTCAAGATCTGAAGCTTCCTCTCTGAGACCATCAGCTGTCATGATAAGGAATTCCTATCTGTGGTTTTTTCAACATGTGATTCAGGCATTCTGTGGTATGGTTTTGTTCATATGAGGCATTCATCTCTTTGGGTGCTGTACACAACTGTACCATGTAGAAGGCAGAACTACTTATTGTGGTAAAGGAATTTGCAACAGATTATAATAGAACACATTTGTTGATATATTTAGAAGTGTGTGAATACTTTGTGAATGATTTAAGATATAAACTACCCCCTGGTTTACGTCATAAGGATATTGCAAGATAAAGTCATGGACCTCCCAGTGAGTTGCCATATACTGTTTATATATGGTAGGGATATTTTATTCATATTACAGTTCTTGGTCATGCACTCCATCTCCTTTCCGTCAGTGCTTTTTTAAACTTGTGTGGCACCTTTTTAATGAAAAATGTGAGATCTTTAGTATTAACAATCAGTTGTTTTTCACTTGTAGCCAAAATGTTATGTAGCGTAAGGATCAAAACCGTGTATATGATGTCTGGTAACACCTAGATATAGTCATGTTGTTGTATAGCAACTCAAGCAGTGCAGTAAGGAAAGGTGTTTCAATAAGGGCACCCCGTGATGGATAGGTGTGTGGGGGGGGTGCAGTGTGCCCAGCCTTCGAGGGAGTGGCTGGCATGACAACTTCCTGCGGTACACTAGAACGTGTCTCGCACGATACTACATTTCATTACAAGACCGGAGGCTACATTATGCATTATCCTTTAATAGCAACTCACAGCAGCCGCACTACATCATAAAGGATAACTTTCTAGAGTTAACAATACTGAACAAAGGATGTATCCAGGAGATGATCTGCCTCTTTTAAAAGCGGCTCGCCAGCAGATAAGTCACTACTACTTATTTCTCCTTTACTTTAGACACTTTTGGCTTATATTTCATGTATTATGATAATTTTTAAAACGTTTAAATGCCAACTTGATGCTTTACTATGCTTTCATACTTCCTTCTTCATCCTTTGTCGCTTTAACGCTGACTTATTACCTGCTTTGTCTACTACCTTGCACCCTTTCGCATTCGTTACTATTCTGACTTGTGCCCTTCACATTGGCTCGAACCCCTCCCCGCGGGTGGCGCTGGTTTCCCGATTCCACCCCCCCCCACCCCCATGGACTTCCAATTCACGGTTGTCCCTCATCTTAGACATGACCTTCCCTTTTTCCCCCAGCGCGCATTCGCGCAGTAACTTTGCCGATGTCCGTCGCGTTTTTGGCGTTGTCCCCGCTCCTATTTCATTTCTTTCCGTGTCGCTCTGAAGTACGCTACCACATTAAAGGAACGGCCATTAGCAACACCCGCGTTGCGTGCCTCCTTTCCGAAGCGACTTTCCTCTTCTCCGGCGGCTGAGCTCGAGCGCTCCTCGATATTTTGTCAGTTGCTCTGCTTCAGCCGCCGGAGATACTCTGTCCATTGCGTTTTTACCGATACCATTATTTTAATAACAATAAAAACCCATTTATTATCAACAAAATAACTCAATTACCCAATAATATTAACAAGGATACTTAAATAAGGATATTAATTCCCCATAAAACACCGATAGGAATATTAATTCACCCAACTTTCCTTACTCAAAAATACTGACAAGAATATTAATTCTCTACCCACCCTTACCTTATATTTAATATATATAAAAAAAGTAGTTTTTAGATTCTGAGCTTAATTTAAAAAAAAAGGAGGTTTAAGAGAGGAGAAGTTTTATTACCTTACCTTTATTAATATCATTCCCTTTTCAAATCTCTTAACATTACTACACCATGTCTGACATGGATTCAGATGGCGCCACTGCAAGCTCACCTGCACCTATCGGCAATTCACTGAAGAAATTCCTTCAACAGGAGATTAAATCCTGTATGATGTCCTCTCTCAAAGAAGTCATGCTCTCTAAAATACCGTGTGATTCCCAAGATCTCCCCCCTATACACGGTAAGAGACCCAAAAAGACTAAACATTGTGAAAGCACTACAGGCCCTAGCGCCTCTCATGGTACGGGAGGTCCTAGCACCTCAGTTTGGATGGGAGGCCACTGCGCCCCACTTGAACCTGATGTCCCTCGGGACACTCCATTGATCGGTGTCCATGGCGGCACAAATATGTACGGTGTCCCTCGCGGCACGCTTTGGAATAGTGCTAACCAAAAAAAGAATATTGGTTTTGACTCCTCTTCCTCCTCCTTTGATGACAACTCCTCCAAAGATCCCTCCGACGAATTCGTCTTTGACCTAGATGAGGTTCAACATGACTTCAATTCTCAACCTGATCTGGAACCGAACTCTAAAAATACTATTTTGAATCCTATCGGAGAAGAGATATTCTCTCCCCTAAACATCTCTCACCCTAATAGCTCAAAGTGGTTCCCACAGGATCATGTTTCCCAGTTTGTCACACGTTGGTTGAGAAACCTTTTAGATAGAAATACTAGAAACACAATGAAATCTGAATCCCCCAGACCTACCATTGAGGAGAGGGTCTGTCAAACTCCAAACCTAGATCCAGGCCTTATCAAATTCCTATTTAAATTAGGGCGAGACCCTAGAAAAGGACTGGAGAAAGCTCTTAAAGGCTGCCAAGACCGTCTTTTAGATGTCTTAGGACCACTTGTTAGAATCTTGGACATGGCCGAACAATCCCACCTCTCCTCTACCCCCTTGAATGTTGATCTCATTCGAGGGTGGAGCCAAAGAGCCGTTGTTCTCCTTGGCAACGCTAATTCCAGTTTAAACGTTGAAAGGAGGAGGTCCATTTTAAACAAAATTAATCCAAAATTAGGAGACATGGCAGAGAAGGAACCCTCCCAAAACCCTAAAGGCCTTCTTTTCGGGGAGGATATAATCAAGGAGATTGGTAAATATGTCTCTACCTTCACTGCTCTCGACAGGGCTCAAAACAACCTAAGACGGGTGTTTAACACCAACCTTTTTGGTCAGGCCGGCAGAAGGGGTCGCTCTTCCGGCCGAGGCAACCAACGACCCTACTCATCACTCAGAGGAACTGGAAGGGGCTTCTACCCCCCTAGACAACCCTTCTTTCCCCAAAGAGGAAGGGGTCCAAAAAACCGTGGTTCCAGAGGTCGTGGTACTCCCAACACCTCCAATTCTACCAGTAAGTACTACTCCTCCTTCTTCTTTCCCTCCCATAGTAGGGGGCAGACTAAAACAGTTTTATCATGTTTGGGATTCAATCACCCAAGATCCATGGGTTCTAGAAACCGTCTTGGGCTTCAAGATAGACTTTTTACAGATCCCTTTCCAATCACGCTTACCCCAAACATTTGTCCTTTCACAGGATCAGGAAAAGATTGTGGAGGAAGAAATTATTTCTATGCTCAAAAAGGGCGCAATAGTGGAGGTTCCCTGGTCCGATGCAAGATTCATAAGCACACTTTTTCTTTTTCAGAAAAAGGACAAAGGGTGGAGACCGGTAATAAACCTTCGAGAAGTCAACAAATTTCTGGTTTATCGTCATTTCAAAATGGAGGGTATCCACCTTCTAAGGGATCTCCTTCTCGAAGGAGATTGGTTGGTCAAGTTAGACCTGAAGGATGCCTACTTCATCATCCATATGTACAAGGAACATCAAGCTTTCCTTCAATTTGCTTGGAAAGAACGTCTTTACCAATTTCAAGCTCTTCCCTTCGGCCTCTCTTCTGCCCCTTGGTGTTTTACCAAGATCATGAAGTGTATCGTTACAATTCTAAGAGAAAGGGGTATCTGTCTCATCATCTACCTGGACGATATTCTTATCATGTCCCAATCCCATTCAGACCTCCTAATAGATCTAAACTAGGATTCATCATCAACAGAGAGAAATCCATTCTCTCTCCCTGCAAGACCATAGATTTCCTTGGCTTCACTCTAGAGACCTTGAAATGTCTTCTCCTTCTTCCTGCCAAGAAGATTGCCAAGATCCGGAAGGAGATCAGGTCCGTCTTGAAACAAGAGTCTTTAACGCTCCGCGAACTAGCCAGACTTCTTGGGCTTCTTTCTTCTTCCATCCAGGCCATTTTCCCCGGTCCTCTGAATTACCGTGCGCTTCAGAAAATAAAGAGAAAAGCGCTCAATTCAGGTCTATGGTATGGGGATCTTGTCTCTCTGGACCTAGATGCCAGAGCAGAGCTCTTTTGGTGGCTGGAGAACTTAGACGCCTGGAATGGCAAAGCTATCTTCGGCTCATCCCCGGATTTTGTCCTAGAATCAGATGCCAGTCTTCATGGCTGGGGTGCACGTTTGGAAGACCAGAACACCGGTGGGGTTTGGACCCTGACGGAATCTTCTCAACACATACATTTTCTGGAATTGACAGCTGGTTTATACGCTCTTATGAGCTTCAAACACTCCATTCAAGGGAGGTCTGTTGTTCTGAAAATGGACAGCATTTCTGCTGTGGCCTATATCAATCGTCTTGGAGGAACAAGATCTCTAGATCTCTCCTGTCTTGCCAGGAAACTTTGGATGTTCTGTCTGGAACACAAAATTTCCCTCAGGGCGGAATATCTTCCAGGGAAATCGAACATTTTTGCAGACTGGAATTCCTTCTAGACTTCTCAGACTGGAAACTCGATGTGAACGTCTTCAATACCCTCTTCCACTTTTGGGTTCCCATAGACGTGGACTTATTTGCCAGCAGGCTTACCTTCCAGCTTCCCAACTACTTCAGTTGGATGCCAGACCCGGGCGCTCTTGCTGTGAACGCCTTTCTCCAACCATGGTCTCACTTCCTGGGTTATGCCTTCCCTCCTTTCGCCATGATTCAGAGGGTCCTTCAGAAAGTCAGATTGGAACAATGCCTTCTGATCCTAATTACTCCTTTTTGGCCGTCCCAAGCTTGGTTCCGGACAGCCCTGGAACTATCATGCGACATTCCCTTTCTGATTCCAGCGTCTCCAGGCCTGGTCTCAAACGCAGACAGGGAAGATCATCATCTTATTCTTGAGGGGAATTTGAACCTTCTTGCCTGGAAAGTGTCAGGCAATCTAACGAATTGTCTGGACTTTCGTCAACAGCTCTCTCTCTTCTCAGAGAATCTTCGGCACCCGGAACACACCTTAGGTATAACAACATTTGGAAGAAATGGTTTCATTGGTGCCTGGAAAGGAGTCTCGATCCCGTGGAGGGTCCTGTCTTCAATATCGTAAATTTTCTGGTCGAACAGTTTGACAGAGGCCTATCCTATCGTTCTATTAATCTCCGCGGGCCATTCCCCTATCAACGGTAAATCAGTAGGTAAAAATCCTATTATTTGTAGAGTCCTCAAGAGTATAAGGCTAAGGAGACCCCCTAGACCTAAGTATCAGACACTTTGGGATGTCAAATGTATTTTAGACCTTTTTTGTTCTTGGCCAGATAACTCTTCCCTTAATAGAAAATTTCTCTCCTTCAAGCTCGCCACTCTCTTGTGTTTAGTCTCCTGTAGGAGAGTTTCTGACATCAGAAGCTTAGATATTTCAAATAGATGTTATGATATTTTTGGTGTCAAGTTTGAACTACTAAGAAGAACTAAAACCATGTCAGATTTTATCTTTTACCCTGGTTTTGACAGTTTCCCTAAACTTTGTGTGGTTGCTTGTATGAAAGAATATGACGCTAGGATGTCTCTCCTACGCCCTAATGATGCAAATCAACTTTTAGTTTCTTTTGTGAAACCTTTTAAACCTGTTTCATCCACCTCTATAGCTAGATGGGTTAAGTCTACCATGAGCCTTGCTGGTATCGACCTCTCTAAATTTCAAGCACATTCTATCAGAGGAGCTATGGCCAGTAAATCCTTCTGGTCTGGTGGTAAATTGGATGATATCCTAAAAGCTGCTGACTGGTCAAATGCTAACACTTTTGCTCGTCATTATTGCAAGCCTATCGAGCATATATCTGATGTTGTCCTTCGGGGCTACGAACATGCATAATGTAGCCTCCGGTCTTGTAATGAAATTGCGATTCTCCTATTAACATGACAAGAGAATCTGGATTTCATTAAAGACACGGAGGCTGACATTATCCCTCCCTCCTCCCTTTTACAACTTTTGATATGTCTTTTATGAACTTATTGATTGTTTCAATTGTTTTTAATCTATGAATTATGCCTATGCTTCTGTTATCTTCTAATTGTGAGATCTTTAGCTCTCTAGGCTCTTGGTTCTTAATCATTTCTTTCTTTCAGGCAATTCCGTTTAACCGACTGGCCTTTGACTTGCTGAAGTTTCTTCCATGATGTTTTCAAGCTCTACTTGGTTCTCTCCGTTTATGAAGGTCTTTCCTGCTGCGATTCTTTTAAAAGAGGCAGATCATCTCCTGGATACATCCTTTGTTCAGTGTTAACTCTAGAACGTTATCCTTTATGATGTAGTGCGGCTGCTGTGAGTTGCTATTAAAGGATAATGCATAATGTCAGCCTCCGTGTCTTTAATGAAATCCAGATTCTCTGGTCATGTTAATAGGAGAATCGCAATTCCTCCCCAACTTTATTGAGGAACAAACGAAAATGCTAGTCCAACCTGTGGGGATAAAACAAACAGTTAACTAGTTACCACAGGGTCCATCAGTCTCTAGAGTCAGGTGGCAGGACGACAGCAGACCTGGATTGGTTACTTGGCTTGCAGCAGAATCTTCTCGGCGGGCACTCGTAGTTTAACCTGAGGGCCTCAGGACACCACCGCTGGCTGGGAGACGGCCTCTGCATGCCGACAGTTCATTGACAGTTCGTTGACGGTGATATTTCTTGCTGCCTTGCCTGGTTTCCACTTCGCTGACGTCCATGATGGTCCATAGTGGGCACTAGGCTGTAAAATAGTTTATCTAAAGCAATTAAGGTGTGTAGATAAACACAGTGTGGGCGCAATTAGAACAGCACTCAAAACTAATCACACAACTGTCACACTGAGCTCTCTGTTCCTTTTGAGGAAAGAAAGGGGAGACGAATACGGAAAAATAACCCATGCTTGAATAGTTTTAATGGGAGTATAGAAACTTCAAACATCCATCATTCTGTAATTAATAAGAAGATGGGGGTATTATGTCAACATAATACAATGCTATCCATGTGTGACTTAAAGCACAAAGAAGGTTTCACTTTGAATAAGAGAGTATATACCATGTTCACAATATACAAAGGGGGTAATATCATGATATTTTCCCATAGAGCCCCCTGCAAGAAGGACAATTGAAGGAAGTCCATATCACTACAGGAGTAACGAGGGTTTAACCATATCAGGAACTTATATCCAATCCTATAAGGTGAGAGCCATAACGAATATGGAATTGTAAAAATATTCTTATAACCTAGAAAGGGAATTGATCAATGTACATTCATGCTTTTTTTAGAGTTGGAATCGGCAAAACTTCAAAATATAAAAACGGTAAACTGGGAACAACCATACCAGAAAGACCTCAAGGAAAATAGGTGAGCGAGGTTTTTTGTGGCTAATGGGTTGAAAAATAATGGAATCATGCAACTAAAAGGAATTATTCTAATTCTTCCAGATTAAATAAATCCAAATCACTGAGACAACCTAATAGAAGCCTACACCGATGTAAATGCCTGATTACCTTAACTAAGGTGTGTAATAAGATAGGATTACCTAGTCAGAATAACTCACAATGAAAGTAAGGAGGGGGAACTCAATATGTTATTAACTGCTTTCCTACAGGGCAGAATTGAACATAACTGCCAGAGAAATGGAAAAGAATATACACTGTGAGCAATATTAAGTGCCTTGCTTACACACAGAAGGTATGAGTTTGGGTGATCATAGTATGCCTAAAATCTGACACCTACATTAATGATCCAGCTAACAAAAAAAAAATGTTGTTGGTAGAGCGAGACTTCAATAAGCCGCCAAAGAAGTTTTACTTCAATCAAATGTCCTGAGCAGAAAGGGATAGTTTTAGAGGTAGGCAATCTTATTGATTGCGTGGTATTTAAGTTGAGGGAAATGAATGTATGCATGGTTATATGAGCCTATATATCTAAGTCCACATTGATCATTAAGGGGGTTGGTTCCAAGGGTCACCATAGTGTTGTAAGTGCATAGTGGGACCACAAATAGTGATGTACAAGCACAGAAAAGAAGGATAAAAAAAGTGATAAAAAAGAGATAAAGTTGTTTAATATACTGTGAATGTACTCTTACATTGGTATTTTCTGTTTACAGATATATGTGTACATCAGAATTGTCCTGAGGCAGGTGGGGCATATTGCCATAACCACCGAAACGCGTCGACTACCCCGTTGGGGATGTATTGATTTTGTATATTTTATTATTATTATTTGCTACTGCAATTGATGTCTTTGAAAGTGTGTTGACCTCTGTACGTTTGTGTCTATAATTTTGACCAAAAAACACCGAAATCTAGGTACCACTGAATAGACAGATACTGTTTTTAACCAATTGTGATGAATTCATGTCTTATAATGTATCAAATACTTTTTTAAACAAAATCTTTTTATAATAAAAATTCTGATGTTTTTGTACATGAAATAGTTTGTCTTTGTGGTTCTACTATAGCATGTAATTGTTGAATAGGCTAAATGGAAACATGTTGTGATGAGTGAATGATTTGGTTCCCCATTGAAATCAAAAACCCAGGGAACATTCAATTCTTTTTTGCATTTATTACCCTGATCCTGTGGGTGTGACTAGAAGGGTACTCTCTTTCTCTTTTTTTAACCATAGTGGGTTCTAACAGTTCATTGTAGTGGGCTGCGTCATAAAGATGGATGGAGTGCTACAGGAGAGTTCACAGAGGTGTGGCTGGGCCGACTCTCCTTGTTGAACGGCTGGGCTGTGACTGGAAACCTGTCGGTGGAGCAGAGTCTCTACTCGCTCTCCCGCCTGGGGAGGCCCGTTGTCGGGGTTGCTGCAGGACTGTAGGAGGGCTGCGCTGAGGACTGCTCGTGTGCCGGCTGGGGGGCAGCTGCAGGACCGCTGAGAAGCCGTTATTTAGTCGCACGCCCAACTCCCACGGGTGGATGAGTCTCGGCCAAGACTTGCCTTTGCTGCCGTGGTTTCGGTGTAGGCCAGGTTCACAGGTGGCCTCTGGTTTCTTATGTCTGCTGGTGTGGCGCCGGTGCAGGACTCCAGTCCACTGATCTTCTGGGAGTGGTGATGCTTGATGCAGGTGATGATGACTGGCGTGATGGCGGTTGCCAGCCATATGGTGACTTGGGATGACAGGTGGTGGTGACTTGCTGGGAGTGTGGGATGTCCGAAGGGACTTGGCAGCCATGTGCCTCCGCCTTGCTGAGCTGGAGTGTCTGTGGCGGCTTGACACGTAGAGTGTGGGGATCCTCTCTTGCCTGGCTTGGGGCCACTGCCGACTCCATCTTGAGGCGGCGTGAGGACGGACACTCTATGCTGATCTTCACCCTTGGCATCTGCGGACAGGAGCAATGATGCGCTTGACTTAGACTGCCACCGCTCAGGGACAGACGGTCGCCTGGGGAAGCGTTATGATGAGACGCGGTTGGCGCTTGCTGCGGCTTACGTTCGGTTCACCCATGAGGCTGTATCCAGGGACGTCGGTCCGCCTTGGTGGCTATCTGGGGTGTCAGGGTGTGCTCTTGGCTGGCTGTAAGTCTTCGGTCTTCCCACTTTGTTGGCTTGTTCAGCCTACCTGTACTCATCTGGTCTTCAGGGTGACAGGGCTGTCACTCTTCGTCTTTTCTTCGAGAGTGTTGCGTTTGGACCTCGAGGCGGCGCTGTCATGGCGCCGGCTTCTGCCTCCGCTCTGGCATGCTTGTCTGGACTAGTCACTTGGTGACATGCTCCTTGCTTGCTGGGCGACGTGATGTCCGGTCTTGTGTCGCTGTTTGTTGGAGCGCCCGGTGCTGTGGCGGGCTGCCAAGTGGGATGTGCGGCTCCTCTCGTGCCGATCTTGGGTCGTGGCCAACTCAGTCTTGAGGCAGTGTGAGGGAGGACACCGTGGGTGGTCTTCGGCCTACTGCAGGGCTTCGCTGGGGCGGTGGAGACGTGGGTGCTCTCCTACCTGCGTTCAGCAGTGCTTCTTTGTGGAGAGGTCTCCTGGGTGCTGACTGTGCAGTCAGGTTCACTGGCGTTGCTTTCTGTGCGCTTCTGGCTTTGCATACTTTTGCGTACTTGGTCTTGTTCGTGGACGCTTTCTTCTGGCACTTGGGTGCCTGTGGTGTGGTTGGTGGTTGTGCCTGTTCACCGGCAAGGGCGATTGATGTGACCTTATCACTGGCGGTGGCTTTGGGCGGCCACTTGTGGTGCGTGCTCTGCACTAGTTTTTCTTGTGCCATTGTTGGGGGTAGCTTCTCTTGAGCAGTCGCGGTCCTAGCTGGTTGTCCATTCTTGCTAGTGGGGCTGTCCGTGTGTAATTCTGAGTTTCCTGTAGCTCCTTGCGCGGTTTGTCCACCTCTCCCCCGGACTTTGCAGAGGTGGCAGGGGGTGCTCTTGCCTATATGAGGCTGGTGCGGCTGGGGGCACCTTGGGGCTCTTGGGTGTGGTGGCTACCTGTAGACTTTGCTGTCTTCGAAGGCGTCCTGGCTGTTCTCCCTTGCAGGGTGTAGAGGGCCACTCTGTGAGCGTTCTTCTCTGGGGGCACGTTTTGCTGGGCCTGGTGCAGTCTGTCTTTGCAACTGGGTGTGAGCAGGCAGCCTTCTTTGCCGTGGCGGTGCACACTCTGGGATCTGTTTGCTGTCGCCGGTTGATTAGCTGGACGCTGTGCTGTACTGTGGTACTGCTGACGTCGGTCGCAGTGAGCAGTTGGGTGTTGGACCGCTGCTTGGATGCGCCGGTGTGGATCCTCTTTTGCTAGGATCATTTAGCAACCTCCCGTTACTGGTCTAGCCACTTCCAACAGGGTCGTGGGGCGTCAGGGCCTCCCTTCCGGTCTACAGCGCTGTCTGGGCTGACGTCGTGGGGCACAGCTGGCTATGCGTTCTGGCTCTGCAAAATGTCTGTCCCTCCAGGTGGCACTGCGGTCGTCTTGGTGGCCTGTTTTGGTTGCTGCAGATTTTGGGCTTCCTGGGAGCCTTTGGACTTATTGAGCTCTTTAGCTGTGTCGTGTGCAGACAGGGCGAGACACGTCCAGGCACCGATCCCTTACAGATGCCGGGTTGCAAGGCGTGCAGTCTCTGCTGGGGGCGCTGCTCCTGCTGCGCGTGTACAGCTGCACGGAGGCTGTGCGTGGAGCGATCCTGTTCCTCTGGGCTGCCGTGTCAGTCTAATGATCTTGGCTGCATAGACGCTGGGAGGTGGAGTACCGGGTTTTTATGGACCCGGCGGGAGAACACCTGAAAACTCCGAGTCCTTCCTGTTTCGAACCACAGAAACACTGAGTCTTCTAGGTGAAGTCAAAGATCGTATTTATTGGCTGCAGCCAGTAACAGATATCCTAGAAGTACAACGGCATGTATATTCTCAGGAGACTGCTCAAAATTACAAAGCCAGCCTTCGTCTTTTATACAAAATAATGAGCTTCGGGCATAAATTCCTTATTTTACAGTAAGACCATACAAATATTTTACTACAAAGGAAAGCAGAGTCATGATGACAAGCACATATTTGAGTTCGACCAACCCGTAATTGATTACCCGGCAAGACCCAGTATTTTCATCAGATAGCGACGGACCTCCAATAAAATCGGGCACCTCCTCCTCGTAAAGCAAGTCATAAAGAAAGGGACAGGTGTGTGTAAGATTAGGCATGGTTTGTGTGTGATGAAAGGTTTATGATATGCTGTGCCTTGATACTAATCTTGCTCGGCCACTGGGGAAGGACCTGGCTGAAAAGGTTTGGCTTCGGGCAGTGGAGTCGGCTTGCCCAGGTCACAGAGGAGTCAGCTAAGGTGTACGTGTCCTTTGGACCAGGTTTTGGCTTCTATTCATTTGGCTATGTGAGGGCAATCACAAAATGGATGCCGTTCACAAAATGGAACCCGAGGGTTTGGAACGGAAATGCTGATTTAATGGTGATTCCGTCACTCGATCGTGACGGAAATGCTTGTGCATAGTATACTCGTCATTTCCGGTCTGCTGATACCAAAATCGTGTTGATACGATGAGATTTATAACACGGGTCCAGAATTTCAGTACCACAGAGGGGCTGAGACTGGAGCACTGGGGCGGGCGGTCCGTGGCCACTTCTGAGCTTCCTCTGATGAGATAACCTGGCTCTGGCCTCATGCTAGAGCCAGGCTTTGGATTTGACCTTACAACCTATGCTGATGACACCCAAATTGTGGTGTCTCTTTTACCTGGGCAGGAACATGGGACGGAGAAGCCTTTTCAGGACTGCATGGAAGCAGTAGGCAAATGGATGGGGGACAACTGTTTGAAGTTGAACTCTGATAAGACAGAGGTGATTGTATTTGGTAATGACCATCATTTTTGGACGCCCAATTGGTGGCCACCATCGCTGGGCTCCCTCCCTACACCCAAGAAGAAGGCCAAGAATTTGGGTGTAATTATGGACGACAAACTCAACTTTGGTGATCAAGTCAACGCAGTCTCATCTAAGACGGCCTATGTTATTAAAACAATAAAAAAATTGCCCTATCTGCCATTAGGTAGTCAACAGACCGTAGTTACGGCTCTGTTTCTATCTAAACTTGACTACTGCAACGGCCTTTATCTAAACATTCAGGAGCGCTTTATGAATAATCTCCAGCTGCTGCAAAATGCTGCAGCTAGGCTGCTCGCTGGTATACCAAGGTTTGCCTCTATTTCCGAAGGTATAAAGAAACTACAACTTGGCACGATAGCCAAGTTGGCTACCGTGCCAGTAATCAACAAGCATTTACAATGCAATGGTCTCGGCATTATTAAAGGTAGAGCTGTTGGCACTTCTCATGACATTTTTTTTTTAAATCATAAATAAATGGCATTGTCATTTACATTGCCAATAGCTTAATCGTTAAATAAATGGCATTGTCATTTACAATGCCAATAGCTTAATCCCTTGCAAATGCATGCTCTATTGCATTTACACCCACAGAGCCAAACACACAAAGCCACCCACACACACATACAGAGCCACCCACACACACAGAGCCACCTACACAGTCACCCTCACACAGACGGAGCCACCCACACATAGAGCCACCTACAAAAAAAGCTATCCACAGAGCCACACACACAGAGCTACACACACATATACAGAACCACACACACACATATACAGAACCACACACACACAGAACCACACACACACAGAACCACACACACATACAGCCACACCCACAGAGCCACACACACACACACACACACAGAGCCACCCCCACACACACACACAGAGCCACCCCCCCCCCCACACACACACACAGGGCCACCCACACAGAGTCTCACCTATAACTGAGTCTGCTTCTTGGAAACCGGGGAAGAGGCGACCCTTTGATACCGACTCCAGCAGTTGGTGTCCTTAAGGGGCAGATCCCACATTCCTTTCCATGCACTCACACTTCTAACTGCTCTTAAATGTCTGTGGAGGGCATGCATGGTGGAGGGATGTAGAGGGAAAATGTTGCCTTCCTGGTGGCATTGGCCCCTTTCTGAAATGGATTCCTAGTGGTTCCCAGACACTTAACAGCTGCTGACCTATTCACATGTCTACAGTCTGCAAATATGTGCTCCCTCCTTGCTGAGACAGAAACTGCAACATTTGGGGACAGACACTGTTGCTGAGGGACTGGTGCCAGCGTAGGGAGACAGGCAGACTCTTACTGGTGTAAGGACGGACATGGTGTTGGGGCAGACCTCAGTGGTGAGGATGGGCACTGGTGCTGCGAGGCATACACAAGTGTAGGTGGCGACGGATGTATGGGAGGGACATGTATGGGGATAGACACTGGTATGAGTGACAGATACTGGGGGAGGGGTGGACACTAAGCGACAGACACTGGTGAAGTGGAACAGACACTGGCGACAGGAGCCAGACACAAGTGTAGGTGGCGACGGATGAATGGGGAGGGACATGTATGGGGATAGTACTGGTATGAGGGACAGATACTGGGGGAGGGGTGGACACTAAGCGACAGACACTGGTGAAGTAGAACAGACACTGGCGACAAGAGCCAGACACAAGTGTAGGTGGCGACAGATGTATGGGGAGGGACATGTATGGGGATAGTACTGGTATGAGGGACAGATACTGGTGTTAGGGCAGATATTGGGGGAGCGGTAGACACTAAGCAGCAGACACTGGTGAAGGGGAACAGACACAAACAGACGCTTGTGTAGGTGATGACAGATGTACAGGGAGGGATATGTATGGCGATAGAGACTGGTATGAGGGTAAGAGAACTGTTGTTAGGGCAGATATTGGGGAGGGGTGGACACTAAGCGACAGACACTGGTGAAGGGGAACAGACTATGGTGAAGGGGAACAGACTATGGTGAAGGGGAACAGACTATGGTGAAGGGGAACCGACTATGGTGAAGGGGAACAGACTATGGTGAAGGGGAACAGACTATGGTGAAGGGGAACTGACACTGGTGAAGGGGAACTGACACTGGTGAAGGGGAACTGACACTGGTGAAGGGTAACTGACACTGGTGAAGGGTAACTGACACTGGTGAAGGCTAACTGACACTGGTGAAGGGTAACTGACACTGGTGAAGGGTAACGGACACTGGTGAAAGGGAACAGGCACTGGTGAAAGGGAGCAGACACTGGTGAAAGGGAGCAGACAGTGGTGAAAGGGAACAGACAGTGGTGAAAGGGAGCAGACAGTGGTTGAAGGGGAACAGACAGTGGTTGAAGGGGAACAGACAGTGGTTGAAGGGGAACAGACAGTGGTTGAAGGGGAACAGACAGTGGTTGAAGGGGAACAGGCAGTGGTTGAAGGGGAACAGGCAGTGGTTGAAGGGGAACAGGCAGTGGTTGAAGGGGAACAGGCAGTGGTTGAAGGGGAACAGGCAGTGGTTGAAAGGGAGCAGACAGTGGTTAAAGGGGAACATACGCTGGTGAAGGGGAACAGACGCTGGTGAAGGGGAACAGACGCTGGTGAAGGGGAACAGTCAGTGCTACTGAGGGACTGGTACTAGTGTATGGGAACAGGCAAACACCTGTGTGAGGACAGACACTGGTGTTGGGGCAGACATCAGCGGTGAGGGTGGACACTGGTGGCGGGAGACAGAAATGAGTGTAGGTGGCAACAGATGTCCGGGGAGGGACATGCATAGGGATATACACTGGTATGAGGGACAGATATTGGGAGAGGGGTGGACACTAAGCAACAAACGCTGGTGAGGGGGAACAGACTGGTGAATGGGGTCCTGTACTGTTTAAGAAAGAGATGAGCTGTGGGACAGGTGTGGGAGCGAGTGAGATAAGGGAGATGAGACAGGCGACAGGGCTCCCCGGCATACTGAGGGGGTGGGAGACCG
Organism: Lissotriton vulgaris; assembly: GCF_964263255.1. NCBI lineage: Eukaryota > Metazoa > Chordata > Amphibia > Caudata > Salamandridae > Lissotriton > Lissotriton vulgaris. The sequence goes on from NC_141694.1 coordinate 1,908,219,313, forward strand.
TGAGGAGGCGACAGAGTGAGACATGAAGAGGGGAGGGTGCGCGGGAGAGAGAAGGGAAAGGAGATTGAAGAGAAAAGAGGGAAGGCCAGTAAAGAGTGGAAAGACCGAGGAGGGAGAAAGAGAGAGACAGAAAAAGAAATAAAGCGTCAGCCATACGGATTCAACATGACTTAATGTTTTGTCAGCATCTCGCCCACTGGAAAGCAGCCTCACTTCAGCCTTCTTTAAAACTGCAAAAAACTAGAAGACTCACATTCCTACAGCATCAGACACCACACCCCAACATTATCAGAAACCACACCAAACACTATTAGAACCCACATTCCTACAGCATCAGACACAACACCACAACATTATCAGAACCCATACCGCAACATTATCAGAACCCACACTAATCATTTTCAGAACCCATATCCCAAATGTATCAGAAACCAAATCCCAGCATTATCAGAGCCCACGTCCCGATATTATCAGATATCCCACCCCAACGCTATCAGAAACCACTCCCCAACATTACGGTAAAGATTTGAAGCAGGCATCTAAATGCTGCAAGTCACGTGCCTGCCCTGTTCTGCATTAGTTGTGTTTGGGTTTTAAAAGATAGTAGCTGTTTTTTCCTATGCCCGAGGTTAGTAGATATTTCAGTTGTCGAACAGGTCAAAGGGGTGCTTGACAAATTTGTCAGGCCCCTTGAGGGTCTGCCTCTGGCACCTTTTTTAATTGCAGTAATGCAGAATGTTTTGTACCCTTGAATCAGTAGCCCATGTTTCCTGAAAACTGCAGATAGAAAAATCTGAAGTTGCACCGATTGCTGGAACTTTTTTGTTTCTGAGCAGGGCCACCTACATTCCAACTTAAGGTTTTAACTGGGGTTCCAACAGATTTGCAGTCCTGCCCATTTGTTGATGCCTAGGGATGGCTATCAGTAGAAGTGGCGTGAGTGTGTGAGGAGAGATGTATTTAAGCATGCCTGAAATACTAGTGATGGCTTCATCCAGTAAGAGGGATTTGCTGGGGGTTGTAAAAGTTGCTTGTGTGCATCTGTTAGGGACAGTGGAGGGAATTACCAAGCAGGAAGTGAACAATCCAAGTCAACTTCCTTGTAATTCTATGTTCCATCATCATTCTTGTTATTGTGAGCCAAACGAAGCTGATTTCCAGTCTTTGGCCCATGATAGTCCTAAACATCCATCCACTATCAAAACTCGCACCACAGAATATCAAAACCCACTCACCTGCATTAGTAGAAATCACACCCAGCATCGTTATACTCTACAGCTCCCACATCATCAGAACCCACACACCTGCATTAGTAGAAATCACACCCAGCATTGTGATACTCTACACCTCCCAAATCATCAGAACCCACATCTCAGCATTAGTAGAAATCACACCCAGCATCGTTATACTCTACACCCCCACATCATCAGAACCCACACACCTGCATCAGTAGAAATCACTCACCACACATGATCAGAACCCACGTCTCCGCATTAGTAGAAATCACACACCACACATCATCAGAACCACACCTCAGCATTAGTAGAAATCACACCCCACACATGATCAGAACCACACCTCAGCATTAGTAGAAATCACACACCACACATGTTCAGAACCCACATCTAAGCATTAGTAGAAATCACACATCACACATGATCAGAACCCACGTCTCCGCATTAGTAGAAATCACACGCCACACATGATCAGAACCCACGTCTCAGCATTAGTAGAAATCACACACCACACATGATCAGAACCACACCTCAACATTAGTAGAAATCACACCCCACACATGATCAGAACCCACGTCTCAGCATTAGTCGAAATCGCACACCACACATGATCAGAACCCACGTCTCAGCATTAGTAGAAATTACACACCACACATGTTCAGAACCCACGTCTCAGCATTAGTAGAAATCACACACCACACATGATCAGAACCACACCTCCACATTAGTAGAAATCACACCAAGCATTATCAGACTCCGCACATTATTGAAACTCACACTCTACAGTATCAAAACCTACACTCCCAACATTAGCACAGCAGAGAGAGAGAACATGCAGTTAACCCGACGGAATACATTTCTGCTTGAAATGAGAGAATCCCTATTCATCTTGGAAACATATGGACTCGAGGGAGGGTCACTCTACACATGGGCGCCACCCTGGAGAGCTCGTGCTCAGTCTGACTGTTCATCTTTGGAATCCCTGCATCTCTCAATCACTCGTGACCGACCCTGCTCGCTGAAGCAGCATCCGATATTGATACAAACCCGCGGATTCCCACTGGCAGAGAGCAAGAGCCACTGATGAAAAAATCTGCCAGAAATGTTAAAACGCATTATTCAGGAAGATTTCAGAAGAGCGTGAAATGCCTCCCGCTCGTTAGAAGGCGGCGATAACCGGCGGGAATACCAGCCGCAGAACCGCCTAACGACAGTGCAGATTTCCGTTATTACCCTGGATGTAGGCTTTCTCTCCAGAAATAGGCGGGTATTGGAGTCAGTGTCAGTGACATGTATACTGGTATTTCTGAGGGTATGTGCAGAGAAGGGAGCACCCGCCCTTTGGTGGTGGTGCCTCGTGGGACAGGATAAATCAATAATCCGTGCTCCGCATGTTTATCCTGGATGGTCGGGCGCTGTGAGATGCTGCCAAAGGCCAGGCTGAGGCTCCCTTAACGGTAATTCACTGAGTACAATGTAGGGGCCGACTGCAGTCCTAGACAGGAAGGGTAAAGAGAGCCTAGTGGACAGACAGCAGGAAGCACTACAAAGTACAGGCGCTAAACCCCTTCCTCGGGTACACAAGGCGCTTGCCTTCACTTGAAGCGGTAAATCATGTTGAACATTCCTGAGAGCCCTGTGCCTCTTTGAAAATGTGTTTATTTAAACACAGAAATTGAGAATTCGATTCCAGGTAGGCACCTAGCGCCGAACCAGGGCGGGAAACATACACGGACAGTTCACGGCTCCCCACGGCCCGTCTCACTTCCCAGCAGCCCGGGCTCTCAACCTCATCAGCGGGAGGGGGTGGGAAACATACACGGACTTCGGGAGGGGGGTGGGAAACATACACGGACAGCGGGACAGAAGGCAGGGGGAAGAAGGCAAGAGGACAGCGAGGAACGGCTCACCTTCACTGCGAAGGAAACAAAATGGCGGCCTCAAGCTTCCGAAATTTTTCGGATTCGGGGGCGTGTTTTGCTGTTTTGAGTGACAGACAACGTCACTGTCTAAAGAATAGCAAAACGTACGCCCCTAAATCTGAAAAAGACGGAGCCTATTCGGAGGGACAGCTCTCTCCTCCAATGGCTGGCCTCTGTTTAGGAAGCCAGCCAATGGGAGAGAGGCAAAAACAGAGGCGGGACAATTAGTCCACACTAAGAAACATTAAATCTCTGTACTTCCGGTTCTGCCTTCGGCAGACCGGATATTACCTCGACCTAAAAAGGCCACTTGGGGAGGAAAACGCTTCATCCTAGGGGCCACGAAGGCTTGGAATGACCTTCCCGCTTATCTCAAACAGTCCATTGACTTAACATCTTTCAGGAAGGGCCTGAAGACTTGGCTGTTTGACAAATAGTTGGCACAGACTTTCACACTTCCTTGCTTTCCTCACGCTCTCTGTTGTGACCTGTGTATTGGAAAGGTAACAAGCGCCAGGACACCTCCCGGTAATCGCGCGCTATATTAGTTATCATAACATAATATAACATGATGCTGTTGTTGGGGCTGGGAGCACAGTCGCGACGCGTCTTCTTCCTCTTTGGCAGGCAATGCCCCATCGGTGTACGGGATGGCTTGGAGGGTGCAGGCTGTCCTATCGCCGCGTGCTGCCTGCTACGCTGTGGGCTGCTTTGCTGTGCCAGTCGTGGGAGCAGACTCAGGCTCTGGCTTGCCGCTTGTGTACCTTCCCTTTGGGCGGCGTCGCTGGATCCTCCACCTTCGGGTCCTTGTCGGTGCTCTCCCAGGCACTTCTTTGGCGGGAGACTCGACGACCGGGAGGATAGACGCCGCGCTTACTCTGGGTCGCCTGTTCACCCTCCTCCACCTCAGACATCCGGGAAGAGGGGGGGGGGCACGGCTAGATTCGGACGCTGGTCTGGGATTGCGAGGAATGGTGTTGCACCAGAGCAGCACTGCAGTCGCTGGTGGCCGTGAACATCGCCGTGGGGTGCCACCTCTCAGGCACGTTCCGTTTTCTTCTCCCACGTGTGATGAGGGAGTGTTAAGCTGCAGGCATGCGGGGTCAACTACCCGCCTAGTCGCCAGTGTAATGTTGGGCCTCAGGCCCGCATGACGCACACAGGCAAATGGATATATGGTGTAGTAACTGCCTCAAGCAAGTGCACCCGGGCCCTTTTATTAGCGGGGTCACGTCACTCGTGACACCAGTGATGGATGGGTGTGGGGGTGCAGTGTGCCCAGCCCTCGAGGGAGGGGCTGGCATGACAACTTCCTGCAGGACACTAGAACGTGTCTCGCAGGATACTACACTAATGAGTAAATATTGAATGAGTCTCAGCCAGAGAGCTATGGCAGGGACAGAGAGACGTCTAGACATCAGCTGCTGCTGCAGGACCGATGGACAGCAGGTGAGTATACTGTGTGCGGTTTGTCTGCCTCCACCGACTTACCACTGGGCTCGTCTGTCTGCAGTTTGGGGGCCAGAGCTCCAGGCACATGGTCCCCTCTCCATTCCCAGCCCATCAAAGGCTGGGATGTGCTCGCGTCCCCCTCCCCTGAGTCAGTCAAGTCAAGTCAAAGATAGCTTTATTCGATTCTTTTAAAAAAATCATAAAAGCACATAGCAATACATATATACAATAAAAACATTCATAATTAATCAATTAATAGAGCAATCCTCCATGCATTTCAATTGAGTTCAGTTTTAGGAGAGATATTATAACATTGAAGATCTACATCTGATGATACTTTTTAAAAACATGGAGACCGCATTTAGAGTCACTTCATCTTGTAACTATTGCATCTTAATAAACGCAGGTCTACATTGTCTCAGTCCCCAAACTTTTAGCAAGGGTAGTAAAAATCTCCTCCTACTATGCGAATAAAATTTACAAAATAAAATGCAGTGTATGGATGATTGTGGGGAGGAGTCATCGCATGGGCGTGGTGTTACATTTCTGCCCAGTCATTATTGGCTGGGAAAGTGGCCATCCTAAAGAAACTCCCAGTCCTCAAACGTGCTAACATCATTCTACTATAACTGGACTGATTCGATGACGGATATAGCTGCATACCTGGACCCTGCAATAGATATTGGTGTTGAATAACAGACACCTTCTTCCTCTCCACCTGCCAGCGTTGCTCCTCCAAGTGTTCGAGACAGGCCTCCTTCAGTGCCTTTCTGGAGATAGAGGATAAGGTGGATGGAACATTGTAGAGCTCAGGGTGGCCTACATCTGTTAAAAAGTCCTTTACATAACCGAGCCAATGAATGTGTTTTGCCCCTTGATGTTTGACGCAGTCCTGAATGATGGCCCGGTTAAACTCCGTTTCGGTTGTTGACCACACTTTGTGCCATAACAAGACTGGAGAAACCTTGATTAAATCTGTTATATGAACCAAGGCGAGCTCCTCATGACATACATAACTAGAGGTGGATTTAGGGACAGCTAGCAGGTATCTCACGAAGGCATTTTCACATGTTTGAATTTCTAAGCAGTCTGCAACCCCCAAAATACCCGCCCCATAGATTGCAGTCGATACGCACTTAGCCTTAAAAATGTCCAACAAGACGCGTACCGGCCTGCCCCCCAGTTTGTTTGCAAACTGTTTCACCACTCCAATGGCACAAAGAAAAGCTAACTTCCATGTAGCTACAGCTGTAGACCATGTGCCTTTTTTATTAAAAACAATCCCTAAATATGAGAAGGTATTAGTAAGTCCTATCTTTGACTGGTTTAAAAAGGTATTACAAGGTACATTCATGTTAGATGAGCAGCACATGGTGAAGGTTTTCCCAACATTCATTTTTAAACCTTTCGTCCATGTATCCTGCAAAGCTATTCAGCGCCTCTTGGAGGCTTACTTGGGTCCTCGCCATTATAACTGCATCATCTGCGTACAGTAGTATCGGTACCGCAACACCTTCAATTTTGGGATAATCCAAATCTTTATCGATTAAAAAGGCTGCCACACTATTTACATACAAATTAAATAGGAAGGGTGCCAAGATGCAACCCTGCCGCACACCTTTCATTATTGGAAATATATTTGTACATTCTCACCGAAACGGACCTTTGCCCCTGCCCCTCTATACAATTCTGTTATAAAATTAAGGATGTTGGGGTCGATGCCTATGTCTTTTAAGGTGTCCCACAGCACTTCATGACTCAGACAGTCAAACGCTGAACTGAGGTCAACGAAGGTCATGAATTTGTTTCCCTTTTTGGCCACTACGTACTTGCCCATAATTATGGTCAGATTAAGACCTTGTTGACTGTGCCTACGCCTAATGTAAAGCCATACTGAAATTTAGAGAGGGCATTAACCTCTTTGGCCCATGTATGTAATCTATTCAGTACGATTCTACCGGCCACTTTCATCAAGGAATCTAAAAGGGAAATTGGCCTGTAGCACTTAGGATCGTTACGATCTCCCTTCTTGAAGATTGGCACTACAGTCGCCTCCTGCCAGGTCGATGGAAATCCCTTTTTAGTGTAACTGTTTAGAACATTGGTCAGGAGTGGTGCCCAAAGGGAGATGTTGGCCTTGTAGGTGTCTATCGGGACTCCATCTGGTCCTGGAGCTTTATTCAGGGAACTCTACAATAGCTATTTCTACTTCCGCTAGGGAGAAGGCAATTTCCAGGGGGAACAGTCCCCGGGTATCGGGCTCCTCAGTTGTCTGGTTGCCGAGGCGTGCCGAGCTGACTAGTTCATCTTTCTTATATAGCTCAGAGAAATGGTTTACCATACAGCCTCCTCTATGGCTATCTCAATTGTATCCGTTTTCCTTTCTGTAAATAAGGGGGCATTTACGGCCCTCCAAAAGTACACCTGCCTTGTGGAGGGCTACCCAGGCGTCCTCCTTTAAGTCTAACTTCCTCCCTTGTACTGCAGCTTTATAAAGTAGTCTAACTGACCTTATTTCTATTATATTTCTGGGTACCTTTTTAAGAGCAAACTTTAAACGAGAGTGAGCTTTGCTACACTCAGAGTCAAACCAGCCCTCGGACCTAATTCCTTCACCCACCCTTATCCTGCGAGTTAATTGATTACAGATTTGACCTGTTATCTTTTGGAAGGCAGGTACAACCTTAGCTGGGCTGGGGTTTTTCCGCAAGGCAGGTCATAAAATCATTTAATTGGCCTGATATTGGAGTATGCAGAAAAGTGGCTGGATTTATCTTGTTCCATTTTATGGAATATCCATTAACTCTAGAGAGTGCGATCCCATGGCGATAAATATTTTCAGCCACATCGATGTTCTGTGGGTTACCCAACCCAAAGCTAAATGATGAATGTATCGGAAAGTATTCGCTCATTGAGTTGTCCTTGGTTCTAAAACTCAGAACACAGCGATGGTGACTAGCTGTGAATAGTGTAAAGTCGATCACTGACCTGAGGCCTCGTCCATTAAAGGCAGGTTGAAAGGCGACCTGAGGGCTACAAAACCAATTAGTGAAACCTAAGTCCCATTCACATACCAAATCATTAAGTAGATTGCCAAACTTAGAGTGCTCAAAATGAGTGCATGGGTCTCCCTTCAAATTGACCAACTCGCAAGTGCCAGACTCGCTATACGGGCCTAGGTGACAGTTAAAGTCGCCCGTCAGTATGACACACGTCTCTGTTTGCCCAGAGTCCTGTTGAGTGTGTAGGATATTAGTTAAATCCCCCATGACCTTATCTACGTCATCCTTTGGAATGTTATTATAAAAATTAATCGGGATGACCTGTTGTTTTCCTCCCATCTTCAATAGCAGTAGTTGGTAATAATCTCCTCCTGCCCTCAGTGTCTTTACCACCATGTTTAACATATTTGATATAAAAATGGTCAAGCCACCTGAACTTCTGCCCCTGATAGTCTGTTTAGCTGCTAAGAAGAATGTACGATATCCACTTATATGTATCTCCCGCTGTTCCCAATATTCCTGTAAGCAAATAATGCTAAAATTGTCTACAAATGTCAGGAAGGTGGGATCCTTGACTTTGCTTGATAGTCCCGCTACGTTCCAAGACAGGAGGGTTAAATTCCCCCCTGTTTCAGCCGGTAAGGGACTCCCATTGCCTTGCAATATAGGTTCCAAAGGCCCTCCATGGTCCCCCCGCAGGTCACTTGAGGCCGTTGCACATTGTACTTTACTGCCAGAGTGTCCATGGGCGTGAATGATTCCTGCACTATTAATGTCGGTCTTGCCCTTTGTGGGTGAGTATCCGATGGTAAAATTGTGTGCGCACTCATCCGACCTTTGCTTGGATGGTAGATTAGTTGTATAATGACCTGTCCCACTCTCGTACATATTGGGCTTGATTTTCCCCCTCCTGCACTCATCTGATTTCTTAGATGACGTTGCCAGTCAATCCACCATCTTGAGGCAACTGTACCTATTAGCAGTGGGGATCCCCCCCCAATTTCCCATATGTAGTTGGTTCCTATTTGGGTATCCTCCCCACTCTTGGTATCCTCCATTGCCCCAGTTCCCCTCGAACTCAAAGCCTTGACTCCTAGGTTGATAAAAATATGATAGCCGTCTAGTTTCTATCCCTGCACCGCTAGTTTGTGTTCTCCATGTGCAAATATAATCAACAGTGCGCTGGTCCTCAAAATTGACCAGTACACAGTCCCCTTTTTAAGCCCCTGCTGTCGCAAAGCGAGTCTATTGCAATCGTTTCAGTCCTTTCAGCTTTTAAGGACTACCCAGAGGAGACAAGAGACTGTCACGCGCACGCAGCCTGCCGGAATCGCGTGAACACGCGCTCCGATTCCGGCAGGCTGTTCACAACACATGCACACGCAGGCAGGCACACACGCAGGCACACACAACACACACACAGACAGACAGACGCACGCACACACACAACACAACACACACACACAGACAGACACACACACACACACACACACAGATGCACACAGACGCACACGCGCACACATCCCCCCCCACCCCACTCACCGGGCTCTTTCAGCGTGTTCCGTGTCCCTGTCTTCTCATCAGCCAGTGGGTCAGTCTCGAGCTCCCTCCGCAGCTCTGGTCTTCACCCGGGCCCCTCCTGGGACCCGGGACTTCAGATGGCGCACTCCGCTTTGGCGCGGGGCTCGGAGCGCACAAGCGCGGGCAGCCCCCGCCCTTTCACTCTCAGCCCGGGCTGCTTTCGGTTTCGCTGGCTGTCTTCCGTGTTGCTGGTTGGAAACTGTTGCTCGTTTCCGAAGCTTCCCACATCGCTCGAGCTGAAGCTGGCTGGTAATAGATTTTTTTCGTGCCCTTTGACTGCCTGTCCACAGTAATAATATTTTTAAGAGCCTGTCTTTTGTGTGTTAATTGCCCTTTGCGTTCTTCAAAGCAGCAGTCAGTGTGGCCCGGTAGAGAGGGGTTGTGTGAAAAGTGCGTTTCTGAACGGTGCTGGGCTTCTAATGAGGAGGGTCTGGTTTGCACCATGTTGCGGGCTGGTGTGTTCGGAGTGAGTTATGTGTTGGTTGGTGTCCTGGGCAGAAATGTAACGTCACCCCAGTGGTTATGGTTTTTATGTCGTATTTCTCCCAAACACCGTGCTGCTTGCAGAAGCAGCTCACTTCCAGCTCTTTTCTGAACACCTTTCTGAACACCAGGACCTCGCCCCTTGACACCGGCAACAGGAGCAACAGACCACCGGGGGCAGTAACTTGACGACCGGTAGGGCTGCGAGCCATAGCAGGGACTCCGAGGACCAGGAGTCCCTGCGCGCCCCTTGGATCAGCTGGGCTGCTCTCCCTGCCGGCCCCGCCCGCCCGCTCCTGGAATTAAAAGTTTGCTGCACCTGGGAGCGTGTGCATTCTCCCAAACACCGTGCTGCTTGCAGAAGCAGCTCACTTCCAGCTCCTTTCTGAACACCTTTCTGAACACCAGGACCTCGCCCCTTGACACCGGCAACAGGAGCAACAGACCACCGGGGGCAGTAACTTGACGACCGGCAGGGCTGCGAGCCATAGCAGGGACTCCGAGGACCAGGAGTCCCTGCGCGCCCCTTGGATCAGCTGGGCTGCTCTCCCTGCCGGCCCCGCCCACCCGCTAGTCGCTCTTGTAGGTATTTAAAGGTGGCACTGATCCCGCTGCGCGGGAGAGCGCCGGGAGAAGCCCGGGACAAGGGCGGGACCATCTAAGGCCATCATAGGCCAGAAGAGGCCGGGACAGGCCACCCCCCCTGGCCGTGCAACTAAATGAGGTAAAAGAACCTGTGTTAAGAAATTCCCAGTCCCTGTAGGTGCCTGCTGCTACATACGCCATGTCTACTAAGGGGGGCCGGAAAATTCCTACTTTGACAAGGGACATGGCTAAGGGGTCGATGGTCCACTACTTAATCAAGACAACACCACCTACTGTCCAACAACCTGTAAGAATAGAACGAGAACGATTGTCTATTGACTGTTCCAACACTGTTTTCACTCCCCCACAGTCAGCCGCCGTATCACCAAATCTTTACAACAAGGGGTGGTGAGGGACAGAGTCTCTGAATTAAACAGAATACTCTCACCCAGTCAAGAGATCAGGGCTAGATCCAACACCGTTTTTTAGCTCACTGCACCATCCCAGTTTCAGAACCTGGCTGTATGCAAATTAGTCTGTTCCTGTCCCAGTGTATGATGGGAACAGGGCAAACCAAACTACAAAAGCCAATTCTTACACTGGGAAGGAAACAAGCTACCGGGGACCGGTTTCTGGCATTTCAGCCTCTTCGGCCCGGCTTGCTTGAATCCTGATGGTGCAATGAGCAAGGGACTCACATCTGAGTATACCCTTCCACGCTTAGGGTGGACAAAAATATTTACAACAAGGGGTGGTGAGGGACAGAGTCTCTGAATTAAACAGAATACTCTCACCCAGTCAAGAGATCAGGGCTAGATCCAACACCGTTTTTTAGCTCACTGCACCATGGGGCAGTGAGATAAATAACGGTGATGGATCAAGCCCTGATCTTTGGACTGGGTAAGAGTGGTCTGCTCAATTCAGACACTCTGTTCATCACCACCCCCTTTTGTAAATCGATTTTGGCCACTATAGGTGTGGCAGGGTATACTCAGACATGAGTCCCTTTCTCACTGCTCCATCAGGATTCAAGCAAGCCGGGCCGAAGAGGCTGAAATGCCAGAAACCGGTCCCCGGTAGCTTGTCTCCTTTCTGGTAAAGAATTGGCTTGGTAGTTTAGTCTGCCCTGTTCCCATGATGCACTGGGCCAGGGACAGACTGATTTGCATATAGCCAGATTCTGAGCTGGGATGGGGCAGTGAGATAAATAACGGTGATGGATCAAGCCCTGATCTTTGGACTGGGTAAGAGTGGTCTGCTCAATTCAGACACTCTGTTCATTACCACCCCCTTTTGTAAATCGTATCACCAAATCTATCATTTCTGGAGGAACTTAATAGTCTATGCAAATCCAAGTATGCTGCTGTTAAGTCTACATCGGAGCACATTAATGCATCCTTTTGTCCTACAGTCATCACAAGCCCCCAGTCCAGTACATTATCTCCACCCTATGGAAATCTCCTGGGTACTTCCCCCTGCCCACCTGATACAGGTAACATGAACCCCATAATGACTCTCCAGGACCCCTCTGGTAAAAGAAAACGACCAGTGGATAAACACACAGGCACCCTAGTAAAGCAGAAAAAACTGTCTGCACCCCCAACTTCACCAACCCTGTTGGCCCAACTACAAACTATGATTAACTCTGTGATACACCCTTTAATAAAAAGAATGAACAATCTTGGGGATAGGATCGTGGCAATAGAGGAAATGACCAAGACAAACTTGCTACTCCTAAAAAGTATGGCAGGCCCCAATCATTTACAGCCGTTACGCGACATTGTAACCCCTTTAACAAATCCCCAAAGTAATATTCATCACCATCAACTTCGACAGGCAGTCCCAGGTATACGAACTCCACCCATCGAGAAAGTTCCCGCCAAACTAATAACAACACATAGTTTTGTTCCCTTGGAACGGGCCGAATAAAGTAACCATTCCACCCAAAGGGCCACTTCCCAATACAGGGAACATGCCACGAAAACCAAATCACATCCATTTACCACCGGAGGCTGCCCCGTTTGTGTGTGTCCTTTCTGATGTGCCTGAGCTCAAAGCAAAAAGAGGGGGTGCTGCACTGTTCCTGGAGAGAGGTGAGGTAGTAGGGAAAGTTTTTGGGAAAGATTTACCTGGCGTGACCAAGGGTGTTCCAATGATACCCTGGGGCATCCATTATGTTGGATGTAATTGCCTCACACACCCCGAAGAGTGTCATGCTTCATCATCGGCGGTTGCTCCTCGTCGGGGAGGCGGTGCAACCCCCGACGGGCTCACCTCAAAGAGGGGCTCTTTGGCGGAGATCTTTTTCCAACAGCCTTGTGGTGAAGTGGGGGTATGTGGGCAGGATATTGTATTTCTATTGAACTGGTTAAAATGTAGCGAGGGGTACCGGAATGACCTTTATTCTGGGGGTCCTCTGGCTACAGTTAAAAGGTGAGGCTAGCTCCCTAGGTGTCAACTAATTAGGGTTGTGTGACCCTAGAAGAGGCTAGAAGTGAATGTGGTCAACATGTTTCTCGCTAAGGCTATATTAACCGCGATTCTTCAGGACCAAAGTGAAAACAACAACAACATGCTAGTCTCATATATGTTGTATATGTTACCTTAGTGGATCCTCCTATGCCTATACATAGAGAAGGGATAAGGAAACAGTAATTAAACTCAGTACCGATATGCGAGTCACAACAATGCCAGGGAGAAAATGTGTACATATATACTGACATGCTGGTGGTACTGGGAGTGATTATACACATCCACCGCATGCCAAGTGTATTGAGCGTGCAATGTTCAAGGTGAATAGCACACACAATAACTAGAACTGTGACTAGGACTGTGATTAGTGAAGATGGTGATTAAAAACATTGATCTGGAGATTACTTGTTAAAAATGCAGCAGTCTCCAAATGAATGCCTGCCTGTGGTGTTTCAAATACTGGGCAGGTCTTTCGTGCAGACACCAGTGGACAATTTTTCTAGACAGAATAAGCCACACTCTCTGTGCCCTGTAAAAACGAAAACGAAGATAGAAACACTTAATTGCAATCCCTACTCACCTAATGGTCATATGTTAGAGGCCACATGAGGGATCGGCGGTGTGGTACTACAGAGTTGAGCCCATATGATGTGGCTGGAATGGAGGTGGAGAGAGAGAGAGCGCGTCCCTGCATTAAAACGAGTGGGCTGCATAATGCCCAGTAATTGGTAATGGGGCGATGGGTTCCATGTCCGCCCTTCGTTTAGCGCTAAACGCACTCACCTTCAGTGCTCCGAGTCCGTGTTTGGTGACCTACTCCTTAACCGCCGAGCTCGAGTAGATGAGTGAGCTCGGCGGCGGGGGTTATTTCAGCAACAACGGACACCCTGCGCGCCCAGTCTAGGCACCGCCCCCTGTTTTAGGTCATATGAGCGGGGCCGATTGTGTGGCGGCCATCTTGAGACGGTGTACAGATCGCGGAATATGCATAGTATGCATAGTTCACTGGCTTTGGTACTGCCGTTTCTGCTTTGCAGAGCCTAAATAAGAGGGACCATAGTGCAGTTAGGACGCGGCTGGGGTATACATTAATATGGTGTAAGAGGTTATACACTACTGTACATAAAAATGTATATCTCATAGGTACAGTCTGAGCTGGTGCATGTCGACAAAGGGTATACATTAATATGGTGTAAGAGGTTATACACTACTGTACATAAAAATGTATATCTCATACGTACAGTCTGAGCTGGTGCATGTCGACAAAGGGTTGGCATGGTGTGGGACGTCTAAGGATAAATTGGAGTGCTACGCTGCAGATGACTGAATCAGTTCAGGTAGCACCCAGACGACCAAGGTGTGGGGGGGGGGGAAGACCAAAGGTTATCCAAACCATATACAACCCTGCAGGTGTCTGAGTAAGTGCCTATGTGTAGTTGGAGTTCACAAATGGAAAAACTGAAAGTCAACAGGAGCTAAGAAATAAGGCACTGTTTTGGTTAACAAAGAATAGACCCCTGCCCCCTGACATCGATGGTAGAATACATTGTGTTAGAAGGGTGGGATAGCTAGGTCCGCTTCGAAAAAAGAGATCTGGCGATCTGGTGCTGATAAGGTTTAAAAATAGCAATGTTGTCCCATACCTACAGACTTGGAAACCACAGATAGGAGATGGATCTATACACACCTGGGGACTATCTGATTTTTATCCCAGAGAATCACTTCACTGCCATACAAGATTAATGAAGAGAGTAACTTTTGGGTGGGCTGAAACGGCTCCAGGGTGAGGGGTATTTACATCTAGACTGTCTTGATATACTATCGATTTGGTACTTGACTTCCTTTAAAGATTTTATGCTATAATGTTATTTACTGTGATATGAATTGAAATGTAACGGTGTATATATTTTGCAATGTGCTTTTATGATTTTATACCTAAAAATCGAATAAAGCTATTGATTCATTCATTCATGTCGTATTTCAGATACAGATCTTTGGTCGTGGATATATGAATTTGGTAACTCAAATAAACCACTAAAAAACTATCGACACCATGCACCACAATCCTTTAGTTTTAGAGAGACTGTTTGGTCGTCCGCTTAATGGATGTCTCTGTGTTGGTCTTCCATGTGTGTGTGTGTGTGTGTGTGTGTGTGTGTGGGTTTGTGTTACTATCCTTGTGGGGGCTTGGGTATGATAACACACTCACGCTGTGGGGACTTGATTGCACTGTGGGGACCTGAACCCAGGTCCCCACAAGGTAATGTCCTTTAAATGATAAAAAATGGCTTCAGGAACATCTGTGTCAATTTTTACAACTTTTAAAAAAATTGTCTTGTGGGGACCTGAGTTTCAGAAAGTGTGTTTATATTTTTTCTCCCTCTGCCCCCGTAGACAGGAGGCGGTACTGCAGTCTTAAACACACTTTGCATTTAAACACACTTTGTTCACCAGGAACACAAGTTAGCAGCAGAAAGCACAGATGTTTCAAAGGAAAAGCTGCAAAACCCGGGGTTAAAACATATTTTTCATGCAAAGTAAAATTTTCCCCATTTAATAAAGTAAAACTTTATTTCCATGAAAATTTTGAATTCAGACTATTTGAGTTTAAACACTGTTAAACAATGTTACAAGCAATTTGGATACCATTTGAATCCCGGATTACATCACTATTGTGGTATGATCCTTATCTGCAATAAAATAATGATGGTGCATTAAAACATGATACAATATAACTGATTGATCATTTTTTACAAATTTGATTACATAATAATATGCACTTTGGAATACGTTCGTAAGATGATGGCTAGATGAGTGAGCGCCTAGAGTTGCATTGTGCGAACAGCTATGCTCTCTCAGATGCCGAACTTCTGTAATGTCATGCCTACAGCAATGGGAAGTTTAATTTTAACAGAAAAGCATGTTCTTAGAACATTAGTGACATTCTTAAAAAATATATTCAAATATTGCCCTAAGTTGAAATTACATTTAATTGAATTGCTTAATTTTAAAACTGTTCCTAATGCTTTACAAATTAAATCAGCTTCATTCCCATAGATGGGTGAAGAACAGCCATATAACAAGCATTGGCAAAGCCAACAGGTGTCACCTATGAGACTCTGCTATCTATCAACCGTAGGGAAGAAGGTGCAGAGGCACAGACTCCTGGTTCACCCTAACTAGTGGGTATGTTTTAAAAGCCAACAAAGGGGAGGTGGATAGGAGACCAAATCCCCAGCTTGCATTTGGGCTCACAGTGCCCTTACTACTGCATTGGCACCCACACTTATTACTGCTTGGACTTAGTACTTCAGCTAAGGTGCAAAGTTCTGCTGTAAAATGGGCATCCTCGTGTTGATGTCCACTTCAATTTGCCCTTCCTTTGTATTTAAATATAGTTTGCCTTCCAAGATCATACTAGTTTAGCTACAACATACTGCAGTAGCATAGGCTGTGCTCAACCACCTGCCTTATAAGTGAGAAGGTGATCAAGTCGGAAGAGTGGAGACGATGTGGCGTTATGCTAGAGCTGCAAACTTCAAACTCAATTCTTGACGTTAGCTTGACATCCTGTGATTCTGGTCAAAATCACTTAATTTCCCTGTGCCTAAAGAAATTGTACATGACTTAACTGGTGCTCATGTAAAGTGCTTCAAAGTGGAGTGACACAAGCACAGCACTGGTGGGAATGAGGCATTTACAGAAGTATGTGAGAAGTGGCTTCTTTTGCTTCACCATGAGAACTTTTGTGTTGGTTAAGTCTATTAAAGCAACTACAGCCATGGGTGAGGATGATATAGACTACTGCTCAGGTCTCGAGATCTGTCATGAGGTAGCTGCAGCCTGTTACACATCAGTACTAGACCTACTGAGAAGATGAACTGCATGTGTGTTTATATTCCTTCCTCTTTCCTTCAATTGGGAATGTTACTATCATGTGTCTGGAGAAGAAACCCAGGCAGGGCTTCAGGGCAATGACCCTTGCACATAACACATTTCCCATTAACAAGTGAATAGGCCGGTGCACCTGAACCTTCTGAAGTTGATTCCACTCCCATAGTGGGAGATGGGCCCTGCTGGTAACAGCACACCTCTGGAAAGAGAAGCAGTGTGTGTTGTGTCTGACCTAGGACCTTGAAAGCAACTAGTCAGGGAATGAAGCATCCAAAACAGAGGGCCTCACTGATCAAAAACATTTGCTCACGGCATAACATACTTCAATATCAAAATGTCTGGACAACATAATTGCTGTACACAACTGAACTATTTTAACTACTCAAAGCCCTTACTATGACTATACACTTATTCTGTATAAAAATGACTCAATCTTGGAGAGCCTCATACTCCACCCAAGAGACGAAAGGCTTTCACTGCAGATATAGGATGCATAAAGTATGGACAAGTATATCACATTAAGGGGGTGAAAAGTGTCTTGTTTAGAAGTGAAAAATGTATTTGCCATAATATGTTGTCTATGATCATATTGGTCAGTAGTTGGGAGAAGAGATTGTGGGGTTTGCTTAACTGCAGACTATAAAGAGTGTTTATAGGTTTTAGAGGCCTATCTTTAGCAATAAATCTACCATACGTATATTGGAATTGAAGCATGAATGTTGCAGTAAATAGACTGTCATTTAAGGAGGGCAGTATTTTTTAAAACGAGGGACTACACTTAATATTTTGGGTAAGCCTAGAAAATTATTGGTATACATCTAAGAAGAAAGAGCCATAGATATGGATATGGGTGCGGGCAGAAAACCGTAGATGTGTGTCTGTTTTGGAATGTAATTGTGCTACATTACCTACAGCTCATACCCTAGTATGGAAATAGTCTAAGTTAGTGGCTAAGCTGTAGACAGTATATTATAAATATTATATCTATTATAAATACAGACATAATTTGCTCACATTTTGATCATGTACTCGTGTGACATTGAGGGGGATTCAATCAACTTTGCCATATAAAATGATTTATGTGTCAAACATTGATGTGAGTGCAGCACCAAATTCTCTGCTCTGTGGTCACAAACACACTATCAGGGTGGGAACAGTTCAAAGACAACTGGAATCCACACAAAGCCAGATCTACTTAACTAATGTATCCTGCATTTGCATGAAGTGATACCACCAAATGAAACCAGGAGCAAACAATGGGTATACGGAAAAGCCTAGGATATTTCCTGACGCACATATCATTTCTGCAAAAATATCCACTTGACACAGCTTACCCTTAGTCTCTTGACATTATGTTGAAGTTTGTACTGGAGGGCTTCGTCGTATATAAATTTCACCAAAGACACTATTAGCTTGCCTTGCCACTGTCGTGCAATGCTTAGAATCACACAAAACAGACATGATTGCCACGCGACTCTTTGAAAATATGGTGCTTTACTATTTTTCCTGTTTGTCCAAGGGAGTGCAACGGAAAATTACAAATGTTTATATAGCACTGCCCCATGTTTAGTTTATCTAGATCACTGGGTGGCACCACAGCTCTATGTTTCTAAACAAGGGAGTACTTGTAACAACAAGAGAGTCCGGGAAGGAAAAGAGACGCTCCTATACCCCTTGAATAATCATATATCAAACAACAAAGGAGCGTCACAACTGAAGTGACTGTAGGACAAAACTGGTTAGTTTGTCAGCAAGTGTACAAGTACAAAAGAAACCATGTTCGGTTCTTAAAAAGGCCCTCACTCACCACTAGTTGGTGACATGCTTCATCATTGGGCCCCACCGGGAGTGGCCGAATGCCACCCCAGTGTGCTACAACGCCAGAAATACTGCGGAGCTGGTTCGTGAAGGGGAAGTGAAGGGTTTAAAATGTCACAATTAGGTCAAAAAAAGTATTTTATTAGTTTTCCAATTGGACGGTATAAAAACAGTGAAGGATAAAGGACCAAAATTCAAAGTCCAAGTTTATCCCTATGTGTGGTGATTTAGGTCAACATGTTTCAGCCTATGTGATGTAGTTAATCAGGCATTTGTCAGGACCAATGTGTAAGTGATTAGTGTAGGAACCCTGGCGGTATGGGCGCGCTAACGTCCAGCCTGACCAAGGGTTACTAGTGAAAAAAAAGGATAACAAATATTTAATTACAAGGGTTTCTGACATTCCAGCGTATTGGAGTGGAACCGAGTTTATTATTCGGCGCTCCAGTTCTGACTGCCATGGGTCACGGGGGGAGGGTGGATAGCAAAATGGCACATCGCTTCCTTGGCTAGGCACCCGTTATGGCACCTGCATACCCCTGCGCTGGACCTTGAAGACTTCAATATTTTTTATCCTTTTTTTACACCACACATAGGGATGCTGTCCAAAAAACCAAAATTCGCACCCATCTCAGATACTCTGAGGTCCTACCATTGGTTGTCTATCCAAAACAGGATAAAGTTTAAAGCTATGTGCATAGTCTACAAGGTAATGCAGGATCAGGGGCCTCGCTTCCTAAAAGATCACCTAATACCTAACAGTCCTGCCAGAAAGCTACGATCTTCATCACTTAACCAATTAGTGGTCCCACGTAGCAGAACAGTCACATGGGGTGACCGCCGCTTCCTAGTTGCGGCTCCCAAAATCTGGAACACCCTACCATACCACATCAAAGCCAGTCCATCGCTCTTACAGTTCAGAAAAAATCTGAAGACGTGGTTATTCAACCAATAATACAGTACACCCGCCGCATCCTCACCTCTAAGGAATGACATTACTGCAGTCTAGCGCCGAGACACCCAAGGGTAATTGTTCGCGCTCTATAAGTGTCAGAAAATAAATAAATAAACTTGGACTTTGAATTTTGGTCCTTTATCCTTCACTGTTTTTATACTGTCCAATTGGCAAACTAATAAAATACATTTTTTGACCGAATTGTGACATTTTAAACCCTTCCCTTCCCCTTCACGAACCAGCTCCGCAGTATTTCTGGCGTTGTAGCACACTGAGGTGGCATTCAGCCACTCCCGGTGGGGCCCAATGATGAAGCATGTCACCAACCAGTGGTGAGTGAGGGCCTTTCTAAGAATCTAACATGGTTTCTTTTGTACTTGTACACTTGCTGACAAACTAACCAGTTTTGTCCTACAGTCACTTCAGTAGTGAACCTCCTTTGTTGTTTGATGTAAACAAGGGAGTAGCCAGAAAATGAACATACTCCCCGATTTTGAACTAAAGCTTTGATGACCCTAAGTAAGTGAGTCAAACCCGCCCTAGCTGAGCTCCCTTGGCTCTTCCATCCAAGCATCCTTTCACTCCACCACATTTTGATATCCACTATTTTACCTTCACATTGTATCAGTCATTCATTCATTCTTCCCCTTTACATCCATCAAGCCATCCATCTTTCCAGTCTGCCATCCTTCAATCCACTTTGCCATCCATCCACTCTGCCATGCATCCATCCATTCATCCATCCATCCATCCACCTTGTCATCTCTCTCTCCATTCTGGCATCCATCCATCATCCACTCTGCCATCCATCCATTATCCACTCCACTATCCATCCATTCACTCTTCCACTGATCCTCTCTGCCATCCACCCATCCATGCTACCATCTATCTACTCACTCAGCCATCCATCCTGCCATCCATCCTGCCATCCATCATCATCCATCCACTGTGCTGTTCATCTACCCACTCAGCCATCCATCTAGCCATCTACTATCCATCCATCCAGCCACTCTGCCATCCATTCACTCAGCCATCCATTCAGCCATCCATCTACTCTGTCATCCATCAACTCATTTCCTCCACTCATCGATCCATCCATCCATCCATCTGTCCATCGATCCATCACTTTAGTCTGTCATCCTTTCACCTGTCCATCCACCTATCCATTTATTCATCCATCCAGCAATACCTTTACACTGTCATCGTTTCACATGACCATATACCTATCTATCCATTGCTTTTCGCTCCCATCCATCCATGTCTTACCTCTGCCATCCTTTCACATGTTCATCCACCTATTTATTCACTCTCTCATCCATCCAGCTACTTACTCTGTCATTCTTTAACATATCCTTCCATTTATCTATTCATGTATCGCTTTGCCATCCATCCATGTCTTACCTCTGACATTCTTTCACCTGTCCATCCACCTATCCATTCATTCCATGCATCCTTTCACCCACTCATCCATCAACCCACTCATTCATCCACCTATTCATACACCCATCTTCCATCCTTTCACCCATCCTTCCTTTAAATATTCCTTCTTTCATTCCCTTTTCTCTTTACCCATCTTTTGTTCTTCCTTTCTGCTTTTCTATTGAGGCAGTATACATTTATTGCATTAATTCTGACATTTTGTCTGCCCAGGTGCAGACTTAATAGGAGCACAAAGAACTATGGCCCCCACTTTAGCTGCTGAAGCAACACAACACACCTGTTTCTGAGCTGTGCTGGCTCCAGCTTATTCACTAACTTGTACTTTTCAAGTTATTACATACCCACATAGACATTCTGGGTTAATTAAAAACAGATGCACTGCTCCCTTTAGCAGGATATTCTTTCCGGACTCTTTAAGCATGTAAGTGGAGTAAGAAGAGTCCCAGACTTCCCACTGAATTGTGATATTCCACAACAGGTGTGTTTGTGGATTTGCTGCCAACCAGGGAGACACCATATCTCTGTGGGGACTTGAACATGTTAGTAACCAAACATTATTTATGGGGAGATTTGAACATTATATTCAAACACTTTCTTTGTGAGGACTTGAATAAGACACAATCTGTGTGAGCTCTTGAACAGTCCTATGATCACACACTATTTATGTGGGCACTTAATCAACATATTCTTCACATACAATCATTGAGGTTACTTGAACATGATTACATTCACACACAATCTCTTTGAGATCTTAAAAATTCCTATAATCACATACTATCCTCATTAAGACGTCGGTCTGAAAGCGTCTGACCGACAGTCAGATTCCCCTAGACCATGTTGGAACCCTACCGCCCGACTCAGTCAGAAACAATTCTGACCGACTGAGTGATTATGATGCTCGCTGTCGGAAGGTGAATTCCGAATCGGTTCCGACCAGCATTTGGAATCCGAGTCCGTCGGAACTGATTCATACAGTTCAGCTGTCAGCGTTTCTGCATGACCAATTACGATGTCAGATTCCAACAGCCTTTCCGACCCAGTCTGTCCAACATGAAAAGGCTGTTGGAAACTGACTTTGGGGGCCCCTAGCAGGCCCCCCTTTATCCTGAGTGCTAAGGTTTGGGCTCGATGGTACCCCCGTACATTTCCATGCACAACGTGGCAGGCACCACGCGGTGCCTGCCATGTTGTGCATGGAAAGGCAGATTGTGGCATTTTAACAGCAGCCAGGAGCACCGTCCGCAATGTTAAAAGGCCAGGATGAGCCCGCCATACTGGCAGGTGCATCCTAATTGGGTTGGTGGGACCACCGCATGGCAGGCAGGAGGTCCCAGCACTGCTATGATGGCGGGCGGACATCAGTCCACTCGCCACCATAATGAGCCCCTAAATTACTTCCCACCAATTTCACTAATAAATAGCACAACCCACACATACAAATAATTACACAATTAATGTAATTAATTGCCAATGAATTAATTAAAATTAATTACCAACTAATTATTACATTATTGGTAAAAAAATATTTACACATTTAAGACTATAACATCTCAATTCAACAATTATTACTAAATGAAAATCATTCTGTACATTCTATATAATTAAATTACTTCCCACCCTATTCCCCTATAAACCCACAACCCTCTACAGTACTAAAAACACAAAATTAAAATTTTAAAAAATTAATAACTACTCAAAACATTCAATACACTTTATATAATTAAATAACTTCCCACCCTATTCCCTATAAACCCACATCCCGCTACGGAACTAAAAATGCAAAATTAGAACAAAATGTTTTAATACCTACTAACATTTTTACACATATAATAAAAATACAAACAAATCTTATACCAAAAATACATGCATCACACACATACAAAATATATACAAACATACATAACATTAATACAAAATCGATATTTTTAACATCTATATTATTGCAAACGATATTAAACACTTTGACATTTTTTACATCAATATTACTTACCCAAAGTCGATATTCTGCACCACAATATTTTTTCTGTCGATATTCTTGAGCCACAATATTTTTGCAACGATATTCAGCTAAGTCGATATTTGTGATTTGATATTTAGGTGCTCATTATGATGGCGGGAGGATTGCCGCTCCTGCCATCACAACGTGGTTAACCCACCGCCTCATTAGGATGGGGGTGGGATTCACATAGGTTCTGCGGCGGACGGAAAGTCCGTCCGCCATGGTTCCACAAGGCAGTCCTTTTCCGCCCGCCTTGCAGAACCCGGAACCAGGACATCATTGCGGTGGTACCATGCAGGCACCGCTGTAGTGATTAACATGAGCCCTTCCACCTGTCTTTTTGCGGCGGATATCCCGCTGCAAAAAGACAGGCGGAGATTGGCTTTGGGGGCCCGTTGTGGGCCCCTTTTGTGGGGTGCGCACTGGGGTGTATCCATGGTACCCCCCTACATTTCCCTGCACAAAGTGGCAGGCACTGCGTGGTGACTGCCAAGTTGTGCACGGAAATGCACATCGTGGCATTTTTAAATTGTGCACAGTGCTGCAGCCGCACAGTGCTGCAGCCAGCAGCACCGTCCACAATGTTAAATGACCAGGTAGCGCCCCCCAGTGTAGCGGACGCATCCTAATTGGGCTGGGTGCGTGCGGCGGTCCCATCACCATTATGATGGCGGACAGACTGATGTCCACCCACCATCATAAGAAGCCCCTTAGTCTCTGCACCCAGATTTGAACATGCCTATAATCAGATAGTAACCATGTTTAAATGTGAACATCATTACCTTCACACATTATCTGTGAGAATACTTGAAGTTTGTATTTAAACACTACCACTATAAGGACGTAGGTCCTGATTTAGATTTCAGGAGACGGGTTACTCCATCACAACAGTGATGGATATCCCGTCCACCGAAATGTAAATCCCATAATATTCTATGGGATTTATATTTCGGCGGATGCAATATCTGTCACTGTTGTGACAGAGTAGCCCTTCCGCCGAAATCTATATCAGGCCCTTGAACACTATTATCTTTGCACAATATCTTTGTGGTAGCTTGAACATCCCAGTAACTCTACACTATCACTACTGGGACATGAACACCCCTGTAACCACACACTATCTTTGTGGGGACTTGAACTTGTTAGTAATCACACAATTTTTGGGGGGAGATTTGAACAATATATTCACACACTACTATCTTCGTGGGGACTTGAATAA
This sequence comes from Lissotriton vulgaris, assembly GCF_964263255.1. Classification (NCBI taxonomy): domain Eukaryota; kingdom Metazoa; phylum Chordata; class Amphibia; order Caudata; family Salamandridae; genus Lissotriton; species Lissotriton vulgaris. The sequence goes on from NC_141694.1 coordinate 1,908,243,370, forward strand.
GATTCATTTCACACAGAATCTGTGTGAGTTCTTAAACAGTCCTATAATCACACGCTGTCTGTGTGGGACCTGAACATCATTTACTTCACATGCAATCCTTTTGAAACTTGAACATCCCTATAATTACACACTATGTATGTGCAGGGTTGAACATGCCTATAATCCCGGTTTGAATGTGAACAATCTTGCCTTTACATGCTATCTGTGTAAGGACATGAAGATTATTTAAACACTATCACTGTTGGTAATTGAACAGTACTATAGTTGCACACTATCTCTGTGGGTACTTGAACATCATAATCATAATAAACACACACTATCTTTGTAGCAGCTTGAACATCCCAATAACCGCATGCTGTCTCTGTGGGGAGTTAAGCATCCCTGTAACCACACACTATCTTTGTGGGGACTTGAAAATCCTAATAAACACACGCTATCTTTTTGGCAGCTTAAACATCCCAGTAACTGCACACTATCACTGTGGGGACATGAGCATCCCTGTAACCACAGACTGTCTTTGTGGGGACTTTAACATCCTAATAAATACACACTATCTTTGCGGCAGCTTGAACATCTCAGTAACCACACACTATCATCACTGCTGGGACTTGAAGTTCCCTGTAACCACACACTATCACTGCGGGGACTTGAACATCCCTGTAACCACACACTATCACGGCGGGGACTAGAACATCCCTGTAACCACACACTATCTTTGTGGGGACTTGAATATCCTAACACACACTATCTTTGTGGCAGCTTATACATCCCAGTAACCACATACTATCACTGTGGGGACTTAAGCATCCCTGTAACGACACACTATCTTTGTGGGGACTTGAACATGTTTATAATCATACAATTCTTATGGAGATATTTGAACATCATATTCACACACTATCTTTGTGGGGACTTGAACATGTTTAAATACGCTCCATTTTTATGGGGAGATTTGTACATCATATTCACACACAATCTATGTCAATTCTTGAACAGTCCTATAATCATGCACTATCTGTGTGGGGACCTGAACATCATTTACTTCACACGCAATCTTTTTGAAACTTGAACATCACTATAATAACACTATATATGTGCAGGGTTATATATGCCTGTAATCCCTGTTTGAATGTGAACAATCTTACCTTTACATGCTATCTGTGTAAGGACATGAAGATTATTTAAACACTATCACTTTTGGGACTTGAACACTACTATAGTTGCACACTATCTCTGGGGGTACATGATCATAATAAACACACTATCTTTGTGGCAGCTTGAACATCCCAATAACCACATGCTGTCTCTGTAGGGACTCAAACATATCACTAACCATATACTGTATGCGGGGAGATTCGACTATTATATCCACACACTATCTTTCCGGGGACTTGAATATGATTAACTTCACGCATAATCTGTGGAAGATCTTGAACATTCCCATAATCACACAGGGCCTGATTCACAAAGGTAAACTTAAACATTGGTGAAAGTTTATGACATTTTGTAACCCACAAAGCAATTTATTGAGCAGTATTTTTAAGACTCTGTACCCTTTTATGTAGGGAGTCTCTGCCCCGAGTGCAGAGACTCCTCAGTCATAAAGATACTACTAGAAAAATTCCATGGGAATTTCGAAAAATCGTAAACTTACTCAAAGGTGTAAGTATACCTTTGTGAATCAGCACCACAGTATCTCTCTGATACTAAAACAGCATTACAGTCACACACTCTTTATGGAGACTTGAACATTATTTTCAACTGCTATTTTTTTGGTGACTTGAACATGATTACCTTCACACAAAATCAGTAAGGTCTTGAACATTCCTGTAATAGTTTCGATCTCTATGGGGATTAGAACATCATTATCTACATATTTGTGTGGAGACCTGAATATCGCCTTCATACACTGTCTTTGTGGGAACTTGATCATTATTACCTTCTCACACCATCTATACAAGGTCTTGATCATGCCTATAATCTCACACTATCTCTGTGGGGACTGTGAGAAAGTGCCATTTATTTTTCTTGCATGGTATGCCCCCACTTTTTGCTGAATTGCTGATGTGCTTTGACTACGTGTGCCCTGGGCTCCTGCCAATCAGGTGCCCAAGGTCTGTGTTCCTTCCCTAAAACTGTATTGAAGCTAAAACCCAATTGGCATCTCTGGCCACATGTCAGCCCCTTGTAAATGGTACCCTAGGTACCCAGGGCATTGTTATGTTATGTTATAGTATTTTTAAAGCGCAAACTGCTACCCGAAGGTGTCCTTGCACTGTCTATACGCAGCGCAAAGAGATATAGATGAAGAGCCCGGCGTTAAGCGCTAAAAAGCCAAGTTTTTAAGGCTTTCCTGAATGCCAGTAAATCCAGAATGTTTCTAAGATGAAGTGGTAGGGTATTCCTAGCCTTGGCTGCACCTGTTAAGAAGCTTCTACCTCCCCAGCTAGCTTTTTTAGAGATGGGGGCCGATACCAATTTTGCTCCCAGAGAGTGAAGTGGTCTATTGGGGACATACCACTGAAACTGTTGCTTCAGATGTTCTGGCCCGAAACCATGAAGAGCTTTGTAAGCTGTACAGAGTGATTTGAACTACACCCGTTTCTTAACGGGCAACCAGTAAAGTCTTCTGATATCTCCGGAGACTGAAGCATATTTAGCTGTCCCTGTGAGCAGTCTGGCGGCCGAATTTTGTAAAAGTTGGAGTCTATGCAGTAAACGTTCCTGAATGTTTAGGTAAAGGCTGTTGCAGTAGTCCAACCACGACATAGTTAATGCCGTCACTACTGTTCGTTGGTTTTCCTTAGGTAGAAAGTGCAAGATTTTCTGGCATGTTCTAAGAGCAAATGTAGTCGCTGAGACAACTGTATTGACCTGGTCCTCAAAGTTGGGTTTGTCATCAATCAGGACACCCAAGTTCTTTACTTTCCTCATAGGAGTCGGAAGTACCCCCAGCGAATATGGCCACCAACTTGGGGTCCAGAGCGTTGGGTCATTGCCAAACAGAATAACTTCTGTCTTACCCGAATTAGGTTTTAAACAATTTTGGGTCATCCATTTACCCACTGCTTCCATACAGTCATGAAATCGTTTTACAGTCACCGTCTCTTGCCCAGGCAGCAGGGGCACCACAATCTGAGTGTCGTCTGCATACAATGTCAGAGAAAATTTAAAGCATTTGATCAGGGGGGCCAGAAGGGACACGTAGACATTAGAAAGCGTGGGGGTAAGTGAGGACCCCTGCGGAACTCCGCAAGGCAGAGAGAAGGGTTTGGAATAGGGGTGGGTGGAATTTGCGTAATCGCGTTACGCAAATCTCTGCGAAATGGTAAATAATCTCAGCGAACACGCAGAAATTCTGCGAACACGCCGAATTGCTTGTTCGCAATGCTTTTTTACTGTTCACAATCACTGTTTGCATGCTCGGGGGGAAATATCTTGCAAACACGCATTTGAGAACGCGAACAAGCAAAATAAATTTGTGAAGTCGTGGACCTCAGAATTTTGGGCAATTTCGCGTTCTCCGCGGAACGCAAAATTACCCAAATTCAGCAAATTCCGTGAGCGGAACCGAATTTACCGCTCATGTCCAGTTTGGACCAGAATGCGCCGAGCAAAACTGTTTGCACTCTGTCGGAGAGGAAGGACTTCAGGAGATCCCAAGCTTTACCTTGGATTCCACAATCCCACAAACGGTCCAGCAACAAGTCATGGTGGACTGTGTCAAAAGTCACAGACAGGTCCAACATAATCATTGCAGCTTTGCCTCCCTGATCGAGCACGGACATAATTTCCTCTGTTGATTTTAAGAGAGCGGACTCAATACTGTGTCCCTCTCTGAACCCGTATTGCTTTGGATCCAATATTTGTGCCTCTCGTAAGAATGTACTTAGTTGTACATTCATGCCTTTCTCTATCAATTTAGCTGGAAGGGGGATGTGCGAGATCGGCCGAAGGTTATTGGGATCCTTTGGGTCCAGATTCGACTTCTTGAGTAGAGGAAGTATTGAAGCAGTTTTTCAGGCTTTAGGAAAATATCCTTCCTTAAACATCGAGTTCATCATGGCAGTGAGCGTTATAACAATGGGTTCAGGGGCTAGTTTTAACACCGCCACCGGGCATGGGTCATAGGGGAAACCTGATTTGGCTGACATCCGTGATTTATGAATGTCCTTGATGGACAGAGGTGTGAACTCTTCAAAACTCGGATAGAGACCCGACCGAGCTTTTTATTTCTCCCTGACACCAAGTGTTCCATCTGTCCTTGGCCCTTTAAATGTGGTAAAAATAGCCTCTACTTTACTACAGAAAAAAATGGCTATTTCCTCACAAAGCCTATGACTTGGAGAGACTCTAGGTGTGCCAGGGTACGCTAGGTTGGTGACTATTTTGAAGAGTTCTTTAGCTGAGTTTATTGCAGAATTAATTTGGTTGGCAAAGAAATCTTTCTTAGTTGTAAAAAGTAGAACTTTATAGGCCACCAGGCTTAGTTTATATGCCTCTTTTTCTTCGATGTTGTATCCCCTCCTCCATTTCCTCTCAAGCAGTTTACACTTTAGTTTTTGATCTTTCAGCTCCTGAGAGTACCATGGGGCAGAGGGCCGTGCTCTATTAGAGTTAGAGACTTTTTTAGATGCTAACTTATTGCTAGCTACATCGATCCAGTTAGAATATTGAGTAGTCGCCTCTTCAATGTCTACAGACGGACAGAATAGGGTAGAGTTCAGCAGATCTTCTAATTCTTTAGCCTCAATTGTATTCCATGCTCTTGAGATCCTTTGCTTCTTAGTTAGTTTACCCATCTCATGATGATTGGAACCAGTTAGCTCAAAGCATACTGCCGCATGGTCTGACCAGACCAGGGGCAGCAGACCTGTAAAAGTAAGTTGCCGGTTGTTGGAAAAGATCCCACCCAACGTGTGCCCTGCCGTATGAGTAGGCCCCACAACATGCTGTTTAAAATCAACGCTTTTCATGAAGTCCAAAAGATTCACTGTATCTGGGTCTGTGTGTGCCTCTAAGTGGAAGTTAGAATCTCCCAGTATGGTGTTGGAGCTGGAACGAAGCCATTTTTCCACCAGATTTCCCACTAATCTTAAAAAAGGCCTCTTAAGGCCAGGAGTTCTATAGAGGAGAGTACCTTTGAAAGTAGCCTGATAGGAGTAGTATAGGCAGAACTCCAATGCGTCACAATCTGGGATGGATGCTGTTCCAAAAGTCACATTGATGGAGGTGTGGTAGATAACCGCCAGACCCCCCCCCCCCCCTTTCCTCAAAGACCTATTTAGGTATAGCAAGCATAACCTGGGGCGTAGCCTTCACTAAATCTTGCCCGATTCCTCATCAGTCCAAGATTCTGTGATAAAGGCTACCATTATTGCCTCATCCTCAATTAGTCTGGCACACTCCAGACTATGCTTTACCAAGGATCTAGCACTTCAGCCCATGCAATTGTAAGATGCAATTGTAAGGTGTCTTTCTTATTCCTTCTAGTATGATTACAGGAGTTAGCAGGTATGTAAAGTAGGGCAGGTAGCACCACATTACACTTAGGGCATGTAGTAGAGCAGGAGGGAACCTCCTTATCAAGACTTATATGTGGGCACCCCACCTCTCCAGCCCTGCCATTAACACTGCTTAAGTAAACACCAGAGTATTGTTGTATAATTGGCTCATCAGCTCCGTAACCTACAGGGGTACTGGCGCTGAGTGCTGGTCGTGCGCGGACAGGCGCAAACGGGCTTGCCCTTGAGGCGCCTTCAGCGTGCCGGCGGCGCGCCCGCTGCGCGCACGAGCCATCCTTTCCAATTATACCGTAAGGGGCAAAAAAGACTAGCCTGCTGACCGTACTTCCCCCAAAATGGCGGCCCGCTTTGCCCAGTGCAGCCCCCCGGTCTCAGCCGTAATCGAGCACCAGGATCCCAGAGTGCCTTCCCAAATTTAATAGTAAGTACAGTTTTTAAGTATTAAAACAGTCTCTAGCAGCATGAGTGCAAGGTAGCAAATTTTAGCAGCAGTCAAAACGGACATAAAAACATCACGTAAAGGCTAAAAAACTCGTGGACACGAGGTAATTTATAAAACAATGGTAAAAGTAACAATGGTAAGAGAAAACTTCCTAAAAAGATTGCAGCATCGTTTATCTCCTGGCTCAAGCCTCAGGAGCATATAGAGTGACGCACCCGCGCCAACCCTTCTAATTATACCGTCAGGGGCGAAGAAGACTAGCCTGCTGACCGTACTTCCCCCAAAATGGCGGCCCGCTTTGCCCAGTACAGCCCCCGGCCTCAGCCGGAATCGAGCACCCGGATCCCAGAGTGCCTGCCCAAATTTAATAGTAAGTACTGTTTTTAAGTATTAAAACAGGCTCTAGCAGCATGAGTGCAAGGTAGCAAATTTTAGCAGCAGTCAGAACGGACATAAAAACATCACGTAAAGGCAAAAAAAACTCGTAGACACAAGGTAATTTATAAAACAATGGTAAAAGTACACTTTCTAAAAAGACAGCAGCAGCGTTTTTCTCCCGGCTCAAGCCTCAGGAGCATATAGAGTGACGCACCCACGCCAACCCTTCCAATTATACAGTCCAATTTTGACCAGGGAAGACCCCTAAGGGCTATGGCACTTATTGTACTACCATTAGGGGCCCTGCACCCTGACACCCACACACTGCCTTTGCAGACTGAGTGTCCTGGTGCAGAACTAAGCAAAGAGTCGACATGGCGCACATCTCTGTGTGCCATGCCCACAAACCCACTGCCCTGGCATACATCAGTCACCACTCTAGCTGGGTGCTCTATACCAGTGGTGTGGGCACAGGTGCATGAGCCCTGTGCCCCTACAGTACCCAGGGCCATTCCTGGGCACTGTAAGTGCAGTGATGCCATTAAGAGTATATGGTGCTGGGAGGTTGTCATTATGAACTCCACAGCACCATAATGGCTACACTGAAGACTGACAAGTTTGATATCAAACTTCTCAGCACATTAAACCCACCCTGATGCCAGTGTGGGATTTAATGTAAAATGCACTACAGAGGGCATCTTAGAGATGCCCCGGAAACCTAACCTACAATCCACGTCTTGTCTAAGAGGCTGCCTAGGCTGCCACGCAGCAGACATGTTGCTGGACTCCTGGGTGGAGAGCCCCCCGCACTCCTGGGCCTGCAATAATGCATATCCTGGGAGCAGGTGCTAGGTCTCCTCCCCCAAGATGGGCAGGGGGAAGCTTCAAAGGCATGCCGCCTTTGTGCGCTTCTCCAGCCAGGAACCGCGAATCCAACTCACTCTGCATCCTCCGAGCCCGCCTGTGCCGAAGTGGACAAAGACCCTGAGGACGACACACCGGCAATTCTGACCTGGAATCCAGTGCCCAAAGACCCTCCTCAATGACCCAGACGATGCCTGCAGTCTCAGAACCAGGGACCCCTCCGACCGCGACCAGCAGAGGGTAAGATTTCCCGACGTCCAAAGACACCCCGGCGCCCCCCGGCCTCCTGTGCCCAACTCCGGGGTGCCTACCTATCCTCCAAGATCCCAACTTACCCCTCAAAGTGTTGGTCTCTCCAGAAGATCCTCCATTCCTGAGCCTGCAGCCTTTGTTCCCTTTTTAAGATCTCCATTGAATAACATTGAGCGCCCGATGGCTCAAAACCACCCTGAACCCAACTGCCCGAGTGCCCCTGGTAGTGCAACCTTTGTCCTATCCTACTTCCCCCTTTGCCCTGAGCAAGTGACCAGGAGCCCAGCTCCCACAGCCGGGTGGGTGGCCTGCTAGCAAGCAGCCACCAACCGAAGGCCCCCTGCCTTTTTTGGATAACATTTGGCCTAACTACCTCTGTATCCGGCTGCCCCTGTGGCACTAAGGGTTTCCAACTGAACCTACCTGACCCTTGGAGACCTTTGAGTCTATGCCCAGAACCTTAACTCTGCCAGTCGAGTACTTACCTAAAAGCTGATAACTCACTTGTCTTCCATAGGCTAACATTGACTGGTTAAACTTGGAAATTCTTTTAAGTGTGGAGTTTTGGACCTTTAAAATATTCATCTAAAATCAGCCGAACTACGAATTCCGATTTACTCTCCTTTTATCAGGAGAGACCTTAGTGCTGCATCTTTGAGCCCAGTACTGACCCTGAAAAGTAATTCTAACCGTACTTACCAGTAACTTGAATTTCCTTCCATAGGATATCATTGCCTGCTTTTAGCTGAAAAAGATTCGAAGAGTCGATTTTTGAAACTTACAAATATTCTCTAAAAATTGTGCCAACGATAAAAATTTAATTACTTACCTGTTTTAGATAGAGGTCCCAGTGCTGAACCTAGGGGTCCAGCACTGGATTACAAAAGTAACGTGAACATACTTTACCTGCAAACTGAATTTCCTTAAATAGGATAACATTGGTAATTTCAACTGAAAAGGTTTTTGTGTCAACTTTTAAAATACAATATGATTCCTTAAAAATCACTACTGTAACCAAAACGCTTTTACTTAACTGTTTACAGCTCATGTCCTGGGACTGAATCTAGGATCCAGTCCTGTGGTTGGAAAAGTAATCTACAAAGTAACTAATTGCTTTTAACTAGAAATTCCCCTTGCGCTGAATGTTGCATTGTGTTTGAAATTGTGTTGCCTATTGCAACAAACTGTAACTATTGCATTCAAAAAGTATATTGCCTCTTTGAAAAGTATTTAACTGAAGTAACTCATCCTGAGAAAGTATATTTTGATACTTGTTGGTTCTAAAATAAAACAACTATATATTTTGATATAAAACAATTGGCCTAGAGTACAGTAATTGAGTGTGTGAGACCATTTGCTGACTGGGTGTGTACAACAAATGCTTTACACTGTCCCCTGATACTGCCTTACTGCTCGACTAAGTTACCACTTTAGAGAGCAAGGTTATATCTAACTTTAGCCTCTGCCAAACCTCTGGGGACTCTGGACTCTGTGCACACTGTACCTCACTTTGGTGCAGTATATATAGAGCCACTTTCCTACAGGACTTGAACATCATTATCACACACTATGTATATGCCGCTTTGAACATTCCCATAATCATATACTATAGCTGTCAAGGTTACAGATTATGTATGACATTTTCATAATTTCAGTGTAATTATGAGTAAAATTTCAATGACTATGAGAGGCAGTTTCTCGCAACTATCTATACATTTAGGTACTAGTATATTGAAACTAAACATTTTATTTTGTCCTAGTTTTTATATATGCCATCATGCAACATGCAATGAGTTTATAATAGAGGTAGGCATAACTTGCATAATTTGCTGTTGCGTAATTACGCCAAATTCCAGCTAAATTATCCAACATCACACAGAATGACGTGAAGAGTGTAACCATTCATTTAGTGCTATTTTCCTAGTGCAAAATGCACTTGTGTGTCCAAAATGGACCACAGGATGCATTTTGAGCTATGAAAATAGCGCTAATTGCAACAGAAAAGGAACAGCAACAGCCAGCAGCAGTTCACGATAGGCATTTTTGGCCCAAATTACTCTAAATTATGCAAGTGGATTAAGTGGGTTTAATCACATAATGTTTGGTAGTTTCACATCACAGTAGTAATTCAAAATTACCGAAACTACTCTGATTACCCTGACGTAAGTAAAATTCCACCCATGACTAGTATATGCAGTTGTGCGAGTGATGATGGCTTTTCATTCTTGTTTCCTTCTGGGGAGACTGCCGAAAGGCTGGCTTTTTTACCTTAATTATGTCATGGTATGTTGGATATATGTTATGTGTGAGCTATTTGTGGGATGTGTGGTTATCAGGGGGATATGCAAATAGAGTGATCATCAATTTTGACCCTGTTAATGTGTACTTCACGAAACGATGAACCTTTTATCTCAGTTGGATGATGTCCCGTACATATATCCCAGTGTGCACATACGTTCTTCCTGTACTTCACTCAGGAAGCATGGGAAGCTGATAAGTGGGGAAAGTTTAAAGGCCTTTACGTTTGTCCCATGCCAGTGTTCTATGCCCGAAACTCACTTCAACTCTCCAGGCAGAGGGAGCAAATGCAGTCCTCGGCCTCAGACCAGACCAGTAAACGTAAAAACATCGCCAGTCAGAATGTGTCTGATTGTGGTCACTGATCTCAATTACTGGATATCGGAATAGGCTGACAAATGATAGATCATATATATAGTGGTTTGTTACATACTTAGCAACTTCTAAGCGCTGAAATAGATGCAGGTGTAGCACCTTCAACAAACATCAACCATGCTACCTGGCCAGTCATGTGTGGCCTCGCAAACTATGATTCACAATACTCTATGAGACAGAAGGAAGTTCTACTGTCTGCTTCAACACTTTTTTGCTGATGTGCAAGTCGAAAAAACAATTATGTTAAGCACTTGGATTTCGGAATGGGAATGGCGAAAAAAGTTAAAGTGCTGGGGGGCTTTAAAATTATCGCCTCTTTAGCGGCAGGAAAGGGCATATTATCAAGCCCATTATCTTTAGCATCATGAAACCACTGTCCTTTTAGCATCAGCATACATAATGTTTGTACAATGCAATGCTGCAGGTTTTTGTGTGCATATGAATCAAAAAAGTGGGTGCACAATATAGGTGTGAGCCATTATTAATCTGTGTGCATATGTATTCAGTGGCGTCACTAGGGGGGTGCGGGGGGTGCGGACCGCACCGGGTGACACCCTGACATGGGGGTGACACCATCCATCTGGTTAGGCTGTGTATGTAACACAGCTCAGTCTGCGGCCGGCAGGAGCTTAATGATGTGAATGAAAGCAATTCACTTTCAAACCATCACGTGAAAAACACCACAAGCAAGCACAAAAAAAATCATCGCAGTGCAGAGATCGAGGTGCTAAACTGATTGGGCATATATAAGTAAAAAAAAAAACACTGCTCGGGTATAAAAACAGTTTTATTGGAACGGAAGAGGTTACTTGAAATGAGAGGGTTCGGTATTGCTAGTCACTAAATTCAGGCAGGCAATGGACTGAAATTGCCCAGAAAGCTCCCAAGATTGAAATTCCCACAGACAAAAACAGATGACAAATTCCAATACCATAGTTAAAAGAAATCCCTTTCTGTAATATCGGCTGTGTTTCGTAGTGCCCCGGGGTGCAGGCGGAGGGGGAGGGATAAGGCAGGCAGAGAGGGAGATGGTGCAGGCAGAGGGTGAGATGGTGCAGGCGAAGGGGAGATGGTGCAGGCGGAGGGATGGTGCAAGCAGAGAGGTAGATGGTGCAGGCGGAGAGGGAGATGGTGCAGGCGGAGGGTGAGATGGTGCAGGCGGAGGGGAGATGGTGCAGGCGGAGGTGAGATGGTGCAGGCGGAGGGGAGATGGTGCAGGCAGAGGAGAGATGTTGCAGGCAGAGGGTGAGATGTTGCAGGCAGAGGGTGAGATGTTGCAGGCAGAGGCTGAGATGTTGCAGCCGGAGGGGAGATGGTGATGGCGGAGGGAGAGATGGTGCAGGCAGAGGGAGAGATGGTGCAGGCGGAGGGGAGATGGTGCTGGCGGAGGGGAGGTGGTGCAGGCGGAGGGGGAGGGATGGTGCAGGCAGAGGGTGAGATGGTGCAGGCAGAGGGTGAGATGGCGCAGGCAGAGGGGAGATGGTGCAGGCAGAAGGAGAGATGGTGCAGACAGAGAGAGAGATGGTGCAGACGGAGGGGAGATGGTGCAGGCGGAGGGGGAGGGATGGTGCAGGCAGAGAGGGAGATGGTGCAGGCGGAGGGTGAGATGGTGCAGGTGGAGGGGAGATGGTGCAGGCAGAGGGGAGATGGTGCAGGCGGAGGGGAGATGGTGCAGGCGGAGGGAGAGATGGTGCAGGCAGAGGGGAGATGGTGCAGGCAGAGGGGAGATGGTGCTGGCAGAGGGGAGATGGTGCTGGCGGAGGGGAGATGGTGCTGGTGGAGGGAGAGATGGTGCAGGCGGAGGGGGAGGGATGGTGCAGGCAGAGAGGGGGATGGTGCAGGCAGAGGGAGAGATGGTGCAGGCCGAGGGAGAGATGGTGCAGGCCGAGGGAGAGATGGTGCAGGCCGAGGGGAGATGGTGCTGGTGGAGGGAGATATGGTGCTGGCGGAGGGAGATATGGTGCAGGCGGAGGAGAGATGGTGCAGGCAGAGGGAGAGATGGTGCAGGCAGAGAGGAGATGGTGCAGGCAGAGGGAGAGATGGTGCAGGCAGAGGGAGAGATGGTGCAGGCGGAGGGGAGCTGGTGTGGACACAGGGAGAGATGGTGCAACCAGAGGGGAGATGGTGCAGGCAGAGAGGAGATGGTGCAGGCAGAGAGGAGATGGTGCAGGCTGAGGGTGAGATGGTGCAGGCAGGGGGTAAAATGGTGCAGGCGGAGGGGAGATTGTGCGGACAGAGGGAGAGATGGTGCAGACAGAGGGGACATGGTGCAGGAAGAGGGTGAGTTGGTCCATCCGGTAAGTTGTGAGGGGGTGACACCATGAGTTACCCGCACCGGGTGACACCAACCCTAGTGACGCCACTGTATGTATTCATTGCAATGAGGGTACAAAAACGAGAAAAAATGTTATGCGGACAACAAGTAAATGTGCTCCTTAGTTGCTCCATGTTATGTACATTAGGTCATGAATTTTAGTGTTCCTGTTTCATGCAACATGGAGAGTTGTTCACTCACAATATTTTCTGAATTGGGTGCGCCAGGATGAAAACTGATTTGAATGTAATGCAGACTCTTTAGCTTCTCGCCGGAGTATCGCGCCAGTATTTGTATTTTCTTCTACTTGTTTAAAATAAAGATCCAGGACAAAAACGTGTAGGAATGAGAATAGCTAAGAGGAAACAAGTCCCTCCAATGCAACTGTTCCTATTGACAGTGAGAATCCCAAGCAGCGCTTAGGTTAGACCAGCCAGCCCAGCCCAGCCAGCGACGTGCAATGCACAATCGCGCATAACAAAAGACTGATTAGCATGAGCAGAGGCCAAGGCTCTGAAAGTCCCTGAACTTGCTGAAAACCGGCTGGGGGAAGGGTCCGGCTGCTCAGAGCACACCTTGACTTTACAAAGCGGGCAGGCAGGGCAGCAGCATGGTGTCTGCGTGTCTGGTGAAACTGACAACAGCAATGATGGGGCCGAGTCAATAGGCTCTCCCAAATCGCGCTGGGACCTTTTTATGCTCTCAAGAAGAAGAGAAAGTACAAATTTCAAGTGGCCTGCCAAACATTATATTCACCAGGGCACTTAATTGTAATTTTAACACTACCTAGTAAATAAACAAATCTTCCCTCGTGCGCAAGCAGCAGCTGTGTTTGTGGTAAGGCTCAGAGACAGGCAAACGACTTGGCAATGGTTTATTGGAGATATTTCATTGTTTGTTTTGAAATGGGTACATTTTTGATGATTTTCGAATAACTATATCGTAGCTGTTGCGGTTGTTTTTCTATATTGGCTTTACTAAATCCCCCTGGAGAGAGCGCCTAGCCTTTCCCACCTGCTCCTTTTCTCTTCAAGGGGCCAAGAGCGCTGGTGAATGATTATTCACCAAAATACCTGCGTGGGGTGGTGGCATTGGGAGTGGGGGTTGTCCTAATTACAATAGATTCCCTTGGCATTTTTCACATTTAAACAAAAGTATAGATGGAGTGAAATGGGTTACAGAGAAAGGTATGTAGGAAAGAAGGAGAAGCAGGGGAAGTCGAGGTGGAAAATAGAATATGAAAATTAAGATCCATATAGAGGGGAAAGACAAAGAAGGAGGAATTGTAAAGACCTGGATAACTTAGCTCCTAAGAAGAGACTTGATAGTTAGGCATGAACAAAGTGTATTTTACACTTACATAATTGACATCATTTGGGGATATTCACATTACACTTTTTATGTCAAATTCCCCAAATTACTCCGTTATGCCACTTTGCATATTTACGCACCATTTGTGGGAAAAGGTTATCATAAACGCACAGGAAAAACAAGACGTTGGTAGCTGCTTTTCATGGTGCTATCGTTTTTTTGCACTATTTTTTGCACGAAATGCACTTCACATCAAAAATTGATGTTTTGGACACATTTTGAGCTAAAATATAGCATCAGATAGCATATTTGCACTTCAAGTAATTTTGTATAATTTCACATCATTTTACTGAAATTTCACATAGGTACATGACAGCAAATTTCACACACACACAGTGATGGCACAGATAGTGAAAACCAGGACCTGGTGAGTAAAGAGGTAGGTGCACATTAAAGGAAAGGGAATGAGCTTCTTCAGGGAGAAAGAAGTATAGACAGGAAACAATAGATGTGTGCGATCCAACAAACTAACAGGAAGATCCGTGCCAGATTCATCATGGTCATGTTTTGCGAGTCCTTAATAGTGAATTTTAAGGATTCGCTATTAAAGACTCGCAAAACGGGATGCATGTAGAAATCGCAATATTTCATGCGATTTCTACTGCTTCCTTATTTGCGATTCGCTAATTGCTAATCGCAAATAAGGAATGGCTTCCCATTCAATCCTATGGGCCTAAAGGTAATCTACACTGGTGTTGCGCACACACATGTCCAAAGAACATGTGTGTGTGTAACATACAACTTAGAAAAATGCACTAAAGTGCATTTTTCTAAGTTTTTGCTATTTACCACGTAGTTAAACTTCGCGGTAAATAGTGGCCCCAGATTGCGAATTTGCAATTTTAAAATGGTTCTTGAGTTGCATTTAAGGAATCTCAAATTGAGATTCCTTAAATGCAATTAATCGCAATTTAGCGATTTCTAGAATTGCGATTTTTGCATTTGGGATGATGAATCCCAAATGCAAAAATAGCGTTCGCAAAGGGCCAGATTCTCAGAATCTGACCCTTTGCGAGCCGATTTCGGCTTGATGAATCTACCTGTAAGAGCCCATGCATTAGTTGAGCCATGAAAATATTTGACATGCGAATCATGAAACAACAATAAAAATATATTCAAAATGTGCTTTTTAACATACTGAGTGTTTCATTTTGAATTAGATAATTTCACCAAACAGAGAGACATTTATAAAAAATGATCATTTTTTAACTTGAAATTATAAACATTCTTGCCCTCCAACCTGACGACAATGGGGTTAGTGAACTATGAGGCAAGACAGTTGTCATGTGCACCACCTATATATGACTTATTTGAATTATATATGAATAAACATTATAGTCTATTACACCAAGGACAAGAGAAGTTTTTGTACAGTGCGCATTCTGAACTCCTGTATTTCAAGGTGCTCTCATATGTTATGTTAATTGAATTTTGAAATAGCGCAAGCTCATCCCCAAAGGGACATCTCGGTGCATTAGCAGGCAGGAGATGAGAGAGCATCGTGAGAGCTGCTTGTTAGAACAGTCATGCTTTGAGTTGTTTTTTAAAACTGGAAAAGCTAGAACATGTATGAAGGCTCAGTGTCCCAAAGATAGTATTGCAGACGGAAATGATATGGTCTTTCATGGACAAGTGTCGTCCAGAAGTATACCCAAGTTCCTAGCTGTTCTGCTGGTCACAGGGGCTAGATGGAGTTTGGCTGGCCACCAGTCATTCAACCAATAGAGTTGGGCATTACCAAACAAAGTAATCTCTGTTTTGTCTCCATTCAGTTGAAGACAGTTATGGGACATCCAAATGCTTATATTCCTCATAAGCGACAAATCGCTGTTTGACATTCTCAATGTCATGCATGAATGGGATAACCAGTTTGGTGTCATCAGCATAGGAGAGTATTTCAAACCCACTGGACTTCACCAATTGGGCTAGGATGCCACATATATATTAAAGAATGTGGGCCTCAACAAGGATCCCTAAGGAACCCCCTTGTCCAAGTGGATGGTTTTAGAGTGATAGTAACCTACAGAGACATTCTGGACCCTTTCTGTAAAAGTCCTTGAGCCAGTCAAGGGCGGTGCCCTGAATAAGAATCTGTTCACACTGTTGTATTAGAGTAGAATAAGACATTAAATCGAATGCCACCAACAAATCAAGCAAAACCAACATGGCAGGATTTCCATCATCAATAGTATAGTATACTGATAGTATCTGCGACTGCAAGAAGGACAGTCTCCATACTGTGGGAAGGTCTGAAGCCTGATTGAATGGCATCCAACAAACCTTAAGTCTCCAAATATGAGAAGAGTTCTTTGTTGACATGAGTTGCCTGATCTTTGCCCAATAGAGGATGATGGGATATGGGGCGAAAGTTAGCTTGGTCACTCGTATCTGCATTTATTTTTTTCAGGATTGCTGTAACCTGGACTGCTTTCCAAAGTCGCGGAATAGAGGCTAGAGTCAGGGACTGGTTGCCTAGAACTGTGATAACTGGTGCGAGTAAAGAGGAGAGAATGGCAGCGATATACGGGGGATAGACAGAGATCAGAAGGAAAATCTGATTTTGTATAAATCAGCAGGTCGTGCGTCTTGGATTCAGAGATAGGCTCAAATCCTTCTAATATTACTGATGCAGTTATTTGAGGTGGTTCATTGGTTTGTAAAATATCTGGTTTATTAGTCACTGAATGAAAGCTATTGTAGTTATTGTTGATTTTGGTTTGAAAGTGGCTAGCTAAAATGTTACAGAGTAGTTGTGAAGTAAGTATGGCCGTTGAACAGGCTTGAGGTTTGGCAAAGTTGTTTAAGATTTTAAATAATTCCTTAGAGGAATTGCTTGCTTGCTCTATCTGGTTGACAAGGAAATGCCTTCGGGCTGATCTTATTTTACAGTGGTAGGCATGAGGGGCTGATTTATGTGTTAGTTTCTCTGTATTTGTTTTAGTAGCGCTCCATTTACGTTCTAGTCTCCTGCAACTTTTTTTGTCGTTTTTCAAATCAGCTGTGTACCACAAAGCGTTGAGCCTGAATATTTTGGTAGAAAGTGGCTCATGAGGGCAAACAATATTAAGTGCATGTAAAATGGTGTCATGAAATTGAGCTGATGCTGAGTTTATATTCTGCAAATTGTCTAAGATGGGAGCAGAAAAAACAGATTGGAAAGTTTACACAGTAATCTGTTTCCATGTTCTCGAACAAATAACCTGAGGTGTAGTTTTGGCATACATGATCATGGTAGGAACCTGAACACTTATTAGGATATGGTCAGTCCAGGTTAGGGAAAGTGGGGCCTCAGCTTGAAGAGACCTGAGAGTAAAAACATTAGATCCAATGTGTGTCCTGCTGAATAGGTAGGACCGCTCTTGGTCAGGTGACGGTCTAGCAATTCAAGGTCAGATACCAATGTGAGTATGTCAGGGTTGGTGGCTGTGTCAGTGTGATAGTTAAAGTCCCCGATTAGGAGGAAATTATGTGTAGACAGAACGTAAGGTGCTAATCGTTCCGCTAGTTTTTGACTGAACTCTTTCTTTGGGCCAGGAGGGCAATAAACGAAGGCAATAAACTAAGGTGCAGAATGCTACATATGCAATATTTAGGAAAAGGGAGGCCTGTCTAAATACAATATTTGTCTATTCTCACACATTTTGCTCAAAGAAGACAGCTTGGATTTATCCCACGTTTTCGGGATAAACTTTTTGCAATGCAGCCACCAGGTGGGTATCTCTTTCTCTCCCCTGTTTTTTACATCAACGTTTAATGTTTGTCTCTAATACCTAGCGCATGATGTTAGAGTTTAGGTGGGAGGCAGAAGCCACGTGGTGGCTCAGCTGGTTGTGGGTTTGAGGGTACATGAGGACCTCGAGTTGAGGCAGAGCTGGTCATATGGCTCGAGCCTTTATAGACTTGCTCACCTCTATGAAACCTGCAGGGCTTTGAAGAACTGACAAGGTGATAGATGGATATGCAGGAAGAGCAAAAACTACAGAAACAGACAGGATGGCAGGAATAGTCAAGAAGAGATGGACAGGTACAGAAAATGCAGAGAGAGAGTAAATAACTGGTGAAAGTCATGCAGATAAAGAAAATACAGGGAGAACAGAAGTAAATAAGGGTATATGGACAGATAAGGAGAAAACATAGGGAGCACAATGACACAGTCAAAGTGTTCTGTACCAGATACTAGTAACTAATCTAGTGCTGATTTTTTTTCTTTGCATATTGGTACTTGCTGCATTTTTAATGGAGAAAACATAGTGAACAATAAAATGATGTAAAGAAAAATAACAGGGCTGGAGAAGCTTTATGTGCCTAATATCTAACAGCTTAATGGTACCGAAAACTGCAGAGGAAATATAAGACTTAAGGCAAATACAGGATGAAGAAACTATAGAGGAATGATGGACAGATAAGGGAACTCAAGAGACCCAAAAGGTGATGGAAGTTAATGGCATGACCTGTTATACCAACTGAACTGCCCCAGCATCTTGGACAAGCTCAATTCTGCACCCAGCTCACAAAAAAGTGGCAACAGGAAACCCGGACTATGATAGACTAACTGATCTTCTTGACGTGGATGCAAAATGCTGTGTATCTCCACTTCAAACTCCTCTACATCATGAACTACATCCTGAGTGTCACTGTCGTCTAACACCATGCGCCAATTTCAATAGCACCATAGCAAATATTGTCAGCTCCATGATCTTCAACTCAACTGCCTTTATCGTCCTCAGTGACCTCAAATACCAACTGGATGACCTCGCCAATCTCAATACGGCCAACATCTTCGAGGACCTGTCCAACCTCGGACCTTCTCAGTGCATGGAACCCCTACACATGCCCATCAGACAACTACTGGACCCCATCTTCAGTGAACTCACTGTAGAGAAGCCCACACCGATCAACTTCAGTATAGTCATTCCATATTACTTAGAAACACCATCACAAGATCGGCATTTCACCTGTCGGTTGTCCAGGACTTCTTAATGCAACTTAAAATGCAGACCCACCTTTGGGGAGAGATTGCTTTGGTATCTGTTGTAATGTAAGGAATCTTAGTGACTGCAACATGATTAACATCACACACTATCTCTATGAACTTGAACATGAATATACAGACACATTTCTGTGGGGTCTTGGGTATTGCTATTATCACTCATATTCTCTTTGGAGACCTGGGCATCACTATCATCAGACACTAGGTTTGTGGGACATGGACATGGCTGACATCACACATGATCTCTACAGAGACTTGCCACCCAAATACCCACACAAACACTAAACCCTAAAAGATGAATCACCATCCAACAACCCATACCCATCCTAAACCCTAACGGTACCCTTGGCACCCAAAGCCTACACCCATTATAAACCCTAAAAATTCAACTGCCACCCAAAAACTAATATCCACCATAAACCCTAATATATCCCTAACCATTCAAAAACCCATACTTGCCCTAAACCCTAAAAATTCCCATGCCACTCTAAAACCAATACCCACACAAAAAAATCCCATGCCACCCAAAAACCCATACAAACACTAAGCCCTAAAAGAATCATTACCACTCAAAAAATAAAACCTAAGACAAATCTCACAGCCCTAAAACCCACAACTACCCTATACCCTAAAAAAATCTGTATCACCAAAAAACCCATACCCAACCTAAACCATACAGTTTCCCTTGCCCCCCAAAAACCCACACCCACTCTAAACCTTAAAAATGCTCTTGACACCAAAAAACTCATACCCACTGTAAACCCTAAACAATCCCTAAACCCTAAAAAATACATTACTACCCAAAAACCCCGTACCTACCCTAAACCCTAGAATTTTTCTTGCCATCCTGAAACTCATTCACACCCTAAAAAAAAACATATAACCTAAAGATCCATAGCCAGCCTAAAACCTAATAAATCCCTTACCACCCAAACCCCATACCCACCCTAAACCTCTAAAATTCCCTTGCCACCCAAAAAGTCATACCCATCCTAAGCCCTAATAATTCCTCTGCTGCCCAAAAACCCATACCCACCCTAAACCCTAAAAAAAACCTTATCACCTATAAACCTATACTCACCCTAAACCCTAAAAAATACCTTAACACAAAAACCCAGGCTCACCCTAAACCCCAGAAATTCCCTTGCCACCCAAAAACACATTTACACCATAAACCCTAAGGCAAACCTCACAACTAAAAAAACATAACCACCCTAAACCCTAAAACGTCCTTATCATCGGAAAACCCATACACACCCTAAACCATACAATTTCTATTGCCCCTCAAAAACCCACACCCACCATAAACCTTAAAAAACCTCTTGCCATCCAAAAACCAATACAAGCAATAAACCCTACAAAATTCCTTGCCACCAAAACATTCCACACACATCCTAAACAATATAAATACCCCTGCCACCGAAAAAACCCATATCTATCCTAAACCCTAAACAATCACTTAACACTCAAAAACCTACATAGATCCTAAACCCTAAAAATTAAATTGCCACGCAAAACCCATACGCACCCCAAATAATATTCTTGCCACCCAAATACCCACACAAACACAAACCCCTAAAAGATTATTTACCACGCAAAAACCCATACCCATCCCAAACCATAAAGGTTCCCTTGCCACCCAAAACCTATGCCCACCATAAACCCTAAAAAATCCCTTACCACCCAAAATACCCATACATACCTAAACCGTAAAAAGTCCCATACCACCCAAACACCTATCATCACCCTAAACCCTAGAAATTCCCTAACCACGTAAAAACACATACCCACCCAAATCCCTTAGAGTTCCCTTGCCTCCTAAAAACCCATGCCCACCATAAACCCTAAAAATCCCATTCCACTCAAAAACCCATACCCACCCCAAACCCTTAAAAATCTCTTACCACCCAAAAACCCATAGAAATGCTAAACCCTAAAAATCCCTTGCCACCCAAAAACCCATAGAAATGCTAAACCCTAATAAAATCATTATCACCCAAAAACCCATACCCAACCTAAACCATAAAATTTCCCTTGCCCCACAAAAACAAACCACCACCCAAAACCATAAAAATTCCCTTGCCACTCAAAAACTCATACCAACTATAAATCCTACAAAATCCCTTGCCACCAAAAATCCCACACCCATTTTAAATGATAACAATTCCCCACGTCACCCATAAAACCCATACCCATCCTAAACCCTAAAAAATCCCTCAACAACCAAAAACCTACACCCACCCTAAACCCTAAAAATTCACTTGCCACCCATTATTCATACCCATCCTAAACCCTAAAATAGCTCTTACCAACCCAAAACCTATACCCACCCTAAACTCCCAAAAAACCACTTTCCACCCAAATACCTATACCCATCCTAAATCTAACAAATTCAGCTGCCACCCAAAACCCATACCCACATAAACCCTGAAAAATACCTTACCATTCAAAAATCCATACCCATCCTGAACCCTAAAAATTCCCTTGCCGTCCAAAAACACATACCCACCCTAAACCCTAAAAAAGCCCTTCTCACCTAAAAACCTATACTCACCCTAAACCCTGAAAAATAGCTTTCCACCCAAAAACCCATACCCACCCTAAACCCTAAAAAAGCCCTTATCACCTAAAAACCTATACTCACCCTAAACCCTAAAAAAGACCTTACCACCCAAAAACCCATATCCACTGTAAACGCTAGAAATTACCTTGCCACCTAAAAATCAGTACGCACCCTAAACCCTAAAAGATGCCTATATCACCTAAAACACATTTCTATTGTAATTTGATGGCATAACCTTTTTTCCAGAAACAGTAAGAAATCCAATAGCTTTAACTTGTATTTACATTCAGGTACAAATGTTGACTGCATGCCAATGTTTGTGTTTTAGAAAAAAGATATATTTAAAAGCAGGTCCTTTATAGTGCTATTGCCTTCTTTTTCTTATAACATGCCCTACTCTTTATAAGATCATCGTATGAGCAGCAGTTAAAAGTCTTTCAGAGCATCAGTCTTTCCACATCATGTTGTTCTTCCCCAAGTCAACGATATATAATCGTACAGTTTTAGGCAACCGTTGTAATTCTATAGTCACATGCCATCTCTGAGGGGACCTCAAGATCTCTATAATCACACTATTTCTGTGGGGACCTGGGCATGGCTATAATCACGCACATTCTCTTTGGCAAACGTGGTAATACCATAGTCACACACCATCTCTGTGGGGACTTGAGCATTCCTGTAACTACATGCTTGAGCATCATTAGCTTTGCATTCTTTTTATGGGTCTTTGTGAATACTGATAAGTAGTAAAGTTAGACTTTTGTCTAAGTTTACATTGTTGAAACTGATAAGCAGAAAAGTTAGATTTTTAATCTAAGTTTACCATTGTGAATTGGGCCCTATTTTAATGAGGACTTAAACTCAATCATCTTCATGCAGTATATCTGTGGGGACTTAAACATCGCTATAATAACGCGCTATCTTTGCGGGGGCTTGAAAAAAACTATAATAAAACATTATCTTTGTGGGGACTTGAACATCATTATAAAAACATATCTCTCTGTGGACTCGAGCATTCCTGTAATCAAACGCAATCTGTTCCGACTTGAAGCAGCAGGGGGTGCCATGAGGCACAGAGTTAAGATTGATTTACATATAGCTGATTCTGAACTGGGGTGGCAAAGTGAGCTAAAGAACGATGATGGATTCAACCCTGATCTGTGACTGGGGGACAGCGTTCAGGCTGGACTGTTCCCATGAGGGCCAGGGTCAAGACTGATTTGCAGATAGCTATGTCTGAACTGTGGTGGCGAAGTGAGCTAAAGAACCATGATGGATTCAACCCAGATATGTGACTGGGGTGAGTGTCTGCCAATCCTTGCAATGGTGGTAGAATAATAGTAACAATGAGTCTAGTAAGCCCCTGGTCCATTAGGTCACTTCACCTGCTGCATTATTGATAGTAAGTCCCGTGTGTTTCTTTAAGAATCAAAAAAAGCTTTCTACTGCTAACATAAACTACATTTCTGGCTTTATTACACTCAAGGTTCAATTATTTTGCTTTAAACACTGCGTTCCCAATATATATTCAATGTAAAGTTCAAGCCAGCATATACAGCGAGTGTGAATCTGCCTATAGCTACTACATTTTCTTCTAGAGAGACCAGAAACCCTTATTCCGGTCTAGAAACCCTTTTCCTGCACTGGTAAGTAGCTGCAGTGCACCCCAAATATGTAGCAACATGTAATATGCTGGTTCCGTGTCTCTTCTTAGAACATACTTTAAAGAAATGATGTGGTTAATTGTACCAAATCGTTTGGTTTCTTTCCCTAATCCTATTTGTTTAAAAATATTCAACTTAGAATGGCAAGAATTAACTGTAGTAGAATGTGTTACATATTTCATGTATTCATTTACAGGTTGCAATGAAATGAGCACTTTGCAATTTGAAATCGTAGGTTTTGGCCGATCATTGGGTGTGTACAATTGTCACAGCATGTAAATTCCGTGGACTCTGAAATAAATACAGTGCAGACATAATGTGAAACATATGTAGAACCCCATCTCTCTTTTTTTTTTTTTGCTGAATGTTCCTTTCCGTTGCACTTTCAAGTCCAAAACCAAAACGTGCTTTTAAGGGATGGGGATGGGGGAGGGGAGAGGTGCTCCTTTCATTCCACAGCGCGTAGTTCAGCGCTTTGAATGTAACCTCTGTCTCCAGGCCGAGAAGTCAAAGGATGCAATCTGCATACATTCACACCTGAATGCCGGTCACTTAAGGTGCTTCCATAGAAACCTTTGTTTTGTTAATGCGGCGCTTCTGCTCCAACAGCTACTGATGGCAGTGGGTCTTTGAATGTCTTTCTTTTGTAAAAGCCTACTATGTCCTTGTTTAGTAAAAGTAACTTGTTTGTCCTTCGTGTCTCACAGCTTTGTTTTTTGTCGTATTACAGACAAAACAAGAAACGAGGGGAGTTCCTAACATTCTGAAATGTTTTCTTTATGTTTTTCTGATCTGGGCAGCTAAAGCCTTTCTCATTTTTTAGCCGGGAAGAGATAGAAGGGGGAATGCTGCATTCCGTTCGGGTGGGACAGTGCTTAGTGTGAAATAAGTGACACAACCACAAGAATCTCAAGACAATAAAAAAACGCCATGGTTTGGGGCACTCGGGCAGCCTTCAACCCCCATGAAGTGCACTGAGCACACATTCATTCCACTGGGTGTCAAAGTCCAGGGAAACTGGCAAAAACTTCAATTATGATACAAGTGCATCGTATTCAACTTATTTGATGATGTCTGCAGCCCACGATACTAGAGTATCGCTGCAGGAGCACTGTATGTATCTCATTACTGGACTAGCACAGTGTAGCTCCCAGAAAGGCACACTGTGAAAAAAAAATAGCACATACAAATATGACAGTAACTAAAACACCAGCTCTATATAAGCACGAGGGAAATGAGTTTGAAATGATGCTTTGCTTTATCCTGCAGTGGGGGTAGGCCAAAAAGATAAATTACTAGGCTGAGAGCCAGACTACACTTGGAGATCACTGATGGGAAAAATCCTGATCCGTACAATGTAATTAGGTAATGATGGCCCCTAAACGTGATCTGTTTAACTTGGGCTGTGCACGTCATGGTAAGGAATATTATCATTATCATAGCTAAAACCATTTTTTTTCACAGAGAAAACAGTGTCTTTTTGATGCAGCTACTCTGCCATAAAGCATTCACCAGGGTGAAATTTAAATTACACTGGCATAATTCACATGAATTTGGGAATTTTGGGCCACACTTCTTGCTTGAGATTCCCCAAATGATGCCATTACGCCACTTGCGGTACAAAAGAGGGTGGTAATGGACGGAGCATCTGAACCAATCAAACACTCACACCCAGTCAAACGATCTGGGTTTGATCCATCACCGTTCTTTAGCCCACTCTGCCACTCCAGTTCAGACATGGCTATATGCAAATCAGTCTAACCCTGTGCCTCATGGGAACAGTCCAGCCCGAACTGCCAAGCCATGTATTCCCTGGACCGGAAACAAGCTTCCGAGGACCGGTTTCTGGCATTCCAGCCGTCTTCAGCCCGGCTTGCTTGAATCCAGTGGCAAAGTGAGCAAGGGACTCACGTCTGAGCATACCCTGCCGCACTTATGGCAGCCAAAAGCGGTACAAAAGGGGGTGGTGATGGACGGAGCATCTGAACCAATCAAACACTCACACCCAGTCAAAAGATCTGGGTTTGATGCATCACCGTTCTTTAGCCCACTCTGCCACCCCAGTTCAGACATGGCTATATGCAAATCAGCTGACCCTGTGCCTCATGGGAACAGTCCAGCCCGAACTGCCAAGCCATGCCTTCCCTGGACCGGAAACAAGCTTCCGAGGACCGGTTTCTGGCATTCTAGCCGTCTTCAGCCCGGCTTGCTTGAATCCAGGGACAAAGTGAGCAAGGGACTCGCGTCTGAGCATACCCTGCCACACTTATGGCGGCCAAAAGCCACTTTGCATAATTATACACCGTTCGTGGTAAGCATTTACTGCAAATGGCACAATTTGTTGTAAAAAACTATTACCTAAGGACAAGAACAGCAGAACACAATTGGGTGTTGTTTGCGGAGCTTATGTTTAAATGCTATCTATCCTGGTCCAAAAATTGATGGAAGGATGCATTACATGCTAAAATATAATGCAAAATTATGGATATTTTCACATGGTTTTGTTATAATTCCATGCATATCCACAACAACAAAATATGCAAATATAAACATATATTTTTCCAATGAATAGATAGTTCGTAGGAATATGTTTGTTCCTATGTCTTTTCCACCTTCAACACTGCACATGGTGTACTGACATAGTGAGGTTTCTTGGCTTTTAAAGGAATTATAAGGGTTTTCTGAATCTTCTTTAACACATAGTGCCTGGTTACATATTGCACTGTACTCATGGAGTGGATACTCTGCACCTGTAAACACAGTGAAGCTACAAGCTGCCAATACCATGCAATTACAAGTTCATGACTACAGTATGGCGAATAATTTGTAAACCCATTTAGTCAGGTGGAAATTCTGCATAGAATTTCAAGTTCTATGTGGAATAATGCTCACATTTAGCACCTGCTCTGATGCGGCATGCAGGGCCAGTGAGGAATTCGGGAAGGGATTGGGGCAAGGGAAAGGGAACAAATATGTTGTCAACATTACCTGCTCCCCCTAAATACAATAGGATGTGCTAATTTGGGTGGGGCTTTAGGGGTGAGGTGAGGATAGTCTTGCAGCTCAGCCTCAGTTTTCTTTGTACCAGACAGACATTCTGGTGGGTTAATTCACTACGGGTAAATTTGGGTCTTGTGTTCCTATACTTGTGTTCCTGCAGCAAGGAAATCTGATTCTGAGAACACGAGGCCAGTTACGATTAGGTAGAACAGTATTTTACCCTCACTGCTGAACCTATATTAAGGGCTATACAATAGGTGCAGCATAGATCATCAAGAGTCCTAGATAATCTTAGTTATTTTAACAGGTATAGAACAAGCTTCCAAAAATACAGAGAAAGAACATTTTAGACATTAGTGTTGCAACTGTCACTTCACTTACAGGGCAGTTACAACACAATGCAGTATTCTCTCACGGGAAACATCCATTACAACGCATGTCGCTACAACTCATTCATTACAACCCATTATAAGGTAAGTAATGGAGATTTTTTTGTTTTAGGGTGGGTATAGGTTTTGGGGAAGATGGGAATTGTAATATTTACCCCTACATTATCTAACACTTTCAGTACTGTTGCACTCTGGAGTGGGAATAGCAATTTTTACCCTGACACTATCCAACACTTACCCGACTGGTGCACTCACTGGAGTGGGAATATACATTTTTACCCCCACACTATCCAACACTTACCCTACTGTTGCCCTAAAAGTATTATGCGTTGTAACGGTATGCGTTGTAATGGAATTCATTGTAATGGTAGTTTTAAAAATGCGTTTATTGGCATGCATTGTACAATCATGTGATGAAATGGTAGTTTTGCTGTAAAAACCGCGTTGTAAAAGCATGTGTTGTAATTGTTTGCATTGTAATGTCATATATTCACCTCTCGCAGGTACAGAACAGGGGATTGTAAATAGACTGTACATTTCTCTCACACATATACAATCGGTACTATTCAGTTTGCACCAATGCATGCTCCAAACACACTGAACAGTTGTACAACCATTGGTAGAACTGCAAACTTCTTTCTTGTATAGACAGAATATGTACAGCACAGGTTAAAGAAGTGTTACTTCTTTCACGCACAAAACAAGTATAAAGCTTGGGCAGTGGCAGTGCAAGCTTAGTTATCCTCAGCAGAGAAAGCTTTTCTCTCTATGTCTCTCACAGTACATGCAGGAAAAGTCCATGTTTATCTCCTACACACCCGAAACACTATCTACAAATGATAGTAGATATGGATTTGCATCAAAACCCATGGGTGGTTCCATGGTAATGCCACTATATCACCCATGGAATGCTACCTTACCACAAGGTAGCGCAAAGTGGCAGGGATCGCTACTTTTCATTACTTTTGCCAACTTTTCAACAGAAATTGGGACTTGAACTGGAAAGTAAATTCCAACACAACACTTTGCACCACATCTGCATCACTTTTGTTTGAGGATGAAATGGGGCGGTGCTCTCCCTGTGGTAAAGTATAATGAACATGTAAAAAGTTTATCAAGGTTTAAAAAAATGTATAACATATTTTTATGCTAGAAATTAATATACCTTAAATTTATTTATATTTTTTTGAATTTAGAGCAATATAAAAAACTCATATCGCTATCAACTTAATTTGGAATTAATAGCTCCCTCGTCATGTGTTACTCACCTCACATATTATATCACTTATGAAATGTTCTGTGACATCCTTGATAAAATCAATGATGGATGACATGTGAAATGACATAATTGGTGCCAAAATTCTGCATGATGAAATGTGAGTTACAGTTTCTTTAGTTAACTATTTCAGTTTGAATTTCAGTGTTTTTAGAGTTCATAACATCACTTTAGTTTTAGTTTTTTACTGTGAGTACACACATCTGACCTCTGATTTGATCTAGCTGATCTTTCCCTTGCTTTGGATGCAGTTGCCAGAAGCAGGGCACCAGGACCAGATGGCATTCCTGCAGACAAATTTCATCTGGAATGAGCAAACTGGTGCTGGTATAGCCTCTCTCTGTCAAACTCTATTGCACACAGAGCCCCAATACCTGACTCCTGAAAAGAAGCGGAGGTCATCCCAATAGAAAGGTGATAGATCGCTCCAGTGTAATTACAGGCCAATCAGTCTGATCGACTGCATACAAATATTTTTGCTTGTTAGTTATGGGCAAAATACAGGAGTGGACTATAGAAAATGACATCATAATTCGAGGCAGGTTTTCGAAAACAATATCCATGATGGACCAGGTTTTTCGCTTTCTCCTTCTGTATTGGAGGACTGTGGAAGTATTTATGTTGCTTTTGTCGATCTTAAATAATCTTTTTTTACTTGGTCCCACGCACAAAAGCTATGGCAAGTGCTGGGTGACATGGGTATTCCTAAGAACCACCTGAGTTTA
The DNA here is from genome assembly GCF_964263255.1 of Lissotriton vulgaris. Classification (NCBI taxonomy): domain Eukaryota; kingdom Metazoa; phylum Chordata; class Amphibia; order Caudata; family Salamandridae; genus Lissotriton; species Lissotriton vulgaris. The sequence goes on from NC_141694.1 coordinate 1,908,271,796, forward strand.
CTGATTCGTATACATGAGGAAAATTATGCCCAGGGGTAGCCAGGGCCAAGTATCTGACTGGCTCCTCATTAATGAAAGAGTCTGCAAGGCTGCGTTCTGGTGCCACCTTGGTTTCTCTATTTCTTAATGATATTGTTAATTTTTCTTTCTAGTTCACAAATTGATGTCCCTTCTCTGGCTGGTACAAAGACAGCTATACTGCCATTTGTGGACAACACCTTATTGATCTCTGAGACACTCCAGCACACATTATCCAGTTTCAAGGAATTTTTTCTTGGCTCATATCTAGAGATCAATTCTGTTAGGACTATTTATTTGTCCTTTAAAAAACATAAGTCATTCAGAGGCAGATTAGAGCTGTGGGGTTTACCACTCGAGAGGGTAGATGTTATCAATTATTTAAGTGATACTCTATCTTCCAACCTCTCATGGAAACCCCAGGTGGAACTACTGACACTTAACCTTAGCACCAGTGCTTCAGATTTATAATGCCAATGATGCCTAAGCGGAGCAGCTGCCACTGTTGAAGTGGCTACATTAGTTTTCTAAGCCACCAGACTAAGACTATCTGTTTAAGTCTTCATAATACCTATAGTCACAGACATCACTGTGGAGACATGCTATCTCTGTGGGGGCTTGAACAAGTCTATAATCACACACTATCTCAGTGGGGTCATGGGTATCAATATAATCAATCAAACACTACCTTTGTGGGGAATTGAACAAGACTGTCATCACACACTATTTCTGCGGGGACTGTGGTAACGCTATAATCACACACCAACTCTGTGAGGACCTGGATATTTCTATAATTACACACTACCACTGTGGGGAGCTTGACATCTCTATAATTATAGACTATCTCTGTGGGGACCTAGAACCCCTATAATCACACACTATCTCTGTGGGGACCTGGGCATCAATATAACCAATCAAATGCTATCTTTGAGTAATTGAACATGACTATCATCACACATATCGCCATGGGGACCTGCCATCCCTATAAACACACACTATCTCTGTGGGGGCCTGGCACCCCTATAATCACACACTATCTCTGTAGGGAACTGCCATCCCCATAAACACACACTATCTCTGTGGGGGCCTGGCTCCCCTATAATCACACACTATCTCTGTGGGGAACTGCCATCCCCATAAACACACACTATCTCTGTGGGGGCCTGGCTCCCCTATAATCACACACTATCTCTGCCATCCCTATAAACACACTATCTCTGTGGGGACCTGGCATCCCTGTAGTCACACACTATCTCTGTGAGGACCTGGGCATCACTATAATTACACACTATCTCTGTGGGGACCTGGGCATCAATATAATCCATCAAGGGGTATCTTTGAGTAATTGAACATGACTTTTATCACACATATCTCAATAGGGACCTGGCATGTCTATAATTACACTCTATCTTTGTGGAGATGTGGGTTCAATATACTTTTACTTTGTGGGACTTGAATAGGACTGTCATCACATACTAACTCTTCAGGGACATCAACATGTATATCATAACAGGCTGTCTTTAGAGGGACTGGAACATTACATGTATCACACACTTTCTCTATAGGTCAATAATCACCATCTTAGTGGGCATCCCTGTTATCATGCACTATCGCTTTGGGGACCTACGCTTCACTATAATCACAACATATCTCAACATCACTTGAACATGACTGTAACAACACACTACCTGAGCAGGCACCTAGGCATCATTATAATCACATACTACCTCTGCAGGAGCCGGAGCATGACTTTTATAACAGGAAGAACCTCAACATTATTGTTATAACACTCTCTATGTGGGGACTTGAACATGACTGTAATCACATACCATCTCTGTGGAGATGTAACATAACAATCACACACTATCTCTGAGGGGACCTGAACATGAATATAATCACACATTTTGCCAATGGGGTCTTGAGAGTGACTATAATTAAGCGCTATACTAATTCTGAATGAATGTCAGAATGACTCTCATTGTACACTTTCTCTACAGGAATTTGAAAAACACTATCATAATACTCTCTATGTGGGACTTTAATATGGTTGTAATCACACACTATCTTTGTGGGGGCCCGGGCATTCCTATAGTAACACACTATCTCAGTGGGGACTGGAACATGACTATGATCACACACTATCTCTGTGGGGACTTGAACATTACTATGATCACACACTATCTCTGAGGGGACTTGAACATGACTATGATCACACACTATCTCTGTGGGGACTTGAACATGACTATGATCACACACTATCTCTGTGGGGACTTGAACATTACTATGATCACACACTATCTCTGAGGGGACTTGAACATGACTATGATCACACACTATCTCTGTGGGGACTTGAACATGACTATGATCACACACTATCTCTGTGGGGACTTGAACATTACTATGATCACACACTATCTCTGTGGGGACTTGAACATTACTATGATCACACACTATCTCTGTGGGGACTTGAACATGGCTATAATACCACACTATCTCTGTGGAGACCTGGGCAGTCCTATAATCACAAACTATCTCTGTGGGACCTGTGCATTAATGTAATAGTGTTATTTCGGCATGAACTGCAGCATGACTATCATCGTACACCAAAACCACAATATCTGTGGGGACTTGGGCATCAATCTAATAATGCAATGTCTCTGGGGGCATGAAAATTACCATCATCATATACTTTCTCTGTCAGCTCTAGAATATTATGAAGATGGTGCCAATTGGTGAGGTTGATGAAAAACAACTAGGTGGTCAGATGGCAACTTGGTTTTGCCATTTGACCCCATTGCAGGATCTTAAACCTCTTCATTAATTTAACTGTGTGTTGTTTTCATATTCCTTAATGTTTGTGAGCACTCAGTAATAGGCTAAATATCCGTGAATCCCTGCCCATGCACTTTATATATATATATGATAATTTTCTACTGTAAAATGCATTATTAGACAAATCCCTTTTCTAGGTACACCTAGGACATAATGACCTATTCAAATTTGACTAAAGTATCATGTCATTTATGTATGGCACTGAAAAATAGAATTTATCTATTATATAATGAATGTATTCAATCACAAATGAGAATTATTGAGTAGGTCCCCACAAGGATGGTAACACATGTCCAAGTCCCCACAATGATGGTTCTGTGCACGTGACTAAATAACAACATATTTGTAAAATTGAAGCAGGATCCTGTATTATGAATTTTTTCTTAACATTTTTCTGTTATTGGTATATTTTTAAAACATTGGGAAGGGTTAGTCCCCACAAGGCTGGTGAAAACACATAGTCCCCACAAGGATGGTAACACGTGTATGTCTGTGTGTGTGTGTGTTGGGATATGTGTATATGTGTCTGGTTTATCCTACTGAATGTTCTTTGCCTGGTTGAGTGATGTGGCTGATTATGTTGAATGCAGTTGGTGTGGTGTTGGTTGTGTGGTAAATAAATTACCGGGACTATTTTTCCATACATTAATAACAATAAGAATAGCTCATAAAATGAGAGGCAGAGTCCGTGGTATCTGAGTCATAAGGGCTTTAATTAAAATGACTCGAGTCATTGAGAATCGGGTTCCATCACCACTAACGTTCAGGAAGGGATATCTAACATTTTATTAACATCACACATTATATATGGTAAAACCATACAGTTGCTATGAATACAGTAGGCGTAACAAGTGAAAAGAGAGAGATAAGAACATATGGGCGTAAAAGAAGGCGTGTAAGGAGGCGTACACGTGGGTGTGCATTCGAGGAGTCATAGGAGTGTCATAGGTGGGTGGATGCATAGAGAAAGTCTGCAGGGTCAGCAGAAACGTTTACCTTACATGTGCGCGTAACTGATCATGACGTGAAATTGACGTGCAACTGGAGAGAACTGGGGGTTTGACTTTAGCACTAGTAGAGTAGTCTGGAGTCTGGGATGTCAGAACGACCTGCACCTTTGGCATATCTGATATCTTGTGTTTGGAGGATGTATTGTCTGAAGTAAAGGTCTCTCGAGCAGAGGCCGTTCATCACTAAATGCTAGTGTGTGCATATATTTCTTCATGCATTGCGCGGGGCCATGGGCCTACTATGGCAACGGGTTCAGTAAATCACTTGCACGGAGACAGGAAGGCTGGGCCCTATGCTCTGCAGGCGGAGATATGTTTCCCTATTTCACTAGACTGGAATGTGTTTTTGCGGAGGCTGAGCAGATAACTGTAGGCAAAATACTGTCTTGGCAGGCAGGCCAGGATGAGCACCTCTCGGCTGGGCAGGGAGTAAGGTAGAGGTCAGGGATGCATACCTAAACTGCAGCTTTCAGAGACAGAAGAGGCTCGGAGCCTGAATTCAGGGCCTGGCTCGGCTGGGGCACAAAAACGTGTGCTTCGCGATATTTTAAACGTGTACCATGTAAATGCATTGGCAGCGCAGGCCTCAGTGCAGAATTAACATTACATTCATGGAAGGCCTAATAACTGACATGCTAACATCAGACGGAAATGCAGGGGCATTGTTATGACAGGCACGGGAAGGGAATTATATGATAACATGGACATACATGGGGCATAGGTACGTGGATAGGGTGCGAGGGAGGGGACACACTGACTACCTAAAATTTCTGTTTCCTCAGTTGCATGATGGTAACGCTAGTTTTATGTGATATTGATAGGAAACATAGCCGTATACTTGGAAGGTATTTCTACTCAAATGAGTTTGGAATTCGCAGGCTTTTTTTCTGACGACACTTGGGGGGCACCACTGTAAACTCGAAGACTCAATTAGAGGTTAAAGTCTAATATGAAGGGCCGGCGCGCTGTGAAGTCAGCTCGCCCAAGGCTTCTCGGCGGTGCACTGTTGCTGACCTCGTCATGGGTATATTTTACGTGCCTCAGACATATTGGGAGCTAGATGGGGGCATCATACACATGAAGCACACGTCCTACCCGGATACCGAATGCGCTTCGATGCCTTACCAGGCGCTACTTACGTCTCATACATATAGAAATAACAGCCAGAAGCCCACTCTGTTGTCAGTCCACTCTGTGCTGACGGTGTCCAGTTGCGCCCACTGCCGGTGTCCCCGCGACAAGCCGGCAGTGGCCCCGCCGTCAGCTCACTATGTTGGCCCCTGGAATGCTCCTCTTCCTCTCGGAATCCTCTACCGTGGATCCCAAACTCTGCACCCTTTCGCCGTGGGTTCACTTATGGAGGGGGGGGAGGGGGGGGGGAAGGGGGGGGGGAGAGGAGGGGACGGGGGGGGCAAAGTTAAAGCAGCGCTCGCGCTTCCTTTAAGTTTTTATGTTTTTTAAATCTGTTTATGATCACAGCTTCCCAAATACTACTGAAACGATCATTACATTTGACTTTTACAAACGCTCTTCATAACAAGTTAAAAATAATTTGTATAGCAACAAAAACCAGAGTGTCAAAGTGTGCGCACATTCCTCATTCCCTCCTTGTCCCCTACTGCGCCCTTTATGATATATCTATTTTCATGAGACCATCTATTTGTTCATATAACATCATTTGCTCGTCTTTTTTCATTCGAGCACGGGAACGTGAACGTGGACGGGGAATGCAAGCAGTGGCACACAAGCCGCAAATCGCTGGGCCACATTGCAGACAGAGACAGCAACTGAATAATATGAGCAGTATCATCCCTAGAAATGACAATACTTTCCATCCCCAGGCTGATATCACACTCCAGAGCCAACCAGACCAAGTCCAAGTGCCAGGATTCTGGTGTATCTGGTGAGCTATTTTATGGAGCCTTGTTATTGCTGCATACACTGATGGTGCGTTATTAGGAATAAACACACAACAACTGGAGCCGATCACTCTACAAGCTCCGCCCCTATCGGCCAGGATGACGTCAAGAACAAGGCGGTTCTGAAGAACAACAAGTCTCATAGCAGACTGCTCTTCGGTCAAGTTCCCTAAGGCAGAAGTAGTTTTGTTCACTACTGCTTCTAATGTTCTGGTTAATTTGCGTATTAATTTACTGTTCTGGACGGGGCCTATAAAGAAAAAGAATCCTTTATTGAAATCTGTATATTGCTCCCACGTTGTCTCAGTCTGATCGACAATTGGGGACTCAATCTCTCTCTTGTGTCTTACATGTATGAGTCGGGAATCTCGATGATAATTGGATGGGGCTAGGAAAACTGGTGGCAGTAAGAACGCAATATAACACGTTCCACCCCAATCTAAGGGCAGACGTACATAAGCTGTCTGACCACAAATAAAATAGGAATGGCGGGAAGCTTTGAAAGTAGACTTTCCTTTATCACTGAATTCGACCACAGTATTACAATCACTGTGCCCTAGATGTACTGAACCATTTTTCCTAATGCATAATTCACCTTTCACTGGTAAGACTGTTATAAACGGTAAATCTGAATTAGTCTCAGACTGGACGTTCAGAATCATGAGGTTAAGGGAAAAATTACCTAAATCGTACACTTCATTTTCTAGATCGGTCCCTGTCCTTTGGGGAAGACCGTCTTTGTCTGGGAAACATGCTTTATTCATAACTGTATTCAGGTCTCCCCATATCCAATCGCCCTGGGAAACTGTGGACTTACTGTCTAGTGATGACATTAAAGCAAACCATGCTCCGCACGAACCATTGTGCGAAAACGGATAAGGAAAGAGGGGCAGAGCTCCCTTCATTTTCTGGTTGGGTGGGAGTCGGCCACATACCCCGCAATCTGTTACATTGCTGGTCTGGTGAGAATGGTGTAACATACGGATGAAAGTGTTGTTGCGCAGTGCTAGTCGATAGAATAGTTCGTGAGGTGGCAGGTCGCTGAATGAGTGCTCTACAGTGTCATTGAAAGAAGAATGTACATGTGAACCAAGAGGAGGAAAGAAAACATGTAGCGTCAAGCTTATACATATAATCGAAATATTTAAAAAAAACATAATGATCAAAGTTACTATACATCTGCTGCGTAGATGTTTGCAGTATTTATCTTTCATTTTTCTCTGTCTATCTCTCTCACTATTTGGGTCTACAGTCTTATACATGTCAGGAACCTGTCTAACCGCTTCACCCGAGGGGGACTTAAACAATTAAACGCTGTCTGACTTACTAGACCGTAACTTAGACCTGTACTCCTGTTGCGGGGTTTTCTCTAGCAAAGGGAGTTTAGTGTCAATATCAGAACAGTTCTCAGAAACCTTCGTAAAACAGTCTTTGGAATCCTTTTCCGGGCCAAGTCCATGAAACCGCTTCACGTGATGGGCATGGATCCAGCCCTTCCTTCCCTCGACCTTGACGGCGGTCCTCGTGGTCAACAGGACTAACTTTGGCTCACGCCAGCGGGGCTCCAGAGGGCTTGAGCGGTCGAAGTTACGAATGCAAACTAAGTCTCCTGGAACGATTTCATGGCTTTTCACTTGGGTGTTGTCAGGGAAGGCAGCGGCAACCTGTGAACGACAAGAAAGTAGTGCAGACATCAAGGAATCCAGGTAATCTGTCAGCATATTACTGTCAACATCAGTGATTCTGCGTGGCATAGGCGTACCCCACATATTCGGCGGTCTACCAAAAACCACCTCGTATGGAGATAGTCCGGTTCTGGAATGAGCTACCATACGCATGTAAAAGAGGGCAACCGGCAGGGCTACCATCCAATCTACGCCTTTTTCTTTACAGACCTTCGCTATTCGTGTTTTTAGAGTCTGATTGTGTCTCTCTACGAGACCAGCTGCCTCTGGGTGTCGTACGCAATGGAACTTCCACTGGTACCCTAACAGGAGAGATACTTGTTTCATCAATTCAGAAGAGAATGGCTGTCCATTTTCTGAATACACGACACGGGGCGAGCCGTATCGCGGGAAGAATTCATGGACCAACTGCTTGGCAGTGGTCACAGCAGTGTAATCTGGGACTGGGTACGCTTCTGTCCATCTGGATAGGGCACATACAACTACGAGGACATACTTGAATCCTCGACATCTGTCCATCTGGATATAATCCATCTGGAGGACTTCAAAAGGGTGGTCAGGAGGATGAAATCCACCTTGTTCCACGGGAATGCCTTTGCCTGGATTGAACTGACAACAGATCATGCAGGTACGCACTTTCTGTTTCGCTGCTGCACGTAAATGCTTGTTGAACCAGATGTTCTGTATACTGTCTAACATGGCTTTTTCTCCTAAGTGTGCTGGACTATGTGCTGTATTAATGATAGCTTGAACCATGGAGTCGGGGAGAAACCATGTGGCTTTGCCTTTCGTCATCCATCCCTGATCTGTCTGGACCCCTCCTTGTTCAGTCCATTTCTTGATTTCGTCTGGAGTGGCATGTGTCTGTATGTCGAGTACATCTTGTGAGGGATCCCTGACTGTCATGCAATTCGTCAGTGATGGTACTTCGGTCTTTGTCGTGTCAGCTGGAATGTCTGTTTGAGTCTGTGCTGTAAGTTTGGCTGTTCGATCTGCTAGGTCGTTACCCTGGGAAATAGTGTCAGTGAGTTTAGTATGTGCTTTGCACTTCATGATGGCTATTGCTGTAGGCAAGTGTATTGCATCTAACAGAGCTTGAATGAGGGGACCATGCTGTATTTTGGCTCCATGGGAGGTCAGAAAACCTCTCTCTTGCCAGAGGACACCGAAGTCGTGAACGACTCCGAATGTGTACTGCGAATCTGTGTATATGTTTACTTTCAGGTTCTTGGCTCGCATACAGGCTTGGGTCAGAGCAATGAGCTCTGCTGCTTGGGCAGACAAGGTGTCAATTCGCTGTGTTTCTATGACTTCAGTTTCGGTGGTCACGGCATACGCGGCCACTAACTCTCCTGTGCTTGTTCTCATACATGAACCATCCACATAAAGTGTCAGGTCTGGGTCGGGCAATGCAATGTCTGTCAAGTCTTGTCTTGGCTTTGTCACTGTGTTAATGACTTCCACACAGTCATGTGGTGTAGGGTCTGCTGTGATTGAGGGTAAAAGTGTAGCAGGGTTTAAAATGCTGCAACGTCTGATCTCTATGTGAGGCTGGAACAGCGTCAATTCATATCCTGTCAGTCTTGCGATGGTCAAGTGTTGTGTCTGTGTCCTGTTTAAGAGAACTTCCACTGAGTGTGGAACCTGTACTGTCAGGGGATGTCCTAACACTATGGAATCGCTTTGTCTGATTGCTAGAGCTGTTGCTGCAACTGATTTTAGGCACGCAGGCAGAGCCTGGGCCACTGGATCCAATGTACTAGAAAAGTAAGCACAAGGCTTGTGTTTTCCTGCTTGATCTTGTGTGAGAACAGATAATGCGGTGCCATCGCGTTCAGTGGCAAAAAGTGTAAAAGGTTTGCTGTAACATGGTGTCGCTAAAACAGGTGCTTGACATAGAGCTTTCTTCAGTGTATGTTCCTGAGTCCAAGGGAGGACAGTTGAAGTCGCTGCCTCCTGTATTGTCAACTGTATAAGTGGTTTGGCTAGATATGCATACTGAGGAATCCATTGTCTGCAGTAAGAAGTGAGGCCAATGAAGGCCCGTACTTCCTTTTGTGTCTTGGGCTGTGGAAGATGTGCAATTAACTGAATTCGGTCAGGTGTCAACTGTCTAGCCCTCTTGGACAGCAAGTGTCCAAGGTATACCACTTGCTGGGCACAGAATTGTAGCTTTGAAAGGGACACTTTGTGCCCCTTTTCTGCCAAGAAATGTAAAACTGTCAGTGATGCACGTTCGCAGTCTCGTTCTGTCCGTGCTGTGATCAATAGATCATCAACGTATTGAAGCAGTGCAGTGTCAGTAGGCATGTGAATACTGTCTAGTTGTCGTTTTAGTGCTTGACTGTAAATACTAGGGCTTTCTGTGAACCCTTGAGGAGCTCTCGCAAATTTGAAGCTTCGGCCATTTAAACAGAATCCAAAGAGGTACTGGCTTTCCGGATGGATTGGGACACTAAAGAAGGCGTTCTTGAGATCTATGACAGTAAAGAACGCTGCTTCGGAATCAATTGCAGTCAATAGTGAAGAAATTTCTGGGACCACTGGGTACTGGGGTATTATGCATTTGTTCAATTCTCGGAGGTCAATCACTAGTCTGTAGACCGGTGATACATTTGGGTCAGTTCGTTTAAGAATCGGAATGATAGGAGAATTACACACATTGGAGTCAGTTTCTACAACCACTCCTTGTGCAATGAGTTCGTCAACAATTTTCAGTAAGGCCACTACAGCCTCGGGTGGCAACTTGTATTGTCGGATTCGTGGCAGTACAACTCCTTGCTTGAGTGTGACACGGTATGGTGTTATGTGCATGTAACCTACATCAGTTGGACCTTGCGCCCATAAATGCTGTGGTACATTCTGAAGTCTGGGATCAAAATCTCTCAACACATAATGTCCTTTAAAATCACGTAAAAACAATCTCACTCCTTCCGGAGAACAACAAATCACTGCTCCTAGTTCTTTCAACGTTTTTATACCAAGCAAGTTTTCTGGACATGATTTCGTAAGCAACAAGTCTGTAGTGCGGGATAATGGACCAACTTCTAGGGAAACTGGCTTTGACACTTCGTTAACAATAGGCTTTCCTGAAAATCCCAGGGAAATATTCCGTGAGCCTGAGAGGGGTGCCCCTGGGACCTCGTCATGACTGATGGTAGTTCTGCTCGCCCCTGTGTCAATCAGAAATTTTCTGTCTTTCCCTAATACATGACTATGCACGTAGGGACCCTCTTGATCTACAGGAACCTCGATAAGGGGCAAGCCAACCTCCCTCTCTAGGCTGTTTCATGAGTACTGTTGATAATCTGGGTAATCTGACTGTGCGTACTGGTACATTTGTTGCGTGACATGTTGTGTGGCAGCTATGGGTTGGGGTACAGCTACTGTCTGTTGCGCGTTCTGTGGAGGTTGCGTGTTCTGCGGGATGTGTTCCTGTCTAGGAGGACGCGGTCTTTTTTTCGTTTTGCCTGTAGCTATATTGTGTTTAAGGACAGCACATTCATTTATATAGTGACCTGGCTGTTTACAGTAGTTGCAGTTCCCTTTGACGGGTGCCGCGCCCTTTCTCTGGCCATCGGCGGCTGGAACTGATTGAGCAACTAGTACTTTCATTTTCGTGTCTTTCATACGTCTCTTTTCGTGTTCCTGTTCTTCTCTAATTCGGTTCTGGTGGTACTGTAACATTTGTAACATTTGGGAAGGGCTATTAGCTTGCCAGGTACTCTCAACCTTCAGTACTCTATTTTTAATCTGGGGTAAGGAATTCTCTACTAATTTGGTCACAAAAAGATGTGGATACGATTCACTACTTGTCTTCAGGCCGCTATTAATAATAAAACATTTTTCAAATCTAGAATAGAAATCACTAGTGTCTTCATCTTGTTTCTGTTTGCAGGCTGAAATAGCATCCCAATCCTCCTTTTTGGTAGTCAATAATCTCGGCAAAACCTGTATCAATAGCTCGGGTAATTCTTTAGCTTTATCCCCAAGACCAGTACCAGGGGTCCGTGTATTATCTTCGTCTTCTAATTCTGCCCAGTTAATCTTTTTCTCTCACACCTCCCACTCTTTTTCTTTTAGTTTTTCGTAAATGCCTGCAGGTAACAGGACTTTCAAAATTTTAATCGTATCAGCGTATGTATACTCTCCCATGCGGAGCATATCTTTTAATTCACGGTGGAACCCTGCTGGATCTTTATCATGACAGGGCAGTAATTTTTTCATTTCCAATAATTCCATTTTTGTCAAGGGTGTGTAAACGTATACTCGTTGAAGCTCACCCCCAGTAGTCCTAACGGGATGAACCTCTCGTAGGGGATTCTGTCTGTCTATGTAAAAGGTCTTTCTTTCTCGGTGTGGAACAGGAATCAAGTGTGGGGTCAGGAATGTCATGTACTTATGTCGTTGATCTAGAATGACGTTAATTAATTCGGTACCTAGACCTCTCCATCTTGCTAGGAGTAAATCGTCCAACAATTTATATAGGGGACCTGGATCAGAATGCTGACTCTCGTACAGTGTGATGAGATGTTGAATCATGTAAATACCGGCTAAACGCTGTTCTTCCGGAGGAAGACTCAAAAATGTTTGCGCTACTATATCGTCCTTATATATGTTAGAATTGCTAGCCCATTGAACTGCCGACCGGGCTAGTTCCTGTTCATGCATAGTACTAAGTTCGCTACTCCCTACTCGTTTTTTCAATGCTTGGTCAGTAGCTTGGAATATGTGTTCAAGGGAATATTGTTCTGGTATAGGAGAAAGAGAACGTTTCTTGTATTCTAGGCGTATGGGTCTATCAAAAGGTCTTGCCCTACCTACGTAATGTATTTTACTTGTGTTCTCAATTGCTAAATCATCGTCCTCTGAGACTTCGTCATCCTCTTTCTCGGCTTCTTTCTCGGCCTGTTCTTTCTCGTGTATCTCAAGAATTTCTTTACGAATTTTCCTGTACATTGCTTCTACACAACTCTGTTTATCATGTTTACCAGCAGCTATGTTGTCACTCCAGTTTGTCATGACTTTAGTTACTTCTTTATTCGGCTGGTCTTGTTCCCTGATCAAACAATTAATCAAAAACTGTAAGAGCATACGTTGAAGCTCCACTTTTCTATGTGCCATTGCCTCGTGAATACATTCTGGGCCCTCCGCCGTTCTAATGAAATGGTATATTTTGTCTAAATGGTCCTTCATGCCTGGTAGAATAAGCAAATAGTCTGCAACGCGTCTTAGTCATATTGAGTATATGAGCATTGAACCCTCCCCTGGTACTGGATCATATATACAATCAGTAAGGAACTGTCTAAGGGATCGGAATGTAGCTGCTTTTGGCGTATGCTGTAGTGCTAAATCTCGTAGGGATGGTCGTTTTAACGGTGGTGGGGTGGAGGGACCCCCTCCCATTGCTCCTAAACTGGAGTCGCCTAGGCTTGAATCGGCTTTTACTGGCAGCGCTGTCGCTGTCAGCGTTGTCGCTGGTAATGCAGGTTGATCTTGTACTACAGGTGCTGTGTGAAAAGGATTGGTAGGACCGGTGGCAGGAGGAACAGTGGGGGGGATTAGTATTATTGATAGGGTTGGGAGGGGGATTAGTGGGAGGTACGTGTACATTTACATACTCTGGAGCAGCGTCGTCTAAATAGGAGGAAAGAAAAATGTCCGCAGCGGTCTGTTTATGACTACGGAGTTTAGTCGGGATCAGTGGTGGCGGAAAGTTACTGGGTACTTCCGGGGTCACTTTAGGTAGACCCTCGGCGAGAAGGGGATACATGCCTTTAATAAGGGCATTTCTTTGTCTGTCTAACTGTTCTGCTCTAACTCGTTCACCTTCTTCTAGTAGTTCCTTTTCTTGGGCTTTTTCTGATGCTTCTCTACTTCTCTCTGCTTTCTTAATTTCTTTCTCTGTTCTTCTATGCGCTTCTTTACGCCACAATTCTATGGCATCTTTCTGGGATTGTCTGGCTTTCTTTTTCCACAATGCTTCCTCTACTCTCATGATGCAATCAGCATCCCATGTCCCTGAGACAGGCCATCTATACTTCTCTTCCAGATCTTTCGTGTAGTCTACCCATAAGTCTAAGTACAGTATGGCATCTAAGCCATGTTTATGATCCATAAAATGTCCGGGAGTGTCCCTAGGCGGGACGGGAACTGCTTCTTCGAGTATCCCTTTCCTGGTTCCTATCTGACTGTCAAGACCTAAGTATGCTGTCTCTTACCTTTTGTAATGACTGGTATTCTTGTAGACAGTGTAGAGATTTTCGCAGAGACGCAAGAGACCAACTTCCTGAAAACTCTAACTAAGACTTGCTGACTAGACTTACAGCTAAGCATTAACTAGAACTTTCGGGAGGAGGGCCGGTACTGGACGTTGACTGGAGGATTGTGCCTTTAACTGTCGACCTGCAGATTAACAAGAACAATAAAGCTCAGTATCCACTCTATCTTTATTGTATTCCTACTTCCAGCTAGTTCCCCCTTAACTCTATGTAAAATCAAGTTCTCCCTAAGTTGCTTCCTACCTGCGATCAGTCCGGTTCTGCCCACCGTCCAGTATTTCTTTGTCTTGTCAGGGATGGACGTAGTCTTGGGAGTTGTCTTTTAGTTTTGAAGTCTGCGAATTAAATAAATAAAATATTAACAATCCAACCTTTCACTATTATTTTCCTAGTTCTCTCTCCTCTTTTCGGTTATCTACACTTACTTGAATAAACTCTTCTTTTCAGAATTACATGGTGGTTTCAGGTAATTTTTCCTAAGGGAATGAAATTCACCAAGAAAACAACAACTCTAGCGAAAACAATTCACAATGACTTCTGTGAATGAATATTCCTTGACTAGATCGTTTTCCCTAAAAGGCCTAAAACAAAATCTGTGGATCACAATGAATTTCTTGTGAATACCATCTAAGCAGAAAACAAAAATGTGAATTACAATAAATCTCTAATCAGATTCAATCTCGGCAGTCAAAATGTAAGTCTGCATTCATTCAAAATAGTTTCCTAAAAGACACAAACTTTTGTTAAATCCTATTTTAAAATAGTTTTTCTTTCTTGCGTTGGGCGCCTTTAGAATATCCAAAGAAACTTAGCTTTAATCTTTCCTTGTGGTTTTCAGGATTCCTGAGCTGTTTGCCGAGTTCTTCAGTCCTCGCGCTGAATTCAGCAGTTCAAAAGGCCTTGCAGTCCAGTCCTTTGAAGTCCAATGTGGAGCGCTGAGTCCGGATCCTCCAGATGACGTTCGCGATGCTGCTTACTTGAAACTCCTGAGGCAAAGCGAGTTTTCAAGTGAGGGTGCGGTTTAAATACCCTCCGCACCAAATGTCAACGTGCGCTTGCACGTTGCAACCGCCTTCAGCCCTCCGCGTGCAGTGCGAGCGGAAGGCTTTCAGGCTTTCCGACGGCAGACAGCAGAAACAAAGCACACGCGTCTTACGCGTGTGAAGGCTTTCAATTCCCAAATGTCAAAGCAAGATGAAATAGTACGAAAGGCTCACGGGCATGTCTGAAGCGAGGTCACAAAATGAGATAAAAAGTAACATTCATGCAACTACATCGTAATTACCTTCCTAATTCAAAAAACGTCTTTTTAAAGCATGTTACCAAGCACTCAAGCATTTACAAACACACACAAACATAAGAGGTGCTGGTGCACGGGAAAGGGGTGGGTTTTTTCAGATGGGAAAGAAACCATTTGTACAAGGTGTACATTTACCGATGGGTATTCTGAATGTGTCCACAGGAAGGAACAGGCGGGACTGGGGAATCGTGACAATACTCCCTCCTCAAGATCCCCCCTAAGACTGGTGCAATGGGTTTGGGTTTCTCAGGATGTTGAGCATGAAACCTCTTTAACATCTTGGGAGCATTTTTCAAATGTTCCAAAGGTTCCTAGGACCTTTCCTCCGGGCCGTAACCCTTCCAATCGATCAGATAAAGCAATCTTCCTCTAGACCTCTTGGAATCTAGAATCGTCTTAACTTCAAATTCAGGACTTCCCTCTATGTCAATGGAGGAGGGGGGTTGGACAAATCGAGTTTGGGCATGAAATGGCTTGATTAACGATACATGGAACACTGGATGGATTTGAAATTTGGCAGGTAAGGTCAGTCTCATACATACAGGATTTATAATCTTTTCTATAGGGAAAGGGCCTATGTACCTAGGATTAAACTTACGATTCCCTTTTAGTCTCAGATTCTTAGTGCTTAACCAAACTTTATCCCCAGGTGAATAAAGCGGAGGCTCAGATCTGTGTTTATCAGCAAACCTCTTTTGATCCTCTTTCGCTTTGGCCAAATTGAAAGCTGCTTGCTCTTGAATAGAGGATAATTTAGAAACATAATCAGAAATGGCTGGTACATGATTAAGCTCTTTTATCTCTTTAGGAAAAGAATTAGGGTGATAACCTAGATTACAAAAAAAAGGTGACATGCCAAGGGAAGAATGATCTACATTGTTGTAGGCAAATTCCAGTTGACTTAGGAGTGTTGACCATTCCTCACCTACATTAGTTAGCATGCACCGAATGAATTGTTCAATAGTTTGATAGGTACGTTCTGTAAGACCATCAGTTTGAGAATGATAGCTAGAGGATAAACGTATGTCCATATTCAAAAGAGACCTTAAGTTTTGCCAAACTCGTGAAATAAACTGGGACCCTCTGTCCGAAATCACCACTGATGGAATCCCATGCAAACGGACTACATTTTCCATTAATAAGTGTGCCAATTCCATGCTAGTTGGTAGTTTTTTAAGTGGGACAAAGTGAGCCATGCGTGAAAACTGATCCACAATAGTAAGAATGGTGGTAAACGCTTTTTTGGTGATTGGTAACTCAACAATAAAATCCAAAGAAATAGTGTGCCAAGGTCGAGGTGGTAAAGGTAGAGGGCTTAACAAACCACTTGGACTTTGATGAGATGATTTGTTCTGGACACAAACCCCACAAGTTTCGACATAAAGTTGCACATCTTTAAACATTGAGGGCCACCAAAAGGTTCTTTTGATTAAGTCATAGGTCTTAATCTTACTCGGGTGAGCAGATAAAGTAGTGTCATGATGAAAGTGTAGAATTCTTTCTTTTAGCGTGTCAGTGGGTACAAAAATGATGTTTTGCATGAAGAACAAATCATCTCTTTCCTGCAAATAAGGGTGTGATTGTTTCCATACCTTAAAATCTTTCTTTGCTAGTTCTTTCTTAATGTCAGAAATAACATCACAAACAGTAATACTTGCTTGAAATCGTGATATCGGTATTACAGGTTTCACCTCAGACGGAGGATCTACAACAACTTCTCCCATTCTAGACAATGCATCAGCTTTCAGATTTTCTTTACCTGGTCGATAGGTAATGACAAAGTTATAATCATTAAAGAACATTGACCATCTCAATTGTCTAGCAGATAAAGCCTTTACTGATCTCAAGGCTTGAAGGTTTCTATGGTCCGTATATATTGTCACTGGATGTCTTGCTCCTAGCAAATAATGGCGCCATTCTTCAAAAGCTGCCTTTATTGCCAGAAGTTCCTTATCTGCAATTGCATAATTCAACTCTGCTTCAGATAACTTTCTAGAGAAATATGCAATTGGGTGCATTTGTCCTGTGTCAACATGTCTTTGAGACAAAATACCTCCTACTGCAAATTGGGAAGCGTCAGCTTCCACAATAAAGGGTTGGCTGGGATCTGGATGAGAAAGAATTGGAGCAGAAATAAACTTCTTTTTTAGTTTCTGAAAAGCTTCTTCAGCTAGTTCTGTCCACACAAATTTAACTCCTTTCCTCAACAATCTTGTGATAGGAGTGATTGTTTTAGAGAAATCTTGAATGAACCGGCGGTAGAAATTTGCGAACCCCAAGAAACTTTGAACTTGTTGTACCGAAGAAGGACTGGGCCAGGATTCTACCGCTTCCACTTTCTTTGGGTCCATTTCTATCCCCTTGGGACTGATGACATATCCCAAGAACTCTACTTTTGAAGTGTGAAACAAACTTTTTTCCAACTTGACATACAATGAATTAGCAAGCAGTTTTTTGAGAATTGCTCGGACCTGTTGCACATGCTCTTCTTCTGAAGTTGAAAAGATCAGAATGTCATCTATATAGACAACACAACATACATCAGTAAACTCATGCAGAACTTCATTTATAAAAAATTGGAAGGCTGCGGGGGCATTGCAAAGACCAAAAGGCATGACTTGGTATTCAAATAGTCCAAATTTTGTGCGGAAAGCTGTTTTCCATTCGTCACCCTTTCGGACTCGTACCAAATGGTAAGCTCCCCGCAAGTCCAATTTTGTATAAATGGTTGCTTTTTTGACCTGATCAAGCAAAGTGGGGATCAAAGGCAAAGGATATCGGTTTTTTATAGTTACATTGTTCAAGGCTCTATAATCTATGCACGTGCGCAATTCACCTCCCTTTTTCGGAATAAAAAAGAGAGCTGATGAGACAGGAGACTTGGAATGACGAATAAAGCCATTGGCTAGATACTCATCCAAGTACTCTCTAAGATGAATATTCTCTTTTTCCGTTAATGCATAGATTCGGCTACATGGTAGAGTAGCCCCTGGGACAAGATCTATTCTACAGTCAAAGTCTCTGTGTGGAGGGAGAGTGTTTGCTTTTTTCTTGTCAAAAACGTCTTGTAGATCCGAGTAAACTGATGGAACACCCTCTATCGCTAAAACTCTAGATGAGTCGGAAGGAAAGTTAAATCCTTGAATTATTTCTCCTGATCTTTCCAGAAGAAAGCATCTGTTAACACAATGTGATGACTGGAAGGTTAAAGTCTGAGATACCCAATCTATACTTGGATTGTGTTTAATCAACCAAGGAATTCCCAAAATTAACTTGAACTGTGGGGCGTCTATGATATCAAACTGTATTCTTTCACGGTGAATAGGTGAACAGTCCATCTCAAGGATTTCAGATTGTTGGCTAATAGGTCCTGAAGTTAACTCCTTACCATCTACTGCTCTAACTATCTCTGGATGATCTTTTAAAACAGATTCAAAGCCTAACTGGGAGAAAAACTGAGTATCCATAAAGTTTCCCGTAGCTCCAGAGTCTATTACAGCTTCTACCTTTCTAGTTAGAGAGGAAGGCGATAGACTTCTTAACTCGACTAGGATACCAAAATGTTTACATCCTAAAGGTGGAACAGTAGAGGCCAAGCTGGAAATTACACTCGATGAACCGATCTCTTCTTTCATCGAGTTTTCTAGTTTTCCGTCGACTCTTGAGTTAAAGCAAGATCAGAGGACTTTGACTTAAACTTATTAGGTTTAGTAGGACAGTCTCTTACAAAGTGTCCAGTCTTACCACAGTAAAGACATTGGTTTAATTTTCGTCTCTTCTCCTTTTCATCCTTAGAGAGGGGACCTCGAACTGTTCCTATTTGCATAGGTTCCACATGATCGGTTTTTGGGCCTACCTCCTTGCCTGATGATGTATTTCTATCCTTAACAAATAGGATTTTATGGTCACTCTTCCCTTTTTCGCCCTTTCTCTCACTAAGACGATGATTCAACTTAATCACTAGATCGATAAACTCACTGATATCATCGGGAGGTTCTAAGATTTGAGTAACCATGTCTTTCAGATCTTCTCGAAGACCTCTATAAAAAATAGAAATTCTTTTATCGTATGGCCAGTTAGCCTCTAAAACCAAACGATTAAATTGGGAGATGTAGTGAAGGAGATCAGAAGACCCTTGTTTATAAACTCAATAACTCATTATCTGCTGACTGCACAAACATATGTTTTGCAAAAATCTTCTTTAGGGCCCGTTCAAAGTTTCTGAAATTATACAAAATTGCATCATCCCTTTCTACTAAAGGAATGGACCAAAGGGCTGCGTCACCTCCAAAATACGATAGCATGAAAGCTACTTTGGAGGAGTCATCCGGAAAGGCTGATTTCTTGGCTAAGAAATGTAGATGACATTGTTGCAAAAATATGGAAAACTTGTTACAATCACCATAAAACGTTCTGGTGGGGCTAAGGGCGTTGGCATTGGGGTAACTACCTGAATCTGAGTACCCCCCCCTGAGTCTGAAGATGAAGTCTGCACACTGGCTGAACCCTGCTGAATTGCCGCTTGTAACGCAGACATGTCGTTTCGTAAAGAAACATTCTCATCCCTAATATCCTTAAGTACTGCTGCTATTTCTTGTAAGGATACCTGGTCCATTGCGTCTGGGCGAAATATTCTTCTTGGGCTTTGCCTTCTGTCAAGACCTAAGTACGCTGTCTCTTACCTTTTGTAATGACTGGTATTCTTGTAGACAGTGTAGAGATTTTCGCAGAGACGCAAGAGACCAACTTCCTGAAAACTCTAACTAAGACTTGCTGACTAGACTTACAGCTAAGCATTAACTAGAACTTTCGGGAGGAGGGCCGGTACTGGACGTTGACTGGAGGATTGTGCCTTTAACTGTCGACCTGCAGATTAACAAGAACAATAAAGCTCAGTATCCACTCTATCTTTATTGTATTCCTACTTCTAGCTAGTTCCCCCTTAACTCTATGTAAAATCAAGTTCTCCCTAAGTTGCTTCCTACCTGCGATCAGTCCGGTTCTGCCCACCGTCCAGTATTTCTTTGTCTTGTCAGGGATGGACGTAGTCTTGGGAGTTGTCTTTTAGTTTTGAAGTCTGCGAATTAAATAAATAAAATATTAACAATCCAACCTTTCACTATTATTTTCCTAGTTCTCTCTCCTCTTTTCGGTTATCTACACTTACTTGAATAAACTCTTCTTTTCAGAATTACATGGTGGTTTCAGGTCATCTCAAGTGTAATTTTTCCTAAGGGAATGAAATTCACCAAGAAAACAACAACTCTAGCGAAAACAATTCACAATGACTTCTGTGAATGAATATTCCTTGACTAGATCGTTTTCCCTAAAAGGCCTAAAACAAAATCTGTGGATCACAATGAATTTCTTGTGAATACCATCTAAGCAGAAAACAAAAATGTGAATTACAATAAATCTCTAATCAGATTCAATCTCGGCAGTCAAAATGTAAGTCTGCATTCATTCAAAATAGTTTCCTAAAAGACACAAACTTTTGTTAAATCCTATTTTAAAATAGTTTTTCTTTCTTGCGTTGGGCGCCTTTAGAATATCCAAAGAAACTTAGCTTTAATCTTTCCTTGTGGTTTTCAGGATTCCTGAGCTGTTTGCCGAGTTCTTCAGTCCTCGCGCTGAATTCAGCAGTTCAAAAGGCCTTGCAGTCCAGTCCTTTGAAGTCCAATGTGGAGCGCTGAGTCCGGATCCTCCAGATGACGTTCGCGATGCTGCTTACTTGAAACTCCTGAGGCAAAGCGAGTTTTCAAGTGAGGGTGCGGTTTAAATACCCTCCGCACCAAATGTCAACGTGCGCTTGCACGTTGCAACCGCCTTCAGCCCTCCGCGTGCAGTGCGAGCGGAAGGCTTTCTGCTTTCCGACGGCAGACAGCAGAAACAAAGCACACGCGTCTTACGCGTGTGAAGGCTTTCAATTCCCAAATGTCAAAGCAAGATGAAATACTACGAAAGGCTCACGGGCATGTCTGAAGCGAGGTCACAAAATGAGATAAAAAGTAACATTCATGCAACTACATCGTAATTACCTTCCTAATTCAAAAAACGTCTTTTTAAAGCATGTTACCAAGCACTCAAGCATTTACAAACACACACAAACATAAGAGGTGCTGGTGCACGGGAAAGGGGTGGGTTTTTTCAGATGGGAAAGAAACCATTTGTACAAGGTGTACATTTACCGATGGGTATTCTGAATGTGTCCACAGGAAGGAACAGGCGGGACTGGGGAATCGTGACACTGACGTAATTTCGAAAACAGTGGCATGTTTGAACTAGCTTGAGCGAAAAACACAAGAAGCACAATAATAGACTGCAAACAATCATTCATACCACGACATTAAAACATTGCGAACAGATACTACCCGGTACATAAAATAACACAATTCTGAAAAGCTCGAAATACAACACTAGAATACTGGATGCACTGCCAGAACAGTACAGTCATACCGGTCTCATAAAGAGACACGTCATACCGCATCCACCTAAATGGACACGTCTTTACTGGATCTGTGTACCCAGACCCGTCCCGACCGGGCTCAAATAAATGAACCCGTCTATATGCGTTCCCAACAACGGTACTCACCGGAAAGCAAAACTGAAGGCCTCGGAAACTGGATACTGGACTGGACTGCTACGGCTCCTTGCTGCTACGCATGCGCCTCGGAACAGGTGGGCCTCCGGATACCTCGGACCTTGCTCTCTCGGCTTGGGCTCTGGTCGGGACAGTCCGCAATCCTCACCGCCTCGTGTGGATGCCTGGTCGCAGTCTCCGTCTCCTCCGTGGGCCTGAGGGAGTTAGCAGGAAAACCTGCGGATGTGCACAGAAGGGGTCCGTCACGGCTGTAGAAGGGGTCAGGGGGCTGCGCTTACATCGCCGGCGCGTGAGGAAGGGGACTCGTCCCTATTCGGGCTCCAGAATTATGTGGTAAATAAATTACCGGGACTATTTTTCCATACATTAATAACAATAAGAATAGCTCATAAAATGAGAGGCAGAGTCCGTGGTATCTGAGTCATAAGGGATTTAATTAAAATGACTCGAGTCATTGAGAATCGGGTTCCATCACCACTAAGGTTCAGGAAGGGATATCTAACGTTTTATTAACATCACACATTATATATAGTAAAACCATACAATTGCTATGAATACAGTAGGCGTAACAAGTGAAAAGAGAGAGATAAGAACATATGGGCGTAAAAGAAGGCGTGTAAAGAGGCGTACACGTGGGTGTGCATTCGAGGAGTCATAGGAGTGTCATAGGTGGGTGGATGCATAGAGAAAGTCTGCAGGGTCAGCAGAAACGTTTACCCTACATGTGCGCGTAACTGATCATGACGTGAAATTGACGTGCAACTGGAGAGAACTGGGGGTTTAACTTTAGCACTAGTAGAGTAGTCTGGAGTCTGGGATGTCAGAACGACCTGCACCTTTGGCATATCTGATATCTTGTGTTTGGAGGATGTATTGTCTGAAGTAAAGGTCTCTCGAGCAGAGGCCGTTCATCACTAAATGCTAGTGTGTGCATATATTTCTTCATGCATTGCGCGGGGCCATGGGCCTACTATGGCAACAGGTTCAGTAAATCACTTGCACGGAGACAGGAAGGCTGGGCCCTATGCTCTGCAGGCGGAGATATGTTTACCTATTTCACTAGACTGGAATGTGTTTTTGCGGAGGCTGAGCAGATAACTGTAGGCAAAATACCGTCTTGGCAGGCAGGCCAGGATGAGCACCTCTCGGCTGGGCAGGGAGTAAGGTAGAGGTCAGGGATGCATACCTAAACTGCAGCTTTCAGAGACAGAAGAGGCTCGGAGCCTGAATTCAGGGCCTGGCTCGGCTGGGGCACAAAAACGTGTGCTTCGCGATATTTTAAACGTGTACCATGTAAATGCATTGGCAGCGCAGGCCTCAGTGCAGAATTAACATTACATTCATGGAAGGCCTAATAACTGACATGCTAACATCAGACGGAAATGCAGGGGCATTGTTATGACAGGCACGGGAAGGGAATTATATGATAACATGGACATACATGGGGCATAGGTACGTGGATAGGGTGCGAGGGAGGGGACACACTGACTACCTAAAATTTCTGTTTCCTCAGTTGCATGATGGTAACGCTAGTTTTATGTGATATTGATAGGAAACATAGCCGTATACTTGGAAGGTATTTCTACTCAAATGAGTTTGGAATTCGCAGGCTTTTTTTCTGACGACACTTGGGGGGCGCCACTGTAAACTCGAAGACTCAATTAGAGGTTAAAGTCTAATATGAAGTGCCGGCGCGCTGTGAAGTCAGCTCGCCCAAGGCTTCTCGGCGGTGCACTGTTGCTGACCTCGTCATGGGTATATTTTACGTGCCTCAGACATATTGGGAGCTAGATGGGGGCATCATACACATGAAGCACACGTCCTACCCGGATACCGAATGCGCTTCGATGCCTTACCAGGCGCTACTTACGTCTCATACATATAGAAATAACAGCCAGAAGCCCACTCTGTTGTCAGTCCACTCTGTGCTGACGGTGTCCAGTTGCGCCCACTGCCGGTGTCCCCGCGACAAGCCGGCAGTGGCCCCGCCGTCAGCTCACTATGTTGGCCCCTGGAATGCTCCTCTTCCTCTCGGAACCCTCTACCGTGGATCCCAAACTCTGCACCCTTTCGCCGTGGGTTCACTTATGAAGGGGGGTGGGGGGTGGGGGGGGAGGGGGGACGGGGGGGGGCAAAGTTAAAGCTGCGCTCGCGCTTCCTTTAAGCTTTTATGTTTTTTAAATCTGTTTATGATCACAGCTTCCCAAATACTACTGAAACGATCATTACATTTGACTTTTACAAACGCTCCTCATAACAAGTTAAAAATAATTTGTATAGCAACAAAAACCAGAGTGTCAAAGTGTGCGCACAATTTACCATAAAGCGAAAGAACATCATTAATAATTTTTGTATTTTCCTGATTTGCCTTCTTGTCTGCCCCTGCTGGCCTCTTGCGTGGCTTAATATGGCCTTGTTTGCCATCCTCGTGTATGACTTAATATGGCCTCGTAATGCCATATTTACTTGTTTATGGTACATGCATTTGCGATGCTTCCATCGGTCACGTTTTCCCCCTTCCTCGGTAGGAGTGAATCGTGGGTTCCCTACCTGCAAGCCTATTCCTTATTACATGGCTTATAATTATGCTCCCGTCTGCCCCCTCTGGACTTCTTGTGTGTGACATAATATGGCCTTGTCATACCTCATTTGCATATTTACGTGGTATACGCATTCGTGACAGCTACAGCAGCCATGCACGCCTCCTCCGGGGTTCACTACTTACATGCGTATTTTTCGTTGCAATCCTATTGATTATGCTTTCGGCTGCCCCTTTTCCGCAACTCTTATATTGGGCGGTGTGCAGATAAACTTCAAATGATTGCATTCTGCGCACTGTCCTTTCCTTTGCTCCCATCGGCCCTTCCTCTCCAGGGACCTGGATATATATCATGAACGTATTTACATTTCTTTTCACATTCCCCTCTCTCAGATTGCTTCATACTTTTGTGACATGTATTTAGCATGTAACATTTGCCCATGTTTTCTCGCTCCCCAGAGCCCCATTGTCAAGAGCTCTACAGGTCTCAGCATATAAATTGCGCAGATCTGTACTGGCCACGCGCAGCGAATCTCGTGCAACCTTGAGACTGAAGGAACTCTTCCCAGAGCAACACCCGCATTCGTGAATAATGCCCAATGCCTTTATTGCCCACTTACTGGTGCGTGAGGGGCATCTGTCCGCTGGCAGCACTCCGGTACACTGCCTGCACGGAGAGATTGTACAGGGCTCACAGGCTTGTGGTGGAGCAGCCTCTCGTCTTCCCAGTCCCACTAAAAGAACCCCGTTCTCTGTAGCACTCTGCACCGCACTGCAGGAACCCACTTGTGCAGGACTCCTGTGTTCACACCATGAACCGCTCGGTTGCAGGAACCCTCTTCTCCATCTCAGAGATGCAGGAACATTCTCCTCCACCTCCCAGGCGCAAGGACCTTCCCCACCACCCCTCAGCTGCAAACGCCCTCGCCTCGACCTCTCAGCTGCAGGAACCCTCTCCTCCACCTCCCAGGCGCATCGACCCTCTCTCCACCCGACATGGGCACAGGGACCCTCTCCTCCACCTCCCAGGCGCAAGGACCCTCTCCCCCACCTCCCAGGCGCAGGAACCCTCTCCTCCACCTCCCAGGCACATCGACCCTCTCTCCACCCGACATGGGCACAGGGACCCTCTCCTCCACCTCCCAGGCGCATCGACCCTCTCTCCACCCGACATGGGCACAGGGACCCTCTCCTCCACCTCCCAGGCGCATCGACCCTCTCTCCACCCGACATGGGCACAGGGACCCTCTCCTCCACCTCCCAGGCGCAGGGACCCTCTCCTCCACCTCCCAGGCGCATCGACCCTCTCCTCCACCTCCCAGGCGCATCAACCCTCTCCTCCACCTCCCAGGCACATCGACCCTCTCTCCACCCGACATGGGCACAGGGACCCTCTCCCCTACCTCCCAGGCGCAAAGACCCTCTCCTCCACCTCCCAGGTGCATCGACCCTCTCTCCACCCGACATGGGCACAGGGACCCTCTCCTCCACCTCCCAGGCGCATCGACCCTCTCCTCCACCTCCCAGGCGCATCGACACTCTCCTCCACCTCCCAGGCGCATCGACCCTCTCTCCACCCGACATGGGCACAGGGCCCCTCTCCTCGACCTCCCAGGCGCATCGACCCTCTCCTCCACCTCCCAGGCGCGTCGACCCTCTCTCCAACCGACATGGGCATAGGGACCTTCTCCCCCACCTCCCAGGCGCAGGAACCCTCTCCTCCACCTCCCAGGCGCATCGACCCCCCTCTCCACCCGACATGGGCACAGGGACCCTCTTCTCCACCTCCCAGGCGCAGGGACCCTCTTCTCCACCTCCCAGGCGCAGGGACCCTCTCCTCCACCTCCCAGGCGCAGGGACCCTCTCCTCCACCTCCCAGGTGTAGGGACCCTCTCCTCCACCTCCCAGGCGCAGGGACCCTCTCCTCCACCTCCCAGGCACATCGACCCTCTCTCCACCCGACATGGGCACAGGGACCCTCTCCTCCACCTCCCAGGCGCAGGGACCCTCTCCTCCACCTCCCAGGCGCAGGGACCCTCTCCTCCACCTCCCAGGCGCAGGGACCCTCTCCTCCACCTCTTAGGCGTAGGGACCCTCTCCTCCACCTCCCAGGCGCAGGGACCCTCTCTCCACCCGACATGGGCACAGGGACCCTATCCCCCACATCCCAGGCGCAGGGACCCTCTCCTCCACCTCCCAGGCGCATCAACCCTCTCTCCACCCGACATGGGCACCGGGACCCTCTTCTCCACCTCCCAGGCGCAGGGACCCTCTCCTCCACCTCCCAGGCGCATCGACCCTCTCTCCACCCGACATGGGCACAGGGACCCTCTCCTCCACCTCCCAGGCGCATCAACCCTCTCCTCCACCTCCCAGGCGCATCGACCCTCTCTCCACCCGACATGGGCACAGGGACCCTCTCCTCCACCTCCCAGGCGCAGGGACCCTCTCCTCCACCTCCCAGGCGCATCGACCCTCTCTCCACCCGACATGGGCACAGGGACCTTCTCCTCCACCTCCCTTTGTAACTCGTGTGACCTGTAGCACCATTCCAAACCTTCGATTATGCCTAATGCTCGGCGAGCGACACTTTTAACCAGTGCCGGGTTTCTACTTCCGTGGGCGGAAAGAAGCATTGGCAAGAGGCAGCCTGTCTTGAAAGAGAGGTGGCGAAGGGGCAGAGTCAGCCACTGTCCGATGGCAGACCACCGAGGGGCATATTCAGAAAGGCATATTGGAATATATGAAGCCGCGCTCCTGTAGTAGTCTTTTACGTACTTACTTTTACATGCCATTGTGAAGTGGCTCCAAAAGATCTCAAAAATGAATAATGATGCACACTTGGTGCACATAAAAAGCTCTGCACTCTGTGTGTGCACTTTCACTAATTGGGGCCGTTTCACAAAAGTGCAATAGCATGTGAAAGAGCATTCGTGCATTACTGCTTCCTGGCCTCAGAAATGCCTTTGTAAACAGACCTCTCTATCCTGTAGTATGTGCCTCCCAACAGCCTACGCCCAAAATCAATGCATGGCGGCCGGGGCCTCTCAAAGTATAAAGTCCGCTCTGTCGAGCAACTGTTGGATGAAAAGTCCCATGCACAACCAGAAAGAAGCATCTCTTATTAGCGCTCCAAAAGTTAACGTTAAAAATCTTTATTCACGCCATTTTCACTTCATTCTTTTTCTTGAAATTATCAATATCAGGATTTCCGTCCTTTAACAGCATTCTTTCCATTTAACAATAATTTCAGCTCTAGCTCCTCCTCAGACTCTTGACAGGCATCCCTTCCACAGAAGTTTAAGTGAGTCATGCATTAAACTGAGGCAACGCCCTCCACAGACTTTTAAATCACTCATATTAAACAAGCATTTGCAATGCAATACGTCTCGCGTTTACGCAAGTTTAAGCCATTGGCATTGTAAATGACAATGCCTTTTATGTTTTAAAACCAAAACATAAATAAAAAGCATTGTCATTTACAATGCCAATAGCATAAACTAGTGTAAATACAAGACCTATCTACTCCATCCATCCACCCATCCCCTCCACTCCATCCATCCCCCACTCCATCCATCCCCCACTCCATCCATCCCCTCCACTCCATCCATCCATCCATCCATCCATCCCCACCCCATCGCTATCATCTTGCAAATCCTCTTTATACACCAATACAGACTTTGCTAAAAATGTAATGCAACACATTGTCATATACAATGCCAATAACACAAACTTTAATGCTGCGAGACCTATTGCATTGCAAATGCTTGTATTGTCTTCCTATCATGCCCTACCCATAGCACCCTACGTACCATTAAGATCTTACTGGGCATATGTGGTGGTAGGGGATGATTAATGGTGAGCCAGTAAGAAACTTTGTTCTTTAAAGACCAAATTGGTTCCTCTACAAACTCTTCAAGTTCCGCTACCCATGTCAGGACAACTACATAAGGGCTCGCCTCTGGGGGCAAGTTCGCAGCAAATCTGCCCTTTGTAGCCACCCTTTCCCAATGTTTTTTAGGGGGGACAGCAGGGATATTAGATGAAATCTCCTCCCTCCTGGTTTGCTGATTCTGGCCAGGGGGTTTAACTGCTGTTTTCTTCTCTGTTGGGATTGCAGGGTTGATGGTTACCTTTTGCGCGGGTACTAGAGGTTGTTTAGTTATTAAAATTGCTTGGCCAGATTTTGTAGGTTTACCATTCGCTATCTTTTTTTCCCCTGGATTCGGTGGGTTCCTGGTAAGGTTATGCAATTCATTGAGCTGTTTTTCAATGTGCACTAATCTAGTTTCTAAAGGTGCAAGGAGGGTTTTAAACAGATTCCCCATTTTAACTAAGAGTTGGCCATCCGTGTCACCCTGATGTTCTGCATCATTGCTAAGCAAGACCTCTACATCAGATACATCTAGGACCACGTTTACAGCTTCTGTTAGTAAAGGTTCATTCCCTTTCTTGCTAGCCTGTTCTTGTCCCAACCCTTGCTTTTTGGATGAATTACAAGCACCCTTAGATTTAACTATTGTAGGATTCTTTGCCCCTGGGACAGTCGTATTGATGCCTTTCTTTTTAGGTTATTCACCCTCCCTCCTCTCCCTAGATGAACTTGTGCTCTTTTCAACCTGTGAGCAGTCCAGAGTAAGCAACAGAGTTTTTTCCAAATCTGAACTTCAATGAATCTAATAGGGGAAGGGAGGTTGACTGATTTCCCCCCCCCCCCCCGCCCCGGCGGGATGCAGTGCACATCCGCATGGACCTCAAAGAGATCCATTTCCTTGGCAGGTACAGGAGTTCGAGCTAACGCTAGGTGCCCCATGGATGATCTTTTGGTCTTGGGACACCCTGTGTTCCATTAGGTGTATACCTTGGTCAATTACTGAGTTTGTCTGAATTATGAAATTATCTAAGGTACCTGTTAGTTTAGCCCCCCCCGCTGCAGTTTTGCTCCTGCTACCGCGAGTAGTCATATTTGCAAGCAGACCCAATATGTGACCACAGTTCAAATATAGTTAATATATTAAAAGTATTAAAGCACAGCCAAACATACGATTTGCTCTAAATGTTCCCCTTCTGCGTGCGAAAAGAGAGGGGGCCCAGTTCTGTCTTAAACGGGCTTAAACGGACCCGCCCTTGGCCCAGGCTTAGCCCGGGCGCTCCCCGACGCGGAGGGGGACGCCGGTATTTGTGCGCCTCCTGGCGCGTAGTTCAGGTGTGCGGCTTCCAGCCGCAAGGAGAGATGGAGCCTGTAGTTCCCTGGTTCCCTGGTGAGACTGGGAGCTCGCCCCCACTCGGCGGCTGCACCGTAGGTGGAAAGGTGCAGCGGCGTGGGGCGAGCGGGAACACCAACGCGGGGAAGCGGGTCCAGCCGGAGAGAAAAGTTCAATTATCCTGGGCAGCAGCAGGTAGGGTCTTCAGGTCAGCCCAAGTCTGTTTGTGGAAGCGTCACGCTCCACCGAGAGGGAAGCCGGTATTTGTGTGCCTCCTGGCACGTAGTTCAGGTGTGCGGCTTCCGGCCGCAAGGAGAGATGGAGCCTGTAGTTCCCTGGTGAGACTGGGAGCTCGCCCCCACTCGGCGGCTGCACCGTAGGTGGAAAGGTGCAGCAACGGGCGGGCGAGCGGGAACACCAATGCGGGGAAGCGGGTCCAGCCAGAGAGAAAAGTTCAATTATCCCGGGCAGCAGAAGGTAGGGTCTTCAGGTCAGCCCAAGTCTGTTTGTGGAAGCGTCCTCCCCTGAGTCATGCAGTTATCTGGAGGCCGTGAACGCTGTTAAAAGCTTGACTGGCTGGGGCAGTCAAGTGTGAAAATACCAAGCGCTGTTCCCAAAAAAATGTCATTTTCCCTCTGCATAAAATGCACAGGAGAAATGGCGAGATTGAACCGCAAATAAATGCAGGGTGGCATCGAAACACAATCCCTGTGTTTTTTGTGCTTAATTTGTAAAACCTTGGGGACTTTCTAAAAATGGTCCCCTTTTGAATGCACGCGCAGATGTGGTTTTTTCTATTGCAGAAAAAAACCTCCGCACATCTGTGTTTGAATTTACAGATCATTTTCCGCATGTTCTTGCGCTTTTAAAAATGTTCCATTACCTCGCGTTGTGTGATTACGCCCTTACTCATTCCTTAATCTGTCCCTTCGAGAATAAAAACAAACGGATGTATGACATTACAACGCATGCTTTTACGACGCATGCCTTTACATCGCAGGTTTTACAACACATGCTGTTACAACGCATAGTGTTGAGGGGTGCTGGATAGTGAATAGTTTAATTAACTATTCCAACTCCAGTCACCGTGGATAGTAGGGAAGGTGTTGGATAGTAAATTAAATCTATTCCCTATCCTAGAGCGCCCCCCAGCGCAATGCGTTGTAATGGCATGCGTTGAAATAGTTGCGATATAAAGGCACTGCGTGGTAAAAGTTGCGTTGTAAAGGTTGTTCCCCAAAACAAACATGACATCTATAATTCTCAGTCATATGAGTAACGTACATTCTCCCACAAGCATCAAAATTCTCATGAAATCTTTATTTTACGGCACAGACGTCTGTGGATTTAGCTAATGTGAATTATGGTTAGCTAAAGGATAACAGATGCTGCTGAGTTTACTCACATCTATATTGTATAATGTGCATAGAATGTGATTATCTTTTGTAAAATAAGTGTTATTTTCAAACAATTGAATTCCTATTTTACACTTTGAATTGACAACGCTCCGAGACTGAGGAATTCAGAATAGTGGTAAACGTGAGCTATTTATAAGTTATCCCGTTCATACATCCAAATATCACTCTAGTGTTGTAATATTACATCCAATAAATACTCGCATTTCTTTTGGTATGAAGGAAGCATTTCTCCTCTGCTTTTAAGATTTTTTTGGAGTTACCACTAGGGTTGTTGGAGAGAGACATTGGCTGCACTCTTGTGACGCAGACGCTAGCTTCCTGTGTGGTCTCCCCATTACTGAATGTTGATACCGGAATGAATATAACCGGTGGTATCACCAAACCCAGGGGATAGTACTCCACCTGAAGTAAGACATCGCACTGACAAGGACGCATGCAGGCTGAAACATGTTGACAAAGTGATGTGAAGGACACATTGCACATCCCATATTTCACATCCACCGTTTTTAATCTTACCCTCTAATTGTTCAGAATAAATTGCTCCACATGATAAAGAGGTAATTTAAAAATTTCTATTCTGCACAAACTAGATCCAAACCAGTTTTTGAGGATCTCCTCCTGGTGGAAGCCAACAAAAGACCTGATGATGGTAACAGCCAAGATTACACCAATGGCATGAAACATACCAATGGCGGATAATGGCTTTTGAGGGTCTTCTACATATTTGTGCCAGATCCTTCGAGGTCTCTTGGCTCCACCCCTTTTTGATTTAGTGATATATATCCGGAAGCTGAGTAGGGCCCCCAGAACGCTTCTACTTTCCCCCCCTTCTGATATATAAGCAGTATTATCACAGCCAAATTTTGCACAACCTTTGAAACGAGGGTCTTAGTCTGCCCCACTGGTGTTCGAACCTTCTGACCTCTGAAGTATGCTCCGTTCTCTGAAGTGGGCTCTTATACCTCACTGGTTTGTTAAAAACTCAACTTTGTAAATGAACTCTCTGTAGAGTTGTCATACGTTCAATCCCTTCCAGTTACAGGAGTCGGGTACTTCTCTATTAGTGGCGAGCCATGTGTGACACTTGAGGAGGAAGGAATAACCAGTACTCTTGGCAGGCAGCTTGCCTTCTCAAAATGCTTGTATTTTTAATAAGACAGTAATCTAGTCATTCAATACATAAGATGGCGCGCAAGCTTCCCCGAGCCGGACCTGGCAACCTTCATAAGCACGCACTCAACACACTGGGCCCCATTCACCCATCCGCACCAGTCCGGTTCGGCGATCCAAATACTTACCCTTACGCTCCTATCCTATATTTCCCTTGAGGTCTTACCAAACCTCAAGCCCTGGATCAGGGCGTTGAAGTGGCTGGTAGATAAGGATTTACTCACTTCTTAGTCTGTCTAATTAGCTGCCTAGAATAACCCCACCTGTAGGAGGTTTGAACAATCTTTATATAAGAATTTTGCATAAGGTAAATACAAAGAAAGAAATATTCTCTATAAACCCTACAAAGTCACAGATATAGAAAACAGGCGCTTAAATGATTGCAGAAAATAACGCCTGAAATGAAAAGCATACCATAGCAAAGGTATAGAAGTGTGCAACATCTAATAAACCCCAGGTACCCGTGTGCTCATAATTACCTAAAAGTGTGGATAGTGACATGCAATGTCACACCAGACAGGACTTCCCTCTCTGGACCAGGAATGGAACGGGACTCAGGATAATGACTCCGGACAACCCACGGGACCTCGGGTGGACTCCCCTCCTTTGGATGGACTTCGGGACCTCGGACTCTGCTCTGCGAGCTTCTCTAACTTCAGTATCAGCTTCCTCCCCTTTACTCCTCTGCTCACTCGATCGACCCACTGGACCTCCCGACAGCAATTCTGATGGATGTGGTATCACCTGACATAGATTCAGGCTGACAGCTCTCTATCTTCCCACTGCGAATCTGACCGACAACATCGATGGCTACTGACGGACCAACTGAACTCTTACGACAGGACTCTGTCCTATTATAAACTTTCTACACCGTGGGAACAATTCGAAATATTTCAATACCTTGGGTTGAGGTTCCGTGACAATTGTAAGTGGTGTTTTCGACTCGCACGAATATGGTCGAGTCTGGTATCTACGAACCGCAAATGACGAGTTTAGTAAGTGCGCGCAGTTTCGCTGTGCTAACTTAAACCGTTCGTTTGTTACGTGGGTTTTTCCTCTGTACCCACGGGTTCCATCTTAGATACGGCATCCATTTTGTCTCTTGCCCTCATGTAGCCAGCGAACGGACGTTGTCCGCTTCGCGACCCTGGGGCTCCCAAGATATTTGCGGAAGACACATGTCCTTTGTAAGTGTCTTTATGATGAGGGGATGATACTGTAAGGCAGATGGCCCCGCTCGAGGCTTATCTCGCCGTGCTGGTTTATTGTCTCAGCCGTGCATCTCATTAGGCACGTCCCTTTGATGCCTGTAGCTCGTGTTTCCCGATACCTCCCCTTTTACACCCTTTTCCAATCTCCCCACTGTTTCCATCTTCCTCTGCACCTGTCCTTGTTCCTTTTTTCGATCTGTTTTACTGCTGATTGGAATGTACTAATGGTGGGAAGATGGGTTTTTACAGTTGGGAACCGCCAAATGTTTCCGCACTTATGTTCCGGACCTTATGAGTATCAAAGTGACCAAAGCGACCCCTCTCGGGGATAATTGTGGGAACCGGGTTGTAAACCTTTGTGTGCTATGTAAACCTATGGGAGAATTTTGTATAAAAGGAGCGATCCACAGACCCAATTTGAAGCAGTCTCCCCGAACTACACTCGTTGTACTTCCGTGATTTCTGTGTTTCCCTGCAGCAAATAAACCTTGAATCTTTGACGCCGAAGGAAGTGTCCTGTGTCTCTGTCATTCGTACGCCGGAGCAGGTTACCCACGAAGGTTTCAGGTGTTGTCCCCTGGCACCGCTGGGTCTTAAAGAACCCAGTCCTTCAGTTGGCGCCCAATGTGGGGCTGCATCAGTGGTACCGGTCCAAGCCCGACGATCGTGAGGAACTTCGTGTGAAATCTCTGAGGGAAGGTGCACTCCGCTTCATCGATCCTGTTGTCGAAACAAGTGCCCCGAAGACTTTTCCCGCGAAGATTCCTGCCTCCTGACGGCTGCGACGGACTGCTGCCCTGACTGTAGACCTGTTTTGGCGCCTGGCGTAGACCTTGGTAGAGCGAGACGACTGACGGGCCTTCCTGGTGACGCCATCGATCTTTGAGTTAAGTATTTGTGGGTCGCTCCCAGAGTTCTTGGTTGTGGTTGCTTAGTGGTTGCATGGTTCCATTGCATTTGTGGTTCTTGGTACTTTGTTGTGTTGTTTGACGACTGCAGCCGCCAAAAACCGAGGGTTTTCGCTTTTTGCTGGGACTTGGTAAATCCCGTAACCCTTGACGTTTGTGAAACTCGGCTAGTGTGCAAGATGCCTGGTCGTAGTACTTTGTTTAGTTGTTTCAGACGTTGTGGTGCGGATTCCCGACTGGAGGACTCGTGTCCGATACCTCCGGTTGGAACTCCGACTTATGAACTGTACAGCAAACATGGGCTAGGCCCGATTACTTTTAATGATTATTGGATTTGCTATACTAAGAAGGACGGTGTCCTTAGTTGGCCACCTCATGGTAGCTTTGAGACCCCGATCTTAGATAACCTAGAGGCTAAATTGTTCGAGAAAAAGTCAAGGCCGGCCATGTTTGATGCCTTTCGGTTGTGGCGTAAAGAAGCCCGACAGAAAGAAATCAGACAGACTAAACAAAATCAGAGAGATGGTGTTGCTACCATTGTAAAGAAAGCAGAGCAATTTCAGCGTGATAAGGAGGTTAAGGAAAAGGAAGTGTTTGATAGACTACAGCGCATGACTATAGATAAATGCTATCCTGCTTTGCCTACGGAGTCGTAAAAGAAGGAAGAAGCAGTTGAGGATCCTTTAATGTCCTATCTTATGAAGTCGCCACCTCCGTATGTACAGGGTACCGCAGCTCCTGTGGTTCCCCCTGTACCTATTCTTCCACCTATTCTTCCTCCACCTGTTCCTCAACCTGCACCCGTTCCTCCGACTGTTCCTGCTCCTCTGCCTGTTGCTATCCCTACTGCCCCTCCGCTTCCACATACTCCTGCTCCCGCTACTGCTCCTGCTCTGTTAACTCCTGCTGTTGCTTCTGTCTCTACTCCTTCGCTTGTTAGTCCTGTGTCCTATACTTCTCCCTCTACTCGTAGTCGTACTTCTCCTCTTGCGGCTAGCTTCTTTCATTCTCTCGGACCTGTTCTTGGGTCTGCTGGTTCAGATGGTCCTCAGAGACGTAGTCAGCTTCCTGGTAACAGGGAACGCGCTTCGCTATATAATATGGCGATGGGTTGGATGACACATCCTCTTAGAAATCCACCACGTGTCGTACTCGATACGTTTTGTCAATTCAATATACCAACTCAAAGATTCGTGTTCGAAGAAATGTGTAAGGTTCTTCGTGATCAGATATCGGCCGATGCACCTGACGAGGTGCTGACCGCTTTGTCTGACCTACAGCTTCAGTTCTCGACTGGACTGATAGTGGATACCAATGTTCGACGTGCTGTTGAACGGTTGCTATCTTTCCGTCCCACTCCTATACCTCAAGCCCTCTTTGTTGAAGATGTTGAAAGACAGCCAGATGAGTCTGGTCAGTTTCCTATGCGAGAAGTTCCACCAGTATGGATGCCAGGTAATCCTGGGGCAAACCCCCCGATCTTGCCGTTCTTTCAGAGGGTATGGATACATCTCCCATGGAAACGCTCAGAAGTGTTGCAGGTGAAGCAATCATTGCCTGACCCTCGCAAAAATCCTACAGGGTATTACAAGGAATTATCGCAGCTCGTAGATGCTACGGTAATGAATCTTGCTGATATTGACATG
Organism: Lissotriton vulgaris; assembly: GCF_964263255.1. Taxonomy (NCBI): domain Eukaryota; kingdom Metazoa; phylum Chordata; class Amphibia; order Caudata; family Salamandridae; genus Lissotriton; species Lissotriton vulgaris. The sequence continues at coordinate 1,908,307,538 of NC_141694.1, forward strand.
CTGTTTGGCAATGTTGTACCGCAACCGGTATGGGCTAAGATTCGTCAGGAAAATCACGCAAACGAATTAGGTGGTGATTGGGCTGCCATTGTAGCGGCGGATGGTCGACAAATTGGTGGTGCTAAACCCGAGCAGTTGATTGCTGCTCTTCCCCAGAGAATAATCACGCTTATGAAAACTCTAATGCCAGCTATGAGGGTGAATTGGGACAAATTGTCAGCTTGTAGACAGAAGAAGGACGAGAGTGTCTCCGACTTCTTTACGAGATTTGAGGAGGCATTCATTGATCACAGTGGTCAGGATATGAGCACTGAGGGTGGTCAACGGCTGTTTGTGGACAAATTTGTTTCGAACTTATTACCCCATTTGAGCAATAAATTGAAAAATTCTGAGAGTGCGTGGGCCGTTTCTACCTCAGCTCAGATATTGGCCACAGCACAATATTATGAGAATAGAGAGAAAGAGGAGAACGACCGTGCTGATAAAAAGACAAAAGAACTCAAAACTAAAGTGTTGTTACAGCAGGCCTATCCTCCGCGTTTGACTCAGAATGCTTCGCAGCAAAATAGATCGCACCCACAATCGAATCGATCACAATCTCGAAATGACTCCTCTTCCCAAAGATCTTCGTTAGGGTACAATCAATGTGCCTATTGTAGACAGGAGGGTCATATCAAATTCAATTGTCCTGTTCTAAACGATCGTAATAGCGGTAATTCATCCAGAGGAGGTCGTGGTGGTTCACAGCAGACATCACGCGGTAGGGGTCGTGGTGCTCAGAATGACCGTTCAGATAACTCATCAACTTCCGATAATTGTTTTGATCAACGTGGATCATCGCAAGGACGATCTGCGCAGTACAATGTAGATGATTATTACGTCGATCAGGGAACTGACAACAGTAATTACTAGGACAGCCATAGACAAGGAGAGGGAGTGGTATCAGTTCCGGTTGATCAGAGAGGGCCTTACGTCGCAGTTGCTACATCGGGCGTCGTTGAGCCTTTTCTGTTGGACACTGGTGCAGCGAAAAGTTCCATAAAGCATTCGAAACTCCCTGGCGCACCTTTGTCTGGCTTAACAAATGTTTCCGTTGGATTCTCTGGCGCCCCCGTTAGCAATCCAGTTTCACGCCCTCTGCCCCTTACAATTGGGCCTTGTGAGCTAGAAGCTCCGTTGATTTTGACCACGGGCTGTGGTGAAAATCTTTTGGGCCTGGATTTGCTTAAACGTTTGTATGCAACTCTGTATTGTTCTCCTGCGGGTGTAAAGCTTACTTTAGGAGAGAGGGTTGTCTCTCCTATGTACTTGTCTCTCGATAAGCTTCCACCGGAATTGAGTTCTCTTCCTGCATCTTTGTGGGCTACAGGTCCCAATGACGTGGGCCTGCTTGACATCTCTCCTTATGTTGTTCAGTTGAAATCTAATGTGCGATTGCCACGTATTCCCCAGTATCGTATCTCTCTTGATGGTGAACGAGCATTGTTAGCGATCATCTATGATTTGATCGAGAAAGACGTTATTGAGGAAACGCGGGGAAACGTGTGCAACAGCCCTGTACTGCCCATTCTTAAACGTACTGATCCTTTGAAACCACCTGTTTATCGTTTTGTTATCGATTTACGGGAGGTGAATAAAATTGTGATTCCTCAGTTCCCCGTTGTGCCTGACATCACGGCACTACTGACTCTGATTCCAGCTTCTGCATTTTGGTTTTCGGTGATTGATTTGAAGAATGCGTTCTTCAGCATTCCCATTGCAGAAGAGAGCAGAGACCTTTTCGGTTTCTCTCTTGGTGGACGCAGCTTCCGGTTCAAACGCGCTCCTCAGGGCTACTGTGAGAGTCCATCGATTTACAGTCAAGCCTTGAAGGGTCAACTGGATGCGTTTTCATTGCCGGCTGGTGCGGCCTTAATCCAATATGTCGATGACTTATTGGTAGCTGCAGATACTCAGGACATTTGCAAAATTGCTACGGTATCGCTGCTGCAACATCTCTGCGAGTTAAATCACAAGGTGTCACCTTCTAAACTCCAATATTGTTGTCAAGAAGTAACCTATCTAGGTCACTTATTGTCAAAGGAGGGAAGGCGGTTGACCCCAGAGAGAATTGCAGCAATTGCGCGAATGGCTGTGCCAACAACCCAAAGAGATGTGCGTGCCTTTCTAGGTATCACGTCGTATTGCAGGCAATGGATTCCAAATTTTTCATTGCTAGCGAAACCATTGGTAGCTCTCACGTGCAAGGATGTTTCAACTCCTTTACCATGGACGGAAGAATGTCAGAAAAGTTTTTCTGAACTACGTGATTCATTGTGTTCGGCTCCTGTGTTAGGTACTCCTGACTACAGTAAGCCGTTTACATTATATGTTCATGAGAGGGAAGGTTGTGCGTTGAGTGTCTTAACGCAACCTTTTGGTGGTAAGCAACGTCCATGTGCATATTTTTCCTCGACCTTGGACCCGGTAGCTAGAGCATTGCCCAGTTGTTTGAGAGCAACAGCGGCAGCTGCGGTGTCCATCCGACAATCAGCAGGATTGGTCATGGATAATATGCTTACGGTGATGGTTCCGCATGCAGTTGACACTCTTTTGAATCGTACGAAAACTCAGCACTTGACGAGTGCGAGATTGTCTGGGTACGAGCTGACGCTGCTGGCAAGTCATATTCAGATAAAACGTTGCAATGTTCTGAATCCGGCGACTTTGTTACCAATTAGCTCAGAGTCAGATGAAATAACAGAACACGACTGTTATTTGAGGACAGAGGAAGAAACAAAAGGTCGAGTGGACCTTAAAAACACTCCTTTGGAAGACCCAGATGGAACGCTGTATGTGGATGGCTCATGTTTTAAATTACCGAATGGCGATGTGACTACTGCGTATGCTGTTGTAACGTTGAATACTGTTGTTGAGACTGCACGATTAAATCAGAATTCTGCCCAAGCTGCAGAACTGATCGCTCTAACTAGAGCGTGTGTGTTAGCGAAAGGGAAACGTGTGAATGTGTTTACCGACAGCCAATACGCTTTTGGTGTCGCCCATAGCTTTGGACGGTTGTGGAGAGAGAGAGGTTTTCTGACATCGCATGGTACGAAGATTCAGCATGGTCAGCTTGTGAATGATCTTTTGGATGCACTTACGTTGCCTAAGCAGGTGGCGATTGTTAAATGTAGTGCGCATCGTAAGGTGACGGATGATGTTGGTCGTGGTAATGCGTTTGCGGATGAGACTGCTAAGGAGACTGCCCGGAACCTTAGCACACGAATGTATGTGACGAGTTCGGTAAGGTGGCCTACAGAATCGAGTATGTGTGAGGACACTATCGAAAGTGTGAAAGCAATTCAGAATGAGGCCACCGAGACTGAAAAGACGAAGTGGAAAGAAAGTACGGGAAAGTTGGATGTAAATGGTTGTTGGATTGATTTATCGGACCAGAAAAGATGGATGTTGCCTGATGCGTATGTGCTGGCTGTTGTGACAATGGCACATGGGTTAGCACATATTAGCGCGAAAGGTATTTGCAAGTTGCTGTCTCCTGTGTGGAAGAACGATGGTATCACGAAGTGTGCTGAACGCTTGGTTAAGAATTGTATGGTATGTATGTTGTATAATCCTGGTAAGGGAACCCCAACTCCTCCTGGTAGTTTTGCTCCCCCTTCATGTCCCTTTGAGGTGATCCAATTAGACTTCATCCATATGGAGCGATGCAATAACCTGAAATACATTTTAGTTGTGGTTTGCGCATTCTCCCGATGGATCGAAGCCTATCCTCTTAAGGACAACACTGCTTTGTCAACTGCGAAAATCCTACTGAAGGAATACTTTCCTCGGTATGGAATGCCTCGGATTGTATGGTCGGATAACGGAAGTGAGTTTGTGGGGAGTGTGATGAAGAGTGTGTGTAAGGGCCTTGGAATTAATCAAAAATTCCATAGCGCCAATCATCCCCAGTCAGCTGGTTTGGTTGAAGGGTATAACGGCACCCTTAAACTAAAGCTAGCGAAGATTCAGGCTACGACTGGTCTCTCGTGGCCTGACGCTTTACCCTTAGCACTACTGTCAACCAGGGCAACCGTACACTCCCGAGTAGGGCTCAGCCCCTATGAAATAGTGTTCGGTCGTCCTGCAAATGTTTGGGGGGTCCCTAGACCGGGTGTGTTCTGTGATCTTGAGTATCCAATGTTGATTGATTATCTCCATGACTTGACTGCTAAACTGAGGTTAATTCACCAACAGGTTTACGAAGCATTGCCGACGCAGACGGAGGGTCCAGGCCACCAGCTCCAGCCCGGAGACTGGGTGGTGACGCGCAATTTTTCGCGCAAGAAGAATTTGGAGCCCAGATTCACTGGACCCTTCCAGGTCCTCCTTGCCACGAGAACTGCTGTTCGTCTAGAGGGTCGGAAAAACTGGGTGCATGCCACCCATACCAAAAAAGTCCCTATTCCGTTGCCGGCAGACTCGTGGGTGAGGAGAGGCATTGCATCAACTGAAACCGAAGGATTGCCGGCGTTTGTACCTTTCAGCGACGCACAACCTGTCGGAGAATCCTCAGTGCAGCAGAAAGACACTGTTGAACATTTGTCATCAAAAGACTCAAGACCAGAACATTCAACTGATCAACAGAACGCTGTCTCTTCAACGGATCCTTTGTTTGACGAGCAGACACGTCCTGGGAAAACCCGATACTTTTTGCGATCCAGCACTAAAGACTAATAAAAGATCCTGTTTTGTCCCTTGACAATTGCATTATCCCGTTTCCCACGATCAGTTTGAACACTCGTATCATTGTAATTATTCTTGTATATATACATTGAGTTTTGTTCCTCATTTTTTTGCTTCCACAGCTGAGAGACACTTTGCATACACATATGCATACACATAATCGTGAATAAAGGCCGTAGGGCCGCGCGTGTACTTCCTTCTGGTTAGTAGGTCTTGACGCTAGGTTAAAGACCGTCAGTTCCTGGGAACTCCTAGGGATTGACTACTGCTACACAGAACGAAGTGCGTCAAGAAACGTTGCGGACGGTCGTAGGGGATGGCATTTTCGAAGCTGATGGACTTGGAAGAAGCTCAGGCGCAAAGGTTCAAGTTGCAACAACTTAGTCGTACCAAATGTTTTATGTTCCAAATATTCGTATTGCTTTTGACTGTTTCTGCATTATTGGCGGGTGGGGTGTATAACATGATGTCTTGTTTCTTATCTCCTGCCATACCTACTCCTACCCCTAATCCTCAACCTACCACTGTTGCATCTCCCCATTCTTTTCACTTCTTACCCGAACACGAACAGGCTAGACGTGCAGAATTCCGCAACAATTCCTTTATTCAGCTCCTTCACCAGCATCAGTTAGTGGTTAACACTACGAATTGTTGGGTGTGTGGGTTGATGCCACATACCACGGATAAGGGAATTCCATATCTGGTGTTACCGTATAGTTCCCAAGGGTCCGCTCGAGCATTTCAAACAATGTTCCGAAGCGCATTAGATTCTCAACCCAATCGAGAGCCACGTTCTCCCTACCTTGGCCCTGGCTCGTACTATAAGCCTTTGTCTATAGCGATAGAAGACTTAGATAGAGATATCTATGAGCCGTCGCTCATTCCAGTGGAAGAGGTACAAGCCTATAGGGTCCTGAGTAAGGTCGAGTACAGTGCGCTCACGAGTGATAAACAGCTTAAAAGCTCGCCTCCGATATGGGTCGTACCCCACATTGGTAATTTTTGTCTAATGGGTCGTGGCCGAAGATCGAAAGCCCGACTTGGAGAGAGTGCTTGCACTGAAAATTACATGCTGCCGATGATCTCGTGTTTCTGGCTGCCTACCTACTTTGTCTGTCATGATCGTGCGTATGCATGGTTGCCCTCTGACTTCATGGGCTCATGTTTTATCGCAAACTTGTTGCCTCCGACGTTTACTGTAGATGCAGATTATCACAAGACTAGAGTTGTGAGAGGCGTAATTAGCGAAGAGGATACTGCCGGTCAACAGGCAGGAGACTTTTTCAAGGGTTTCCTCCCGTTTTGGGGACCTATGGTTAATAGTAGGAACCTGAGACAGTTGACTCGAGTGGTAGAATCGACAGCTAATATTACTGCCAGTGCCCTTGGTAATATCACCACAGAACTTCAGGCGGATAGACTTATGACGTTACAAAACCGTATGGTTTTAGACGTGATCTTAGCAGATCGAGGTGGGGTATGTAAGGTGATCCATTCGAGCTGCTGTATTTTCATTCCTGATAACGCTCCGACTGTTTATCAAGCCATCTCAAAGTTGCATAAGATCTCTGAATCCATACACGTGGATGTAGGGGATTGGACGCTACTTGGGTGGTTTTGGGGCCTGATGTCGACTTGGGGTTGGAAGATTCTGATGATCATCGGAGTCGTTGTGGCGTTCCTGTTCACGTGTTGCCTTTGTGTGCAGTGCGGTCCGGCCTTATGTGGCCTCTGCGCTACAACGTGTATGAGACAGCCGCCTGTTGCCAATGGAACTCGGTTGGACAGAGCTATGCTACAGCAACATCTAGATGGTCTGATGAATATCGAGTATGATTCCGACTAGTGCTTGCCTACATGAGGGCAAAAGGAGCGTCTGAGGTTCCGTGACAATTGTAAGTGGTGTTTTCGACTCGCACGAATATGGTCGAGTCTGGTATCTACGAACCGCAAATGACGAGTTTAGTAAGTGCGCGCAGTTTCGCTGTGCTAACTTAAACCGTTCGTTTGTTACGTGGGTTTTTCCTCTGTACCCACGGGTTCCATCTTAGATACGGCATCCATTTTGTCTCTTGCCCTCAAGTAGCCAGCGAACGGACGTTGTCCGCTTCGCGACCCTGGGGCTCCCAAGATATTTGCGGAAGACACATGTCCTTTGTAAGTGTCTTTATGATGAGGGGAATGATACTGTAAGGCAGATGGCCCCGCTCGAGGCTTATCTCGCCGTGCTGGTTTATTGTCTCAGCCGTGCATCTCATTAGGCACGTCCCTTTGATGCCTGTAGCTCGTGTTTCCCGATACCTCCCCTTTTACACCCTTTTCCAATCTCCCCACTGTTTCCATCTTCCTCTGCACCTGTCCTTGTTCCTTTTTTCGATCTGTTTTACTGCTGATTGGAATGTACTAATGGTGGGAAGATGGGTTTTTACAGTTGGGCACCGCCAAATGTTTCCGCACTTATGTTCCGGACCTTATGAGTATCAAAGTGACCAAAGCGACCCCTCTCGGGGATAATTGTGGGAACCGGGTTGTAAACCTTTGTGTGCTATGTAAACCTATGGGAGAATTTTGTATAAAAGGAGCGATCCACAGACCCAATTTGAAGCAGTCTCCCCGAACTACACTTGTTGTACTTCCGTGATTTCTGTGTTTCCCTGCAGCAAATAAACCTTGAATCTTTGACGCCGAAGGAAGTGTCCCGTGTCTCTGTCATTCGTACGCCGGAGCAGGTTACCCACGAAGGTTTCAGGTGTTGTCCCCTGGCACCGCTGGGTCTTAAAGAACCCAGTCCTTCAGGGTTCTCAGTCTCTGATTGGACGGGGAAATGGGATGAGCACATCTCGTTAAGTCACACGAGTACCTTTCTGAACAGTTATTGTTTTAACATTTCCTCGATGTTTCAAAGCTTTATTCCCACCCATTGTACAAAAATGCAAATAACAATTTGATACAACAACATTTTGAGCAAAGCTTTCTCGTGGCAGCTTCTTCCCACTGTTCACAGTGTGGTGACCTTGGCCTCCGGAGGACTCTTAAGATGCAATATGGCGGTTTTCTCCCCCATGGGCGCATGAGTGCCAACGATAGCAACTCCAACTCATCAACCCCAACCAGTGACAAAAGCGAAACTAATAAATCAGAAAGAAACGTATGCTAACATCCAGAAATAAAGAATGATACAAATCGGAATGTTTCAACATTCCCACCAACTAATGTTACTATCCCTATTGCGTTTGGTATTGATAACATTAAATGACACTTTAAAATCACAATTTAAGCTTGACTCGTCCACACACTATATTAGCGGCCAAGTTAAAACACTACTGCGCAGCTGCAAAAGATTCCCACCAAGAATGTGACATCATGCCTTACCTTACGCGCATGCGCAAATAAGGAAACACATTAAAACAGCCATATTTAATTCACAAAATAAACGACAATGTTAATCAGTCTAAGCTTCTTGGGGATAACCATAAATTCTGAATTATTCCCACAAATTTCACTCAAATTCACACGGTTAGTGCTGTTAACTGATACGCTGGAGGGGGGGGCTTTCTCAACCAGGGTTCCTTTCGAAACTGTGATCCATCAATCCCCTCTCTGATGACATTTACTGTCATCACCAAACACACATGCGCACACGCCTGTGGGCGCGCATGGAATCAATTGCCAGAGCCCTAATGTATCTCTGTTTGCCTTTCCGCCTTTTCAACTTGATTTTTGTGGTGGCAGCCTTTCATTCTTTTATACAAACTAAATTTTTCTTCTAAATCAGTTTCATCTGTTTTTCTCTTCTGTCCTTTTCCATTTTCTTGTACACATTTTCGCAAGCAGCATTTATAACATAATATCATTATCAAAAAAGTACCTGTAAATAATGCTACAGGTATTAATACTTTACCAAGGACGCTACTACCTAAATTAGAAAACCAATGTCCTACAGCATGCACATCATTGGCCCGTTGTTTCCAGTCATCCTCCAGTGGTTCCAATTCAGTTTTCAAATGAGTAATATTATGCACTTCTTCCTCAATTTTACCACTTTGGTCAGGAATGTAAGTGCAACAATGTTTTGTTCCCAACATTCTACAGACCCCACCCTGTTTTGCCAATATTGTATCAAGGGCTGTTGTACCAAAAATAAATAACCTATGGAGCTATACTTATTAATAGCCCCCCCCCCCAATACCAATTACTAATAATCAGTCAGTTGGCAGTGAAGAATTTTCAATCGTTTATTCTAAATGGACTCTGCGCAGAGGAGCCTCCCCGTCCACATCCAGTCAGTGTGACAAGAAGACTGCTGGCTTACAGTCAAAACCAGACAGATATACTTTCAGTAAGACACATGAAGTCACCATACATGGACAAATACAAGTTGGTTCAGGGTGCTTGAAGGAAGGACCATATATGGCACACATGATTAGTTCAAAACGTAGCTATTCATTACTGGGCAGGTCAGGAAGGGTGACTCCCTTTCGTCTTGGATCTTTAGGAGGGTACGCACAGCGCCTCCAGGAATGTGCTTATCTACTCTGAAACCAGATGCAACCTTGGGCCTCAGAACAGTGGGAGAGTAACAGGAATTCAGCTGTCCGTGTAACTCGGCTAACGGGGCCTTGCTTGACTGCTGAAGGACAGCACGTTACTGCTGCCTGAATCTCAGACATGTACACCAAAATGGCGTCAGTTTGGTTCTCTGTTTGAAGACAAAGAATACTACTCAAGGATGGGGAAGGAGTTCCCTGTAATAATATAACTGATCATTCTAAACTATGATAAACGTGAAATAGATTAGATTTATAGATAGATACATCATGCTAACAAATATATATATATATAACTATGTCTAATGTTGCAGAAAGGGGGGGAATCGAATTCTCATTCCTTCAGTCCACCCTTTTTATCATGATGTATCTAACTAACTAGGGATCAGTTTTCAAAAATGCCTTCATCAATCTTCATCATGTCATTCATCTCTTGCTGAATCATTTGAATTTTTTTACAGCTGAAGGGGACGGAACCATTGCAAAGGAAGGTGTAGTGTCATAATAGGAACGACAAGCTGGTACACACTGTATACAAAAACAGCAGGCGAAGATGACACCAACTATAACTGCAAGGATCATTAACAGCTTCCAACCCCAGGTGGATAAGGGTTCCCAAAACCTCCCAGTCAGGGACCAGGTGTCATTTTCAACATGTGTTTCTGAAGCTAAATAATGCAGTCTCTGAATATTCTCTCTATCATTTCCATTAAAACGAACTAGTTGACATTCCATTGCCTGCAGAAGGTGAGATCACCACAACCTGCATTTAGATGCATGATACAATTTCACTGTCCTCTCAGGATGCACTGTACTTCAGGACATCTTCATAACCCAATGTACTCCACTTAGTGTGTAATAAATATATCACCATAATTAGGCCTTTCAACCTATACACCTATAACAAGAATAGGGACAAAACCAGATCATCTTTACTAGTCAGAGTGGAAAGCAATCCATGGATCCTACAGCTTATAGATACTATCATTACTCCATCTGTGTCAGTCTTTGTGTGGAATCAAACAGGTCATCGACATACTCAAGTGAGACAGTGGCATTCCTTATCACTGCTCTCAGGTGAAATGGGGATACTCTTCATCAGAGTATGGACTTGATGCTGCTTCCACTAAACAGAATACTACTCTAAAACAATGCTAGCAAAGCAATTAGAATCAGTCTCCTAACACCCATTCTATGCAATCGCACGGGAACTGCTTGTGCAACCACAACTCTGCCCAAAGTCCGTTCTAAGCCTCTTTGGTAGGCTTCTATTGTTCATCAAATCTGCTTCCATTGTTTTTTTCCGCATTGGGCCTCTTGATCAGGCCTCTTCGTGAAAATAGTACTGCTTAGTTGGAGTGCCCTCCTGGCAAACACTCACAGCTCACTCGACAGTCTCAATGTCTCTAGGCAGTGCACCAATGTCTCTCCTCTGCGGCAGGCACTACAGATATTGTGCTCTTCGTTGGTCGTGGGCACAGATCATCTCGTGCAGACCCAAGTACTATTAATCGGGAAAGAGCAACAGACTTTCACATTTAGCAACACTCTCAGACTCCAACACTTATTATTCAGTGTCAGAAGGCGCTCAGGCTGCTCTTTCATTCAAATTTTCCTTTCAACATGGGTACCATAAATTTAGTGCCTTTTGCCAATCTTGGATCCCCCGGTGCATTGCCGTTCCGTTGGAGCAAAGAAAAAGGGAGTGGTCAAAACTCAGTCCAAGGGGGTCAGGGGACCGTGCGCTGTCAGAGGTTACTAGCACATGCCAGGTAGAAAACTAAAGAAACTGAATCTCAAACCAGCCCTGCCATCAACAACAGGGATCCTTCTCTTTCGCTCTTTTGCACTGCAATTTTCATTCTGTGTTAGACAGGCCTCCTTCTTATCTGATGTCCAACGTCGTCTGATGAAGCAAGCACGATGCTTTGGAGATGTCATTGATGAAGCACTGGCAATCGCTGTCCAGCTTTGCTACTTTCTGGGTGCTGGGACTGTAGGTCCAAGACGTCTGCCTCTCATCTGTAGCTGTCACTGATGGGAGTAAGGCAGTGCTTCTAGCCTTTTCAATTGGGTACTTTTCATTATCTTCTGTCATCTAAGGGTAGACAGCTACATGTGAGTTCTATCTGAATGTATGTCCTCACCAGTGGTAGAAGTGGGCGGGTACGGAAGGGCATGGCGTGCCCCTACTTCTAAAAAATTGTTCAGTCCGTTCCCCTACTTCTTGCTTTCAAAAAAGTGTCCCGGGATGGCAAGAATAGTCCAACTTTAAAACGATAACTTTTTTCATTCCGCTTCCAGGGGCTGCTCGCACTTCTCATTCCGCTTCCAGGGGCTGCTCGCACTTCTCTGTTGAACTCCAGAGGCTGCAGCAGCCCCTCCCTGAGTTCGCACAGACCAAGGAGGCCCATTGTCATTCCGATTGAGGCTGATTATCCCCTTTCGAATGACAATGCGCCCGCCCTCAGCCTTTAGCATATCAAGTGCCCATGAGATCGGAGTTGGTGATTACAGAGGAGCTTTCCCCAAGCAGAGTACTGTGGGGAACTTGACACCTTTGTCAATGTTGTACACTGAGTGAAGCGAACTGGGCAGGTGCAGTGACAGCAGTGACCGGACAGAAGAGGCATTCGGAAAGGAGAGGTACTAGGGCAGGAGAGGTGACGGGGCAGGAGAAGTGACGGAGCAGGAGAAGTGACGGGACAGGAGAGGTGACAGGGCAGGAGAGGTGACAGGGCAGGAGAGGTGACAGGGCAGGAGAGATGACGGGGCAGGATAGATGACGGGGCTGGATAGATGACGGGGCTGGATAGATGACGGGGCAGCATAGATGACGGGGCAGGATAGATGACGGGGCAGGAGAGGTGACGGGGCAGGAGAGGTGACGGGGCAGGAGAGGTGACGGGGCAGGAGAGGTGACGGGGCATGAGCTAGAGCAGTAACCAGGCGTGAGCGGTGAAAGGAAGGGAGCGGTGAAAGGACAGGAGCGGAGAACGGGACAGGAGCAGTGAACGGGACAGGAGCAGTGAACGGGACAGGAGCAGTGAACGGGACAGGAGCAGTGAACTGGGCAGGAGCAGTGAACTGGGCAGGAGAGGTGACGTGGCAGGGGAGGTGACGTGGCAGGGGAGGTGACGAGGCAGGAGAGGTGACGCGGCATGAGCTAGAGCAGTAACTGGCCGTGAGCGGTGAAAGGACAGGAGCGGTGAACGGGACAGGAGCGGTGAACGGGACAGGAGCGGTGAACGGGGCAGAAGCGGTGAACGGGGCAGGAGCGGTGAACAGGGCAGGAGCGGTGAACAGGGCAGGAGTGGTGACCAGGGCAGGAGCAGTGACGGGCCAGTAGAAGTGACGGGCCAGGGGAATTGACAAAGCAGGAGTTTTGATCGAGCATGAGCAGGTGTACTGACTGGACTGGACAGGAGCAGTGAAAGGGCAGGAGCAGGCGTTTCCCAGGGCGACTGGAAGGGTAGGGGGCCAGTTTAGTTTGGGGGGACCGGTTTTGTACAAGTGCAGGAGTTTTAAAAACACTGCGAAGTTCTTTGTATATTCAGCAGGTTTCGGTCAACAATACAAGTGCCAAGATAACTTTGGTGATCAATGTACCTGCTGGAGAGAGATGGGAGCATGTTTTGTCTAGTGGCTGTTTTACTCATCTAAGGTAGCGTATAGGGGTAATATGCCTGCTGCAAAGAACATGTACCATGCATATCAAAGAGCAATATGTTATGTGCATAGTTCAGTGGGTGCGGCTTTGTGTTCACTTCCTGAATGAAAGGACACTTGAATACATATGGCCTGGCAGTTCGGGCTGGACTGTTCACATTGGGCGCAGGATCAAGGCTGATTTGCATATGGCTGAGTCCAAACTGGAATGGCATGGTGAGCAGAAAACGATGGATTTAAGCCCAGATCTCTGAACTGGGGTGAATGTATGACATTGTTCTGCATTCTGTCCATCATTTGTTCTTTTTGCATTTGTCGCCCCAAGTGGGACAGGTACGCTCAGACATGCTCTCCATGTCACTGGAATCAAGCTATCCTGGCTGATGAGGGCTGAAAGCCAGAAAACGGTCCTAGGATGCTTGCTTCCAGTCCAGGGAGGACCTGGCCTGGCAGTTCGGGCTAGACTATTCTCATTGGGTGCAGGATCAAGACTGATTTGCATATGGCTGGGTCCAAACTGGAATGGCATGGTGAGCAAAGAAACAATGGATTTAGGCCCAGATCTCTGCACTGGGGTGAATGTATGATATTGTTCTGCCCACCAGTTGTTCTTTTTGCTATATTATGATTGAGCAGGTAGCCGGCTGACATGAATATGAAGGAGCCTTTGTGGGTTTCCGTGAGTCTAGATTCTCCTGAAGAGTCCCTTTCTCTTCTGAGCCTTGCTTAACACATGTGTACAGGAGGACCTCAATGTTTGAGACAAAAAATAATCATGGATTTCTGAACAAGGAGAGTAAAAGCATTAAGGTAACATATTGTTCCTGCTTATATTTCACACACTTTACATAAACCTGTATTCCCTATGAGTGTTTGCTTTTTCCTGAATTAAACCTCAAATAAACATATCCATTCTTTTAATTAAATAACGTTATAAGCTGTAACTGGTCAGTGAAATGCTAAACGTACTAAAAATTGGTATGTTTTGCTATTTCTAGCCACACCCCTGACTCCGCCCACTGATTCAATCTTTGGTTATTCCCGCCCCCTGATTCTCCACCCAAAGTTCCCCTACTTTTTTTCCCACTTCGACCACTGGTCCTCACACATAATGGCATTGTATAATGGGGTAAACATCTCTTGAAATATTACATCTATGTGCTCCTACAGTTCTTATCTAGAACATATCAAAAAAGGGAAACGTATGAAGCAACTTATCAGAGGCATGCAGATATCTCCCTTTAATAATGGTGCATCAGGTGCACGATGCAATACAGGCTAAGGATCAAAATGTGGAAACAAAAGACAAGGACTAGAGAGTCCTGGTATTTCCACTATTAAAACCCATCTGATCCCACCAACAATCAAAACAGCAGGAACAAAAGGGTAAAAAACAACTAAAATAGGCATTGAAATTATGTCATGTTCCAAAAATAAGCGTAAGGTATTCTCTATTGAGGTGGAAAACTTTTCTACTATAGTAAAAGATTCTATTGAGTCAGTTAATCAGTCCATCACTACCCTGATAGTCAGACTATATAAAAAAAAAACATCCAAGTGGGCATGAAGAAAGGTCTTGAAAACCCATCTGGTCATACAAAAGGGAATTATACATAATATGGGGGTCCATAATACATCACTACAGTCTGGGAATGTGCACTTGAACAATACAGACAAAGGTAAACCCTGTAGTATTTCAACAGAAAGGTCTGATGGATCTAGTGGAAAGAACTACCTATAATACGTGGGTACTTTCAGTGCTTCACAAAGTATTGAAGACTCGGAACATTAGGGCAAGTGTCACTAGTTACTAAGCATCATAGTCAATTTCATAAAAAAAGAATAGTATTTATTTAATTCCTCCCTTCGGGTTACACTCTAAATATAAAACTTAATGTTGCTCATAGTTAAAAACACAATATCATCACAATTTACAAAAAAAGCCTTGGAATTAGTTAAACAGTCGATGCAGCGTTTCGGTGTTTGTTAATCTTATCACCTTCATCAGGACCAAGACATTATCGATATAAGATCCCGGTTCGAACCGGGATGCTGGAACACGGAGGCCGCAATATTATTGACAGGATATGCAGTCATACCCCTCAACTTAAATTCATCTGTAAAATCAGACCAAACGAACAGAACAGAGTGACTCTCATTGAAACAAGAGCACCATAGATTACTGCAAACCTATCTGCAACAATAACGGTGGTTCCTACGTACCAGGTCAATAGCATAATCCAATCTCAAAGGCTCAACATATAACGAGTCACAGAAATCATACGGCGGAATATTGAAATTGATTAATCAAATTCCAACAAGATTGTCAGAAGATCTTGTATCGATAATGTCTTTGTCCTGATGAAGGTGATAAGATTAACAAACACCGAAACCCCGCGTCAACTTTTTTTAAAACTAATTCTAAGGCTTTTTTTGTAAATTGTGATGATATATTGTGCTTTTAACTATGAGCAACATTAAGTTTTATATTTAGAGTGTAACCCGAAGGGAGGAATTAAATAAATATTATTCTTTTTTTATGAAATGGACTATGATGCTTAGTAACTAATGACACTTGCCCTAATGTTCTGAGTCTTTAATACTTTGTGAAGCACTGAAAGTACCCACGTATTATAGGTAGTTCTTTCCACTAGATCCATCAGACCTTTCTGTTGAAATACTACGGGGTTTACCTTTGTTTATCATTTACCCCCTTCCCTGTCAATAAGCATAGGGGTATCTTCCTACTTTTTGAACGCACTTGAACAATACACCAACAATAATAAAAGGGCTGCAGGAAGATATAAAACTGCTTTTCCCTAATCCAAATTATGTAACATCAGCTTCTAATAAGGACTGTGAGTTTATTTACACAGACTAGCTAATAAAGAACTAGCAATGTCACCTAAGATTTGTAGAACAAAACTATCCACAACTAATTCCCCTTAAAGATCAAAATAAAACATGAGAAAAGGGGAGAGCAGCATACATATTACCTAGCCTTAATTTGTAAGGGATCTAACCTCCGCCTCCTTCCTCCAGTTTGACAGGAGGAAATCTGAAACCGGTTTCAATTCTGTCAACACTATCAATCCCTGTGTGTAGCAACTGGGCATAAGCAAAATTATAGGAGGTACATAGCACTTTTGAGAAGGCTAGAAATCCTTTTAGCAAATGTACAAATTTCATTGCCTCAGCTTATAAGCATTAATGCTGTATAAATATGGCAAAGCTTATCTGTTAATCAAAGTTCACATATATAACTATAAGCAGTGTGAAATATACTTATTTCATAATATAGAAGTCAGCTATTTGTATTATACCCAAATGTATGTATTTACTGAAACCTAAGGCAGATTAAAACTGCTCTGAATGCACAGTTTTTTGTTGTAAATTAATGAACTTTTGCCCAATTTCGACTTTATTTGGGACCCTTAAAAAGAAATATTCTATACATTTTTTACATATTAAACCTCCTCAGAATGTTTTCTACAAACTGCAGAGATTGGTCATTAGATATCTCTCATGTAAATCCCTAGAAAAATTAATTTTGTACACCTGCGCCGAGTGAAATTCCATAGGCAAATGTCCTCATTATACGGTACAACACCACTGAAATTAAATGTTAATGCTAGGAGGTCATAATATGAGTATTAAGATTCCTAAATATTAGAAAACGAATTTAAAAGCACTTATTAATTTTAACAATTTTCATAATTAATAATTTGTCTTTTAATAAAACCAATAGTTTTTCGACAATTCCACCTATAAAAGCTAGCTGAATCCCTTGCCTATCATATTTAGACGCCTCCATTCATAATCCTAAGTACAGAAGCCTAACTTGAAACATGACAAATTTTTGCGCCACCTTTATTATTTAGCAGCAGCTTATAAAAACTTTTAAGAAGCGAAATCCCCACCTCAAACTTTTTCCTCATATGTAAAATAATGAACCTCCTCAAACTTTTTCCTCATATCTAAAATAATGAACCTTATTTGTATAACCCCTTTACAGTATTCTAAAATGCAGAGTTTCTACCGTGTTTGAATTTGTCGAAGTCCTGGCTAAGGGAACGTTCCTGTCTATTCGTGGCCTACAAAAACGACAGCTGTTTGCTTAGCGGTGGCTGTCTATTTTGAAACTAAAGCAGTCCAAGTTTTAAAATGCGTATGCAGTACAGCGAAATCCAAGTTATTCAGATAATGTGTTTTGCCTATTAATATCTAATACAATATATGTAAGGAAAATTCTTTATAATTGTTTATTTTATTATAGAACACGCAAATTCGTTTTTGAGGCCTTTTATCCCTTTTAAGGAATGCGGAAAAGGAAGCCTGGTTTCCTTTAAGGAACAAAGGCATACCATACACTGCCTAGGAAGCAGAGCAGGATTAGCTAGGGCAATATCGGAAAAGTTCAGATCACCTTTAGCAAGAGCCTGTCCCTAAGAGAAAAGGGCAGTCATGGCTAACTGCAGGTGACACATATTTTAGTCTTGCATAACTTTTATTTTTCTTCAATACCATAATAGCCAAATAGACATACACTGCTGAAGTGTTGTCTGTCATGTTCACAGCATGAAATGTCATGAAATGTCATATCTGTGAAATGTAGAAATCAGAACAAGTCCAACCAATTGCTGTGTAGCGATGGGCATCGTCATGACCACCTCCTCACAACACCGGGGAACTCGCACTAGTATCAAAAGTAGAATTGTCAAAACGATACAATAACAAAAACATACATAAAATAAAAACACACATTCCAAGCCAGCAGGTATACTTGCTGTATACCAAGCACAGAAAGCATAGACAAATCACAATAACACATGCAAATGAGCAGTGACGCACACCACTATGTCATGCACTTTATGCACAGTGAACCTGCAGCCCAAAACCCAATATTCTGGCCTGCTTAATTTGTCAGGCTTAAAATAAATATTCAGTTTCTTCACTTTTCTCTCTCATCAGACTGCAGGTCACCTTTGTGATGATCGGCTGCATCCTTCTTTTACCCTTATTTTCTACATATAACTATTCAGGGCGCACATTTCACCTTTTTCCTCTTACAACTATGACATTTTATATTGTTTGTCAATCCAACTCACGTGTCTTGTTAGCCTTAAAACCACCCAGAACAATCCATGAATGATCTGTGGGCAGAAACAAAACTACACAACACACAAAAATATCAACTGTAACTTTTAATCAGGAGACGTAGCATAATGCACATTAACAAAACACAAAAAATAAAATTCTATTACTTAACTGTAATCATCTTGTCAGTCAGCTTGCAACATTAAACCTTAATTTTAAGTTCCTAAAAGTAGAATTGTTTCACAGACACTGTGATAGCTTTGCGCCACAAATTTCCTATGAAAAAAAATTTGAATTTGCTAATCGTTTTTACCTAGGCATGTAGCCCACAAAATTCTAAGAAAGAGCTTCATCCTATTTTCTGCCTAAGACTAATACAACATTTTATTTTCTGTTAAATGAAGGCAACTACGTGGACATTATTTTTCAACAGCAGAATTACGAATGTATTATTTTCTACACAGCACATAGCATGATGTTGGGATCTTAAAAAAAAAAACCTTCATCATAAATTTTCCATTTGGGTGGGGGCCCAGTTTTAGCCAGGCCGTTCAGGAATGCACTTCTCGGAGACAAGGCCCTAATTTATGAGGCTGCAGATGTCGACTCCCACAGTCTTCCAAGAGCTAAGAATAATACCTTAGCGCAGAACTTTTCTGGGCTGCTAGCCAGCCCCTGCCAGCCTTCCTGGCCCCACCACTTTCCAAGGTTCCTTCAATGTGCAAGCATTACACTTCTCTGTATCAGAGAAGCTTTCTAAGCAGTGATTTCTCCCTTAGTTTTCACTCGCTCCTAACCCCCACCTCACAGACCTCAAGGTCAAAATCTGCCTCGTGCTCAGCGCTCCTCAGCCCCCTCTTTCTCCTCACTCTGAAACTGTCAAAGACAAAAAGCCTTCCTAACTCTTTCTAACCTTTAATAATTAACCCTATTTAAAAATACATTTTTATATACGGTTTCTTTTCAGGGGGCCATCATTTTATTTCTATTCTCAGATTATTAAAACACTCACTGTGAATAATTCACAGCACCAAAAAATATAACATACCAGCATAGAACAGATATTGGTTATTACTCCAAGCAATGGTTCCCATTTTATCAACCACTAATGGATTAAAGTCTCAGTAGGTCCATCTAGAATCAGAACCTACAACCATGATGTTAACCACAAACCTCTGGATCGAGCACCAAGAACACAAACCCACATGGGAACAACTTAAAAATTCCAAATGCACACAATTTTTTTTTCAAACTACATTTTTAATCTGTTTCTATTTACTTTCCATTAGTACTTTTTGTACATTAAGGGTGTCATCAAATCACAGGGGTTGCTTTTTTTCTAGCTACACCCCTTTTCAATTTCCTTTTGCGACGCATTGATGGTGATGAGACCAGGTTGAACTTACTCCTTAACAATTTCACTTCCTAGAATTCTTTCACATATTCACAGTCATCCAATCACACGCTCTTCAGGCGCCAGCAACATACAGAACACAATTTACTATTTATCAATTCAATAACTCATACCGTTTCAACTAGACTTATTCACAAGGACACGTCCATCTATCACATACTCATTTGCTCTTGAATCATACAATCTCACTCGCCCTTTTCGCACATAAACTTCATAATTTTCGATCGATAGATGCAATTCAATCACAGTTCTCAATATCAGATAATACTTTCCAAAATACTTCATGACATGTCTTTTACTCGAACAGAGCCCGTCGACTCCTGTTCGGGGAATCGATCGCGCCGGATTCCAGACCAACAAAATTCACAAAAGAGACAGTCCAAAGACTGTTCTGAGATCATCAGACAGGAAAACCACGGACCCTCTTACAGGCCATCCCATGGTTCTGTGCTGGTTGGGCCGGGCAGCTGGGCACGCAGCTCCAGTACCCAGGCTTACCCAGTTGCTCCTAGGGCTTTCCCAAGGAGGATTCAGCCAAATGAGCACCCCGTGCAACACTAGGGCGTCCAATGTTGTCTCAACTAATCACCAAACAAGTCTGTGGGGCATCTGCCCATGCAGTCACTCCTCTGTCACGTCAGACCCCCAGATTCCCTGTGGTTCACTAACCACTACATTCCAATACAGTTAACTGTTAAGCCACTTCACTTAAGTGCTTATTTCCAGGCCACTTCTCTTAAGTGCCCATTTCCATGACTTCGAAATACAAACAATACAATTCACTCACTGGTGCACTCAGGTCTGATTGCGCGTTCTCCACTGCCAGCCCCTGAAGACCAACACAGTCAGCTCCTGGGTTACACCTCATAGGATTCCGGCGAGGGGTCAATACCAATTACAGCTGGGGCTCCTTGATCGCGAGAGCGGAGTTCCACCAGAATCTTTAGTCAGTCCACCCCCTCGACCACAGCATCCCTTCATTTGTCCTTTCTCACCCCGTGTTACGGGAGGACGACCCCAACGCGGAATCCCAGACGAGTGTTAAAGCACGTTTTTTTTAAAGGATAATGAAGATGGACACACACAAGGGCTTCAAGTGTGGCTCTTTATTGCCAATGAACTGCAGTTGAGACAATTTGCCAGTAGGACTGCAAAGAGATCTACTGTACATCAAGGAAATCAGTCCTTATATACAATTTACAGAACCTGGATGCATTAATCATTAACAACAACATTATGGTGTGAGCATTTCACAAGTATGTCCACGTGTACATGGACACATTAATTATTGACAACAACTTCATGGTGTGAGCATTTGAAGAAATAGTCCACGTGTACATTTACCTTATACATGACGCACATGACCATGCTAATATTTAGCCAATCTCTTGCGCTACTGCCTCCTGACCTAGAGCTTAAGTCTGTTATCTTGTTTTCGTCAAACATACACTATTTGATGTAGTCAGCCGATGTGCGTGGTCTCTGCTTCCTACGCATAATTTAAACACACGATATTTGTTCTAAGCAAACACTTTACCCAAGCAGGGGCAGAGCAGATTGACACGTCCCAGTTCAGAGAGTCAGTTCTAGGAATTGACTCTCTGAACCGGGTCCTATACATAGATGAAGGTCAGTGAACCATTACACATGTTTGAGTTACAACAGAAGGGACACGTACTCTTTCATTTGCCATCGATTTGGTTTCAGCTGAATTTCAGACAATTCAGTTTAACCATCTGTGCACCATGAAACCGCTTTTCATTATGATTAGTGGGCCCATATTATTTGCAAGCAGGTAAAACACAGAAATTAATGTAAAACTATGGTTCACTTTAATGTATCCCTTCATCAAAGGGTTAATTAATTTTTCATCTTTCACAAACGACCCTTTGAACCTTAGTTTAAAATAATTTCATCTTGAAGCATATCAATATTCAATAATTATATGGTCTATCCTTATCATTGTCGGAAATGTCTATGTGCATCAATTCAGTGGTGACTGTTTGCATCATTATTCTATCATTTTCCTTTGCTCTCATCACTGGGCATTTTGTCAGCTGTCCTAATAGTTGACAGCACATTGGCAGGCAATTAATTAATAGACAACAGCCTATTATTAGTAGGAAAATTGTTATGAACGCCATTCCTATCTTCCAACCCCATGCGCTCAACCAACTCCAAAGTGAACCTCCAATATCCCATGTACCGGAATCCTGATGTGCTTCTACACCTATATGATGCACTCTTTTTATTGCTTCCCTGACAGTAACAGAGTAGTCAGGGACATAGGTGCAACAAGACGCCCCTATAATTGCACAGACTCCTCCCCTTTCTGCTAGTATCATGTCAAGAATCATTCTATTTTGTAACTAAACTAATCTCACTGCTTGAAGCTCTACTGTAACGTTTTCAAGTATACTTGTTGTTTCATTTATTGTTGCTTCTAGTAGTCTGGACAATCTACGTATATCCCCGGAGTTGATAGATGGACCAATCCATGGTATCACCCCTTTAAATATATCACCCGCTATCTGTGATGCTGTATCTCTTTGATCCACACTTCTCCTGCCTCGCCGTGGTGCATGTCTTCGCATGTCCCTTCGTACTTCCTTTGTGTCTTTTATTGTTATAGCAGGTAATACAAAACCTAGGTGACAACAACCACTCCAACTTGTTGGAAGCCATGTATAAGCCTTCTCTCCACAAATGAAATAAATTGAGTCACCTACGTAAAGTGGAATGCTATTATTTCCGGCCGTCATTTCAAATGTCATGTTACTATTTGTACTATTGCCCACCTGATAGGTCCCATTACTTTTAATACAAATACTCCCTATTGCGTTGTGTTTTCTTAATTTTAACTTAAAAAATGGTATATTCTTATTTGCCTCTTTTGATGGGCCTGCTATCCCAGTGCTTGTATTCTGAGTTGGAAAGAGCGGAGTAAAGATGTCAGACAGGGGGAATGTTGCATTCTATTACTTCAGTGCAGTTCCCCAGTGTCAGGATATCTGCCATATATTTGTTATATAATGTTCCTGCAGGTGGAGCCATAGTTGTCCCTGCACCAGAAGTACTTTTCTTTAAATTCTGCAAAACAGCTATTAGCTCTATTTTTACTATTGTTATGTAAATGGCGTAACAGGATGCTGCAAAAGGCAATGGAACTTGAACCAGGGAAAAACTTTGGTCTACCGAAGCTGGGAATTGCAAACATATCCAGCAATTTCCCCTTGGTAATATTTTATTGGTATGATGCAACAAAGTCACAAAGGAATTCTGGTGCATATCTTCTCTGTGGGCTATTTCTTCAGGTGACAAAGTGTATGCAGGTATTGTAGCAGGGGGTGTTGGTGTTGGGATCAACTGTTCCATGGGATAGAACACGTCCAATAGATATACAGTAATTAATGCTAGCAATAACAGACAGAATATCACCCCAGGTATGCACATTTTAGACTTGTACCATTTTTTCTCCATTTTTAGAGCTGTATATTCCCTATCCATACCTATCTATTCCTCTACTTTCTTTAATTAGATGTAGTGCTATTGATGACACTATGTTGTGAATTATCACTGTGAATCTTTACTATAATATAAGCTAAACACACAAAAAGCATGAACACATATAAGGTGAGGCTGTAGTACAGAATATATTGCGAACAGCTATTCGTTTATTTATTTATTTTTATTTTCAAAGTTTTATATAGCGCGAACAAGATCTTTGCAGATATCAGAGCGCTTTACAAGGACATGGGGTGATAGCATAATAGTAGGTAATAGTTGAGGTAGTTAGGTACGATATGCATAGTTACATAGGTAGGTCAAAATACAAGAGGTAGGTCATAGTTGAGGTAGTGTAGGTACAAGGTGCATAGTCAAACAGGTAAGCCAATAATATGAAAGTATAAAAAGAGGGAGCATATACTTGTTTAAGCGTGCTTCAACTACTTTTGTAAATAACTAATATAACAGTAGGTAATATTGGAGGTGGTGTAGGTACAGAGTGCACAGTCAGATAGGTACGTCAATAATATAACATAAGATATACAGAGAGGGAGCGTATACAATCAAGTGAGTCGATAATACAAGTAATACAAATAGACCAAGGGTCAAGAAGGTAGTACAGCGCGGAGCCCCGGGAAGTACAGAATAATAGTTCATGTGTATTTAGCCATGAGGATCGCTTTTACTTCTTTCTTAAAAAGTTTGTTGGAGGAGATGAGCCTGGTTTCAGGAGGGAGTGAGTTCCAGATTCTGGGCGCCATTCCTGAGAAGGAGCGTTTATAGGTTTTTACCTTCCGAAATCTTCGAGGCTTCAGCAGAAGATTGTTTGTGCTTCTAGTAGTTCTAGAGCCGCCCGAAATTGTCAGCTTTTGAGAGAGGTAGGCGGGTGAGTTCATGTGTATAGCCTTGTGTGTCATGCAGGCGATTTTCAGATATATTCTGGCTTCAAAAGGTAGCCAGTTCAGGGATTTAAAGTCAGGGGAAATATGCGAGTGTTTTTTTGAACCAGTGATGAGTCTCGCTGCAGCGTCAAGGGACGCTCTTAGGGGTGCCGTTGTGGTTAGGGGGAGTCCGCAGAGGGCGATGCTGCCGTATTCTATGTGCAGGATGACTATAGATTGTACTGCAGTTTGCAAGTCTTTGGCTGGAAGGAAGGGTTTGAGTTTTCTCAAGGTATTGATTTGGACGTTCGCTCCTTTGGTTGCCTTGCTGATGTGCTGCTGCATGTTGAGATTGGCGTCAAGTGTTATGCCTAAAGATTTTGCTCAGTCAACAATGGTAGGTTGTACATTGAGAGCAGTTAGGTGCTTGAGCCAAGTTTGAGCAGTAGAGATTTTTGCGGGCGGTGAGATCAGGAGGAACTCAGTCTTCATTGCATTGAGTTTGAGGTGATTCTCTGCAAGCCAGGATTGGGTGTTTCTGATCGTGGAGTTCAGAAGCAAGATGTCCTTGGGGGATTGTATTTTGAGATGAAGTTGGATGTCGTCAGCATACATGTGAAAGTGAACATTGGATGCTTGTAACAGAGTAGTGAGAGGCTCCATAACTAAGTTGAACAGTGTAGGGGAGAGGGAGGAACCTTGAGGGACGCCTAACGATACAGGTACCGAGGAGGACATCAGGTTGTTGTTTTTGAATCGCTGAGAACGCTTGTGTAGAAAGGAAGTGAACCACTTGAGAACAGTCCCATATATACCCATTCTTGTGTTTAATAGTTCGAGTAGGTTCTCATGTTTAACTGTGTCGAATGCTGAAGAGAGATCAAGAAGTATGAGGAGGCAGGTATCATTTTGGTCTAGGATTTGGAGGGCGTCGTCAACTATGTGAGTCATAGCAGTTTCGATACTGTGCCCTGCTCGGAAGCCTGATTGATGAGGGTTGAGGAGATCAAAATTATTTATGTGATTAGTCAGTTGTACCTGTACGCATTTTTCCAACAGTTTAGCGAGCGTGGGAATATTTGTAATAGGATGGTAATTGTTTAGATCAGTGGGATCTGCTGTTGTTTTTTTTAGTAACGGTGTGACTTGTCCGACTTTGAGGGCATTAGGGATGGATCCTTGTTGAAGAGAGCTATTGATGATCTTCGTCCAAAGTGGGAGGAGCGACGGGGTAAAGACTTTTAAAGCGTTAGCGGGAAGGGGGTCAGAGAGGTGATTGGATGGTTTCAGGGTGCTGAGCAGTCTGCCAATATCTTCTTCGGAGTAGGTGCCAAAGGATGACCATGTAGCATTGTTCTTTGGTTCAGACGGTGCTGTGTGTTGGGAGTTGGAGTAAAGGATAGCGTCCTTGAGGAGATCGCTTCTTATGTTGTCGGTTTTTTGGTTAAAGAAAGCAGAGAAGTCTTCACAGGAAGGAGTAGCGCCCCTGGTGCTGAGTGTCTGGGGTTGTTCTTTGTATTGTGTTCTGATTAGCTCAAACAGTTTTCTTGGGCGGTTTTTTGCTTGGGCGAGCTGGAGGCTGAAGAAATCTCTCTTTGAGCGTTTTATTTTCCTGAAGTAGGCGTTTCTCTGTTTTTTCAGAGTTTTTAGGTGGAGTGCAGAGGGGGCTGATCTCCAGGTGCGCTCTGCCATTCGCATGGCCCGTCTATCTTCATTGAGGCTCCCGTCATACCATGGGTTGGAGATCTTGGACGCGACTCTTTTCAGCTGCATGAGTGCAGCCTCATTGATTATTGTGGTCATTGCATTGAAATAATGGTCAGTCAGCAGTTGAATGTCCGTAACGCCGGACGGAGGACGTAAGAGATTGTAGCTGTTAGGCGGTAAGGAGTTTGGGTTGAGTTTCTTCATGTCTCTTCCAAACTTTAGGCTTGGAGGGTTGAACTGGGTTAAATGTAACTTTTTCATTGATGAAGGAGACAATATGATGATCTGACCAGTCACAAGGTTGGATTGACTCAAGTTGAATAGAGTCCTCTTTGGAAATGATGAGGTCAAGGATAGAGCCTTTCTCATGGGTCGGGCTATTGCATATTTGGGTGAGATCAAGGGCGTCAAGGAAGTTTTTGAGGCTATTCACCACTGTGTCACAGCGATCATTCCAATGGAGATTGTAGTCGCCAAGGAAAATTTGGGTGTTTTGCCGTCCTGAGTTGGTTGAGATTAAATCCATGAGTTGTTGGGAGAAGGAGAGCTTGTCCCCAGGTGGGTGGTATATGATGTGTAGTGAGCATACCGGTTTGCTTTCGCTGATGACATCAAGGCAGAGGTATTCACAGGATGTAAGAGAGGGGGCGGTCGCTTTAATAACTGAGAGGTTGCTTCTGTGAATACAGGCAATTCCACCGCCTGTCTTTTTGGACCTGTCAAGTCTACTGATACTGTAGTTGGGGGGGACTAGGATATCCATGATAGGTGTAGAAGAATCAGACAACCATGGATCAGTCAGAATGGCTAGATCCGGTTCCAGAGACATGATGAGATCGGCGACCCCCGCGGAATGCCTTTGGGCCGATCTGCAGTTGAGAAGTATGCATTTGAGTCTGGGGGCGCAGAGGGTGGAGGAAGGTTTTATAGTGAGGGGTACATTTGTGAGGTTATTGGGGACGGAGCCTCTGGTGTTATGCGTGTGGTGCCTGAGGTGGTTAGAGAGAATCGTTGGGATGGACAGGCTAGGCGATTTTGGGGAGCCGAGACGTAAGAGTGGAGAAGGGTGTGTATGTCGTGGTCTGAGAGCGTATTGGTGGTGCGTCTGGGGCGATTGGTGGTATTGCGGGAGGGGATAGAGGTCCGGCGTGGGGCGTGTTGTGTGGTAAGGCGAGTAGGAAGTGAGGGGAGAGTGTTGTTAGGTATAAAGGTGGTGTTGGGGGGGGTGTCTGAGGTGTGTGATGAGCAACTCTTTGACGGTGTGTAGTTCTTCTTTCATTTGGAGGAGGGTGGACATAATCATGTCCATCTTGGTGTTGGGTACGGGGTTGGGGAAGGGTACTGGTGGTGAACAGGAATATCGGTTACTGGAGAGGGGGGGACGGGGTGGAGAGGTGGTGCTGGGGAAGGGGTTGGAAGAGTTAGAGAGAGGGTTGGTGTTAGGGTGGGTGTTGGCGTTATTGGGCAGGGCAACAGTGCTAAGAGGGGAAGGGTAAGTGGGGGAGGTATGGAGGCTGGGCGTTGCGGGGGTGGAGGTGGGATAGTGTGGAGTGGGAATGGGGGGTGAGAGGTCGAGGGAGGGGTTGGAAAAATTAGAGACATAGGGTTGGTGTTAGGGTGGGTGTTGGCGTTATTGGGAAGGGCAACAGTGCTAAGAGGGGAAGGGGAAGTGGGGGAGGTGTGGAGGCTGGGGGTTGCGGGGGTGGAGGTGGGATAGTGGGGAGTGAGAATGGGGGGTGAGAGGTTGAGGGAGGGGTGAAGGCTAGGCGTGGCGGGAGGGCCGAGTGTGGGGGGGATAGGAGGAGAGAGAGTCATGTTGTGTGGGGTGCAGTTGGGGGAGGAGGGGTGTTCTGAGAAGATTTGTGTGCGGGCCGGGATGGGAGTGCAAAGTGTAGGGGAGGATATGGGAAGAGCGAGAATCATGTTGCGTTGGGTGCAGTTAGGGGAGGGTGGGTTTTCTGAGAGGCTAGTCGGAGGTGTGATTGGCGGGATATGTGGGGGAGGGGACGAGGCTGTGGCGGTGCGTGGGACGCAAGAGGAGATGGGTTCGGCTTCTAAGGTTGAAGGGTGTGAGGTGTCTGTAGACGGTGAGTGATAGAGTGGAGTAATGGGTCGAGGGAGGGGGTGCGTGTTAGTGTTAGGAGGTGCTGATGAGTCCAGGGTGTTGGGAGTGAAGGCTGGAGGGCGTGGGCTCTGAGGTTTAGAGAAGTATTCTTTGAAGGTGGGGAACAGGATGTCAAATAGGTCTAGGTTTCTGTCTGTGGATTGAATTAAGATGGTGCCGTTGTTGTAGATGGTGATGGTTGCTCTAGCAGGATAGCGTTGTGATGGTGTGATTGAGAGTGTTACCCCATAGGCAGTTTTCCTAGTGGTCGAGACGGTGAGTAGGGTAAGGAGTGCTTTTCTCCATTGTGCTCTGCGTGTAGTGTATAGGATGATATCTGTGCTCTTCGTTCCATTGTTGAGGGAGAAGTAGGTGTCTACAAAGGGGGTTTCAGGGTGGGACTTCAAGAAGTTGTGCTTAAACTTTTTTGCGTTTTTTTTGGTGAGCCCGGTGGGGTAATTTATTTTATAAGTGTGTTTACCCATGCGTTCCATGTTGGAAGTAGGGGGTAGGTGTAGTGCCGTGCTGTGGGGATAAGATAAACTAGTAATAGTAGAGTGGAAGACTAGCTAGTCTAAGATGGCCTCCAAAAAGGAGAAGGGGGAGACAAGAAAGGAAGACCTCTGTCTGTTGTAGTTACAGTTTAGTTTCCCTTTCTAATCTGAGGCAGGTCGAGTTAATCCAGCTGCTAAGGGGGAGGAGAAAGTCTTATCTGTTATTGGAGAACCCTGGCCGAGATGTTGCGCAGCCTCGTGGAAATCTGGGGGCCATGAAGGTGATTAATTGCTCCAGGTTTATGGCCATGGCCATTTTGGGCAGTAGCGAGGACAAGAATGCAATGAGAGTCAGCAGTTACTGTTTGAAAAGTGCATACCTTGTATTCTCAGCAAACATGGAGGTCGATAACAAGCACGATGTCCAGCCCTATAGTGACGAGCCAGACTATAATTCTGTGCAGCAGGCAGGCACCCCCCACGCCGCAGTTCAGGCACTCCCGAGCTGAATCATGGACATAAAGTTGCCGAGGGGATCCACACCATGTGACCTGTGTTTTTAGCCAGGAGCCCTTTCCCTGCCGTGCATTTAATGTTCAACTGTAAACCAAAGTGATGGAATGAGGCTTGCTGGTGGCTACAACCCACGCCTGGCAGACGATGTCACATACGGCACAGAGTAACTCCTGTCCACTATTGGCGGACGCGCGCTGTAAAACCTGCAGTATCTGATGCTACCGCTATTCTCAGCAAAGTAACATCAGTTAAAAGTAACATCAGTTAAAAGACAAAGTCTTCATCAGTACGCCGCTAGCCGCTTAGCGCATAGGGTTACAACGCCGAGCGTGCACGGTAAAAGGTACTCCTCGCGGGGTCATTGGAGGTTGTTTCCAAGCTCCGAAGGTTTGCGTTCAACTGCGGCGGCCATTTTTGTTTTTACGTGGTACGGTGGAACGCACGCCGTGGCTGCTGTTTTTCTTTTTTGTTGGTCAATTACCCAGCGCCTGTCACCAATTACGGGTATCCACTTGCTCTCCAGGGCATCCACAGTCCGGTCCGGTGCAGGGGGTCCGGTGCAGGGGAGAGGGGGTGAGCTTCAAATCGCTGACCCTCCGAGACTCGTCGGGGGGAGGAGCCCCTCACTGGATCCACAGTCTGGTGCCGTGGGGGGGGGGGGGTGAGCTTCAGAGCGCTGACCCTCCGCAGGCTCAAGACATCCGAACCAATGGTCAGCAGCCGTCCGTTGAGAGTAGAGATGTCTCCAGGTGACCCGGGCTGAAACGGGTGGCTAGCCGGCTCCAACCATCCACCGGACAAGGTAGGAAGAAATAAAAGATGCTGGTTGCAATCCTGTTACTCTTGTGAGTTCGGTTCCACGGAGCAATGGGCGCTGACAGGGATAAATCCAACAAGAGGGATCCCAAGCACTAGGAGCTCTTAGCAGGCTCCTGCTCCCGTGGCCATCTTGGATCTGGATTAATATTTCGTTAATATTTCAGATGGCCTCTGAGAATTTCTTGGTACTTCCCGCCTCCCAAAGATATGCATGTAATTCTTGTAATGCACAACCCTTTTATCATGTATATCAATCGTTAGTGCAGCCACCCTTAATTTTACAGGAGTGTCCACTGTACCTCACCCCAAAGGTATCTTTCTAAAGCTGGATGTCTTGATGACCTGGAAAAAGTTATTTGCTGGTTGCTGCAGCAGCACGGGTGCTCGCAGTGACAGGAGGACTCGCAAATACCTCCTGGATCAGTTCATCTACTCAATGCTGCAATGGCACACTCTTTGCTACTCAGCTTTCTTTTTAGACTAATCATTCCCTGATGAATTGTTGTAGACTCTTCTTGTTATGCAACATGCTATTACCCCTGGTGGTAGTGTGCAATATACCCTAGTTGCATTTTTCTCAGTCTGAAAGTACTCTACTCAAGGCTTCTTGTAATGCTATACTATTTAAATCTCGCATTAGTTGGTATTCTAGCTGATCAAATACTTCCTGAAGGTAAATGAGTGCGTCTTCGCTGTCTTCTTCACTGCTATTCTCAAAGTCAAAAATTGTTGTCAAAATATCTGTTAGGATAATATCTAGTAGTAGTACTTCATCTATTTCCTGCAGAAGATCAGCTACTGGAACTACTGACATTTCATCTCCTCCTTCTTTGTAGACCTCAAATTGTACCTTTTTTCCTCTTTGATCAGTTCTGGTGTTGGCATGTGCTGCTGACCTGGGTCTTGGCTGGATGCAGTCTCAGGAGGTGCCCTCTTGATGTGGCTGACGTGAATCCAGGATTTGTTGTTGGTGCACTTCACTGCTGTCTTTGTGGCGAGCAGGACTTGCTGTGGACCCTTCCAACGAGCTTGGAGACAGTTAGACCTCTGGAATGATTTTATGAGCACCCAATCACCGGGCTTGAACTTGTGTCCCTCGACCTGCAGTGGCTCTGGAAGGGTCCCCCTCACCTGCTGGTTGATAGAAGCAAGAGTACGTGTGAGTGACATGCAGTAATCATTCAACAATTCATTTGTCATCATAGTCCCCAAGCTACCATTGGCAACCCAGTGACTATTTCATGTGCACTGAGTTTTGTCTTGGCATCCGGTGTGCTCCTCATGCTCATTAGGGCAATTGGTAAGGCATCCATCCAGGTCAATTTTGTGTCAGCACATACTTTTGCTATTTTGTTCTTTAATACGCCATTTTTCCTTTCTACTGCACCAGCCACCTCTGGATGATAGGCACAGTGTAGCTTCTGCTGTATTCCCAGAGCTTTGCATGTCAATTTTATTATTTCATTACAGAAGTGGCTGCCATTGTCTGAAAATATTGTTTTTGGGACCCCAAAACGTGGGATCAACTCTTTTATCAGGCACTTGGCTGTTGAGATGGCATTGTTATGTTTTACTGGATTTGCCTCTATCCATTTTGAGTACATACACACTACCACCAGGATATACCTATACTTATTTGTAGGTGGCATCTCCACATAGTCAATTTGCAGGGCTTCAAACGGCATTCTTGGTTTTTCAAAGTGGCCTTTAGGTACTGGAGCAGTCTTACCCACATTGTACTGTGCACATACGGTATAGAGACAAAATATCGACTCCAAAATATCGACTGGACATAATATCGAGTTTTAAATATAGACTGGACAAAATATCGACTGGACATAATATCGACTACAAAAATATCGTTTTTCAGGTAAGTGAAGTAATATCGACTGTATAAAATATAGATAGCAAAAATATCGATTTTTTAATAATATATAATATTTTATAGTGTATTTTTATGTAATAATATGTGTGAATAGTGTGTATTAATGTTATAAAATATTTTATTACATGAATTTTGTTTTGATAATAATTGCGTAATGTAATTCTGTAGCGGGTTGTGGGTTTATAGGGGAATAGGGTGGGAAGTAATTTAATAATAATTAATTAATTAATATATGTTTGTTAATATTTTTAATTAATAATTAATTGATAATTAATTAATATTAATTAGTTAATTAATTAATATAATTTTGAATATATTTTGTATTAGTAAATAATTGTTAATTAATTAATTGTAATTAGTTAATTACATTAATTAGAGTACATTTTTAATATATATAATTTTGTGTTATTTTTAAGTAATTAATTTTGAAAAAATAATATTAATTATTAAAATAATTACACCTAATGTTCTAATATATTTACTTTATTGTTATTGTTAATTAATAATTAATTGGTAATTAAATAATATTGATAAATTTTGGGTAAAGGAGCATTTTTAGGGTTCAGGGTCAGTTTTCAGTTCATGGGTAAAGGGGTATTTTTAGGGTTCAGGGTCAGTTTTCAGTTCATGGGTAAAGGGGTATTTTTAGGGTTCAGGGTCAGTTTTCAGTTAATGGGTAAAGGGGTATTTTTAGGGTTCAGGGTCAGTTTTCAGTTCATGGGTAAAGGGGTATTTTTAGGGTTCAGGGTCAGTTTTCAGTTCATGGGTAAAGGGGTATTTTTAGGGTTCAGGGTCAGTTTTCAGTTCATGGGTAAAGGGGTATTTTTAGGGTTCAGGGTCAGTTTTCAGTTTTTGGGTAAAGGGGTATTTTTAGGGTTCAGGGTCAGTTTTCAGTTTTTGGGTAAAGGGGCATTTTTAGGGTTCAGGGTCAGTTTTCAGTTTTTGGGTAAAGGGGTATTTTTAGGGTTCAGGGTCAGTTTTGGGTTTTTGGGTAAAGGGGTATTTTTAGGGTTCAGGGTCAGTTTTGGGTTTTTGGGTAAAGGGGTATTTTTAGGGTTCAGGGTCAACAAATAAGATTTTAAAAAATTATTTTTATTATTTTCATTTATTATTTAATTATTATAATTTAATTTAAGTCGTTTTAAGTATATTTTAGTAATTAAAATTTAATATTAATTTAATTTAACACTGTTTTTAATAAAGTCGATATTTTTTACATCTATATTTTTGTTAACGATATTTTGTACTCGATATTTTTGTACTTACCTGTTTGTAGATACAAACTCGATATTTTGACTGTCGATATTTTGTCCACGATATTTTGGCAAGTCGATATTTTGTCAGTCGATATTATTTCAGTGATCCGCACATACCATACATGTTTGACATATCTCCTGTGCTATTTTCCTTATGTTCTTGTTCACCCAGAATTTGTCCATACAATTTACTATTCCATCCCTGCATATGTGGGCCGCGCCATGCATGGCCAAACACATGGAGTAGACCATTCTGTCTGGCAACATGTACTTCTCCTTAGTCTCATTCATCCAGCATCCTTGAACAAATGACCCATTCTTTGACCAACTCATCTGTTCCTCTGCTGTTGTTCCTTGCTGCATTAGTCTTACACCTTCAGTTGTTAGGTCTAGTGGCTTCACTTCTAGAGGTAATTCTTGGGCTGTTAGTACTAATGCTGAATGGCTTTGTGCTGTCTGTTTTGCTGTTGCATCGGCAAATGCATTTCCCTGGCCTACTTTGTCTGTAACCTTTTTGTGAGCACTGCATTTAACTATGGCCAATTTCTTTGGAAGTGCCAAGGAGTTAAGTAATTTGGTGATAAGCACTCTGTGCTGTATCTTTGTGCCTTGTGAGGTAATAAAACCTCTTTCCTTCCAGAGTCTTCCAAAGGAATGTGCCACATTAAAGGCGTATTGACTGTCTGTGAATATGTTAACACACCTTCCTACAGATAACTCGCAAGCTCGTGTGAGTGCCACAAGTTCTGCTGCTTGCGCAGACAACTCCGGTATCTTACAGGACTCAACCACATTTTTATTTGTTTCAACTGCATAGGCTGCTGATGTATTGCCTTCCTCTGTTCTAAGGAAGGAACCATCCACCCACAATTCTCCTTCAGCATCTGCATAGGGTGTATCTGTCATATCTATTCTACCTTTTGTTTGCTCCTCCGTTAACAAAATACAATCATGGTCTGAGTCCACTAGATCATCAGTGGGAACAGGTAACAGAGTGGCAGGGTTAAGAACATTACACTTGTGAAGTGTTACATGTGCTGCAAATAAACAGATCTCATACTGCGTGAGCCTGGCATTTGTGAGGTGCTGAGTACATGTCTTATTCAGTATCATCTCCACGGCATGTGGAACATAGACATCAACTTCATGTCCCATTATTATTTTTTCTGCACATTGTAATGATAAGGCAGTTGCTGCAACCAAACGTATACAGGAAGGTAAAGCCTTGGCTACAGTATCCAAGGTGGCAGAGAAATATGCGCATGGTCTTTTGTGGTCACCGAACTGCTGGCAGAGAACCCCAAGAGCACACCCGTCAGACTCATGAACATAGAGTTGGAAAGACTTAGAATAGTCTGGTAGGCCTAAAGCAGGAGCAAAGCAGAGAGCTTGCCGAATGGCAAGGAAGCTTTGTTCATGTTCTGGCAACCACTGAAGGGGTTCAGGCGTGTCCTTGTGGGTCAGGGCCAATAAAGGTTTTGAAATCAAGGAAAAGTTAGCAATCCAATGTCGACAGTAACTGGCCATACCTAGAAAGGCTCGCACCTGTTTTTGGGTGCGTGGCACTGGTGTCTGTATAATCAATTTAATGCGCTTATCATCCAATCTTCTCTGCCCTTTCGACAGGATGTGTCCTAAATAGGATACCTCCTGTTGAACAAATTGTATTTTCTCTGGTGAAACCTTGTGACCACGTTCAGCTAGGAAATTTAACAAATTGATGGTGTCAGTTGTACATTGTGTCTCAGAGATGCTACCAATCAGCAGGTCATCTATGTACTGTATTAGCACATAATTGGGTGATACATTGAATGTATCTAGTTCTCTTTTCAAGGCCTGATTGTAAATGCTTGGGCTCTCTGTGAACCCCTGTGGAGCACGTTGGAAACAGTAGCTTTTCCCATTTACAGAGAATGAAAAGAGGTACATGTTACCCTCATCTACTGGAATTGAGAAGAAGGCGTTTTTTAAATCTACTACTGAAAAATATGCCATTTTTGGTGACAATGTTGACAATATTGATACTACATTTGGGACAACCGGGAACTGTGGCACCACTATTTTATTTATTTCTCTGAGATCAACTATGAATCTGTAATTCTTTTCATCAGTATTACCATCCCCCTTTTTCAGGACCGGTAGAATTGGGCTGTTGCAAGGGCTGCCTGTTATTTCTTTCACAATCCCTTCTTTTAGTAAGTCAGCTATTATATCCTGCAACCCCTTTAGACCTTCTGGAGCTAATTTGTACTGTGGTATCCTTGGTAATTTCACATTCTGTTTGACTGTAATCGTTACAGGAGTGATGTTCATTTTCCCTGTGTCATTTTTATGTTTTGCCCAAATTCTTGAATCTATCTGGTCCATTATTTGTGCTGGTATATTTTCTATTCCTATGGACAGTAAACAGTTGTCCATTTCCTCTGTCATCTGCCCATCTACTTCCAAGAAAACTCCATCTGTCCTACATTTAATTGTTGCATTCATTTTCTTTAGCAAGTCCAATCCCAACAAATTAAATGCACATTTGTCTGATATTAGAAATGAATGGGTGTCCTGTATTGGGCCTATACTGTATTTCAAGGGTGCCGAAATTGGACTTGTTACAGGTATGTTGGTGAATCCCACTGACTGATTTACTTGTCCCGAGAGAGGAACATCTGGAAACTTTTTCTTTGTCAAGGAGGAGTTTGTGGCCCCTGTATCTATTAATAATTCCACAGGTGTACCTTCAATCTTTCCCCTTACATATGGTCCAGTGGGATCTACAGGGATTACCATCCTCTGTATTAACTCTCTCGGGCCTCCCTATTGAACATAGTAGTCCCATTCTCCTTGGGGCCCTTCTTGATAGATCCCATCATAAGGGTGATGCACCTGCATTTTTGGTATTTGTTCATTATCAAAGAAATTTGTGTTGGGGGGATACTCTGTTGGGCCAGGTTGTGAGTCACGTCCTTGCTGTTGATATCCAGCTCTTCCCATGCTCCTTCCCCGGCCTCTTGATCTCCCCATCCCACCCCCTCTCTGTGACTGTTTGACGGGGTGTGGGCATTGAGCTCTCCAATGATCATGTTCCCCACAATTAAAGCATCCCTGTGTGTGTGTTAGTTCATTTGTGGTTGTATGCTGTGTTGGGGGTGCAGAGAATGACCTTTGTGGGCCCCCACGGCCTCTTCCTCTCCCCCTGCCTCTTTGTCCTCGGCCGCTATACTGGTTTGCCTGCTGAATTAAAACCTTTGTTTTTAACTCTTTTATTTTGTTATTTTTGCTTTCCAAGTCCTTTTTCCCTAGCATCTCGTAATACTGTGATAATTGCAAAATCTCTGTCAAAGGTTTGCATGACCAAGTTGGATTGTACTCTAGAATCCCTTTCTTAATTGTAGGTTTTAAATTATTTACTAAACAGGAGACAAGTGCACTTTGTGTTGCCTCTTTTTCACTGTCTAGGCCACTTGAAGCTGTGAACACTTTCTGTATTCTAGTGAAAAACGCAGAGACAGTTTCCTCAGTATCTTGTATACATGCATTTAGCTATGACCAGTCAATTTGTTTTCTTGGTACCAGTATATTTACTTTAGCCATTATTTTTGCGGGTAAGTCTTTAATATCATCTGAAATATCCTCTCCTTGTTCCCTTTTTAGGTCTCGCCTCTCAATGCGCAAGCGCATTGAAGAGGCGAGACTATAGCGTCTTAAACAGACTTTACCTAACTGGGCGATTTGGTGCTGTGCCCGTGGCTTTTAGGTCAATGCGCAAGCGCATTGACCTAAAATGCGCGTGCACATCACCAAATCGCCGTCTGTTCCCTCAGCCGCACTCCTCCCACACCTTTGAAGTGAAGCTTTGCTTCACTTCAAAGGCCCCTGCTGCTTTCACACCCTCTCCCCGCTCCGCCCCCTCCCCTGCGCGCCGTGTTGCATTTCTCCTCCCCCCTCCCCACAGCAATGCCCTCAAGTGTCCGGGAGCCCCGAGTCTTCAAATAGTATGCGCTTCCAGCAGGCTGTTGTTAATTTGCCCACCATACAGCATTCTTGAGCTGTTCTTTTGATGGATGAATGTGGTTGCTTTGATTTCAATTTGTAGTCACTGAACGTGCGCTGCAATGGATTTCTTTAGCTTAAAAGAATTGTTAAGTAAGTTATTGTTCTTTGTCAGTAATGCTCCGTTTCTTTTTGCACAAAATATGCAGTTTGCAGAAGCACTATTTTTTGGGCAATGTGTTTTCTTTTTCACCAGCTTGCTTATTTGTCTTTTCATGCTCTTTATTTAGTTGTGTTGGTCACTTTTTATTAATCGGCTGTAGAATGTGCTGTATTCATACAGCTAAGTGGATAGTCTTATTTATTTCTAAATGATCATGGCTAGTTAAGGTTGCGAGTCAGCGCAAAATAAATCATTATTTTATATTGTATAATCTGCGGGTTCAATGTAATCCGACACCACATCCAACACCACATCCAACACCACATCCAACACCACATCCACCACCACATCCACCATCACATCCACCATCACATCCACCACCACATCCACATCCACCAACACACCCACCACCACCACATCCACCACCACCACACCCACCACACCCACCACCACTATATCCACCACCCCATCCACCACCACCAGCACATCCACCACCACCACCGCATCCACCATTACCACATCCACCACATCCACCATCAACTCCAAATCCACCTCCACATGCACCACCACATCCACCACCACATCCACCATCACATCCACTGCCACATCCACCGCCACATCCACCGCCACATCCACCGCCACATCCACCGCCACATCCACTGCCACATCCACTGCCACATCCACAGCCACATCCACCACCACATCCACCACACCCACCACCACCACCACATCCACCACACCCACCACCACTACATCCACCACCCAATCCACCACCACCACCCCATCCACCACTGCATCCACCACCACCGCATCCACCACCACATCCACCACCACATCCACCATCACCACCACATCCACCACCACATCCACTATCACCTCCACATCCACCATGACATCCACCGCCACATCCACCGCCACATCCACCACCACATCCACCACCACATCCACCACCACATCCACCACATCCACATCCACTGCATCCACCACATCCACATCCACCACCACCACATCCACCACATCCACATCCACCGCATCCATCACCACCACCACATCCACCACCACACCCACCACCACCACATCCACCACCACATCCACCACCACATCCAACACATCCACCACCACCACCACCGCATCCACCACCGCATCCACCACCGCATCCCCCACCACCACATCCACCACCACCGCATCCACCAACACCACATCCACCACCACCACCACATCCACCACCGCATCCACCACCACCACATACACCACCACATACACCACCACTTTCACCACACCCACCACCACCACATCCACCACATCCACCACCACATCCACCACACCCACCACCACTACATCCACTACCCCATCCACCACCACCACTGCATCCACCACCACCAACACCCCATCCACCACCACCACTGCATCTACCACCACCATCGCATCCACCACCACTACATCCACTGCATCCACCACCACTACCACATCCACAACCACATCCACCATCACCTCCACATCCACCATGACATCCACTGCCACATCCACCACCACATCCACTACATCCACATCCACCGCATCTACCACCACATCCACCACCACATCCACCACCACTTTCACCACATCCACCACCACATCTAACACGTCCACCACCACTTCCACCACCACCACATCCACCACCACATCCACCACCTCATCCACCACCTCATCCACCACTGCATCCACCACCACCACATCCACCACACCCACCACCATCACTTCCACCACCACATCCACCACCACTTTCACCACATCCACAACCACCACATCCACCACCACCACATCCACCACATCACCACCACATCCACCATCACCACCACATCCACCATCACCATCACATCCACCACCCCCACCACCACCACATCCACCATCACCTCCACCATGACATCCACCGCCACATCCACCACCACATCCACCCCATCCACCACCACCGCATCCACCACCACCGCATGCACCACCACCACCACACCCACCACCACTACATCCACCACCACCACATCCACCACCACCACATCCACTACAACCACCACCACCACAACCACCACCACCGCATCCACCACCACCACCGCATCCACCACATCCACATCCACCACCACATCCACCACCACATCCACCACCACATCCACCACCACCACATCCACCACCACTTCACCACCACATCCACCATCACATCCACATCCACCATGACATCCACCGCCACATCCACCACCGCATCCACCACCACCGCATCCACCACCACCACATCCACCACCGCCACATTCACCACCGCCACATCCACCACCACATCCACCACCACCACATCCACCACCACCACATCCACCACCACCACATCCACATCCACCACCACCACATCCACCGCATCCACCACCACATCCACCACCACATCCACCGCATCCACCACCACCACATCCACCACCACCACATCCACTGCATCCACCACCACCACCACATCCACCACCACCACATCCACCACCGCATCCACCACCACCACATCCACCACCACATCCACCACCACATCCACCACCACATCCACCACCTCATCCACCACCTCATCCACCTCCACCACATCCACCACCACCGCATCCACCACCACCACATCCACCACCACCACATCCACCACCACCACACCCACCACCACATCCACTACAACCACCACCGCATCCACCACCACCACCGCATCCACCACATCCACCGCATTCACCACCACATCCACCATCACCACCACATCCACCACCACCACATCCACCACCACTTCACCACCGCATCCACCACCACCACATCCACCACCACATCCACCACCGCCACATCCACTGCATCCACCACCACCACCACATCCACCACCGCATCCACCACCACCACATCCACCACCACATCCACCACCTCATCCACCACCTCATCCACCTCCACCACATCCACCACCACCGCATCCACCACCACCGCATCCACCACCACCACATCCACCACCACCACATCCACCACCACCACACCCACCACCACATCCACTACAACCACCACCGCATCCACCACCACCACCGCATCCACCACATCCACCGCATTCACCACCACATCCACCATCACCACCACATCCACCACCACCACATCTACCACCACTTCACCACCGCATCCACCACCACCACATCCACCACCACCACATCCACCACCGCCACATCCACCTCCACATCCACCACCACCACACCCACCACCACATCCACCACCACCACACCCACCACCACCACCACATCCACCGCATCCACCACCGCATCCACCACCACATCCACCACCACATCCACCACCACATCCACCACCACATCCACCACTTCCACCACATCCACCACCACCACATCCACCACCACCACATCCACCACCACATCCACCACCACATCCACCACCTCATCCACCACCTCATCCACCACCTCATCCACCACCGCATCCACCACCACCACATCCACCACCACCACATCCACTGCATCCACCACATCCACATCCACCACCACCACATCCACCACATCCACATCCACCGCATCCACCACCACCACCACATCCACCACCACACCCACCACCACCACATCCACCACCACATCCACCACCACATCCAACACATCCACCACCACCACCACCGCATCCACCACCGCATCCACCACCGCATCCCCCACCACCACATCCACCACCACCGCATCCACCAACACCACATCCACCACCACCACCACATCCACCACCGCATCCACCACCACCACATACACCACCACATACACCACCACTTTCACCACACCCACCACCACCACATCCACCACCACATCCACCACACCCACCACCACTACATCCACTACCCCATCCACCACCACCACTGCATCCACCAACACCCCATCCACCACCACCACTGCATCTACCACCACCACCGCATCCACCACCACTACATCCACCACCACTACATCCACTGCATCCACCACCACTACCACATCCACAACCACATCCACCATCACCTCCACATCCACCATGACATCCACTGCCACATCCACCACCACATCCACTACATCCACATCCACCGCATCTACCACCACATCCACCACCACATCCACCACCACTTTCACCACATCCACCACCACATCTAACAAGTCCACCACCACTTCCACCACCACCACATCCACCACCACATCCACCACCTCATCCACCACCTCATCCACCACTGCATCCACCACCACCACATCCACCACACCCACCACCATCACTTCCACCACCACATCCACCACCACTTTCACCACATCCACAACCACCACATCCACCACCACCACATCCACCACATCCACCATCACCACCACATCCACCATCACCATCACATCCACCACCCCCACCACCACCACATCCACCATCACCTCCACCATGACATCCACCGCCACATCCACCACCACATCCACCCCATCCACCACCACCGCATCCACCACCACCGCATGCACCACCACCACCACACCCACCACCACTACATCCACCACCACCACATCCACCACCACCACATCCACTGCAACCACCACCACCACCGCATCCACCACCACCACCGCATCCACCACATCCACATCCACCACCACATCCACCACCACATCCACCACCACATCCACCACCACCACATCCACCACCACTTCACCACCACATCCACCATCACATCCACATCCACCATGACATCCACCGCCACATCCACCACCGCATCCACCACCACCGCATCCACCACCACCACATCCACCACCGCCACATTCACCACCGCCACATCCACCACCACATCCACCACCACCACATCCACCACCACATCCACCACCACCACATCCACCACCACCACATCCACATCCACCACCACCACATCCACCGCATCCACCACCACATCCACCATCACATCCACCGCATCCACCACCACCACATCCACCACCACCACATCCACTGCATCCACCACCACCACCACATCCACCACCACCACATCCACCACCGCATCCACCACCACCACATCCACCACCACATCCACCACCACATCCACCACCACATCCACCACCTCATCCACCACCTCATCCACCTCCACCACATCCACCACAACCGCATCCACCACCACCACATCCACCACCACCACATCCACCACCACCACACCCACCACCACATCCACTACAACCACCACCACCACCGCATCCACCACCACCACCGCATCCACCACATCCACATCCACCACCACATCCACCACCACATCCACCACCACATCCACCACCACCACATCCACCACCACTTCACCACCACATCCACCATCACATCCACATCCACCATGACATCCACCGCCACATCCACCACCGCATCCACCACCACCGCATCCACCACCACCACATCCACCACCGCCACATTCACCACCGCCACATCCACCACCACATCCACCACCACCACATCCACCACCACCACATCCACATCCACCACCACCACATCCACCGCATCCACCACCACATCCACCATCACATCCACCGCATCCACCACCACCACATCCACCACCACCACATCCACTGCATCCACCACCACCACCACATCCACCACCACCACATCCACCACCGCATCCACCACCACCACATCCACCACCACATCCACCACCACATCCACCACCACATCCACCACCTCATCCACCACCTCATCCACCTCCACCACATCCACCACAACCGCATCCACCACCACCACATCCACCACCACCACATCCACCACCACCACACCCACCACCACATCCACTACAACCACCACCGCATCCACCACCACCACCGCATCCACCACATCCACCGCATTCACCACCACATCCACCATCACCACCGCATCCACCACCACCACATCCACCACCACATCCACCACCGCCACATCCACTGCATCCACCACCACCACCACATCCACCACCGCATCCACCACCACCACATCCACCACCACATCCACCACCACATCCACCACCTCATCCACCACCTCATCCACCTCCACCACATCCACCACCACCGCATCCACCACCACCGCATCCACCACCACCACATCCACCACCACCACATCCACCACCACCACACCCACCACCACATCCACTACAACCACCACCGCATCCACCACCACCACCGCATCCACCACATCCACCGCATTCACCACCACATCCACCATCACCACCACATCCACCACCACCACATCTACCACCACTTCACCACCGCATCCACCACCACCACATCCACCACCACCACATCCACCACCGCCACATCCACCTCCACATCCACCACCACCACACCCACCACCACATCCACCACCACCACACCCACCACCACCACCACATCCACCGCATCCACCACCACATCCACCACCACATCCACCACCACATCCACCACTTCCACCACATCCACCACCACCACATCCACCACCACCACATCCACCACCACATCCACCACCACATCCACCACCTCATCCACCACCTCATCCACCACCTCATCCACCACCGCATCCACCACCACCACATCCACCACACCCACTACCATCACTTCCACCACCACATCCACCACCACTTTCACCACATCCACAACCACCACATCCACCACCACCACATCCACCATCACCACCACATCCACCATCACCACCACATCCACCATCACATCCACCACCCCCACCACCACCACATCCACCATCACATCCACCATCA
Source organism: Lissotriton vulgaris (assembly GCF_964263255.1). NCBI lineage: Eukaryota > Metazoa > Chordata > Amphibia > Caudata > Salamandridae > Lissotriton > Lissotriton vulgaris. The sequence continues at coordinate 1,908,350,997 of NC_141694.1, forward strand.
CCTCCACATCCACCATGACATCCACCGCCACATCTACCACCGCCTCATCCACCACCACCACATCCACCACCACATCCACCACCACCGCATCCACCACCACCGCATGCACCACCACCACCACACCCACCACCACTACATCCACCACCACATCCACTACAACCACCACCACCGCATCCACCACCACCACCGCATCCACCACCACATCCACCACCACATCCACCATCACCACCACATCCACCATCATATCCACCATCACATCCACCACCACCACCGCATCCACCACCACATCCACCACCACATCCACCACTTCCACCGCATCCACCACCACCACATCCACCACCACCACCACATCCACCACCGCATCCACCACCACCACATTTACCACCACATCCACCACCACATCCACCACCTCATCCACCACCGCATCCACCACCACTACGTTCACCACACCCACCGCCATCACTTCCACCACCACCACCACATCCACCATCACAACGACATCCACCATCACATCCACCATCACATCCACCATCACATACACCATCACATCCACCACCACCACCACATCCACCACCACATCCACCACCACATCCACCATCACCTCCATATCCACCATGAAATCCACCGCCACATCCACCACCACCACTACATCCACCACCACCACATCCACCACCACATCCACCACCACCACCACCACATCCACCACCACATCCACCACATCCACCAGCACATCCACCACCTCATCTGCCACCTCATCCACCACCGCATCCACCACCACCACATCCACCACACCTACCACCATCACTTCCACCACCACATCCACCACCACATCCACCACCACTTTCACCACATCCACAACCACCACATCCACCACCACCACATCCACCACATCACCACCACATCCACCACATCACCACCACATCCACCACCTCCACCACATCCACCACCACATCCACCCCCACATCCACCACCATCACCACCACATCCACCATCCCCACCACCATCACCACCACCACCACCATAATCCCCAGATCCACCACCACCACATCTATATGTGTGTGGCTCTGTGTGTGTGTAGGTGCAAATGCAATGTTCTTGGATTTTCGTCACAATAAAATACACTGAACATAATCTTCACAAAAGTTATTTACAAACGTTTAAGCTATGGCCATTATAAATTACAATAACTTTTATTTAAGTATTAATTATTTACAAAATTAAAAGCCATTGTTATTTGTAATATCAATACATCTAAGTCACGTAAATACAACACACATTGCATTACAAATGCTATAGGTGTCACATTTGCAAAAGTTAAAACTATTGACATTGTAACTGGCAAAGCTATTAATTTTGCTACTTTCAAAACCAACACATAAATAAAAAAAGTGTCATTTACAATACCAATAGCTCAAACTTTCCTAATGCGAGACCTATTGCATTTCCAATGCTTGTTACTTTAGTTATATTTTCCCATTTTATTTTTAAGCCTTCATCATCCTCTCTCCTTATTTTTCCCCAAATGTCTGGTGGCAATATATTATAAAACATTTGTTCTATGTCATCCAGGGTGAGAGTGCCAACTCTTAGTATTATTTCTGTCTGTCTATACCATTCTTCTCTGTCTTGTCTAATATCTGGAAACTGAAGCGCAAATCTGTGTAACTCAACGTTAGACCATGGTGTGTGCACTTTAATAGTAGTGTGTCCTGGCTGACCTCCTGGTACTTCTCTCAAAGGCATGATGTGATCAGGTGAAAGAACACAAGACTTAAATGGCTGTTGTCCCCCCTCTTCTTTGCTTTTCTTCAACCCTTCACATTTTCTTTCTACTACTATCTGTGTGTCCACCCATTCAGTTAATATCTGTAGCGCTTCTAATCTTTCTTTTTCTTTTGCCGCTGTGTCTTCTAGTACCGTTAGTAATTTGTTATATATTTTATTAGGCAAATTTTCAACACGTGGGTATCCGTCAGAAGAGGGCCAAAACCTCTCCCGACTCTTAAATCTGTGAAACGCCTTGGTGTCCAAATCTATCAAAGCAAAATGTTGAAATGCTGGTGTGTAATGTGCTGGGAATGCGCACCTTTCATTCAACCACAATGAGGACCCTTTCTTCATAACTTCATCTACCCATGCCTGTACCTCATTCTGTTCTTTCTGTGAAAGTGCTAATTGTGATCGCAGACCCCTTTTTCCTATAGGGGTAGCATATACTTCTTTCTGTTGTATAGTAGTTGTGTATTTTTGTTCCTGTGATGCGTTTTGTGATGTTTGTGGGCTATATGGAGGAGGAGTCGTTAATAATGCTTCTATTACAGGATCCTCTGTATCTTCCTGTTCTAAGGGAGCATTAGGTAGAGTGGGGTACACATCTGGTATTGGTTTATGAACTGTGAAGCATTTGTCTATTTCCATTTCTTTGTCCCTACAATTGGTTACACGGCTTTCTTGTGCCTTCTCTCTATCATGTTCTATGGCTTTTGCCCACCTTGTCGTAGGTTCCCCTGACCATCTATTGGCGGCATATGTTCGCCATGCATGAAATGCATCCCATTGTAATAAACGTACTTTTTTCCCTTTCTTTTCACGTTCCCTTAAACAATCTTCTGAATAAAGCATTTTAGCTCTATCTAACGTGCCATATTCTGGCCATTGTAAATCAGGATTTTTCCTGGTATAATGAGTCCATTGATCTAGATGAACAGCTGTATGGTACCCTATTTTACGTGCCACGTACCATGCTGGTGTGCCACGAGGAAGTGTCGGTTGAGTGACATCTAAGGCTGCCCTACGCCCTTTGGCAGTACTATGAAATAGTTTACTGAGCATTTTTTTTATACTAGAAAAACAGTTGTACAACCTATTTTAACCATATGCATATGTTTTTAGATGGCCTTCAGAGCTGAATGCATAGGCATGCTCTCTTTGTCCCCCCTGAGGCAACCACCCACGGCTCCTCTTCTGTCCTTGGGATCCACACGATCTTTCAAGACTGGACAGCTTTCCTCAGGCACCTATCTTAAAGGCGCCCTCAGACTTCCCCTAGGGATCCCTAATGAATCCCAGTGTGTACCCTTTGAGGTAACAGAAAAACAACATACAATTTATAAAATTGAGTTCAGTGCATTTAAGCACTGCCTACCTGATCATCTGACCAGTAACGCCGTTGTATGCGTCCTTCTTGTTGTGGCAAAATCACCTGATGGCTCGAAGGAAGCTGCTGGTGTCTGATGTCAAAGGCTTATCAACGGGAGCCTTTTTGTCTGGGCCTTGCAGGAAACTATGTCCAATCAGCAGCTGCGCAGCATACACAGAGACTGGAAGGTCCCCGAAGAGTCCTGAGACCGCAGTATTTTAACCCCTGCAGAGACAAACAGTCCCCAGCGAGTCCACGGCACCATCTGTTAAAGCACGTTTTTTTTAAGGATAATGAAGATGGACACACACAAGGGCTTCAAGTGTGGCTCTTTATTGCCACTGAACTGCAGTTGAGACAATTTGCCAGTAGGACTGCAAAGAGATCTACTGTACATCAAGGAAATCAGTCCTTATATACAATTTACAGAACCTGGATGCATTAATCATTAACAACAACATTATGGTGTGAGCATTTCACAAGTATGTCCACGTGTACATGGACACATTAATTATTGACAACTTCATGGTGTGAGCATTTGAAGAAATAGTCCACGTGTAAATTTACCTTATACATGACGCACATGACCATGCTAATATTTAGCCAATCTCTTGCGCTACTGCCTCCTGACCTAGAGCTTAAGTCTGTTATCTTGTTTTTGTCAAACATACACTATTTGATGTAGTCAGCCGATGTGCGTGGTCTCTGCTTCCTACGCATAATTTAAACACACAATATTTGTTCTAAGCAAACACTTTACCCAAGCAGGGGCAGAGCAGATTGACACGTCCCAGTTCAGAGAGTCAGTTCTAGGAATTAATTCTCTGAACCGGGTCCTATACATAGATGAAGGTCAGTGAACCATTACACATGTTTGAGTTACAACAGAAGGGACACGTACTCTTTCATTTGCCATCCATTTGGTTTCAGCTGAATTTCAGACAATTCAGTTTAACCATCTGTGCACCATGAAACCGCTTTTCATTATGATTAGTGGGCCCATATTATTTGCAAGCAGGTAAAACACAGAAATTAATGTAAAACTACGGTTCACTTGAATGTATCCCTTCATCAAAGGGTTAATTAATTTTTCATCTTTCACACGAGCCCCCAAACTGTTGTACCAAAAATAAATAACCTATGGAGCTATACTTACCAATAGCCCTCCCCCCCATACCAATTACCAATAATCAGTCTGTTGCCAGTGAAGACGTTTCAATTGTTTAATCTAAATGGACTCTGCGCAGAGGAGCCTCCCCGTCCACACCCAGTCAGTGTGACAAGAAGACTGCTGGCTTACAGTCAAAACTAGACAGATATACTTTCAGTAAGACACATGAAGTCACCATACATGGAAAAATACAAGTTGGTTCAGTGTGCTTGAAGGAAGGACCATATATGGCACACATGATTAGTTCAAAGCTTAGCTATTCATTACTGGGCAGGTGAGGAAGGGTGACTCCCTTTCATCTTGGAGCTTTAGGAGGGTATGCACGGCGCCTCCAGGAATGTGCTTATCAACTGAAACTAGATGCAACCTTGGGCCTCAGAACAGTGGGAGAGTAACAGGAATTCAGCTGTCCGTGTAACTCAGCCAACGGGGCTATGCTTGACTGCTGAAGGACAACACGTTACTGCTGCCTGAATCTCAGACATGTACACCAAAATGGTGTCAGTTTGGTTCTCTGTTTGAAGACAAAGAATACTACTCAAGGGTGGGGAAGGAGTTCCCTGTAATAATATAACTGATCATTCTAAACTATGATGAACGTGAAATAGATTAGGTATATATATAGATACATCATGCTAACAAATATATATATCTATGTCTAATGTTGCAGAAAGGGGGGAATCGAATTCTCATTCCTTCAGGGCAAGTCGATTTTGTAAAACCATTGATCTGATCTCAACTAATTCTGTATATACTAGTAAAAATCCGTTAGCGGTGTCTGTTGCCAGCTTATCAACCACTGTGGATAATTTGCATATTTTCTCTGAATTCAAAATCTCTCCCACTGAAGGAATCAATGCACTGAATAAATCTCCTAAAACCTCCCTAAAACTAGCTCTTTTTATACGTGTTAGTTTCCCTACTTTTTCGTTGATTCTAGAGAGCTTGTCAACATGGTATATTTTAGGAAAAACAATTCCAAAATAACAGCTTCCATACCTTCTATCAGGAAGTCTGAAATACGCCTTGTTACCGCATATATAATAAATTCCTGGAAATATTGAATCAATTCCGTATTTGAATCCCCAGCCCCCAATCACCTCCAAGGTATGCTCACAAACACTAGAACCAACGAAAATATTATAATCATTAGCAACTCTTTTGAGACAGATTTTCCCTTTCTTTTCAGCGTTCAGAGTCATTGCAGCATGAGCATTTTCAGCAGGTGATCCTACCATATTGTGGCCCCGTTTTGGAACTTCAGCCTTATTACTAGAGGCCTTCAGTTGATACTCCTTTCTCCTCTTTTCAACCATTTCAAGAAAAATGTTCTCTTCCCTATGCAATTTACATGTCAAATTTCGTTTATATGCATCTTCTATATCTATCTTTTCCCTATCTAAAAAATATTCTCCCATAAATCGTGTGTACAAAGTAGTCAAATCTGGGTTAAGGTTTCTACGTACAGGAATTTCTGAAAATATCACATCTTCATCGGAATAAAAATACTGTAAACTACCTATCTTATAAAACCAACTAGTCCAAACACTACAGGAGGTGGCATAGGTCAGTGGTAAATGATAATAAGTGAGCCCTTCCACTACTAATGAAGGGAGCCTAGCACACACAACACTTACTCACTCTCATGGTATCAACATATTGTACTAAAAGCTTAGAAAAATATTGGCAGAAATATCATTCACTAATGTGGTGTGATGAAAATCTAACTCAACTGGTGCATCTACGGCTAACTTAATATTCCTACCATGAGGAATCTGTACAGGTGGTTTCATAACATTGACATCCCTAAAAGGTATCATATAATGCATAACTATGGCCACTATTAATCATATAAGCATTTCAACAAATATACTACAAGCAGCTATTCTGCCCCATTTCTTTATACAATTTGCCATCTGGAATTCTCAACGAGAGATCTCAACTAGACTCCTTTTTCTGTAAAGTCAATCGAAGGTCACGCTGACCTCGGCTAGGTTAGCTTTCACGTATGCTCGTCTGTTACATCTATTATTTCTGGATCTGACCCGCTGCTTATATTGTCTTTGTTTTCGTTGATGTCAAGATTTTCAAAATATTCATGGATGATATGTGTCCACTCAGGGCCTTTCTACTTGTTATTCTGTGTTCTGACCCTTCTACATCTGCAGACGTGTCGTGATTGTTCGTCTTCATTCTGATCGGCTAATTCTGTTCAGTAATTCTCTTAAACGACACCGAATTCTTTTAACAGCACGTGGCCAATTATCACCCTTTCGGACCTTCTTTGCTACTACTGCACAGGCACCCTCATCAGGTGGTCTTTTATTTTCGTTCTGTTGTGGCACGATCTACTTGTTCTCGTCTTCAATTTCCTGATCTAACTGTCCGGGACTTTCTGCTCCTTCTTCTGCCTGGACGTTTCCCTCCTCTCTTATTAATCCCTGTTCAGGTTGGTTTGACTGTGTGCTATCTTATTCCTGAGCTTGAACTCCTAATTCTAACTGGTCCTGCTCAGGGCTTGTCAAATCTGGATTATCTTCTGCATGAGGCGATCTAAGGTCTAACTGGTGCACAGACAAAATATCGACTCCAAAATATCGACTGGACATAATATCGAGTTTTAAATATAGACTGGACAAAATATCGACTGGACATAATATCGACTACAAAAATATCGTTTTTCAGGTAAGTGAAGTAATATCGACTGTGTAAAATATAGATAGCAAAAATATCGATTTTTTAATAATATCTAATATTTTATAGTGTATTTTTATGTAATAATATGTGTGAAAAGTGTGTATTAATGTTATAAAATATTTTATTAAATGAATTTTGTTATTTTAATAATTGCGTAATGTAATTCTGTAGCGGGTTGTGGGTTTATAGGGGAATAGGGTGGGAAGTAATTTAATAATAATTAATTAATTAATATATGTTTGTAAATATTTATAATTAATAATTAATTGATAGTTAATTATTAATAATTAGTTAATTAATTAATATAATTTTGTACATATTTTGTATTAGTAATTAATTGGTAATTAATTAATTGTAATTAGTTAATTACATTAATTAGAGTACATTTTAATATATATAATTTTGTGTTATTGTTAAGTAATTAATTGGGAAAAAATAATATTAATTATTAAAATAATTACAGCTAATGTGCTAATATATTTACTTTATTATTATTGTTAATTAATAATTATTTGGTAGTTAAATAATATTGATAAATTTTGGGTAAAGGAGTATTTTTAGGGTTCAGGGTCAGTTTTCAGTTTTTTGGTAAAGGGGCATTTTTAGGGTTCAGGGTCAGTTTTTAGTTTTTGGGTAAAGGGGCATTTTTAGGGTTCAGGGTCAGTTTTCAGTTTTTGGGTAAAGGGGCATTTTTAGGGTTCAGGGTCAGTTTTCAGTTTTTGGGTAAAGGGGCATTTTTAGGGTTCAGGGTCAGTTTTTAGTTTTTGGGTAAAGGGGTATTTTTAGGGTTCAGGGTCAGTTTTGGGTTTTTGGGTAAAGGGGTATATTTTAGGGTTCAGGGTCAACAAATAAGATTGTAAAAAATTATTTTTATTATTTTCATTTATTATTTAATTATTATAATTTAATTTAAGTATTTTAAAATATATTTTAGTAATTAAAATTTAATATTAATTTAATTTAACACTGTTTTTAATAAAGTCGATATTTTTTACATCTATATTATTGTTAACGATATTTTATACTCGATATTTTTGTACTTACCTGTTTGTAGATACAAACTCGATATTTTGACTGTCGATATTTTGTCCACGATATTTTGGCAAGTCGATATTTTGTCCCTCGATATTATTTCAGTGATCCGGTCTAACTGTCCCTTCCCAGTCTCGTGAACTCGTTCCCTTCAGTTTGGGTTGCTTACTCTTTCCCTAATGGTTTCTGCACTCGCTCAGATTCCCTACAAGTCGTTCCTACTCTATTCTGAGCAGCTTCTTCTAGACCTGACTGATCCTGACTCTGTTCCTCTCTGTTTTGTACTCTTTGACTCCTGGTTCTAACAACCTCTTCAGGAAGATCTTTAAAGGGTTCCCATATGTTCTGACCTGGGCTCAGTTGCGCTAGATCAGCTACTTCAGGATCTAGTGGTTGCGATCCCTCAGCCGCACAACCTTCAGCTGTCTCAACCCTTTCAGCTTGTTGAGAACTCTCCTCAGGAGCTGGGACCCTTTTGGTATGACTGGCATGAATCCAATTCGGCGTACCAGCACACCTCACAGCCGTTGTCGTAACTAATATGACCTGCTGAGGTATACCCCACCTGGGTGCCAGGCACGATTCTCGAGTGTGTTCTTTCACAACCACCCAATCACCGGGGTTCAGGTCATGCACTGGATTCAGCTGTCTGGCAACTGCGTCTTCTCCAACCTGGTGAGAGATAGAACGCACTTGGTCAGCCAGTTCTTTGCAATATTCCAGTACTAAGTCATCAGTTATGGTCAACAACTTATTTCCTGGAACACAGGCCTGCCTCATGGCTCTCCCCATCAGGATCTCATGGGGGCTCAATCCTGTATTCTTGTCTGGGATGCTTCGGAGTCCCATGAGAACCAGGGGCAGGGCATCGGGCCATTTCAGATCAGTGGACCTACACACTTTACCAAGCCTGCATTTAATGGTGCCATTCAGTTGTTCTACCACTCCAGAAGCCTCTGGGCGGTATGCACAGTGCAGTTTTTGCTCGACATTGAAAGCTTCATAGATGATTTGAATGATTTTGTTATTAAAAGATTTCCCTCTGTCTGACTCGATCATTACTGGGAAACCGAACCTAGGGATGATTTCTGTCAATAACAGTTTTGCTTCAGTGATGCTGTCATTCCTACGTGTAGGGAAAGCCTCTACCCATTTGGAAAACAGGCACACAATGACCAATACATATTTCAACCCTCTGCAGACTGGGAGCTGAATGAAATCAATCTGCAATCTGAAAAAGCGACTACAAGCTTTCCCTATTCTTCCTAGGGCAACTATCCTTTTCTTCCGGGATTCATTTGCTGGCAAATCAAACATCTTTGACAGAGGCTCTCTGCTATGGCTCTGAACCGTGGGTTGAACCAAACCTGTCTAAATAAACTTATCATGGCATCTCGTCCCACATGAGTATCCCCATGATACATTTTGGCCATTTGGGACAACTTGGAATCAGGCATAATTGGTCTTCCATCCACATACACCCATACATTATCATTTCCCCTCTGGTGACATCCGGTCCTTTCCCAACCTGCCCTTTTTTCTTCATCGGCTTCATCCTGTAGTTGCCGTACTTCCTCCCAGGTACCTACGCCTGCAAGTAGCATGATCTGGCAATTGCTTCCGTAATCTCCACCATCTGTATTTATGCCAATTTTATAGTGTGCACAATGCTGTGCCACTTGATCAGCATATCTGTTCCCAGCAGTCACCTTGTAATTTCCTGCCCTGTGAGCAGTGCATTTTACCACTGCCACTCTTTTCGGTAACTGTATTGCTTCTAGCAAGTCTTTTACAAATTTTCCATTTTTGATAGGGGTTCCTGAAGAAGTCACGAAATCTCTTTGCATCCAGAGCTAGCCAAAATCATACACAACCCATAGCCGTAACTGCTGTCAGTGTAAATTGTAATTACTTCATTTGTGCAGATTTTACGCCTGGTAAATAGGATGCTACGACTATCCCTTCCAATGTACAAATTGCATATGCAGCGAGGGTCCCTCCCGCTGCATCGCGCTTGCATGACCCGTCAACAAATAGCTCATTGGGTGAGTCTTCAAGAGGCTCGTCTCGAATATCAGTACGCGGTTTGGTGCACAACTCTGTATAGTCGATACAGTCATGCTCGGTCTCACTGTCCTCCTTTACTTCTTCTCCCTTAACATCTGGTAATAATGTCGCAGGATTGAGAATGGTGCACCTCACAATAGTCACGCTCTCAGCACCCAAGATCACTTGCTCATATTTAGTTAACCGGCTGGGTGTCAAATGCTGAGTTTTGGTACGAGTCAACAAAATTTCCACAGCATGTAGAACATGTACTTTCACAGGGTGCCCCATAACAATGCCTTTACTTTGCTCAATACTTATGAAGGTGGCTGCTACCGCTTTCAGACATCCTGGCAAGGCAGCCGACACTGGATCTAAGGTGGCAGAAAAGTAGGCCACTGGCCTCCACAAGAGCCCGTGCCTTTGGGCTAACACCGAGAGTGCACACCCATTTCTTTCACAGCAAAACAACCCAAAATTCTTTGCAGAATCCGGCAACCCTAGTGCAGGGGCCTCCCAAAGGCTCTGCCGCAGGGCCACAAATGTGTCTTTGCTTTCTTCGTCCCACTCTACAGGGTCTTTTTCTCGCTTCTTGGTCAATTGAATCAGAGGTTTTGCTAACATAGAAAGCCCTAAAATCCACTGCCTACAATAACCCACGACACCCAGGAACATTCTTACCGCTTTCTGGGTTCTCGGGAGTTTCATTTCTTTGATGATTTTTACTCTATCCACTGTGACCTGCCTTTTTCCTGGTCGAATTAAATGACCTATGTACTTCACCTCATCCAAACAGAACTGCAATTTTTCTGGAGATACTTTATGTCCTTTATCTGCTAGGTGATTTAAGAGTGCAATTGAATCAACCACACAGTCATCTCGGTTCAACAATGCTAACAATAGGTCATCGATGTATTGCACCAACACTGAGCGTCGGGGCAACATCAATGACTCAAGACATTTCTAAAGGATCTGACTGAATATAGAAGGACTTTCCGTGTAGCCTTGTGGAACCCGATTCCACACGAACACACGATCCTCGAACTTAAATGAAAACAAATATTTGCTGTCAGAGTGCAATGGTATGGAAAAGAAACAAATCTATTACTGTGAACCATTTGGCTTGTGATGGTATCTGATACAGAATAACTGCTGGATTTGGAACTACTGGACTTCAAGGAACCACAATTTTATTAATTTTTCGCAAATCCTGTACAATTCTATGTTTCCCATTTGGCTTTTTAATTACCATGATCGGTGAATTACATGGGCTGCCCATCACTTCAGCTAATATACCTTGTTCAAGCATTCTCTCAATTTCTTCCATCACTCCTGCCTTTACCTCCGGACTCATTTCGTACTGGCGTGTATTGGGGAATACCGCTCCTTCCTTTACAGTTACCTGTATTGGGTCAACATCTGCTATCAATCCTACTTCTTTCCCTGTAAAATCCTATACTTTAGGATTTACTGCAGTCTGTATTTCCTTAGGCAAATCACTTTGGGACATTAACGTGAACGCTCGAGCGTCTTGTTCAGCCATCATGAATTTGTATACTCCATCTTCGTCAGGTGTCTGTATTGCAACCCCATCCAGTGTGCAAAAAATGGTACAATTCATTTTACACAAAAGATACCTACCTTGCAAATTAACGGGGCTGGAAACACAAACTACAAATGTATGCATCTGCTTAAACTTCCCTATTCTCACTTCCATTGGATCTGTGAGCGGTGTCTCAATGTATTGTTGGCTACGCCTTCTACCTGGATAGTTTCACCCGAGAGGGAAAGATTTGGGATATCTGCCGATCTCACGGTGGACCTACTTGCGCCAGTATCCAAGAGGAAGGTGATATAATTCCCCTCCACTTGACCCTCAATAAAAGGACCTGACTGATCCACTGCTAAGGAGGCACCCAGCCCGCACCCCCTTTCTTTCCCTCTCAGGCCTTGTCAATCATCGAGGTCTGAGAGGAAAGTATCCTGCAAAAGATATTGACTCGTTAAATAATTCCTCTTACCCCCTTCTCCTTGGCGTCCGTTGTCTGCACTATGTCTGGACTGGGATGAGTGATTTTGCATAGGAGCAACTGGTAACTGATTCGGTGGTCCCCCTCCCTTAACTCCTCATTCTCCGCCTGTAAATTAGAGTTCGGACCTTTATTAGTTTGCACATTCTTACACTCGTTTTGCCAATGCCCCAATTTTCCTCACCCATGACACGGGAACTTCTTCTTTGCTTCCTCTAAATTCATTTTTCCCTTAAACTTTCCTCCTCTGCCTTCCCCTGTGATCTGCCCTTTCCCTGTTCTTTCCTCCTATTGCTTGAGCTACCGTTGCTCTTGCTGTTCCACCAGTTTCACCTGTGCCCACATAACCTTTTTTCTCTAACTGTTTTCTCTTATTGAGTATATCATCTATGGGTTTTATTTGCCAACACAACATATGCTATTTGATCATATCTCCGATTTCAGGTTTCAATCCTGTCACAAATCAATACACAAACTGTCCCATGTCTTTGCTAGTGATATTATCTATTCCACTATACTGTTTGAATACTTGCAGTAATTGTTCATAATATGCATTTACAGATTCATTTTTCTCTTGTGTAGTACGGTTAATTCTTACCCAATCAGTTTCTTTAGGGGGGTTTTCCCCTTCAAATAGGTAACCACCTGATCATATTCTCTCATCACGTTCGGCGATGGGGCTCCTGTTTTGGGGTCTCTGGGATACTCTTCATTTGGCCAATCTACAGTGATTTTACATTCTGTCCACAAATCCGTTGGCACCACTATTTCAAACAGTCCATCTTTTAATTATACCTTTGACACTTTTACAAATCGGTCTACCTGCCGGTACCATTCAACAGGATTATCTCTAAGTTTGGTGAAGTCCTTCGTAAAGGATAGTATATCCTGTCTTGTCCATGGAACATGCACATACCCTCCTCCGGGTACTTCTCTCATTGGAAAAACCCCTTCTACTTTTTCTTTTAACGCATATCTGGAAGCAGTCTTGCTTCCCTGGGCTTCATCCCTTTTCTTTGTCCACCTGTTCCTCTATTTTTCCAAGTCACCCCATTTCTGAAGAGTCGTCAACAATTCTTTAATCTGTAATTTCCTTCCTGATAGATTCATGTGTTCCAGATCCTTTTCACTAAATTCTGCTCTGTAGGGTCGTTGCAACGCTTTAGACCTCCCAATGTCAATGTCGAATGACAATGTCAAATCACTTATTTTTCATGATATATTTTAACATTTCGTGTGGTGCCAACAATTCAGCATCACTATAGGTGTTTAATCGGTCGAAACCCACATTTCCTGCTATCAATTCCTCTAATTCTACTCTTAATTTATATACGTCTAGGACTTCCGGTAACTGATTTGGTCTTTCTCTTTCTCAAGACCATCACTCTATTTCTTCAGGAGTAACGATTGATCCACTCTGAGTGCTTGAGCCAGGATCTAGCCTTACCTCTTTTCGAGCTCGAGGAATGGTTCTTCTCGGGGTATCATCTAATTTACCCCCTATGGGCAAATCCATTAAGGATATTATTGATTCACATTCACTCATTTGATCATCATTGACTATTGTTTCCTGTCGTATTTCAGGTACAGACGTGTTTGTTAAACTTTGTACTACAGGATTCAAAGTGGTAGGTGTGCTTAATGCTACAGGATTCGGACCAACGGATTGGTTCCCGTATAGTGGTTATAACCAAAAAACTTAGGGGTCTAAGCTTGAAATCCTTTAGTGATTTCTTGGAGTTGTCCTAATGCCTCCTCGAGTACATAGGAAAAACAAATTAAACCAACAGACTATATCACCAGAATGTGAAACACCTGCGATTGTCAGTCAACCTTAATGAGGATTCCCATCAATGTCTTGTATCGATCAATATTCTCATCTGGTAATCCTTCCGCGGTAATGTGTCTCTTGATCATTGAGACAGCCAGCATACCCTAATGGTCGGTTTGGGGTGACGATCCACAATCACTCGGTTATAGCACATGGTGTTGATATGATGGGAAGGTGCAGTGCAAAAATAATATAAGTGGTGATTAAAAAAGGATAGGGCGCTTAACAAAAACCTATTTATTAGACGTAAGCCCCTTCCGGTTTAAAAACAAGAACAGTGCATCACAATAATCGCAGTACACACAAATAGCTGCGAGAGGGCCAACATGTTTCAGCCTATAATGGAAAATGACCAAGGCTTTCTTCAGGGCCTCTGTTCTACATTAATGCTACTGCCTACATGGGACTAAATGTGTGAAAAATAATATAAAAAAACACACAAGTGAAACAACAACAGTAAAGGATATAGTATTACTTCAACTGTCTGTAATCCTCTCTTCGGCACCTGGTGTCTTAGTAGCATCCAGTGTGTCCGGAGAATGGACCTCACCTCTTCCTGAACCTGGCTCAGGATGTGTGAGACCCCGCTCTGTCCGTCGTTGTCTCGGTCAGTGACTGAGTCAGGGGTTGACTCAGTCACTGACCGAGACAACGAGGGACAGAGCGGGGTCTCACACATCCTGAGCCAGGTCCAGGAAGAGATGAGGTCCATTCCCCGGACATACTGGATGCTACTAAGACACCAGGTGCCGAAGAGAGGATTACAGACAGTTGAAGGAATACTATATCCTTTACTGTTGCTGTTTCACTTGTGTGTTTTTTTATATTATTTTTCACACATTTAGTCACATGTAGGCAGTAGCATTAATGTAGAACAGAGGCCCTGAAGAAAGCCTTGGTCATTTTCCATTATAGGCTGAAACATGTTGGCCCTCTCGCAGCTATTTGTGTGTACTGCGATTATTGTGATGCACTGTTCTTGTTTTTAAACCGGAAGGGGCTTACGTCTAATAAATAGGTTTTTGTTAAGTTCCCTATCCTTTTTTTTAATCACCACTTATATTATTTTTTCACTGCACCTTCCCATCATATCAACACCATGTGGTATAACCGAGTGATTGTGGGTCGTCACCCCAAACCGACCATTAGGGTATGCTGGCTGTCTCAATGATCAAGAGACCCAATACCCCGGTAGGATTACCAGATGAGAATATTGATCGATACAAGACATTGATGGGAATCCTCATTAAGGTTGACTGACAATCGCAGGTGTTTCACATTCTGGTGATATAGTCTGTTAGTTTAATTTGTTTTTTCCTATGTACTCGAGGAGGCATTAGGACAACTCCAAGAAATCACTAAAGGATTTCAAGCTTAGACCCCTAAGTTTTTTGGTTATATCTGTAGTTCCCCTGGGGGATAATACTTAGGCAGGTCTTTAAACATCCCTCTAGCCCTATACCACCGTATTGTTTTTTGTCCCGTATAGTGGTACCACTGTCCCAATAGTTACTGGAATCGTTAAAGCTTCCGGATGAGCACCTAATTGAGTTATTTTCTGGATTAATTCTTACCTGTTTTTACTAATGGCAGCTCTTTCCTTATCATGCAATCCTCTTTCTTCTGTTGGTTTATGCACTACTTGCGGAACTAGCGGTATAGGTAAGCTTGGTGTGGGGGCACTTGGAGAGGGATGCCGCTCCTGGTAAGGAGGCGGTCTTTTCATCAATATATCATCTAAATAATCATCCTCATATGCCATACTACTCATAGGATTCAAACGATTTTTCTTTTCAGTACATTTTCCGCCAGTAAACTCCTCCCCTTCTCTCATGGGGAACATTCCTTCGATCATGGTTGCTCCTATCCAACCCGTCAATAGTTTCTCGGTTATCCTTAGGTAACCTTGGATAAAGTTCCTTCGAGCCCTTCTTATTTATTTGATTGAGAGCCTCTAGTTCCCATTCTTCTAACGCCTCATATTGCGTCATCCTAGGTCGGGGGCACAAGCTCATTCATTCTCCTTCTCAAATTATGTAATTCTTCTCCATTAAAGGAACCATGTTCCGGGAATGCTAATACTCCATCATCTTTCGTATACTCTGCCCAATTTTCTACCCATATACAAGCATGGTAACCCCTCTCAAATGCCATGTGAGATACAGGTGTTCCAGGGGGAGCGATAAGAATGCCCTCCCTCGTTCTTATCGTTTGTCGGGTTTGAACAAGTTTTTCAATTTTCCCATAAGTGTCAATTTCTTGTTCGGGCTGTACATATTTGCTACTCTTTCGCTTAAAAATCGTCTTCCTGCATATCCTAAAGGTTGTCCACTAGGATGCAAAACCTTCCTTGGAGTGTAGTAAAACAGCATATGGGTTTGGTCTATATTTGTCTAACACTCCTTCAAACACAATGCTTGATACAATCCCTACGGTGAACGACCCGGGATTTTTCCTTTATTTATTTGCCAACCCCTACTGTTGCTGCATTTGAGCTATGTCAGTTCTACTTCCCACGGTTTTGACCCTTCCTTCACAATTTCCCTTACACGCCCGCTGGTTACTCCAATCCCAGCGTGGTCTGTCGTGATGTCAGCACTTTCCCACGACTGATTCTTTCCCTCGCGTTTCTTGCGCTTTTATTCAGAACAACATAAAAACATTTGCTACTATGTTTGATCTTCTAAACTAAAATCCGCACATACTTACGAATAAAATCTTCTTATATTTTACTCTCCACATACTACAAATAAAACACATTCCGTCTTATCCTTCGCGCACTGCGAGCAGAACCTACTTTCCAGTTTGCCCTTCACTAATTATCGGCACTCCTACTATTCTCCTGATGCTACCCTTACTAGGTAATATAGGACCAAGATTTCGCTAGCGAACCCTTTACTGTCATTCCCTAACTTTGTGCCTCGAGTCCTGGGTAACTCTTCCGCACTGACCAAACCAGTAACCTCAACTGCAGTGTAACTACCAGTTGCTACCTGCTTTCAATATTCCTAGGAATTTCCAGACAACATGTAACAGGTACCACATTTACATAGAACATAGAGAGGTTAGTTAACACATATGACACATATATTTTCGAATCCTTTCCACGTCTTTTACTCACCTCAGTACGTCGCCTAAGTTGTGTTCATTTACTTACCTTACCTAGCCACTTATACCCTAACCATCCCTCTGCTACCACGCTTTACTGATGATGCGCAAGCTTCCCTGAGCTGGACCTGACAAGCTTCACAAACACACACTGAACACACTGGGCCCCATTCACCCATCCGCACCAGTCCGGTTCGGCGATCAAAATACTTACCCTTATGTTCCTATCATATATTTCCCCTGAGGTCTTACCATACCTCAAGCCCTGGATCCTGGTGTTGAAGTGGCTGGTAGATAAGGATTTACTCACTTTTTAGTCTGTCTAATTAGCTGTCTTGAATAACCACACCTGTAGGAGGTTTGAACAATCTTTACATAAGAATTTTGCATAAGGTGAATACAAAGAGAAATATTCTCTATAAACCCTACAAAGTCACAGATTGCAATAGATAACAGGACCTTAAATGATTGCAGAAAATAACGCCTGAAATGAAAAGCATACCATAGCAAAGGTATAGAAGTGTGCACCATCTAATAAACCCCAGGTACCTGTGTGCTCATAATTACCTAAAAGTTTGGATAGTGACATGCAATGTCACACCGGACAGAACTCCCCTCTCTGGACCAGGAATGGAGCGGGACTCAGGATAACAACTCCGGACAACCCACGGGACCTCGGGTGGACTCCCCACTCTGGATGGACTTCGGGACCTCGGACTCTGCTCTGCAGGCTTCTCTAACTTCGGTATCAGCTTCCTCCCCTCGACTCCTCTGCTCACTCGATTGACCCACTGGACCTCCCGACAGCAATTCTGATGGATGTGGTATCACCTGACATAGATTCAGGCTGACAGCTCTCTATCTGCTTCTCTTCCCACTGCAATTCTAACCGACAGCATTGATGGCTACTGACGGACCAACTGAACTCTTATGACAGGACTCCGCCCTATTATATACTTTCTACACCTTGGAAACAATTCTAAATGTTTCAATACCTTGGGTTCTCAGTCTCTGATTGGATGGGGAAATGGGATGAGCACATCTCGTTAAGTCACACACGTACCTTTCTGAACAGTTATTGTTTTACCATTCCCATTCCCTCAATGTTTCAAAGCTTTATTCCCACCCATTGTACACAAATGCAAATAACAATTTGATACAACATTTTGAGCACAGCTTTCTCATGGCAGCTTCTTCCCACAGTTCACAGTGTGGTGACCTTGGCCTCCGGAGGACTCTTAGGATGTAATATGGCGGTTTTCTCCCCCATGGGCACATGCGTGCCAACGATAGCAGCTCCAACTCATCAACCCCAACCAGTGACAAAAGCGAAACTAATAAATCAGAAAGAAACATTTGTTAACATCCAGAAATAAAGAATTATACAAATCGAAATGTTTCAACATTCCCACCAACTACTGTTACTGTCCCTATTGCGTTTGGCATTGATAACATTAAATGACACTTTAAAATCACAATTTAAGCTTGACCCGGCCCAAACACTATATTAGCGATAAAGTTAAAACACTACTGCGCAGCTGCAAAAGATTCCCACCAAGAATGTGACATCATGCATTAAGTGCCTGCGCAAAAAAGGAAACCCATTAAAACAGCCATATTTAATTCACAACATAAACGACAATGTTAATCCGTGCAAGCTTCGTGGGGATAACCATAAATTCTGAATTCTTCCCACAAATTTCACTCAAATTGTCATGGTTAGTGCTGATAACTGTTACGCTGGGGGGGCTTTCTTGACCAGGGTTCCTTTCAAAACTCTGCACCATCACATATCAATAAAACATGCCTTCCTAGCTAGAGCATTGTTTTTTTTTTTTATAAAAGTGAGTTTAATTTTGGGTATGATTATTAGCATCAAAAAGATGACTGCTCTTCTTGTGGAAGCATAGTGATCATGCTTTCTAATTGTTTATAAATTAGGGTCACCCAACGCAGGTTGACGAGGGCCAGACTACACACCTATTCTGGTTCCCATTTTCATTACATCATGTAAATAGGATTCAGGTGGATATTGTGAAAACCTGACATGGCTCCACCCTCAAAGTCTTTACTGACTAGGTAGGTTTACATGATAACTCCATGTCATTGAGAATGCGATTCACCAGCACTGGGTTTTTCTTTTACAATCTCCTTCCTTTAAAGCAATCGCCACTGCCCATTCTCCCCTGATCACTTTCTTTTTCTCCTTCACCTAAAACACTCTGCTTGCCTACCATTTACCTCCTCTCAGGCACCAGACTTTGCCCCCTCTCCTACGCCCACCAGGCGCTCTATGCACCCCTACCACCTAGGGTGACCAATTATCATTGGTGTAAATTTAGGATGATGAGAGTAAAAATTCAGGACACTTCTTTGCTACCTCCTAATGGGTTCACGCAGAGATACATCACTTTAGGTTTTCCGCGGCTGTATGAGCTCACTGTATCCCTGCCTCCCTGCAATATGCTAGCTCTCACCAGTCATCTTCGCTCCCACTGTGTATCCATTGCTTGCACCCCCAGTCTCTGTGCCTTGACGGGTGTTCATCCTCCTCTTTTTACCTTATGCCCGATTGATACCCTGTGCTTCAATGTGTGTCCCCCCAAATGCACCCCCTTTGGTTTATGTTTGTATCGCTGCATTCATAACCTGTAATTCCTGTGTCTGCTTCAGCTCACATTGTCTCACTGTAGCCCTGCTCATCGTGTCTCTGTTCCCCATGCCTATGCATCCATTGCTTCCCCAGTCTGTCTCCATTCTCATCCTATCATTACAACCTCCGGCTAGGTTAGATTAGTCTGTGCACAAACCTACTAGTTACAACCTGGAATTTTCTCTTTATTCTGCTCGTTGAGGGGCCCTATGGATAATCACACCAGATTCATAGCAGCCACCCAACAGGGTGTTAAAAACCAGGTAAAATTAGCACCATCATGCTGCTTAACGTTATTAAATACCCACAAATAAAATAATCAGGTGACTCTTATTCTCTTGGGTTCAATATTTCCATACCCGGCATTTTCCTTTATATAATAAAGCATTCTCGTTGTGTCCTTAATAACTGCATAGTATTCATTTGCTAAAACAAATCCAGGATTGCTTTAAACTGTATCCCAGTAAGCCCCATACACCAGAAACACAACACAAACCATACGCTTGATTATAAATTGATTGTAAAACACACAATTGCCATCACATCCATCCACTACTAAACGCATAAGTAAAAAATATTTATATTTACACTAATAGCTCCAACTCTAAAAAATGCGAGACCTATTGCATTGCAAATGCTTGTTCTTTGTTGGTGTTGTGCAGCATTGGCAAAGCCTATATGTCTAAAAGGTGAGACTTCTCGACTTTGCCAATGTGTGTTTATTATGGTTGTAAACCTCCTGGTCCTTGTGTAGATCTGATCAGAGCCTCATCTCTGGAGTTACACTATGTGAAAGATGCTCAGATTATTGTCCGGGTCCCATCACAGGCTCTCTGATAGTATACAGGACTCCCTTACAACAATTAATTAAATTTTCTGCCGTTAATGTGATGCTCTTTGTTGTGTGGTCCAGTCACTGGAAAAGGCTCTGTTAGACCCGACAGCCATAGGGTGGTCTTTCCCTAATTATTTACCTGCCTCCCTCCATTTTCTGTGCTCGTTTTTGCTGACTTTAGGACTCTGCACCCGCTACCACTGCCAATCAGTGATAAAGTGTTGATCTCTCCCCTAAACATGGTAACATGAGCTCACACTCACTTGGCATATTTAATTTGCTTATAAGCCCTTAGTAAAGGGCACTAGATGTGCCCAGGGCCTGCTAATTATTTGCTACTAGTGGGCTGCAGCACTGACCGTGCCACCCACATATGCAGCCTGAAACCATGTCTCAGGCCTGTCACTGCAGTGCTTGTGTGTGAAGTTTACTGCCACTTCGACTTGGCATTTAAAGCTACTTGCCAAGCCTAAAACTCCCCTTTTGTTACATATAAGTCACCTCTAAGGAAGACCCTTGGTAACCCAAAGTGCGAGACGCTATGTAAGTAAAAGGCAGAACATATACTTCTATGTTTTTCCATGTCCTGGTAGTGACAAACAGCTAAATTACTTTTTCACTGCTGTAAGGCCTACTCCCCTCATTGGCTAGAACTGGGAATTCCTTAGAATACCTTTAAGCTGTAATTCCTGATGAAAAGGAGTAGCCGTTTTATGTTTTATATCTTTGCAATGGTAATGATAAATCCTCTTTACTGGTAGTCGGATTTAACATTACTATTTTAGGAAAGCTACTTTTAGAAAGTGTACCTTTCTCTGCTTGTACTTCTCTATGTGCCTTACACCCTGTCTCTAATACACGTCTGGCCTAGGTGACCGACCCCTTTGTGTATTCCTTCTAGAGAGCTACAGACACTTCAAGGGTTGGGTGTGATTTTGCACTTGTCTGCATCCATCTGCATCCCAATGGATTTTTCTGGGCAGATGGAAGGAAGGGGCCCACTCTTACCTTTCACAGGGTAGTAGATGGACCCCATACAAAGGAATGATAACTCCCTTTGGTAGTCTGGAGTGAGTGCTGGGATTGGAAGAGATACTGGTGCACTTCAGAACCACTCTTTGAAGTTTCCCTCACATCAAAGGCACATTTGGATGTAAATGCGGAGTCTCTGGCCCCATCAAATCTGACACTTATGGATCTACACAGAACCGCTGACAAAAGACTCAATTGGAGTCTTGGTTTCTCCTTGAGTCTACACTCCGCGATAGGAGGGCGTCAAGGAAGGATCGTATTCCCTTGCTCTGCCTATTGCATCTTTACATTGAAAGTGTAATCTAGAATTTCTTCAGTGCACTTGTCTATGTGGTCAGTTAAATGTCTCATTAAATGCCAATAGATTTTCGTGATGGAACTGCCATTTAAGCTTATCCAGTGTTTTTTTTTTCTCCAACAGGTGAAATAAATGCAGTAAAGAACAAAAAAGGTGAAGGCATTAAATGTGTTTGTTTGTACTTGTATAGCGCACTGCTACCCAAAGGTCTCGTAGCGCTGTATTCATACCGCTGTGGAACCCTTCCTGGTTTTCCTGTGGATTGTCCACTCCTGGGCACCCCCAAGGTGAAGCCAGGCATCCTAGCGCTGTTAGGGCCGTTGTAGAGATTAAGCAAGCTCTTGCCCAGAGTTGCAGAGTGGGATCCATGATTAGAAGAGGCACTGAGGCGAGAATTATCAGGTCAGAGGGAAATTGAGTCCAAGAGCTGCCGAGGCAAGAATTGAACCCTGGTCCCGGGCCAGACCTCTGCATCAAGGTCTGCCACACTTCTCCATTAAACATCACTTGTGTAGGAAGTGATGTAAAAACAGTGCACCTCGAAAATTCTTCCCTTGAAGGCTAATGCCTCGCCAAAGTCTGTTTCTACAGCAGAAAACCTAAACTGCCCAATGTGGTCTGTACTTGACTCTTAGGGATCACCTGGTATACATTGACGAAATAACACACTGACATACTGAAGCAAGTCTGATAAGGTTCTCATTACGACTGAATAGCTAACCTGGATCAGAAAGAACACACAGAAGAGAACCCGTATGAATATCTAGAAAGTGACAACACATTTATTAGGGAGAGAAAGAGCAAGTGCAACATCAGATAATCATACTGGAGAGGAACCATATTGATTGACTGATTGTGGAAACATTTTCTTTGCAATGAAAGACCTAATGTAGCATCAGAGTGTCCACCAGAACCCATGTATATGTACAGAATGTAATAAAGTGTTCCATAGGAAGAAGAATCTAAGGCAGCATTACAAAATCCACACCGGATAGAAACCATATGAATGTATTGACTGTAATTAAGTGTTCATAAAGAATAAAAACCTAAAGCAGCGTCCACAAATGCTTACCGGGGAGAGACTGTATAAATGTATAGAATGTGACAAAGCATTTGTAATACGTGGACAACTAAAACAACATCACAAAATCCACACTGTGGAGAAACCATCTAAATGTACAGAATGTGACAAAGCATTTATAGCAAAAGGAAACCTAAAGGTACACCAGAAAATCCCACACTGGTGAGAAACCATATGAATGTACAGAATGTGATAAGGCATTTATAGCAAAAGGAAACCTAAAGCTACACCAGAAAATCCACACTGGGGAGAAACCATATGAATGTACAGAATGTGATAAGGCATTTATAACACTTGGATGGCTAGAGCAACACCAGAAAATCCACACTGGCGGGAAACCATGAAAATCCACACTGGCGGGAAACCATATAAATGTACAGAATGTGATAAGGCATTTATAGCAAAAGGAAACCTAAAGCTACATCACAAAATCCACACTGGGGAGAAACCATATAAATGTACAGAATGTGACAAGGCATTTGCAAGAAATGTAGATCTAAAGCTACATCAGAAAATCCACACTGGGGAGAAACCATATAAATGTACAGAATGTGACAAAGCATTTATAGAAAAAGGAAACCTAAAGGTACATCAGAAAATCCACACTGGTGAGAAACCATATGAATGTACAGAATGTGACAAAGCATTTATTAGAAAAGTAACGCTAAAGCTACATCAGAAAATCCACACTGGTGAGAAACCATATGAATGTACAGAATGTGACAAAGCATTTATTAGAAAAGTAACGCTAAAGCTACATCAGAAAATCCACACTGGGGAGAAACCATATGAATGTACAGAATGTGATAAGGCATTTATAACACTTGGATGGCTAGAGCAACACCAGAAAATCCACACTGGCGAGAAACCATATAAATGTACAGAATGTGACAAAGCATATATAGCAAAAGGAACCCTAAAGCTACATCAGAAAATCCACACTGGGGAGAAACCATATGAATGTACAGAATGTGACAAAGCATTTTTAGCAAAAAGAAAGCTAAAGCTACATCAGAAAATCCACACTGGGGAGAAACCATATGAATGTACAGAATGTGATAAGGCATTTATAACACTTGCAGGGCTAGAGCAACACCAGAAAATCCACACTGGTGAGAAACCATATAAATGTACAGAATGTGACAGAGCATTTGTAACAAATGGAGAGCTAAAGCAACACCAGAAAATCCACACTGGCGAGAAACCATATAAATGTAGAGAATGTGACAAAGAATTTACAAGAAATGAAGCTCTAAAGCTACATCACAGAATCCACACTGGCGAGAAACCATATAAATGTACAGAATGTGACAAAGCATTTATAGCAAAAGGAAACCTAAAGCTACATCAGAAACGCCACACTGGGGAGAAACCATATGAATGTAAAGAATGTGACAAAGCATTTCTAGAAAAAGGAAAGCTAAAGGTACATCAGAAAATCCACACTGGGGAGAAACCATATGAATGTACAGAATGTGATAAGGCATTTATAACACTTGGAGAGCTAAAACGACATCACAAAATCCACACTGGGGAGAAACCATATAAATGTACAGAATGTGACAAAGCATTTGCAAGAAATGGAGATCTAAAGCTACATCAGAAAATCCACACTGGGGAGAAACCATATAAATGTACGGAATGTGACAAAGCATTTGCAAGAAATGGAGATCTAAAGCTACATCAGAAAATCCACAATAGGAGAAACCTTACCAATGTACAGAATGTGACCAGGCATTCATTAGAAAGTCACATCTAATGGAACATCAGAAAGTCCACTTTGGGGAGAAACCGCATCAATGTACAGAATGTGAAAAAGCATTTAGAAAAAACATAGAGCTGAAGCGACATCAAAATATCCTCTCTGGGGATAAACCATATAAATGTACAGAAGGTGACAAAGCATTTATAACACAGAGAGAGCTAACACTACTTCAGAAAATCTACACGGAGGAGAAACTATATGAATGCACTGAACGTGACAAAGCATTTATAACCAATGGAGAGCTGAAGCAACATTATAAAATCCCCACCAGAAATAGACTATTCAACTGCACTGAATGTGAGAAGGCATTTATTAGAAATTCGCATCTTATACAGCATCAGATAGTCCACGTAGGAGAGAAACCCTATGAATGTACATAATGCAAAAATACATTTATTACTAGGCAAAGATAACTACTACATCAGAAACCACACTAGTGAGAAACCACATGAATTTACACAATGTGACAAGGGATTAATTACAAAGCAAAATGTAATACAAGATCAGGAAGTTCACACATGGGAGAAACTATATGTATGTCCTGAATACCACAAAGCATTCATAATAAATGGAAAACTGAATCAAAATCTGAACATCTACATGGCAAGAAATCCAATGTATGTACAGAGTTTAATAAAGTCTCCCACAGGAAGAATAAGCTAATGCAGCTTAAACAAATACACACCAGGGAGAACCCTTATTAATTAATAGAATGTGACAAGGTATCGATTACAAACAAAATGTAATATATCAGAATGTTCACACAGGAGAGAAACTCTATAAATGTATTGAATGTGACCACGCATTCATAAATGGAGAGCTAACTCGACATCAAAAGTCAACCGTGAAGACCGCACTGAATTTAGCAAGGCAATTATTGGCAAGGGAGAGTTAAAACCACATCAGAAAATCCGCACAGAAAAATCTATATGAATGTCCAGACTCAATCAATAAATGGGTATTAAGCACAGCAAATCATCAGTGAGGTTTTCAAGGTGCTCGGTAAGGAATTGTTGTCCGGAAGGGTCGATCGGTTGAACAGCCAGGTCTTGAGTCCTTTCCAGATTCAGTGATGAGGCAGATCTCAGGTGCAGGGGGAGTTCATTCCAGGTCTTTGCTGCCAGGTGGGAGTAACCACGGCCTCCGTGCCAGGTGCTTTAGACTCTCGGAGTTGAAGCTAGGAAGAGGGAGGCGGACTGCAGGTGTCTGGTGGAGAGCCTTCTAAAGATCTTGCGGCGCATGCACATTGTGAGGAAGCAGATTGCGGAGATCATGTTGATTTGCTTCTTCAAAGAGAGCTTGTTGTCCAGGACAATGCTGGAATCACCGGGCATGGTCGGTAGGGGAGGGAAAGAAGCCAGATTCTACTTACCCCGATGCATTGCTTCAAGGAGATACGTGGTTACTGAAGATGAGGACTTCTGTCTTGTCCGTGTTCAGTTTTAGGCAGTTGTGCTTCATCCAGTTGGTGATGTTGGCCGGTCACCTATGTAAGTTGTCTCTGGAGGTAGTGAGGTGGGTCTAGTCGGTGTAGAAGGTGACCTTCAGCCCGTGCAAACTAACAATGTTGGCTAGGGGTGTCGTGTAAGTCTAGAAGAAGGGGGGCTAACTGAGGATCCTTGTGGGGTGCTGCAGATGATGTCCTTGGGTTCGGGAGTCGGGCGGGAATCTGATTGTCAGTTTTTTTTCTTGTGAAGTAGAATGCAATCCATTTTAGGGCATTTCCTTGGATTCTGATGTGGTGTGCTTGTCGATCAGGATCTGGTGGGAGACCATGTTGAAGGCAGCTGACAGGTCAAGGAAGATGAGGGCTGCAGTCTCACGAAGGGTGCTGATGTCATCTATGGCTGCTATCTGTGCTTTGCAGCCGAACTGGAAGGAGTCCAGGAGGTTGTGCTCCTGGTGTCTGGTCACCTGCCTTTTGATCGACCTCTCGAAGACTTTGGCCAGGAACGAGAGCAGGAGTATCAGTCGCGAGTTCTTCAGCTGCTCTAGGTCTGCTGAAGGTTTTTTCAGGAGGGGTTTCACTTCTGCGTGTTACCACTCTTCCAGGAAGGAGTCCATGGCTATGGATCTGTTCAGTGGTTTTGTGAGCTGTAAGCTGATAACCTTGCTTATGAGATTAAAGATAAGGTGGGGGCATGGATCAGTGGGTACCCCACAGTACTTCATTATACCAGTCTTGGTAGGTGAGAGGAGGTCGAGTCTGTCACTTGCGGACAGCTGAGATTCAAAGTCCCTGTAGATGACTGCAATCTTCTAATGGAAGTAGTCAGCAAGCATGTCCCACAGATCCCAGAAGGGAGTTATGATATTCTCAGTGGACGCAGGGTTGCTGAATTCCCTAACGATGGCGAAGAGCTCATTGTTGTGGTTTGAGCTGATCTCTATGCAACATGTGAGAGCACTCTTCTTCGCTTCTTTAAGGAAGAGGTGGTAGTGGTTGATCGCTGTCCTGAAGGTGGTGTAGTATACTGGATCCTTACTGGTACTCCATATTCTTTCTAGCCAACAATAGCCTCATTGAGAGGTCTGAAGTTCCGGGGTAAAAAAGTTGGCTCACTTTGCAGATTCTCTGATCTTGCTCGGCAGGGGTGACATAGTCTGTGATCCAGTCTGTGAAGTTCTTGATGGCCTGTTTAAGGTCTGGATCTGTGTCTGGTCAGTTGGCAAGGAGAGTGTTGTTCCAGTTCTCATCTGAGACAATTTTCAAGTTGTGCTGAGGTGTGCTGGGTGGTTTTGTTTTGTTTTCTGTAGCGTTGTGCCCTGTGATGGTGAAGTGGACAATGGAGTTGGTCGGTCCAGGTGAGTTCTGTGACATGGTGGTACTTGATTGTTTCGCTGGAGATGAAGATGGAGTCAAGCATGTGCCCTACGATGGGTGTTGGGTTGATGATGAGGTGGATGAGGCTGATGTTGCTCATGCTTTCTATTAGGTTGTCAGTGCTGGCATCGCTAAGGTCTTCCATGTGGAAGTTGAGATCTGCTATGAATATATAGTGTTCGGAGGCAATGGCGAGTTGGGTGATGAAGCAAGGGATGGCTTTGCAAGACTCGGGGCGAGTTCCTGGAAAATGTCACAAAGTGTTCTTAATGAAGTAACCATATGAATGTACAGAAAGTGACAAGGCATTTATTAGAAGGGCACCGCACAGCCACGGTACCATAGGAAAGCCCTCCTTGGGGAGGAACCAAATAAAGGGCCAAGGGTTGTTGTAGACAAATCTAGGACACTATTGTAATTTTCCCAATTCATGCCCAAATATAGATATAACTTATATCCTTATATATTACCTACTGGCGGTCGCCAGTGGGTATATATACAGGGATGTGGAATTCCTATAGCCCGACGCCCGGGACATATTGTTTGGGGTCAAGGGCAACAAGTTTTTATGTGCATTTTGTCCTTGGGACAAGTAGGCCCAGCCCCCTGCAGCACAAACCCTTTGTCTGCCAGTTTACAGAACCACATTGTGGCTCAGGGAAGGGCATTCTCTACAGTTAAGTTAAAGAGTGTGTTATATGTAATGTGTGTGTTAATACTGTTCAAACTTGTATATATGGTTCATTAACGCAAAGCCTTTATTATTAGGGTGAGCACTAAAAGTAAATGTTTAAGCTCAGCCTGCACTTCTGACGGTGGTTCCAGTATAAAAGTGTACACACATGTTCAAAGTTTAATAATATGAGGCTCTGTATAATGCACCCAGAATGCTCTCTGGTTATATGCAAATATTTGCAGAAGCTTGAAATCAAGAGTGATGATTCTTTGCTTTCAAAATAGAACGTTCACAAAAAAATGCCTGTAAGAAAAGAAAACATTTAGCTAAACTACTGTAAGATTTTAGGTACCCTATCTTTGCAGCATCATTTAGTAACATGTTGATGTATATTAGTATTTCCCAAAAATATTCAGAATGGAATATCAGTGTTACCAGTTTAAATACG
The DNA here is from genome assembly GCF_964263255.1 of Lissotriton vulgaris. NCBI lineage: Eukaryota > Metazoa > Chordata > Amphibia > Caudata > Salamandridae > Lissotriton > Lissotriton vulgaris. Next base: position 1,908,379,663 of record NC_141694.1, read on the forward strand.
AATATGGAGAACAAGAACAAACAAGCATTGGCAAAGCTAAAGGGTCTGAAATTGGTGGTCAGCCTTTTGGTTTTGTCAAGGTGTGACTTGTTTAGGCATGGTTTTTGTAAAACCTTAACAGTGTGGGAACTGCTGGGTCCTCACCATTCTAACAAGCCAAGCATTGGCAAAAGCAAAACAAAAAATGTTGGTCTCAGCACACTTTGCCAGAGCGGTTCTGGGCACTGAACAAAACTACTTTGTGTGCCAATATGCTTCTTCTAAAAGAGGGAAGATACTGTCACTTACAAGGACGCCAGCTGATAGATGAAGAGAGACAGAATAAAAAACAAAAGGTCATGGTTGATTGATTGATTGGCTTTATTTCGATATATGCAATATCTTAAAAGCAATACAACAGATAAAATAGTCACAATATTTACAACATGTACAACACCTTTACAATGAAAAGGAATAAAAGCAGTGACATAATTGAGAACCAATAAATACAATTAAAATTAGGATTACATTGAAAGAGAAAGCCTTTTAGCACGAATCAACCAAGACCATTTTAAAAATGTAGACATGCCACAAACCACCAAGGCGGATGTGTCAGACAATAAAATCCGAAGGGCCACAGAGTGCTGACGAGTTCCTAAGAGTCTGCACAATGGTTTAAGCCATTGCCTCCTGGGAGCGGAATAGTCTGGGCATTCAAAGAGAATATGTGCTACTGTCTCGACCCGTTTGGAACAAAGGGCACAGTAGGGGGACGACTGGGAGGACGATTTCCACCGGGATACCAGGTCACTAACAGGTAAAGTCCCCACTCTAAACTTAAAATATAGGGCCCGGTCAAAGGGAATAGAAATCATGTCGAGGTATGGTTCATAAGCCACCACGTCTTTGAACTTCAGAAAATCTGAGGTGGAATTACAGTGACGTGGGTCGACAATGAGTTTAGAATTGACCCAATCCCAGTAAATTTTCTTTAACGTGGCTTTGGGAGGGGCAGAGCGAGTATCCAAGACATCACCTAGTCCCAGTTCACCCAAAAGGCATTTAACATCCCTCAGCCATTTCATCCTGTGCCAGCCTCCCATAGCCATAACTTCAGACAAGGCCTTAGCATAGGAGGCAAGTTCGGGCACCCTCCAAAGCCGAGCCCACAAAAGCAAGGGACGAAGTCGTGCCTGGTCCGCGATTAATCTACAACCTAGATCCAGCAACACGGGGACTGTGGGTGTGCTCCGAGGGAGAGCCAACAGATCTTTCAGGAATTTGGACTCAGATTTTACTAATACATCCAAATTACCTGTGCCCCACAACTCTGCCCCATACAGAGCTGCACCGACCCCTCTGGCTTTGTAGATCTCCACAACTGGGGCGATAGGTTTTGTTGTGGAGGAACGTTGTTCCCTAAGCAGCACTCCTCCCACCCTTTTGTGGTTAAGCAGCATCTTGTGTATATGCGGAGTCCAACTCAATGAGTCACTAAGGCGAATTCCCAGGTAATCGAACTCCGATACCCTCTCTAGGGGAGCCGAGTTCAACACCGGGGGCGCCCCAGTTTCCCGGGAGGATTCATGATCAGGTATTTGGTCTTGTCAACATTGATCACCAATCCCCTAAGGGAACAAAACTCCTGGAAGCGGTTGAGCAGTTTTTGGAGGACCTGGGGGGTCTTTGCAATGAGGAGGGTGTCATCTGCAAAGAGCAGTGTTGGAATTCGAGTCCCTGCCAGGGAGGGTGCGTCTGCAGGTTCTTTAAGCAGATACTCAACCACACCATTCAAATACAAGGAGAATAGGGTGGGAGCTAGCACGCACCCCTGGCGCACGCCCCTTCTCACTGGGATCCTGTCAGTTTTCTCCCCGTTCGTACCCCACCGCACCTGCGCATAATTGCCTGTGTGTAATTTTATCAGGAGCAATAGGATATAAGGGGGCAGCCCCAGACCCTGTAAGACCCTCCACAATTCCTCCCTAGTTACCAGGTCAAAGGCAGTCTTGAGGTCGATGAATGCCAAGTAGAGACTGCCTTTGCCCAGCACCGCCACCTTCCAGTGCAGTAGGACTAATCTAAAGGCCTGCTCAATAGTCCCAGTGCCTGAGCGGAATCCACCCTGTAAGTCTGATAAGATGTTATTGTCATCCGCCCATTGTAGAACCCTCCCCAGGATCACCTTCCATGCCACTTTCTGAGATGAATCGATTAGGCTTATAGGCCTATAGTTAAACAACAGGGGGTGGTGATGGACAGAGTTTCTGAATTAAGCAGAATACTCTCACCCAGTCAAGAGATCAGGGCTTAATCCAACACCGTTTTTTAGCTCACTGCACCATCCCAGCTCAGAACCTGGCTATATGCAAATTAGTCTGTTCCTGGCCCAGTGCATCATGGGAACAGGGCAAGCCAAACTACCAAGCCAATTCTTTCACTGGGAAGGAAACAAGCTACCGGGGACCGGTTTCTGGCATTTCAGCCGTCTTCGGCCCGGCTTGCTTGAATCCTGATGGTGCAATGAGCAAGGGACTCACATCTGAGTATACCCTTCCACGCTTATGGTGGACAAAATAATTAAACAACAGGGGGTGGTGATGGACCCTTCTTAAATATCAGGACAACCTCCGCTCCTTTCCAAGATTCAGGTACAGGGGCTCCCCTCATGATGGCATTTAATAATGTAGAAACCAGCTTCCCCCATTCCTTGAAATTGGCACGTAACAAGTCACCGGGAATCCCGTCAGGCCCAGCGGCTTTAAGGGGCACCAGGGACTTGATTACGTCCTCCACTTCTCTAGCGGTAAAAGGGTTTCCCTCTATATCCATTGTGTGTTCCACTGGTGACCACGGGTTAACACCAGGCCTAATTAGAGGCCCAATTTTTAAAGAAAGTATATATATATTCTTGCATTAAGTGCATATGTACAGTTTCCATGAATTCACATGAATTTACAGAAATAGGCCAAGAAATAGTACTCCCAGAAAATATTTGTGAACTGCATTTTAGCATGAGCAAATATGCAGGTGTAGATTTGCTTATGTGAAAGTCTGAATGTTTTCAAGTTCACTTTTCCTCCAACCACTTTTTTCCCAACCCTGGAAGAAGTTTTAAGTCTGCCACTGTCAGTAGTAAATTTCCAACCATTCTCAGTATGGGAAATGATTAGAGAAGAGTTGGCGAAAACCCTTAAAACATGCACGTTAGTAGGTTTGCACAGACTAAAAAGGGCATTCCAACCCTGGAACTATTGCTTACTACTACCTTCAGCCCCAGTACGCAGACCTGCAGAAACATAGCAGCAAAGGGGAATGTCTAGTATTCAAACACTACTATGGTATGAACCCTGGCATAATCAGAGAGGCTAGATCAAAACTCTTATATAATGAGATTGCTGCGTAATTTGTGGCCGCATTACATGGCACAAAGGGGACAAGTGGATTTTGTTACAGGACAAGTAGATTTATCAAGCAGCCTGCCCCATGGACAAGTAGATATTTCATTAAATTCCACACCCCTGATATAATTAGGATTTTTTTGAATAGGGATTTCTGAAAATTCTATGTTGAATAACTTTGGCGTTGATGGACGGAATTGGCTGAAATTTTCAGGAAAATGGCACATTTTGTTTCTGAGCGTCCCCTGCGGTTGGACTCACTTTTAGCTCGAACGGCTGAATGGATTTCCACAAAACTTGGCAAAATTGTAGGGACTGGTAGCCCGATGTGCCTTTGCTATGTCTGAAGATATATGCTCCAGTGGTTTTTACAAAAATTAACTTTGAAAAATATATATTGGGCTACATTGGGCTATATATATGTTAGAGCCCAAATGTAGCCCAATGTAGCCCAAAGATGGCCACCAGAGACAACAAAAACCAAATGTAGCCCAAATATCAGCCAGATGTAGCCCAACTATAGCCCAGTGACAGAATGTCCCGGAGTGTTCTAAAGAACAACTAGAGCGCTAACAGTCTTACTTATGACAAAAGTATGGCACACCTGAAGTCATCTTGATTGCAAATTAAATGTTTTAAGTGTTAACACTTTATTCCAAAGGAACAAAATGAGGGGGTTCATTTTGCCATAGAAATTATGATTAGTGCTGAAGAAAGAAAAATTAGGGCACATTTTGAGCGACTTCTCAAATCCTCTTATATTTCATTAAAAAAATTCTGATATGCAGTCTCCCAAGATGGCCACCAGAGACAAAAGAGCCCAAATGTAGCCCAAATATCAGCCAGATGTAGCCCAACTATAGCCCAATGACAGAATGTCCCAGAGTGTTCTAAAGAACAACTAGAACGCTAACAGTCTTACTTATGACAAAAGTATGGCACACCTGAAGTCATCTTGATTGGAATAAAGTGGTAACACTTAATACATTTAATTTGAAAAGGAACAAAATGAGGGGTTTCATTTTGCCATAGAAATGTTATTTATATATATATATATATATATATATATATATATATATATATATATATATATATATTATATATTCAATGAAAAAACCATTGGTTTTAGGCCATATATAGTTAGGAATTAGCATTTACAAAACCTTATTTTACTCGCATAAAACCATTGAAATTCCATATATAGTTAGAAGCGCTAACTATATATCGCGCACCCGCAATCCACTGCTGATGATGTCATATATTACATCATTCATGACATGGTCAGTGACATCACTGATGACATCACTGATGACATCTCAAATGACATCACTGATGACATCACTGATCACAACATCCAGTGATTGTATGTGTCTGTAAAGTTTAAATATGTTTTACATATTGAAGAATGAGTGGATGTATAAGTGTCTGGATGAAGAATTTAGTAGGTGCATGACTGACTGTATGAAAGAGTGATTAAATGTGTCTCACTGAGTGCATGGGTTAGTGACTAAACTGTCTTAATTTGTGCATCAGTATGTTTGTTGTTGTGTAAGCTGCTGCATGTGTTGATCAGTAGCTATAAGAGTGGCCATATGGGTTATTGATTGGTTGCCCAAGTATTTGAATGGGAGGCTGAGTGTGTGTGTGGGTGGCTGGGAGGTGCGTGACTCTGTGCATAGATGTGTAAGCAGTTGATTCACTAGGAGTATGAGTTCAAGAGTGCATGTGGAAACAGCTATATGGGTGGTTGACTGTGCATGGGTGTGTTGGTGAGTGAATGGATTTCTCATTGCTACATGTGCAAGTAAGTACGTATGTAAAACACAAAACATGTGAGAGTTGAGATATATAAATAACTGAACATAAGAGCCAGTGAATGTGTGAGTGGCTGTATCGATCACTGTGAGCTTGTATCAGGGATTATATAAGAGAGTAAATATGTGTTATTATATGTTTGAATAAGTAAGATGTGTATAACTGTATAGTTGAGGAAATGGAGGTGTGATTGATTCTTTGCATGACTGACTAGGTGTGTGAGTAACTCCATGGATGAGTGACAGTCTGTGAGTGTCTGTTTATACTGAGTGTATGTAAGGTTATATTAGAGTCTGAAGAGGTTCATTGTATTATCACATGAGTGATGTGATCAGTGATGACAAATGAGATGTCATCAGTGATGTCATTTGAGTTGTCATCAGTGATGTAATTTGAGATGTCATCAGTGATGTCATCAGTGATGTCACTGACCATGTCATGAATGATGTAATATGTGACATCATCAGCAGTGGATTGCGGGTGCGCGATATATAGTTAGCGCTTCTAACTATATATGGAATTTCAATGGTTTTATGCGAGTAAAATAAGGTTTTGTAAATGCTAATTCCTAACTATATATGGCCTAAAACCAATGGTTTTTTCATTGAATTTTCAAGGTTTTGTAAATGCAAATTCCTAACTATATATATCCACTATAACCTATGGTTTTTTCTGTGAATTTCATTGGTTTTTTAATAGCAAATATGAAAAGCTTTAAAATGTCAAGTACGTGATAGATAAAAACATTTTCGTATTTATGCACGCTGATGTGCTTTGAACGCTGCACCCCCCCCCTCCCCTCTTTTGTCTTAGTAGTACTCTCTCTTTGCAGATACTGAAGGGTAGTTAACGCAGGCCTTTACCCCCGTTGTAATCCGTCGTGCCTCCTTGTCTCTCCATTTGATTGATTGTTGTCCAAACATTTACTGTTTTAGAATTGGTTCTCTTTGGATCATTCTCTATTTACAAACAAGCACAAAGTCGCAATACTCTGTTTAGTCTTTGCAGATAGTGAAAAATCGTGTAAAAAAATAAAAGTAATCGAGCAAAATCAGTAGGCCACTAATTGGATCTCTTTTTGACCTCGCTAAAATAGAAATATTAGGAACAACCCTTCATGAGAAATACGAAAATAGTGAGATGAACTGAGCTCCACACCATGAGGGCTGCAAGACAGCTCGGCTCCATCACCCATCCCGCACAAAATAACGACAAACCCTATGCAAATATTAAAAATATAGACAACACACCAGCAAAGAAACAGGGTAAAACATTTTATTAAAAAACTATTTACATAACGTTGGTTTATAAGATGATGTCAGTAGTGGACCGATGTGTGAATAGATCGAAAGCAGCACAAGGCTCCAAGATCCGGATGGCAAGCTCCTGGATGTTGGGTGCCATAGTTTAGAGTTCTGAATTTCAGCCTTTTTCAATGCCTGTGCTTTGTTGAATCAAAATGGCGGCTTGACACAAAGCTGACTCAGGCGTTGCTACTGATGCTATGCAGACCAAAACTGGTTTTCAGTTTGTACATTTTTCTAGATTTTTCAATCCAAGTTTGGTTGACTTTGTAGAACGATGGCTTCAGATTTTCAACATACGGTGTGGTGGCGCTGACTGGGAGGGGGCGCTTCGCTCCTGCCCCCTCCCCAAGTAAGATTTTCATACGTGAAAGTACGTTAATGGTTTTGGTCCCTGAGATGCTTCGATGTCACTGCCATTCTCAAATAGCATAAGTTCTGGATGTTGGGTGCCATAGTTAAGAGTTCTGAGCAGTGCTTGTAACACTGTCTGAAGCTTATTTCCACCTACTGCAGCTTCACTATTCTCAAAGTAAGTGAGTGTCGTTTGTGGACCTGACTGCATTAGAAAACAATGTGATATGTTACCTTCCTAAACAGCTTGACGGAGGCCCCTGAGGGGCGGTGTGATGGCCATGGACTCGGAGAAGACGCTTGGCTCCGACACCCTCCCCAAGTCTTATAGCACTGGTGTAGCCTGAGATCGCCCCCGACATAGGCGGCCGGCTCCCGGGGTCCGGCGGAACTTTTTGCCTTTTGATGACTCTTCAATTCTGGACCTTGTCCCACAATCCGTTTGACCTGAAGACAAGCTGTAGTGGGGCGCCCCTTTATCGTTTTAGTTGCCATTCCGCCCGCTTTTGCTACACTGTGCCTCTTCCGCCATTCAGCTGTTTACCGCCCGCTCTTGCGACTACAGCGTCTCGCTCACCATGTAGTTGAGTTGCGCCCGCTCTTGCGGTGCAGCGATAGGCGGCTGCCACAGGACTCTCAAAATGGCGGCCGGCTCTTCGGTTTTGGGCCTGGTCCACTAAAATGGCCCTGGGACACCTTGGAACTCGGACGCTTCCCTGATAGGGCTTGGGTCCCATTCTCGAAAAGCGTCCCCTCAGCCGTGAAGATTCTACAAAAGTCTTGGGGGCCTCCGACTCCCGCAGGCTTCTGGTGGGGAGCGGCTGCCATGATTGCTCGTGGAATGGCCACGACGGAGCTACGAGATGGTAGTGGTCCCATGCTGACGCCTGCTTTAGTCTGAAACATCCAGAAACACTATAGACTACCAATTCGATCAGTTCCGGTAGCGCCCCAACATGACCCAGAAGAGAAGAACTTGCCCTCCCCTCTTTGACTGATGGTTCTTGTTGCCTGTCCCCTCTGTTGTCATTTAACAGAACTTTTTGGACTGCTGAAAGGGGTTGTGTTCTGAACGCTGGTTGGTGGAGACATTTAGACTATATTCTTGACCTACGTTGTCGCGTAATGCGTTTTATGACACGCCGCGTTAGCGCACCCGGAAGTGATCCGAGGCGCGGCGCGCAGCGAGTAACGTAAGCATAACAGGTCATGTGACTTGTTAATAAAACTTTTCATTGGTTCATTTTACTTTTGTTAATTTAATGATGAAAAGCTTGGTCATATGACCTAAAAATTACGCTTTTTATTATTTTCGAACAATATTTTTTTTTCAAACATATGTTATATTATTCCAGGCTAATGTACTTTCCCGGAAAATTTACAACTGTCTTGCAAGTAAAATATATTCCTTTTTCGAGAAAAAGGGCGTTTCTTCCTTCCATGACGGAGCCGTTGAGTAAAAGAGATTCGGCCTGCTGTCTTAGTCGCCGATACGCCTGATTATCAGATTCTTATCGATCACTTTATGTTGCAGACATGAAAAACACAACTGCCCTTGACCATTTATCTTTACTGCGTTCCTACATATTATACCTTTTATCCGTCATGTAATTGGACTGCTTTATTTCACTTGCCTTTTACTGATTCGAAAACAGTGACTAAAAGTAAAAACTTTACCAATGTAAATACTACTACCGTGTTTTGTTTTAAAAACCTTTATTGTAAAAATGTCAGTATACAAATACGGGCCTATAACCACGTGGGCCGGCCACGGAGCAAACTGAAATCGTATATGATGAGGAGACATTTACACTGTAGAGGAACGTAACGAGCGGGCCATTAGGTTGCAAGAACTAAGGTGTCTAACAGTTGCGGAATCGGTGGACATACATTTTGTAATTGAAATAGAACAGGGCCACTTACAATAACATTTTCTAGATATACATTTGCGGGCAAGGAGTTACGAGTCCCATTTATACCGGCGCCATTTTGGGCGAGGCCGGGCAGGTCCAAGATATAGTCAAAATGTCTCCACCAACCATCGGCCAGACCAGAACCCCTTTCGGCCCTTTATGCTACAAGATGGTGTCTTCCATTCAGAAAATATTGTTGGCAGCATTTTGAAAGGAAACAGAAACAGCCGTTCTCCTAGTGAGTTTCACATTGTTACATTTAGGAAGAATGTTGAAGAGTAGTATGTGGAAAATCTGAAGCCATTTTTCTACAAACTCTCAATCAGACTTGGATGGAAAAAAAAAACCTGAAGAATGTACAAACTGAAAACCAATTTTTGTCTGTATAGCACCAACAGTAACGCTTGAGTCAGCTTTGTGTCAAGCCGCCATTTTCATTCAATCAATAGCGTCCCCCTGCACACATTCAGGGACCTGATCGTGTCTTCAGATGAAACGGATTGTAGGAAAAGAAGCAGAAAGGAAAAGGAAAAAAGTTCCGCCGGACCTAGTGAAGCTGCAGCAGGTGCAAATAAGCTTCAGACAGTCTTACAAGCACTGCTCAGAACTCTCAACTGAGGCACTCAACATCCAGGACTTGCCATTCGGATCTTGGCGCCTTGTGCTGGTTCCGACCTATTCACACATCGGTCCACTACTGACATCACCTCATAAGCCAACGGGGCACCCCACGCCGACTTTCGGCGCAGCATTGTAGGATGGCCACACCAGTGCGGCAACTTGCTGGACACAACATCGGGGCCATCCAGATCTCGGCGCGTTCGACTCACTGTACCGCAACAGTGACCGCAACTCAGCTGGACACGCCGTCTTTCGGCGCAGCATTGTAGGATGGCCACACCAGTGCGGCAATTTGCTGGACACCACCTCGGTGCCATCCGGATCTCGGCGCGTTCGAGTCACTGTACCGCAACAGTGACCGCAATTCAGCTGGACACGCCGTCTTTCGGCGCAGCATTGTAGGATGGCCACACCAGTGCGGCAATTTGCTGGACACCACCTCGGTGCCATCCGGATCTCGGCGCGTTCGAGTCACTGTACCGCAACAGTGACCGCAACTCAGCTGGACACGCCGTCTTTCGGCGCAGCATTGTAGGATGGCCACACCAGTGCGGCAATTTGCTGAACACCACCTCGGTGCCATCCGGATCTCGGCGCGTTCGAGTCACTGTACCGCAACAGTGACCGCAACTCAGCTGGACACGCCGTCTTTCGGCGCAGCATTGTAGGATGGCCACACCAGTGCGGCAATTTGCTGGACACCACCTCGGTACCATCCGGATCTCGGCCCGTTGTGCTGCCTTCGGCCTATTCGCACATCGGTCCGCTACTGACGCCGCCTCACGTGCCAACGGATTTTCTACGCTTTTTGTAGCCCTATGCCGCATAACAGGTCATGTGACTTGTTTATAAAACTTTTCATTGGTTCATTTTACTTTTGGTTTCCTAAAGATGGAAGGCTTGGTCATATGACCTAAAAATAACACTTTTCATTGGTTTAGAACATTTTTTTTTCCCAAACGATGAAAGCCCCACCTTGTTTCTGGATCATTCAGACTGAAGCTGGCGTCAGCATGAGAGCACCACCATCTCGTGGCTCCGTCGTGGTCATTCCGCGAGCAATCATGGCAGCCGCTCCCCACCGGAAGCCTGCGGGAGTCGGGGGCCCCCAAGACTTTTGTACAATCTTCACGGCTGAGGGGACGCTTTTCGAGAATGGAGCCCAAGCCCTAGCAGGCAAGCGTCCGAGTTCCAAAGTGTCCCAGGGCCATTTCAGTGGACCAGGCCCAAAACCGAGTAGCCGTCCGCCATTTTAAGAGCCATGTGGCAGCCGCCTATCGCTGCACTGCAAGAGTGGGAGCAACTCAACAACATGGTGAGCGAGACGCTGTAGCCGCAAGAGCGGGCGCAACTCAGCTAGATGGCCGCCACCTGGGGAGGCCCGTTCACGCCGCCTCCCCCACGCCCCCCCCCCCGGGCCGCCGCACGCCAATTTTCGGAGCAGCATTGTAGGATACCAAAACCAGTGCAGCAGTTTACTGGACATCACCTGGGTGCCTATCGTACATGTTGTGTCAGCCATGTGACACTGGACACAGACCGCTACTGACGAGGCCTCCCCCCGCACCACCCGGGACGCCCCACGCTGTTTTTCTGTGCTGCATTGTAGGATCCCTAAACCAGTGCGGCACCCAGGCGACATCACCTGGGTGCCGTCCAGAACTCTGCACGTTGTGCTGCCTTGGGACTATTCGCACAAAAGACAGCTTCTAACCATTGTTGCTTTTTGTGTTGAGAAATGTTTAAATGTTTTTAGTTTTTGTTCCGTTCGTTAAAGTTAATAGTTAATAAAGTTTTATAACCTTACTTTGTTGGAGTGTTATCTATTTTTTTAAAAACGGGTGAATGGGGCCTTGAATCGGGTTATTGTCATGTGTGGGCTTTGGAAGTGTGCTGCTGCAGGATCGGACATTTCAAACTCAAATGCACGTTCTTTTTCTTACCTTTCCGAAGCATGGAGCGCAATAGCAAGCAGAGAAAGGGTGATGCACGTGTTGAACACTACCTGACCTGGCAAGTTGCTGGCAGTGCCCCCCCGCCCGCTCCTGAAAGAGGAAACACACACACCGCCGCTCCGAGTACTTCACAAATCTTTAAAAGACCATGCGCTTGTTCATGAGGCTTAAATGGTTTATCACCTCTTCTAGAACCCCTGCATCGACCCTCTGACGTTTCCTGGAAAAATTACCATGTAACACAATACCAAGCCCTGTCAGCTGAAACCCCCAAGGAATCGTGGGGCATATTATCAAGGGGGTTTATCTCCGCTTTTTTGGCTTTAAAAGCCTTGAAAGCGGAGATAAAATTATCTCCCTATTACCAAGCTGTCGCTAACACCAGTTAGTGACAGCTAAAAGGAGATAGCGACCATCTTGGGCCCCGCTTTGCATGTCAGTGATACTTATCACTAATGACATGCAAAGTGGCGTGCCAAGATGTTAGCGACTGGAAACAGTCCCTAACATCGCTACCTTCTATTACCAACTTTTGGAGATATTCGCGCTAAGCGCGAATATCTCCAAAATCTAACACCTGCCCTGAGCAGTTCTTAGCCATGTTATCCAATGGGAGGTGGATAACATGGCTAAGAGCATTTGCTCGATAATACATGAATATCGCTGACTTTTCTGCGATAATAGCAAGGTTTATCTGCGATAAAAATCGCCGATGTACGGCGATAATTTTTGTCTCTAAACAAGTTAGAGACAAAAATTATCGCTAGTTGTTCGTAATATGCCCCCGGGTTTTTGCTTGCAGAAATCGGGAGGCGGGAGACTAGCACTGAAATCAGTAGTCACACGCCTGAATCGGGAGGATTGGCATGTCTGAATTCTCTACAGCTGGGGCCATAAACTACATCCGCAGGGTTAGGTGATAGCCTGGGACCAGCCTGGCATCTAAAATGGCTGCCGTGCACGACAAAATTGTGGCATTGGAAAAAAGGCAAGATGGCGCAGCCGCTGGAAGAGATGTATCAACATATATCAGCCTCCTCAGCCACCCTCAGGAAACATAGGGGATTAGGATACGTCTCCCGCACCCCCTTATACCTAGTACTTTAATTAACGAAGCACAAAATGGCGAATTCCCGTTTCGCTACCAGTTTGCGGCCCAGTTCGCGGCCCGTGAAGCGCTTCTACCGTGAAAAATCATTTTTTTTTATTTTCCCCACGGGACCCTTTAATAACCCCAACAACATTCCTAGGGGGTCAAGAGGGGGATACCTTGCCCCCTTTCATTAAATTCCCCCTTAGTTTTTCACCTTTTCTTCTCTCTCGATCCTACCGAGAGACAAGATGGCGGCCGCTCCGGACTGTCAAGCAGCAAAAAAAAAAAAAAGCTCACGCACAGCCGCTGGAAGAGATGTATCAACATATATCAGCCTCCTCAGCCACCCTCAGGAAACATAGGGGATTAGGATACGTCTCCCGCACCCACTTATACCTAGTAATTTAATTAACGAAGCACAAAATGGCGAATTCCCGTTTCGCTACCAGTTTGCGGCCCAGTTCGCGGCCCGTGAAGCGCTTCTACCGTGAAAAATCTTTTTTTTTTTTTTTCCCCACGGGACCCTTTAATAACCCCAACAACATTCCTAGGGGGTCAAGAGGGGGATACCTTGCCCCCTTTCATTAAATTCCCCTTTCGTTTTTCACCTCTTCTTCTCTCTCGATCCTACCGAGAGACAAGATGGCGGCCGCTCCGGACTGTTTAGAATGTTGACAGACACCGGAGAGCCAATCAGCTTTCTGCGCGCAAAGTTCCGTTTCGCGAAAAGTAAGCGGACCGGATCGCTGCCCAGAGCGCTGTTACAGATATATATCTTGATTTGAACGTTAATTTCTCAAAATCCACTGAAGCACATATATTGAGACCTAGCAAAGGCACATCGGGCTAACAGTCCCTACAATTTTGCCAAGTTTCGTGCAAATCCATTCAGCCGTTCGAGCTAAAAGTGAGTCCAACCGCCCTATGGAAATTAACATGGGAAAAACGCATTTTGGGACCCCCCTTTTTTCTCGGCCCCCCCTTGACGAAACCCCCCCAAATTTTTAGGGGCTGCTCAGAAACAAAATGTGCCATTTTCCTGAAAACTTCAGCCGATTCCGTCCACAAACGCCAAAGTTATTAGACATAGAATTTTCAGAAATGCCATAGGGAATTAATCCTAACTATATATACCTACTGGCGATAGCCAGTAGGTAATATATATATATATATATATATATATATATATATATATATATATATATATATATATAATTACCTACTGGCAGTCGCCAGTAGGTATATATAGTTAGGATTTTTAGGTCTCGGCTAAACGCGCGGAAGCGCGTTGTCGCCGAGAACTTATTGTTAGCGAGTGTGCTTCCCAGGAGACACTCCTGGCCGCGCGCATCGCCTTGGCGGGCGATTTGAAATGCGCACGCGATCGCGCTCTCTGTGGGCAGCTGCTGTCGTGCATTCACACAGACACACACCAGCGCCCATGCACGCACTTGCTCATACAGTGCCATGCTTCAAGGAAGTAAAAATAATGTGGACAGAACGAATAAAAAGAAGTTAAACATGAATGCTAAAGCTGTGATGGGCACTAAAAATCGAAAAGCTTAAATCAGATGTGTGAAATAATAACGTACCGAAAAAACCCTGAAAAATAACATGTGCATGAAAGCCAAAAAATGAAAAGCAAGTGTTTACCTGTGGATGCAGTCCGTGCGAAGCATTAATACAAATGTTTACATGCTGGCTTATGTGTTTAATCAAACGGAGAAGAGAGGATAAAAGCACAGTGCTAGTGCAATGAGTGAAACAAAACTGCTATATATGTCCTCCTAGATCCAACACACAGTCTTACATCGTAGGTGCCAAGAAATATATGAGAGTACCTACATACTGCATCCGGCCGTGAAGGGCATTTACACTACGGAAGGGAGAATGCAGAGTAGTGAGTGCTGAGTAGTGAGTGCAGAGTAGTGAGCAGTGAGTGCAGAGTAGTGAGTGCAGAGTAGTGAGTAGTGAGTGCAGAGTAGTGAGTAGTGAGTGCAGAGTAGTGAGTAGTGAGTGCAGAGTAGTGAGTGCAGATTGCAGAGTAGTGAGTGCAGAGTAGTGAGTGCAGAGGGCAGAGTAGTGAGTGCAGAGTAGTGAGTGCAGAGTAGTGAGTAGTGAGTGCAGAGTAGTGAGTGCAGAGTGCAGAGTAGTGAGTGCAGATTAGTGAGTGCAGAGTAGTGAGTGCAGAGTAGTGAGTGCAGAGTAGTGAGTAGTGAGTGCAGAGTAGTGAGTAATGAGTGCAGAGTAGTGAGTAGTGAGTGCAGAGTAGTGAGTGCAGAGTAGTGAGTGCAGAGTAGTGAGTGCAGAGTGCAGAGTAGTGAGTGCAGATTAGTGAGTGCAGAGTAGTGAGTGCAGAGTAGTGAGTAGTGAGTGCAGAGTAGTGAGTAGTGAGTGCAGAGTAGTGAGTGCAGAGTAGTGAGTAGTGAGTGCAGAGTAGTGAGTAGTGAGTGCAGAGTAGTGAGTGCAGAGTAGTGAGTGCAGAGTAGTGAGTGCAGAGTAGTGAGTAGTGAGTGCAGAGTAGTGAGTAGTGAGTGCAGAGTAGTGAGTGCAGAGTGCAGAGTAGTGAGTGCAGAGTGCAGAGTAGTGAGTGCAGAGTAGTGAGTAGTGAGTGCAGAGTAGTGAGTGCAGAGTAGTGAGTGTAGAGTAGTGAGTGCAGAGTAGTGAGTGCAGAGTAGTGAGTGCAGAGAAGTGAGTGCAGAGTAGTGAGTGCAGAGTAGTAAGTGCGGAGAAGTGAGTGCAGAGTAGTGAGTGCAGAGAAGTGATTGCAGAGTAGTGAGTAGTGATTGCAGAGTAGTGAGTAGTGAGTGCAGAGTAGTGAGTAGTGAGTGCAGAGTAGTGAGTGCAGAGTAGTGAGTGCGGAGTAGTGAGTGCAGAGCAGTGAGTAGTGAGTGCAGAGTAGTGAGTAGTGAGTGCAGAGTAGTGAGTAGTGAGTGCAGAGTAGTGAGTAGTGAGTGCAGAGTAGTGAGTGCAGAGTAGTGAGTGCAGAGTAGTGAGTAGTGAGTGCAGAGTAGTGAGTGCAGAGTAGTGAGTGCAGAGTAGTGAGTAGTGACTGCAGAGTAGTGAGTAGTGAATGCAGAGTAGTGAGTAGTGATTGCAGAGTAGTGAGTACAGAGTAGTGAGTGCAGAGTAGTGAGTGCAGAGTAGTGAGTGCGGAGAAGTGAGTGCAGAGTAGTGAGTGCAGAGTAGTGAGTAGTGAGTGCAGAGTAGTGAGTAGTGAGTGCAGAGTAGTGAGTAGTGATTGCAGAGTAGTGAGTAGTGAGTGCAGAGTAGTGAGTGCAGAGTAGTGACTGCAGAGTAGTAAGTGCAGAGAAGTGAGTGCAGAGAAGTGAGTGCAGAGTAGTGAGTGCAGAGTAGTGAGTGCAGAGTAGTAAGTGCAGAGAAGTGAGTGCAGAGTAGTGGGTGCAGAGTAGTGAGTAGTGAGTGCAGAGTAGTGAGTGCAGAGTAGTGAGTGCAGAGTAGTGAGTGCAGAGTAGTGAGTAGTGAGTGCAGAGTAGTGAGTGCAGAGTAGTGAGTACAGATTAGTGAGTGCAGAGTAGTGAGTGCAGAGTAGTGAGTGCAGAATAGTGAGTAGTGATTGCAGAGTAGTGAGTGCAGAGTAGTGAGTGCAGAGTAGTGAGTGCAGAGTAGTGAGTGCAGAGTAGTGAGTGCGGAGAAGTGAGTGCAGAGTAGTGAGTGCAGAGTAGTGAGTGCAGAGTAGTGAGTAGTGAGTGCAGAGTAGTGAGTAGTGATTGCAGAGTAGTGAGTAGTGAGTGCAGAGTAGTGAGTGCAGAGTAGTGAGTGCAGAGTAGTGAGTGCAGAGTAGTGAGTAGTGATTGCAGAGTAGTGAGTAGTGAGTGCAGAGTAGTGAGTGCAGAGTAGTGAGTGCAGAGTAGTAAGTGCAGAGAAGTGAGTGCAGAGTAGTAAGTGCGGAGAAGTGAGTGCAGAGTAGTGAGTGCAGAGTAGTGAGTAGTGAGTGCAGAGTAGTGAGTAGTGAGTGCAGAGTAGTGAGTGCAAAGTAGTGAGTGCAGAGTAGTGAGTAGTGATTGCAGAGTAGTGAGTAGTGAGTGCAGAGTAGTGAGTGCAGAGTAGTGAGTGCAGAGAAGTGAGTGCAGAGAAGTGAGTGCAGAGTAGTGAGTGCAGAGTAGTGAGTGCAGAGTAGTGAGTAGTGAGTGCAGAGTAGTGAGTAGTGATTGCAGAGTAGTGAGTGCAGAGTAGTGAGTGCAGAGTAGTGAGTGCAGAGTAGTGAGTGCAGAGTAGTAAGTGCAAAGTAGTGAGTGCAGAGTAGTGAGTGCAGAGTAGTGAGTGCAGAGTAGTGAGTAGTGAGTGCAGAGTAGTGAGTAGGGAGTGCAGAGTAGTGAGTGCAGAGTAGTGAGTGCAGAGTAGTAAGTGCAGAGAAGTGAGTGCAGAGTAGTGAGTGCAGAGTAGTGAGTGCAGAGTAGTGAGTGCAGAGTAGTGAGTGCAGAGTAGTGAGTGCAGAGTAGTGAGTAGTGAGTGCAGAGTAGTGAGTAGTGAGTGCAGAGTAGTGAGTGCAGAGTAGTGAGTAGTGAGTGCAGAGTAGTGAGTAGTGAGTGCAGAGTAGTGAGTGCAGAGTAGTGAGTGCAGAGTAGTGAGTGCGGAGAAGTGAGCGCAGAGTAGTGTGTGCAGAGTAGTGAGTGCAGAGTAGTGAGTGCTGAGTAGTGAGTAGTGATTGCAGAGTAGTGAGTAGTGAGTGCAGAGTAGTGAGTGCAGAGTAGTGAGTGCAGAGTAGTGAGTGCAGAGTAGTGAGTAGTGATTGCAGAGTAGTGAGTGCAGAGTAGTGAGTGCAGAGTAGTGAGTGCAGAGTAGTAAGTGCAGAGAAGTGAGTGCAGAGTAGTGAGTGCAGAGTAGTGAGTGCAGAGTAGTAAGTGCAGAGAAGTGAGTGCAGAGTAGTGAGTGCAGAGTAGTGAGTAGTGAGTGCAGAGTAGTGAGTGCAGAGTAGTGAGTGCAGAGTAATGAGTGCAGAGTAGTGAGTAGTGATTGCAGAGTAGTGAGTAGTGAGTGCAGAGTAGTGAGTGCAGAGTAGTAAGTGCAGAGAAGTGAGTGCAGAGTAGTGAGTGCAGAGTAGTGAGTGCAGAGTAGTGAGTGCAGAGTAATGAGTAGTGAGTGCAGAGTAGTGAGTAGTGATTGCAGAATAGTGAGTGCAGAGTAGTGAGTGCAGAGTAGTTAGTGCAGAGTAGTGAGTGCAGAGTAGTAAGTGCAGAGAAGTGAGTGCAGAGTAGCGAGTGCAGAGTAGTGAGTGCAGAGTAGTGAGTAGTGAGTGCAGAGTAGTGAGTAGTGAGTGCAGAGTAGTGAGTGCAGAGTAGTGAGTGCAGAGAAGTGAGTGCAGAGTAGTGAGTGCAGAGTAGTGAGTGCAGAGTAGTGAGTGCAGAGTAGTGAGTAGTGAGTGCAGAGTAGTGAGTAGTGAGTGCAGAGTAGTGAGTAGTGAGTGCAGAGTAGTGAGTGCAGAGTAGTGAGTAGTGAGTGCAGAGTAGTGAGTAGTGAGTGCAGAGTAGTGAGTAGTGAGTGCAGAGTAGTGAGTAGTGAGTAGTGAGTGCAGAGTAGTGAGTAGTGAGTGCAGAGTAGTGAGTAGTGAGTGCAGAGTAGTGAGTGCAGAGTAGTGAGTGCAGAGTAGTGAGTGCAGAGTAGTGAGTGCAGAGTAGTGAGTGCAGAGAAGTGAGTGCAGAGTAGTGAGTGCAGAGTAGTGAGTAGTGAGTGCAGAGTAGTGAGTAGTGAGTGCAGAGTAGTGAGTAGTGAGTGCAGAGTAGTGAGTGCAGAGTAGTGAGTAGTGAGTGCAGAGTAGTGAGTAGTGAGTGCAGAGTAGTGAGTAGTGAGTAGTGAGGGCAGAGTAGTGAGTAGTGAGCGCAGAGTAGTGAGTAGTGAGTGCAGAGTAGTGAGTGCAGAGTAGTGAGTGCAGAGTAGTGAGTGCAGAGTAGTGAGTGCAGAGTAGTGAGTGCAGAGTAGTGAGTAGTGAGTGCAGAGTAGTGAGTGCAGAGTAGTGAGTGCAGAGTAGTGAGTGCAGAGTAGTGAGTGCAGAGTAGTGAGTAGTGAGTGCAGAGTAGTGAGTAGTGAGTGCAGAGTAGTGAGTAGTGAGTGCAGAGTAATGAGTGCAGTGTAATGACAATGCCATTTATTTATGATTTAAAGAAAAAAAAATGTCATGAGCAATGCCAATAGCTCAACCTTTAATGATGCCGAGACCATTGCATTGCAAATGCTTGTTTTGAATAGGGATTTCTGAAAATTCTATGTTGAATAACTTTGGCGTTGATGGACGGAATTGGCTGAGATTTTCAGGAAAATGGCACATTTCAGAGATATTTAAACCCCTTTAAAATTGGAGACTGCCTGTGTCCAGTCTCTGCGTGCCTTTGGCCAATGCCTCTGTAAAGTGTGTCTGCTACGCACGAGTTTCATACACAATCAATTACACCGAGTTTTCAGCCTTATGCCTTGTTACAAGCTCACCACTTTGAGGTCGCATATAAGGAAACCCTTCAGACCAGATCCACCCATTTAATACTCATATACCTGTGGACTACAATGACCAGTATTCCCAGCGGTAAGCGTACTAGGAAGTATCTACTAACACGCCACGCCTCAAGCTTAGCATACGCTTGACAGACGGACTCGGAATCGCTTGTCGCACGGAACCCGTTACCGCCCGGTAATACAATCCTTTGTTTTTTGAAACGGCCTTCATTGTGGGCTTTAGTCGCTCCGTAAACTAAAGCGAATGTTGTTCTTCTGTAGGAAATCTACCTAACAAACCCGCAATTGAAGCATGCTCCACACGTAGAGTCATCATAATCAACCTACCCGGGGTGAGTGCTGCACTATTCGAATTGAGCTTGTTCATATGCGATTCCAGCTACCGCGGCTAAATTAGTTTTTTTAATTACAATACAGGGTCTATCTACATGATCAAATTTACAGCCTTTTCGGATAACTGACCTGTGGGCACCAAGGCACGTACCACGCTTAAACGGTTTATACACACAGTAAGTCTCCTTACTTGTTGAGTGGCTTGAAAAGAGTGTAGTTTCCCTCTTAGATATGCTATGAGCACTAAGTACTCTTTGCTCTCCTTGTCTCTCGGTAGGATCAAGAGACAAGAGGTGGAAATAAACGAAGGGGGAAATGAATGAAAGGGGGCAATGTAGACCCCTCCTGACCCCCTAGGATTGATGTTGGGGCTATTAAAGGGCCCTGCGGGGCAAAAAAATAAAATCATTTTGTTTTCGATTTTTTGCGGTGGAAGCGCTACCCGGTACGCGAACCGGGTAGCTCACCGGTAGCGTAACGGGAGTCCGCCATCTTGTGTTTCGGACGAATTTAGTCACAAGATGGAGGATAAACAATGTTGGGAATGGGTATAAGGGGGCACGGGAGACATATCCTGTCCTGACCCCCTAGGTTTTCTGAGGGTGGCTGAGGAGGCCCATATATGTAAAAAAAAACCTTTTTTTTCAAATTTTCGCACGGTTAGCGCCCGGTCCGCGCACCGGGTAGCGTTCCGGAAAGCGTAACAAGGGGAAAACCAAGGGAAATAGTAAAATAATATTTTAGAGTGCTTTGAGGTAGTGTAGCTCTGAATAGAGCTGTTGTGTTGTGTGGGTGATGTAAGTACCAACATGTAGGTACCAATGAAGAGTCTAAAAGTCAATGTACATCGTCTCCTCTGTAGATATTTTGTATGTTCTAATATGGGTTATTTAAATGTAAATGTGTGGAAAAGCACTTCATGCTTTAAAGCAATTGTATTTTTGAACTGATTGTTCTTTCCTCTTAGTCCTCCTCTTTGGGTTTTTTCCCCACACTCTTCTTCAGCATGATAGTTGATAAATTCGTTCCCTCAAAAAATTTATATACATAAAAAAATTATATTAAATACATATAAAATATATTTTTCCTTTAAAAGAAGAATACATTTTACAGCTTTTGATATTTGCTATTAAAAAACCATTGAAATTCACTGAAAAAACCATAGGTTATAGACCATATATAGTTAGGGATTCGCATTTACAAAACCTTGAAAATTCACTGAAAAAACCATAGGTTATAGACCATGTATAGTTAGGAATTAGCATTTACAAAACCTTATTTTACTCGCACAAAACCATTGAAATTCGCATATATAGTTAGTTGCACTAACTATATATCGCGCACCCGCAATCCACTGCTGATCATGTCACATATTACATCATTCATGACATGGTCAGTGACATCACTGATGACATCTCAAATGACATCACTGATGACATCACTGATGACAACATCCAGTGACTATGTTTCTGTAAAGTTAAAATATGTCTTACATATTGAAGAATGAGTGGATGTATAAGTGTCTGGATGAAGGATTTAGTAGGTGCATGACTGACTGTATGAGTGAGTGATTAAATGTGTCTCACTGAGTGCATGGGTAGTGACTAAACTGTCTTAATTTGTGCATCATTATGTCTGTTGTTCTGTAAACTGCTGCATGTGTTGATCAGTAGCTATATGAGTAACTATATGGGTTATTGATTGGTTGCCCAAGTATTTGTATGGGAGACTTAGTGTGTGGGTGGCTGGGAGGTGTATGACTCTGTGCATAGATGTGTGAGCAGTTGATTCACTAGATGTATGGGTTCAAAAGTGCATGTGGAAACAGCTGTATGGGCGGTTGACTGTGTGCATGAGTGTATTGGTGAGTGAATGGATATCTCAGTGCTACATGTCAAAGTAAGTACATATGTAAAACACAGTACATGTGAGAGTTGACATATATAAATAACTGTGCATAAGAGCCAGTGAATGTGTGAGTGGCTGTATGGATCATTGTGAACTTGTATCAGGGATTGTATAAGAGAGTAAATATGTGTTAGTATATGTTTGAATAAGTAAGGTGTGTATAACTGTATAGTTGAGGAAATGGAGGTGTGATTGATTCTTTGCATGACTGACTAGGTGTGTGAGTAACTCCATGGATGAGTGACAGTCTGTGAGTGTCTGTTTACACTGAGTGTATCTAAGGTTATATTAGAGTCTGAAGAGGTTCATCGTATAATCACATGAATGATGTCATCAGTGATGTGATCAGTAATGTCAAATGAGATGTCATCAGTGATGTCATCAGTGAAGTCATTTGAGATGTCATCAGTGATGTCATTTGAGATGTCATCAGTGATGTCATCAGTGATGTCACTGACCATGTCATAAATGATGTAATATGTGACATGATCAGCAGTGGATTGCGGGTGCGCGATATATAGTTAGTGCAACTAACTATATATGCACATTTCAATGGTTTTGTGTGAGTAAAACAAGGTTTTGTAAATGCTAATTCCTAACTATATATGGTCTATAACCTATGGTTTTTTCAGTGAATAGATATATATATAGGCATAAGAATCATATCCATATTTAGACATAGCCAATGCAGTCCAAATATGGCATGGCTACTTCCACTAGTTCTTAGAATCCACAACGAGTTCTTGGAAAAACTAACCTTCAGCAGCCCAGGACTTCCCCCTGCTTCAGTATTGATTTGTCCCAGAACTCTTGGAGTTTTTAAAGAACTGCGAGTTCTTAGTGACGTTATTATGTCCAACCTTACGTCAAACTCGGCACCTTTTAGGTATAAGTATGCCCACGTTTGCCCTGAAAACCACACAGTGGTTTCAAGCAGATCAACTAACTACTTGCCCGGCGCCCTGCTGTAGCAAGCGCCTGAGGAAACCGATCCTCCAGCTGACGCACCGAGCGAGACGCTGTCTTTTCTCCTGCAGAGAAATCCAGCTCCAGTGTTTCCCTGTTACCCTTGCGGGTTACTGGGAGATCGAGTCCTGAGAGAGAGATACAAGACCCTAAGAGAATTCTTGGATAGATTGTTGGCAGAAAAATACTAAACTTAAGCTACACCTCACTTACTTCTTCCCTTGGACTAGTCTCAGGTTAGGTACACCGGGGTAGGCGTATTTTAGATGCACCAGTTGAGTACTTTTTTGTCATTATTTATCATTGTATGTATTTTATCCATTTTATGCATCTTATGGCTTAGAAACGATATCATGCTTTTACAGTATTATTACATAATACTCTTTACTGTACATACTTTACTTCATAGCAAGTATTGCGATTGTAGCAATTCACTTCTCTTGCATGAGAAAGAAGACTGCTCAATAAATAACCTCTATTATTGAAAACGCCAGTCTCTCTATTTCTCTGCAAACTCTGGTGAAACGAAGCATGCACGATTGACTGAGTAAAATAGCAGCAGAGATCGCAGTTATGAAAAGGACCAGATAGCTGACTCTAGCACAGTCAGACCAGCCCAGACACCTCTATTAGATAACATTAGACTATCTACACGCAGGCGTCCCCATGGACAGATGCGGTCCCACAAATATTAAGACAAGATACATTTGGGTGTGGCCCCAGCGCTCGGCTGATGCCAGAACTGTTATTAAAGATCTGTGAGTCTTTATCGGCACATACGCAATCGGCACGCTACATTCTGACCAGGGTCCTGCGTTTAGCTCTCGAGCTTACAAGGCGGCCATGGCCAGCCTGGGCGTTGCATTGCGGTACTCTAGTCCCTTCCATCCTGAGGGTAATGTGGTAGTGGAGAGAAAAAACCGTGACATAAAGCAATCTATAACAGCAAGGGTATTAGGTTCGGGTGATGGGTGGGTCAAACATCTAATAAGTGTCCAACGTAGACTTAATAATCTGCCAAGACATTCTCTGGGTAGAATCACTCCATATGAGGTACTATTTGGTACTAGAATGATTACCGAGGACCTCAATAGTCAAACTTCAGTGGTAGAACAAAAACCTTTTAATATCAAAGATCGTTTGGCTGTTTTACAGGACTTAAATGAAACAAGAAGAAGTCTGAGTAACATAAAGCCAACGACCACTGAAGAAAAACCACCTGTCCCAGCAAGACCTGTCTGGATTCCAAAGATTCGGTATCTAGTCAGAGAAAAGATCGCGGTGAAGAAGGAATTTGGGCCTTCTTACAGAAAAGCAGTACCTGTCTTAGCAATCCACGGAACAAGATCAGTAGTACTACCGCCCCTTGCTGGTAAAAGGGAGAACAGAGTTGTATCCATCGACCTGGTAAAGTCACAACCATGTGGCCAATAATAAGTAGTAGGCCCAGTGGACTCCCAAGATGTAGTAGAAGACCAAACCTTGCTACAATACAAGAGGTTCAAACTGAGAGACTAATCACATTTGATAAACCTGCAGTGAAAAATGAAGGACTATGCAAATAAGTTTGTCAAGAATCACCAGTCTAAAATGATGTAGCCTCTGACTATACTAACATGAACAAGGAAGAAGCAGCTTCAGTGATTACAAAGAATCCCGATGCAATTCCAACAATTGACCGAACTGCTTCTGGCAATTTCATTAACTTTGATACATTCTCTGAGGATCCAAGTGAACCTGAAGATAAGCCGGCAAAAATGAATTTCAAATACCAAATTACAGAACTCTTTCATCAACTTAAAAAAACATCTAGTTTCACCATGGGTTGAACTTTGGCTTATGTTAGGTGTACTTTTCCTCCTGCTATGGCTCATTTTGGTTCTAAGCTTGGGAAGAATGATTGATGGAAAGTACAGTACAATGGACACAGCAAATCAGAAAATCAACTTGGTCCTAAAACCCCACAAATCATCTCATGTTAAAAAGAGACTGTCCTCAGTAAACATCACAGCCATTCCTATACCTGGTGGTGTAGCATGGGACGCTACTGTTTACGACATCTATGGCCCGGTGCAACTGCAAAAATTTCCTCACCAATTTAAGGTTTCTTTAAGTGACTTTGTCTCACCAAGCACCTTCTCTGATGATTGGGACTTTGAAAGTATTAATAATATGATGACAGATTTGGAAATGTCAGCAAAATTTACTGAACATGATTATTTAGAAGGTTCATCAGACTATGAACAAATGTTTTGTTTTAATCATTATGGTCACCACTATTTGCATAAATCTGCTAATCCTAGAAATGTTTTTACTTATTATCAATGGAACATTGTCCAACACCACCAAAAGGCAGCTCAAAAACATTTTATGAGAAATTCCCATACTTCTCAGGGTTTTATATCACAAATCCAGAAACGTTTTATTTCAAGAATGTGAATAAGACAGGAGTAAAAAACATGTTGACAAATACTAAACAAATTTACTCTGCAGAATTGTATGCTCAGTTGTCTATATTAGGTTTTGAATTTTGGAAAGACAACATTGAGACCAAAACTGTCTGGGGTACGAAAGACTGGCAGGTGCAAGGGCTGGAATCCTTATTTAGAGCCTGCATGATCCTGGAACAAATAATGTTTTTGAATGACACCATTCAACAAACAACCTGTCTTGGCCTAGCCAAGATAAAGGATTTAAACAAACCGTCTATGCCAAAGCCCATACCTGTTAGTAACAGCACTACAGAAGAGGAGATAGACGTATCCTATATTTTACACCAAAACAGAACTAATCCTGATTGGAAAAAATGGTTGATCTGGCCCACAGACACTAATAACTGTCAAGATAGATTCCTGGACAAAACACAGGGGTTCACACAGAACAGGCCAGATCCAAGATATTCCCAGAGACAACATCCAGGGATAATAACAACATACTGTGTAGGAAAACAATGCCTCGATTGGCTGCAGAAATCCACACTACCTGAAATTTAGCAACCGTTGACCTTACTTAAAGGAGACGTTGACTTGCGAGATTTCTTATTGGGACCTCGCAAACAGCGCCAAAAACGTTTCATATACGCCGGTATATATGCTATTTACAACAAAGCTTGGAAAGTGACGCAAATGGAAACTGCTGAAAAAATACTAGAACTTGATTGTATAAATTTGGAAAAAACACTGTAGTAGACAATGGGTTAACGACTCTATCCTCCAGAATGTATTCTTTAGACAGCATTGTATCATCTGCTATTGATATAATAGAACAGGATTTGCTAATGTTACAACATGGCTAGTCCCAATTACGTTCTATAGTACAGTTAGGCTGGACGTTACAAAATCTCCGTTCAGGCTATGTGTCTTGGGGTCTAATCAACACAACGTCACTGTTTTCTGTGTTTAAACTTACAGATAAATAAATCTCTTTGGCACAAAGTGGAGCAGACTATATGGTGCTGAGCATAGAAAAACTTGAAAGATTACCATTGACAGTTTCCGAGAAGCCTGTCATTGAATGGATAATACATGGCACCATAACAATACCAGTAACAACATTATTATTATTATTATTATTATTTGGTTTTTGTATAGCGCGTAGTCACCCTTGAGTATCCCAGCGCTGAAACCTCAAACTCCTAACGGGGGGCACAGGAAAAAATTCGAAGAGAATCAGGGAAAAAGGAGGGTTTTGAGGGACTTTCTGAATCGAAGGAGGTTTGGCTCAGCTCTGAGGTTTGAGGGAAGAGCGTTCCATTTTCTGGCCGTGTTCACCGAGAATCTGCGGCCGCCTATGCGGGTTTTCTTCACCCTGGGGACAACAATAAGGTTTCCTTGTTCGGACCGAAGCGCTCTCGAGGGTCTGTATGGAGTGATCCAGGTGCTCAGAATGGGGGGACCTGTATTGTTCAGGACCTTGTGTGCCAGACAGAGGGCCTTGAAAGCGACTCTTTCCCTTACGGGGAGCCAATGAAGTTTTTTCAAGGCGGGTTTGGCCGAAGTTCTTGCTGGGGTGTTTGTAAGCAGGCGGGCTGCGGCATTTTGAGTTTTTTGTAGTGTTTGCAAGGTGGCTTCCGGCGCCCCGAGGTAGATTGCGTTACTGTAATCCAACCTTGCTAGCACTAAGCCTTGAATTAGTAGCAGGCGGGACTGGAATGGGAGTAGGGGGAGTACTTTCCTACATGATCTCAGGAGCCCATAGCAGATGCCGGCTGTTTTCCTGGCCTGTGTCCGGAAAGTAAGATCTGTCTCTAGCCACACTCCCAGACTCTTGACCTCTGTCTTAGGGGAGGGGGGGTCACCCATGCATGCGGGCCAGATGTTCGGAGGGAGACTCGGGGTTTTGTGTCCGAGAAGCAAGATCTCTGTCTTTGACCCGTTCAATTTTAGGTCGGAGTCGCCCATCCATTGATGAACGGTGGACAGGCAGTCTTGCAGGTTGGAAGGCTGTAGCTTGGGGTGGGAGAGGGTCACCACCAATTGAGTGTCGTCGGCGTAGCTGACGATCGTGACTCCAAAAGGGGCGACCAGCTCCTCCAGAGGGGCCATATATACGTTAAAAAGTGTGGGGCTTAATGAGGAGCCCTGGGGCACTCCACATCGGAGGGGGATTGAGGGAGACCGGCTTTCTCCTTCCCAGACTTGGAAGGAGCGTCGGGAGAGAAAGGATGTGAGCCATCTCAGCGCACTGTCTTGTACGCCAGTGCTCTCTAGGCGCTGGACTAGGACATGATGGCTGACAGTGTCGAATGCTGCGCTGAGGTCCAGGAGGACCACTGCCACTGATCCTCCTGTATCCATGATTTCCCTCGCTTTTTCTACGGCCGCCAGGAGGGCGGTGTCTGTGCCCTGACCTGGTCTAAAACCAGTTTGGGAGTTCTTTAGGCAGTGGTTTGCTTCCAGGAAGTGGGACAATTTTTTGTTTGCGAGCTTCTCCGCGACCTTACCTATCCAGGGGAGGAGCGAGATGGGTCGGTAATTAGATAGGTCCGTGGGGTCTAGTGACGGTTTCTTCAGCAGACCTTTAACAACGGCCTCCTTCCAGCTTTGTGGGACTATTCCTTGGGAAAAGGAGATGTTGATGAGGGCCGTGAGTCTGGCTGTGATGGTTCGTGCTATGTTTTTCGTGAACCGTACGGGAACTGAATCGCTGGGGGCTCCGCTTTTCGTGGCTGCTAGAGTGGTTGCCACTTCTTCTTCTGAGACTGGTCCGAATGCGGTTAAACAAGGGGATACCGGATTGTCCATGGGGTTTCCAGACGTAGGGGTACAGTCCTTAGCGATTCCCGGGGTGGTCTGATTAGTGGCAGGTAGAGAGGAAAGGATTTTCTTGATTTTGCTATCAAAGAAATTGGCCAGGTTGACACATTTCTCCTCGGCTGCTTTGGGGTCCAGGGGTGTCTGCGGGGGGGCTGGGACATGGAGAAGCTCCTTAAGTATGGAGAAAGTCTCTTTTGCAGAGCACGAGGAATTTTGTATTCTTACCTCAAAGAAAGAGCTTTTAGCGCTGAGGAGGGCTTGTTTATACGCCTTCATGGCAGATTGATAGGCGTTTTTGTCCGTCGCTGTTTTATTTTTCCTCCATGTTCGTTCCGTCTTTTTACACTCTTTTCTAAGAATGTTCAGGGCTGGGGTGTACCAGGGAGCATTATTGATCCTCTTTACATGTTTAAGTGAGCGTGTTAATGGAATAAGGCTGTCTAGGGGGTTGGTGAGCCAGCTGTTAAATTCCCTATCAGCGATGTTAGGGTCAGCTGCAAGGGGGCCATCGGAATCCCTGAGCTTCGCTTCCCATTTTTCTGGATTTAACTTGTGCCAGCGTCGGGTTAAAATCCTGGTTTTCTGTTTGGGGACACAAGCGGGTTGATAGGACCAGTGCATTGGGACCAGAAAGTGGTCAGTCCATGGAAGGGGGGAGGGGTCTTGGGTTTGGAAATTCTTGATATTGGTGAAGACTGGGTCTAGGAGATGACCTTTCTCGTGGGTGGGTTTCGCGTTCAGGAGCTGGAGGTCAGCTGACGCGAGGTCTGCTAGAAGATTCGCGGCGGTGTGGTCTGCCGGATCTAGGAAGTGAAGGTTCAAATCTCCTAGAAGAAGAAAGTTAGGCGTTGATATTGTTTTTAGAAGGATGTGGTCCATCAGAGTGTTTGAGAAATCACCTATTGAGCCTGGTGGTCTGTATACCAGAAGGCCCGATAGTGAAGTGGTAGCCAGTTTCAATATCGCTTAAAGCATATACCAGCGGGACTGTATGACAGGTTGGGTAAAGGATACATTAAGTCAACCTGGAATTTACCGTACACACACAGTTGTTGGAGTGGGGGAAGAAAAGTGTTTCTTAGTGGAAATAATTGTAAGAACTCATTGAGTGGTACACTTCTGTGTCAAGGAATCAATTTACATGGAGCCTGCGAGGGTTCTTCGAATGACCTTTCTTGCCACCTACACAGCACTCCAGCCACACAGATAGAACCTGTTTTCAGGCAGCTTTCCAATGGCAGTTACGTTATGCTAAGTGACCCCTGCTTTTGTGGCATGCTGCCAGGAAGGGCCTATCTCGTTAGCGTTTCATCCAGGGTCACTTGTTGTATGCAAGTATTGTATCCAAATAGCAAGTCAGACATGGAGGCGGCAATCTGACCTTCTCTGAATATCTCTTCTATACGAATTGATACTTTAAGCAGAATAAAAGCCATTCTTTTGCAAAAAACTGTGACTTTGACCTCGGCTAAAGAAACATATGATCTGCAAGTTGCAAGGACTTCTGCAGAGATACATGCATTATTATCAACAAACTGCCCCGTACCTTTTGTAGAAATGTTAAGTCAAATCTTAAACATGTCCGATACCAGTGGCATCGCACATGTATTTAAGACAATTTTTTCGGGACTGTTAGCACCCTTTGAAGCAGTCCTGAGCATTTTTCCAAATTTCATACACTCTGTGTTTGGCGGCCTGCCTCTCATTTTGGGACTTGTAGCAGGAATTCTATTTTTGTTCCTTCTACTCCGATATGGCAAGTCCAGTCACCAGCGATACCCAGATTACCATGGACCCAGCGCAAACGCTCCAGGCAATGCGGTACTGAAATAGGATCACACAGGTCCTCAGCTTGGCTCGTCTAAGAGATCTGAATACCACATGGTTTCTATCATTCAGACCAATCTGGCAAGATTGCATCTTGCCTGTTTTACGATGCCTGCTCTGCAGAGAAGAATGCGTGTTAGACATATGTCTCACACTCCCATCCGCAGTACCAATGGATATCGATACTTTGCTTGGTTCGGTAACGGCTTATGCAACGTGTTGTCCCCAGCAGCTACCAATTCCGATGATGGCATTCGTTGAGATCTCACCAATACGACCAGGTGGCGGTTAGGTACGAGATGAAAGCGGCACACAGGTACAACTTTCTGTGAACATTACTGATCCAGATAACGCTGACTAATGCATCTCACATATGCACTATTTCTACTTTTTCGGAAATGGCCCAACTTTCTCCTACTGTGGTAGATGAATTCTTTGCCAGCCTATCTGAGTTAATGTTTTCTCCTAACAACGAGAATAACTTTTGAGAAACAAGCACACAGCATTCCCTGAACTTTGAATTCGGCCTTCAGTTTTTGATAAACAGAGCTTCTAAAAACTTTGGAACTATTTTTTACTACAACGAAATTATTTTTCTCATTTCCCAAAATATTTAATTTTTTGGCACAGAGTAATCTGCTTAAATTAGAACTATTTTAGAGAACAAGATTTCTTTTAAAAAAAACAATTCCTAGATACAATGTTTGACCACAGCCTCTAGCACATGTACAGTATTAAATAATTCTGCAATGAAATGGTCTCGACCTTCTCTTCTGTATTAAGAGCCTATCCCTGATGACTATAAGATCACACGCAAGGACCGCACCGACCATACAGGAGGTGGAATCGCTATCGTCCATAAGAAAACTATCCGCATCTCAACCACCTCTGATGCCAACCTCGCTAACTCTGAACACCTTCACTTCCAGATCCACATCGACCCCAAGACCACACTCAGAGGCACCCTCCTCTACAGACCACCAGGACCCCGCGCAAAATTCAGTGAAGACATCACGGACTTCATCACCCCACATGCACTCCCCTCCAAAGACTACATCCTTCTGGGAGACCTCAACTTTCACCTTGAAAAGATCAACGACCGCAACACCGCCACCCTCTCGGACAACCTCGCCAACCTCGGACTTAAACAACTGGTCACTTCCCCCACCCACATCGCAGGTCACACTCTCGACCCCATCTTCACCTCCAGCAACCATGTCTCCTTCAGCCACACTACGGATCTCCTCTGGACCGACCACAGCTGCGTTCACTTCACCTACAACAAGCCGAAACCCATCATCCACCTCCAACCAAATCTACAAAGAAACTGGAACAAAATCACCACAGAACAGATCTCCACATCGCTCCTTCAAACCTCCCCAGCCCTCTCTTCTAACGCCAACGAAGCCGCCTCCAACCTCACCCTTTGGTTATCCAACACCGCCGACAAATTAGCACCACTGAAAAAACGTCAACACAAACTTGGCATCAAGAAGGCCTCATGGTTCAACGACGACCTCAAGAAGTCCAAGAAACTGTGCCGCTCCCTTGAAAAGGCCTGGAAAAAAGACCCATCCACCAGCAACAAGGACGCCTTCAAAAGCGCCATCCGTACTCACCACCAACTGATCCGAAAAGCCAAGAAAACAGCATTCCAAGATCGACTTGACAACAACGCCCACAACAGCAAGGAACTTTTCAACATCGTCAAGGAATTCTCCAACCCCTCGGCCAACTCCAACGACATCACCCCCTCCCAAACCCTCTGCGATTCCCTAGCCTCATTTTTCCACAACAAGATTGCTGACATCCACAACAGCTTTGACAACCAACCCAGAAGCCAACCCACCCTACCATCAGCTGACCATCTTCCCCCCGTTAACACCCTTAACGCCTGGAACCCAATCTCCACTGAGGACACCATCCGCCTGATGAATTCCATCCACTCTGGATCCCCCACAGACCCATGCCCTCACCACATCTTCAACAAAGCAGACTCTGTCATAGCTCCGCACCTCCGAGACGTCATCAACTGCTCCTTCAACTCCGCTACCTTCCCAGAAGACTGGAAACACGCTGAACTCACCGCCCTTCTGAAAAAACCAACAGCAGACCCCACCGAACTCAAAAACTACCGCCCCATCTCGCTTCTTCCATTCCCGGCCAAAGTCATCGAGAAAGCTGTCAACAACCAGCTCGCCGCCTTCCTCGAAACCAACAAATCACTCGACCCCTCACAATCTGGCTTCCGAGCCAAACACAGCACACAGACCGCCCTCATCGCAGCAACAGACGACATTCGATCCCTACTGGACAATGGAGACACAGTCGCCCTCATCCTCCTCGACCTCTCTGCAGCCTTCGACACAGTCTGCCACAGCACCCTTCTACAACGCCTCAGAAACATCGGAATCCAAGGAAAGGCACTGGACTGGATCACCTCGTTCCTCACCGGAAGAACCCAGAGAGTCCGCCTCCCACCATTCAAGTCCGAGGCCTCTGAAATCATCTGCGGCGTACCACAAGGATCCTCACTCAGTCCCACCCTCTTCAACGTATACATGAGCCCCCTCGCGACCATCGCCCGCCAACACAACCTCAACATCATCTCTTACGCGGATGACACTCAACTGATCCTATCTCTCACCAAGGACCCCAGCACCGCCAAAACTAACCTACACGAAGGAATGAAAGAAGTCGCCGAATGGATGAAACAAAGCCGTCTGAAACTGAACTCAGACAAAACAGAAGTCCTCATCTTAGGTAAATCCCCCTCTGCATGGGACGACTCTTGGTGGCCGGAAGCCCTCGGAAAAGCACCCATCCCGACAGACCACGCACGGAACCTAGGCGTCATCCTGGATTCTTCACTCTCAATGAACAGACAAGTCAACGCCGTATCCTCTTCCTGCTTCAACATTCTTCGCATGCTCAGAAAAACATTTCGCTGGATCCCCTCCGAAACAAGGAAAACAGTCACCCACGCTCTGGTCACGAGCCGACTGGACTACGGAAACACCCTCTACGCAGGTACTACCGCTAAACTCCAGAAGAAACTTCAACGAATCCAAAACGCCTCAGCCAGGCTCATATTAGACATCCCACGCAACGAACACATCTCTGGTCACCTTAAAGACCTCCACTGGCTACCCGTCAATAAGAGGATTACTTTCCGTCTGCTTACCCACGCACACAAATCACTCTACGACATCGGACCAGAGTGCCTCAACTCTCGACTGTCCTTTTACAACCCCTCCCGCCAACTTCGCTCTTCCAGCCAAGCCTTCGCCACTGTTCCTCGCATCAACAAGACCACCATGGGAGGCAGATCCTTCTCATAACTGGCTGCCAAAACATGGAACTCACTCCCCGCTTACCTTCGCCTCACCCAGAATCACCTAGCGTTCAGAAAGCAGCTTAAAACGTGGATATTTGACAAATAATCCTCCTCCCCTCCTAAGCGCCTTGAAACCCTCTGGGTATGTAGCGCGCTATATAAATGTTATGACTTGACTTGACTTGACATTTCATCAATGTAATTTCGTGATTCATTCAGACAGCATTTCAAAATGTCATACTTTATGCTTCGAATGATACCACTGCTTTGAAGACGTACAGTACAATACTCCTTTTCGTGTACAAGCTATTTCAAATGCATTTCATGTATTTTGGGGTGGGATTGTAAACACATGCTTAGATATGTTAGAATGCTTAGTATTTAGTAAAGCTGAACATTTAACGTGGAGTGTGTTGTAGATGAATCTAGGACACTATTGTAATTTTCCCGATTCATGCCCAAATATAGATATAACTTATCAGATCCTTATATAGGCATAAGAATCATGTCCATATTTAGACATAGCCAATGCAGTCCAAATACGGCATAGCAACTTCCACTAGTTCTTAAAATCCACAACGAGTTTTTGGAAAAACGAACCTTCAGCAGCCTGGGACTTCCCCCTGCTTCAGTATTGATTTGTCCCAGAACTCCTGGAGTTTGTAAAGAACTGCGAGTTCTTAGTGACGTTATTATGTCCAACCTTACGTCAAACTCGGCACCTTTTAGGTATAAGTATGCCCACGTTTGCCCTGAAAAACACACGGTGGTTTGGAGCAGATCAACTAACTACTTGCCCAACGCCCTGCTGTAGCAAGCACCTGAGGAAGCCGACCCCCCAGCTGATGCACTGAGAGAGACTCTGTCTTTTCTCCTGCCGAGAAATCCAGCCCCAGTGTTTCCCTGCTACCCTTGCGGGTTACTGGGAGATCGAGTCCTGAGAGAGAGATACAAGACCACTGTCATTCTAAAACCAAGGTACGGAGCTGATTAGACCCTTAGAGAATTCTTGGATAGATTCTTGGCAGAAAAATACTAAACTTAAGCTACACCTCACTTACTTTTTCACTTGTACTAGACTCAGGTTAGGTACACCGGGGTAGGCGTATTTAAGATGCACCAGTTGAGTACTTTTTAGTCATTATTTATCATTGTATGTATTTTATCCATTTTATGGCTTAGAAACGATATCATGCTTTTACAGTATTATTTCATAATACTCTTTTTACTTCATAGCAAGTATTGCGATTGTAGCAATTCACTTCTCTTGCATGAGAAAGAAGACTGCTCAATAAATAACCTCTTTTATTGAAAACGCCCGTCTCTCTATTTCTTTGCAAACTCTAGTGAAACGAAGCATGCACGATTGACTGAGTAAAATAGCCATCTATTGTTTCTGCGACTCTAAAGATATATTTCTTATTCTTGGGGAACAAAGTTGTCGTGTTTATGCGGTTGTCAGAATCTAATCCCTTCTTGTTCATTCAAGAAAGTTTCTAGTGACCTGTGAGCTAGCTGGCATTCACAATTAAGTCTAACATATTCAATAGAGACCTAGCCGAACTCAGTCCCACGTCTAAACTATCGTTTATGTTATTCCAATGCGCAGAGCCTATTCGGAATATAGGAACTGCACTACAGGGTATGCCCAGACGTGGGTCCCGGGCTCACTGGGCACTGGATTCAAGCTGAATGATGAGGGTTGATACCCCGAAACCGGTACCAGGATGCTTATTTCTGGTCCAGGGAGGACCTGGCTTTGCAGTTCGAGCTGGACTGTTCCCATGAGGAGCAGGGTCAATGATTTGCATATGGCAGGTTCTAAACTGGTGTGGCAGGGTTAGTAAATAACAATAGATTTAAACCAGATCTCTTGACTGGGGGTGAATGTTTGATTTATTCCAAATTCTGTTTATCATTTGTGCTTCTTTTGGTTACGTATATAAGCACAATACAAATTTTAAATCAACAAAACGCAAGAGACATTTTATCAATTTTCTCATCTCTATGCCCGTATACTTAGATTGAGGTGGTCTGCGATGTCACTGCTGGTTGTGGTGATGGGATGACACATCCAGTGATGTGTCTTATTCACAAAGCTGACTCATAGTCACTAAGCATCTTGACAAATCTCTTTTCCTGTTCCAGAGTCTACTATAATAAACTGTCATGACAAATTCAACAGCGCTGTACCACGCATTTTTCCGACTGGGCTCCCACCAAGTAACATTGATAAAAACATAATAGTAATAAACTGTATGGGCGCATTTGGTGACCGAAGAGCCACAGTAGGAAGTATACAAAAATAAATCCTCAGTCATTGAATGGACAGAAGGGGCAATTGATAGGTCAGTGTTTCACCATCCTGAAGACATTGATACGTGGATAGAGGCTATAAAAAAACTGTTCGCTTCGCTTTACCTGTTTATGAAAGGCTAACTGTTAATTCCACAGTGATCAAGGCTTCAATCAAGCAGGATTTATAAAGCACAGCTAATCGGCCAATAGGGTATCCAGGCGCTTGCAGGTCCTGTAGGATTATTCAAACACCCAGTTATTGAGGACTGCTGGACGTGGCCCTTTTTGCAGGGTTATCCCCAAACCTTTTGCTTCTTCCTCCTATTTTTTCCTGACCTGTTGTTGTTGGTTTTAGGACTCTGAGCACTTTACCCCTGCTAATCAGTGCTAAAGTGCATGTGTTTTCTGTGTAAATTGTTATTATGATTGGTTCTCACTGATTGGCATATTTTGATTTACTGGCCAGTCTCTAGTAAAGTTCACTGCTAAATCAACTACTACTAGTGGGCCAGCAGCACTGATTGTGCCTCCCACATCGTTACCC
This sequence comes from Lissotriton vulgaris, assembly GCF_964263255.1. Classification (NCBI taxonomy): domain Eukaryota; kingdom Metazoa; phylum Chordata; class Amphibia; order Caudata; family Salamandridae; genus Lissotriton; species Lissotriton vulgaris. The sequence goes on from NC_141694.1 coordinate 1,908,415,034, forward strand.
AAACACGCAGAGGACATTGGGTACATTGGGGCTCTGACCGGTGTCAGAATCACACCCTCCTCCTCGGTGGCTGGGATGTTGGTATATAGACCTCCTGACAGCCTTAGTCAGTGTCACCCCACTTAGGTCGGTGACCTTTTCAAGAAGGAAACCCTCAGCCCAATGTGGTTGTTGGGTTTGGTACATATTACATTGATCATTACATACGGGCCAAACTTCGATGATTCTGCTTGCTTTTTATTTTTTTCACTAAAGTTAGAAACAGACTTGTGGACGCTTCCCCCCTCGCTTTGTAATATGTGGAAAATACTTTAATGGTGGAAGCTAAATTGGATAACCCCGACAGCAGCTCCAGCTGACACACCGAAGCGCAGGAAGATCTATGCCATGGGATATTATGCATCAGTGCAAACTGCTAGACTTATTATTATTATTATTATTATGTTTCTTATATAGCGCCTGAATCGACCCCCGAAGGGGTATCTCCGCGCTTGCCTTGGGAACCCGTCCTGGCTTTTCCCTGTGAGATAGCCCCTACAGGGCATCCCCAAGGTGAAAGCCAGGCATCCCGCCGCGGGGGGGCCGTTGTGGAGATTAAGCAAGCTTAATGCCCAGAGTTGCAGAGTGTGAACCCATGATCAGGTCAGGCACCGAAGCGAGAATTATCGAGTCCATGGACATTTGAGCACAAGACCCTGCCCCGTCCGGAATTGAACCCTGGTCCCGGGTCTGACCTCTGCTTCAGGGTCTGCCTGCTCTAACCAGTGAGCCACACTTCTCCACGTTGTACCATGTTGAATGCCCTAATTCTAAAGTGTATACATTCAATAGTAAATGGAATATATTCCAGGATAGATTTCTAGTTAGGATCTAGAGATGAGATGAGATGGGCTGGGCTGGGTTGAAATGATAACACATTTACCTAGGACTCTGTCTGATCATTCTCCGGTTCTGATGGCTTTGACCATCACCAGCTATCTGGGGATACATAGAATGTAGCAGCTTTGATCATCAGAGCTGTCAGACCCAGTCTTTTTACAGAAAGTCGCTAAGTGATTTTTATTCTACTACATGTTGAACCAGGGCTCTGGTGGCTATGCTGTGGGAAGCATTTAAAGAGTGATTAGGTGTGAATACATATCTAAAAGTCACTGGATATTAAAATTGCTGAGAGATACAATGCCACACCCAGAGCAAGAGATATCATTGCTAGAGTGAGAGTATGGGAGCTCTTGAACCCACTGTGTTGCTTTTAATCACCTTTGCCCTTAACAGTTGCACTTGAAGGTTTGTCATTGAGTCAGCTTTCTGTTTTCCTGGGGAGACGTGTTAATGACTCCCAGGAAAGGATACAATCGGGCCTTCACAGGAAGGAGATGTTCTCCCTCCTGTAGGAAGTCGCACGGATGTTGGCCCAAAAGGCGAGCTTCAAGGCAGAAACCACCTTTGAAGGGCAAATGGAAACCACTTGGGAGAGGGGCTGCTGTATTGTCTGGATAGACAAGCTTGCACCAGGGTCAGAAAATGGGGAACCAGTTGCCAAACCAGTGTGTCAGGGGAATGTAGCTCCCTTGGTAACCACACCTCTGAGTTGGGGTAAGGTGTTCTGGGTGCCAAGAAAAGTGTTCTACCTTATTGGGAGTAGATAGAATGGTGCACCCTAAGGTAGCCTGTTTTGTCCTGCTAGTGGAGAAGTTGTTTTCTGAACCCAGACGAGGCAAGAGTCTCGAAGGAGCAGCTGGCAGACCTCCTGTTCACACCATAGTGACACAACAGTTAAAGAAGTCTGCTAAAGGCGAGTGAGAGCCCTGATCGCAGCTCTTCATCGCTGTGCAGGACCAGGGATCACAACCTGGCTGTCAGAAGATGCATCTGAGTCTGCTGGACCTGGGAAGGTTGCCGGAGAAGCTACAGACCAGGGAAGGATTTGGCTGTGGCAGTGACACAGAACAGCTGACAGTTCATGGCACTGGACTTCTTCCAGGCCCAAGAAGACCTCAATGGACATTGACTTGTGTAGCCAGGATCACCTCACCAAACCTGCAGACCAGGGAGCAGCTGCAAGAAGACCTCCTTCTACCGCATCTTATCCACACCACCCTTGAACATTTTCAGCATGCTGTATCCTTGGCATCAGAACCACTGCCTTAGGAATCCATTGCAACAAGGATAAAGTGCTTGGGACTGTCGGAAGACTGCTTATCCTGTGGAGGCAACGGTTTCTGAGGGCCTTGTGGGTCCCCCTGTCTGGCTCCCTGCTGAAGTTGGACGCACTAAAAAATCTAAAAACCATCATTCAATAATCCTAAACCTAGCAGATAAAGGGGGTGGGATTGTTAAAAAACAATTCCTAGATACAATGTTTGACCACAGCCTCTAGCACATGTACAGTATTAAATAATTCTGCAATGAAATGGTCTCGACCTTCTCTTCTGTATTAAGAGCCATTTCATCAATGTAATTTCGTGATTCATTCAGACAGCATTTCAAAATGTCATACTTTATGCTTCGAATGATACCACTGCTTTGAAGACGTACAGTACAATACTCCTTTTCGTGTACAAGCTATTTCAAATGCATTTCATGTATTTTGGGGTGGGATTGTAAACACATGCTTAGATATGTTAGAATGCTTAGTATTTAGTAAAGCTGAACATTTAACGTGGAGTGTGTTGTAGATGAATCTAGGACACTATTGTAATTTTCCCGATTCATGCCCAAATATAGATATAACTTATCAGATCCTTATATAGGCAAAAGAATCATGTCCATATTTAGACATAGCCAATGCAGTCCAAATACGGCATAGCAACTTCCACTAGTTCTTAGAATCCACAACGAGTTTTTGGAAAAACTAACATTCAGCAGCCTGGGACTTCCCCCTGCTTCAGTATTGATTTGTCCCAGAACTCCTGGAGTTTGTAAAGAACTGCAAGTTCTTAGTGACGTTATTATGTCCAACCTTACGTCAAATTCGGCACCTTTTAGGTATAAGTATGCCCACGTTTGCCCTGAAAAACACACGGTGGTTTGGAGCAGATCAACTAACTACTTGCCCAACGCCCTGCTGTAGCAAGCACCTGAGGAAGCCGACCCTCCAGCTGATGCACTGAGAGAGACTCTGTCTTTTCTCCTGCCGAGAAATCCAGCCCCAGTGTTTCCCTGCTACCCTTGCGGGTTACTGGGAGATCGAGTCCTGAGAGAGAGATACAAGACCACTGTCATTCTAAAACCAAGGTACGGAGCTGATTAGACCCTTAGAGAATTCTTGGATAGATTCTTGGCAGAAAAATACTAAACTTAAGCTACACCTCACTTACTTTTTCACTTGTACTAGACTCAGGTTAGGTACACCGGGGTAGGCGTATTTTAGATGCACCAGTTGAGTACTTTTTAGTCATTATTTATCATTGTATGTATTTTATCCATTTTATGGCTTAGAAACTATATCATGCTTTTACAGTATTATTTCATAATTCTCTTTTTACTTCATAGCAAGTATTGCGATTGTAGCAATTCACTTCTCTTGCATGAGAAAGAAGACTGCTCAATAAATAACCTCTTTTATTGAAAACGCCCGTCTCTCTATTTCTTTGCAAACTCTAGTGAAACGAAGCATGCACGATTGACTGAGTAAAATAATTTAGAAAAGGGGGTGGTGATGAACAGAGTGTCTGAGTTAAACAGACCACTCTTACCCAGTCCAAAGATCAGGGCTTGATCCATCACCGTTATTTATCTCACTGCCCCATCCCAGCTCAGAACCTGGCTATATGCAAATCAGTCTGTCCCTGGCCCAGTGCATCATGGGAACAGGGCAGACTAAACTACCAAGCCAATTCTTCACCAGAAAGGAGACAAGCTACCGGGGACCGGTTTCTGGCATTTCAGCCTTCTTCGGCCCGGCTTGCTTCAATCCTGATGGAGCAGTGAGAAAGGGACTCATGTCTGAGTATACCCTGCCACACCTATAGTGGCCAAAAACGATTTAGAAAAGGGGGTGGTGATGAACAGAGTGTCTGAGTTAAACAGACCACTCTTACCCAGTCCAAAGATCAGGGCTTGATCCATCACCGTTATTTATCTCACTGCCCCATCCCAGCTCAGAACCTGGCTATATGCAAATCAGTCTGTCCCTGGCCCAGTGCATCATGGGAACAGGGCAGACTAAACTACCAAGCCAATTCTTCACCAGAAAGGAGACAAGCTACCGGGGACCGGTTTCTGGCATTTCAGCCTTCTTCGGCCCGGCTTGCTTGAATCCTGATGGAGCAGTGAGAAAGGGACTCATGTCTGAGTATACCCTGCCACACCTATAGTGGCCAAAAACGATTTAGAAAAGGGGGTGGTGATGAACAGAGTGTCTGAGTTAAACAGACCACTCTTACCCAGTCCAAAGATCAGGGCTTGATCCATCACCGTTATTTATCTCACTGCCCCATCCCAGCTCAGAACCTGGCTATATGCAAATCAGTCTGTCCCTGGCCCAGTGCATCATGGGAACAGGGCAGACTAAACTACCAAGCCAATTCTTCACCAGAAAGGAGACAAGCTACCGGGGACCGGTTTCTGGCATTTCAGCCTTCTTCGGCCCGGCTTGCTTGAATCCTGATGGAGCAGTGAGAAAGGGACTCATGTCTGAGTATACCCTGCCACACCTATAGTGGCCAAAAACGATTTAGAAAAGGGGGTGGTGATGAACAGAGTGTCTGAGTTAAACAGACCACAGTCCCTGGCCCAGTGCATCATGGGAACAGGGCAGACTAAACTACCAAGCCAATTCTTCACCAGAAAGGAGACAAGCTACCGGGGACCGGTTTCTGGCATTTCAGCCTTCTTCGGCCCGGCTTGCTTGAATCCTGATGGAGCAGTGAGAAAGGGACTCATGTCTGAGTATACCCTGCCACACCTATAGTGGCCAAAAACGATTTAGAAAAGGGGGTGGTGATGAACAGAGTGTCTGAGTTAAACAGACCACTCTTACCCAGTCCAAAGATCAGGGCTTGATCCATCACCGTTATTTATCTCACTGCCCCATCCCAGCTCAGAACCTGGCTATATGCAAATCAGTCTGTCCCTGGCCCAGTGCATCATGGGAACAGGGCAGACTAAACTACCAAGCCAATTCTTCACCAGAAAGGAGACAAGCTACCGGGGACCGGTTTCTGGCATTTCAGCCTTCTTCGGCCCGGCTTGCTTGAATCCTGATGGAGCAGTGAGAAAGGGACTCATGTCTGAGTATACCCTGCCACACCTATAGTGGCCAAAAACGATTTAGAAAAGGGGGTGGTGATGAACAGAGTGTCTGAGTTAAACAGACCACTCTTACCCAGTCCAAAGATCAGGGCTTGATCCATCACCGTTATTTATCTCTCTGCCCCATCCCAGCTCAGAACCTGGCTATATGCAAATCAGTCTGTCCCTGGCCCAGTGCATCATGGGAACAGGGCAGACTAAACTACCAAGCCAATTCTTCACCAGAAAGGAGACAAGCTACCGGGGACCGGTTTCTGGCATTTCAGCCTTCTTCGGCCCGGCTTGCTTGAATCCTGATGGAGCAGTGAGAAAGGGACTCATGTCTGAGTATACCCTGCCACACCTATAGTGGCCAAAAACGATTTAGAAAAGGGGGTGGTGATGAACAGAGTGTCTGAGTTAAACAGACCACTCTTACCCAGTCCAAAGATCAGGGCTTGATCCATCACCGTTATTTATCTCACTGCCCCATCCCAGCTCAGAACCTGGCTATATGCAAATCAGTCTGTCCCTGGCCCAGTGCATCATGGGAACAGGGCAGACTAAACTACCAAGCCAATTCTTCACCAGAAAGGAGACAAGCTACCGGGGACCGGTTTCTGGCATTTCAGCCTTCTTCGGCCCGGCTTGCTTGAATCCTGATGGAGCAGTGAGAAAGGGACTCATGTCTGAGTATACCCTGCCACACCTATAGTGGCCAAAAACGATTTAGATAAGGGGGTGGTGATGAACAGAGTGTCTGAGTTAAACAGACCACTCTTACCCAGTCCAAAGATCAGGGCTTGATCCATCACCGTTATTTATCTCACTGCCCCATCCCAGCTCAGAACCTGGCTATATGCAAATCAGTCTGTCCCTGGCCCAGTGCATCATGGGAACAGGGCAGACTAAACTACCAAGCCAATTCTTCACCAGAAAGGAGACAAGCTACCGGGGACCGGTTTCTGGCATTTCAGCCTTCTTCGGCCCGGCTTGCTTGAATCCTGATGGAGCAGTGAGAAAGGGACTCATGTCTGAGTATACCCTGCCACACCTTTAGTGGCCAAAAACGATTTAGAAAAGGGGGTGGTGATGAACAGAGTGTCTGAGTTAAACAGACCACTCTTACCCAGTCCAAAGATCGGGGCTTGATCCATCACCGTTATTTATCTCACTGCCCCATCCCAGCTCAGAACCTGGCTATATGCAAATCAGTCTGTCCCTGGCCCAGTGCATCATGGGAACAGGGCAGACTAAACTACCAAGCCAATTCTTCACCAGAAAGGAGACAAGCTACCGGGGACCGGTTTCTGGCATTTCAGCCTTCTTCGGCCCGGCTTGCTTGAATCCTGATGGAGCAGTGAGAAAGGGACTCATGTCTGAGTATACCCTGCCACACCTATAGTGGCCAAAAACGATTTAGAAAAGGGGGTGGTGATGAACAGAGTGTCTGAGTTAAACAGACCACTCTTACCCAGTCCAAAGATCAGGGCTTGATCCATCACCGTTATTTATCTCACTGCCCCATCCCAGCTCAGAACCTGGCTATATGCAAATCAGTCTGTCCCTGGCCCAGTGCATCATGGGAACAGGGCAGACTAAACTACCAAGCCAATTCTTCACCAGAAAGGAGACAAGCTACCGGGGACCGGTTTCTGGCATTTCAGCCTTCTTCGGCCCGGCTTGCTTGAATCCTGATCCCAGTGTAAGAATTGGCTTTTGTAGTTTGGTTTGCCCTGTTCCCATCATGCACTGGGACAGGAACAGACTAATTTGCATACAGCCAGGTTCTGAAACTGGGATGGTGCAGTGAGCTAAAAAACGGTGTTGGATCTAGCCCTGATCTCTTGACTGGGTGAGAGCTTTCTGCTTAATTCAGAGACTCTGTCCCTCACCACCCCTTGTTGTAAATATGACTGAGTAAAATAGCCATCTATTGTTTCTGCGACTCTAAAGATATATTTCTTATTCTTGGGGAACTAAGTTGTCGTGTTTATGCGGTTGTCAGAATCTAATCCCTTCTTGTTCATTCAAGAAAGTTTCTAGTGACCTGTGAGCTAGCTGGCATTCACAATTAAGTCTAACATATTCAATAGAGACCTAGCCGAACTCAGTCCCACGTCTAAACTATCGTTTATGTTATTCCAATGCGCAGAGCCTATTCGGAATATAGGAACTGCACTACAGGGTATGCCCAGACGTGGGTCCCGGGCTCACTGGGCACTGGATTCAAGCTGAATGATGAGGGTTGATACCCCGAAACCGGTACCAGGATGCTTATTTCTGGTCCAGGGAGGACCTGGCTTTGCAGTTCGAGCTGGACTGTTCCCATGAGGAGCAGGGTCAATGATTTGCACATGGCAGGTTCTAAACTGGTGTGGCAGGGTTAGTAAATAACAATAGATTTAAACCAGATCTCTTGACTGGGGGTGAATGTTTGATTTATTCCAAATTCTGTCTATCATTTGTGCTTCTTTTGGTTACGTATATAAGCACAATACAAATTTTAAACCAACAAATCGCAAGAGACATTTTATCAATTTTCTCATCTCTATGCCCGTATACTTAGATTGAGGTAGTCTGCGATGTCACTGCTGGTTGTGGTGGCGGGATGACACATCCAGTGATGTGTCTTATTCACAAAGCTGACTCATAGTCACTAAGCATCTTGACAAATCCCTTTTCCTGTTCCAGAGTCTACTATAATTAACTGTCATGACAAATTCAACAGCGCTGTACCACGCATTTTTCCGACTGGGCTCCCACCAAGTAACATTGATAAAAAACATAATAGTAATAAACTGTATGGGCCCATTTGGTGACCGAAGAGCCACAGTAGGAAGTATACAAAAATAAATCCTCTGTCATTGAATGGACAGAAGGGGCAATTGATAGGTCAGTGTTTTACCATCCTGAAGACATTGATACGTGGATAGAGGCTATAAAAAAACTGTTCGCTTCGCTTTACCTGTTTATGAAAGGCTAACTGTTAATTCCACAGTGATCAAGGCTTCAATCAAGCAGGATTTATAAAGCACAGCTATACGGCCAATAGGGTATCCAGGCGCTTGCAGGTCCTGTAGGATTATTCAAACACCCAGTTATTGAGGACTGTTGGACGTGGCCCTTTTTGCAGGGTTATCCCCAAACCTTTTGCTTCTTCCTCCTATTTTTTCCTGACCTGTTGTTGTTGGTTTTAGGACTCTGAGCACTTTACCCCTGCTAATCAGTGCTAAAGTGCATGTGTTTTCTGTGTAAATTGTTATTATGATTGGTTCTCACTGATTGGCATATTTTGATTTACTGGCCAGTCTCTAGTAAAGTTCACTGCTAAATCAACTACTACTAGTGGGCCAGCAGCACTGATTGTGCCTCCCACATCGTTACCCAAACACGCAGAGGACATTGGGTACATTGAGGCTCTGACCGGTGTCAGAATCACACCCTCCTCGGTGGCTGGGATGTTGGTATATAGACCTCCTGACAGCCTTAGTCAGTGTCACCCCACTTAGGTCGGTGACCTTTTCAAGAAGGAAACCCTCAGCCCAATGTGGTTGTTGGGTTTGGTACATATTACATTGATCATTACATACGGGCCAAACTTCGATGATTCTGCTTGCTTTTTATTTTTTTCACTAAAGTTAGAAACAGACTTGTGGACGCTTCCCCCCTCGCTTTGTAATATGTGGAAAATACTTTAATGGTGGAAGCTAAATTGGATAACCCCGACAGCAGCTCCAGCTGACACACCGAAGCCCAGGAAGATCTATGCCATGGGATATTATGCATCAGTGCAAACTGCTAGACTTGTACCATGTTGAATGCCCTAATTCTAAAGTGTATACATTCAATAGTAAATGGAATATATTCCAGGATAGATTTCTAGTTAGGATCTAGAGATGAGATGAGATGGGCTGGGCTGGGTTGAAATGATAACACATTTACCTAGGACTCTGTCCGATCATTCTCCGGTTCTGATGGCTTTGACCATCACCATCTATCTGGGGATACATAGAATGTAGCAGCTGTGATCATCAGAGCTGTCAGACCCAGTCTTTTAACAGAAAGTCGCTAGGTGATTTTTATTCTACTACATGTTGAACCAGGGCTCTGGTGGCTATGCTGTGGGAAGCATTTAAAGAGTGATTAGGTGTGAATACATATCTAAAAGTCACTGGATATTAAAATTGCTGAGAGATACAATGCCACACCCAGAGCAAGAGATATCATTGCTAGAGTGAGAGTATGGGAGCTCTTGAACCCACTGTGTTGCTTTTAATCACCTTTGCCCTTAACAGTTGCACTTGAAGGTTTGTCATTGAGTCAGCTTTCTGTTTTCCTGGGGAGACGTGTTAATGACTCCCAGGAAAGGATACAATCGGGCCTTCACAGGAAGGAGATGTTCTCCCTCCTGTAGGAAGTCGCACGGATGTTGGCCCAAAAGGCGAGCTTCAAGGCAGAAACCACCTTTGAAGGGCAAATGGAAACCACTTGGGAGAGGGGCTGCTGTATTGTCTGGATAGACAAGCTTGCACCAGGGTCAGAAAATGGGGAACCAGTTGCCAAACCAGTGTGTCAGGGGAATGTAGCTCCCTTGGTAACCACACCCCTGAGTTGGGGTAAGGTGTTCTGGGTGCCAAGAAAAGTGTTCTACCTTATTGGGAGTAGATAGAATGGTGCACCCTAAGGTAGCCTGTTTTGTCCTGCTAGTGGAGAAGTTGTTTTCTGAACCCAGACGAGGCAAGAGTCTCGAAGGAGCAGCTGGCAGACCTCCTGTTCACACCATAGTGACACAACAGTTAAAGAAGTCTGCTAAAGGAGAGTGAGAGCCCTGATCGCAGCTCTTCATCGCTGTGCAGGCCCTGGGATCACAACCTGGCTGTCAGAAGATGCATCTGAGTCTGCTGGACCTGGGAAGGTTGCCGGAGAACCTACAGACCAGGGAAGGATTTGGCTGTGGCAGTGACACAGAACAGCTGACAGTTCATGGCACTGGACTTCTTCCAGGCCCAAGAAGACCTCAATGGACATTGACTTGTGTAGCCAGGATCACCTCACCAAACCTGCAGACCAGGTAGCAGCTGCAAGAAGACCTCCTTCTACCGCATCGTATCCACACCACCCTTGAACATTTTCAGCATGCTGTATCCTTGGCATCAGAACCACTGCCTTAGGAATCCATTGCAACAAGGATAAAGTGCTTGGGACTGTCGGAAGACTGCTTATCCTGTGGAGGCAACGGTTTCTGAGGGCCTTGTGGGTCCCCCTGTCTGGCTTCCTGCTGAAGTTGGACGCACTAAAAAATCTAAAAAACCATCATTCAATAATCCTAAACCCAGCAGATAAAGGGGGTGGGATTGTTATCCAAGATCGTGCAGAGTATGACACTGATATTAACAAACCCCAAACTTTTCAGGAAATTTACATTAAATCCCCTCTCAACTATTAAAAATGAAAATTTAAAAGTGACCACTGAGGGCAAAGAACAGGGATTCTTAACAAAGAAAGAATTTGAATACCTCAACTTTGAGACACCACAGACCCCAGTCTTATACACCTATCCCAAAATACATAAAAGTGTCAGCAATCCACAAGGTTGCCCAATACTATCAGGCTGTGGGTCAGCTCTCAAACCAATTGTCCAATACATACATTTCTTTCTCAAATACTTTGTACATATATAAGAACCCTATGTGAGAGACCGCACGTTTATGAGAAACCTTGTTGAAGGTATGCCCTTCAGCATCGACACAGTTGGGCTTGCTACATTGGCTATCAATACATTGCACACAAACATCCCACAGGAGGAGAGCATCATGCTAATAAAGAATTTCCTAGACACATGCACACAACCCACACAAGTGCCAACAAACTTTATCATATCGTTATTAAGGATAGCACTTCAACACAACTATTTTCTTTCCAAACGCCATTTTTATCAACAATGTCCTGGCACTTCGATGGGGGCAGTTTTTGCTCCAAACTTTGCGAATATTCACATGGATCATGTTGAACACAGATATGTCTGGTCTCATCAGAATAGATATTGTTCCAACATTTCTGTGTGGAAGCGGTATATTGATAATATTTTCCTGATTTGGTCTGGGAGTGAAGCCGATTTTCACGACTTCGTGCTGTACCTCAACAACGCCCAAAAACTCCTCACCTTTACTGCCACTATAAAAAAATCTGAAATTTCTTTACTTGGCTTATCCATCGGACATGAGGAGGGTAGACTATATTGAACACAAAGGGACCAAGCTTATGGTCCCATACGGGCAGCACAGCCACAAGGCCAAATGAATCAAATCAATTAAATACTCTTTTCTTTTTCTTCTCTTATTCCATTCCATGTTCTATTTCATTTTAAACTTTTCTTCAATCCATTTTATTCATTCAACTGCTGTGCAGAGATGTTCACAAAGACAAGGGAACGATGGTTGCTGCATGTCACATTCTCTGTATTAAAAAAGCCCAGTGCATTTCGCGATTGCTCCCTTCGTCAGGGGCATCTAAAAAATAAATACATTCATGTACATAACCATGACCACTGCTATTACACAGACATTCAGGTGACAATATTCTTTGTGAAATTTAACTTGGAGTTTCACCCTAATCCACTCGCAAATAATTACCAGCTGTCTATCAGTGAACTCCTCACCTTTACTGCCACCATAAAAAAATCAGAAATTTCTTTCCTTGACTTATCCATCGGACATGAGGAGGGTAGACTATATACCAGCCTTCATAGAAAACCCACCAAAAGGAATACCCTTCTCTTGTATAAAAGCAACCATCCCAGAGCACTACGCGAGGGGCTACCTTTTGGTCAATTTTTAAGGCTAAGCAGATACTGCTCTACAAAGTGCTCTAACAAAGAAGACTATATGACAGAGGCCCTAGTTCTTAAAACAAAATTGATCAGTGGAGGCTACCAGAACAAAATAGTGAGGAACTCTATGAAACGTCCGTGCTTTTGCCCTAGGGAAGAACTGATGGCCACCAAAGAAAAGACCCCATGTAGCAAACTAATTTGTATTACCACCTTTGGCCCCCGTAGCAACAAAGTGCTCAAGCAATTTCACCAAAACTGGCACTTGATCACGAACATTGAACCCTCTTTTTGCCTTCAAATGTGGCAAAAACATTGAAGATCTTCTGGTACACTCCTCAACATCAAGTACATCAGGTAACAAGATGAGAACTATGGAAAGTATATGGGGCCTGCCACAAATAAAGGGTCACTTCAAATGTGGAAATTGTACAGCTTGTATTTTTTCATTTGATGCAAAAGACTACGAGTACGCTAACAAGAAACAGGAACTTGATTTTTTCTCTAATTGTAACTCTCGAAATGTAATTTATTGCATTTGGTGTCCTTGCGATTTGATGTATATTGGTCAGACTTCGCATCCAATCAAGATGCGGATCAGTCAACATGGCAGCAGAATAAGATGCTGAGAACTGAACGCACCCGTGGTCACACACTTTCAGACAATGGGCCACACTGCTGATTACATCAAATGGGAGGTGACTTACGTGGCCACCATACCAGAAAGAGGTGGGAATATTACAGAGATTCTTTGAAGACTAGAATGCTGTGGATTCTATCAATCGTGGACTCAATACTGTTGAAGAATGGCGTGGTTTTGTGACCACTCTGAACAATTAGATACACTTACCAGATGAACAATTCCAAATCATCATGTACCTCCCTTTCTCTCTCTCTCGCTCTCTTTTTCCCCCTTTTTCATCCCCTCTTCCCTGATAGGGATCCAACAATGTGGCAGAAGATTTACTATCTGATAAGTATGGTTCATATGCACATATATGTGCACATCCTGTCAAAAAATAGCTGTACTCTGATATGTGCAATATGTATATTTTGACAACAGCAACATAAGCTGTCTGGTCACAGGCTGTGAGCACAATATTGTAGCGGAAGATTCACTGTCTGAGAAGCACAGCAAATACTAACTGTATACAACCTGCTTACAAACAAACGTACCCAAATATGTGAAATATGCAAGATTGTGACTACGCAAACACACTGGATGTCATCATCATATGAAAACTATCGGCCACATGCATCATTGTTGCCGTTTGCGATTTCTTAATTGCGAAAATTAAGGAATCTCAATTAAGAAATCGCAAAAGGCTATGCATTAAGAAATCGCAATTTTTTTCCCGATTTCCTAAAAATCCCTAATTGCGAATCACAATTTGCGAATCGCAATTAAGAAATCACTGCCCATTGATTCCTATGGGCCAAGAAGCCCATAGGAATGAATGGGAAAGCATTCACAATTTGCGATTAGCAATTTGCGAATCGCAAATTGAGATTGCAATTTCAAGGGTGCAGGGGAGGGGTCCAAAGGACCCCCCCCTGCACCCCTGAAATTTAACTTTATTTATTTTTTTTTAAAATATTTTTATTGTAAAACAAAAAGGGTTTTTTTTGGCACACATAGCACAGAGTACATAGTACGGAAAACAACAAATGTATATAATAAATCAAATAAATCAGAAATTACTAGCGAGAAAAACAACATAATACTAAACATACACTTTAAGTCATAAAGAAGAAAAAAAGGTGGAAAAAAGACCGATAATCACATTAATAATACATCAAGCTACATTGGCATTTAACCTTTCCTTCCATCTATGTACCGGTTCCCAGATTTTCCTTCCCCATCTTTTAATCCTTTTACCTTTTTTCCTGAATATACCTTTTTCAAGGTTAAAAGTCCCTAATAGTAAAGCAATCCACTGCTGTAATCCCGGGGGAAGGGGGTCCAGCCAGCCTCTAGCGATCAGCAACCTGAAAACTACCATCGCTACAAATATGAATTCGCTATGTTCACCTTCACAGTCCCGAACTCCCAACATAATTACTGTCGGCGTTAAATTCACATTTAAGGCAAGTGTACGAGCCAAAAAAACCTCAATGCCCTTTAATAGAGGTCTTAATTTGGGACAAGTCGCAAAAATATGTATACTATCTGCGGCAGTAGCGTTACAACGCCAACAATTAATCCCTGTGGTTGCGCCCCACTGTGCTATGCGATCTGGAGTATGGTAAAGTTGATACAGCGTTTTGTAGTGCTGCGATTGTAATGGGGCAGAATAAAATGCTGAGCCTCCTAACTCCAAAGACTTCAAGAAAGACTCGCTCGAAGACCCTAATTTCCCCTCCCATTTATTACCGAATCTGTCAGTATCGTCCTTCTTCGTCTCAGCCAACTGGGCATAGAAATACCTAATGGAGCAAACCCCACTTTGCGCTATTGCTTCCATGATGGTATTTGTATTAAATCCACCTGCCCCACCTTTTTTCTTAGAGAGGAAACTCCTAGTCTGTAGATACTTGAAGAAGCTATGCCTTGCTATATTAAATTTAGCCATCAGATCTGAAAATTGAAGTATGTTACCATCTGAGTTTAACATATCTCCTATATTTTTAATACCTTTGCTGTTCCAATCTGCCATAATGGTGTCCGCAAAAATTAAAGGTGGTAAAGACTTATTCATATATAAATTAGTATACCTGTTAAATCTCCCTAGTCCGAGATTTTTTGCGACAGCAGACCATACATTATAGGCTGCGGCCACAGTCTTAAATCGTGTACGTTTATAATACGATGAATCTGTACAATTTAGAAAGGCATTTGCGGAATCTTTACCCAGAACAATTGAATAGATCATAGTTGAGGTAGCTTTGACTTTCGGATCCCCTTCGTTTGCTCCGATTAAACCTTGAATATATTGTAATACCGATGCCCAGTAGTAGAACCTGAAATCTGGAACCCCCCAGCCTCCCCGGTCCCTTGGCAGAGTCATGTACTTATATGCCCGTCTTGTCTTCCCATATGACCAAATAAATCTGTTAAGAATCAACTCTAATTTGTTAAACCAACTAGAATCAAAAAAAAGAGGGATTGTACGAAAAAAATAAAGAAATTTAGGAAGAATGAGCATTTTAATAATATTAGTGCGACCCACTAACGTAAGCCTGAGATTATTTATCCTCAGCAAGTCTGAGTTAACTTTCTTTAATAAAGGCGAGATGTTCTGTTCAACTATTGTTCCTAAGTTAGAAGAAATTTCAACCCCAAGATAGACTGCTGCAGGGACTACTCGTGGGTCAACACATTGGGTTGCTGTATTTTTAATAATCTGTGTTTTGGCGCTATTGAGCTTATAACCAGAAATATTGCCAAAATTTAAAGCTTCTTGTTCTATTTCACCTATTGCCAATTCAGGATCAGGAGTGATTATCGCGACATCGTCAGCATATGCCAGTACTTTAAGTACTAACTCGTTTACGCACATGGGAGGAATATGTGGATTAACATCAAGCTTGCGTAGATATGGATCCATATACAGTGCAAACAAGAGAGGAGAGCTGGGACAACCTTGCCTTGTTCCTCTCTTAATCTGCACTACTGATGTTAATTCCCGATTGATTTTAATTCTAGCTATTGGGTCCCTATAGAGCACGTGAATTGCTTTTATAAAATTGTCACCAAACCCCATAGTTCTCATTAACACCCACAAATATTCCCAGTCAACCCTATCGAAAGCCTTCTCGGCATCTAAAAATAAAGCCGAGACCGGGCCGCCAGAAACCTCCATGGCGTCAAAACAGGTAATCACCGTTCTGACATGTTCTGTAGTCCCTTTCCCCGGGATGAATCCATGTTGGACTGGTGCAACTAATTTTTCTATGACAGCCGACAGCCTTGTAGCCAGAATTTTCGAATAGAGCTTTACGTCAGTATTCATTAAGGCTATAGGTCTATATGACCCCGGATTTGTGGCGGGTTTACCTTTTTTCAAGATGACTATAATTTCAGTCTCGCCCCATGATTTAGGAATTGAAATGTCTCTCTGGGCTTGAATAAGTGTATCCAGTAGCTCTACTCTAAAAACTGATATAAAGGTTTTATAAAATTCGATCGGTATCAGATCAGGACCTGCAGCCTTAGAGGATGGGAGATCTGATAAAGCAAGAGACATTTCTTCTAGCGTTATAGGGGCATCAAGTGTACTTTTTTCCTCCGTGTCTAATCTCCCAAGTTGAATGTCTCCTAAATATTCCCTGATTTTATCTATATCAACCTCGACCTCACTGTCATATAGACCAGTATAAAATTTCCAAAATTCATTCCTTATACCGACAGAGTCAGAGATCAAATTGCCTGAATCATCAACTATACTTTTAATGTCCCCTGCGTTGGCTTTTTGTCTAGATCTCACAGCCAGAATGTGCCCAACCCGCTCGCTAAGCTCACAGGCCTGCTCCTTCTTTGCTAAATAACTAACTACTATCCTGTTAATGATTCTTTCCGCTATCTCCGCTTTTAAGACCGTGATTTCCAACAGTTGTTGATCCAGTGGGAGCCCCCTCATGATAAACCTGCTTAGCTCAGCCTCAGCGTCCAGAAGGGAGTTAACTTGCTGATCAAACATTTCGCTTTCTTTTTTCCGTCTATGTGCTGAAAAACTAATTGTCTCTCCCCTGACGCCTGCTTTAAAAGCATCCCAAATGTAAGCACTACTAGTGCTCCCCAAATTATTGAGCCAAAACTCGCTAATCCATTTTTCCATGTGAGTACGATATCCCTCGTCAAGTAACAAGGCACGCTCAAATGTCCAACTATATGGTTTCCTACCTAACCCAATTATACTTAATGTTAATAACAGTGGGTTATGGTCCGAAACCAACCGGGGTAACTTCTTAATCTGCGTGTTAGATAACAACACATTGGAGATTAAAAAATAGTCCAGCCTTACTGTTATATTGTGAGGAGCAGAAAAGAATGTATCACCGTCTATCTGTGGGTGTAAATTAGCCCAAACATCTGAAAGAGCATTATGGCGTGCCATATCTACTATCGCCCTATGCACCTTTTTCTTCCTCCCCATATAAGACTCGCTCGATTGTAGCTCCATATTTGCTGGCCGGCTGATATTAAAATCTCTGCAGCAAACAATTGGCTCCACCCAAGTTGAGAGCTCATGATCCAAGAATTCCAATTAACGTCCTCAGCCACCTTTTGATGCTCTTCCTTATATGTTTTCAAGTCTCTCAGATCGTCTTCCACTTTACTAGTCCTTTCCTCAACCTGTACAACTCTCTCAACCATCTCATCTTGCCTCTTACTTATAGTTCTGAGTTTATTCTGTATCTTCCTTGATTCCTGTCTTGCCCTCCTACTCTCCCCTCTAGCCTCAGATTGCATTAATTTCAGGGTGTTGAAGAGAAGATCGAGCGTAACGGGGGGCTGCGAGGATTGAGTGGGACCAAATTCCCCAATCAGCGTAGCAGGACTGTCTTGCTCCACAAACGAAAAAGTAGTGGTAGAGTAATCCCACGCTAGTTTTTTAGTAGGATCAGTAGTGCTACTTGCAGTGGAAGGTTTCCTTTTAGAGAGGCACTTTTTCTGTGAGGTTTTCCTAGCGGGGGAGCTGCTGGCTGAGTCAGCCCCCGTAGATACTTCAGAACTAAAGCCCTCAGATGGATGCGACTGTGACTGTGATTGTGTATCTTCATCGACAGAGTAAAATCTTTCCATAGAAGCTGAACCAGCAGTGATGCCAATCTCGGCAGAAGTAGATGATTCACCTGCTGATCTAACCCCACCACTCTCCTTGCCTAAGTCCATAGTTTCTGCCCAGGTTGAAGGGTTAGTCAGTGAAGTACCTCCATAGGCTCCATCAGTTGTAGCAGCCTCCACTACACCCTTTAAACTTTGACCAAATAGCTCAGTCTCCAGCTCTGCTGCTGGCGTCAATACAGAGGGACTTCGAATTTCAAGTGATAGCTCATCTGGGAGCTGCGTGTGCAAAGCTCGATTGTCAATCATAACTGGTAGCTCCCTACCCACTCCTTCCTTTATGCTCATTCTTTCCAGGTGCCCTGATTCTTTCATCGTTGCCCCCGGCCTGGTCCCAGACCCAGCGCAGCCACTTGACTCACCCCCGGCATCCACCAAGCCATCCACCAAACCTGCATCGCTGCTCAGTCCCGGTATGACTGCAGGCACTACAGCGGGCGCCTTTCCTGCTGCTGCTGCTGTGCTTGCTGGTTGCCTAGCAACCCCGGCGCCGACCACGAGCCCTTCACCGAGAACGCCAGCTCCGCTGACTCCAACGCCGTCGGCTCTCTCTGAAACTGCTCCCGCTCCTACTGTGAGATCTGCGGAGGCAACAGGTTTGGCTGCGGGGGGCCGCTACTGGCAGGGGAATTGGCAAAACTTTCCGCTAATGTGTGCTGCCGTAGCACATTTTCCTTGGCTTTCGGCTTAGTAATGGGTGCTGTATTGTCTGCTCCGGTTCCGTTTCTTTTTGCTGCCGTTTTCTTCAGAGTCGAGGCATTCTTCTGTATAGTAGATATGGCGGGACCAGGGCCAGCAGTTTTTAAATCTGCTTTATTGATTTTCTCCTTTTCTTTAGTTATCGTCGTTTGGCCTTTAGTAATATCCGCATCAGTAGGCTTCCCTCCTTTGCCGTCCTTGGACTCAAGTCCGCGCTGCGGGCGAGGAGGCATCCTGAGCCAGGGTTTTAAGACAAGTCTAACAGCCTCTGAGATTCTCCTCTTAAAATGCAGGGCGAATCGTGCAAAAGTATTTCTTCGTTGTTCCCAGCAGAGGAATAACGCAGTACTACTCAGAGAAGGCATACAATGTTCTCAGGCCAGACCCCTTTATCGCTCTATTTCGCCATCGAGAAAACCTGGCAGTGGAGAAGAGAAGAGTGCAGCTTACTCACTGCTTCCCACGGCGGCCATCTTGCCTCCCTGAAATTTAACTTTAAGTGCATTTTTCACACACACATGCCCCAAGGACATGTGTGTGTGTGAAATGAAACTTTCAAAAATGCAATTTTGTGCACTTTTGAAAATGTCCGCAAATTACCATGAAGGTCAACTTCATGGTAATTTACCTCTCCCTATATGCGAATTCGCAAATTTAAAATGTTCATGCATTGCATTTAAGAAATCTCAAATTGCGATTTCTTAAATGCAATCGCAATTTTAGAAATCGCAACATGATTGCGATTTATAAAATTGCGAAAAACATGATGCATCCGCATTTTTGTCAATTGCATTCGCAAACGGCCGAAAATTTTGATTCGCACCGTTTGCAAATGCAATTGACAATGATGCATGTGCCTGTATATGATGATGTTTTAGAAATGTATGTTTTGTAATCTACAACAAAACATACAGCCTGATTCATCAAGGTACCGTTTTGCGAGTCTCTAATAGAGAATCATAAGGAATCGCTATTAGAGACTTGCAAAACGGTATTCATGTAGGAATCGCTAAATAAAATGCGATTCCTACAAATTCCTTATTTGCGATTAGCAAATTGCTAATCGCAAATAAGGAAAAACTCCCCATTCATTCCTATGGGCCAAAAGGCCCATAGGAATGAATGGGGAGTATTCCTTATTTGCGATTAGCAATTTGCTAATCGCAAATAAGATAGCAATTTGAAGGGTGCCAGGGGTGTCCAAAGGACACCCTGTAGCACCCCTTAAATGCACATTTGAACAGGTGTTGCGCACACACATCTCCAAAGGACATGTGTGTGTGTAACATGCAAAAGAAAAAAATGCACTAAAGTGCTTTTTACTCTTTTTTCGCAATTTACCACGAAGTCAGACTTGGTGGTAAATTGCGACCAAATATTGCGATTTCGCATTTTCTAATTGGTTGATGAATTGGATTTAAGGAATCTCTATTAGAGATTCCTTAAATCCAATTCCTCGCAAATATGCGATTTCTTAAATAGAGACTTTTGCTTTTGGGATGATGAATCCCAAAAGCAAAAATTGCACTTGCAAAGGGCCAGATTCTCAGAATCTGGCCCTTTGCGAGCGCAATTATGCTTGATGAATCAGGCTGATGGTGTTTCTATTGTTTTTATTTTACATAATGCCTCCTCGCCTCACCCATACTATTCTACCATATCTCGGTCTATCCACAAACGAATCTCTTATACAAATATTGTCTTATGGCTCAAGACTTTTTTACTATAAACGCTACTCATTTTTCAATGCTTCCTTCATTCTGGGTTCCATATGGAATTGATGCCATCCCCACACCGCAATGGATGGTGGCACGTCACTCCACAGAGGCCTTTTTGTGCTAAATTAACCATAGTTGAGTTGAACATTAGTAAAAAACATATTGCGTATCATAATAATTGCTTAAATATCCAGTATTTGCTATTAAGTTGACATGAGAAGAAACTCCATTTTGTATTCACGGTGGCCATGTTTGTCTGCCGTGCGTTGCCTCGTGTTGACCACATGCTTTGTCCTATGTCACTGCCTATGGCCTTTAAACCTGCCCAGCAACAGGCTATTATTAGTTTCCTTGTGTTTCGCCACTGACCGTTAGGGTTCACATCTGTTCCTTGTCAGTCCGAGATTGGAATGTGTTAGCCGAGACCCCAAGTCCATTAGCTCCTCCCATTGATCGATTGTGTGTTCCAATATTACCTTATATGTACATGAAGTCATGCTCTTGTATCTTGTACCGCCTTCTTCTTGACCACTGTGTGGGTATAAATAAAGCACTCGGTCTTTGTTCCGTGTGCTACCTTCTGACAGTGCCGAAGGGTACTGTTCGAATTGTATCACCACCTCGCGAGGTTTAATAAATACTTGTACGTTTTTTCCCAGTTTCGGTGCCAACTTCTTTCTTTAGTCTGAGGACTCGTGTACACAGAAGGGCGAACCCCTTGTACTAGCGGGCTGAGCTGAGGCCTGTTCTACAAATTGGCGCCCGTCACGTGGGGCTCATCGGCGACTCGGATGCCCGAAGGACTGGTCGTGACGAAGGTTTGGAATCTCGCCGAGGACGCGTACGCTGCCAGAGGAGACCCGAGTCTTGGTATCTGAGGCGATCTTTCCCTTCTTTCCGATCCGACCAT
This sequence comes from Lissotriton vulgaris, assembly GCF_964263255.1. Lineage (NCBI taxonomy): Eukaryota > Metazoa > Chordata > Amphibia > Caudata > Salamandridae > Lissotriton > Lissotriton vulgaris. Next base: position 1,908,436,216 of record NC_141694.1, read on the forward strand.
CCAGGTGGCGCCGGTCCTCGACTGAGATCTCTTCTGTGGGCCTGCCGTGCAGTGACCGTCGAATTTAGAACTTGGCAGTTGGTTTCTGGACAGCCTACGATTGGTAAGAGTCGTTTTGTGGCACCTCCCGTGGGTTCTGGCAGCCCTTATACGGTGGCATACCTGTATCTGAAATAGACTAGTCTCTGAATCTGAATCTGATTCTGTATCTGAATATGTGTTGCAACTCATATAGGCGGGCATGTGAAGATATTTCTTCATTTGTTTATTCTGTGATCTGAACGGCGCAATGTACTAGAAAAGTACCTGAAGTGCTATTTTACGTATAATTTTGCATATTTTGCATTATTCCAGACATGCCTGTTTTAGCGCACTTCGAAAGTTGTGCTGCTTCTGTAATGGTACCAATTTGCGACTTGAGGAATCAAACCGGCTCCCCCGGAAGGGACGCCGGATAGGGAAATGTACATAAAACACAGTCTCTCTGCCATAATGTACAGCACATTGTGGCACAGATACACGAGAAAAGATCCTGAGTTACAATGGCCACTGTATGGTTCGTTTAATGCACGAAAGATTGGGTATGTGGAGCGATGTATGTTTGAGCGTACATCTAGGCACGATATGTTTGAGTGTTTGCGTATGTGGGAGAAAGAGGTGCGACAGCAAGAGAAGCGTGAACAAGTGTTGATTGAGAAGGAACAGCGAAAGAATGAGTATGAGAAAGAGCGGGAATTACGAAAGAAAGAAGAGAAGGCGCGCAAGGACCGAGAGGAGAAAGAGCGTTGGTTACAAGTAGCTGGTCAGTACCCTGTCTGACAGCCTCTCTATCCTGTCCTTAATAAACCACAAGATGATTTTTTGTTATTAGATCGATCTCCGCCTCCGTATGTCGTCCCGTCCGCTCCGGCGAGAGGTGATGAAGACTCCGATACGGACCTCAGTAAATCACGGGACACCCGATCTATGCTGCCTGCTGCACGTTCAGCTGATATTCGACATATTGCTCGTACAGTATTGCGTAATGGCGATTCTGCCTCTGATATTTGTCTGTGTTGAAAGATTGGTCGGAAAAGGAACAGTTGTATTTTACTTCGACCTTTGCTGATGAAGTTGTTGCTCTCTTTCGAAAACATTCTTCGACGTTTGAACCAGTTGACATAGCAAATGATCATAAACAGCTTCGTGATGGTTCTTTTGTTTTTTCCCAGGTAGAAGACACGGTTAAATGACTGATTAAGATAAGTGAGGAAGCACTCCAGTTAAAGGAGCAGGCACGAAGGTCGGAGACTGACACAAACCAATTGACGGGAAGCAGGCTCCTATCTACGTGACAGATATGATACTACCGGTTCAAATGAAACCCATGCGGGAAGCCGCGCCCTTGTATGTTCCTCCTAAAGGGATGGGTGATAGTGATGATAAATTTTCGGTTGATGCTAAGGGCTATTTCATTTATAACTGGGTGTATGCTCCATGGAATAGAGCAGACGTAATGGCGCTTAAAGCAGCACTGCCTGACCCGCGTAAAAATCCGGCCGCATTTTATGAAGAAGTTGAGGGTGCTCTGAATTCCTGTACTATGACTTTAGCGGACATAGACTTGTTCTTTGGCTTAATTTTGCCTCCAGATATGTGGCGGACTGTCCGGAAAATTGACGGAAAATTGACGATCGCGTTACTCTTGGTGCCGAGTGGAAGGATTTAGAGCTTCTAGATCTAGAGAGAGAGCCCGCTAAAAAACCGTATTGGTTGATATTAGATCTTCCTGCAGCGATCCTAACTAAACTTAAGACGGTTATCCCCCCTAAAAAGATTGACTGGACTGTTTTAGCTTCATGTAAACAGAAAGTAGGTGAATCAGTTTCGGACTTCTTCACACGTTTTGAGGAGGCATTTCATGACTTTAGTGGACAGTCTTTGATGGACGATACTGGCAGACATTTGTTCGTTGATAAATACGTTACTAACTTGTTACCCGAGATAGCCAGTCGGTTAAAAGCTAGTGAGAGCTCCTGGACTACATCGTCCCCAGCATCTGTTCTGACTATGGCTCAGTATTACGAACGGCAGGAATTAGAAGCTAAGAGTAGCGAAGACAAGAAAAGTAAAGATTTGAAGACAAAAGTTATGTTAGCTCAGGTTTATGGACCGCCCTCTAGAGGTTCTGACAGGACATATGACCGAGGTTACGATAGAGGACGCAGAGGGTTTTCAGGTGCCCCTTACATTCGTACGGATCTGCATGTTAATCAATGTGCGTATTGTAAGCAAATCGGTCATTGGATGAGTGAGTGTCCGGCGCGTGCTTAGTATGTATCACGAGGGCAGGGTCAGATGAGAACTTGTTCAGGGTTTGCAGGATCCCGAGGGGCGAATGATCGTGCTCAATTTGATGCGAATGCACGTGCGCAGAATGGTCAGAATGCCTTTGACAGACGAAACCAGTGTCAAATTTCTGATTCCGATCAGCCGGAGTTTTACGACTCCGCTCATGCATAGGATTGCGTAGGATGGGGTAAGGAATCAGTTGAAGTTCCAGTAGATCAGACGGGTCCCTATGTTACAGCGCATGTTTTGGGTACTACTGATCGGTTTCTGGTTGATACGGGAGCTACTCGTAGCACCCTGTCTCAGCAATTGGTTCCGAGGGCTCCCCTGTCTGGCACAACTATTACTTCGATAGGTTTTGATGGAACATCTTCCCTTAGCCCATTATCACAGCCCCTTCCACTACATATTGCAAAATTCAGTGCTCCATGTCCGTTTTTGCTTTCCCCAAATACACCCGATAATATTGTAGGATTGGATATGTTGAAACATTTCAGAGCTACCATACGCTGCTCCCCAGAAGAAGTACGTGTGATATTGAATGATAACTACCCTGAGTCTGATAGGATGTGTATTGTTCAGGAGGATGTTGCCCTAGCCTCTCTTCCTAAAACTTTGTGGGCCACGTCGGATACTGATGTGGGCCAAATGGTTATTCTCCCGGTTCAGATCAGCTTCAAGGTGGGAGCGGTGCTGCCTCGCTTGCCACAATATAGGATTTCACAGGAGGGTGAAGAAGCGCCGGTGCATATTGTACATGACCTTATCAGAGTAGGTGTTGTGGAGGAAGTTCCATTCAATGTTTGTAACAGCCCGATTCTTCCAGTCTTGAAAAGAGATAAGGACACACGTGTCTATCGATTCATTATTGATTTGAGGGAGGTTAACAAGATAGTTGTACCCCAATATCCTGTGGTTTCTGACATCACCACTCTCCTTACTTTGGTACCCCCGACTGCCACCACATTTTCCTTGATAGACTTGAAGAACGCTTTCTTTTCGATTCCCATTCATCCTGACAGTCGGTACCTGTTCGGTTTCATTCTGAATAATCGATCGTACAGATTTTGCCGAGTTCCCCAGGGCTACACTGAAAGCCCCAGTATTTACAGTCAAGCACTGAAAAGAGAACTTGATTCTTTTGTTTTGTCGAAGGGTGTGGCTCTCATTCAATATGTCGACAACATCTTGCTGGCGGCCGACACCCCTGAACAATGTGAAGAATGTACGTTGTCCTTGCTTTCTTTCCTTGCTCTGCATCATCATAAGGTTTCTAGGAAAAAGCTGCAATATTGTAGACCCAAGGTAACCTACTTAGGTCACCTTTTGTCTAAGGAGGGGCGTGCACTGACATCAGATCGCATACAGGCCATTTTGGATACACCAGTCCCGACTACACAGAAAGGAGTGCGTGCATTTTTGTGTCTTACTTCCTTCCCTCCCTTCCAGGCACTTCCTTTTGTAGGCAATGGGTTTTGGGTTTCTCACACCCTGTTAAGCCCCTGTTAGCACTTTTGACAAAAGACACTCCAGTACCCCTCCCATGGACAGATGAATGTGAAAGTTCTTTTCAGCAGTTACGGCAAGCACTTTGTTCAGCACCAGTGTTAGGTACTCCAGATTACACAAAGCCTTTTACATTATACGTGCATGAGAAAGATGGTTGCGCTTTGTCAGTTTTAGTTCAGTTACACGGCGATAAGCAACGCCCTTGTGCGTACTTTTCAGCGGTACTTGATCCTGTTGCTAGAGCATTGCCTGGGTGTTTTCGCTCAGTTGCAGCGACAGCTGTGTCAATCCGGCAGAGTGAGGGAATAGTGTTATCACACAAAATGTTAGTGTTAGTACCCCATGCTGTTGATGCCCTTTTGAATCAGACTAAGACGCAGCACTTAACCAGTGCACGTCTGACAGGATATGAGCTGACACTGCTAGCTCCTCACATTACACTAAAGAGATGTGCAACTCTGAACCCAGCCACTTTATAGCCGTATCCAGCAACTCAGCCTCAGGCACAAGAAACGCATGACTGTATATTCTTGACTGAGGAGCAGACAAAGGGTCGCATTGATCGACAATATACGCCCTTTTCAGACGTGGATGGCGAATTGTGGGTTGATGGGTCTTGCTTGAAATTACCGCCCTCAGGGCTATTTAGCAACGCCCCCCCTACAAGCGCGCAGCGGTTGCGCGCAGGGGGTGCCTATGAGCGCCGAAGAAAAGCCCGTCTGCGCCCGTCCGCGACAGGACGGGACAAGGGACATGGCGCAGATCCCTGGTTCACTTACCACTCAGGTCAGCTCTACCTTACGTTATTCCAAAGAAACCCTACTCTGTTTAAACACTATCTCTACTGAGACATGCATACGGGACACGTGGCCTAATTTTGAAGGTCCCTTTTCCTGCGTTAACTGCCACTTTCAGACTACTAATATATGCCCAACTAGAGATCTCCCCACCAATGCGGACTCTATAACTGTGACTAAACAGCCTGCTCGGATTCCCTTCCCAACTGTAGCTGATAAGACAGACCACACCACTAATGCTGCTAGGAAAGGGTCCCCAGGACTTAAATGCTTTCTATTGAACATACGTTCATTACCTAAACACCACCATCAATTGTGGGATCTTATTAATTCTGAACTGCCTGACATTTGTTTTCTCACAGAAACTTGGCTCAAACCTCATACCATTCCCACAATCATGTTAGCAATACCTGCCGGGTATAAGATTCTGCATTTAGACCGACTGATCAAAACCGGAGGTGGGGTGGCTGTTGTCTACAAAGATAATTTAAAGGTCTCAATACTTGACCAGTGTAGCAACGACCAGATGGAAATAATGATTTTTAGATTCTCCTCCTCCCTCAAGTCACAGTGGAAAGGGGCACTATTATATCGCCCTCCTGGCTCCTGTCTGGATTTTTCTTTAAATCTTATGGAATTAATAGCCCCACACCTAAGAGCCAATGAAGATCTTATTCTCCTCGGAGATTTCAACATTCATGTTGATGTTTCTAATAATCCCGATACCAGATCCCTACTGGATGATTTATCCAGTTTAGGACTAAAAATTCAAAACAATGGCCCGACACACATAGGAGGCCACACATTAGACCTAATTTTAACTAACTGTCCTAGGTTAACTTGTAGCTTACCAACCTCTGTCTACTGGTCAGACCATTACCTATTACCCTTCCAATTACTTGGCTCATACCCTCGGCTCCAAAAACCTCTTCCACCCACATGGAAAAGAAAATGGCACAAAATAACTCCTGAGGCACTTCAACATATATGGAAAGAACCTAACTTTCTTGAAGAAGATAACATTGAAAGTGGATTGGCCAAATTTAACAAAACACTATTAGAGGCCATTGACCAAATTGCACCACTAGAACTACATAAACAACGTATTAGACCAAAGTCAGAAATTTGGTACACTGAGGAATTAAGAGTCGAAAAACAGAAATGCAGGAACTTGGAGAAAAAATGGAGAAAAACCCACACTCCGGTGAGTAAAACCCTTTATCTAGAAGCCCACTTCAACTACCTTAAGAACATAAGGAAAGCTCGGAGGAATAAACTAGACTGTCAAATTACGGAGGCAGGAAATTCCACTCGGGAATTGTTCAGAGTCATACAATCCTTTGTCAAGCCTATTGCTTGTGAGAGCCCAGATGATTTCAACCAAAACTTATGTGACGACATTTCAATGTTTTTTGAGAAAAAGATAGACCTAATCTATGACAAAATCACTAAAACCTCTTATAACAATAGAGATAACATAGACAGTCTCAAAGATGAACCCACCCAAAATGGAATATGTGGGCTCACTCTGACCTCAATTCCACAAATTAGTCATACTGAAGTAGAAGTGCTCCTTAAATCAATTAAATCCGGATCACCGACTGACTTATTACCAGCTTCGGTGGCTGTGCCATTGGGTAGCATTCTTGCCCCAAGCCTCAGAGCATTGATCAATATCTCCCTCAGGGAAGGTAGAATTCCCCACGATTGGAAAATGGCAGTCGTGAACCCCATCCATACAAATACCACGTTACCATGGTCAGACCTCAATAATCTGCGTCCCATATCCCTCCTACCCCACATCAGTAAAATGACTGAGAGACACGTTAACATTCATCTCTCTAAATTCATCGAGGCAGCGGACGGTCTGGACCCCTCTCAATCTGGGTTCAGACCAAATCATAGCACAGAATCAGCTCTCCTTTCCGTGACCAATACCATCCGAATGGCACAGGATAAGGGAGGCTCTATGATTCTGATGCTATTAGATTTGTCCGCTGCCTTCGACACGGTGTCTCATGACACCTTGATCAGTCGTCTGGAGGGAGTAGGAGTGCAAGGAACTGCTCTATCTTGGTTGAAAAGCTTCATCTCCAACAGATCCCAAAATGTTCGCCTGGGCTCTCACTACTCCATCTCTAGGGAGCTCACTAAGGGGGTTCCACAGGGCTCATGTCTAAGCCCCACATTATTTAATGTGTATGTGGCCCCCCTGGCGAAGGTCGCAAGGAAATTTGGGTTCATACCAATATCCTATGCAGACGACCCAGCTGTTGTTCCCATTCCAAAACATGACCCCTACAGTAAGGAATTCCTTTGCTGCTGGAATGAGAGCCATTGCTGGATGGATGACCTCCAATTGCCTACAGTGCAATGTGGGCAAGACGGAGGTAATGCTTTTTGGGAATGCACCACTCCTCTGGACACCTGAGTGGTGGCCTCCAGAATTGGGTACAGCTCCTTGTCCTAAGGAAAGCGTGAAAAATCTGGGCATTAAGTTAGATCAATCCCTGGTACTAAAAGATCATGCCACACAGGTTACAGGAACCTGCATGAGAGTCATTGGCCTACTCAGAAGGGTGTTCCCATACTTAGCTGACCATCACCGGAGAACACTAGTACAAACCCTAGTCATGAGTAGGGTTGACTACTGCAACGGATTGCTTATATCCGCTAATACAGAACAGTTAAAGAGATTGCAGGTTGTTCAGAACACTGCTGCTAGATTGATCCTCAATGCCCCTGCGAGATCCCCCTCACATCCTTTACTGAGCAAGCTACATTGGCTCCCAATTCGCCAGAGAGTGCTATTCAAGATTTGTTGTACCATCCACAAATGCTTGTACGGTACTGGCCCTAGGTACTTAATTAAAATCTTCCAACTTTATCAGCCAGGTAGATCCTTAAGATCTGAAAATCAAGCCCTGCTGCAGATCCCTAGGATCAGAAGAGAAAGACAGGGAGGCCGAGCCCTGGCATTCAGAGGTCCTACCCTATGGAATTCATTACCCCCTTTCATAAGACAGAATTCCAATCTTGCTACCTTCAGAAAATATCTGAAAACGTACCTGTTTCCCACCCAGCAACCCTAGCTAAGTCATACAATCTTCCTGCTCTCACTTATCTTCAGAACAACACAGCGCGGAGATATCTCTTCGGAGATCGAATTCCTGCGCTTTACAAGAAACATAAATAAATCAAATAAATACCTGACGGAACAACGTCAGCTGCGTATGCGATAACCACACTTGAGACAGTAGTAGAGACAGCTCGCATCCTGCAAAAATCGGCGCAAGCAGCTGAATTGATAGCTCTGACACGAGCGTGTGAGCTTAGTGCCGGTTTGTGTGTGAACATTTACACAGATAGCCGCTATGCTTTTGGAGTAGCGCATGACTTTGTCCTGCTCTGGAAGGAAAGAGGCTTTCTGACGTCACATGGAATGCAGATAATGCACGGAGAATTAGTGCACAATCTCTTGACTGCATTGACATGCCCGAAGAAAGTAGCCATAGTAAAGTGTAGCGCGCACAAGAAAGTGACAGACAAGGTTGGACAAGGAAATGCTTTTGCAGATCATGTAGCACGAGAAACTGCGATATACAGAAGCACTACTGCTATGTATGTAGTGAAGGGAAAACAAAAAAAGGCTTGGGTCCTGTCACTGACCGGCCTGGACCGCTACTATTGAATAAACAAAAACAAGTGGCCGAGCAGGTTGAATTACGAATAATACACCGCCTAGTCAAACAAATTACTAGGTTGGACAACCATTAGGTTGAATGAATTGATACTTTATAAAGCAATTTTTTTAAAACAGTATTTCTCTTATGTCATCAAAAAACCAACAAAATATTTGACAAATACATACATACATTCAATACAGTGCAATGAACATATCAAACAAATATATATCACAAGAGAATTGTAACATAAAATCACATAGACAACTATGCAATGCCTCAGGTGTTTTGATTATGAGGCACCAGTCCTGAATAAAGACAAACAAGTGGACAAGCTGATAATTACATTTGCCTACTTGTCAACACCAACCCAAGATACATATTATAATTCATAATAGGGTGCTAGTTATAGGAATTACACATGATGGACTGGGCAATTGCAAATGTATTATTTAATTCCTATGAAGCCCTGTCTATTTTATATCTTGGATGGAAAGTCAAAGCGTGCCGAACCCAATCTGATTCTGCGGGTTCTCCTCAGGACACGGACTGGGGGGTCGCTGTCACTGTGAATAATAATTAAAAAATTGGTATCAGTAAGAAAGCTGCCTCTAGGGACCTCACCTCTACCAGACTCATACACTCTTATAGTCCGTTACCTTTTTCGTAATGCGGGCAATTGGGAATTCGTAAACCGTTTCCCGTTAGCTGTTCTCTGTAAACAGATAAAGTCAAAAATGTCTGTTTTAGGTGCTGCCTGGCTGGCCAAATTGCGCTCGACTGATTGACCCTTCAGAACAAGACATACCTTCTTAGTAAACACTATGGGCGGAGGGGACAGGTGCTGGATCATTTTTGTAGGATTCAGTGTTCGTTTCTTTTGGGCTTCCGCACGACCGCTGCAAAGAAACAAGCTTAAAATTATTGCCTGTCTCAATGCGCGAGTGGATAGATTCGGACTTTGTAATCAGACTTCCTACCTTAATAGTCGGAGGAAAATCGGCACGGCTGCAAGCGCAGGGAAGCGGCAGCCGCTGCACGAGGTTGCTGACTATAACACAAGGAACAAGGTGACAACTTGAAGGCTGGAACAATACCTTGGGGCCTCCAGATAAAGAACGTACAAGTCATATTTACCGACGACCCGGTCTATAAGAAAGGATTTAGCTGCATCAGTACCAAGTGCAGTAGAGATCTAATGGTACACACAGTGGAAACAGCCCACAGAATCTGTCAAAAAGAGGTCAAAGAAATTGAGGAACAATTACAAAACATCAAAGATAACCATACCAAAACAGAGGCCAAACCTCTTCTTGAAAAGATCGAGAAGGAATTAATAACATTCAAGGATCATACTAACAATTTCAAAACATCCAAATTTGAAAAGGATCAAAAAACCTTCAACCTAGAGACAGTGTATCCTTACTTAAAAGAAGATTTTTACACCCGGCCCGAATCTACCAGACATCTCAATACATATCAAGGCAGATCAAAAAAGAAGTTTCTCACTTTCTCGGAAAGATCTTCATCAGAATCCTCGGCAGAGTCAGACCCCGGAGAGGGATCATCCAACAGGAACCAACAGAAGAGGCCTTTTTTAGGACAAGGCCAACAACAATCACGGAGCAAATTCAAACCCCAACAATGGGAAATGACCACGCGCAAGCAGCACTACAAATCGTAGACAATTCCTCGATTATCAACCTCTCCAGCAGAATTCTTTCAAAAGCTGAAGAAGAGGTACTGCCGCTGGGTCTTTCATAGGTAAGAGGCACTCACATAGATTTCACCAAAGTGAAGTTGGAGGTGATTGAATTCTTCAGGAAAATCAGACTCAGATGGTTCTTTAGGGATGCAGTGAACCAGCCACAGATCGAGGTCTCGGGTCTTAGAAATAAATCATCCTTCTGTCCGCCGAATAACAACATGGCTAAAAACATCCTCACTTTTGAACACAAGGTTCTATCTTCACTAAATGTACTGGAGAAAAAGAGATCGTTGTACCCACCAACCTCTCTAAAAGCCAAAGAGAGGTCATAAGTACACTAAAAAATCAGCAAGAGGCAGTCATCCGACCAGCAGATAAGGGAGGTGCAGTGGTACTGTGGTCCAAAGAACTATACAAAACTGAAGGCAGAAGCCATGTTTACAATCAGAACTGGTACCGCCGTATAACGCAAGATCCGGCAACGGAGATTCCCCTCGAAATATCACGAATGGTGAATGAGGCAAGGGAGATTGGAATATTGGGCCCGAAAGAAGCAGAATTCCTGGTTAAAAGATTTCCCCGGGTGCCCCATTTATACTTTCTCCCAAAAGTACATAAAGATCCTAATACACCGCTGGGCCGCCCCATCGTGTCGGGATGCGACTTGGTGTTGGAACCTGTTTCTAAGTTTGTTGACGTGTTTTTGAAAGAATTTGTTGTAGAAGTACCTTCATATCTTTGAAACACGATGGAATTTATCAACAAGGTTGAGGGCCTGCAGTTTGATCCTACTTCACAACTCTTGGTCACAATGGACGTCACATTCTTATACACGCAAATTCCACAGCAAGACGGGGTAGATGTAATCGAAATGTATCTGGACAAGAGACCTCGTCCCCACAGAGTACCCACCGAGCTGATTGTCAAATTTGCATCATTGGCATTGAAAAAGAATTTCTTTGTGTTCGAAGAGGAGATGTTTTTGCAAGTTAAGGGGTCAGCGATGGGCTGTCCCTTCGCACCGGAGATGGCAATACTATACATGGCCCAGTACGAAGAAAAATTCATGTACAACAACAACCCATACAATGCACACATCCTGCAATGGCTCCGGTATATAGATGATGTGTGGTGTATCTGGAATGGTACACCACAGTCTCTGGAAGAATTTCACGATTGGTTGAACAACCGCAATCCGGACATAAAATTCAGCCTGGCATATGATTCCATAACTATGTCGCTTTTGGACGTAGAGATCAAATCTATTCCTGAAGGTCTCATGTCATCTCTGTTTCAGAAGAAAACTGACAAAAACAATGCCTTACATTATAGAAGCTATCATCCTAGGAGCCTCAAAAACAATCTCCCCAATGGACAATTCCTTAGGGTGAGAAGGAATTGTTCGAGAACTGAAGATTTCGTTACCCATGGTGATTCATTGGTCCAAAAGCTGAAAGAAAGAGGATATCCGAGTAAGCTCCTCAAACATTCTATGAAGAGGGCAAGATGGACACCCAGAAAGCATCTATTACAGAAGAAAGAGAAAGCCCCTACAGAACGTATGGTATGTGTATCTACATTCGGACCGCATACAAACCCGGTGCAGAAAATCATACAAAACAGCTGGCATCTAGTTATTCCCGACATTGGAAAACCACTGTTCGCGCTGAAAAAGAATCGAAGTGTGGGCCAACAGATTTCAACCACACGCCCCACAATGAAAAAAGAAACACAGAGCACATTGTTCAACATGAGCCCAGTGAAGGGACACCACAAATGTGGTACTTGCTCGGTGTGCAGGCTAACAATGGAAGGATCACATTTCAACGACGGTAAAAAACATTGGCGTCATGACGACATTACGAACTGCAAAACCAGGTACGCGGTATATGCCATAGTTTGTCCCTGCAAGAAAGTGTACATTGGGAAAACCACACAAGAGGTGCGTCAACGGATAATTCAACACAGATCTCGAATCAACCACAAAGTCCTTACAGCGCCACTTGTGTCTCACTTCTTGACAAATAAGCACTCTGTCAGTGATCTCAATTGGACGATTTTATCAGTTGTCAAAAACATTGCTGGTGCTGGAGGGGATCCTGATGTACGCCTTGCACAAAAAGAAGCGTATCTCATTCTGAAATTCGACACTGCGATTTCAGGACTCAATGACCTCAACGAACTGAGCAACCTCTAAGAATCTGGTTCGCTACGGTATATTCTGCAACTTATGTCTGCTTTGGCTCGTTGCTGCTGATGTGACCATGGATAGGCAATGGAAATAGTTTAACATACCGATATGACCTTTCCCTTCAGACATAATAAGACATGCATACAAAAAATCTTCCGGAACTACATGTCCCAAAAGACACCGGTACTGCAGTTCCTTTAAATTAGAGTAGACACGCCCCAAATGTAACCATGTGTCTCATTTGGGGAGAAGATGGATGCCGGACTGTAGCAGCCTTAAAATCGGTCTCAAGTAAGCTCCTTGTCACGAGTTACTAGTACTATCACCCAAAAATCTGAAAGTAGATAGTTCCTAACTGCTTGTTCCTTGTGTTATAGTCAGCAACCTCGTGCGGCGGCTGCTGCTTCCCTGCGCTTGCAGCCGTGCCTATTTTCCTCCGACTATTAAGGTAGGAAGTCTGATTACAAAGTCCGAATCTATCCACCCGCGCATTGAGACGGGCAATAATTTTTAGCTCGTTTCTCTGCAGCGGTCGTGCGGAAGCCCAAAAGATACGAACACTGAATCCTACAAAAACGATCCGGCACCCGTCCCCTCCGCCCATAGTGTTTACTAAGAAGGTATGTCTTGTTCTGAAGGGTCAATCAGTCGAGCGCAATTTGGCCAGCCAGGCAGCACCTAAAACAGACATTTTTGACTTTATCTGTTTACAGAGAACAGCTAACGGGGAACGGTTTACGAATGCCCAATTGCCACGCATTACGAAAAAGGTAACTGACTATAAGAGTGTATGAGTCTTTTAGAGGTAAGGTCCCTAGAAGCAGCTTTCTTACTGATACCAATTTTTTAATTATTATTCACAGTGACAGCGACCCCCCAGTCCTTGTCCTGAGGAGAACCCGCAGAATCAGATTGGGTTCGAACGCGTTGACTTTCCATCCAAGATATAAAATAGATGGGGCTTCATAGGAATTAAATAATACATTTGCAATTGCTCAGTCCATCATGTGTAATTCCTATAACTAGCACCCTATTATGAATTATAATATGTATCTTGGGTTGGTGTTGACAAGTAGGCGAATGTAATTATCAGCTGATCCACTTGTTTGTCTTTATACAGGACTGGTGCCTCATAATCAAAACACCTGAGGCATTGCATAGTTGTCTATGTGATTTTATGTTACAATTCTCTTGTGATATATATTTGTTTGATATGTTCATTGCACTGTATTGAATGTATGTATGTATTTGTCAAATATTTCGTTGGTTTTTTGATGACATAAGAAAAATACTGTTTTAAAAAAATTGCTTTATAAAGTATCAATTCATTCAACTTAATGGTTGTCCAACCTAGTAATTTGTTTGACTAGGCGGTGCATTATTCGTAATTCAACATGTATGTAGTGAAGTCGCAGGCTGAGAGATGGCATGATGCTAGGCAGGAAGTACGAGAGATACAGAGGACAGCCTCTGATAAAGAACGTGAAAAATGGTCTGAAGAGGGAGAATTGGATGATGAGGGTTGTTGGAGGAATAAAACGATGGACAGATGGAAGCAGCCCATAGCTTTTGTACAACCCATGGTTCAGATGGCACATGGACTAGCACATGTTGGAGCTTCCGCAATAACAAAAATGCTTACGCAAGTTTGGGAGCATCCTGAGATTGCTAGTACAGCAAAAAGAGTAGTACAATCCTGCCTGATTTGTTTGCAATATAATCCTGGAAAGGGAACGAGAGTTCCGTCTGGAGGTTTTGCTACACCGACTGCACCTTTTGAAGTCCTGCAAATGGACTATATTCAGCTTGAGCGCTGTAATGGCCTGAAGTATGTCCTGGTGGTGGTTTGTGCTTTCAGTAAATGGATTGAAGCATACCCCACGAAAGATAATACTGCTATTACTACTGCTAAGATGCTATTGAAGGAATTATTTCTGAGATTCGGTGTTTGCCGACTCCTATGGAATGATAACGGCCCTAATTTTGTTGGGGAAGTTATCAAGTATGTCTTGAAAGGATTGGGAATCAGGCAGAAGTTCCATGCTGTGTTCCATCCACAACCGGCAGGATTGGTGGAGAGGTATAATGCTACTCTGAAACTGAAAATTGCGAAAATTCAAGCCTCCACACGCTTGACTTGGCCAGATGCATTGCCATTGGCTCTGATGTCCATTAGATCAATACCTCATTCCAGAATGGGTCTTACTCCGTATGAGGTGGTATTTGGGCGTCCGATGAACATTTGGGGAGTTTCGAAGCCAAGTTCTGTGTATGATGTACCTTGTGTCTTAATGAATGACTATTTGGCACAGTTAACTGGCAGTTTGGTTTCTATTCATCAGCAGGTCCGAGAAGCGCTCCCTGATAAATCTGAAGGTGAAGGAAGGCCACGAGCTACGCCCTGATGACTATGTAATGGTGAAAATCTTTGAGAGATCCAACAGCTTGGAGCCGAGGTGGCGTGGACTAGAACAAGTTCTTCTTGCTACGAGAACGGCAGTACGAGTCACCAACAAGAAAAACTGGGTGCATGGCACCCATTGTCGCAAGGTATTGCTGACCTTGGTGGAACAAGCTGTGTTGACTGATCACCAGGAGATTCTGGCTGCGGAAAAGGGCCCTGCTGTATCACCTGACGAAGTTGAGGAGTTCTTCCCGGACCAGACGACTTCTGGAGCAATGCGATACCATCTGAGGCCAAGAAAGTGATTTGTAGTTTTTTTTTCCTGGGCGAGACTGGTTGAGCAACCGCCTGGGGTAGTGGAAACGGAATGCCAATATGACAAGGGAGCGGGATCAGCCCTGCGTAGTGTAGTGACACCTGTCTTGATCTGTGGTGAAGAAAACTACGTCTACCCCTTTAGGTGAAGAGCTCATTGACTATTTTTATATTTTTTATTTTTTGTAGTGTTCTTAGAGACAATTGACTTTGGTTACTGTGATATCCACTAGGAATAAGATATTGAGTGTAATAGGTGTTTTTGCTGGGTTAATCATTTTGGCAGTAATAACCTGGTCTGTTGAGATGATGATTCCTGCTCAAAAGCTCTTTGTAGTGTCTACCACTCCTGTTCCAGAAGAGCACCAGCATTTTACTCTCCCGTATCATGAACAGAAACACCGGGAGTCCTATCTCAATAATACATTTGTTCAGATGCTCCATCTTACACATAATGCAACAAATACAACTAATTGCTGGATATGTGGCATGCTTCCGGCACATCAGAAGAGAGGTGGAACACCATTTATTTCACTTCCCTTTTCACATAATGGTTCTTGTCGAGCTTGGTACACTCTTCTTTTTGCAACCAGGAAACCTGCTGTAGGTGGACTTCTTTTCTGATTGAATAAAGAGTGTTATCAAGATAAACATGGGTATCCTCAAGCAAATGGAACTATATGGGAATGGGAAGAATACCGACCAGACAATGCTTCCACGCCATATGTCTTCACCCACACGAGAGACTCTACTACGAACAATGAATCTGTAATTACTGTTACACGGACTAAAGGAGATCTCTGTGTACAAAGTACTGGGTGAATCCCAGTTAGAGACAGTGAATGTATTACTGTATTAAAATTGGATGGTACTAATGACAGTTCGTTCTTAGCTTCACATAACACATATCTAGTATGTGGAAATTATGGCCATCACAGATTACCAATAGGGTGGTCTGGGATTTGTTATGTGTCATTTCTGTTGCCCCCTGTTTTCTTGGCTCCTGCTTCATATCATCGAGACTTCAAATTGTTCAAGAATATTACAATAAACCATTACAAGAGAACTGTAAAAATTGATGATGTTGACCAAACAGATACCAGCTTACAGCAATATGTTGATTTTAATTTGGGTTTGTTTTCTTTTGTGGGTGCTGCATTAAACAGCAGGAAAATTTGATGATTGACTAGAGTTGTGGAAGCTGTAACTAATGAAACTACTATAGCCCTTGGTAATATTACTGAAGAATTACAGGTTGCTAGAATATTTACTCTTCAAAACCGGATGGTTCTTGATGTTATGTTAGCAGACAGAGGAGGAGCATGTAAAATTATTGGTAGTAGCTGTTGTGTATTCATACCCGACAATTCACCTTCTGTATATCATGCCATTCTTAAGTTGCATAAAATAGCTACGAATATTCATGTCGAAAATGGGAGCTGGACTTTTGCAGGGTGGCTCTGGTCATTAGTTTCTGCTTGGGGTTGGAAACTGTTGACTGCACTATGTATTATTATTGCATTTATCTTTTCTTGTTGTATGTGTATTCATTGCGGTCCAATGTTATGTACCATGTGTATAAATGCCTGTATCCCGTCCAAACGTAATGCTGCAAAATTACAGAAGACATTAAATAATGAAGTTGCTGAAATGATGAGTCTAGATATACGAGATGTAGGTTCAGATTATCCCAAATGGGCACATGTCTTTGACTAACGTTAAAAGGGTCGCCTGTGGAAAATTAACTATAGTTGAGTTGAACGTTAGTAAAAAACATATTGCGTATCATAATAATTGCTTAAATATCCAGTAGTTGCTATTAAGTTGACATGAGAAGAAACTCCATTTTGTATTCACGGCGGCCATTTTTGTCTGCTGTGCGTTGCCTCGTGTTGACCACATGCTTTGTCCTATGTCACTGCCTGGGGCCTGTAAACCTGCCCAGCAACAGGCTATTATTAGTTTCCTTGTGTTTCGCCACTGACCGTTAGGGTTCACATCTGTTCCTTGTCAGTTCGAGATTGGAATGTGTTAGCCGAGACCCCAAGTTCGTTAGCTCCTCCCACTGATCGATTGTGTGTTCCAATATTACCTTATATGTACATGAAGTCATGCTCTTGGATCTTGTACCGCCTTCTTCTTGACCACTGTGTGGGTATAAATAAAGCATGCGGTCTTTGTTCCGTGTGCTACCTTCAGACAGTGCCGAAGGGTACTGTTCGAATTGTATTTATTTTATTTGTTTGCATTTATATGGCGCACAGCTACCCAACAAAGGGTTTCCCGGCGTATCACCACCTCGCGAGGTTTAATAAATACTTGTACTTTGTGTGCCAACTTCTTTCTTTAGTCTGAGGACTTGTGTACACAGAAGGGCGAACCCCTTGTACTAGCGTGCTGAGCTGAGGCCTGTTCTACATTTTGGCTCAGCTTCCTAATTAGTGAGAAGTGCGCGCGCTCTGGCAATTGACTCATTGCAGAATCTTCTGCGGAGGAGAGACGCCTCACCGCCCTCCGTCCTCACGACCCCTGACATCTGCGGCCGCCCCTGACATGGCATATCTGCTTAATCAGGTAAGACTCTTTAGTTCATATTTCCAAAGGCATCTACACGCCTCTCATTCCTGCTCGTGGGGGGAGTGTCTTGTATATCACGGGGATTCACCACGAGGAAATGTATGACACGTTCCATATTCTTTGTAGTCAGGCATACAGCGAGGCCGATATCTACACACCATGGAGGGAGTATTTTTAATACAGATGTAACCACGGGTTGGGAGCAATGCCCTGGGGGTGATCATTTTTTAGCTCAAAACAACACAGAGGTTTGTGATCTCGGACCTTGATTCCCCCTTTGAATAATTTCCTCACCACCAATGGTTTTGCCAGCAACATAGCGCCCACAAGAGGACAACGGGCAAGCTAATCATAATAAATACAATTAATGGGCCTATACAGATCCCTTGATCTGTACTCCTCAACGCCTGTGCTGCTCACTGGTACTATACACTTTTAGAGCCCTCTTCACCGTATACCTCTATACAGTATTGGTATGATTGTTTGCATAGTTGGTGTTTGTTCATGATTAGGCAGCTAACGACCCCCCTACCCATGAGAGATGGCTGTGGTTGTTTCTCCTCACCTCCATCACACAGCTTTTCAACAACAATTGTGGTAGAGATGGTCACTCCCTATATCGCCTTTCACATAGATCTGAATCGGGTGACTACTGTCCGTGCCCGTGCTGACCTTTCATATCTATGACCAAGGTGGGACTTTCCCTGGTTGGGAAGTAACTATTAGACCCAGCCTCGTGGCGTGGACCTCCATGACCCGTAGTAGGCCAACCCTGACCTGTACACCACACCAGGTCCCTGATTACCCCGGCCTAACCGGCTCACTCCGCCCATGACCCCACCGACAATACAGGACTTCCCCGTCATCACCTCCATCTTCCCGGTACCGGATGCCCCCCGACCCCCATCAGCCCCAAAGGCCTCCGGTGACCATGCCCCTGTACCCAAGATGGCCGCCCCTGGCCCCAGCGTGACCTAGGCCTAAATGTGCCATGCCTGGCTGGGGGGTAGAGAGCTTCCCGTGAGCAAGAGAGGGAGGAGCAGTTTGGATCACACCTCCGACCTCCCCTCCAGAGATGGGTTTCGATCGCCCCTCCGGCCTCCCTGAGGGCTGACTCCACGCCTGCTGGGTGTCTGGGATCCCTCCTGACCCAACTTGAAAGGATCAAAGGGCCAAGCGCCAGGAAACCCCGACAAGCGGCCCCCAGGCGCAAAGACCCCTGCCCGCGAGGACTCCGGACTTCAAAGGAGAGCTGAACTATAAGAAGGGGTGCCCTGGGACTATGAAGTTAGATAACTCCTGGAACGAAGAGAGCCCTGCTGACGTTGTCGCGGATCACGGAACATCGAAGAACGAACTAACTGAACCCTGGAACCTTGGTGAGCCCTGCTGACATTGTCGCGGCTCCACTTGGCAGAGACGGACTTCTGCCTGAACCATCTGAGCCCTGCGGATGTGATCGCGGCTCCCTTGCAACCTTGAGAACACCTGAGCCCTGCTGATTGGATCGCGGCTCCCCAAAGATCGTAAGAACTCCTATATTCCTGCTCGAGCCCTGCTGACTTGGTCGCGGCTCAGAGACTATTCTGGTCCGGCTGGACCCGAGATCATAACGTATCCCCCGGCTCGAGGATTGAGAGCTGTGCGACGGATACGCACCGGCATTGACACTGAACCTTAAGACTGTCCCGCTACCCTTATCCCTACCGAGACTTTATGAGCCCTGGCTCTGCTTGTACATATGAACCCTACGGATCATAAAGATCCTGATAACCTGCTAAGATAAAGAATACGTTCTTCAGAGCCTACAGTGGGTGTCCCTTTGTCGAGTGGTGCTAACTCAGCGCGTGCGATCCTAGATCCAAGACTCTTCCCCTTAAGGGTCTCTCGCCAGTGCTCGGCAGTATTCTTGGAGAGGTGGGTCCCAGGGTGGTCAGGTACCTATTCTGCCCTCCCCTGAGATCGCCCCTTCTAACATTGTTGGCAAGCGACGGGATCCGAGCCCGCAATCTAGAGATCGTACAGTGAGCGGCTGACGCACTACCGATCAAAGACGAAAAAAAAGGAACCATCATGAGCATCACGGAAACCAACACCCGTCCTATGTTCCAAGAGGACCGGTTGGAAAAGTACACACACAAAGAATTGAAGCAATTTTGCAAAGAACGGAAAATTGCTACCACTGGCCTAAACACCAAAGAGGATATGCAGAAAGCCCTAAAAGCCTGGGTGGAGTCCGGAGCCCCCCTGCCACAAACAGAAGGAGACGGCGGAGAAGCTGAGCAGCCGGACGAACCCCTGATCTTACCCGGGGGAAACAGCAGCACCCAGGTACGAAGCCACACACCAGATGGGGGCCAATCCCCAGAAGAGCTAGCGGACAGAGAAAGAAGCCGCAACCACGAACTTGAAATGAGCAAACTGAAAATTGAGGGCGAGCTGAAATTGGCCGAGAAGAAGCTAGCGGTGGAACAATTGCGAGTACAAGGGGAGTTGGAAGAGAAGAAACTCCAACGAGAACACGAAGGGAAGAGACTTCAGCTGGAGCATGAGCGCGGCTTAAAAGAAATTGAACTGAAGGCGAGGAGCGAGGAAACCAGGGCCCCAGGGATCCGAGAGGCCGGTCCCCCAGTAGAGCCGAAAGTCCACATCCCCAAGGATGTAGTAAAAGAGTACTACAAGAACGACGACATTCAGCAATGGTTCAAGGCCTATGAAGTAGCCATGAACTCCCACCGAGTCCCACAGAAGGATTGGGGGGCCGGGTTATGGGGTCGGTTCCTGGGCGAGGGTATAGACACCCTGCTCGACTTACCATCCACCGTGCAGACCTCCTACAGCCACATGAAGGAGGCCCTCTTAACCAGATAACGGCCTCATCCCCGAGATGTATTGCCAGCGGTTCCGAGACTGCAAAAAGATCCCTGGCACCACGTGGGTGGAATACGTAAATTTCTACAGTAGAGCCCTAGAAGGGTGGATCAAGGGCAGCAAAGTCACCACCTTTGAAGAACTGTTTGACCTCATTGCTTGGGAACACTTGTCCACAAATTGTTTTGTGGAGCTACGCCAGCATCTGCTCATCAGCAAGCTCGCAGATCCGAGGAAGCTGGCTGTTGAATAGATCGTTTGGTGAACACCCGGGTCCACCGGGGCCATGTAGGAGAATACCCCCGTAACAGTCAGGGACCACCCGGCCAGAGGCGGGGGAGGGAACCAAGGAAGGCAGAGGGAACTCCCGTCCGGACCCCAGCGTAGTCCCCCAAGAAACCAACCCCCGAACTTCCCAGCACCTGCTCCAGCTAGTACAGGTCCCCCAGGTAGGCAAGGGCCCAAAGTTAATATAACCTGCTTCCGCTGTCAACAGCTCAGGCATTACGCCAGTGACCCCCCAGTGCCCCATTGTCAGGATTGCGCACCGCAGAATTTGTTTGATGCTAGTAGGGGTCCACCTCCAGACGTTACCAACACCCTGAGTATATATACATACAGGGTATTCGAACCATCAGGTGAGGGAAAAAAAGATAGGGGAGGGAACATCAGGGAAGGAGACCTGAAACAACAAAAGGCAAGTTTAAGAACAAGGCATAGACAACACCTACTCTCATAAATTCTCGCTAATAAAGGAATCGTACCTGTCACTATAAAGATCTCACTGGGAATTCTAGAATACATCCGAAAACCATAATCCAAATACCATAGGCAATCTGTAAAATATATAGAGAGAATGAGCCTTTCATTCTATATGTCAGCAGTCATACAATACTCCTTCTTGCATATGAAACTCTGAACATACCACAATCTGCCTTTTTTGGTAAAACACCAAGCTCCCATGTAATCCCCAAACCTTATGAAATAAATGAAGCCATGTAAACAGGAATGATCTCTTCCTAAAATATTGGAAACAATCCGCAAGAGTTCCCTCTTCAAATGTTATAAATCATAATGCTTAACAAAGCAATGTTCCACAGCCAACAGGTTTGTGTCTCCAAGCTGAGAATCCTTAGTTGAAAAGAAAGCCAAGAATCTGATACTGTAAAGCTTGGTTGCGACCACCTCAGCGCTCAGTAAGAAAAGATAGAAAGAAATAATACAGTCTCGCCCCTGAGTGATAATTCTCTCACCCGGTGCTATGTCCTCAAAGGTTATGCACAGATACAAGAATACCAGGAACGCATAGCTGTGACCGCCACTGCGCTCCGGTTTAGCCCCTTAACACAATGAATAACTTAGCCCGGTGACGTGTGGCTGTGACCACCACCACGCTCCTGCTAATATACAGAGGGCCCGATAAACAGTCCAGTAGAGCGTGGCTGCGACCACCACAGCGCTCCGGTACCTGTTAAAAACGATTCCCCGAAGAAACAAAGTTCAGAAGAACAGTGGCGCGTAGTTACTTCTCTACAGCGCTCTGCTCTGGAAATGACCAGTTAGCACACAGGTCTGACTCCACGAAAAGAAACACCAAACATACGGCAACGAGTAGCAGCGCTACAACGCTCCGCACAAGACTGAGCCTCCTCGATACTCACTGCAAAATGCAGTGTCCGGTCACAGCGGTTCACTCCACAACCAGCAAGGGACTGAACAAGCAGAACAGGTCAACAGCGAACTCCTCTGTCCGACCGGCAGCAACAAGCAATTAGAATTACGCGCACCTTCCTCCACGCAGGCCCGCCTAAGTACTTCCTGGTCAGCGGCCTCATGGGAAATGTAGTCTTTCACTGCAATCAGGCATGCGCGGCTAGGCAGGCCCTTACACCCATGGCCCAACGAACCTCCACTACAGTCCCCCCAGCCAGACACATGACCACCATAGCCCTAGGAGAAAAGACACCGAAGAGTGGGAGCCTGCTGCATGGCCCTAGTCTCCCTAGGCGATAGAGAGATGATCCCCGGAGCCTCTTTATCAGCCAACACCAAGAAATACTGGCAGCTAGTGTTGGTTAATGGCCACCGAGTGGAGGCCCTTCGTGACACCGGGGCGAGCATCACCGGTGTGCTCTGCCATCTCGTGAAGGAGGAACAGATCCTACTCAATGTCTTTTGCCCCGTAATATCCTCGGACAATTCCGAGAGCCTATGCAAGATGGCCTTGATACCGTTCGAGTGGGGGGGAATGACCGGCAAGTTACGAGTGGCCGTCCGAAACTCCTAACCAGTGGACTGTCTCCTGGGCAACGACCTAGAAAATTCCCCATGGGGGCAAGTCGAACGCAAAACTCACTTAGGAGTGATGGGGGTACCCGAATTGGTATGTGCCACCACCCGATCCATGTCCGCCTGACTGCCCCCCCCGGGGGCGTTGAGGCCGAACTGCCCCGCCACCCCCCCCGTTGATGAAGATAGGGGCGACCGGGCCGAGCCCCACAACCTCTTCCCAGGAGACGAACCCGACGACGGACTTGTGCATCCCGATCCCGCACAGATCACGGAGTTAGGTGATCTGCCCGAGTTAGCACAGTGGCGCCACGAGGGGGGCCCCTCCGAGAGGAGTTCTGCTGGGAGCAAGCTACCTGCCCTTCCCTAGTCGGACACCGGCAACAGGCCGAAGCCCAAGCTGTGGGTGAACAGTCCGGAACCCATTTGGTTTATTGGGAAAATAATAAGTATGGGCAAACTTTGCAAATTCGCGGTTCGCGAATTTGCATATTCACGAATTTGCAATCCGCAAAATCCGTGAACTCTCGCGAATTTGCAGGTTTTTTCTTTTTTTGTGTTCGCAAGGGTTTCTGCCAGTTCTCAAGGGTTTTGCACCAGTTAGCAAACGCAAACTTACTTGTCGGCTCGCAACGGTCACAACTATGTTGTTTCTACGTCTGGTTCATCATCACAGCACCC
The DNA here is from genome assembly GCF_964263255.1 of Lissotriton vulgaris. NCBI lineage: Eukaryota > Metazoa > Chordata > Amphibia > Caudata > Salamandridae > Lissotriton > Lissotriton vulgaris. Next base: position 1,908,459,572 of record NC_141694.1, read on the forward strand.
TCTGTTTCACCACTGCCACCCTCTGGTTCACCCATGCCACCCTCTGGTACATCACTGCCACCCTCTGGTTCATCACTGTAGATTATGGGGGGGGAAAGCACACCTGCCCTGCTTCAACTGACAAGAATTAATTTGGGGTTGATTAGTGTGTCACTGAATTTGAACTTCCAGTCTGGCACCTGCTTCCTTATCTGTAATTTGCTTTCTGTTGCAGTGCAATTTTTTTCCACAGTACCTTTGTGGCCTACTTGTAGCTATTCTATGAGCCTGCTGTGAGGGTCAGAGCAGGGTCATAGAATAGTTGCAAGTAGGCAACTGAACTCTGGAGGGGCCCCTCAGGAAGCATTATAGGGAATGGTTACTAATGATTGATGAGTTTGAACTTGAACACCTGCTTACAGTTCAGCAAAACTAGTTTTTCTGCAATTTCGCGGGGCGCGAATTTGCGCGAGGTCGAATTCGGAAGCCGCAAATTCGTGCGAATATGCGATTTGTTTTTTTGCGGCGTGTTAGTTCGCAAGGTTTTGTGTGTTTTAGCGAGCCACTTGTAGCGCAACGGCGCAAAGTTACCCTCGCGGTCGTTCACGGGCGCGGCCTTCTTGTTTGCATGACGTATTTCCGTTTCCGGGCGCTAAGTGTAATCTCAAAGTGTGCGGCTCGCTAGTACAAGTTCGCGTGTGATCGCGAGGGAAATCTCGCGCGAACTTACCCACGCGGTCATGAACGGGCGCGGCCATCTTGTTTCTCATTCATTGCTATGGTTCTGGGCATGCTTTCTGTATCCTCTGTCAATCTCTGCCATCTTTTGCTTGTTAGAAGTTTTTTTTGATCTATTTTACTTATTATCTATCCCTCTATTTTTCTAGCTCTATATTTTTGTGTTTTCTGCTACTTTTGGTTAATTTTAAACTACTTTTTTAAACTCTTTTCTTTTCTTCTTCCCTATTCTATTTCTTATTTATTATTAACCTTCCTTTCTGCCAAGACCATCAGAAGGGGAAGGGTCCCGCACCCTGTGCCCGGCTCCCGTGCGGGCGTTTGAGGGAGGAGCAGGTCACAGCCCGGGAGATCTTTAGCGCGGAGGAGGTGGCCGCACTAGTTTTTTATGTCCAGCGCCGCCTCCCCAGGAACATCATGGCAGGCGGCAAGATCGCTAGCGGCTACGGGATCCGGGAGCGCCGGAAGCAGTGGGAGAAGGTGTGCCGGGCCATGTACCAACACTCTCGGGTCCGGCGCACCTACAACCAGGCCACCGACAGTTGGACGGATCTACTGGACCGGGAACGCGACTTGATCGACCTGCTCGGCCTCGAGATCCCCGGGCTTGGTGAGTAGTAGTAGCTATTTCTTCACTACTCTGTTTTCTCCTGCTCTGTGTGTTATTATATTGCAATTTTTTGTTTTTTACCTAGAGCAATAATGCTGCTGGTTACATTGTAGGTAAATTATATTTCAAAATCTTCTGTACATTTCAGGTGCACTGCTCTCCTTCTCAGTAGCGTTGCTACTATGCTTATTTGTTTTCGATTTTGTGTTCATTTCATTGGCCTGAGAAATTATGTATGAGTGTAGTTTAAAGAACTGCGTAATGCTAGACACTAAGGGTCAGATTTTTAATTACCGGGGCATCCCTGCAAAGTAGCAGGGATGCGCCAGTAATTGTGCGCCACGCCACCACCACCCATGGTGCGCCGTATTTACAATGCGGCGCAGCATGGGCCCAAAACGTCACCGAAGCGTTACGCATCTGTGCCGTAAAGGCGGCGCATTGCTGGAGTTGTGTCGCAATGATGGCGCAGCTCCATCAATGCTCTGGGGTGCCCTATCTCCCCAATGCTGCGTCAAGCCGTACGTCTGCTTCAAGCAGGCGCAGGGTTTGAGTCACGCATCATTGTCCTAAAAGTGACTGATTGAAATCTTGTAGATTTCCCTCAGCCACTTTTAGGATGCGTTCCTGCGCAGGAACGCCCTCCCTTGCGCCGGAACGCCCCCTGATGGCGCAGGGCTTTACAACATGATGCATCTCCCATATGCGTCACGTTGTTAATATACGCTGCACCATGGCGCCTCTTTTGTTCTGCCGTTGCGTCACAAAAGTCAAGCAACATTGGAGCAAAAGAGCCGCAAGGGGCTTGTAAATCTGCCCCTACAGACTCAAGTCCAGTCCTTCCTTTGTACACCTGGCAATAAGAAGAAATAGTGGTGGTGGATTGATAGTTTGAGTATTTTAATGACTGGTTAATGTAGTAGGAAACTTTTTAGTGTCGTCGCTGATCTGCAATCACAATGGAGTTTGTCTGTCACTTGGCATGCTGCGGACTGCTGCCTGTTTAGTGAGTTACATAACTTTCCAAGTCGACGGTCTGCAAATCAAGCAATACTAATATCGTAGTAGACCACATGATATAGGTCAATATATCCCGTGGATTAGTTGTCTATTTGCTATTTCGCCAAAATATTTTGTTATTGTTCTTTTGAAATGTTTGATTTGGTCGACAACAATCATCCATGTTTTCGGGTCTTTCTTTCTTTCATGTTGTACATCAGCTCCCCCCAGGGGCAAGAGGACATTGGAGGAGGCTGCTGCTGCTGCTGAACAAGGCCAGGATCGGTCAGGCGAGGGCTCCTTTGCTGGCCCCGGTAAGTTTTAATTTTAATGTAGAGTACCTATTTTTTCCTAGCGTTCCTCATTCGATTTTTTTTAAACCGTCTTTGATCTTCTTGTAGACTGTATCTAAATTCTTATCCTGCCTCGACTATGACTCCCTGTGGTATTACTAGATTATTTTTATTAGTCTGTCTCTAGCTAACTAAGATTGCACATTTGGGAAAAGGTGTAAAACGAAACTCCCATTCTAGTCAGCAATAGCTCTATGCACTGAGTGCAGTCCAATGGGATTGTCCATAATGTCTTTTCAAATCTTCTAAATGTTTATGCTTTGCCAACTACCAACAATAAAAAGGTGAATGACCACCAAGAAAGAATAAGATACTACTTTACTTTTGGTTTGGATAGGAAGACAATCTGCACAAACAGAACTATGGACACTAAATAGTGCATTGTTTATCAATTATAATAGGCGCAGGTAGACTTTCCACATACCTCAGTGATATCAGACTTTGAAGAACCTCCAATCTCCTTACTGACTAGATAGTGTGGCAGAGTCATTTAGCTCCCGAATTCATCGATGATTGATCCCCAATGATGATTATCCAACGCAGGACAAGAGTACGGAGTCAGAGTCCAGAAGTGTCAGAGGCACGGACTCATGCTTGCAAATTGCAAAACCTTTTGCTCATTCACTCATGACCTAAAACCACAGAGTCTATTTAAGTTTTAAAGCTTTATTAAAAGTAAAAATATTTATTAAAATCAAGCTTGTCATAAAACATAAACGGTTGATTAAAAATGGAAAAGTGCTTATAGTGATTTATTTCACACATTTATTGTGGGCGAGCCGAGCCCTTACCTGGTTTGAACTTTAATTTTTCTTTTTGGTGCTGAATCATTGGTCCCTCCGTCCTAGTGATGATGATTTGTTCTTGGAAGTGAAGCTTCTGTCTGTCATGAGAAAAATGGTGCGTGTTAAAAAGCAAGCATTCATCAGTTGTGCCAAAAAGTGCAGCAAGACAACCCCCTTCCCTGGAAAAAGGGACATTTTTACTTTAGAGTAGACAGTCACAAATTATTAGATTGGTTTCTGTATTCACATTTCTTCATTCCTAGACAAAATACTAGTGAGTGGTGTATGTCTATGACATCTAACATTCTTAAATGTAATTTGTAGGTGGAACATCTGGTGCTGGGCCCAGCGCGGAGGTGGAGGAGGAAAGTTCTGGGGAGGAGGCGGTGCAAGTGCCGGACCAAACAGCTGTGCGGGTTGCCACGGTAGTGGCAGGCAGTGGTAAGTTCTTATATTCCTTACTTATTGAGATCGCAGACTGCATAGTGTGCTCCCCGTGAGAAAACGTAAGGTTTGTCCAGATGAGAGACATGAAGAAGAATGATTGACATATAGTTTGAATGGATGGATGCCTGGATCATGGTACTATCTGACTCTTAGATAGCATATGTGTATCTAGAGAGAGTAGACGGTCACTGGATGAACTAAGAGTTACTTTGAAGAGCATGTAACACCGCACCCGCACGTCCGTCCCAGTGTAGGAAAGGCAAGGAAAAGAAGTTGTAATTTTGTCCGAATACTACCATGAATAGTAGCAGTAGTTGGAATTTTGCGAATCTCGCGTTCGCGAATTTTGCGGATTTGCGAACTCGCAATCCGCAAAATCCGCGAATTCTCACGAATTTGCGGATTTTTTTTTGTGTTCGCGCGGGTTTCTGCCAGTTCACGAGGGTTTTGTACAATTTCGCAAACGCGAACTTACCTGTCGGGTCGCAAGTTTTGCGAACTTGTTGTTTCTACGTGTCCAGCATGTTTGGGACACTCTTCTTCATCACTGCCACTCTCTGTCACCACTGCCACTCTCTGACTACTCATGCCACCCTCTGGCCCACCCATGCCACCCTCTGTTTCATCACAGCACCCTCTGGTTGTCCAGTGTACATTATTGTGGCAAAGCAAAGCACACCTTCCCTGCCTCAAGTGACCTGAATTAATTTGGGGCTGATTAATGTGTCACAGAATATTTTTTTAGCTGGCATCTGCTTCCTTAGTGCTTCCTGATTAGTAATCTTTTGCACTTGCTAAGTGCTTTCATTGTTGCAAAATTAGTTACAACACCTGCCCTGCCCCAACTGACAATAATGAATTAGGGGCTGATTAATGTGTCACTGGATTTGAACTTCCAGCCTGGCTCCTGCTTGTCTGCCTTAGCTGTAATTCAGGACCTTTGTGTAACTATTCTGAGGGTCAGAGCAGGGTCACATAATAGTTGCAAGTAGGCAACTGAACTCTGGAGGGGCCCCTCAGGAAGCACTACAGGAAATGGCTACTAATGATGAGCTTGAACTTTTGAACCTGGTAAGTAGTTTCAGTTTTGCTAAGATCGTATTTCTGCAATTTAGCGCTTATTCGCGGGGCGCGAAGTTGAACTGGGAAGCCGCGAACTCACGCGAACAGTGCGAGCAAGCCATAAAATCCGCTGCTCGCGGATTTGCGGATTTTGCGGGAAATTCGCGAATCTCGCGGATTGCGAATTTACCGAAAATCCGCAAAATCCACGAGCGTAACGGATTTTCCGCCCATGCTTAGTATTGAAAGCACAGCATATATCTGGCTATTACGATGGCTACTCACTACCTCTGTTAATAAGTTTAGTAGAACTCGGTCATTCATGTGTGGATGTATCACTGTTCACTCAATAAAAAGCAAAGCACCTAAAGTTATCCCTTATGTAAGCAAATACATACCATGGGCAGTGATAGATAATCAGATTATTTATCTTCTTCATTTTCCTTTTCTAGTATTCATTGACACTGTAGGGTGAAAATTTAATTAATTAAGCAGTAGCCCTTGTAACAGAGTATTCTCAGTGCCACCCGTAATAGAAAAGTAAGAGCATCACCACCTGCATCTACTGGACTGGTACAGTAACGCAAGTCTGTCTCCCTCATCATGGCGGGCGTCTGTTTTTCTCGGGTGCAAGTTGACTGCGCTGGCATTATGCCGGCTTGCAGAAGTTAACGTACCAATTTTGCTAAACAAGAGAGAAGAAGAAGAATAAGACTGGTGTACTGTCATAGTCGACTCTAATGGAGTGAGTCCGTAGTGCTCGTAGAATTGATTCCTTAAACTCCCACTAATGTTAGAGCAAGGATGAAGAAGTGGGAGGGTAGATGTATACTGGCCACAATAGTTATGTACTGCACTTGCAAGTTGCTTGTTCTACTGTGACACAACTTTCTGCTGAATCATTTTGTGTTCATCTTAAAGAGCATTGGTTACAGACTATGTCTTTCTTTCTTCATATAGATGCTCCTTCCAAACCAACACTGAAGGAGCTGGCTAAAAGGGCCCGGCAAAGGAGGCTGGAGGCCACTGTCGCCGAATATCGGCGGCTGGTGGCCCAGGAGGAGGAGGACACGCAGAGTACATCAACAACATCCACGGCGACACTTGCATCCTCCTCCGCGCTCCCTGGGTCAGCCAGTCAGCACAGCAGGTCTCCAGCGGTACGGAGCCGGGGTACCACCGCCGAGCAGCAAAGAAATCAGCTGCCCCCCACAGCAGTACCAAAAAAAGGATGCACCTCTTTTCCCTGATGGTTTCCTACCTCGAGCAGGAGCTCCTCAACACCAAAACCCTGCGCGAGACCCTCCGCAAGGAGCATGCCTACCTGGCCCGAAAAGTCAACAGCAGCCAGCAGTAGGAGGAGACTGTCCCTTGCCCCTTTTTTAAAGACTTCTGGGGGGTGGGAATTGGGAGTTGGGTTTTCTACTTTTTTGGACTTCGTTTTCAGGGACATTCGTTGGGGTTAGGGAGGGGGGGTGGGTTGGGTTTTGCGGGAGATTATTTATGTTAGGGATATATAAAAATACTTTAAACTTTATCTTAGCATACGTGTTTTTTACTGCTTTTGAGGCTGGTGGGTGGGGGTTTAACAGTCCAGAAACTTAAGTGGCATCTTGATTCGAATTGTGTAAGTACTAATGGCTCAAATGTTTTCAAAACTAAGTGCCTCTCACAGAGTAAGTGAATTCAATAGTCCTAGGACCGTCAGTCTCTCGTCTCTCCTAATACTCCATTATACTACCTCCCCTCAAACGCTTATCTTACCTGTAATTTGTGTTTGGAAATAGGGCTAGGCACAGGGCTGGCTGCACGCGAAATGGCGATTAAGGTTGGCAATCCTGGGCGGATGAAATGTCATCATTGCGGTGGTACTTGTGGTGTTACACAGTGGCAGTTGCAGCATCTGAAAAAAAAGAAAATGAAACCTTTTTTGTCCTTACCGTAGCATTAGAACAGTACGATAGAGAATATAGCAGGTGACAGTACACTAGAAAAGTGCCACAATGTAGCCTAACAAATGGTAAAGTTTTGAAAGTATAACTAGTGCTTGCGTTGAATTTCTTTGACATTGGCTACTACTACAAGAAATAGTACTGAAGGTGAGGGACACAGCAGCGTAATAATTTGCCACGTCTAGGAGGAGGATGTTCTTGATGACCAATCAAGTTGATGGCGCACATGAAAATCTGCTTTCATTTTCCAATAGTGACTCAGTGTCAAGCTGAGTAAGAATAGAATATATCCTCTTATTCCTTCACCAGCCTGTTGCTATGACCTTATCCTCCCCAGCAAGTGTGTGGAATTATTGCTGTCATTTAGTCACACATCATTCAAAACCACACAGCCCGGGGGAAGAGGGTTAGGGTTTGGAAAATGGATGGGAATGGGGTTTTGGGGAAAATTTTGTTGAGAGAAGAAAAAAAAAGCACAGCATGGACAAACAATAATTGAAGATAAACAAATCTTTGGGTACAAAGCTAACCATAAATCTTTTAAGTGACATAAAGGAAGTGCATGCACTACTGCATGCATGGTTACTGAAAAGTAAGTTATGTTATGTTATGTTATGTTATACATTTATTTTTTTAGCGCACGGCTACTCCGAAGGAGTGTCCCGGCGCTTTATCGAGGCAGCTCAGAATAAAAAACATAACACCATACAGCGAACAACTGAAAAAGAACAACAGCAGTACTAAAGGTTAAAAAGCCAAGTCTTCAGGTTCTTCCTAAAGTGAAGCAGATTAGTAGAGGACCGTAGGGCCAAAGGAAGGGTGTTCCACAACTGAGGGCCCTCAGACTAAAGGAGCGCCCTCCAGTGCGTGCCTTCCTAATTCGAGGAACCACAGCCAAGAACAGAGATTCGGATCGCAAAGATCTGGCAGGGCGGTAGAAGGCGAGCCTGCGTTGGAGGTATTTCGCGCCCACGCCAAAAAGCGCTTTATGCGCCAGCGTCAGAACTTTAAACATGATCCGCTTCCGGATGGGCAACCAATGTAGCGACTGCAACAAATCAGAGGCTCCAACTCACCTACGGAGGCCAAAAATAGCGCGAGCTGCAGCGTTCTGCACAACCTGCAGCCGCTGAACAAGATTGTCGGGAGACCACTGTACAGGACATTAGGGTAGTCCAATCTGGAACCAACCAAGGCCTGCACAGTGATCTTTCTGTGCTCTTCCGAGAGCAGAGGCAGAAACATCCGGAGCATCTTGAGTAGCCCAAAGCAAATGCCCGTTAAACCACGAACATGTTGCACCAGTGTCAGGCTGTTATCCATCTTCACACCCAGATTCTTTGCCACCAGCGATGCCAGGGCAGGGGTACACATATCCGTCGGCCACCAGGCCCGCCAATCAGGGTCGAGGGAGCAGCCAAAAAACAACACCTCTGATTTATCTGAATTGGCCTTAAGGCTATTCGACTGGAACCAGCTGAAGACCGACTCCAAGCAGCCCCGAATGTTCTCCCCATCAAAATCCTGATCTTTCCCACACGTGAAAAGCAACTGCGTGTCATCGGCGTAGGAAACGATCTGGGCCCCAAAAGACTCCACCAGTGCCGCCAGAGATGTCATTAAGATGCTAAAGAGAGTCGGGCTCAACACAGATCCCTGCGGAACACCGACTCCCAATGGCGGCATCTCGGCGGAGCTCGGAGAGACCCAGACCGTTTGTCGGCGGCCCTCCAGGAAAGATGAAAACCAATCCATCACCGTCCCCCTCAGACCGATGTCATAAAGTCTGGCGAGAAGCATCTCGTGGGGGATGGTGTCAAAGGCTGCCGAGAGATCGAGCATGACAAGCATAGCGCGACCTCCAGAGTCCAGCGTCTCCCTAATGATCTCAGACACCTCCAACAGTGCCGTCTCCGTACTTAAATTAGGACGGAAACCGGACTGTGAAGGGTGTAGCAGATCACTGGACTCAAGAAAGCTGGAAAGAACGCCGTGCACATGCTTCTCCGTGATCTTGGCCAGCGCCGGAAGGAGGGAAATTGGCCTGTAATTGGCCAAAACCTACGGGTCCAGCCCAGGCTTCTTGAGGAGGGGGATCACCATCGCCCTTTTCCAGGGCGATGGAACCTGCCCCTCCCTCAGAGACAAATTCACAAGTGGGTTAACCACAGGGTTGACCACAGTCGCCATCTTAGCCAAAAATTTAGCCGGACAGGGATCTAATGGCGAACCCGACTAAAGATTGGCCAGAAGCACCAAGGAAGCATCGGTGGAAATAGGTGGAAACTCTGCGAGGACCACAGCCTGCGAAGGCCGCCACACCGGTCCCATCACCACGCTCGCATGCGCCACGGCTGAGCCCACTGCGAAGGAGTCCTGAATAGACTTAATCTTATCCGTAAGTAGTATAAGTAGTACTTTCGACAACCGTGAATGAAAGAATGCGACAGTACAGGGCTGCAGTAATAATTATGCGTTTTCACTTGCCTATCTCTGCACTCAGAGAAACACTTCGTACATTAAATTAGGTTTGAAAAATAGCAGAAGTAAAACCTATACAATGGCTGTAGGGATGAATTTAGAAGCAGAGTGACACTCATAGAAGTTCACAGCAATAACATTACTTAAAAGATAATTAGAAAAGAACGGATATTTATTTATTTATTTATTTATTTATAGTGTTTTGTATAGCGCGGACAAGACCCGTGGGTATCAGAGCGCTTAACAGGAAGGAATTGCATATAAAGATAATAAAAGCAATAATAACAACAAGAGCATAGTGAGGTAGAAAGGCAATATACTGTATGGACGCGATTAATATATATATTCATAATGATTGTGCAATTGTCATTATATGGAGAGCAAGGCTTGGCTTGTGTCATGTTAACAAACCATGCTCGTTGAGGTAGGGTTATAAGGCGATTCAGTGCATATCAAGGATAATAAGTATAAATAAATCAAGTGAGGTAGAAGTTATATATAGTGGTTGAGACAAATAGTTAAAGTTCCACATATATGGGTAAATAAATCAAGTGAGATAGAAGTTAAATAGTATGACTGTGAGATATAGTTCAAATTCAAATTCACACATGTATACGAGGTAGCTGTGAAGTGTCAAGCCTCGGCTTGCACACGGTATCAGTTCATTGTTCGATGATGATCTTTCCATTTTCCATGGAGAGGGCAGCACTCCGTTAGCGTCATTGATCATCCCGGTGATCCTTAAGTTACTCTAAGTAGGGTATTTACTCATCAAGTGGCTCTTCAATTCTCGTTTGAATGTTACTGTATTTTGAATTTTCCTGATGTTTGGAGGGAGTGAGTTCCAGATTCTGGGGGCAGCTCCGGAGAATGCTCTGTTGTAGGTCTTTTTCTTGTGGAAAAAGGCTGGTCGTAATAGCAAATCTTTTGCGCTTCTCGTTGTTCTGTTACCTCCTGAGATCTGAAGTTTCTTGGCTAGGTATCTCGGTGTGTTGTAGTGAACCGCTTTGTGCGTGATACAGGCCATCTTCATTTGAATTCTGGCTTCATAAGGTAGCCAGTGTAGTGCTTTCAGGTGAGGAGAAATGTGATCGAATTTCTTCGTTCCCGTAATGAGTCTCGCCGCTGCATTGAGGCAGGCTTTTAGCGGTGCTGTGGATGTTTTTGGCAGGCCCGCCAATGTGGTGCAGCCATATTCGATCCTCGAGATGACTAGTGATTGTATAGCCAGTTTTAGATCTGTCTCAGTGAGCACTCTTTAATGTCTTGTTCATTAGGTCGATGTCCTCAAGGGAGGCGATCTTTATGTATAATTGCGTGTCGTCCGCATACATGTGATAGGATACTTGTGATTTTTGAAGGATCTCCGTAAGAGGTTCTACGTATAAGTTGAATAGATCTGGGGATAGCGTAGAGCCTTGCGGGACCCCTATTGCGTTGGGGCTCGGGGAAGAGATTGCTTGGTTAACCAGGAATCGCTGAGTCCTGTTCTGTAGGAAAGAATTAAACCATTTCAGCACGTTTCCAGACAAACCCATCCTGTTTTGGAGTCTGGTCATAAGCACTTCGTGTTTAACCGTATCAAATGCTGATGATAGGTCTAGGAGGATCAGTAGGCAAGATTGATTTCGGTCTAGGGCTTGTAAGGCGTCATCGACAATGTGCAGGATCGCAGTTTCGGTACTGTGCCCTGTTCTGAAACCTGATTGGCAATCATCCAGTAGCGAGAATTTAGCGATGTGTTGACTTAGTTGGCCCTGCACGCATTTCTCAATGAGTTTAGCCAGTAGAGGGATGTTGGTCACTGGTCGATAGTTGTTCGGGTCTGTGGCAACAGCTGTCGGTTTTTTAAGGATGGGCATCACCTATCACCTGCCCTATTTTTAGACAGTCAGGGAGGGTTCCTTGTGCAAGTGAGGCGTTTATTATCTCAGTCCAGATCGGAACTAGCGTGTGGCTGATTTCTCTTACACACTTTCCTGGTAATGGGTCTTGAAAGTGGTTGTTCGGTCTAAGTGCCGCCAGCGTTCTGGCGATTTTTTCCTGGTCGTATAGATCAAATGTGTCCCATTTTGCCTTATTTTTAGTTTGGAGGCACTCTGGTGAGAAATTGGACTCATCACTGGATTGAGGTAGTGCCTTAAGGTTAGTTGCTGCAATTGTGAGGTCGTCTTCAAGCAATTTAGATTTTTCGGTGAAAAATGATGGATTGAGGTAGTGCCTTAAGGTTAGTTGCTGCAATTGTGAGGTCGTCTTCAAGCAATTTAGATTTTTCGGTGAAAAATGAGGATTTTTGAATTTGGGAAGTTGTGAGATGCATCCAACCATTCTTCTTATTAGCGTGACTCCTCCATTCCATCTGACGCTCCGTCTATCAATGTTGGTGACCAGAAGACACCCTGTCCACTGCCTGCCTGGCGGATGCTGAATTGCGGCTCGCTAATGTGAAGCCTGACTTCATCCTTTTCCCATTGCACAGGCTGAAACCCGGCCTGTAATTATTGATGGAAAAACAGGAAGTGATATTAGAACACCACTGAGAAATATATATAAGGTATGTACGCTGTGTAGTGCAAAAAGTCACACTTTGAGTTTCCTAATAGACAGTACAATATTTTTGAAAGTGCGTACTCTGTCTGAGTCTCCTTTTGAAGGATAAATAAGTATGGGAGAATTAATTTAGCTGATCTTTCCCCTCAAGCTAGGTGTACTGTAAACTGTGTTTTAGAACAAAATTAGACCTTCCCAGCAGTGCTCCCAGACCCTTACTAAACCCAGTCGCAAAAATGTAGAAGACCCCCAATCAGATCTCAAAAAACGAGGCCTAGTAGAAAATGGTGACAAAACGTACATTGAAAGTAAAGTAGGCCCAAATCCCCCCTTACCCACCGTGGATTGTATTCAAACCACTTGCAAGCAAGCAAAAGTATCCATACCCAGCATTGCTCCAAGACTCGCAAACCCCCCCACAAACAGTCCCCCGCCCAAACACATGCAATACAATACTGCTAACCTTAACGAGCCCTAAGTTAAGAATAGTGGCAAACGCTTTCTTTAGGCCAAATCCCCCCTTTCCCACCATGGATTTTCTTCAAACCACTTGCAACCAAAATTACACATTCCCACAAGTGCTCTAAGACCCCAGAACTCATTTGCAAAAATCTAGAACACCCCGAAACACATGCAATCCTGCTGCTAGTGCTAACCCTAACGAGCCCTAAGTTAATGCGCCAAAACGCTTTTCAGCATGGATTTTCTCCAAACCACTTTTATCCAGTATTAGACCTTCCCAGCAATGCCCCAAGACCCGCCAAACCACCCGCAAAAAAGCGCAACACCCCCAAACAGGCAAAAAGCAAAAATTGAAAATCTCATACTTACAATATTTTTCGGCCTTCTTTCAATTCTGTCCAAACGCGCTGTGCAGCTAGGTCATAACTCCACTTTTCCACCATGGATGTCCTGGAAAACAAATGCAATCAACATTAGACTGTGCCAGCAGTGCTCCCAGACCCCAAAACCCACCCCCAAACACAAGGAACCCCCCCAAACAGGCCCCCGAAAACATGATAGTGAGCAAAAAGGCAAAAACTTTTTCAACTCTGATTTTCTCCAAAACACTTTTATCCGGTATTAGACCTTCCCAGCAATGGCCCCAGAGCCGTCAACCCAGGCGGAAACAAGTAGAAGACCCCCAAACAGCCAAAAAGCAAAACTACAAAAATGGGGACTTAGTAATTTTCAGGCAAATTTCCAACATTACTCAACGCGCGCTCTGCAGCTAGGCCCTAACTCCCCTTTGCCACCATGGATTTTATTCAAACCACTTGCAATCAAAAGTATCCATACGCAGCAGTGCTCCCAGACCCCAAAACCCACCCCCAAACACCAGGAACCCCCCCCCAAACAGGATCCCGAAAACATGATAGTCAGCAAAAAGGCAAAAACTTTTTCAACTCTGATTTTCTCCAAAACACTTTTATCCGGTATTAGACCTTCCCAGCAATGGCCCCAGAGCCGTCAACCCAGGCGGAAACAAGTAGAAGACCCCCAAACAGCCAAAAAGCAAAACTACAAAAATGGGGACTTAGTAATTTTCAGGCAAATTTCCAACATCACTCCACGCGCGCTCTGCAGCTAGGCCCTAACTCCCCTTTGCCACCATGGATTTACTTCAAACCACTTGCAATCAAAAGTATCCATACCCAGCAGTGCTCCCAGACCCCAAAACCCACCCCCAAACACCAGGAACCCCCCCAAACAGGCCCCCGAAAACATGATAGTGAGCAAAAAGGCAAAAACTTTTTCAACTCTGATTTTCTCCAAACCATTTTTATCCGGTATTAGACCTTCCCAGCAATGCCCCAAGACCCGCCAACCCACCCGCAAAAAAACACAACACCCCCAAACAGGCAAAAAGCAAAAGTGGAAAATCTCATACTTACAATATTTTTCGGCCTTCTTTCAATTCTGTCCAAACGCGCTGTGCAGCTAGGTCATAACTCCACTTTTCCACCACGGATGTCCTGGAAAACAAATGCAATCAACATTAGACTGTGCCAGCAGTGCTCCCAGACCCCAAAACCCACCCCCAAACACAAGGAACCCCCCCAAACAGGCCCCCGAAAACATGATAGTGAGCAAAAAGGCAAAAACTTTTTAAACTCTGATTTTCTCCAAAACACTTTTATCCGGTATTAGACCTTCCCAGCAATGGCCCCAGAGCCGTCAACCCAGGCGGAAACAAGTAGAAGACCCCCAAACAGCCAAAAAGCAAAACTACAAAAATGGGGACTTAGTAATTTTCAGGCAAATTTCCAACATCACTCCACGCGCGCTCTGCAGCTAGGCCCTAACTCCCCTTTGCCACCATGGATTTTCTTCAAACCACTTGCAATCAAAAGTATCCATACCCAGCAGTGCTCCCAGACCCCAAAACCCACCCCCAAACACCAGGAACCCCCCCAAACAGGCCCCCGAAAACATGATAGTGAGCAAAAAGGCAAAAACATTTTCAACTTTGATTTTCTCCAAACCATTTTTATCCGGTATTAGACCTTCCCAGCAATGCCCCAAGACCCGCCAATCCACCCGCAAAAAAGCACAACACCCCCAAACAGGCAAAAAGCAAAAATGGAAAATCTCATACTTACAATATTTTCCGGCCTTCTTTCAATTCTGTCCAAACGCGCTGTGCAGCTAGGTCATAACTCCACTTTTCCACCATGGATGTCCTGGAAAACAAATGCAATCAACATTAGACTGTGCCAGCAGTGCTCCCAGACCCCAAAACCCACCCCCAAACACCAGGAACACCCCCAAACATGCCCCCGAAAACATGATAGTGAGCAAAAAGGCAAAAACTTTTTAAACTCTGATTTTCTCCAAAACACTTTTATCCGGTATTAGACCTTCCCAGCAATGGCCCCAGAGCCGTCAACCCAGGCGGAAACAAGTAGAAGACCCCCAAACAGCCAAAAAGCAAAACTACAAAAATGGGGACTTGGTAATTTTCAGGCAAATTTCCAACATCACTCCACGCGCGCTCTGCAGCTAGGCCCTAACTCCCCTTTGCCACCATGGATTTTCTTCAAACCACTTGCAATCAAAAGTATCCATACCCAGCAATGCTCCCGGACCCCAAAACCCACCCCCAAACAGGCCCCCGAAAACATGATAGTGAGCAAAAAGGCAAAAACATTTTCAACTCTGATTTTCTCCAAACCACTTTTATCCGGTATTAGACCTTCCCAGCAATGCCCCAAGACCTGCCAACCCACCCGCAAAAAAGCACAACAACCCCAAACAGGCAAAAAGCAAAAATGGAAAATCTCATACTTACACTATTTTTCGGCCTTCTTTCAATTCTGTCCAAACGCGCTGTGCAGCTAGGTCATAACTCCACTTTTCCACCATGGATGTCCTGGTAAACAAATGCAATCAACATTAGACTGTGCCGGCAGTGCTCCCAGACCCCAAAACCCACCCCCAAACACCAGGAACCCCCACAAACAGGCCCCCAAAAACATGATAGTGAGCAAAAAGGCAAAAACTTTTTCAACTCTGATTTTCTCCAAAACACTTTTATCCGGTATTAGACCTTCCCAGCAATGGACCCAGACCCGTCAACTCACCGCAAAGAAGTAGAACACCCCCACAAGTGCAGAGTCTTTCTTCATTGGGCGTAATCCAGCCATCTGCTTTGAGGGAAATAGGAGTCTGGAGGAGGAGGATAGAGGAGCATGTTCTTGTGAACTTGTGAACCTGAGGAATGCAGACTGCGGCACCTTTAAATCAATAAGCAAATAAGTGAAGACAGTTCTGCTGATGGGCTTGTTTTTGTGATTAGGTGATTAAAGTTTTTTTATATAGATTGTGCAAAACAAAGAAAGACAGACACACAGACACACTTGCATAATCTCCCCTGATGCGGAAGCTGGGGGTTCTTCACTCTATCCCTAATTACTGTTTGCTTATGCGGGTAAATTGTGTTTTTAGAACCTGTATATATTTTAAACAGCTTATTTTTATTTACCTAAGCATTTGCGATTCTTCTGTGCCAGAATCACGTTGCACAGAGGCTCACCACGCTCGAGCTGTCTCTCACGGTGCAACCGACAAGGTGCTGATGCCGTGACTCGGACCACTACGGCCGCCATATTGCAAGGAGAAAAGGGTTGTGGTCCAGCTGCTGGACACCTCCCGCCCTCCCTGATACTTAAGGGATC
This sequence comes from Lissotriton vulgaris, assembly GCF_964263255.1. Taxonomy (NCBI): domain Eukaryota; kingdom Metazoa; phylum Chordata; class Amphibia; order Caudata; family Salamandridae; genus Lissotriton; species Lissotriton vulgaris. The sequence continues at coordinate 1,908,475,706 of NC_141694.1, forward strand.
AAATTGTTTGTGCGCCCACTTGCATACTCTCCCCTGAGGCAGAAGCCGGGGGTTCTTCACTCTAGCCCTAATTACTGTTTGCTTATGAGAGTAAATTGTGTTTTTAGAACCTGTATATATTTTAAACAGCTAATTTTTATTTACCTAAGCATTTCCGATTCTTCTGTGCCAGAATCACGTTGCACAGAGGCTCACCACGCTCGAGCTGTCTCTCACGGTGCAGCTGACTAAGGTGCTGACGCCGTGACTCGGACCACTACGGCCGCCATATTGCAAGGAGAAAAGGTTTGCGGTCCAGCTGCTGGATGCCTCCCGCCCTCCCTGATACTTAAGGGATCAAATTGTTTGTGCGCCCACTTGCATAATCTCCCCTGAGGCGGAAGCCGGGGGTTCTTCACTCTATCCCTAATTACTGTTAGCTTATGCGGGTAAATAGTGTTTTTAGAACCTGTATATATTTTAAACAGCTAATTTTTATTTACCTAAGCATTTGCAATTCTTCTGTGTCAGAATCACGTTGCACAGAGGCTCACCACGCTCGAGCTGTCTCTCACGGTGCAGCCGACTAAGGTGCTGACGCCGTGACTCGGACCACTACGGCCGCCATATTGCAAGGAGGAAAGGGTTGCGGTCCAGCTGCTGGACGCCTCCCGCCCTCCCTGATACTTAAGGGATCAAATTGTTTGTGCTCCCACTTGCATAATCTCCCCTGAGGCGGAAGCCGGGGGTTCTTCACTCTATCCCTAATTACTGTTTGCTTATGAGTGTAAATTGTGTTTTTAGAACCTGTATATATTTTAAACAGCTAATTTTTATTTACCTAAGCATTTGCGATTCTTCTGTGCCAGAATCACGTTGCACAGAGGCTCACCACGCTCGAGCTGTCTCTCACGGTGCAGCCGATTAAGGTGCTGACGCCGTGACTCGGACCACTACGGCCGCCATATTGCAAGGAGGAAAGGGTTGCGGTCCAGCTGCTGGACGCCTCACGCCCTCCTCCACTTTGTATATAAGGACCATGCTCTCCCGTCCGCGCAGCGGGCGCGCTGAAGGCGCGCCAAAGGTAAGCCCGTCTGCACCCGTCCGCGCCGGGACCGGGTCCAGGGCCGTTACCCCTGGTTCTATCAGTACTGCTCCCGCCCTGCTTTACTCAACTACTACGCTGCATAAGCTGCGTCCACCAGATACTAACAACTGAAATAGGTTCGACCCGGCTCATCCCCATTGTCATCATTGCACTGCTGTGCCCATTGTAAAGCTATCATTCCCCTGGTGAACGAAATATCCATTCACAGGAACAACAACCGCCCAATGACTATTTCGATTGCACTTGCCAATGTCCGATCTCTTGGGAAACCCAGACAAGAGATTGCTGACTTGGTAAAAGATAGAAACATAGATATTATGTTTCTGACCGAAACTTGGATGGACAATACATCCGACCCAGACCTAGTGGTCGCAGTTCCCAGTGGCTTTAAGATATATAGACAAGACCGGCAGCGAAAAAAAGGAGGTGGGCTAGCCATCATTGCCCGAGACATTCATCCTGTCAGGATCTATCTGATCTCCTCCCCTACCAGCGAAGCTATGCAATTCGCTATTAAAATCTCCCCCTCTGACAATTTCGAAGGAATTCTCATATATAGACCACCGGGACCTCGGTCAGAATTCCTGTCAGATCTCAGCACAATTTTAGAACCGCTAGATATTGAAGCATCCCTAACAGTACTGGGTGACTTCAATTTTCACTTAGAGAAATCAGAAGATAGGGACACCTTTTCCCTTCTATCCGGTATGAATACATTAGGGCTTTCGCAACTGGTTAATTCCCCCACGCACGACGCCGGTCACACCTTGGATGGCATCTTCTCTAACCTTGAGGGTCTTCATATAATGGATAGTTTACCTCTTACATGGTCTGATCACCATGCTATCCTGGGCACTATAACCATCAAGGAAGCTATAATAGCCAATGTACCTAAGCCCAGGCGTGAACCTTTCAAAGCCTGGAAGGATATAGACAGCACCGTCTTGAAATCCTGCCTTTCCTCCTCTCAGCCTATACTATCCACTGACCCTAACATAGCTATCAAGCAATTTCAGGACTGGCTCGGTCTCGCTACTAATTCACTTGTACCATTAAAACAGGTAACAAGGAACAGATTAACTCCCTCGGCCCCTTGGTTCACTGATGAGTTGAGGGCTCAGAAACAACTATGTAGGCACAGGGAGAGGCACTGGCGAAAGTCTTACAATGAAGAAAACAAAATTCGTTACAAAGAGATGCTCGCTAAATATAAAGTTATGATTACAGAGGCCAAGAAGAAGTATTTTAGCGAACGCATAGAGCAAGCCAAAAACTCCACAAAACAGCTCTATGATACCACCAAGCATCTTGCTGGACACTCCTCTGACCTACATCCCCCCATCTCAATCCCTTTGTGATGCACTGGGTGCCTTCTTCTTCACAAAGGTTAATGATATTTACACAGCATTTTCTGCCAAAACTGACACCAATAAATCTTCGATAACTACGCATCTCACCCCTCCCGCTGTCCTCTTTACACAATTTAAAGACATCACTGAGCTTCAAATAGCGGAAATTATCTCTTCGATCAAAACCGGATCAGCTTTAGATCCATGCCCTTTCAATATTGTCCCTCCTGTAATGGATGCCTTAATACCTGCCATTACTTACATCTGCAATCTTATGTTCAGATCTGGGATTTATCCGGAAATTCTGAAAAAAACCCTCCTTAAACCACTCCTAAAGAAGCCCAACTTGGATAAGGCCGACCTGAAAAATTATCGACCGATAGCCAGTCTTCCATTCTTGGCAAAAGTAGCAAAAAAAGCTATGAATTCACAGTTATCTGAATTTATCGAGGAACACCACTTACTCGATGACACCCAATTTGGGTTCCGTAAGTTTCATGGTACTGAAACCGCCTTGATCAAGGCAGCGGATGACATTAGAGTCATCCGAGATCAGGGTGGAACAGCAGTGCTGGTGCTACTTGATTTATCTGCTGCCTTCGACACGGTCGACCACTCCATCTTGGTCGACCGTGTCGAAAAAATGGGCATCCAACATGCAGCTAAAGATCTACTGGCTTCCTTTCTCTCTTGTAGGAGTCAGGCTGTTACCTTGGGATCCATTTACTCAACTAACCTGTCTCTGCCATGTGGGGTACCACAAGGCTCATCCCTAAGTCCGACACTCTATAATATATATGTGTCGGACCTAGCCAACATCATTCAAGCACATGGGATGAGCCTTATCTCATATGCAGATGACACTCAGTTGGTCTTGTCCATTAGAAATAACGGACATAAAATGGCTGAGAGTTTCAAGGACTGTATGTTGGCAATTGGAGACTGGATGTCTTCCAATTGCTTAAAGCTCAATTCGGATAAGACGGAGGTGGTCATCTTTGGACAACTCGCTCCAAGCTGGTCACCTGATTGGTGGCCTGCATCATTTGGAACTGTGCCTAAGCCCACGCCCAAGGTAAGAAACCTGGGAGTTGTCTTTGAAGACCAACTCAACTTTGTTGCCCACGCCAATCAAGTAGCCTCTTCGGCGTTTCATAAATTACGTCTAATTGGGAAAATAACCCCTTACCTACCTGAAACTGCCGTGAAAACTTTGGTAAGTTCCCTAGTGCTGTCCACTTTAAATTATTGTAACGGCCTCTTTGCAAACGCCCAGATTAGGGTACCTGATAAAATGCAAACAATACAAAATGCGGCAGCAAGACTAATTGCCAGAATTCCCAAACACACGTCGGCTACAGACACCATCAGGAAACTACACTGGCTTCCTATCAGAAGCAGGGTCAAGTTTAAAACGCTTTGTATTGTGTATAAAGCTCTCCATGGACAGGGACCTCAGTTTCTCAAAGATCAACTAACCTTCTACTGTCCTTCGAGGACTCTGCGATCCTCTACTCTTAACGACTTAATGGTGCCTCGCACTAAGACGGTCTCCTGGGGAGACCGTTGGTTCCTGGTCTCCACCCCAAAACTATGGAACACTCTCCCTCAGTCAATTCGAACCTGCACCAGTCTCTGGTCCTTCCGTAAACTTTTAAAAACCTGGCTTTTTAACCATTAATCTGTCCCCTCTCTTACACACTCAGTGGAGATCCTAATGCAGATGCTACAGCGCCAAGACGCCTTCGGGCAATTGTTCGCGCTTTACCAAATTTCATAAATAAGTAAAAGTGAATAAGGACGAAAAAGAAAGTTATTGATTCATTGGCTCATATTCAGGGCTCGGTGTCAGGGAAGAAGAGTTCGTCCTCATACTCTGTGAATTCAGGAGGGAGTAGGTCACCTAACAGAGAAGAACTTCCCTCATCAAAGTTGGTGTCCTCCTCGTCTTCTTCCTGCGTGTATTCTCGTAGTTTGTAATCTGGTGGTATGAGGTGCTGATTCATCTTGATCATTGTTAACCTCTCCACATTTTTGGGCGAGAGGCGGGTCCTTTTGGAAGTTACAATGCCATCAGCAGCACTGAAAACACGTTCAGAAGACACACTTGCGAGTGGGCAAGACAAGTAATTTATAGCCAGGTTGGAGATCTCTGGCCACAATTCTTTTTTCCCATGCCAATACGCCAATGGGTCATCATGAACATAGACCTCTGTTGAGTCATTCAGATAGTCCTGCACCATCGACTCAAGGTTCTCCACGGTTCCTCCACTTTGCTTACTTTTTGATGGGACCTTTTCAGAAGCAACCCCAAGCTGAGTTAGCCAATTCTCTTCTTCACACAATGTTACTGTTGTGTCTGGGGCAGATGATCCAGTTGCTGGTGTCTTTAACAGCTGAGAGGGAAAATCACACACTTCTACAACAGCCAAAGGTGCAGGAGTGGATTCTTTTGACTCCGGATGGCCTGCTGATGCTGATGTACTGCCTTTTCCTTCAATTTCCTGCCGTTCTCTTTCAAACCAAGTGGCTGACACAGCTAGCCAATGTTTGTACTTTGTAACTTCTGCGTCATCAAAAGGAAAGAATACTCTGCCTGCTAGTGGCTTTTTGTACCGTGGATCCAGAATAGTAGCACACATGTAATGCTGTTCTGTGTGGATCTTTTGAAGACGTTCATCGCACAGTAGGCGCTGTAATAATTTCTCCACCAAATCAAAAGCTTCTTGCTTTTTTTAATCTTTTTCAAACGTAGAAGACACCGCCTTCAGTTGGTGCTCTAGCATGCGCAACAATGGGATAGCTTTTCCCAAATTACAGTCCTCCCTGCTGACTGCACACGTGAAGACCTCAAAAGGACGAACCATGTCTGTCAGGCTTTGAACTAGCTTCCATTGCTCCGCATGTATCCTCATGTCTTTCATAGCTGCACCCTGTTTAAAGAAATACTGATCGACTACCGCACACTGCTCAAACAGACGCTCAAGCATGTAGAAGGTTGAGTTCCAACGAGTTGCCACCTCCTGGATGAGTGCTTTCACTGGCAGTTTACGTTCATGTAGCAGGCGCCTCAGATGCTTCCGGGCCTTAAAAGAATGGTTGAAATGTGTGCACATTCTTTGGCAGGTGGTCAGTAACTCGCACACTGGACTTTCTTCACTCAATTTTTTTTTTAACAACCAGGTTTATACAGTGCGCCAAACACGGCACTCTGAAATAGTTACCCACATCCATGGCCTTAACTACATTGGCGCCATTATCCATGGAAACATAACCAATCTTGCGTTTTATTGGGGACAGCCATTGAAATACCTTTGTGTTAAACTCCTGCAAAATGTTTTCTCCTGTATGACTTCTCTCCATGCCAAACATGGCTAGTGTTGCATGTTTCCGAGCAGCTTTGAAAACGTTTTCCGGGTCAACACCTGCCTTTAGCTTTGCTTTAACCCCTGAAAAAGAGACCCAGTGTGCAGTGATGCACATGTAATCAGTGGCTGCCCAACTGGTCCACATGTCTGTTGTCAGATGTATAGTGTGAACAGCACTCTTCTGCAAAGCTGCCCTAATCACCTCCAGCACATCTTCATGTAGTGCTGGAACCGCAACTCTGGCAAAATAGAACCAGCTAGGAACCTTCCATTTAGGGCAGAGCGTTGCCATTAATTCAAGAAAACCAACCCCTTCCACAAAAGAAAAAGGGAGAAGGCCCAGAGCTAGCATTTTAGCCAGCTTAGTGTTATACAGACGCGTCATTGGGTGGTTGCGTTCAAATGGCGCATCTGAAAACAACATGCTTCTAATGGTGGGCTGGAGCATTTTACGGGATGATGATGATGATGACTTCTTCGACCCAGTTACGCTCGGTGATGATAATGAACTTTTTCGCTTTGGTGTCTCACTCTCTCCCACACTCTTAGTGTGGCTCATATATCTTGCAGGGGGTGTGCTGCTGACAGGGGTACTGGGTGTAAGTGAAGAAATGTTTGACGCTTCTTCCTCCTCGTCATCATCAGATGAAACATCAACGAATACAGTTTCTTGACTTGCAATTCGGGCTTCCTTGATCTCCTTTAGGTGCGCATGCTATTTGACAGTGTGCTGTCTCTCAAGATGACCTCTCTGGCCTCCGGTACCATAGTTGGTACCAAGCTTACCACGACTAACTCCAAGCTTACAAATGGCTATGTTTTCCCTTGTTGTGCTAACACTAAAGAAGTCCCAAACTGCGGACTTCAAATGTCTGTGGGGGGCGGAGGAGGCGATACTGGTCATGCTAATGCCAGATGAAGTGGAGGATGTGTGTTGCCGAACTTTACTACGTTGTGCACTTGCAGCACCACTAATTGAGGAAATGGAGGTCGAGGTGGATGGAGGTCCCTTCTGGTGAGAAAATATGGAAGCGGTAGGTGGTGGTGTACTACTTAACTGCAATGGTGGTGGTCCCATTGTTGCATCGTAGACAACATCACGCTCAGCAGCTTTTTGGGCTATGGTCAAAATGTCTGTTTGCTGCATGCCCGCTGGGGCTGCAGTGATGTTTATGATGACTGTGTCGTCGTCGTGAGAGTTTTCATCAGCAGTAGTATACGCCACTTCTTGTTCAGCGTCATCATCACACTCCATAAGTACGAGAGTTTCGGGGACCTTCCTTTTATGCTTAGCTACCTTTGTCAGATCATGGTGTGCCTCACTCTCAGACGGCCATGGTGGTTCCCAATTTGCATCCATATCTTCAGAAGGAAGGGGGCTTGAAGAAGATGTAGACATCATCCTTGATCTTTTCCTTGCTAGGGATCTGGAAGACAATGAATGATCAGGAGGAGTGGCTTCCTCAAATGATACCCCGGCTTGAATATCCATTTCCTGATGTGTCCCTACTTCGGGAGGAACAACTATTGTGGGCACTTGTGCCGCTCCATGCACCTCTGCTTGCGCATCTCCTTGCGCTGCCTCTCCTTCCACATGTACTTGGGCTTGTACTTGCACATGTGGTTGTTGTTGCTGTGGTTTTTGAACACTTGTCAGATGAGTTACAACAACCTGTGTTGATTGAGCGATGCTGCTACTTTCTTGCGATGAGCCAACATCACTGGTCGATGGTGATTGAACAACTATACTGGCTGCCTCTAAAGCACTCAAGGGCTTGGACTTAAGTTGGCGTGTGGTGGTGGTGGCACCAAGCCCAATGGAGCGGGGGTGCTGCTCCCAGCTTGGTCCCCAGCAGATCCTGCTGCTGCTGCAGGCGTACTTTTTTTCCCCAAAAAAATATGGCGTCCGGCACACCAGTCTCCTTGGTAAGTGGCGCCACTTGCTTCTTCTGCTCCTTACTGGCAACTTTCTTGCTAGAGGAGCTACGGGGAACTTTTTTTGGGGCCATCTTCTTCAGATGTCAAAACAGCAGGGCGCAGTTGCACGAGTTGCAGAGTTGTCTTGTCTGTGGCCACACTTGACGTCGCATGACGTTATGCTGCACACATCGCTGCAGGACTTCTTCCTGGCACTGGTGGTTCTCTTGTGCACCTAAAAGCAATGGAAGACAGAGGAACATCAGTTATACACCCCAAAAAGTCGAAAAACACACAAAAATCAGCACAATCCCATGCCATACATGCCCTCCATGATGTTTACATTAAAGAGACCCCACAGAAAGACTCGGTCCATGCACCACTCACTACCCCTGGGCAAAAGGCCCCAACAGCAGCTAAAGAAATCGAAAAACACACAAAAATCAGCACAATCCCATGCCATCCATGCCCTCAATGATGCTTAAATTCAAGACACCCCACAGAAAGACTAGGCCCATGCACCACTCACTACCCCTGGGCATAATGGATGAAAGCTAGGCAAAATGGGTGCAGGCCTGAGAACACTGCCTGCATTCAAAATGGCCCCTTGCCCACCAGCACATGGCCAGGCCCTGCCTGTACCAGCACTCAAAATGGCCCCCACCCACATAGCCAGTCCCCATCAACACCCCAAAAAATCGAAAAACACACAAAAATCACCACAATTCAATGCCAGCCATGCCCTCCATGATGTTTACATTAAAGAGACCCCAGAGAAAGACTCAGCCCATGCACCACTCACTACCCCTGGGCAAAAGGCCCGAACAGCAGCCAAAAAAAATCGAAAAACACACAAAAATCAGCACAATCCCGGGCCATTGATGCCCTCATGATGTTTAAATTCAAGACACCCACAGAAGACTAGGCCCATGCACCACTCACTACCCCTGGGCATAATGGATGAAAGCTAGGCAAAATGGGTGCAGGCCTGAGAACACTGCCTGCATTCAAAATGGCCCCTTGCCCCCCAGCACATGGCCAGGGCCTGTCTGTACCAGCACTCAAAATGGCCCCCACCCACATGGCCAGTCCGCATCAACACAACAAAAAATCAAAAAACACACAAAAATCAGCACAATCCCATGCCATCCATGCCCTCCATGATGTTTACATTAAAGAGACCCCACAGAAAGACTCAATCCATGCACCACTCACTACCCCTGGGCAAAAGGCCCCAACAGCAGCCAAAAAAATCAAAAAACACACAAACATCACCACAATCCAAACCCATCCATGCACTGGATGATGTTTACATTAAAGAGACCCCACAGAAAGACTCAGTCCATGCACCACTCACTACCCCTGGCCAAAAGGCCCCAACAGCAGCCAAAACAATCGAAAAACACACCAAAACCAGCACAATCCCATGCCATCCATGCCCTCAATGATGCTTAAATTCAAGACACCCCACAGAAAGACTAGGCCCATGCTCCACTCACTACCCCTGGGCATAATGGATGAAAGCTAGGCAAAATGGGTGCAGGCCTGGGAACACTGCCTGCCTTCAAAATGGCCCCTTGCCCCCCAGCACATGGCCAGGGCCTGCCTGTACCAGCACTCAAAATGGCCCCCACCCACATGGCCAGTCCCCAACAACACCCCAAAAAATTGAAAAACACACACAAATCACCACAATCCAAGGCCATCCATGCCCTCCATGATGTTTACATTAAAGAGACCCCACAAAAAGACTCAGTCCATCCACCCTGGGCAAAAGGCCCCAACAACAGCCTAAAAATCGAAAATTCCAAAATTGAAGTTGCAGCAACTGTAATGCCCCAAACAAACTTACTTGTGAAATTTCTAATCCAAAAGTGATCCAAAGAAAGTCAAAAAGGCCTCAAATCCAAATATTCAGCAGCATCCACAAAAAGTAATCCTTCCAGGTCAAGATCCAAATGAAAGTGACCAGCACATGAAGAAAGCACTGGGAGGAGCCTGCTGGACAGGAACAGGAAGTTGGAGACTGTGGGGCACTTCCTTCCTCCCCCCCAAAATGGACTCCTTGCAAAAAAAAGTGCAGGCAAATGTCAACCTGAGGAGTTATTCTGATAAAAATCATCATTTTCAGAAGGTTTATGCTGCTTGCTGGTGGATTTCTTGTGCAGAATTGCAAATTTTGCGAGTGCGAGATTGTTGCTGCCCGCCGCATCTACGTGTTCGCAATTGCGAGCTTTCGCGATGCATGCTGTGCAAGGTGGCAAGCCGCGATGACGTAATCGCGGTCGCCAAACTCCTGCGGGATCCCGCAGCAAGATCCAAAATGGCACAGCACATGCAAAATATGGGGAAAAACAACTGCAAACACTGAATGACGGTAAGTGAACGCCGCGCGGCGCAATATTGTATCACCAAGCAAAAAAATCCGCTGCGTGCGAGTTCGCGGATTGCAAAGTTGCCGAAAATCAGCAAATTCCGCGAGCGGAACGGATTTTACGCCCATTCTTAGAAAATAACCTCCTGTACAGCGAACAGAAGTCTGCAGAGCTAGGGTTACCCCGGGTGCTGGTGGTACCCCTTCGCTTCCGAGACTTCCTCCTAGGCCTGGCCCACAACGTACCCCTGGCGGGACACTTGGGCCTGGACAAGACCTACCACCGCTTGGTTACTCACTTTTACTGGCCGAAGATGCGAGCTAACGCAGAGGGCCACTGTAAGTCCTGCCCCACATGCCAGGCTAGTGGGAAAAGTGGAGGTAAGCGGAAGGCTCCCCTCCAGCCCTTCCCCGTCGTCACTACCGCTTTTGAGCGGGTTGGGATCGACATCGTGGGGCCTCTGGACCCCAGGACATCTCAGGGTCACCGATTCTTCTTAGTCCTGGTGGACCATGCCACTCGATACGCCCAGGCCATTCCCCTCCGCACCGTAACAGCCCCGGTGGTGGGGCGGGCGCTTATGGGGATCTTTTCCCGCGTAGGTTTTTCCCGAGAGGTCGTGAGCGACCGTGGCACCAATTTCATCTCCAAATACATGATGTCTCTGCGGCAACAATGTGGAGTGTCATACAAATTTACCACCCCATATCATCCCCAAGGAAATGGCCTCATAGAGCGGTTTAACCGGACTCTAAAGGGGATGATCATGGGGCTGGAAGAACCCCTCCGGCGTAAGTGGGACGTCCTCCTCCCCTGCCTCCTGTACGCCTACCGGGAAGTCCCCCAGAAATCCTTGGGTTTCAGCCCGTTCGAGTTACTCTACGGCCACCCCGTTCGGGGACCTCTTAGCCTGGTCAAGGAGGGGTTGGAGACGGCACCCCGAGAACCACTCTAGTATGTGTTTCGATACATCTTGGCCCTCCGAAACCAGACCCGGAAGTTCCGGGAGATGGCCGAGGCAAACCTCGAGGTGAGCCAGGAGGAAATGAAGCGCTGGTATGACCAGAATGCCAGTCTGGACGAGTTCCAACCAGGCCAGCATGTCTGGGTGATGGCCCCGGTGAAACCCTGTGCCCTCCAAGATAAATGGACAGGGCCCTTCAAGGTAATAGAACGGAAGAGTCAGGTAGGTCAGGTACTTGGTGGACGTCCAGTCCCCACGGAACCCCCTTCGGGTCCTGCACGTGAACCGCCTCAAGCCTCACTTCGTGAGGACGCGTTGAGTTTGCTCCTGGCCACAGACAACGGGGTGGAAGAGGAGAAGGAGCCTCTCCCTGACCTCCTGTGTGCCAAGGAGAAGGATGGCTCAGTGGAAGGAGTGAGCCTCTCTTCCTCCCTCACTCCCCAGCAACGCGAAGACTGCCGCGAGCTCTTGGGGAAGTTTACAGACCTTTTTTCTCTCGTCCCCAAGGACTGACTGGTGTGTCCACGACAAGGACACCTGGGACAGCCCACCGTTGCGTCACAGAGCCTACCGCTTCCCCGACTGCGTCCGGACGTGCATCCAGGCCGAGGTCTCGAAAATGCTAACCCTGGGGGTGATCGAACCTTCAGACAGTCCCTGGGCCAGCCCGGTGGTGCTGGTCCCAAAAGCAGCGGCCCCTGGTGTCGCCCCCGAACTAAGGTTCTGTGTGGACTACCGAGGGCTCAATGCGATCACCCGAGCAGACGTTCACCCTCTCCCCCTCGCAGATGAGCTCATTGACCGCTTAGGGTATGCTCACTACCTCAGTACCTAACGATTTGACCTGCGGATACTGGCAAATTGCGCTTATAGAGGAGCCAAGGAGCGGTCCGCCTTCTCCACCCCGGATGGGCACTGTCACTTCCGAGTGATGCCCTTTGGGATGAAAAATGCCCCAGCCACCTTCCAAAGACTGGTTAACCGAGTCCTGGCCGGACTGGAAGAATTCAGCGCCGCGTACCTAGATGATATTGCGGTATTCAGTTCCCATATGGAACGAGCACCTCCAGCACCTCCGGAGGTTACTGATGGCCCTGCGCCAGGCAGGCCTAACCGTTAAGGTCAGCAAGTGCCAGATCGGGCAAGGTTTGGTGGTCTACCTGGGGCACCAGGTCGGAAGCAGGCATGTCGCCCCTCTCCATCCAAAGATCAACGCCATCTTGGCCTGGGAACCCCCCACCACGCAGACAGAGGTCAGAGCCTTCCTGGGCTTCACCGGTTACTACTGGAGATTCATCAGAGGCTATGGCAGCCTAGTTGGTCCCCTCACAGGACTAACCTCCAAAAAGCATCCTAAGAAAGTGCAGTGGACCCCTTCCTGCCAAGAGGCGTTCGACGCCCTGAAAACAGCCATGTGTACCGCCCCCGTGCTCCAAGCACCCGACTACTCCAAAGAGTTCGTGGTCCAGACCGATGCTTCCGAGCATGGCATTGGAGCCGTCCTCTCGCAGCTCAACGAGAAAGGTATAGATCAGCCCGCAGCCTTCATCAGCCGAAGGTTACTGCCCGAGAGCAAAGGTGGAGCACCATCGAACGCGAGGCGTTCTCCGTAGTCTGGGCTCTAAAGACGCTATGGCCCTACCTATTTGGAACCCACTTCAGAGTCCAAACAGACCATCGACCCCTACGGTGGCTCATGCAGATGAGAGGAGAGAACCCTAAACTGCTGCGATGGTCAATCTCCCTCCAGGTGATGGACTTCACAGTAGAACATCGCCCTGGTACTGACCACGCCAACGCTGATGGCCTCTCCAGATTCTTCCGCCTCAGCGAGGAGAATCCCCAAGAGGATGTGTAGTCCTGCCCGACCTTCAGCTGGGGGGGACGCGTGTTAGACCCGGCCTCGTGGAGTGGACCTCCCTGACCCGTAGTAGGCCAACCCTGACCTGTACACCACACCAGGCCCCTGATGACCCCGGCCTAACCAGCTCACTCCACCCATGACCCCACCGACAATACAGGACTTCCCCATCATCACCCTCCATCTTCCCGGTACCGGACGCCCCCGAGCCCCATCAGCCCCAAAGGCCTCCGATGACCATGCCCCTGTACCCAAGATGGCCGACCCGGCCCCAGCGCGACTTCGGCCTAGATGCACGGCTGGGGGGTAGAGAGCTCCCCGTGAGCGAGAGAGGGAGGAGCAGTTTCGATCACACCTCCGACCTCCCCTCCTGAGATGGGTTTCGATCACCCCTCCGGCCTCCCTGAGGGCTGGCTCCATGCCTGCTGGGTGTCTGGGATCCCTCCCGACCCAACTTGAAAGGATCAAAGGGCCAAGCGCCAGGAAACCCCGACAAGCGGCCCCCAGGGGCAAAGACCCCTGCCTGCGAGGACTCCGGTCTTTAAAGGAGAGCTGAACTATAAGAAGGGGTGCCCTGGGACTATGAAGTTAGATAACTCCTGGAACGAAGAGAGCCCTGCTGACGTCGTCGCGGCTCACGGAACATGGAAGAACGAACTAACTGAACCCTGGAACCTTGGTGAGCCCTGCTGACATCGTCACGACTCCACTTGGCAGAGAGCGACTTCTGCCTGAACCATCTGAGCCCTGCAGACATGGTCGCTGCTCCCTTGCAACCTTGAGACCACCTGAGCCCTGCTGATTGGATCGCGGCTCCCCAAAGATCGTAAGAACTCCTACTTTCCTGCTCGAGCCCTGCTGACTTGGTCGCAGCTCGGAGACTATTCTGGTCCGGCTGGACCCGAGATCTTAATGTTTCCCCCGGCTCGAGGATTGAGCGCTGTGCGACGGATACGCACCGGCATTGACACTGAACCTTAAGACTGTAACGCTACCCTTATCCCTACTGAGACTTTATGAGCCCTGGCTCTGCTTGTACATACAAACCCTATGGATCATAAAGATCCTAATAACCTGCTAAGATAAAGAATACGTTCTTCAGAACCTACAGTGGGTTTCCCTTTGTCGAGTGGTGCTAACTCAGCGCGCGCGATCCTAGATCCAAGACTCTTCCCCTGAAGGGTCTCCCACCAGTATTCTTGGAGAGGTGGGTCCCAGGGTGGTCAGGTACCTATTCTGCCTATTCTCCCCTGAGATCGCCCCTTCTAACAGTAACCAACCCCGTACCACGATTGAAGGGACCTTACCTAAAGACAGAACAGGACTGCTATCCCCCCTCCCCGCAGCTGAGTACCTCCGATAACCATGTATATCCGAGTTCATCATCCAATGTAATTCCTATACTCAACCGTTGATTGTCTCTCTCTTAGTAACAGGGCCCGGCCAGGCCCCACTGTGAGTATTCCTTTTCCTTCTCTTTCTCATCCAGTCTTGAGCCACTTCAATCCGCTGGTGTTTTCCATTGAGCACATTGGCAGTCCGATGGCACAACTCAGGTATTTTTCAAATAAGCGCCAACTGATCTATTCACCCCCCTTGTTGCTGTGTTGTCAGTTCAAGTAATTTTCCCTTATCACTTTAATCCAGGTGTTCCATATCATAAGGTCCTGATGAGACCCCCTCATTGCTCGCGGGGTTGAAACATCGTCAACACAGTCTACAAATGAACCACCTTCACAGACCCTTAGCATTGTTCTAGAGGACTGACTGATGATCTGAACATATTGTATTGTGGTCGTTTGTTGTACATAGAAGCCTTCTTACCACTCAGTCACACCCCTTTCCCTTTATAAGCTTCTATTTCACTTGGGATAACGCACACTTATATGTGTACATTTTTTGTGAAAATATTATCACTCAGTAAAATTGTCTTTTTTGATAACTACATCTAGTGTGTGACTGATTCTCCTTCGGACATTCACCGGCCACACAAATATTTGCCATTGGGCGTCCTACCTATAAAGTATCCAGACATATAGGCCGCAGGAACCGTTGTCCTGTGTTAGATGGGTCCAAGGCCCCTCTTCTTGACGGTTAAACGGGGGCTTTTATAAAGCTTTTAAACAACAGATGGCCAAGCACCTTTTGAAATTATACAACGAGGCCATAACAGAGGGCATCCTGTCTCCCACACTTTGAGAGGCGGTCCTGACCCTGTTCTTGAAACCCGGCAAAGATCCCAGGCTTCATACCACCCCCTGTCACTGCTGAACTTAGACAATAAGATATTGCCTAAAGTACTAGCAACTTGTCTGGTGCTGTTAATGGAATAGCTTATCTCTCTGGACCAATTGGCTTTGTTCCACATAGACCCCCCTCTCTAAATCTTAGAACAGTCTTTGCGGTGCTCAATAAAATCTCCCCTTCCATCCCCGTGGCAGTGGCCCTGTTAGATGCAGAAAAGGCCTTTGATTCTCCCGAGTGGCCCTTCCTCAGGGTCGTTCTGGGTACACTTGGTATCCCCCCTGTTCACCGCACTGATCAGGCTCTTATATACCAACCCAGTGGCTCGGATATGGGTGAACGGTGCCCTGTCGGATGCATTTCCGATTCTGCCTGGCACTAGCCCAGGATGTCGTTGTCTCCCCTGCTATTCATTATGGCGATGGATTCCCTTGTCCGTGCGATGCAGGAACATCATCTGCATCAAGGACCAAAGCTCACTCAGGGGCCTCTTCCGAAGTCACTATATGCAGACGAAATCCTGCTATTTATCCGAGACCCCCATCTCAACCTCTCCTCACTTATGCGCTATTTGGTGAACTTCATGGCCTCCGCATAAACTGGGCTAAATCAGAACTGTTTCCACTTATGGAGGCGACTCGCCCACCACCAGCAGAATTTACCCTTAAGTGGGCCGTGAATGGTACAAAATATTTGGGCGACAAGGAACAAATTCTACATCTCAATTATGGCCTGACAATGGCTGATCGTAACACGCAGGTGGGTGGCTAGATCCAACTCCCCCTATCAATGGCGGGACAAGTGGCCATAATAACGATTATTTGCAATGCAATAGGTCTCGCATTTTTGCAAGTTTAAGCTATTGGCATTGTAAATGACAATGCCTTTTATATATGTTTTGGTTTTTAAAACACAAATAAAAGGCATTGTCATGTACAATACCAATAGCTCAAACTCGCGAGAATGCGAGACCTGTTGCATTGCATTAATGTAATGCAAGTCCTGAGAAGGAGCTCCAGAGGAGTTGCATTTCTCATACCGCTGTGTAGACACTGAATACGCTTTTTTCTGGTACATGGTCTGTTCACGCATTTGTTGAAAGACCAACCTAGGAGAGGGCCAGGGAACAACCGAAACAAAGTGCACTTCACATCCATTAGTAGACAAGAGCATGCAAGTTAGTCAATCACAGGAAATGTCAGCAATGCAAGTACAACACCAAAGGCCAAACATGCTGCTGATGAAATACTTCAAAACTGAATCCAAAGATGACAATAAAGGGAATATGTACCATTTCCAGACAGCAGCCACATCCAAGAATAAACATGTCTAACAGTGGAAGTACACTGGGTGTATTTGTCTCCCAACTGGTCCGTGGAGCACGCTTGCCCAGATGAGCTATTTTGGTTTTACTGTACCCTACACAAACTGCTACGAATACACTAACGAAACTGGTAAAAACACAGAAAAAGAAATAACGAAAGGTGTTAATGTACAAATCTAGAATCACAAAAATGGGTCTGCAGCATTCGACTAAACTATGCTTTGAGCTAATGCCGGAGCTAGTTCAGCATCCCACCCAATACCCAGTGAATGGGGACGAAGCAAGCCACATGTCTTAGCATCATACACACATGTGCAGCCCTGCACCGTGGATCTTAGTGACAAACACAATAGTAACATTGCACATGCTAGAAATAGAATGCTGAAAAAATGCGAAAGTAAGAAACAAATCTAATAACTGTAAAGATCATAAAAACGACACTGTACAGCGTTGATCAGAGTAAGAGTTTGGAATGAAAAATAGCTGTAGAACGAAGGTGCATTTGCAGAACCACTGGTGCTTATGACATTCTAATTCAGCCCCGGGGTCTGCAAAAGACCGATAGCAAACTAGTTAAGAAAAGGGCAGCATTGTACACAACAAAAATACACAGACAATTGTCCAAACCTAACCTCTTGACTTTCAATAAAGAAAATAGTACATCATTCTTTGGCAAGATCGGATTTCATTTCTTCCGTCACATCAGGGAAAACCTCACACATCACAAAAATAAAAAAAGGTTTGGGTGCAGAAGCTATCTCGTCACGCATGTAAGTCTGGAGGGTTAGAATATTAAACCATCCAGTAGAGACAAGCACTGGCAAGTATCAATAGCGACGCATGAAACAGCAATGGAAGCATCTGGACAGACCGTGGCCCCTGGGCCCCGCCGCAGCCACCATGAACACAGTCTGGCGTTTTACAAGGAGGTGGCAAAAAAAGATCCGCCATCCTGGGATCCTCTTATTGGCCCAATAGAAGCATCACCGAGCTAAAGCGACAGCCTCAGCATCTAGAGTGATGTCAGATGACGTCAGCACCGAGCTAAGACGTCAGCCTCCATATCTAGAGTGATGTCAGATGACGTCAGCACCGAGCTAAGGCGACAGCCTCCGTATTCAGAGTGATGTCAGATGACGTCAGCACTGAGCTAAGGCGTCAGCCTCCATATCTAGAGTGATGTCAGATGACGTCAGCACCGTGCTAAGGCGACAGCCTCCTTATTCAGAGTGATGTCAGATGACGTCAGCACTGAGCTAAGGCGTCAGCCTCCATATCTAGAGTGATGTCAGATGACGTCAGCACTGAGCTAAAGCGACAGCCTCCGTGTTTAGAGTGATGTCAGATGACGTCAGCACTGAGCTAAGGCGTCAGCCTCCATATCTAGAGTGATGTCTGATGACGTCAGCACCGAGCTAAGGCGTCAGCCTGCGTATCTAGAGTGATGTCAGATGACGTCAGCACCGAGCTAAAGCGACAGCCTCCGTATCTAGAGTGATGTCAGATGACGTCAGCACCGAGCTAAAGCGTCAGCCTCCATATCTAGAGTGATGTCAGATGACGTCAGCACCGAGCTGAGGCGACAGCCTCCGTGTTTAGAGTGATGTCAGATGACGTCAGCACCGAGCTAAGGGGACAGCCTCCGTGTTTAGAGTGATGTCAGATGACGTCAGCACCGAGCTAAGGCGACAGCCTCCGTATTCAGAGTGATGTCAGATGACGTCAGCACTGAGCTGAGGTGTCAGCCTCCGTATTCAGAGTGATGTCAGATGACGTCAGCACCGAGCTGAGGCGTCAGCCTCCATATCTAGAGTGATGTCAGATGACGTCAGCACCGAGCTGAGGCGTCAGCCTCCATATCTAGAGTGATGTCAGATGACGTCAGCTCTTGAGATCACATAGGCGGCCTGCTTCTCGCCTATGAATATTTCGCAGCCTGCTTAAAGCCTCCTGTAGGATGCCAGAGAATGGCACGGGGTTAAGCCACCAAAAGGCTGCACAATTTGAGCTGGCGATTGTGAGAAGACGCAGGGTAACCATGGGGTTCGGAGGGGAAATGGAGGCGGTTGTCAGGCCATGGGTAGAACATTGTGAGGAAAAGTGAAGGGCCAGTTAGGAAAAATAATGTTGGTTTGGAGGTCTGGTGGGTGGTTTTCTATAACATGGACGAAAGGGTTAAGGGGGGTCAATGTTTGTGGGGGCATAGAGATACTAGACAAACTGGGGCGGGCTGTACTGCAGGTAGAGAGTCAGAGTGGGAAGTCAAGCTTGGGGAAAGCAGAAGTCTTTAACAAAGTGAGCTGTGTGGTGAGGAGGAGTAGAAGAATCCCACCACTGTACATTGGTTAGGTGCACGTTGGCCTATGGTGAGACGTAGGCAAAAGAAACAAGCATTTACAAGACTATAGGTGTCGTAATTGCGAGTTTGCAACCTATGGCATTGTAAACAAGAGTAAACAAATAGAAAAAAAAAGCGGGCCACTCTTTCTTTTTTTTCTATATTTTTTGCTACACCCACGCTTTACCTTTAAAGTAAAGCGCGGGTGCCGCGATTGTAGCAAAAGTAAACAAATAGAAAAACATCTATTTCTTTACTTTTTCAACAATCGCGGGACTCGTGCTTTAATTTAGTCAAGCACTAGTGCCACGATTGTTGAAAAAGTAAAGAAATAGATTATTTTTTTTATTTCTTTACTTTTGCAGCAATTTTGGCACCCCCGCTTTTCCTTTAACCATATTAAAGTGAATTGTAGCAAAAGTAAACAAATAGAAAAACATCTATTTCTTTACTTTTTCAACAATCGCGGCACCCATGCTTCAGCTTAACATGGCTGAAGGTAAAGCGCTTGTGCCGCCAAAGTGAAAAAAAAGTAAACAAATAAATAATAAAAAGCATTACACAATAAAAAAAAACAAGCACTGTGCTATAGCGCGGTACATAGTGGCCCATGAAGCGCGGAATGAAAACAAGAGTGCTTACCCGGTAATAAAGGAGACATTGTTATGCTGCAAGTGAAAGATCCAGTCTGGGTGGGCAAGGCCAAAAGGAGACACAGCGGTAACAGGGAGGAACTAAAAAGCCTCACTTACAATCGAAAGCCAGCGTTTAGCATGAACTATTACGCAAGCTAATAAAAAGAAGGGGCGGAGCCTACACTCCACTTCTGAAATCTGCTCAATTACAAGAAGCCTCGCAGAGCGAGCGACGCATGCTCGCTGCAAAGCAGGTCTGCAAGATCTATAAATGATTGTCATGGCCCGTTCATTGTACCTTTCACTAACATCCCTGTACCCCTGTTACAACTCTTCTTCCATACACTCTGCAGAATCCTAATATGACTGATCTGGGCGGGAGCTCGTTCCTGTATTCGGTGGGATACACTCCTGGATTTACACCTTTACTACTTAGCAGCCCAATGCCACCACAAGTATTGCTGGTACCACTCTGATGCTCTGATACCTTATTTGTGCCCAGAGCGGGTGCTGCTGAAGGGAATATTACACTTCCAGATCTTACCCAAGGCATACCACTAGGGACTGAAGACATACATTTGGTATCCTCCACGTGCTGGCCATGGCGGCGCCTGTGACATATGCTGGGGGGCGGCCCCCTCTATTCCAATAAACGATAATCTGTTGTACTTCTATCTAGGACCCTAATTCGATATTCCCGATTCATGCCCTTATGTGGTTATAATTAATAATATTCTTATAAAGGCATAATCCATATTCAGTAATAGCCCATGCAGTCCAAAGCACAGCACGGCTACTCCCGTTTGGATCTACTTGCCCGAGAGCCCAGCTGATGCGAGAGCCCACGGAACCCGCCCCTCCCGTTTTGACGCACTGTGAGAGATGATGTCTTTTTCTCCAGCCGAGAAAATCCAGCTCCGGTGTTTCCAGCCACCCTTGTGGGTTTGCTGGGAGATCGAGTCCTGAAGAAAGAGATACCAGACCTCCCACATTCTATTACCAAGGTACGGAGCTGACTAAAACCCTTAAGAGAATTCTTGATGCAGATTCTTGGCAAAACAATCTTAACCAACTTAACTTAAACTGCTACTCACTTACTCCTTCCCAAGTATTAGGCTTAGGTCAGGTACACAGGGGTAGGCGTAGTTAGAAGTAAGCATGGGCGTAAAATCCGTTCCACTCGCGGATTTTGCGGATTTTCGGTAAATTCGCAATCTGCGAGATTCGCGAATTTCCTGCAAAATTCGCAAATTCGCACGCAGCAGATTTTTTTTTCTTGGTGATACAATTTTGCGGCGCGCGGCGTTTACTTACCGTCATTCAGCGTTTGCCGAGTTATTTTTCTCGATATTTTGCGAGTGCTGCGCCATTTTGGATCTTGCTGTGAGATCCCGCAGGAATTTGGCGAGCGCGATTACGTCATCGCGCCTTGCCAACTTGCACAGCAAGAGTTTGTCAACGCGAGTACGCTGTAATCACATATCGCGGGACTTCGCAATTGCGAGATTGTAGATGCGGCGAGCAGCAACAATCTCGCACTCGCGAAAATACAAAATTTGCAATTCTGCACAAGAAATCCACCAGCAAGCAGCATAAACCTTCTGGAAATGATGATTTTTATCTGAATAACTCCTCAGGTTGACATTTGCCTGACCTTTTTTTTCGAGGAGTCCATTTTGGGGAGGAGGGGGGGGAGGAAGGAAGTGCCCCACAGTCTTCAACTTCCTGTTTCTGTCCAGCAGGCTCCTCCCAGTGCTTTGTCCATCTCCTGGTCACTTTTCATTTGGATCTGGAGCTGGAAGGATTACTTTTTGTGGATGCTGCTGGATATTTGGATTTGAGGCCTTTTTGACTTTCTTTGGATCACTTTTAGATTAAAAATTTCACAAGTAAGTTTGTTTGGGGCATTACAGTTGCTGCAACTACAATTTTGGAATTTTCGATTTTTGGGCTGTTTTGGGGCCTTTTGCCCAGGGGTACTCAGTAGTGGGTGCACTGAGTCTTTCTGTGGGGTGTTTTGAATTTAAACATCATGGAGGGGCTGGATGGCTTGGGATTGTGCTTATTTTTCTGTGATTTTCGTTTTTTTGGCCTGTTGTGGCCTTTTCACCAGGGGTAGTGAGTGTTTCATGGGCCTAGTCTTTCTGTGGGTTTTCTTGAATTTAAACATCATGGAGGGGATGGATGGCTTGGGATTGTGCTGATTTTTCTGTGATTTTCGTTTTTTTGGCCTGTTGTGGCCTTTTCACCAGGGGTAGTGAGTGGTGCATGGGCCTAGTCTTTCTGTGGGTTGTCTTAAATTTAAACATCATGGAGGGGCTGAATGGCTTGGGATTGTGCTGATTTTTCTGTGTTTTTTTATTTTTTGGGGTGTTCATGGGGACAGGCCATGTGGGTGGGGGCCATTTTGAGTGCTGCTACAGGCCCTGGCCATGTGCTGGGAGGGAGGGGCCATTTTGAATGCAGGCAGTGTTCTCAGGCCTGCACCCATTTTGCCTAGCGTTCATCCATTATGCCCAGGGGTAGTGAGTGGTGCATGGGCCTAGTCTTTCTGTGGGTTGTCTTGAATTTAAACATCATGGAGGGGCTGGATGGCTTGGGATTGTGCTGATTTTTCTGTGATTTTAGTTTTTTTGGCCGGTTGTGGCCTTTTCACCAGGGGTAGTGAGTGGTGCATGGGCCTAGTCTTTCTGTGGGGTGTCTTGAATTTAAACATCATGGAGGGCATGGATGGAATGGGATTGTGCTGATTTTTCAGTGATTTTCGTTTTTTTGGGCTGTACTTGTGGCCTTTTCACCAGGGGTAGTGAGTCTTGCATGGGCCTAGTCTTTCTGTGGTGTGTCTTGAATTTAGACATCATGGAGGGCATGGATGGAATGGGATTGTGCTGATTTTTCTGTGTTTTTCGATTTTTTGGGGTGTTAGTGGGGAGAGGCCATGTGGGTGGGGGCCATTTTGAGTGCTGCTACAGGCCCTGGCCATGTGCTGGGAGGGAGGGGGCCATTTTGAATGCAGGCAGTGTTCTCAGGCCTGCACCCATTTTGCCTAGCTTTCATCCATTATGCCCAGGGGTAGTGAGTGGTGCATGGGCCTAGTCTTTCTGTGGGTTGTCTTGAATTTAAACATCATGGAGGGGCTGGATGGCTTGGGATTGTGCTGATTTTTCTGTGATTTTTGTTTTTTTGGCCTGTTGTGGCCTTTTCACCAGGGGTAGTGAGTGGTGCATGGGCCTAGTCTTTCTGTGGGTTTTCTTGAATTTAAACATCATGGAGTGGCTGAATGGCTTGGGATTGAGCTGATTTTTCTGTGATTTTCGTTTTTTTGGCCTGTTGTGGCCTTTTCACCAGGGGTAGTGAGTGGTGCATGGGCCTGGTCTTTCTGTGGGTTGTCTTGAATTTAAACATCATGGAGGGGCTGGATGGCTTGGGATTGTGCTGATTTTTCTGTGTTTTTCGATTTTTTGGGGTGTTCATGGGGACAGGCCATGTGGGTGGGGGCCATTTTGAGTGCTGCTACAGGCCCTGGCCATGTGCTGGGAGGGAGGGGGCCATTTTGAATGCAGGCAGTGTTCTCAGGCCTGCACCCATTTTGCCTAGCTTTCATCCATTATGCCCAGGGGTAGTGAGTGGTGCATGGGCCTAGTCTTTCTGTGGGTTGTCTTGAATTTAAACATCATTGAGGGGCTGGATGGCTTGGGATTGTGCTGATTTTTCTGTGATTTTCGTTTTTTGGCCTGTTGTGGCCTTTTCACCAGGGGTAGTGAGTGGTGCATGGGCCTAGTCTTTCTGTCGGTTGTCTTGAATTTAAACATCATGGAGGGGCTGGATGGCTTGGGATTGTGCTGATTTTTATGTGTTTTTCGATTTTTTGGGGTGTTCATGGGGACAGGCCATGTGGGTGGGGGCCATTTTGAGTGCTGCTACAGGCCCTGGCCATGTGCTGGGAGGGAGGGGGCCATTTTGAATGCAGGCAGTGTTCTCAGGCCTGCACCCATTTTGCCTAGCTTTCATCCATTATGCCCAGGGGTAGTGAGTGGTGCATGGGCCTAGTCTTTCTGTGGGTTGTCTTGAATTTAAACATCATTGAGGGGCTGGATGGCTTGGGATTGTGCTGATTTTTCTGTGATTTTCGTTTTTTGGCCTGTTGTGGCCTTTTCACCAGGGGTAGTGAGTGGTGCATGGGCCTAGTCTTTCTGTCGGTTGTCTTGAATTTAAACATCATGGAGGGGCTGGATGGCTTGGGATTGTGCTGATTTTTATGTGTTTTTCGATTTTTTGGGGTGTTCATGGGGACAGGCCATGTGGGTGGGGGCCATTTTGAGTGCTGCTACAGGCCCTGGCCATGTGCTGGGAGGGAGGGGGCCATTTTGAATGCAGGCAGTGTTTTCAGGCCTGCACCCATTTTGCCTAGCTTTCATCCATTATGCCCAGGGGTAGTGAGTGGTGCATGGGCCTAGTCTTTCTGTGGGTTGTCTTGAATTTAAACATCATGGAGGGACTGGATGGCTTGGGATTGTGCTGATTTTTCTGTGATTTTCGTTTTTTTGCCTGTTGTGGCCTTTTCACCAGGGGTAGTGAGTGGTGCATGGGCCTAGTCTTTCTGTGGGGTGTCTTGAATTTAAACATCATGGAGGGCATGGATGGAATGGGATTGTGCAGATTTTTCAGTGATTTTCGTTTTTTGGGCTGTACTTGTGGCCTTTTCACCAGGGGTAGTGAGTCTTGCATGGGCCTAGTCTTTCTGTGGTGTGTCTTGAATTTAAACATCATGGAGGGCATGGATGGAATGGGATTGTGCTGATTTTTCAGTGATTTTCGTTTTTTTGGGCTGTACTTGTGGCCTTTTCACCAGGGGTAGTGAGTCTTGCATGGGCCTAGTCTTTCTGTGGGGTGACTTGAATTTAAACATCATGGAGGGCATGGATGGAATGGGATTGTGCTGATTTTTCAGTGATTTATGTTTTTTTGGGCTGTACTTGTGGCCTTTTCACCAGGGGTAGTGAGTCTTGCATGGGCCTAGTCTTTCTGTGGCGTGTCTTGAATTTAAACATCATGGAGGGCATGGATGGAATGGGATTGTGCTGATTTTTCAGTGATTTTCGTTTTTTTGGGCTGTACTTGTGGCCTTTTCACCAGGGGTAGTGAGTCTTGCATGGGCCTAGTCTTTTTGTGGGGTGTCTTGAATTTAAACATCATGGAGGGCATGGGATTGTGCTGATTTTTCTGTGATTTTCGATTTTTTGGGGTGTATAACTGAACTGATGTTCCTCTGTCTTCCATTGCTTTTAGGTGCACAAGACTCAAGAGAACCACCAGTGCGAGGAAGAAGTCCTGCAGCGGTGTGTGTGTGCAGCTGCAGCATAACGTCACGCGACGTCACGTCTGGCCACAGACAACTCTGCAGCTCATGCAATTGCGGCCTGCTGTTCTGACCTGCTCTGAAGAAGATGGCCCCAAAAAAAGTTCCCCGTAGCTCCTCTAGCAAGAAAGTTGCCAGTAAGGAGCAGAAGAAGCAAGTTACCAAGGAGACTGGTGTGCCGCCCGCCACATTTTTTGGGATTAAAAAAAAAAGTACGCCTGCGGCAGCAGCGGGATCTGCTGGGGAGCAGCACCCCCGCTCCATTGGGCTCAGTGCCACCATCACCACCACGCCAACTTAAGTCCAGGCCCTTGAGTGCTGCAGAGGCAGCCAGTGTACTTCTTCAATCACCATCGACCAGTGATGTTGGCTCATCGCAAGAAAGTAGCAGCAATGTCCCTCAATCAACACAGGTTGTTGTAACTCATCTGACGAGTGTTGAACAACCACAGCCGCAACAACAACCACATGTGCAAGTACAAGCCCAAGTACATGTGGAAGGAGAGGCAGCGCAAGGAGATGCGCAAGCAGAGGTGCATGGAGGGTCACAAGTGCCCACAATAGTTGTTCCTCCCGAAGTAGGGGCATGTGGTAATGAAAAGATACAGAGTCCTTGTACTTTCTTGTAGTATCTTTATTCAGGTAAGAAGGTAAGTAAACAAGATACTAGTAAAGGCCCCACCAGGAGCTGATGTTGTTGCTCAGCCCACACTCATCAACTGTCATTCCACAGACACACAGGCACACTCACATTCAGCACTCTCTGACATCACACACTCCAACATTCCACACAGACATAACACTCACTCTGGCTGAGCAACTGGAAAGGAGGAAAACTCAGGCACAACATATCCCCTTTCCTTCAGAGGAAAAACAGAATTATAAAATTAGAGAGATAACACTTGCAAATAAACGGACAGTTCAAATCGTCAAAGAAGAACAGAATAAGAAGAGAGGAAATGAGTAGAAGACAAAGAAACAACGTAAAGGGAACACATCCCCTTCCCTTGAAGAAAGTAAGCAATGCAAACATGAACAGGCTTAAAATGTAAAACATAGGGTAAATACCTCATTGCATTAAACATCTAAGAAATTAAAGAATAACGTACTTTAATACCTGTAATGCACCAAATACGTGCCTGCGCTTAATTAATAACATCAAATGAACATGCGTAAAGGGTGAAGCAGGGTTAAAATAAACATAAAAGGTAGAAGTACCCCTGAATATGTTTAGATTGGCCAAATCAAAACATACTACGTACTAAACACCCACTTACGAGATGGAGAAAATATAAATAAATGCGCAAAACACAGTATACATAACTGCAAAAAATAAGACCTGTAAATAAGGTAGTGGCGTAACTCTAAAACTGCTACTTGCCAATATAATACAGATTCATCATAACTTGAATAAATAATTTCAAGCATATTACGAGTAATCTATAAACTTCATAAAACAACATTCACGTAGGAAGATCACTAAACATATCTGTAAATTAAAGCAAAAACATTTCTTAAAGCTGGCTGTAAACTTGTACACAAATTAGCCAGATGATGGCAGCAACACTCAAAAATGGTACCACGAAATCGAAGATCGTACTGCACTTTTGAAGAGAATGCTCCGATAGTCCCATGACGAACATGAAGACAGCTGATGTCACCGTTTCCACAATTTAGGACAAGCTGCACAGTCGAACCAAGAAGTATCAGAACAGTGCAGCCATGGAAACGGGCAGGAAATAGAAACGCTTCACGTCACGTTACGTAAAGCGGAATGACGAAGGGTGACGAACACAGGACTTCGCTCCTCCACTGAGCCACAGAAAGATTCCAAAACGTCACCATATATGAAAGTGGCAAAGAGGGGAAAGGATCAGAGCGGAGGGCCAGTCAAACGGTATTCTCAGGTTAGCATCGAGTAGCAAATGGCATTGTTTAAAATACTTGTTGACCTTCATTTTCCATGGCAACATTTTAGAAAAGTAATGATATGAAGTCAGGAAATAACATTCACTCACGCAAAACACGCAAACCACGCAAAACACGCAAACCAGCAAATAATTACAAATCACGCAAACCAGCCAAGCAAACACAAAACACACAACCAGCACACACGCAAACCAGGACAATAACCACCACCTTCTCACTTCGTCAAACACAAGGAGAAACCGCCCAGAGGCAATGGGAAATGACCAACACCCCACCACGCCAACATACAACAAAGAAAGCCCAAGAAACCAAAGATTGACTGGCCAGGTCAGACTGAGGCAGAAAGGGTGCACCCTCACGGCGTGACAGGGAAACATCAACAAAAAGCACATCACTGGGACGACCTATACCTAGACCTAACAAACAATAAAGAATGCAAAACAACAACGCAATGAAGGGCGTAATAAACCCCCCCCCATGCACCATGTATGTAATGAGTGACTTCGAATCACATGAAAGTCATCTCATGAACAAAAGGAAGTAATAAAAGTACTTAGTAAGCATGCAATGCACAACCATAAAACGATGCGACCACTCACAAGGTGAAGTGAACTGTTGACAGACTGTGTAATGAGTGACTTAAGCAATTACTTAGTCAACTCAAGAACCATAGAAAGTAATGAAAGTACTAAGTAAGCACCTCACGCACGACCATAAAGAGGAAGCAACCACACCCAAAGTGAAGTGACCTATCCATAGACTGGCATTCAAACAGTCATCGATAAAACACACTGGCACACCAACAGTCATCCATCCATCTCATGAACAAAAGAAAGTAATGGGAGTACTAAGTAGGCATCCCATGCACAACCACAAAATAATGCAACTACGCACAAGGGGAAGTGACCTGTTGACATACTGTCCTTCCAAACAGTCATTCAAAGAAAAACAAAATAGTAAAGCAATGAGGGACGCAATAAACCCCTCCCATGCACCATGTATGTAATGAGTGACGCAAAACCACTTGAGAGTCAACTCATGAACAGAAGAAAGTAATTAGAGCACTTAGTAAGCATCTCATGCACGACCAAAAAACGATGTAACATATGTGAGTGACCTAAAACACCCTGGCAGTCATCTCATGTATCTAAAAACAGTGGGTCAACTTAAACACTGCTGTTATTATCGTGCATACCCACAAAAACAAAGACAGAAAATCTCGGGCTAAATAAATCCATGAATAACTCATACATGGTGTAATCCCATGCACAGCCGCCAGGGATACACTCACCCTTTAAAGCATAACAAGGGATACACTCACCCTTCAGAAATATCATATTAAGGGATACACTCACCCTTTAAAGCATAACAAAACGCAGCCCGTGAAGATATCAAGCAATCAAGTATAAGTATAAGTAAAATATCAAATAATCAAGTAACACTACACATCATAAAGAACTAGTGCACATTACAGGATTTACCTCACTCAAATGTATTAAAAATGCACTAATATCAACATTTAATTAAAATGCCTGTTAAACATATGCAATGCAATCCAAAACATACTAAAGGATGGCCAAACCTACCAACCTACTTGCAGAATAGATCAAACCAAATAAATAACCATTCAAATAGAACGATAAATAATAACACCGGTACTTCATCTCAGTACACGAACAACATGCAGTATCAACATGCAAACCATCATAACAAAGAGAGAACATCTCACAAGCACCGCCGCAAACTGGTGAATAAACTTCCAGTTTTGAACAACATGGGAAAAACATTAAGGGCAAATACAAATGTCATTGCGGCAAAAGAATATAAAAATGTACACTATCACGCTCAACCATTTCCAATTAAGCGCCGGAGCTCGATGTTAGCCCCCGAAGAAGAAGAACAAAAACAAAATAAACTGAAATAAAAAATGTAGTCACCTGGCTCGAGGCATAAGCGTGCACGAAATGGTGCACAACAGCAATGAGCCACACGTCACTGAGGGGCCTCGATGGAACAGCATGACGGAGGAAAGTCAGAACAGCATGACACAGGTAAAGCGCCGCGCGCTTAGTTTGAAAACAAAACAGCAGATCAACTGGCAAAATGATAATTTGCAGCGTAGGGTAAATTCCTCTATAAAGTAAAATAATACTCCGCAAGGAATGTTCATAAAGCGCTGTCATCTTTATAAGTTTATGTGTAGAAGAAATAGCGCCACAGCACTGCGACAGTTCAAGAGGCTCTTCTGTGCTCTGCTCAGAAAAATCCATGCGCTGTTGGGAATTAATTGTCAGAGGCTCCCCACATACCTTCACTTCATAAACGTACTGTTGCAAACTGTTATCACCAGACGCAGGGTCGGACATAGAGCACAACATTGCACTCCCTCACATTTACCAGATGCCTGTGCTCCTTAAAAACAAGTGTAGTTTCTTGCGTATTTTACTCTCTTGCAACGAATTTGCCAGAGTTCAGAAGCTAATTCTCATGAACATCGAGGCGCATATATCATTGCACAGATAATGACATGCAGGCTTTTTGAAAACGAAGGTCAGACGGACAATTCTAATCCATTAGGCAGGTGCGCAGTTTCAAACGTGCTGTGGACTTAATGAATGTCGAGGTGAGCCACACGTAACACGCTTGAGCAGGGCTGTCCGATCTGAAACCGTTCAAGGCAGTAGAGCATTACAGACAGACTGACACTGCTTCAAAGCTCAAAGTTTCTCAAACACAAAGGGTTTAAAGCTTGTACTTGTAATTGATATTGAGGCGATCTGGCACTCTAAGGGCGACCGGTTATTGGGTCACTGTTGGGGTCTTGTATTGCCAGACACGCTTTAAAATGTAGGAAAGTCTTTACCTTGTATTGTCTTTAATGGTTGTAGGTTCCCAGTTCCGTTACATGTAGACTCCTTGAGCAAGGCATTTCTTTTCTTCAAAGTAGGCTCCTTTAAACACAGTCTCTTTTCTATTTTGTAGGTTATTTCTTTCTGTTTGTGTCTGCACGCTGTAGGTTCTTTTCAGGTTCTCCAAACGTCGCCAAAATGTGGTAATGAAAAGATACAGAGTCCTTGTACTTTCTTGTAGTATCTTTATTCAGGTAAGAAGGTAAGTAAACAAGATACTAGTAAAGGCCCCACCAGGAGCTGATGTTGTTGCTCAGCCCACACTCATCAACTGTCATTCCACAGACACACAGGCACACTCACATTCAGCACTCTCTGACATCACACACTCCAACATTCCACACAGACATAACACTCACTCTGGCTGAGCAACTGGAAAGGAGGAAAACTCAGGCACAACATAGCACATCAGGAAATCGACAATCAAGCCGAGGTATCATTGGAGGAAGCCACTCCTCCTGATGATCATTCATTGTCTTCCACACCCCTAGCAAGGAAGAGATCAAGGGTGAGGTATACATCTTCTTCAAGCCCACCTCCTTCTGATGATACAGATCTAACTTGGGAACCACCACTGCCGTCTGAGAGTGAGGCACACCATGATCTGATAAAGGTACTTAAGTGTAAAAGGAAGGTCGTCGAAAAACTCATAGTTATGCAGTGTGATGAGGCTCAACAAGAAGTGGCGGATACTGCTGCTGATGAAGGCTCTCACGACGACGAACCAGTCATCATAAAGGTCACTGCAGCCCCAGCGGTCATGCAGCAAAGAGACATTTTGACCCTAGCCCGAGAAGCTGCTGAGCGTGATGATGATGTCGACGAGGAGGCAATGGAAACACAACAACCATTGGAGTTAACTAGTACACCAACACCTACCGCTTCCATATTTCTTCCTCGCAAGAAGGGACCTCCATCCACCTCGACCTCAATTAGTGGTGGTGAAAGTGCACAACGTACTAAAGTTCGGCAATCCACATCCTCCACTTCATCTGGCATTAGCAGCATGACCACCACCACCAGTATCGCCGCCTCCTCCGGCCCCCACAGACATTTCAAGTCTCCAGTTTTGGACTTCTTTAGTGTTTGCCCAAAAAAGGAAAACTTAGCCATTTGTAGCATTTGTAAGCTTGCAGTTAGTCGTGGTACGTTTGGTACCAACTATGGTACCGGAGGCCAGAGAGGTCATCTTAGGAGACAGCACGCTGTCCAATGGTTTGCGCACCTACAGGAGATCAAGGAAGCCGGAATTGCAGGTCAAGAAAATGTTGATGTTTCATCTGATGATGATGAGGAGGAAGAAGACATGTCAAATACTTCACTTACACCCAGTACCCCTGTCAGCAGCACACCCCATGTGAGCCACACTAAGAGTGTGGGAGAGAGTGAGACACCAATGCGAAAAAGTTCATCAGCGAGCATAACTGGGTCGAAGATATCATCATCATCATCCCGTAAATGCTTGGTCCAGGGCAACATTAAAAAGATGTTGTTTACAGAAGCGCAATATGAACGCAACCACCCACTGACGCGTCTGTATAACACTAAGCTGGCTAAAATGCTAGCTCTGGACCTTCTCCCTTTTTCTTTTGTAGAAGGGGTTGGTTTTCTAGAATTAGTGGCAGCGCTCTGCCCTAAATGGAAGGTTCCTAGCCGGTTCTATTTTGCCAGAGTTGCGTTTCCAGCACTACATGAAGATGTGCTGGAGGTGATTGGGGCAGCTTTGCAGAAGAGTGCTGTTCACACTATACATCTGACAACAGACATGTGGACCAGTGGCGCAGGCGCTGATTACATGTGCATCACTGCACACTGGGTCTCTTTTTCAGAGTCATCTACAGCGCTTGCAGGTGGTCCAGAACGCGGCAGCGAGATTTGTTCTTGACCTACCTAAACGTGCCTCTTCCACCGAAGCCCGAAAGCAGCTTCACTGGCTCCCCGTTGAGTACCGGATCCTTTTTAAATCCTTGTGTCTGGTGTACAAAGCCTTAGCTAAATCCAGCCCTACAGGCATGGGATCCATTCTATCTCAGCATAACCCCGGTAGGAATCTTCGCTCCAGTCACAAACTTCTTCTCTCTGTACCTCGTGTTAGAAAAGCAAGATGGGGAGGCAAGGCCTTTTCTAACCTGGCACCTAAATGGTGGAATGCCCTCCCTTTGGAAGTAAGGTCCCGCCCACTCTACAAGCCTTTAGATCCGCTCTAAAGACCCACCTTTTTACACGTGCATACCCTTAGTGGTGCTCTGCAAACTTTTTGATTGGTTTTGATAGGCGCCTTGACACCTTCGGGTTTAGTTTGCGCGTTACAAGTTGCTTAACAGGGGTTAAAGCAAAGCTAAACGCAGGTGTTTACCCAGACCAAGTTTTTAAAGCTGCTTTTTAAAGCTGCTCGGAAACATGCAACACTAGCCATGTTTGGTTTGGAGAACATTTTGGACGGGTTTAACACAAAGGTCCTTGACTGGCTGTCCCCAAAAAAACGCCAGATTGGTTATGTTTCCACGGATAATGGTGCCAATGTAGTTAAGGCCATGGAGCTGGGTCAGTATTTCAGAGTGCCGTGTTTGGCGCACTGTATAAACCTGGTTGTCAAAAAATTCTTGAGTGATAAACACAGTCCAGCGTACGAGGTAATGGACACCTGCCGAAAAATGTGCAACCATTTCAGCCATTCTTTTAAGGCCCAGAAGCATCTGAGGAGCCTGCTACATGAACGTCGAATGCCAGTGAAAGCACTCATCCAGGAGGTGGCAACACGTTGGAACTCAACCTTCTACATGCTTGAGCGTCTGTATGAGCAGTATACGGTCCTCGATTGCTATTTCTTAGAACAGGGTACAGCTCACATGGACCTGAGGATGAATGCGGCGCAATGGGAAATAGTTAAAAGCCTGACAGGCATGCTTCGTCCTTTTGAGGTCTTCACGCGTGCGGTCAGCAAGGAGAACTGTAATTTGGGAAAAGCTATCCCATTGTTGTACATGCTGGAGCACCAACTGAAGGCGGTGTCTTCTGTGTTTCAAAAAAATGAAGAAAACCAAGACCCTTTTGTTTTGGCAGAGAAATTATTAGAGCGCCTACAAGGTGATGAACGTCTTAAAAAGATCCACTCAGAACAGCATTACATTTGTGCTACTATTCTGGATCCACGCTACAAAAAGGCGCTGGCAGGCCAAGCATTCTTTCCTTTTGCTGATGAAGATGTTACAAAGTACAAACGTTGGCTAGCCTTGTCAGCCAAGAGGTTTGAAAGAGAACGGCAGGTCATTGAAGGAAAAGGCAGTACATCAGCATCAGCAGGCCATCCCCAGTCAAAAGAATCCACTTCTGCACCTGTGGCACAAGTGACCTCTCAGCCATTAAAGACACCGGCAACCGGATCATCTGCACCAGACACAATAGTAACATTGGATGCTGAAGAGGATTGGCTAACTTGGCTTGGGTTTGGTTCTCAAAAGGTCACAGCAACAGCTAAGCAAAGTAGAGGAACCTTGGAGGAGGACCTTGAGTCGATGGTGCAGGACTATCTGAATGACTCAACAGAGGTCTATCTTAACGCTGACCCATTGGCGTATTGGCATGGGAAAAAAGAATTGTGGCCACAGCTCTCCGACCTGGCTTTAAACTACTTGGTTGCCCACTCGCAAGCGTGTCTTCTGAACGTGTTTTCAGTGCTGCTGGTGGCATTGTAACTCCCAAACGGAGCCGCCTCTCGCCCAAAAATGTGGAGAGGTTAACAATGATCAAGATGAATCAGCACCTCATATCACCAGATTACAAAGTACGAGAAAGCACGCCGGATGAAGACGAGGTGGACAGCAACATAGATGAGGGAATTTCTTCTCTGTTAGGTGACACTGAGCTCACCCTGCCTGAATTCGCAGAGTATGATGACGAAGCCTTATTCTTATTCAGGGACCACACCGAGCCCTGAAAATGAGACAATGAATCAATAACTTTCTTTTTCGTCCTTATTCACTTTTATTCCTGTGTGTCTGTCTTTCTTTGTTGTGCACAGTTGATATAATTCAAACTTTAATCACCTAATCACAAAAACAAGCCCATCAGCAGAACTGTCTTCACTTGTTTGCTTATTGATTTGAAGGTGCCGCAGTCTGCATTTCTCAGGTTCACAAGTCCAGAAGAACATGCTCCTCTATCCTCCTCCTCCAGACTCCTATTTCCCTCAAAGCAGAGGGCTGGATTACGCCCAATGAAGAAAGACTCAGCACTTGTGGGGGTGTTCTACTTCTTTGCGGGTGAGTTGACGGCTCTGGGGCCATTGCTGTGAAGCTCTAATACCGGACAAAAGTGGTTTGGACCAAATCGGAGGGGGAAATTTTTTTGTGTTTTTGCTGCCTTGCTTGCCTTTGAGGTGCTCTTTGGGGGGGGGTTCCGGGTGTTTGTGGGTGAGTTTTGGGGTCTCGGAGCACTGCTGGGACAGTCTAATCTTGATTGCATTTGCTTTTCAGGAAATCCGTGGTGGACAACTGGAGTTATGGCCTAGCTGCACAGCGCGTTTAGACCGAAGGCCGAGAAATATTGTAAGTATGAGATTTTGCTTTTGGGCTGTTTGGGGGTGTTGTGCTTTTTGGCGGGTGGGTTGGCGGGTCTTGGGGCATTCCTGGGAAGGTCTAATACCGGATAGAAGTGGTTGGGACAAAATCCACGCTGATTTTTTTGTGTGCTATTTCTGACATTATGCTCAATGTAGCGTTTTCGGGGGCCTGTTTGGGGGGCTTCCTGGTCTTTGTGGGTGGGTTTCGGGGTCTGGGAGCACTGCTGGCTATGGATACTTTACTTTGCAAGAGGTTTGAAGCAAATCCATGGTGGCAGAGGGGAGTTAGGGCCTAGCTGCAGAGCGCGCGTGGAGTGATTTGGGAAATTGGAAAGAAAATGACAAAGTCCCCATTTTTGTACTTTTGCTTTTTGGCTGTTTGGGGGTCTTCTACTAGTTTTCTCCTGGGTTGACGGCTCTGGGGCCATTGCTGGGAAGAACTAATACCGGACAAAAGTGGTTTGGACCAAATCGGAGGCGGAATTTTTTTTGTGTTTTTGCTGACTTGCTTGCCTTTGAGGTGCTCTTTGGGGGGGTTCTGGGTGTTTGTGGGTGAGTTTTGGGGTCTGGGAGCACTGCTGGGACAGTCTAATCTTGATTACATTTGCTTTTCAGGAAATCCGTGGTGGACAACTGGAGTTATGGCCTAGCTGCACAGAGCGTTTGGACCGAAGGCCGAGAAATATTGTAAGAATGAGATTTTGCTTTTGGGCTGTTTGGGGGTGTTGTGCTTTTTGGCAGGTGGGTTGGCGGGTCTTGGGGCATTCCTGGGAAGGTCTAATACCGGATAGAAGTGGTTGGGACAAAATCCACGCTGATTTTTTTGTTGCTATTTCTGACATTTTGCTCAATGTAGCGTTTTCGGGGGCCTGTTTGGGGGTCTTCCTGGTCTTTGTGGGTGGGTTTCGGGGTCTGGGAGCACTGCTGGGACACTCTAATCTTGATTGCATTTGCTTTTCAGGAAATCCGTGGTGGACAACTGGAGTTATGGCCTAGCTGCAGAGCTCATTTGGACCGAAGGCCGAGAAATATTGTAAGTATGAGATTTGCTTTTGGGCTGCTTGGGGGTGTTGTGCTTTTTGGCGGGTGGGTTGGCGGGTCTTGGGGCATTCCTGGGAAGGTCTAATACTGGATAGAAGTGGTTGGGACAAAATCCACGCAGATTTTTTGTGTGCTATTTCTGACATTTTGCTCAATGTAGCGTTTTCGGGGGCCTGTTTGGGGGGCTTCCTGGTCTTTGTGGGTGGATTTCGGGGTCTGGGAGCACTGCTGGCTAGGGATACTTTACTTTGCAAGAGGTTTGAATCAAATCCATGGTGGCAGAGGGGAGTTAGGGCCTAGCTGCAGAGCGCGCGCGGAGTGATTTGGGAAATTGGAAAGAAAATGACAAAGTCCCCATTTTTGTACTTTTGCTTTTTGGCTGTTTGGGGGTCTTCTACTAGTTTTATCCTGGGTTGACGGCTCTGGGGCCATTGCTGGGAAGCTCTAATACCGGACAAAAGTGGTTTGGACCAAATCGGAGGCTGAATTATTTTAGTGTTTTTGCTGACTTGCTTGCCTTTGAGGTGCTCCTTGGGGGGGTTCCGGGTGTTTGTGGGTGAGTTTTGGGGTCTGGGAGCACTGCTGGGACAGTCTAATCTTGATTGCATTTGCTTTTCAGGAAATCCGTGGTGGACAACTGGAGTTATGGCCTAGCTGCACAGCGCGTTTGGACCAAAGGCCGAGAAATATTGTAAGTATGAGATTTTGCTTTTGGGCTGTTTGGGGGTGTTGTGCTTTTTGGCGGGTGGGTTGGCGGGTCTTGGGGCATTCCTGGGAAGGTCTAATACCGGATAGAAGTGGTTGGGACAAAATTCACGCTGATTTTTTTTGTTGCTATTTCTGACATTTTGCTCAATGTAGCGTTTTCGGGGGCCTGTTTGGGGGGCTTCCTGGTCTTAGTGGGTGGGTTTCGGGGTCTGGGAGCACTGCTGGGACACTCTAATCTTGATTGCATTTGCTTTTCAGGAAATCCGTGGTGGGCAACTGGAGTTATGGCCTAGCTGCACAGCGCGTTTGGACCGAAGGCCGAGAAATATTGTAAGTATGAGATTTTGCTTTTGGGCTGTTTGGGGGTGTTGTGCTTTTTGGCAGGTGGGTTGGCGGGTCTTGGGGCATTCCTGGGAAGGTTTAATACCGGGTAGAAGTGGTTGGGACAAAATCCACGCGGAAAAGCCTTTTGGCACTTTTTGTAACTTAGGGTTCGTTAGGGTTAGCCCTAGCAGCAGGATTGCATGTGTTTCGGGGTGTTCTAGATTTTTGCAACTGAGTTCTGGGGTCCTAGAGCACTCGTGAGAATGTGTAATTTTGGTTGCAAGTCATTTGAAGAAAATCCATGGTGGGAAAGGGGGGATTTGGCATAGTTAAAGAAAGCCTTTGCCACTATTCTTAACTTAGGGCTCGTTAGGGTTAGCATTATTTCTATTGCATGTGTTTGGGTGGGGGGGTTTCGAGTCTTGGAGCGATGCTGGCTATGGATACTTTTGCTTGCTTGATTGCAAGTGGTTTGAATACAATCCACGGTGGGTAAGGGGGTATTTGGGCCTACTTTTACTTTCAAAGTACGTTTTGTCACCAGTTCTCTGCTAGGCCTCGTTTTTTGAGATTTGATTGGGGGTCTTCTACATTTTTTGTGACTGGATTTAGTAAGGGTCTGGGTGGGAGCACTGCTGGGAAGGTCCAATTTTGTTCTAAAACACAGTTTACAGTACACCTAGCTTGAGGGGAAAGATCCGCTACATTAATTTGCCAATACTTATTTATCCTTCAAAAGGTGACTCAGACAGAGTACGCACTTTCAAAAATATTGTACTGTCTATTAGGAAAATCAAAGTGTGACTTTTTGCACTACACAGCCTACATACCTTATATTTATTTATCAGTGGTGTTGTAATATTATATCACTTCCTGTTTTTCGTTGAATAATTACAGGCCGGGTTTCAATCTGTGCAATGGGGAAAAAAGGATGGAGTCAGGCTTCACATTAGCGAACCGCAATTCAGCATCCGCCAGGCAGGCAGTGGACAGGGTGTCTTCTGGTCACCAACTTTGATGGACGAAGCGTCAGCTGGAATGGAGGAGTGCCGCTAATAAGAGGAATTTTTTTCTGCATGCAACTTACTTACCAAATTCAACAGGACAACTACAGCAACATACAGATACAGTATTCATTGTTTTATTCTATGACTGTGACTGCATTTTTTGGATCTCTCTCTGCTTCTAAATTGATCCCTACAGCTATTCTATAGGTTTTACTTCGGCTATTTTTTAAACCTAATTTAATGTAAGAAGTGTTTCTCTGAGTGCAGAGATAGGCAAGTGAAAACGCTGCAGCCCTGTACTGTTGCATTCTAGTACTACTTACTTTTCAGTAACAATGCATGCAGTAGTGCATGCACTTCCTTTATGTCACTTAAAAGATTTATGGTTAGCTTTGTACCCAAAGATTTCTTTATCTTCAATTATTGTTTGTCCATGCTGTGCTTTTTTTATGGACGAAGCGTCAGCTGCAATGGAGGAGTGCCGCTAATAAGAGGAATTTTTTTCTGCATGCAATTACCACTACTATAAATAGCATTGGCCCAACATGACTCTGCATACCATCGGTGCCGCGTTGAGGGGAGGAACACCATCAGATTTGGCTGTAACCGTGAGTTAGACCTGAGAACAGAGAGGCACTAGCTTTCTAAAAAACAGCGTTTTTAGATTCTAAATCCACGCCGTTTTTTTGACATCCATTAGGTTGCTACATTGGGCAAGAAGAAAAAAGAACCCCCAATACCACGCTTTGGCTCATGGGGCCATTTAGCCTTTATCAAAAAGTAACAACTGTATATCCTCTACATAATGTGTTTTCTTCCCATATTTCAATCCAAGGGATTCCAATGGCGAACATTTCAAATTCATGTGTGTCCTAGTCTATATGTTTGTCTATGTCCTTTTCTTTTACAGGGTTATGGACCTTATTTTTGGTTCCTCTTCACCCTCCTGTGTATTTACATAGGCTTTTTCAATATTTCAAAGTAATGTTTTATTACATGATGTCTTTTCATCCACAGGTTCTGTATTAACTACGCCAATTGGGCGCAACAGACTACATCCATAACACGATTAGGTACATTTCACCTAGATCAATTTTTTGTAGAGCACACTTTGACATCTACACACATGTGAGTAAGGTGGGGATATTAGTGCACATCCCGTCCTGAAGAAGGAGTCCTTGTGACTCCGAAACATGTCGACGCACTTGAGAGGTTGATGTACCCTAAATAGTACCAACAACCTCGCTTTGCACTTTTTTAACGACACCAGCCGAGGGCTTAATAAAAACTTTTTATTATTTTTTCTCCTACGAGCCAGGTGTTTTTTAACAATCACTGTCTTTCACCTCACCACTCACATTGAATTCCGTCACACACATCAACACATAGTCCACTTTCAGTGCTCCTACGTAGCCGTGAGTCGCAGCACGCCGCATCCCGTAGAGGGGTGCGAAGACCCCGATGATGAAGCATGACACCAAGGGGCCTGTTGGTGTGTGAGGGGTATTTAAACAACACTGTGTGCTCCCCACCACTGTAGGGATCACTACCACTACAAAAAAGTGGATTCCTTTTGTTTAATAGCTTTGTACCCAAAAATTTCTTTATGTTCAATTATTGTTTGTCCATGCTGTGCTTTTTTTTTTCTCTCAACAAAACTTACCCAAAATCCCCCATTCCCATCCATTTTACAAACCCTAACCCTCTTCCCCCGGGCTGTGTGGTTTTGCTTGATGTGTGACTAAATGACATCAATAATTCCACACACTTGCTGGGGAGGATAAGGTCATAGCAACAGGCTGGTGAAGGAATCCGAGGATATATTCTAGACTTACTCAGCTTCAGTACTATTTCTTGGAGTTGTAGCCAATGTCAAAGAAATCCTACACAAGTACAAGTTATACTATCAATACTTTACCATTTGTTAGGCTACATTGTGGCACTGTTGTAGTCTAGTGTACTGTCACCTTCTATATTCTCTATCGTACCGTTGTAATGCTACAGTAAGGACAAACCAGGTTTCATTTTCTTTTTTTCCATAGCCATGCAACTGCCACTGTGTCACACCACTAGTACCACCGCAATGAGGAGGAAATTTCAGCCGCCCTGTATTGCAAGATTAATCGCCATTTCCCATGGAGCCAGCCCTGGGCCTAGCCCTACTTTCAAACAGAAATTACAGGTAAGATAAGCGTTTGGTTGGAGGTAGTATAATGGAGTATTAAGAGAGACGAGAGATTGACGGTAGTACTACTAAAGTACTAGGACTATTCAGGAAAACAAACTTACTGTTAAACCCCCACCCACCAGACTCAAAAGCAGTAAAAAACAGGTATGGTCAGATAAAGTTTCAAAAAGTATATTTTTATAGCCCTAACAAAATAATCTCCCACAAGACCCTCCCTAACCCCAACGATTGTCCTTCAAAACTCCCCAAAAAACCCAACTCCCAATTCCCACCCCCCAAAGTCTCTAAAAAAGGGGCAAGGGACACTATGGCAGGGTGCTGTTGACTTTAGCAGCCAGGGCATCATGCTCCTTGCAAAGGGTGGCATTTTCGAAGCGGAGGCCCTCCACCAAGTTCTTATAGTTCAGGACCTCCTGCTCCAAGTAGGACAGTCTGAGGGATAAGCGGCGCCGGTGTGCCTTGCAAATCCTGTGGGGGGCAGCTGCTGTTTTTGCTGCTCAGCGGTGGCGTTTGGCTTTGGTAGCCCGGCTCTGTACCGCTGGAGCACTGCGCTGGCTGGCAGCCCGCACGGAGGAGGATGCAGCTGTCCCAGTGGATGTTGTTGTAGTACCAGACTGCGTCTCCTCCTCCTCCAGGGCCACCAGCCGCCGATATTCAGCGACAGTGGCATCCAGCCTCCGTTGCCGGGCCATTCGAGCCAGCTCCCTCCTCCTTGATGGTCTCTTGGATTTGGAAGGAGCAACTATATGAAGAAAGAAAGACATAGTCTGTAACTAATGCTCCTTAAGATTAACACAAAATGATTGAGCAGAAAGTTGTCACAGTACAAGTATCAAATTGAAAGCACAGTACATAACTATTACGGACAGTATCTATGTAACCTCCGACTACTTCATCCTTGCTCTAACATAAGTGGGAGTTTAAGGAATCAATTCTACGAGCACTATGGACTCACTCCATTACAGTCGACTATGACAGTACACCAGTCTTATTCTTCTTCTTCTCTCTTGTTTAGGAAAATTGGTACGTTCTCTTATGCAAGCCAGCATAATGCCAGCGCAGTGAACTTGCACCCGAGAAAAACAGACGCACACCATGGTGAGTGAGACAGACTTGCATTACTGTACCGGTCCAGTACATGCAGGTGGTGAAGCTCTTACTTTTCTATAACGGGTGCCACTGAGAATACTCTGTTAAAAGGGCTACTGCTTAATTAATTTTCACCCTATAGTGCAAATGAGTATTAGAAAAGCTAAATAATCTGATTATCTATCACTTCACATGGGATGTATTTGATGACATATGGGATGACTTTAGGTGCTTTGCTTATTATTGAGTGAACAGTGATACACCCACACATGAATGACGTACTACTACTAAACTAAAGTTATTAAGAGAGGTAGGGAGTGTCCACCGTAATAACCGGATATATGCTGTGCTTGCAGTTGCAATACAAACTACTGCTACTATTCATGGTAGTATTTGGACAAAATTACAACTTCTTTTCCTTGCCTTTCCTACACTGGAACGGACGTGCGGGTGTGGTGTTACATGCTCTTCAAAGTAACACTTAGTTCATCCAGTGACCGTCTACTCTCTCTAGATACACATATGCTATCTAAGAGTCAGATAGTACCATGAATGATCCAGGCATCCATCCATTCAAAGTATATGCACACATACAGTTCCTGTTTCACCCACCCAGGCTGTTCTCCTTCTACCCATCCTTGCTTCATCATTCACCCAGCCATGCACCATACCATATTCTTTCCTTCCCAGCCACCTCGGGGACCAAGCAAACACATATCATTCCTCTTTGCCAGTCATCATTACATTTCTCGTACTTCCATACTTACTTACACCCTTCTTTCGCTTTCCGTTCATCCCATCCATCAAGTTCATTTCAGATCTGATTGGGATTCTTCTTGCCAAAAACTTCACAGTTAAGTCGAAGTACATTTAGAGGAGGCTATTAGCTGGT
The DNA here is from genome assembly GCF_964263255.1 of Lissotriton vulgaris. Taxonomy (NCBI): domain Eukaryota; kingdom Metazoa; phylum Chordata; class Amphibia; order Caudata; family Salamandridae; genus Lissotriton; species Lissotriton vulgaris. Next base: position 1,908,517,175 of record NC_141694.1, read on the forward strand.
TGATTCCTAATACACCCGTGCAGAAAGCACACTCTGCAGTCTTCAATCTCAATAAGTAAGGAATATATAGCTTACCTCTGCCCGCCACCACAGTGTGAACCCTCACAGGATCGTCCAGCACTTCCACCGCCTCCTCCCCAGAGTTGTCCTCATCCAATGCCACCTCCACGCTGGCCCCGCCTCCAGATGTTGCACCTACAAAGTACATTTAATAATGTTAGAATACACCACTCACTACTATATAATATTTGGTCTAGGAGGAAGAAAGAAATGTGAAAAAAACAATACAATATAATAATTTGTGACTGTCTACTCTAAAGTAAAAATGTCCCTTTTTCCAGGGAAGGCTGTTGTCTTGCTGCACTTTTTGGCACAACTGATGAATGCTTGCTTTTTATTTTTAACACGCACCAATTTTTCTCCTAACAGACAGAAGCTTGACTTCTAAGAACACGAGCAGGATCAAGTTCAAACCAGGTGAGAGCTCGGCTCGACCACAAGAAATGTGTCCAATTAATCGTCAGCACTAAGCACTTTTCCATTTTCAGTTAAACGTTTACTTTTATGACAAACTTGATTTAAATAAATGTGTTTACTTTTAATAAAGCTTTTAAACTTAAATAGACTCTGTGGTTTTTAGTCCTCCAGACTAGAGTGGATGAGCTAAAGGTTTTGGAATTTTTGCAAGCATGAGTCCGTGCCTCTGCCATCGGTGACTTTGGGAGGTAAATGACTCTGCCACACTATCTAGTCAGTAAGGAGATTGGGGGTTCAACTACAAAGTCTGTTATCACTGAGGTATGTGGAAAGTCTAACAGCACCTATTATAATTGATAAGCTAAGCAATGCATTATTTAGTGTCCATAGTTCTGTTTGTACAGATTTGTCCCTGCAACAGTAGTAGAATGGATTGTCCTCCTATCCAAACCAAAAGTAAAGTAGTATCTTATTCTTTCTTGGTGGTCATTCACCTTTTTATTGTTGGCAATTGTCAAAGCATAAACATTTAGAATACTTGAAAAGACATTATGGACAATCCCAGAGGACTACACTCAGTGCATAGAGCTATTGCTGACTAGAATGGGAGTCCAATGGAAATGCCAAATGTGCAATCTTAGTTAGCTACACAGACAGACTAATAAGAATAATCTAGTAATACCACACGGAGTCATAGTCGAGGCAGGATAAGAATTTAGATCCAGTCTACAAGAAGATCAAAGACGATTTAGAAAAAATTGAATGAGGAACGCTAGGAAAAAATAAGTACTCTATATTAAAATTAAAACTTACTGGGGCCAGCAAAGGAGCCCTCGCCTGCCCGGTCCTGGCCTGCATCGTCAACAGCACCCTCCTCCTCCTCCTCCTCCTCCTGTGTCCTCCTCTTGCCCCTGGGGGAAGCTGATGTACAACATGAAAGAAAGAAAAACAGAAAACATGGATGATATTTGTCAACCAAATCAAACATTTCAAAAGAACTAACAAAATATTTTTGCGAAATAGCAAATAGACAACTACTCCACAGGATATATTATTGACCAGTCTCATGTGGTCGACTACGTTATTACTTTAGTATTGCTTGATTTACGGACCCTCGAATTGGAAACTACCTTATGTAACTCACTAAACAAAGTACTAAAAAGGTTTGCCTAGGATTGGCAGGCAGCAGTCCGCAGCACGTGAAGTGACAGCCAAAGTCCATCGTGATTGAAGATCAGTGACAACACTAAAGTTTCCTACTACATTAACCAGTCATTAAAATACTCAAACTATCAACCCACCACCACTATTACTTCTTATCGCCATGTGTACAAAGGAAGGACTGGACTTGAGTCTGTAGGGGCTGATTTAGAAGCCCCTTTCGGCTCTTTTGCTCCATTGTTGCGTGACTTTTGTGACGCAGCGGCAGCACAAAAGAGGCGCAATGGTGCGGCGTATATTAACAACGTGACGCATATGGGAGATGCATCACGTTGTAAAGCCCTGCGCCAATAGGGGGCGTTCCAGTGCAAGGGAGGGCGTTCCTGCACAGGAACGCATCCTAAAAGTGGCTGAGGGAAATCTACAAGATTTCAATCAGTCACTTTGAGGACAATGATGCGTGACTCAAACCCTGCACCTGCTTGAAGCAGACGTACGGCTTGACGCAGCATTGGGGAGATAGGGCACCCCAGAGCATTGATGGAGCTGCGCCATCGTTGCGACGCAACTCCAGCAATGCGCCGCCTTTACGGCACAGATGCGTAACGCTTTGGTGACGTTTTGGGCCCATGGTGCGCCGCATTGTAAATACGGCGCACCATGGGTGATGGTGGCGTGGCGCACAATTACTGGCGCATCCCTGCTACTTTGCAGGGATGCGCCGGTAATTAAAAATCTGAACCTTAGTGTGTAGCATTACGCAGTTCTTTAAACTACACTCATACATAATTTCACAGGCCAATGAAATGAACACAAAATCTAAAACAAATAAGCATAGTAGCAACACTACTGAGAAGAAGGAGAGCAGTGCACCTGAAATGCACAGAAGATTTTGAAATATAATTTACCTACAATGTAATGAGCAGCATTATTGCTCTTGGTAAAAAACATAAATTTGCAATATAATAACACAGCAGGAGAAAACAGAGTAGTAAAGAAATAGCTACTACTACTCACTAAGCCCGGGGATCTCAAGGCCAAGGAGGTCGAGCAGATCTCGCTCACGGGTCAGGACATCCGTCCAGCGGTGGGTGGCCTGGTTGTAGGTGCGCCAGACCCGAGAGTGGTGGTAAATGGCCTGGCACACCTTCTCCCACCGCTTCCGGCGCTCCCGGATCCCGTACCCGGCACTGATCTTGCCGCCTCCCATGATGGTCCTGGGGAGGAGGCGCTGAACATAAAAAATTAGTTGGCCCACCTCGTCCGGGCTAAAGATCTCCCTGGGTACGACCTGCTCCCCCCTCAAACGCCCGCACGGGAGCCGGACACGGGGTGCGGGACCCTTCCCCTTCTCGGGATGCTTCCCGGCTCCCTTCACCATGGTCTGGGCGGAAAGGAATAAAGAAAATAGAATAGGGAAGAGAAGAAAAGAAAAGAAAAGAGTTTAAAACAGTAGTTTAAAATTAACCAAAAGTAGCAGTAAACACAAAAATATAGGGCTAGAAAAATAGAGGGATAGATAATAAGTAAAATAGATCAAAAAAAACTTCAAACAAGCAAAGGATGGCAGAGATTTAGAGAGGATACCCAGAACCATAGCAATGAATGAGAAACAAGATAGCCGCGCCCGTTCACGACCGCGCGGGGAAGTTCGCGCGAGATTTTCCTCGCGAACACTTGCGAAACTGTACTGGCGAGCCGCACACTTTGCGAGATTACACTTCGCGCCCGGAAACGGAAATACGCCAGGCAAACAAGATGGCCGCACCCTTAAACGACCGCGAGGGTAACTTCGCGCCTTGCGCTACAAGCGGCTCGCGAAAACGCACAAAACCTTGCGAACTAACACGCCGCAAAAAAACAAATCGCATATTCGCACGAACTCGCGGCTTCTGAATCCGATCTCGCGCGTGTTCGCGCTCCGCGAATTCCGCGAAATTGCAGAAAAACGAGTTTTGCAAAACTGAAAGCACTCGGCAGGTGCAAGAGTTCAAACTCATCATTAGTAACCATTCCCTGTAGTGCTTCCTGACTGGGGCCCCTCCAGAGTTCAGTTGCTAGTTGCAACAATTGTATGACCCTGCTCTGACCCTCACAGCAGGCTCATAGAATAGCTACAAGTAGGTCACAAAGGTCCTGGAAAAAAAATTTGCACTGCAACAGAAAGCAAATTACTGATAAGGAAGCAGGTGCCAGATGGAATTTTAAAACAGTGACACATTAATAAACTAACACCAAATTAATTCATGTCAGTTGAAGCAGGGCAGGTGTGCTTGCTTTTCCCCCCCATAATCTACAGTGATGATGAACCAGAGGGTGGCATTGATGTAACAGAGGGTGGCATGGGTGAAACAGAGGGTGGCAGTGGTGAAACAGAGGGTGCTGGGAACCTGTGATGATGAACCAGACGTAGAAACAACATAGTCGCGACCGTTGCGAGCCGACAAGTAAGTTCGCTATTGCGAACTGGTACCAAACCCTCGCGAACTGGCAAAAACCCTTGCGAACACAAAAAAAAATTCGCGAGAATTCGCAGATTTTGCGGATCGCGAGTTCGCAAATTCGCAAAATTCGCGAACGCTAGATTCGCAAAATTCGCCCATGCTTAGTTAGAAGCACCAGTTGAGTACGTTAGTCAATGTTTTTATGGATGTATATATTTTATCCATTTTAAAGTATCATATGGCTAAGAAATCATATCAATGCTTTTACAGTATTATTTCATAATACTACTTTTACTGTACACACTTTACTTTATGATAAGTATTGCAATTGTGGCAATTCATTTCTCTTGCATGAGAAAGAAGACTGCTCAATAAATAACTCCTTTTATTGAAAACGCCCGTCTCTCTATTTCTCTTCACTCTGAGGAAACTAAGTATGCACGGTTGACTGAGTGAAATAGCTGCTATTGTTTTCACACGACTCTAGAGATACACTCTTATTCTGAGGGAGCAAAGTTGTCATGTTTATGCGGTTGTCAGAAACTGAATCCCTTCTCGTCTGAATCAGGGAAGTTCATCCCTCCCTATTCATTCAAGAAAGTTTCTAGTGACCTCTGAGCTAGCTGGTGCAAACCTAAATTACGTCTAACATAGTCAGTAGAGACCTAGATGACCTCAGTCCTACGTCTACACTGCTGTTTATGTTATTCCAATGCACAGAGCCTAATTGGAAATTAGGAACTACACTACATGGCGCCCAACGTTTGGTAAGGCGATAATCTAACGCAAGACACTAGAGTAACTCAGTCGTGCTTTTTCACACAGACCCTTTTTCCCGTAAAAACTCCAAAAGACGTCTGGAGTGGGTGAAAGGTTAATATCCGCCATAACTTAGTAGGATGAGAATCCTATGTGTTAGTTTTTGGTTTAGTCAACATTGAAGGATACAGTGTTCCAAAATATTGTGCACCTAATCTTTGTTTCCTTGAAACTCGATCTGCAACAAAAAACTTTCAGTCAATAAAAATGTCCGAAAGCGACGACGAAAGAGCTAGAATAGCAGCTCAACTAATAGAGGAAGACACAAGTCTCCAGGAAAATGGCCAGAGTGCTATACTCATTCCGGTCAACGTAAGGAGAACTATAACTCTTAAACTTATAGAAAATGGACTCACATCACGAGGTGGTACAGTCATATTCGTGGTAGAGGCCCATGAATATCGGCAGACAGAGGTATTCTATTCATGGATATATTTTCCAGCAGCACACGCTGTGACAAAAGATTTCCACTATTACAAAATAGAGGAACCTCCGGGTATATACACTCCTTTCGAGAAGGTTGAAATCCCACTAAATTACCAAGAGCACCTGCTCTGGTTTAATGGCGACCTAAAACATCAAAATCACATCACCAGGCACGGTCCACTAGGTAGACCAGGACCCACGTGGCCGGTTCTAGCCAGCTACACACCACACCCAGACATTGAAAAAAATGTTGAACGTGTACCTTTTAGCTCAGCTAAAACTTTTAATTAAAATACATGGACAATTGATCCAATATGTCATGCGGACTGTAACAGTCCAACCAGCAACTAACATCCCACAACTGACCCCTCATCAGGAGAATACAAACAAAATTACACCACAGAACATACAATCATGTCTTGGTAAAGTACCCACAAAACGGGAACAAATTCCATTCTGGTTAGCACAAAACATTACTCAAATAGAGGCAGTATTTCCGGATACTACTCCTACTGAGAAACACAGAATTCTGACTATATGTCTTCCAATGGGGATCGCACCACATGTGGGAGACTGAGACACTTGGGGTACAGTCTTTGCTTCTATATACACAAAAACACATGGTGTTCCATCTATGGCGGTTATACCAGATGTACTAAGACAGATTCAAAACCAATACGGTCCAGAACCTGCTTTAACTCTGGGTATGAGATTACTGAAAGACTTCAAGCAGGTCTTGGCTATATTACTAGCCAACATAAAAGGAGAAGCAGCATCTGTGACGATCCGCCAGAAATTGAAGGAAACAGATATAGCAGACCAACCATTTGAACTTGCCAGAATCATAGAAAAATCCTATGAAGAGCTAGGAAGAGATAGTTTGGGTGGAAAACCGGTAAAACCCCAACTAACTGAAAATCCTGAAAAAACATTTATTAAAAATAATTTAAATACTCCAAAAAGGAGTTGGGATGGTAATAAACAGTCCACTCCCAGGGAAAACCAATTCCAGTCCAGAGGAAGGTCTCCTCAACGGAGAGAAAAATCTCCAGACCGAGGAAACAAGTCTCCCCAAAGGGAGCCCTCTGAGAAAAGATACAACCTTAGAAATAGGGATAATTTGAAAAAACCTGATAGATATCAAGATGTTGATATACGTCCCTCTCGATCTTTTCAGACTTCCTCACATAAATCGGAAAGAAGAGGATGGTCAGAACACAGAGAAGAGCACGTCAAGTCCAAAGACAAGGAACCTGCTCATCAAAGTAAAAAATTACAATATCCCAGAAAGAAGGTAGCAAGTATTAAAATTAAACATGCCGAGAATTCTGAGGACACAACTGAAAAACGGAGAGTGGGCACAGACAATGCTAGACAGCGCAGCAGAAGTGACCATAGCTCGCAAGATCCTGATGAATCTTCTGGAGACAGTGGACACGAATGAATACATTCAGGTGGAAACTGCAGACACACGAGTTAGTGTGCCACATACACTATATGAAATAACATTACGTATAGAGGGAGATAGAACTAGGAAAATAAAAGGTCTGTTTTGGGAAAAACTTTCTAAAGGCTATGACATCCTGTTAGCTGAAAAAGACTGGCCACTAGAGTTTGTCAGGGAGTGCCCTCATGGCAAAGAAATGATTATGCCTGCCTTCTCAAATCATATTCCGATTCATAAAAAATACACATTGGCAAGAAAATGGGCAGTGGCCCAAGCACCTGCTTTATACAAAAATCATGTAGGATGGGATGAGGATTTGCCTCACCACAAAATCTAGTTAAAAAATAAGCCCACTGCACAAAGACAGTACCCAGTTAAACAAGAAGCTAAAAAGCAAGTCAGGTAGATCTTAGATCAACTTGAATATCAAGGGGTGATCGAAACATGCACCTCACAAATGAACAATCCTTTGTTTCCTGTCTCCAAGCCAGACGATTCATATAGTCTAGTTTTGGACTACAGACACCTTAACTCCTGTTGTAAAACATTTGCAGTACAAAACTCACATAGTGCAGCACTAATAAATAATATTGTGCGCAAAAGATATAAAACAACATTAGATATCTCTAATGGATTCTTCTGTCAAAACATTGCACCTGAAAGCAGGTATTTGACCGCTTTCTCAATAATGGGATCGCAAAAACAATTTCGCCGACTCCCACAGGGATTCAAGAATAGCCCAGGAATATTCTCAGCAAGGGTAACAGAGTTACTACAAATATATGATGATGAGGCATTATCATATGTCGATGACATCTATCTCACAGATGATGACCTGGAGACTCACTTAAAAAGAGTGAACACCATAATACTTGGGTTCGCATCAGAGGGTTACAAATTCAACTTTAAAAAGTCACGAATTGCCCATCTAACTGTCCTGTTTTTAGGATATGAATTATCAAGTGAAGGCAAGAGCCTAGCTGACAATTTCTTAGAGAAATGTGCTGTACTACAAGCACCAAAAACGCTGAAGAATTTACAATCAATACTAGGTTTCCTGAATTTCAGAACAACATACATTCTAAATTATGCAGAAAGGCTTAAACCTCTCTATGAATTGATAAAACCATATTTCAAACCAATCAATTGGACTCAGAAACACACAGAGATCTTGAGATCATTGCAAACAGACATGTTAACTAAAACAAAATTACAAACTCGTGAAAACATACGCAATCTTGTAATCCGAGTCATCCCAGGAAGATGTGGATTCACATACCTGACCTCTAATGAGGGAGAAAGGGTACCTATAGCTTACAAATCACATTTGTACACTCAAGCTGAAATGAAATTCAGCTCTACAGAAAAAATTCTGACAGCGGTTCAAACTGCTGTAACAAGAGAAAGAGCCCTAGCCCAAGGCAAAAGAATAGCTGTTTTTTCAGCAGAATCAGCCCTTGAGGCACTAACAAGTCCACGCAATCTGAATACAGTGGCATTAGATCCAAAATGGATACAATGGGAAAATTCTCTTGCTACAGAAGACGTGAAATACTATTTTGACCCGAAACGAAAGAAACTAGATGATCTAGAATATGAACAAGAATATCCTCTGCCAATCGAAATTCTGCCTCTGGAACAATATACCTATGTAATCTATATGGACAGATTCGCACAACACTACGATGTAGATAAAAAATCCTACAATGCAGCGTGCGCGATTGTTAAAGGTCGCTGGCGCTCTGGTAAATTCAAGCTGATGATCCCCAAAACTGAATCACTCAGAAACTGTTCAGCTCAGCGAGCTGAAGTAAGATCTTTAAAGATGGCGCTTGAAAATGCGGATCGCGAATTCCCCACACTAATAGTGTGTGATTCGTATTTCAGCGTCAAGTCATACAACAGTGACATGCAGACATGGAGTAAAAACGATTATAAAGATGACACAGGTGCCACAATAAAGCATAAAACGCTTTGGGAACAAGTAGTTCTTTTAAAGAAAGAACTACAAAAGACTCACATGATACACGCACTGAGTCATCAACCTGATGGCGTTCACGTTGCAGGGAATTCATTGGCTAACACAGCCACAGCGGCAACGGTTCAACCGGCTTCCGTAGCCACAAAAAAGCGTTCAGAAAAACAAATAGATGGGGAAACCATGCTGGCGGTAAAAGCCTCATTAAAAGGTGACTATGCAGCATTACCTCTCAACTATCCACTCAGTAATACATACATAATTGATGCAAACTCCGTTCCTTTTGCTCAAATCCCTGGAGTGGGGGACAGAGTAATTCCAAACACGAACTGGAGAGTTTTCTTGATTGAAGACGCACACAGGGGATTGGGTCTGAGGCACCAAGAGATCCTAAAATCTCTGATAGAATTACAATCAAAGTACTGGTGGCCGGGAATGAGCGTAGATATCTACTATTTTGCAAGAAATTGTGAGGACTGCAACAGAGATCGCAGTTGTGAACCGGACCAGACAACAGCCCAGATACCACTATTAGAGAGAATCAGGCTATCTATAGCGCAGAAATCCAGCCGGAGAAATGCGTCCCCATAATTATTAAGATTGAATTCACTTAAAATGTAGACCCCAGCGCTCGGCTGACGCCAGAACTGTTATAAAAGATTTGCGAGTCTTTATCTGCACATACGCAATTGGCATGCTACATTCTGATCAGGGTCCTGCGTTTAGCTCTCGAGCTTACAAAGAGGCCATGAACAGCATGGGCATTGCATTGCGGTACTCTTCTCCCTTCCATCCTGAGGGAAATGCGGTAGTGGAAAGAAAAAACCGGGACATAAAGCAATCTATAACAGCGGGGGTATTAGGTTTGGGTGTTGGGTGGGTCAAACATTTAACAAGTGTCCAACGTAGTCTTAATAATCTGCCAAGAAATTCTCTAAAAGGTCTCACTCCATACGAACTATTGTTCGGCACTAGAATGCACATTCAGGATCTTGATTGTCACACTTCAGTGGTAGAAGAAAAACCCTTTGATATCAAAGACCGTTTGGCTGTTTTACAGGATTTAAATGAAAGTAGAAAAAATGCCTGAGTAACATAAAGTTGAAACAGCAGCCGACAGCCACTGAAGATCAACCACCTGTCCCAGCAAGACCTGTCTGGATTCCAGAGATTGGGGATCTGGTCAGAGAAAAGATCGCGGTGAAGAAGGAATTTGGGCCTTCTTACAGAAAAGCAGTACCTGTCTTAGCTGTCAGCGGAACAAGATCAGTTGTACTACCGCCTCTTGCTGGTAAAAAGGAGAACAGAGTTGTATCCATCGACCTGGTAAAACCACAATCATGTGGCCAATAATAAGTAGTAGGCCCAGTGGACTCCCAAGAAATAGCAGAATACCGAAATTTGCTTCAATCCAAGAGGCTCATACTGAGAGAGTAATCACTTTGATAAACCTGCAGTGAATAAAAAAGGACTATGCAATAATGCCATGGAACTTGTGCCTCTTGAAACCCAAATTGCAACAGTTCGTCAAGAAACACCAGTCTACAATGATGTAGGTACTGACTATGCTAATGAAACAAAGAAAAATGCAAAAGCAAATGAAAATCCGGAAATAATTCCAACATTTGACAGAACTGCATCTGGCTACTTCATCAACTTCAACGACTTTTCTGAAGATTAAAGCGAGCATGAAGAAATGCCTGCAACAAAAACTTTCAAAGACAAAGTAATTGAACTTTTTCACCAACTAAAAGAAACATATCTGATTTCACCATGGATTTAATTTTGGATTGTGTTGGGTGTACTTACTCTCCTGCTTTGGCTCAACATGATTATATGTTTGGGAAAATTCATAGATGGAAAATATAGTACAATGGGCACAGCAAGTCAGAACATCAACTTCGTCCTAAAGCCTCACACATCCTCCCACATCGAGAAAAGAGAACTGTCATCAGTAAACATCTCAGCAAATCCAATACCCGATGGGGTAGCATGGGACAGAACTGATTATGACATTTTTGGCCAGGTTGAGCTCTTGAAATATCCACACCAGTTCAAGGTTTCATTAAATGACTTTGTGACACCCAGTACCTTTTCTGATGATTGGGACTTTGAAAACATTAATAATATGATGTCAGATTTGGTAATGTCAGCCAAATTTACAGACCATGATTACTTACAGGGTTCATCGAAATATGAAGAGTTATACTGTTATAATCATTTTGGGGATCACTATTTGCATAAACCTGCTCAGCCTAGAAATGTTTTATCGTATAACCAATGGGAACATTGTCAAACTCCGCCAAAAGGCAGCTCGAAAACATTTTATGATAAATTCCAGTACTTCTCAGGGTTTAACAAAAGTGATCCAGAAACGTTTTATTTTAAAATGTTAACTAGGACAGGAATGATGGAATGTGGAGTGGTGTGGCTCACTGGTTAGAGGCAGCAGACCCAGGAGCAGAGGACGGCCCTTGACCAGGGTTCAATTCCCGACACGGCAGGGTCTTAGACCAGGGTCAACGGACTCGATAATTCTCTCCTCGGTGCCTACTCTAACTAGGGATCACACTCGGCAACTCTTGGCATTAGCTTGCCTCATCTCCACAACGGCCCCCCACATACGCTGGGGATGCCTGGTTTCACCTTGGAGATACCCAGTAGGGACCATCTCACAGGGAAAGACAGGACAGGTTCCCCAGCGGTCTACAGCGCAGAGATACTCCTTAGGGAGTCGATTCTAGCGCTTTAGAAACCCACAATCAATCAATCAATCAATGAAAACAATGTTGACAAATACTAAATTGATTTATTCTGAAAAAATTGTATGACTAAGGCCCACATGCATCAAGCATTCTTGGAGTCGCAAACGGTGCGATTCCTTAAAATCGTTCGTTTGCGATTCCAAAAATGCTTTTTGGAATGCATCAAGCTTTTTTAGAAATCGCAACATTTTTGCGATTTCTAAAAATGCGATTGCTTTTAAGAAATCGCAAATTTGCGATTTCTTAAAAGCAATGCATGAATACTTTAAAAATTGCGAATTCGCAATTAGAGGGATACATTTACCGAGTAGTTGAACTACTCGGTAAATTTTCAAAAAATGAAAATAAAGATTAAAATGCATTTTTTTAACATTCATGTTACGGACACACGTGTCCTTAGGACATGTGTGTGTGTGCAACATGATGCGAAAACAGCATTTCATGGGTGCAGGGGGGGTTCATTCGCAATTCCCATTCATTCCTATGGGCCAAAAGGCCCATAGGAATGAATGGGAATTGCGAATTTGCAATTTGAAAATTGCATTTTTTATGCGATTCGGTAAAATTAGCGATTTCTACCGAATTGCATAAAAATTATAAAAATAATCATGCATAGCCTTTTGCAATTTCTAAATTGCGAATCGCTATTTATCGCAATTTAGAAATCGCAAAAGACGACATTGATGCATGTGGGCCTAAATGCCTACATTTGGTTTCGAATTTTGGAAAAACACAATTGAAACAAAAACAATCTGGGGTACCAAAGATTGGCAAGTACAAGGCCTAGAAGCATTATTTAGGGCCTGCATGATCCCAGAACAAATGATATTCTTGAATGACACAATTCAACAAACTACTTGTCTTGGCCTAGCTAAGATAAAAGACTTAAATACACTGTCTATTCCGAAACCCATAACTGATAGTGACAGCACTACAGATGTGGAGATAGACGTATCCCATATTTTACACCAAAACAGAACACATCCTGATTGGAAAAATTGGTTGATCTGGCCAACAGACACAAATAACTGTCAAGATAGATTCCTGAACAAAACACAGGGGTTCAAAATGACAAGGCCAGACCCAAGATACTCCTAGAGACAACATCCAGGGATAGTTACAACATACAGTGTAGGGAAAATATGCCTTGAGTGGCTAGAGAAATCCACACTGGCTGAAATTAAGCAACACTTGACTTTACTTAAAGACGGTGCTGACTTGCGTGATTTCATACTGGGACCACGCAAACGGCATCAAAAACGTTTCATAGCGGCCGGTATATACACTGCGTACAACGAAGCTTGGAAAGTAATGCAAATTGAAACAGCAGAAAAAATACGAGAAATTGATCGTATAAATTTGGAAAAATCACTTTCTGTAGTGGACAATGGGTTAACGACTCTGTCCTCCAGAATATATTCACTGGACAGCATTGTATCATAAGCTTTTGATATAATAGAGCAAGACTTACTAATGTTACAGCATGGTCAGTCTCAATTACGTTCTATTGTACAGCTTGGTTGGACGTTGCAAAATCTGCGTTCAGGCTAAGTACCATGGCGTTTAATCAACACAACATCATTATTTGGTATCTTTAACCTTACTGATAAACAAATCAGTTTGGCACAAAAAGGAGCAGACTATACGATTCTGAGCATTGAAAAACTTGAGAGATTACCATTGACAATGTCAGAGAGACCTGTCATGGAATGGATAATACACGTAACAATTCCAATTCCAATAACAACTTTCCAGTTTAAATACTGCCAAGAGTATATACCTGCGGGCCAGTATGAAAAGTTGGGTAAAGAATACATCAAATCAACCTGGGGTTTACCTTATACACACAGATGTTATAGTGAAGGGAAAAAGGAGGTATTCCTTACTGGTAACAAGTGTAAAAAATCACTAAGCTGTACACTTATGTGTCAAGGTATTAATTTGCATGGAACCTGCGAAGGGTCTTCAAATAACCTTTCATGTCACCTGCATGGCACGCCTGCAAAACAGATAGAGCCATTTTTTAAACAACTTTCTAACGGCAGTTACGTTTTAATAAGTAACCACAGCTGTTGTGGCATGGTGCCAGGAAAAGCCTATCTCGTGTCCGTAACTTCCAGGGTCATTTGCTGTATGCAAGTATTGTATCCACACAGCAATCCAGATATGGGGGCTGCCTTATGGCCTTCCTTGAATATCTCTTCTATTCGAATTGATACTTTAAGCAGAATGAAGTCTATTCTTTTACAGACAACTGTGCCTTTTACGTCATTCAAAGAAACGTATGATCTGCAAGTGGCAAGGACGTCGGCAGAGGTACATTCCCTTTTATCGACAAATTACCCCGTGCATTTCGTAGAAATATTAAGCCAAATCTTAAACATGTCTGATACCAGTGTCATTGCACATGTATTTAAGACAGTTTTTTCGGGACTGTTAGCACCCTTTGAAACAGTTCTGGGCATCTTCCCGAATTTTGTCCATTCTGTCTTTGGCGGCCTACACCTAATCTTGGGACTCGTGGCAGGAATTTTATTTTTGCTCCTTCTGCTCCGATATGGCAAGCCAATCCACAGACAAGACTCAAGCAACGATGGAAGAAACAATCCTAGCAATACAATACCGAGACCGTATCACTAAGGTTCTCGGATTGGCCCGGCTAAGAGATCTGAGTACAACCTGGTTTCTTTCATTCAGACCGATCTGGCAGGATTGCATCTTACCTGTGCTTCGATGTCTGAGAGGTGAGATTCTAATTACAGCACACCAAAAAAGTGTTTTGAATTATTTCAGACTTTATATGCGTATTGCACAGATAAGAGATTGAACTATTGTCACCAGTGAAGTTTATGTACGATAACCATTTAGTTACTCCTAGTTATCTTGTACTACATAGGACTCCTTAATGGATGTGTGACTTATTGATGTCTTATGTTTTTTCTGTTAGGAGTACACATTCTCTTATTAAATTATATCTTCCTATATTAGGATGTTGTATATATATGGTCTGTTTTATACATGTTATAGGTTGATATCATACATGTATTTACATGCTATGTAACAACACTTCTATTTTTCTTGTATGGTGTGTATATAATATATATTTATTATATTTGTATTGTTTGTATATAATATTTGGTGATGTTTTGATTGTAATATATATGTATTATTTAATTATTCCAGCCTTGATGAAGTCTCTGTGAGAGACGAAACACATGTTGGCGATTTGTATGCTGGGAAAACCTGTTTTTTTATGAACTTTGAATAAAGAAGAATAACAAAACTAACGCTATCTGAAGAGGACCTCTTTTTGACTCTACATTGGACCACTGTTTATCCTTATACTGTGTGACTCTTATGTTGTTCCATAAACTTCACTGGTGACAATAGTTCAATCTCTTATCTGTGCAATACGCACATAAAGGCTTAAATAATTCAAAACACTTTTTTGGTGTGCTGTAATTAGAATCTCACCTCTCAAGCATTATTTCTGGTTGTACATTCTTGTGCACCGATATAGCACCTTTAGGTAGTAGGTGCTTTGAGTTTCTTAAGCACCCATTGTATACTATTTGATTGTGTTTATTTACAACGCGTAATTACCCCTTGGTATTATGAAACATATTTTCCTTTTTGAATGTTGCTGACTTTTCCATTTTGGACACTACTACCTTTTTTTTTTTTAATGTGCTTCGATGTCTGCTATGCGGAGAAGAATGTGTGTTGGACGTCTGTCTTACACTACCATCAGCAGTACCAATGGATATCGATACTTTGCTAGGTCCTGTAACGACTCATGCATCGTGTTGTCCCCAGCGGCTACCTATTCTGAGGTCGCTTCTTCTTCTTTGCAAAAAAACGAATCCATGTTATGAACCTCATGTCACTTTTTTAATTTGTTGGAATATGTTTAGTTTTTTTGTTGAATCTATTCACTTGGGACACGATTACACTGTTTTGTATTTGTACAAATGTATATAAATGTGTGAATTGTTTATATGTGTATCCATTTTTTCTGGTATCTAATATATTCTTCCAGTGCATATACCACTAACTTGCCTTTCGTCTCCTTTCATATCACCTATATTGCCTTTGTGCATTATTATAACTTGTTGAGTATTTACCCACAGGAGCCATTGTTTTTGTTTGAATACTTTGCCCAGGCTCCCAGTGAGTAGGGTTCCCCTGTCAATTGTACAAACTGTTAGAGCGGTGGCTGCACCGCGAGGGATACATCCTTAATTGGATAAATTGTCCCTTACCCTATAATATATAGGGTGCACCTCTTTTTCTTGGGTGATAGGATGTCAGGCAAGGAGGCGCCACTATACACGGAAGAATACATTACTCAACTTACCAGTGGACCATCACTATTCACAAACCAACCCACATGCACATCCAGTCCATGACAGCAGCTTCTTGAAACAATAGAGAAGGCAAAGAAAAATCATGTGAGGACAGAGCTCCACGCTCGGATGCTCAGCGATTATTTAAGGGCAGGAATAATTCCACAGGGCCTAAAGGGACGCAACGTACCGCGGATTTTTAGAGAAGATCCAAAGTTTAAAGGAGGTTTTTGCAATATATCCATCACGTGCTCACACCATTGGAAACTGAGCTGGAGCATTCAAAACTTGAACTTCAGGAAATAGAAAACCTAGAAAAAGAACTACTAGGCCAAGACGGCACAGCTGAAGCCAAACTACTGTTAGAGAAAGTCAACAAAACCATAGAGGAGTTTAACGCCTTTGAAACGAAGAAGAAAGCCGACAAAGTCAGTAAAGATATTAAAACATATTCTAAGGAAAGGGCTTACCCATACTTGAAGGAAGACTATTATACCACTCAGGTAGGACAAAGTAGACAGAACACCCGGGGTAGGTTCAGAAGAAACCAACCGATCACCTTCTCTGAGTCCTCCAGAGGTTCCAGTGACTCTGACGCCCTGCCAGGGCCAGTCTTTTTTAGACAGAGGTGGCAGAAAGAAGGGCAAAACGTGATACCAATACCCGGGGGAACGACAAACTTGCAACCGGTTTTACCAATGGGGCCCCCAGCTATATTAAATGAAAGCATACCAATCTTTAACCTCTCACAGCACATCCTATCATCATCTGAAGAGTCTCTATTGAGTAAGGGGTTGTCCTTTGCTATAACAGAACCTACAAACTTTTTTAATTTAAAGACTGAAATCCACCAATTTTTCAGGAAAGTGAGACTGAAATTTTTCTTCCTTGGCAGGGAAGATATCAGTCAGGACTCAATCACTAATCTTAGTCCACCTTCATCGTTCTATCCGACAAACGGTATAGTGCCCCCAGAAGTCATTGTCTTCGAACGAATGGTGCTAGCAGGAATAGATGCCATGAAAAAAGAACGCAAATATATTCCTTACAACAATCTTTTGACGAGCGTAGTGCCCTAAATACTCTGAAACAAGATCAGTCCATTATTCTGAAACCCGCTGATAAAGGGGGAGGGATAGTTATACAATCAAGGACGGACTACGACAGTGAAATAACGACACAGATCTCACAAGAAAAACATTACAAAAGATTAGAGGGGAACCCAGCAGGCAATATTACAGCAAAAATCCTAGAAATAACAGCTGAGGGGCTAAATCTTGGCTATTTCAGTAAAAAAGAATTTGAGTTTTTGAACGCAAAACATCCTAGAACACCAGTGTTATACACAAATCTCAAAATCCACAAAACTACCACAAACACTCCAGGGTGCCCGATTTTGTCAGGAAGCGGTTCAATTTTAGAACCAATAGGCAAGTATATTGATTTTTTCATACGGGACTTTGTGCCAGTACAGGACTCATATGTCCGTGATTCTATGCACCTGATTATTCTTGTGGAGGGTAGACCATATGATGTTAACAATGAATGGCTGGCTACCTTAGACATCACATCATTATATACCAACATACCACAAAAAGAATGTATGCAAGTAATCAAGGATGTGTTGGACACCAGGCCCAGACCCAAGCAGGTCCCTACTCCCTTCATCATACAGCTGTTAAATATAGCATTAACTCAAAACTATTTTGTTTCAAATAATACATTTTATCAACAGTGCTCCGGGACCAGCATGGGAGCCATTTTTGCCCCAAATCTGGCAAATATTTATATGGAATTTGTTGAGCACCAGTACATCATGAGCCCTATCAATGTGTACCGTCACAACATTCAATGTTGGAGACGGTACATAGACGACATCTTCATGATTTGGGCGGGCAACATTACGGAATTTATTTTATTTGTTGCATACCTTAACACGGTCCAACCACATCTGAAATTTACTGCAAATATTGAAAAGACAAATGTTCCCTTTCTAGATGTAACTATTCAGCACTAAGGAGGTAGTCTGTATACATCATTACACAGAAAACCAACCGAACGAAATACTCTGCTCACATATTGCAGTCACCATCCTAGAGCATTAAAGGATGGATTACCATACGGACAGTTTTTAAGACTGCGCCGTAATTGTTATAAAAAGCAGGACTATATGAGAGAGGCTGAGATTCTGAGTAATAAATTGTTGTCTAGAGGGTACCCCAAAAGACTACTAAAAAACTCCATGAAAAGGGCGTGGTTTTGTCCAAGAGAAAGCTTACTAAGTCCAAAGGAAAAGACGAAGTTGGATAAACTAATCTGTGTAACCACCTTTGGAATCCATACCAACAAAGTGCGAAAACTGATCACAAAAAACTGGCGGATAATCTCAAGTATTGAACCCAGTATTGGGGCTCCAATGTTCGCCTACAAGAGAGGCAAAAACATAAAAGACCATCTGATTAGGTCTTCCCTGGAGGAAGCCAGAGAAAGTGCAGAGACACAACAAACACTATGGGGGCTCACAAGTGTACAAGGCAGCTACAAATGTGTAAATTGTGCCTCATGTGCATTTACTACAAACACGAAGATGTTTGAACTGGGAAATGTAAAACACAATTTGAAATTTTTTGCAAACTGTAACACCAAAAATGTAGTGTACTGCATTTTATGTCCCTGCGGACTGCCCTATATCGGCCAGACTAAACAAGCGATTAAGGCACGCATAGGGCAACATCGGAGCAGAATTAGGAACTTGGTCTTAAACGCTCCTCTGGTACAACATTATCGAGAGAAACAGCACATGGCAGACCAATTAATATGGCAAGTCATTGATAAGGCACGGATTCCAACAAGAGGAGGGGATCTATCTCAGATATTGCAAAGGCTAGAGTGCCGATGGATTGAACGCACACACTCTATAGAGGAGGGACTCAATTCGGCGGAGGAGTGGCGAGGATTCATCACCTCTCTGAGCATCTGATATGTGTAACTCTCCAGTTAGAAATTATTCGCGTTGTGTTTTTGCTGTATAATATAGCATCTGCCCATATAGCGGTATATTGACAGGGCTGTTGACGTAGCTTACATCAAACTCTATATGTACATATGCAAGATTCCATTCACGATTACGACAGTCTTAATTGTAATAACACTCTGACAACTATATGCACATGACTTTGCACATGATTGCTACAATGTAAATTGTTGAAACACGCTGATAACTGTATATGTCATTGTACATGGTTGCTATAGGTTAAATGGTTGAAATTTATTTTATTACTAATCAGATGTACTGAGATACTAGTATCTGGTATGTGCAAACCGCAATTGCCCGGAGAATTGTAGTCCTACATTGGGAAGAAGCTTTGTGAATGTTTGAATACCCCAGGAAACGTTGCTTCTAAAATGCTAGAAACTGATTGTTCATATTGCTCTTGTCATAAATGTGTCCCTGCTCTTAGTGGTTGAGGGCCCAACTCCCTAATGACCGACCCAGTGGCTCAAGGATATGATCGCTGCCATTGGTTATTTTATGATCAGCTAGATAGGGGTTCGAGTTGCCTATGTGCCTTGTTTTTAATTCTGAATTTTTGCTTCCCGATCCTCCACAATTGCCAGTATACATATTGCAACTATCTAAATCAGTATGGTTGCATTGGAGGTCAGTACTTATTTCCATCTTTAACAAAATGTCCCATTGACCCATGTGAATTATTCTGTCATTCCAATACGGGACGAGGCTAATTGACATGCCAAATATATAAGTGGAAGTCCAGTTGTGTACTACCACGAGGCCAAATGGCTACATGTAACATCTACAATTATAGATGATGTACGGGCATGAAGCGAAGAAGTTAGCAACTTTTCTATCTCTATATGTCCCAAGTTCGCCTCCACTTGAGCTCAATTTGAAGGACTGGGCCGAATTTAGAGCCCAGCGGTGCCAGGGAACAACACCTGAAACCTTCGTGCGGATACCTGTTCCGGCGTACAAATTACAGAGACACGGGACACTTCCTTCGGCGTCAAAGATCAGCGTTTATTTACTGCAGGGATACAGAGATCGCTAGAAGTACACGTAGTGTATGTTCTGAGAGTCTGCTTCGAATTGCAAAAGTGGATCGCTCCTTATATACACATTTTCGTCATTGCACAACATACGAACAAAAGGTTACAACTCGGTTCCCACAGTAAACTTCAAAAGGGTTTCATTCATGTTTTCAGAGGCCCGGAACATAATTACAGTAACATCGCCGGTTCCCAACTGTAAAAGCACATTATCCCACCCTTTTGGCACATTCCATTCTAGCTGTAAACTAATTTAGTGAAGAAACAGAAACAGGTGCAAGGAAGACAAAGACAGACAACAGATTGAAAAAGAGTGTAGGGGGCAATATCGGAAGTGTGATCACAGGATCAAAGGATTCGAGCCTAGCGCATGCAAGGCTGAAACAATAGACCGGCATGGCAAGATGAGCCTCGAGCGGGGCCATCTGCTTTCGCTGTATCATTCCCCTAGTCATAAAGACACACTCAAAGGAACATGTGTCTTCCGTAAGAGCTTGGGAGTCCCAGGGTCATGAAGTGAACACCGTCTGTTCGCCGACTACGTGAGGGCAAGAAACAAAATGGATGCTGTATCTAAAATGGAACCCATGGGTTCAGATGAAGAAACCCACAAATAAGACGAACCCTTTGGGGTACGGTAGCGAAAACACGTACACCCGCTAAACTCATCATTTGCGGTTCGTAGATACCAAACTCACCCATAACGTCATTATGATTCTCACAGAACCTCAGACGCTCCTTTTGCCCTCATGTAGGCAAGCACTAGTCGATATCAGAATCGATTTCAATATTCATCAGGTCGTTCAGTTGTTGCTGCAACATCATTCTACCCATCAATGTCTCTTTGGTAACAGATGGTCTTCTTATACACGTTGTAGCACAGAGGCCACATAAGGCAGGACCACACTGCACGCAAAGACAACACATGAACAGAAACGTCACAACAACCCCAACGATCATCAGAATCTTCCAACCCCAAGTCGACATCAGACCGCAAAACCATCCTAGAAGCGTCCAATCACCTTCGTCCACGTGTATGGACTCGGAGATCTTATGCAACTTCGAGATGGCTTGATAAACAGTTGGAGCGTTATCAGGAATGAAAATACAGCAGCTCGAATGGATCACCCTGCACACACCACCTCTATCTGCGAGAACAACGTCTAGAACCATACGGTTCTGTAACGTCATAAGTCTATCCGCCTGAAGCTCCGCTGTCAGATTACCAAGAGCACTTGCAGTTACATTAGCAGTCAATTCTACCACACGAGTCAACTGTCTCAGGTTCCTACTATTAACCATAGGTCCCCAAAACGGCAGGAAACCCTTAAAGAAGTCTCCTGCTTCTTGACCGGCAGTGTCCTCTTTGCTAATAACGCCTCTCACAACTCTAGTCTTGTGATAGTCTGAGGCAACTGTGAAAGTCGGTGGCAAAAGATTCGCAATATAACATGTGCCCGAGAAGTCACGGAGCAACCATGTATAAGCGCAATCATAACACACAAAATCGGTACCCTTGGCAGTCAGGAATACAGGGGAAGAGAGCATCGGTAGAACGTACGTGTCAGTACAAGCACTCTTCCCAAGCTGAGCTCTCGGATTACGACCAAGACCGTGCAAACAGAAATTACCGAGGTGGGGTACGATCCAGATCGGAGACGTGCTCTTAAGCTGTCTATCACCCACTGATATGCTATGCTCAGCCTCACTCAGATCCTTATATGCTCGCACCTCTTCTTCTGGAATAAGCGATGCATCAAAAATATCTCTATCTAAATCAGCAATTGCTATCGCAAGAGACTTGTGGTACGGGCCGGGACCAAAATCTGCAAAGCGTGGCTCTCGACGGGGGTAGGAAACTAGTGCACTACGGAACATGGTTTGAAATGCTCGAGCTGACCCCTGGACACGGATCTATGATGTTACAACACGTTATTTTACAACGCAGACTGTAACATCGCAATTTTTACAACGCAGGTTCCATTACATCGCATACCATTACAACGCAGGACATTACATAGCAGATGCTATTACAACACATACCATTACAACGCAAGTATAGGTAAGTATATCTTTTTAAAAAAATGTAATTAAGTTAATTTAATTAATTTAATGTAACTAATATAATGAAATAAATTTTAAAATTGTAATTCATTTAATTTAATTAATTTAATTTAATTTAATTAATTTAATTAATTTAATTAATTTAATTTATTTAAATCTGAAACCTAAAAAAAACCCTGTACCCCAAAACCCAAACCCAACCCTGAAACCTAAAAATACTCCTGTACCCCAAAACCCAAACCCAGCCCTGAAACCTAAAAATACCCCTGTACCCCAAAACCCAAACCCAGCCCTAAAACCTAAAAATACCCCTGTACCCCAAAACCCAAACCCAGCCCTAAAACCTAAAAATACCCCTGTACCCCAAAACCCAAACCCAACCCTGAAACCTAAAAATACCCCTGTACCCCAAAACCCAAACCCAACCCTGAAACCTAAAAATACCCCTGTACCCCAAAACCCAAACCCAACCCTGAAAACTAAAAATACCCCTGTACCCCAAAACCCAAACTCAGCCCTAAAACCTAAAAATACCCCTGTACCCCAAAACCCAAACCCAGCCCTAAAACCTAAAAATACCCCCTGTACCCCAAAACCCAAACCCATCCCTAAAACCTAAAACTACCCCTGTACCCCAAAACCCAAACCCAACCCTGAAACCTAAAAATACCCCTATACCCCAAAACCCAAACCCAACCCTGAAACCTAAAAATACCCCTGTACCCCAAAACCCAAACCCAACCCTGAAACCTAAAAATACCCCTGTACCCCAAAACTCAAACCCAGCCCTGAAACCTAAAAATACCCCTACACCCCAAAACCCAAACCCCACCCTGAAACCTAAAAACTCAAACCCAGCCCTGAAACCTAAAAATACCCCTGTACCCCCAAACCCAAACCCAGCCCTACAACCTAAAAATACCCCTGTACCCCAAAACCCAAACCCAGCCCTAAAACCTAAAAATACCCCTGTACCCCAAAACCCAAACCCTGCACTAAAACCTAAAAATACCCCTGTACCCCAAAACCCAAACCCAACCCTGAAACCTAAAAATACCCCTGTACCCCAAAACCCAAACCCAACCCTGAAACCTAAAAATACCCCTGTACCCCAAAACCCAAACCCAACCCTGAAACCTAAAAATACCCCTGTACCCCAAAACCCAAACCCCAAAACATATACCTCAGTACACCAAAACATATACTCCTATACACATACTTATTACTTAAATTAATATATACTCGTACTTATTACTTAAATTAATATATTTAAATTATAATATTAAAAAACATAAATAAATATATGTATTTATAATTAATATTAATTAAATTAATTAAATATTATTAAATAAAATAAAAAAATATATAATATACTTACCAATACTTACATTGTAATGGCATGCGTTGTAATAGCATCTGCTATGTAATGTACTGCGTTGTAATGGCATACGATGTAATGGAACCAGGGTTGTAAAAGTTGCGTTGTAATAGACTCCCGTTGTAAAAGTTGCGATGTAACGGTGCAATACCCTGGGGACTATAGGGAAGAACCAAGTACGGAATACCCTTATCCATGGTATGTGGCATCAACCCACACACCCAACAGTTAGTAGTATTCATCACCAACTGATGCTGATGTAGAAGTTGGACAAAGGAGTTGTCCATAAATTCCGCACGTCTGACCTGTTCATGTTGGGGCAGAAGATGAAAAGAATCTGGAGAAATAGTGGGAACAGAATTTAGTTCATGAGAAGAAAGAGTAGGTGAAGTGGAAGGTAATAGCGACTGAATTCCAAAATACACTCCACCCACCAGTAACATAGAAACAGTCAGGAATATCATGAAAACCTGAAACAAAAAACATTTTGTTCGCAAAACCTTATGCAATTTAGATCTTTGCGCCGACATCCTTTCTATCTCCGACAGCTTAGAGAACTCCATCCTCTAAAAACCGTCCGTAACGTTCTTGACGCACTTCGTTCTGAGTAGCGATTATCAGTTCCCAGGAGTTTCTAGAAACCGACAAAAGTAATCGACCTAGTGTCAGAAACCTGCTAAACAGAAGGAAGTACCCGTACGGCCCTACGGTCAACCCAGATGGTAGGTTTTAATAATTAACATTCAATGTAATATAAGTTTCCTAGCTGCATAGAAAAAGAAACACACGTAATATACAAGAACTCAAAAAACAGAAACATGTGCAAATGTTCACACCGTTCGTAACAGCAGTAAGAGGGGCAATGTGAACAAAAAGGATTTTTTTATTAGTCCTTGTCACGTGATCGAAGAAAATAACGACTTTTCCAGGTCGTGTTTGCTCTTCAAACAACAGTTCAGATGGCAAAACAGTGTTCGAACGTTCTGATGACAGTTCAGAACTTGAATTCTCCAATGCTGAAGACGAAGGTACAGTTTCAGATGATTCAACAGATGTGCCTAACTGAGCTGAGTTATTCCCTACAAGTTGAGCATCACTGAATGGCACATAACGTAAAGGGGTGTCAGTTTCCGTTGAGGCAATTCCTCGCTTGATCCAATTATCTGCTGGCAAAGGAAGCGGAACTTTCTTGGTGTGGGTGGCATGCACCCAGTGCTTCCTGCCGTCCAGCCGAACTGCAGTCCTTGTAGCTAGTAGAACTTGGAATGGACCCACGAACCTTGGCTCAAGACTACGTTTGCGTCCAAAATTTCGGGTAACCACCCAGTCACCAGGTTGCAGCCGATGTCCGGGTCCCTCTGTTTGTGCCGGCAGAGCCTCGAAAACCTGTTGATGAATCAAACTCAATTTAGCAGTCAGATCGTAAAGATAGTCAATCAACATTGGATATTCAAGACTGTCGAAGTGCTTAGGCCTCGGGACTCCCCAAATGTTCGCAGGACGGCCAAACACAATCTCATATGGGCTAAGCCCTACTCGAGAGTGCACAGTCGCCCTGGTCGATAGGAGAGCCAGAGGCAATGCATCAGGCCAAGACAAACCAGTCATGGCCTGAATTTTAGCAAGCTTTAGTTTCAGAGTACCATTGTACCCTTCCACCAAACCCGCCGACTGGGGATGATTGGCGCTGTGGAATTTCTGATGAATTCCCAGGCCCTTACACACACTCTTCATCACACTCCCCACAAACTCACTTCCGTTATCCGACCATAAAATCCGTGGCATTCCGTACCGAGGAAAGTATTCCTTCAGTTGGACTTTCGCTGTAGACAGGGCAGTATTATCCTTAAGAGGGTAGGCCTCAATCCATCTGGAGAACGCGCAGACCACAACCAACACATACTTTAAATTATTGCATCTCTCCATATGGATGAAATCTAACTGGATAACTTCAAAAGGGCATGTAGGGGGAGCAAAATGTCCAGGTGGAGTGGGGGTGCCCTTGCCAGGATTATACATCAGGCATATCATACAATTCTTAACCACTCTCTCAGCACACTTAGCAATCCCATCATTCTTCCATACAGGAGACAACAACTTGCAAATACCTTTCGCGCTAATATGTGACAAGCCGTGGGCCATAGTAACAACGGCAAGCACATATGCATCCGGTAACATCCACCGTCGACATTCTGACAAATCAACCCAACATCCATGCGCGTCTAATTTCCCCGTGCTTTCTTTCCACTTAGTCGTTTCAGCTTCAGTGGCCTCATTCTGGATCGCTTTCACGCTCTCAACAGTGTCCTCACACATACCAGTCTCCGTCGGCCATCTCACTGAACTCGTAACATACATTCGACTCAACAAATTCTTGGCCGTTTCCTTAGCAATCTCATCTGCAAACGCGTTACCACGACCAACTTCATCTGTAACTTTCCGATGCGCGCTGCATTTAACAATTGCCACTTGTTTAGGCAACGTAAGTGCATCCAAAAGATCGTTCACGAGCTGTCCGTGTTGGATCTTCGTACCATGCGACGTCATGAATCCTCTTTCTCTCCACAACCGACCAAAGCTATGCGCTACGCCAAATGCATACTGACTATCAGTAAACACACTCACTCGCTTTCCTTCAGACAAAACACAAGCTCTCGTTAACGCAATCAATTCTGCCGCCTGGGCTGAATTCTGATTCAATCTCGCAGTTTCCACAACCGTACTCAACGTCACTACAGCATACGCAGTAGTCACATCACCATTCGGTAACTTAAAACACGAACCCTCAACATACAAAGTACCATCGGGATCTACCAATGGAGTATTTTTCAGGTCGATACGACCTTTCGTCTCTTCTTCAGTTCTTAAGTAACAATCGTGTGGAGCTACATCATCTGATTCCATATTAATCGGCAACAACGTTGCAGGGTTCAACACATTACAACGTTTTATCTGTATGTGACTTGCCAAAAGTGTCAACTCATAACCGGACAACCTTGCGCTCGTCAGATGTTGAGTCTTTGTTCGATTCAAGAGAGTGCCAACTGCATGCGGAACCATCACTGTAAGCATATTATCCATGACCAGACCTGCGGATTGTCGAATAGACACCGCAGCTGCCGCTGTCGCTCTTAGACAACTCGGCAATGCTCTAGCTACTGGGTCTAAAGTCGAGGAAAAATATGCACATGGACGCTGTTTACCGCCAAATTGTTGCGTCAAAACACTCAACGCACAACCGTCTCTCTCGTGAACGTATAGTGTAAACGGCTTGCTGTAATCAGGAGTACCTAACACAGGAGCCGAACACAATGCATCACGTAATTCAGAAAAACTTTTCTGACACTCTTCAGTCCATGGCAAAGGAGTCGAACATCCTTGCACGTGAGAGCTAACAATGGCTTCGCTAAGAGTGAAAAGTTCGGAATCCATTGTCTGCAGTATGACGTGATACCTAGAAAGGCACGCACATCTCTCTGAGTTGTTGGCACAGTCATTCGAGCAATCGCTGCAATTCTTTCTGGGGTCAACCTTCTCCCCTCCTTTGACAATAAGTGACCTAAGTAGGTTACTTCTTGACAACAATACTGCAGCTTAGAAGGTGACACCTTGAAGTCACAGAGATGTTGTAACAACGAAACTGTAGCAGTCTTACAAATTTGCTCAGTGTCAGCAGCCACTAACAGGTCATCAACGTATTGAATCAAGGCCGCACCAGCCGGTAATACAAATGCATCTAGTTGACTCTTAAGGGCTTGACTGTAGATCGATGGACTCTCACAGTAGCCCTGTGGTGCGCGTTTAAACCTGAAGCTGCGACCACCTCATGAGAAGCCGAATAGATCTCTGCTTTCCTCAGCAATCGGAATGCTAAAGAAAGCATTCTTTAAATCGATCACCGAGAACCAAGAGGCAGAGGCTGGAATCAGGGTCAATAAGGCTGTAATGTCAGGAACCACTGGAAACTGTGGGATCACAATTTTATTGACCTCCCTTAAATCAATGACAAAACGATACACAGGAGGCTTGGATGGGTCAGTCCGTTTCAAAATAGGCAACACACGACTATTACACACATTTCCCCGAGTTTCTTCAATAACATCCTTCTTGATCAAATCATAAATGATAGCTAGTAGCGCTCGCTCACCATCAAGAGAGATACGATACTGGGGAATACGTGGTAATCGCACATTCAATTTCAATTGGACGACATAAGGTGATATGTCCCACATCATTGGGACCTGCGGCCCACAAACACTCAGGAAGAGAACTCAATTCCGGCGGGAGCTTATCTGTTGATAAGTACATAGGAGAGATCACTCTCTGACCTAATGTAAGCTCCACTCCCGTAGGAGAGCAATACAGAGATGCATATAACCGTCTCAGCAAATCCAAACCCAAAAGATTCTCACCACAACCAGTGGTCAAGATCAAAGGAGCCTCTAGCTCACGTGGCCCGATCATTAGGGACAAAGGGCTAGAAACTGGATTGCGAACCGGGGCGCCAGAGAATCCAACGGAAACATTCGTTAAGCCAGACAAAGGTGCGCCAGGGAGTTTCAAATGCATAATGGAACTTTTCGCTGCACCAGTGTCCAACAGAAAAGGCTTAACTACGCCTGATGTGGCAACTGCGAAGTAAGGCCCTCTCTGATCAACCGGAACTGATACTACTCCCTCTCTTTGTCTATGGCTGTCCTAGTAGTTGCCATCCGACCCAATATCATGCTCAACATAATAGTCATCCACATGATACTGTGCAGATCGATCGGACGATGTATTTTGCTGATCAAAACAATTGTTGGAGTCCGATGAAGAAGTAGAACGCTCATTCTGAATTTGAGAGGTGCCACGACCTCTACCACGAGACGCCTGCTGAGGGCCGCTACAACCTCCTCTCGCCGAAACACCATTATTCCGATCACGTAGAACCGGACAATTGAACCTTAAATGGCCCTCACCTACAATATGCACACTGATTACACCCAAGCATAGATCTGGATGCAGAAAAGTCAGAACGCGACTGCATCCTAGAAGACTGCGCTTGTGGTCGATACTGCTGTTGCGAGTCATTTTGATTCGAGCGTGGGGGATACGCTTGCTGCAACAAGACCTTAGTTTTAAGCTCTTTCGTTTTCTTGTCTGCACGATCAGTTTCTTATTTTTCCCTATTCTCATAGTATTGAGCCGTTGCTAATATCTGAGCAGTAGTTGAAACTGCCCATGAACTTTCAGAATTTTTCAATTTGGTACATAACTCAGGCAACAAGTTTAACACAAATTTATCAACAAACAACCGCTGGCCTCCTTCAGTGCTCATGTCCTGACCACTATGATCAAGAAATGCCTCTTCAAATCTAGTAAAGAAATCGGAGACACTCTCGTCTTTCTTTTGTTTGCAAGCAGACAATTTATCCCAGTTCACCCTCATCGCTGGCATAAGTGTTTTCATGAGCGTAATTATTCTTTGGGGCAAATCTATGATTAACTGTTCAGGTTTAGCCCCACCAACTTGCTGTGCGTCAGCCGCTACAAGAGCAGCCCAATCACCACCCAACTCAGCTGCATGATTCTCCTGACTAATTTTCGCCCAAACCGGTTGCGGTACTACATTACCAAACAGCATGTCAATATCAGCAAGGTTCATAATAGTAGCATCCACGAGTTGGGACAACTCCTTATAATAACCTGCCGGGTTTTTGCGTGGATCAGGCAAAGATTGTTTCACCTGCAAAACTTCTGATCGCTTCCATGGGAGGTGTATCCAAACTCTCTGGAAGGTTGGCAAAATGACAGGATTAACATTAGCATCACCTGGCATCCACACTGGGGGAACCTCTCGCATAGGATACTGACTAGATTTCGCTTTTGGGTCATCGGAGCTGTCATCAAACGATACACGAGAAGGCACGGTGGACCGAAATGCTAACAACCGATCTAGTGCGTGCCGTACATCCCCGCCCACGATCGTACCTTTCGAAAACTGACTCGGAAGGTCAATCATATCGGGCGGTACATTATCTAACTCATCATCATCCCATTCTTCTCTCAGCGAGTTGCACAATTCCTCAAACACAAATCTCTGTGTGGGCTCATTAAACTGAGAGAATGTATCGGAAACTATGCGCGGAGTGTACTTAGCCGGATGTCTAATCCACCTATGTGCCATAGTTATTAACGCTTCACTCTCTCTTCCACTAGGGATTTGACTCCGTCTCTGAGAGACGTCAGAGGCATCGGACTCAAATAACGATCTGAAAAGAGGAGAATAGAGATTAGCCACAGTAGTAGGTATGCGACTACGAACAGAAGGAGAAGAGGAAAGAAGTACAGGAGCAACAATATGAGAACTAAACGTGGGAACAGTAGGAGTAGTCAAGATAGCGGGAGTAGTAGTAACAACAGACTGAGAAGGTACAGGCAAAGGAGCAGTAGGAATAAGAGCAGGGAAAGGAGCAGGGCCCACTTGAGGAACAAGGGGATTCGGAGGCACAGGACCAACGACAGGCTGACCAGCAGCCGCCGGGACAACAGGTTGAGGGACGGGAGGAACGACAGGAGCTACAGTACCCTGTACATAAGGAGGTGGTGACTTCAATAAATAATATAACAAGGGATCCTCAGTAGTTTCTTCTCCCTTCTTATCAGAGCTTGATGGTAAGACCAGATAACATTTATCTATCGCCATGTGATGCAATCTGGCAGAAACTTCCTTTCCCTTCTCTGCTTTATCTCGCTGATACTGTTCAGCACCTTGCATCATCGTAATGATACCTTCTCTCTTATTTTTCTTAATCTGTTTGATTTCTTTCTGTTTGGCCTCTTTGCGCCATAACCGAAAGGAATCAAACATCGCTGGCCTAGCTTTCTTTTTAAACAATTTTGCTTCGAGATTATCTAAAATCTCAGTTTCAAAACTACCATGAGGTGGCCAACTGAGGACACCATCTTTTTTTGTATAGCGGACCCAATATTCAATATAAACAATAGGGCCCACACCGTGTCGACTGTAAAGCTCATAAATCGGAGTTCCAACTGGAGGTATCGGACACGAGTCCTCCAACCGGAAATCTGTGTTGCAACATTTAAAGAAACCAAATGAAAGACTACGGCCAGGCATCGTGCACACTAACCGAGCTTACAAACTTCAAGGGTTATCGAATTACGATATCCTCGCAAAAATGCGAGACCCTCGGTTTTTGGCAATTGCAATCGTCAAATAAAATTCAACAACTAAGAATCAACAACTAAGAACCACAAATGCAATGGAACCATGCAAACAACCAAGTTTCAACAACAAAGCAACCGTTAACAACTAAGGACTGGGAGCGACCCACAAATACTTAACTGAAAGAACAATGGCGTCACCCGGAAGGCCCGTCTATCGTCTCGCCGTACAAAGGACTACGCCAGGCGCCAAAACAGGTCGACAGTCAGGGCATCAGTCCGTCGCAGCCGTCTGGAGGCGGGAATCTTTGCGGGAAAAGTCTTCGGACCACTTATTTCGACAACAGGATCGATGAAGCGGGGTGCACCTTTCCTCAGAGATTTCACACGAAGTTCCTCACGATCGTCGGGCTTTGGACCGGTACCGCTGATGTCCCCCCACGTTGGGCGCCAACTGAAGGACTAGGCCAAATTTAGAGCCCAGCGGTGCCAGGGAACAACACCTGAAACCTTTGTGGGGATACCTGTTCCGGCGTACAAATTACAGAGACACGGGACACTTCCATCGGCGTCAAAGATCAGCGTTTATTTACTGCAGGGATACAGAGATCGCTAGAATTACACGTAGTGTATGTTCTGAGAGTCTGCTTCGAATTGCAAAAGTGGATCACTCCTTATATACACATTTTCGTCATTGCACAACATAAGAACAAAAGGTTACAACTCGGTTCCCACAGTAAACCTCAAAAGGGTTTCATTCATGTTTTCAGAGGCCCGGAACATAATTACAGTAACATCGCTGGTTCCCAACTGTAAAAGCACATTATCCCACCCTTTGGCACATTCCATTCTAGCTGTAAACAAATTAAGTGAAGAAACAGAAACAGGTGCAAGGAAGACAAAGACAGACAACAGATTGAAAAAGAGTGTAGGGGGCAATATCGGAAGTGTGATCACAGGATCAAAGGATTCAAGCCTAGCGCATGCAAGGCTGAAACAATAGAATGGCACGGCAAGATGAGCCTCGAGCGGGGCCATCTGCTTTCGCCGTATCATTCCCCTAGTCATAAAGACACACTCAAAGGAACATGTGTCTTCCGTAAGAGCTTGGGAGTCCCAGGGTCATGAAGCGAACACCGTCCGTTCGCCGACTACGCGAGGGCAAGAAACAAAATGGATGCCGTATCTAAAATTCAGATGAAGAAACCCACGAATAAGACAAACCCTTTGGAGTACGGTAGCGAAAACACGTACACCCGCTAAACTCATCATTTGCGGTTCGTAGATACCAAACTCACCCATAACGTCATTATGATTCTCACAGAACCTCAGATTACACAGCTTACATCGGCGTTCTAACGCACATCGCACAGTCGTTCGGTAAGCTCTGCCATTGTGCAGACGCCGTTTGTATCCTCAGGATTGCCCGTAGCCACACGGCAGATTTAAGGTATGGGAGCATATTGGTTTCTTTCTAAAGCGGCGGCAAACAGCAGGAGAGCGTTTGGTGACAGAATGGGTCTTATATATTGTATTACAGAGCCAGCATTATCTTAGCCCCGAGAACAGTTGGCCGCATCGTTATTAAAGAAAATCGCCTCACCTGCAGCACCACTGAGTGCTCGGAGGTCAGTAATTGAAATTTCCGAAAAAGTTACTAAATGGCGCAATCCTTAATGTTTAAATCAGGGATTAAACACAGGCTATACACTTATATTAACAGGCAATTCTGAACCCAAGTCGCAGTCTGGGAATAGACAGTGAGACTGTGCTCCTCATTCACGCCATATCTAGTCATTACAGGGGTAAGTCTGGAGTACTGGGCCTCCTGTTAGGATCGTGACCTCCAATTGTAAATAGCATAAAATATTAATGCGTCCATCTGCCTTCTTTATCACAACTAGGTCCCGGCCGGGATCTCTGTAAGTTGTTTTTATTCACATTCCTCATGGTGTCACAATCACCACACACAAACCGCAGTAAGAACCGAGCAGGTAGTGTATAATCGTCCTACATGGACTGCTATACCACATATATTCCCTTCACTTTGTGTTGGTCCACCTGCCTAATGTAGATATATTTTCTGATACCACTTTCATAGGTGCCCCACATCTACTCAGTCCTGAAGAGACCTTCTATCCTCATAAGGTTGAAACGTCGTCGACAACCCTTAAAAGAAGCAGACCGTTCTTGAAAATAAGTTGTCGCTATAGGGCAACTTTTTGCATTTATTTGAAAATTAATATACAGGTCGCTTCTTCTTCTTTGCAAAAAAAAGAATCCATGTTAAGAATCTCATGTCACTTTTTTCATTTGTTGGAATACGTTTAGTTTTTTTGTTAGAATCTATTCACTTGGGACACGATTACACTGTTTTGTATTTGTACAAATGTATATAAATGTGTGAATTGTTTATATGTGTATCCATTTTTTCTGGTATCTAATATATTCTTCCAGTGCATATACCACTAACTTGCCTTTCGTCTCCTTTCATATCACCTATATTGCCTTTGTGCATTATTATAACTTGTTGAGTATTTACCCACAGGAGCCATTGTTTTTGTTTGAATACTTTGCCCAGGCTCCCAGTGAGTAGGGTTCCCCTGTCAATTGTACAAACCTATTCTGATGACGGCATTCGTTGAGACTTCACCAGTACGAGTAGGTGGCGGTCAGGAACGAGAGGAAAGCAGCACCAAACAGGTACAACCTTCTGTGAGCATTGCTGATCCAAACATCGATGATAGCAATCACGCTCCAAACTGCACAGTTACAGCATTTTCGAACTTGGTCGAACTTTCACCTGATGTTGTAGACCAATTTTTTGCGAGTCTGTCTGAAATGATGTTCTCCCCTGAGCAACGAGAATGAAAATATTTTAACAAGCACACAGTGTTCCCTGAACTCTGAATTTGGCCTTCAGTTTTGATAAACAAAGCTACTGAAAATATTTGGAACTATTTTTTCCCCTGAAAGCGAAATCATTTTTTTAACATTTTCCTAAATATTAACCTTTTTTTTTGGCACATGGTACTCTGCTTAAAGTAGAACTATTCTTAGAGAACAGAGCTTCTATTTTTAGGATACTAGAGACAATATTTTACCTCAGCCTCTAGCACATATACAGCATTTTGTATAAATATGTGATGAAATGGTCTCAACCTTCTTTTCTGTATTCAGAGCCATTTCATGTGTAATTTTCGCAATTCGTTCAGCTGATATATATATATATATATATATGCAATATATATGCATTTAACTGAATGATGACACTGCTTGAAAATCGTACAGTACCAACACTCATTTTCGTGTATTTACCATATACCATTTCAAATACAAAATATGTATTTTGGGGTGGGTTGGAAAACACACATGCATCGTTATA
Source organism: Lissotriton vulgaris (assembly GCF_964263255.1). NCBI lineage: Eukaryota > Metazoa > Chordata > Amphibia > Caudata > Salamandridae > Lissotriton > Lissotriton vulgaris. Next base: position 1,908,551,100 of record NC_141694.1, read on the forward strand.
TATTTACTATTGCTTAGTTTTTTAGTAATGATGGACATTAATCCGTAGAGTGGGTGTTGTATTTATATCTAGGACCCTAATTCGATATTCCCGATTCATGCCCTTATGTGGTTATAATTAATAATATCGTTATAATGGCATAAGAATCATATCCATATTCAGTTATAGCCCATGCAGTCCAAAGCACAGCACGGCTAATCCCATCAGCTCCTAGAAAGCACAACGCGTTCTTTAAACAAACCAAGCCTCCAGCAGCCTGGGAAATCCCCCCCTGCTTTTGTTTTGATTTGAACAAGAACTCCTGGAGTCCAGAAAGAACTGTTAGTTCTTAGTGACATCTTATGTCCAACCTTACGTCAAACTCGGCACCTTTCAGGTATACATATACCAACAGTTACCTTAAGCAAACCCACAGTGGTTTGGAGCAGAGCGGCTATCTACTTACCCGAGAGCCCAGCTGATGCGAGAGCCCACGGAAGCCACCCCTCCCGTTTTGACGCACTGAGAGAGACGCTGTATTTTTCTCCAGCGGAGAAAATCCAGCTCTGGTGTTTCCAGCCACCCTTGCGGGTTTGCTGGGAGATCGAGTCCTGAAGAAAGAGATACCAGACCTCCCACATTCTATTACCAAGGTACGGAGCTGACTAAAACCCTTAAGAGAATTCTTGATGCAGATTCTTGGCAAAATAATCTTAACCAACTTAACTTAAACTGCTACTCACTTACTCCTTCCCAAGTATTAGGCTTAGGTCAGGTACACTGGGGTAGGCGTAGTTAGAAGCACCAGTTGAGTACGTTAGTCAATGTTTTTATGTATGTATATATTTTATCCATTTTAAAGTATCATATGGCTAAGAAACCATATCAATGCTTTTACAGTATTATTTCATAATACTACTTTTACTGTACGCACTTTACTTTATGATAAATATTGCAATTGTGGCAATTCATTTCTCTTGCATGAGAAAGAAGACTGCTCAATAAATAACACCTTTTATTGAAAACGCCCATCTCTCTATTTCTCTGCACTCTGGTGAAACTAAGTATGCACGGTTGACTAAGTGAAATAGCTGCCTATTGTTTTCACACGACTCTAGAGATACACTCTTATTCTGAGGGAGCAAAGTTGTCATGGTTATGCTGTTGTCAGAAACTGAATCCCTTCTCGTCTGAATCAGGGAAGTTCATCCCTCCCTATTCATTCAAGAAAGTTTCTAGTGACCTCTGAGCTAGCTCGCGCAAACCTAAATTAAGTCTAACATAGTCAGTAGAGACCTAGATGACCTCAGTCCTACGTCTACACTGCTGTTTGTTATTCCATTGCGCAGAGCCTATTGGGAAAATAGGAACTACACTACAAATCCTTGGCTCCCGCTCACCCGGGAGAAACTAGTACAATGTACACTACATCGGCATAACTTATACACTAGGGGTGACCTGTTCCCAGATGGGCAAGTTGCGCCCTTGGTGGAGGGCCCATGGGAGGGGGACATGTTGTACATGGACTGTTTTATTTATAGACGCCTTCGTAGCACTCTGAGATCGCTGGTACCCACCTAGCTACTACCCACTAAAGACTCTCTCTGTGAACACTGACCATGGTAGACACTGAGGGAGACCATATGACCTCAAGAATATATCGAGCATGTATTGGATTGAGGCCCGACACTACCCGGCGGGTGCGGGAGATATGGGCAGCAGAACTAGGGGTGACGATTACTGATAAAATGTGGACATACTGTTGCACCCAATCCCGGCGCACATCAATGTCAGAGACACACACTCATACACTTTAAATTTCTGCACCATTGCTACCTATTACCTGCTGCTATTACAACATTCAACCACACTAGACCTGATAACTGCATGAAGTGCAAGGGGGAGGGAACTGACCTTACTAGGACTTGTCCAGTTGTACATGCCTATTGGGTAGCAGTGTTGGAACATAACTCTGACCGACATTAAACTCGTGCCCAATCCCCTGGTGTCACTGCTGGGCTACATCCTCAATATTATTTATCATAAGTGGACTTAGACACTTGTAACTGCATTACACACACTTATGTAGATAACCCTCATAAACGCTATGTATTGAGGTGATGCGGTTTATGTTGATTCTCCGCCCCACATAGACGTTATGGCATTTATCATTGGGTCATCTCATTGTGCTGAATGCCTACCTCAAGCCTGAGGTCAACTCTGGAGTAGTGCAGTAGTGTCCAGAGAAAAGGTAAAGCCACATAAGAGGGTTTATATTAAAAAACACACCTTCATCCAAAATTCACTTTATTCTAGAGCGGATGTGGTCTGTTATTAAAAAATATAGCATATGGGTATACGGTTGGGCCGAGTTACTGGGTCCTAGTATATTGCTTCAAAACAAACTGCCAACATGTTTCTGCTCATCTTGGCCCAGCCGGGTCTATGGAGCATTCGTCAGGACAAATATACAATTAAAATTATACTCACACCCTTTTTGTGTGGTATGTCAGTGGTTCAAATTGCTCTCACTGTGGTATGATACTGGAGGTTCTATTAGACCTAGAATTTTTTTTTGTTGCAATTATATACATATAATTACAACCTGTAATTCTATTGTTCTGTGGCTCGTACACCTTTATGTGTATACAGCAATTACTCACACTTTATTATTAGTTTCAATGTGAATACATTCTTTCATGTTCACTGAATGTTAGAAAAATGGGAGACTATTTGGCGAATTACGTGGGGGAAATTCATCATGTGAGATAGCGTGTCAATAACTGATGGGGTTACTTATCATATGGTTTAGCCTCCACTGTGGTTTGAGCATTAAGTCAATGAGTGGCGTCATGGTTGGCTGATAAAGTAAATCGGTAAATTCTACATTTATTATAAACCAACTCATACATCATAAATATTACCATTTTTTATGCCATGCAATCGTATCGTAGGTTTCACACACACAATTCAATGCATTACGTGCCTTCTTTGTAAAGCGATACCTCGGCTTAGACTTTACCTCGTTAATATGCTGTTGTGCATCCACGGGGGAAAAGGACATCTGAGTCCCAGGCTGAAAATAGAAAAAGGGGAGGGGGCGGTTTAATACATTACCGTTCATGCATTGGGGGCCCTCATTGTGCGGAACGCGGAAGGCCGGCTCGGTAAGCATGAGCGAATTTTGCGGATCTCGCGTTCGCGAATTTTGCGGATTTGCGGATTCGCAATCCGCAAAATCCGCGAATTCCCGCGAATTTGCGGATTTTTTTTTTTTGTGTTCGCCCGTGTTTCTGCCAGTTCGCGAGGGTTTTGTACACTTTCGCAAATTGCGAACTTACCTGTCGGGTCGCAAGTTTCGCGAACTTGTTGTTTCTACGTGTCCAGCCTGTTTGGGACACTCTTCTTCATCACTGCCACTCTCTGTCACCACTGCCACTCTCTGACTACTCATGCCACCCTCTGGCCCACCCATGCCACCCTCTGTTTCATCACCACACCCTCTGGTTGTCCAGTGTACATTATTTTCGGCAAAGCAAAGCACACCTTCCCTGCCTCAAGTGACCTGAATTAATTTGGGGCTGATTAATGTGTCACAGAATATTTTTTTAGCTGGCACCTGCTTCCTTAGTGCGCCCTGATTAGTGATCTTTTGCACTTGCTAAGTGCTTTCATTGTTGCAAAATTAGTTACAACACCTGCCCTGCCCCAACTGACAATAATGAATTAGGGGCTGATTAATGGATTTTAACTTCCAGCCTGGCTCCTGCTTGTCTCCCTTAGCTGTAATTCAGGACCTTTGTGGCATATGTGTAACTATTCTGAGGTTCAGAGCAGGGTCACATAATAGTTTCAACTGGCAACTGAACTCTGGAGGGGCCCCTCAGGAAGCACTACAGGAAATGGCTACTAATGATGAGCCTGAACTTTTGAACCTGGTAAGTAGTTACTTTCAGTTTTGCTAAAATCGTATTTCTGCAATTTTGCACTTATTCGCAGGGCGCGAACTCACGCGAACTCACGCGAACAGTGCGAGCAGTGCGAGCAAAATCCGCTGCTCGCGGATTTGCGGATTTTGCGGGAGATTCGCAAATCTCGCGGATTGCGGATTTCCCGAAAATCCGCAAAATCCGCGAGCGGAACGGATTTTCCGCCCATGCCTACGGCTCGGTCTTGTTATCCGTTCCTTCTTACCCGCATTGAATGGCGAATTCCGCTTCTGGTGCTGGCGCTGCCCCCGGACGCGGAAACTCGTCAGGATCGGGTATTTGTGTTGCCTGGATCATAGAAATAAATGACAGATATTCCTATGGACATGTTAACCCATAAAAATAGAAAAGGAGACTTGCGTAGTAGTACCTCTACATGTTCGAATTCTATTGAAATTAACAACATACTCGTAGTTAGCAGATAATGTGAATGTGGTATTTTCTTGGGCATAAAAATGGTGGAGCTATTATAACAATATTTATGACAATTCAGTCAATTATTCTATGGTAAACTTTACAATGAGTTTTAAAATTAGTGGACTTCATAACTCGCGGTATTACTAGTGAACCTTATGAAAAGGTCAAGAAAGCCCAATACATGACTTATGCGATGGTGTGTATACATAGGGGGCTAGTGTGCTCGTATTCACAACCTGCCAATTAGTTCTTAATACATTTATCGGCATAAATTTGAACAGGGTGAATAGCATATACATGGGGCTGGTGTCCTCGTGTACACATCATGCCAGTTAGTTCTTAATACATTTATCGGCATAAAATGAAAGGAAGGACAGCATAGACAATGATATTGTTTCTCAATCTTATGAAAAGTATATAAGATCTGTACCTTCCTTATGTGGTGTACTACTTCAGAACCCATATGCTTTCACGTGCACAGAATGAGGTGGTGTACAGTCTGTCTGGCGAAGGTATCTTAAGCAAAGTGGTGCCACTGTACATTATCATTAAGACCCCTTTGGTGGGTTTTAAGTCTATTTACCTATCTTTGTTCTTTCTCATAAAGGGTTCTTTCCGGATTGCCTGATTTGTATGTCAGCATCTCAATCACAGTCCATTTTAAATCTTCAGCTTTGGGACCAGTTTCTATGAAGTGGGTACAGAGTTTAGTGTTGTTCTTTTTTGTTCTGATATTACTCGTATGTTCCCCAATTCTGAGTTTAACCTTCCTGCAGGTCATTCCAATATATTGTTTTCTACATGGACATTTGATCATGTAGATAACATGTGTTGAGTTGCAGGTGGTGTGTTGTCTCTGAGTCCAGAGTAATGTCTCTGAAAGTTGTAGTGTTTTGCTGGTCACTGTTAGATTGCAAGCTCAACACGACCCACAGGGGTAATGACCTGTAATTTTACTCATTGATGGATTTCTTACAATGTCTGTTACAGGTTGTTGTCTTGGACGGGTGTGTACAAGCATGTCTTTCAGGTTACGTGTTCTCCGGTTTGCAAATCTTGGTTTGGGCCATTCGAGATGCCCTGAGGTCAGAATACGCCAGTTTTTATTAATCAATTTCTGGACTTTGTATGTAGCCGGGCAGTACATCGTGACACATGTAACAAGATCCTTAACAGGTTATTTTGTAATGGTTTCGAGTAGAGCAGTTCTTGGCTGATTATTTGCTCTTTTCCTGCATTTTGCAATGTTTGTTTTATTGTAGTCGCGATGCTGTAATTTTTCCGTTAGATCTTGTGCCTGTGTTTTATAATCAGTCTGTTGACTACAGTTTCTTTTAAGTCTAAGAAACTGACTGTACGGCAGGTTGTCTCTCAGGGGTTTCGGGTAGAAACTTTTGTATGATAGTAAGCTATTTTCTGTTGTTGGTTTGGTAAAGGTCTTTGTTTCAATTTGCCCATTCTGTACAAAAATTGTCAGGTCTAAGAAATCTATACTGGTGTCATTAGCTGAGAATGTGAATTTCAAGCATTTGTCTCTCGTGTTGAGCCAATCCATGAATGACTTCAGGTCTTTGTCTTTCTTCCAGAACATCAGAATATCATCAATGTAACGCTTCCAATAAAGCACATTGGTAGCGAAAGGGTTATTATCAGAGAAGATGTTATTACTTTCAAACTGGCTAACATATAGTCCTGCCACCGAAGGGGCAAATGCACTCCCCATGGAAGTTCCATGTTTTTGTAGGAAGAGGTGCCCATCGAATTCGTAATAATTTTCGGTTAATGCCAGCCGGCAACATTCTAGTACAAAGTGGCGTGGAGTTCGGTAGTTCCATTCTGTTGAAAATAGAGTGTCTTCTAGCATTTGTAGTGTCTCATGCTGTGGTAGGCTCGTATATAGTGATTCTACATCGAGTCCTACCAACAGCATTGTTGTACTGTCAAAGGGCATTTCATTTATTTGAGTGAGTAGATCTCGAGTATCTTTCAGATACGTAGGTGTTTGTTGAACTAAGGGTTTTAGAAATTGGTCGGCAAATTGCGATAGAGGCTACAACACTGAACCTATCCCCGATACTATGGGGCGACCTGGTGGAGGAAATCTATTCTTATGCGTTTTTGGTAGAGAATAGAAAAAGGGGATTTTTGGTTCCTTTGTAATTAGATATTCAGCCTCCTTCTTTGATATCCAGGCATTTGTCTCTGCTTCACAGACCATCATTGCGATAGAGTTCTTCAATCTTGGTGTTGGATCAGAAATTATCCTAGAGTAGAATCTCTCATCGGACAGTAATGTGAGGCACTGTTGTTTATAACCTTCCTTGCTGAGGATGACGATTCCTCCACCCTTATCTGCAGGTTTTATGACAATTTTGTCATTGTGATGCAGTTCATCCAGGGCTTGTCGTTCTCTTTTAGTTAGATTTTGAAAAGTGTGGTTGTTCTCCATATCCATTTCGTCAATCCCTTTCAAGATCGCTTGCTCAAAAGTTTGGATCTCAATGGGTATATCAAATATCAAATAAGCTTTATTCGATTTATCAATAAATCATAAAAGCATACAAATACAATTTATACAGATAATTTAGGAACAGTTTTCATGAAAAAAGTTGCAAAAAAGAAGATAAAACATTTCTCCAAAAGTTAAAATCTACGGCAGTCATATGGATGAAGGTCCTCGATTTACACTAATCAGTCAAATATTAGCATGTGTTAGTTAACTCATTGAGTTTCTAAATTTCAGCACTGACATTAAAAAGCGAGAAACAGCAAAGATGACATCCACCTCTTCTAAAAGCAATAATTTTAAATATGCAGGTTTGCATGTTCTTATCCCCCAGCGTTTAAGTAAGGGTAGAAGAAATAATTTCCTCGGGCTGGTATATAGATTACAAAAGAACATGATGTGTATGTTACTTTGTGTTGAGTGGTCGTCGCATGGACATATTAATTTCAATGAGGCCCAGTCATTCTGTTTCGGCAAAGTGACCAAGCGGAAGAAAATCCCTAGGCGCAGCCTAGTTAAAAGCATGCAAGCATAGGGTGCTTTTTCAATCCCAAGATAAAATTGTAGGCCTTCGCTAGGGGTAATTTGCTGATAGCTCAGGGTTGTGTCTTTAAGTTTCTCAGTGTCCCATCTAACACTTTCTAAGTGTATGGATAATAGTTTTTTGAGGGCCGGTCTAGTCAAGGTTTGCAGGGTCTCTGGTTCATCGTAAAATTCAGAGTGTCCGATGTTAGAAAACATCGTTTGTACGTATCGCAGCCACTTGACTTTTGCTACACCGTCCAAGGCCATGCAGTCTTTTATGAGGTTTCTATTCAATTTGCACTCCTCTGTGGTCCAAATCTTATGCCAGAGCAAACAGGGTGATATTTTTATGATGTCGCTAAGGTATTTAACGCCGGTCTCAATGTGAGTCATAAAAGTCGACGTGGTTTTTGACACACCTAGTAAGTAACAAATGAAAATGTTCTCGCAAGTTTGTAATGAGGCCACGTTCTCGAAACCCCAGAGACCTGCGCCATATGTGACCGTAGCTATACACTTTGCCCGGTAGATCTGTAACATTTCTTCAATGGGTTTACCGCCAATTTTGGCTGCGAAGGTTCTTAAAGCACCTATGGCACGGGTGAAGGCGAGTTTCCTAGCTGACACTGCGTGTTTCCACCTTTCCCACCTGTCAAACACAATGCCCAAATAGCAAAAAGTGTCTGTAATGGCAATCTTTTGCTGATCTAAGTATATTGAGCATGATGGTCTGTTGTTCTTTTGGGAGCAGGGCATGGAGAAAGTTTTAGAGATGTTCACCTTTAAATTTCTTTTGCCCATGTAGGATGAAAATTCATTTACTGCTCTCTGCAAACCTACTTTTGTCCTAGACATGATTGCCGCGTCATCGGCATATAAAAGAATGGGTACAGGCCTGCCATTAACAGCCGGATAATCGCTTGACAGAGTTATTAAGCTCTCAGCGATAGAGTTTATGTAAAATGTGAAGAGCAAGGGCGCAAGTATGCAGCCTTGCCTCACCCCTCTGTTTATGGCGAATTTTTGTGAACATTGCCCCTGGGTCCCAAATCTTACTCTGGCCCCTGCTTCTCTATATAGTTCTTTAATAAATGTGAGGATAGTTGAGTCCACCCCGATGTCTTCCAGTGTCGACCAGAGCAGCGCGTGGTCCACGCAATCGAATGCGGAGCTGAGGTCGACAAAGGTAACAAAAAGATCCCCTTTTTTGGCCTGCGTGTATTTAGAGACTAATAGGGACAAGTTTAGGCTTTGCTCCAATGTCCCTAGTCCCTTTCGGAACCCATATTGGAACTCCGAGATAACCTTCTTCTCTTCTTCCCAGTGTTGTATCCTCTTAAGGACAATCCTGCCAGCAACTTTCATGAGTCCGTCCAATAGCGAAATTGGACGGTAGCAAGCAGGGTCGTCCCTATTCCCTTTTTTAAATATGGGAACTAAGATTGCGTCCGACCAGGTGGTAATAAAGCCGCATTTATTTCCCATATTTAATACATTGGTTAACAAGGGAACCCAGAAGTCCGGTTCTGATTTATATAGATCCACTGGGGTGTGGTCGGGGCCGGGGGCTTTACCTAAAGGACTTTCTCTAAGGGCATCTTCCACTTCTAATGTGGTAAAGGCCAGTTCAATAGGGTAAGGAGGTGCTGGAGAGACAGTTAGGTGGTTATCCTGAGTTATGCTATCTGTGGGTGAAGTCACCTTGCATGGGTTCGGGGCATTACCCTGTGTGTTGTTGGAGTAAAGATTACTATAATGTTCTACCCAGAGCTCAGCCGTTATGGCCACTTCTACAGAATTATCTCTATTTTTTGAGTTATAAACAGATCTTATGACTTTCCAGAAGGCATTGCTGTCCTTGTTCATGGCGGCTTCCCCCAAAGCTTCCCAGGCCTCCTGCTTCAATGTCGCCCTCCGCTGTTTAATAGCCAGCTTATAATCGTGTCTCGCTTGACGAATTTGAACCCTATCTTTTGGGTCGGCAGACAGAGCTTTCTTTAGGATTTTCAGTGTAGATGTGCATCTAGAGTCAAACCACCCACGAGTATGCCTCCCATTGTCTTTGCAGCTCCTAGTCAATGCATTTTTTATATGGCGCTGAATGTTAGAAAAAGCAACCACAATGCTCTTTGGGTCAGTATCTTCCTCTAAGCAAGCAAGTATGTCCGTGGAGCAAGAGGATAGCAAGTTTTGAAAGAAGGATGTTGGGTTCATTTTCTCCCATTTAATTACATACCCATTGGTCTTTGTTAGGGAAACCTCAAATGGGTATAGAGCTCTACTAGGTTCCTTTACTTTGCCCTCCATGAGATTTACCCCGAAGGTGAGGGGATAGTGATCGCTCATGGGGTCATCCCCAGTTTCCCAGAAGGTTATAAAGTCAGGATAGGTGGGTGATATCAAGGCAAAATCGATTGTGGATTTACAACCTCTTCCATTATACGTTGGGGCAAAGGGAACAGGGGGGGAGCATGCCTGGTTGACAAAAGTGAGGTCAAAGGTAAATATAACATTGTTAAGAAGGGACCCCATATTGGTGTGAGAGAAGTGCAGAGGACCGTCCTCCCCGTGATCCGAAAGGCCGCACAAACCTAACTCGGAAGACGGACAGACGGAACAATTGAAATCACCCACCCACAACACTATGTGATCCCCCGAACCTTGATCTCTCAGTTTGTGAATGTGATGGATCATAATATTCAAGTTTGATTCCACTTCACTAATTGGCAAATTATTATAAAAATTCACAAGAATCACCTTTTGCGAAGTGCCCCATTTGAGTAGTATGATTTGGAAGTACTGATTGGATTGGAAGTCGCAGACTTTTACATCCCCTACGTTCGAGATATATATACACAAGCCCCCCTTGTTGTGACCCTGGGCTGATGGCACAGCTGGGGAATTGAAGGTTCGGTAACCCAACATGTGCGCTTCCTCTATAAGCCAGGTTTCTTGTAGGCATAGGATGCCATACTTCTGCACAATCTCTAACCAAGGTTTGTGGGTGATCTTACTACCGAGGCCTGCTACATTCCAAGAAAGGAGAGAGTGCATTGGGTTTTTTGTTTCCTGTGGGTGATGCCCTACATTCCCCGCTGTGCCTGTCCGAACTTGCGAGGGTGCAAGGTCTGCCTGTAGATTGGCCTGTGCGGTAAGGGCGGGCTGTTCCGGGGGGTTAAAGTCAATCCCAATGTGGCTTGGAACTTGGGGTATGGGCATTAGTTTTTCACTTGGGACAGTCTCCATTAGGGGAATTTGGGCATTGGTAAGGATTGGAGCGACACTGATTCCCAGTCAATCCACCTGATCCAGGCACTCAAACCTGTTCATAGTGGGCGCTCCTTCCCACCAGTTGTTAATGGGTTGCCAGCCATCCCCATGTCCTTTCCATCTACGATTGTGGGTTATTGACCAAGCCCCAGGTGGCCAGTGAATCACCTTATTCTTTAAGGACCACTGGGTCTCCATGGAATGCGGGTCAAGTGGTGGTACACCAGCCAGTATAACGACATAGGGCCCGGCGTCAGGAGGGAGATCAATGTAGCCCCCACGAAAGTTCTGGCGACCATGGTACTGGTTGGTTATGTGCGCAGTAGAGGGGATATTAGTCTTATTGGGCTTGTGAGCAGCCTTAGGGATAGGGTTGGGTAAGGTCTGGTTCTTGGGGCCTTTTGCCACTGGTGTTGGGAGTTTTGGTATTAGGGGAAAGGGAACGTTTGGCTTAGATCGGGGTTTGGGTATTGGGGTCGGTTTTGGTGGGGGTAAGGGCAAGACCGGGGGCAGCATTTCAGGGGCAAGGGAACTAACGTTAGTTTCTGGAGCCGGGTGAATACCATCGTCATCTTTCTGAGGAGTACCCTCAGCAATATGAGGATAAGTTGCTTCCAGTTGTTTTAGGCTAAGGGTGGCCAGGGAGACTAAGGTCTTATCCATCTCGAGAAGATTGTTCTCGATACGTGAGAGTCTGAGTTCCAAAGGTGACAGTAATTGTTTTAATGTGGCCCAGACTGTCTTGAGGAAATCTTCGTCGTCATCCCCCTTATCTCTATCCCTCCCTGTCTCACTTTGCCCTCCCTCTTTGGATTTCTCACCTTGTATGGGGAGAGGCCCTTGAATAGGGTCAAGGACCACGTTAGGATTACTATGTTCCCTGTCCCCCCCTATTAGGTGGTTATCCAAGTTTGGCGCTTGTATGGTCTCCCCCGTAGTCGGTAGTGTTGGCCTATTGTTGAAGAACTGCAACCTTGCAATTTTTGCTTTTTTGCGGGCATAAGCAGATCTTGCATTGTTTTTCTTTTTTAGAGTTGGGCCATCTTTGTTTTTAATTTCATTTTTTGCTACAGGGGGAGAAAGGTCAGGGGGGTCAGGACTGTCCGGCAAGGTAATGGCAGTTACAGGTCCAGTGGGCGCGATTCCCTCGAAAGTTTTAGGGGGCACAATAGTTAAAATGGGTATAGACTCTAAAGGAAGGGAAAGAGGTGGGGGAGCATGGTGAACGTCGGCATGAATTATGAGTGGGGGAGGGCAGGAGGCATGTTGTGGAGATGCAGCAGACGCGATTTTCCCTAGGGAGGATTTTTTAGAATTGGCAAAGGTCTGAGAAAGCCTACGTGCCGCATCAAGCTCGAGTGACACCCTCTTCTGCATTTTGGAAATTTCAGCATCAATTGCTAAATTAGTCTTCACAAGGAAATCATCCAGTGTCCCGCTGGGCTTACTCAGCCCCATAGCAGTTTTACTGCGACTGCCCCGTGTAGTCATGATATATTTGAATTGCAGTACCCACAATGTACTTACTGCAGGAAAAGGAACAAGTCAGATAACAAGAACCAAGGGGGGTGGGCCAGGCCAGTCCTCTATGTCCTCGAACGGCCTCAAACGGTTCCGCCCTTGTCCCGGGCTTCTCCCGGCGAGCTCCCGCGCAGCGGTATTCACACGTTAATTTATAGCTCTTACGGTGATCACCCGGTCGTTGGGGGCGGGGCAGGGAGGGAGAGCAGCCCAGGTGGAACGGGCGGGGTTACTGGGACTCCTGGGAAATGTAGTCCCAGCCCTCTTGCTCGCAGCCCTCTGCCCCTGTCTTACCCCAGCAGCAGCTAACAGCCCACGAAGGAGAGCGCCCCTCTGCGAAGCGGGACCCGCGCAGCGGGTTCCGCGAGGCGTTGGTGGAGATGCAAGGAATCCACGGGCAATCCAAACAGCAAGGCAGGTTTGTCAAGGTGTCCCACGAAGTGCAGGGCAAGCCGGTATTTGATCACCCGGTCGTTGGGGGCGGGGCGGGGAGGGAGAGCAGCCCAGGTGGAACGGGCGGGGTTACTGGGACTCCTGGGAAATGTAGTCCCAGCCCTCTTGCTCGCAGCCCTCTGCCCCTGTCTTACCACAGCAGCTAACAGCCCATGAAGGAGAGCGCCCCTCTGCGAAGCGGGACCCGCGCAGCGGGTTCCGCGAGGCGTTGGTGGAGATGCAAGGAATCCACGGGCAACCCAAACAGCAAGGCAGGTTTGTCAAGGTGTATAGCAATATTGGGAGGATTGAAAGTGGACTTCCTCTTCAGGTTGGTATCTCCAGTCTCAGTTCTTGGATTAGTGTTGTTAAAGTATGCTTTTAGTTTCAAAGTGCGGCAGAACTTGGCCAGTTCGCATTTGAGTTTGAATGTGTCTAATGTTGGAGTGGGAACAAATCCAAGTCCCTTGTTGAGGACACTGGTCTGATCTTCGGAGAGGTTTAACTCAGTTAGACTAACAATCAGTGATTGCTCTTGCTGGTCCCTGGTTTCTCAGTAGTCATGCTGCGAGTTTGTATGTTCCTGTGTTGGTCTTGCCAGGTGAGGGTTTTGTGGCGTCCTCTTTGTTGCTGGCCTCTTCCTAAAAAAGGCTGCTGGTTGGAATTATCTGTTCCTTGCATTTGCATACCCATCATCTGAGGCATATGTGACATACCATTGTTGTAAGGATTCATCCATGCTCCAAATGGTGGCATGTACGGTTGGAAATAGGGGATTTGATTGCCATTGTATCCCCTGCCAGTGAAGTTCTGTCTAGGTCGTCTATTGCCCCTTTTATAGCGAAACTGGCGGTAGTTGTTTTTTCCCCTTCTAGGGGTTGAATCTTCTGAACCATCATCTGATCCATCAGTTGAGTTCCATCCTCCAGAGTCTTTATCAGAGTCTTGGTCAGGTGGTGTATATTCCTCCTTAGTGTAGGGATGCATCTTCTCTTGACTGAATCATTTTAAATCTTTTGCAAGTTTTTGTAACTTGTTTTGCATTAAATATTCTTGTGTCTCACTCATTTCCTTATTGATTTCGTCAAGTCTTTTCTTGAATACTGATGGGGATATACCTTTCCTTAATTCATTTTCGCAAGTTTGTATTTGCTCCAAAAGTGCATCTGACAGTCTTTTCGCAGTTTTAACTATGAGGACCAGATAGTCAAGGGTACACTTCCATGATATGGAAGACCAGTTGTGTCTAAATGCTAGGTCGTGTAGGAAAATCCTTGGTGCGTTATTAACCCACAGGCCCCTCGGTGCGGATTTCGATCTTAAATACTCCGTCATTATAACGCCATGGATGGCTGTTCTGATTTGATCTTGTTTTTTCTCTGACAGACTATCCCAATCATCAGTTTGAGCTAATGCCTGGGTTCATTCTGCGTTCTGTAGTAAGGGTTGTGCCGCTAGTATCTCACTAATGTCATTCTCCGTGTAACTCAAGCCAAGGTTGTCCTCCATGTTGTGGATTCAGGTGAATTCTATTGTAGCTACTGGAGTTGTAGCTTATATTATTCTCCCGCAGCTGTGCGCTGCTTAATTTTCTTTAAATCAGAGGGTAGGGAGGAGGAAATTGTGTCTAATCTGTACCCCAGGGAATCTTATTTATCATAAGTGGACTTAGACACTTGTAACTGCATTACACACAGTTATGTAGATAACCCTCATAAACGCTATGTATTGAGGTGATGCGGTTTATGTTGATTCTCCGCCCCACTTAGACGTTATGGCATTTATCATTGGGTCATCTCATTGTGCTGTATGCCTACCTCAAGCCTGAGGTCAACTCTGGAGTAGCGCAGTAGTGTCCAGAGAAAAGGTAAAGCCACATAAGAGAGTTTATATTAAAAAACACACCTTCATCTAAATTCACTTTATTCTAGAGCGGATGTGGTCTGTTATTAAAAAATATAGCATATGGGTATACGGTTGGACTGAGTTACTGGGTCCTAGTATATCGCTTCAAAACAAACTGCCAACATGTTTCTGCTCCTCTTGGCCCAGCCGGGTCGATGGAGCATTCGTCAGGACAAATATACAATTAAAATTATACTCACACCCTTTTTGTGTGGTATGTCAGTGGTTCAAATTGCTCTCACTGTGGTATGATACTGGAGGTTCTATTAGACCTAGAAAATGTTTTTTGCATTTATATACATATAAATACAACCTGTTATTCTATTGTTCTGTGGCTCGTACACCTTTATGTGTATACAGCAATTACTCACACTTTATTATTAGTTTCAATGTGAATACATTCTTTCATGTTCACTGAATGTTAGAAAAATGGGAGACTATTTGGCGAATTACGTGGGGGAAACTCATCATGT
Organism: Lissotriton vulgaris; assembly: GCF_964263255.1. Lineage (NCBI taxonomy): Eukaryota > Metazoa > Chordata > Amphibia > Caudata > Salamandridae > Lissotriton > Lissotriton vulgaris. The sequence continues at coordinate 1,908,566,117 of NC_141694.1, forward strand.
GAGATAGCGTGACAATAACTGATGGGGTTACTTATCATATGGTTTAGCCTCCACTTTGGTTTGAGCATTAAGTCAATGAGTGGCGTCATGGTTGGCTGATAAAGTAATCGGTAAGTTCGAGATTTATTATAAACCAACCCATACATCATAAATATTACCATTTTTTATGCCATGCAATCGTATCGTAGGTTTCACACACACAATTCAATGCATTACATCCTCAATATATCACGTTCTAATCGCTGACTGGTCTCCCTAGCATTACTGCTGGCTAAGCGGGAGAATGCACTGGACTGGACTGGGGACTTGGACTTGCTCGGGTGCATGAGCCGATGTAAGAGAGTGGGTGATGATTATGCACACTTCCAGCCTCTCGCCGCGTGCCCTGGGGATATCTGGTCACCTTTCCATGTCTACCTACGGTCCATAGAGCCAGAAACTACTGAGTAAGGCCACACTCGATGACCGTACTAGCCCGACTAATGTCCTATGTGAGATGTACATGCATGCTTCCAGATTACTACTACTATGACCTGGCAACACACATATACCTGAGATGTTTAACTGACTTTGGAATATTTAACCATTTAAGTTGTTGGTGATATAATGATGTCTCCTTTACCTCTCCCTCCTGAATGATGTGCAAACGTCTTGGATGTTAATTTGTAAAAATCAATAAAGAAATAAAAAAAACAAAATGTCTACTTTTCAGAAATATATAGCTTTCCAAGATCACCCATTTTAAAAAAAAAACCTTTTTCCATCCCAAAATGCAAGTTGTTTAAAACCACAAAGATTAAGGAAATCGATTAGCTCTTTGAAAAATACAAAAGCTGTGATAAAAATGTTTTTGATACAACACTGCTTATTATTATAAGTTGGAATATGAACTATTTAATTGATGCCATTTTTAGACAAAAAAAGTGTTTTCTTATACGACACATATACCCAGTTTCCCTGCTCCTCAAAAAACCAAAATGCATCTGTATTCTGTCTATTTTCTAAGTGGATTTGAGAGGAATGTTCAAACCCTGAGTATCTTTAAGATCCAGAGGATGTTGGAAAAAAAGGATGCAATTTGGCATGAATACTTTATGTGGAAAAAAGAGGGGTAAGCGCAGATTTCCCCAAATATAAAAAGAGCCAATGCCTGGGGCAGATAGCCTCAGCAGCTAAGGTGATGAAAGGCCTCTATGCCATAACAGTGGTCGAGTGTGCTGGGAAACCAAGAAAAAGAAAATGTGGGTGGTGCAATAGTAACGTATATATTTACAGATATTTCTCTCTCTATCCTAAACAATCCTCTGTTTGTAAAGATACAGTTTGCCAGAGATTGGGGCAGGTTGCAGCTCACTACCCAAGACCTGCAGACCTTTCAGATAAACCAACCATATGCAAATTTGCAAGGTGTCTACAAAAGTTACTGCCAGGTATAAGGTGCCCTCTGATGTTTATATTAGTTCTGTTTCTTGTTTTACATCCAGGAACGGGCCATGCATGCTTTCCCTCCTCGTATACATTCTCCATGCACATCTAGCTTCATTCATAATGTATTTGAGAGGGGAATGCAAAAATGCAGTGGCAGCTGCCACCGAAAAGTATGGGTGGGGGGGTGGGGGGGGGGGGGGGGGTAGAAAAATCAATAACAATACTTATCTGGCTGCCAGCATCACCTCAGTTCAGCTCCGTCCTCTTCTGTTCCTCCCGGAAACAGGAAGCACACAAAGGCTCCCCTAAGCCAATCACAACCCTTCTGTCACTAAAGACGGCCGGCCACATCATCATGCGCACTTGAATGCCCCAATCATTCCTCCCCTGCTGGCTATGACTAGAGTCCCACCCCACCCAGTAAACCTCCCGCAGTGAGGAAAAATTACATTATAATAATGTTGCATTATTATGATTTCCTTTTTTCTTCTCAAAGAGCAGTCGAGCGACTCTCCTCTGCCTTAGCAGAGAAGCTGCTGCTTTAACCCCTTCGAGGCTATTGACGAGCTGGGCTCGTCATCGCGCTTACCTGTCCTGCGCGGATGACAAGGCCAGCTCGTCACGTAACGCGGTAATTTTGAATTTGCCGCGCACAGCGGGAAAAGCCGCCGCAGCGATGCGGTTAAGAATGTCAATGTTTACTCTTCATGCTTTGGTGAAGGGGAGGGAAACTGAAGTGTGTGAGAAGTTGGCCTGGTGTATGCTGTCCAATAATTAAAGTGGGCACCTTGCACCAGTTCAAACAACCCTTATGATGTCGAGGTCAAAGACAACCTATATTGAAAGCTATCCTAGTGGTAACTGTGGAGAGCAGCCTTCAGGCTTAATCTTGAAGGAATGTAAAGCCTATTGTTTTACCAGATAATCACTTCATGAATGACCAAATGAAAGGAGAACCACAAAGTGTTTGTATGAAAATATGTATTTACTTCTAAAACACTCTACTATCCTCAATGTGAGAATAGACTCAGAAAGCACTCAATACGTTTCAATCAGAACAATGCAAGTAGCACAATGCACAGCGCATTCCAGGGGGAGTCCGTCCTATATACTAAGAAAGTGGTATAACACAAGCAACTTCAGTAGACAAAGTGCCTAGAGCATGTAGAATCACTGGGACCCCAAGAGACAACTCACAGGGAGGAGATTGGGACCCCACGGAGGACGGGTGCAGTGTGTAAACACAAGTGTGGACTCCGTACAACTCTACGGGAAAGTCGTTGTTAAAGTTTTACAATTTAAGGACACTTCGGAGAGGACTTCAAGCAAGATAATCGAGAACTAGGAGGTTCTAAGGCCAACCCACCCGTGGATGACAAGGTGCCCGAGTTACCTATCCCAGAGGAGTCAGGTGCATAGGGGTCAAGTGGTGTCAGAAATCTCCGTCGTTTCCAATGGTGTGCTGGAGAGAAGTACTGATGCGGTGGAAATGGAAAGTGTCCGGTGGAACCCATCCTGGATTCACGGTGAGAGGAACCTGAAAGTAGAGGGGACAGAGTCTAGGTCATTTCACGTGACCAGGGGCTCAGTAGGCGAATGCCCACCAATGTCGGGTGCTTCAGGTGAGATGAGGTGCTACTTTACTCTTCAGCCACGGGGACCAGAAGACTTTGAGGATGACCAAATTCCGGAGGTGAGCTGTCCCACAAAGAATGTTGAGTGCTGAGGGGTCAGTGTCCGGCTGGAACACCAACAAGCCTTAGCGAAGGCAACCCACGTGGATAGAGGAAACAGGTTACCGTCTGGACCAGCAAGGCCCATGAGACTCTCCAAGTGATGGGGAGTGAGGGCATGTCTGGAGCAACCAGGTAAGCCCGAGAATTCACAAGATGACCCCCGCCAGTTCCCACAGGCCAATGGACCAGGGATTGCAAGGAGACCTCAAGCGGAATTGCAAAGTACAGGCCCACGGAGCGCACAGTGTGTGGGGGCCCGAGATCTTTGGTGGAAATAATGCTCGGGTCGGGACTACTCGGAGTCCATTGCACAACTTAAAAGGAATTCTGGAAAGTACATGCAGGAGCAAAAGTACATGGTGCACAGGGGTATGGGTCACGCGGTCCCCACAAGGGATACAGGCCTCAGCTTCAGTGGAAGGGCAGATTGACCTCCGAGACCTTCAGGGACCCACAACCTGTGTTGCAGAAATCCTCGGAGTCCTCAGGTGCTTGGGAGATGAAAGCCGGACAATCGCGGTTCAGGTGCCTGCTTTTGCAGGGGAGTAACTCCTTTACTCCAAGGGCGATTCTTCAGTCGTCCAGCGGTGCAGACAGAGGTCCAGCGATGTACAGACAGTCGAAGTACTTGGTACCTTCTTGGCAGAATCTTGTCCATGTAAAATCTAATGTTCTGTAGCCAGGTAACCCACTTTATACCCATGGGAAGGGGTGGACAGATTCTGGGGTCCCCCCTATGGGAGGGGCAGGACAGAGGAGTGGCTACACCCATGTCCTTTGTCCAGTTCCACACCAGAGCAGGAGTCAAATTGCTCCTGAACTGGTTTGAGCTGGACTATGCACAGGGGCACCAAACGTGCCCTCAGTGCAGACTTTCTGGCACTCTAAGAGTGCACCCACCGAGCCACAATACACTAAAGCATGTCTGGGAGGTGGTTACACCTCCCTGTGACAGGAAACTTATTGTCATGCCTTGCCCTGCTCGAGCTTGGCTCAGCAGCAGGAGGGCAGACGCATGTCTGTGGCTGGCAACATACATTTTGAGTTGCCCGGGTTTAGGAAAGCTGGTACAGGGTATAACGGTGGCCCACGCATATCATGCCTTCCCACCCCAGTCTTGGGGTGGAGGCATGATTCCAAGGTGTTTGACACCAAACACAACACGTTTCTGAGCAGCTGTTCTAAAGTTACATTTTACCGCAAGGTCATAATGCACTTAAGCATATATGTCTGGCTGCATCACAGACAGTCCCAGAGAATAGGTTCTGAACGCTGCAGAGGGGCCCTGCTCATGCAGGGGCACCCCTTCACGAGAAACCCAGCACCCTGCCTTCAGGATTGTTAAAAAAAAATCGATTTACAAAAGGGGGTGGTGATGAACAGAGTGTCTGAATTGAGCAGACCACTCTTACCCAGTCCAAAGATCAGGGCTTGATCCATCACCGTTATTTATCTCACTGCCCCATCCCAGCTCAGAATCTGGCTATATGCAAATCAGTCTGTCCCTGGCCCAGTGCATCATGGGAACAGGGCAGACTAAACTACCAAGCCAATTCTTTACCAGAAAGGAGACAAGCTACCGGGGACCGGTTTCTGGCATTTCAGCCTCTTCGGCCCGGCTTGCTTGAATCCTGATGGAGCAGTGAGAAAGGGACTCATGTCTGAGTATACCCTGCCACACCTATAGTGGCCAAAATCGATTTACAAAAGGGGGTGGTGATGAACAGAGTGTCTGAATTGAGCAGACCACTCTTACCCAGTCCAAAGATCAGGGCTTGATCCATCATCGTTATTTATCTCACTGCCCCATCCCAGCTCAGAATCTGGCTATATGCAAATCAGTCTGTCCCTGGCCCAGTGCATCATGGGAACAGGGCAGACTAAACTACCAAGCCAATTCTTTACCAGAAAGGAGACAAGCTACCGGGGACCGGTTTCTGGCATTTCAGCCTCTTCGGCCCGGCTTGCTTGAATCCTGATGGAGCAGTGAGAAAGGGACTCATGTCTGAGTATACCCTGCCACACCTATAGTGGCCAAAATCGATTTACAAAAGGGGGTGGTGATGAACAGAGTGTCTGAATTGAGCAGACCACTCTTACCCAGTCCAAAGATCAGGGCTTGATCCCTCACCGTTATTTATCTCACTGCCCCATCCCAGCTCAGAATCTGGCTATATGCAAATCAGTCTGTCCCTGGCCCAGTGCATCATGGGAACAGGGCAGACTAAACTACCAAGCCAATTCTTTACCAGAAAGGAGACAAGCTACCGGGGACCGGTTTCTGGCATTTCAGCCTCTTCGGCCCGGCTTGCTTGAATCCTGATGGAGCAGTGAGAAAGGGACTCATGTCTGAGTATACCCTGCCACACCTATAGTGGCCAAAATCGATTTACAAAAGGGGGTGGTGATGAACAGAGTGTCTGAATTGAGCAGACCACTCTTACCCAGTCCAAAGATCAGGGCTTGATCCATCACCGTTATTTATCTCACTGCCCCATCCCAGCTCAGAATCTGGCTATATGCAAATCAGTCTGTCCCTGGCCCAGTGCATCATGGGAACAGGGCAGACTAAACTACCAATCCAATTCTTTACCAGAAAGGAGACAAGCTACCGGGGACCGGTTTCTGGCATTTCAGCCTCTTCGGCCCGGCTTGCTTGAATCCTGATGGAGCAGTGAGAAAGGGACTCATGTCTGAGTATACCCTGCCACACCTATAGTGGCCAAAATCGATTTACAAAAGGGGGTGGTGATGAACAGAGTGTCTGAATTGAGCAGACCACTCTTACCCAGTCCAAAGATCAGGGCTTGATCCATCACCGTTATTTATCTCACTGCCCCATCCCAGCTCAGAATCTGCCTATATGCAAACCCCGGGAGCTTGTTTCCTTCCCAGTGTAAGAATTGGCTTTTGTAGTTTGGTTTGCCCTGTTCCCATCATGCACTGGGACAGGAACAGACTAATTTGCATACAGCCAGGTTCTGAAACTGGGATGGTGCAGTGAGCTAAAAAACGGTGTTGGATCTAGCCCTGATCTCTTGACTGGGTGAGAGCTTTCTGCTTAATTCAGAGACTCTGTCCCTCACCACCCCTTGTTGTAAATATTTTTGTCCACCCTAAGCGTGGAAGGGTATTCTCAGATGTGAGACCCTTGCTCATTGCACCATCAGGATTCAAGCAAACCGGGCCGAAGACGGCTGTAATGCCAGAAACCGGTCCCCGGGAGCTTGTTTCCTTCCCAGTGTAAGAATTGGCTTTTGTAGTTTGGTTTGCCCTGTTCCCATCATGCACTGGGACAGGAACAGACTAATTTGCATACAGCCAGGTTCTGAAACTGGGATGGTGCAGTGAGCTAAAAAACGGTGTTGGATCTAGCCCTGATCTCTTGACTGGGTGAGAGCTTTCTGCTTAATTCAGAGACTCTGTCCCTCACCACCCCTTGTTGTAAATATTTTTGCCCACCCTAAGCGTGGAAGGGTATTCTCAGATGTGAGACCCTTGCTCATTGCACCATCAGGATTCAAGCAAACCGGGCCGAAGACGGCTGTAATGCCAGAAACCGGTCCCCGGGAGCTTGTTTCCTTCCCAGTGTAAGAATTGGCTTTTGTAGTTTGGTTTGCCCTGTTCCCATCATGCACTGGGACAGGAACAGACTAATTTGCATACAGCCAGGTTCTGAAACTGGGATGGTGCAGTGAGCTAAAAAACGGTGTTGGATCTAGCCCTGATCTCTTGACTGGGTGAGAGCTTTCTGCTTAATTCAGAGACTCTGTCCCTCACCACCCCTTGTTGTAAATATTTTTGTCCACCCTAAGCGTGGAAGGGTATTCTCAGATGTGAGACCCTTGCTCATTGCACCATCAGGATTCAAGCAAACCGGGCCGAAGACGGCTGTAATGCCAGAAACCGGTCCCCGGGAGCTTGTTTCCTTCCCAGTGTAAGAATTGGCTTTTGTAGTTTGGTTTGCCCTGTTCCCATCATGCACTGGGACAGGAACAGACTAATTTGCATACAGCCAGGTTCTGAAACTGGGATGGTGCAGTGAGCTAAAAAACGGTGTTGGATCTAGCCCTGATCTCTTGACTGGGTGAGAGCTTTCTGCTTAATTCAGAGACTCTGTCCCTCACCACCCCTTGTTGTAAATATTTTTGTCCACCCTAAGCGTGGAAGGGTATTCTCAGATGTGAGACCCTTGCTCATTGCACCATCAGGATTCAAGCAAACCGGGCCGAAGACGGCTGTAATGCCAGAAACCGGTCCCCGGGAGCTTGTTTCCTTCCCAGTGTAAGAATTGGCTTTTGTAGTTTGGTTTGCCCTGTTCCCATCATGCACTGGGACAGGAACAGACTAATTTGCATACAGCCAGGTTCTGAAACTGGGATGGTGCAGTGAGCTAAAAAACGGTGTTGGATCTAGCCCTGATCTCTTGACTGGGTGAGAGCTTTCTGCTTAATTCAGAGACTCTGTCCCTCACCACCCCTTGTTGTAAATATTTTTGTCCACCCTAAGCGTGGAAGGGTATTCTCAGATGTGAGACCCTTGCTCATTGCACCATCAGGATTCAAGCAAACCGGGCCGAAGACGGCTGTAATGCCAGAAACCGGTCCCCGGGAGCTTGTTTCCTTCCCAGTGTAAGAATTGGCTTTTGTAGTTTGGTTTGCCCTGTTCCCATCATGCACTGGGACAGGAACAGACTAATTTGCATACAGCCAGGTTCTGAAACTGGGATGGTGCAGTGAGCTAAAAAACGGTGTTGGATCTAGCCCTGATCTCTTGACTGGGTGAGAGCTTTCTGCTTAATTCAGAGACTCTGTCCCTCACCACCCCTTGTTGTAAATATTTTTGTCCACCCTAAGCGTGGAAGGGTATTCTCAGATGTGAGACCCTTGCTCATTGCACCATCAGGATTCAAGCAAACCGGGCCGAAGACGGCTGTAATGCCAGAAACCGGTCCCCGGGAGCTTGTTTCCTTCCCAGTGTAAGAATTGGCTTTTGTAGTTTGGTTTGCCCTGTTCCCATCATGCACTGGGACAGGAACAGACTAATTTGCATACAGCCAGGTTCTGAAACTGGGATGGTGCAGTGAGCTAAAAAACGGTGTTGGATCTAGCCCTGATCTCTTGACTGGGTGAGAGCTTTCTGCTTAATTCAGAGACTCTGTCCCTCACCACCCCTTGTTGTAAATATTTTTGTCCACCCTAAGCGTGGAAGGGTATTCTCAGATGTGAGACCCTTGCTCATTGCACCATCAGGATTCAAGCAAACCGGGCCGAAGACGGCTGTAATGCCAGAAACCGGTCCCCGGGAGCTTGTTTCCTTCCCAGTGTAAGAATTGGCTTTTGTAGTTTGGTTTGCCCTGTTCCCATCATGCACTGGGACAGGAACAGACTAATTTGCATACAGCCAGGTTCTGAAACTGGGATGGTGCAGTGAGCTAAAAAACGGTGTTGGATCTAGCCCTGATCTCTTGACTGGGTGAGAGCTTTCTGCTTAATTCAGAGACTCTGTCCCTCACCACCCCTTGTTGTAAATATTTTTGTCCACCCTAAGCGTGGAAGGGTATTCTCAGATGTGAGACCCTTGCTCATTGCACCATCAGGATTCAAGCAAACCGGGCCGAAGACGGCTGTAATGCCAGAAACCGTTCCCCGGGAGCTTGTTTCCTTCCCAGTGTAAGAATTGGCTTTTGTAGTTTGGTTTGCCCTGTTCCCATCATGCACTGGGACAGGAACAGACTAATTTGCATACAGCCAGGTTCTGAAACTGGGATGGTGCAGTGAGCTAAAAAACGGTGTTGGATCTAGCCCTGATCTCTTGACTGGGTGAGAGCTTTCTGCTTAATTCAGAGACTCTGTCCCTCACCACCCCTTGTTGTAAATATTTTTGTCCACCCTAAGCGTGGAAGGGTATTCTCAGATGTGAGACCCTTGCTCATTGCACCATCAGGATTCAAGCAAACCGGGCCGAAGACGGCTGTAATGCCAGAAACCGGTCCCCGGGAGCTTGTTTCCTTCCCAGTGTAAGAATTGGCTTTTGTAGTTTGGTTTGCCCTGTTCCCATCATGCACTGGGACAGGAACAGACTAATTTGCATACAGCCAGGTTCTGAAACTGGGATGGTGCAGTGAGCTAAAAAACGGTGTTGGATCTAGCCCTGATCTCTTGACTGGGTGAGAGCTTTCTGCTTAATTCAGAGACTCTGTCCCTCACCACCCCTTGTTGTAAATATTTTTGTCCACCCTAAGCGTGGAAGGGTATTCTCAGATGTGAGACCCTTGCTCATTGCACCATCAGGATTCAAGCAAACCGGGCCGAAGACGGCTGTAATGCCAGAAACCGGTCCCCGGGAGCTTGTTTCCTTCCCAGTGTAAGAATTGGCTTTTGTAGTTTGGTTTGCCCTGTTCCCATCATGCACTGGGACAGGAACAGACTAATTTGCATACAGCCAGGTTCTGAAACTGGGATGGTGCAGTGAGCTAAAATACGGTGTTGGATCTAGCCCTGATCTCTTGACTGGGTGAGAGCTTTCTGCTTAATTCAGAGACTCTGTCCCTCACCACCCCTTGTTGTAAATATTTTTGTCCACCCTAAGCGTGGAAGGGTTTTCTCAGATGTGAGACCCTTGCTCATTGCACCATCAGGATTCAAGCAAACCGGGCCGAAGACGGCTGTAATGCCAGAAACCGTTCCCCGGGAGCTTGTTTCCTTCCCAGTGTAAGAATTGGCTTTTGTAGTTTGGTTTGCCCTGTTCCCATCATGCACTGGGACAGGAACAGACTAATTTGCATACAGCCAGGTTCTGAAACTGGGATGGTGCAGTGAGCTAAAAAACGGTGTTGGATCTAGCCCTGCTCTCTTGACTGGGTGAGAGCTTTCTGCTTAATTCAGAGACTCTGTCCCTCACCACCCCTTGTTGTAAATATTTTTGTCCACCCTAAGCGTGGAAGGGTATTCTCAGATGTGAGACCCTTGCTCATTGCACCATCAGGATTCAAGCAAACCGGGCCGAAGACGGCTGTAATGCCAGAAACCGGTCCCCGGGAGCTTGTTTCCTTCCCAGTGTAAGAATTGGCTTTTGTAGTTTGGTTTGCCCTGTTCCCATCATGCACTGGGACAGGAACAGACTAATTTGCATACAGCCAGGTTCTGAAACTGGGATGGTGCAGTGAGCTAAAAAACGGTGTTGGATCTAGCCCTGATCTCTTGACTGGGTGAGAGCTTTCTGCTTAATTCAGAGACTCTGTCCCTCACCACCCCTTGTTGTAAATATTTTTGTCCACCCTAAGCGTGGAAGGGTATTCTCAGATGTGAGACCCTTGCTCATTGCACCATCAGGATTCAAGCAAACCGGGCCGAAGACGGCTGTAATGCCAGAAACCGGTCCCCGGGAGCTTGTTTCCTTCCCAGTGTAAGAATTGGCTTTTGTAGTTTGGTTTGCCCTGTTCCCATCATGCACTGGGACAGGAACAGACTAATTTGCATACAGCCAGGTTCTGAAACTGGGATGGTGCAGTGAGCTAAAATACGGTGTTGGATCTAGCCCTGATCTCTTGACTGGGTGAGAGCTTTCTGCTTAATTCAGAGACTCTGTCCCTCACCACCCCTTGTTGTAAATATTTTTGTCCACCCTAAGCGTGGAAGGGTTTTCTCAGATGTGAGACCCTTGCTCATTGCACCATCAGGATTCAAGCAAACCGGGCCGAAGACGGCTGTAATGCCAGAAACCGTTCCCCGGGAGCTTGTTTCCTTCCCAGTGTAAGAATTGGCTTTTGTAGTTTGGTTTGCCCTGTTCCCATCATGCACTGGGACAGGAACAGACTAATTTGCATACAGCCAGGTTCTGAAACTGGGATGGTGCAGTGAGCTAAAAAACGGTGTTGGATCTAGCCCTGCTCTCTTGACTGGGTGAGAGCTTTCTGCTTAATTCAGAGACTCTGTCCCTCACCACCCCTTGTTGTAAATATTTTTGTCCACCCTAAGCGTGGAAGGGTATTCTCAGATGTGAGACCCTTGCTCATTGCACCATCAGGATTCAAGCAAACCGGGCCGAAGACGGCTGTAATGCCAGAAACCGGTCCCCGGGAGCTTGTTTCCTTCCCAGTGTAAGAATTGGCTTTTGTAGTTTGGTTTGCCCTGTTCCCATCATGCACTGGGACAGGAACAGACTAATTTGCATACAGCCAGGTTCTGAAACTGGGATGGTGCAGTGAGCTAAAAAACGGTGTTGGATCTAGCCCTGATCTCTTGACTGGGTGAGAGCTTTCTGCTTAATTCAGAGACTCTGTCCCTCACCACCCCTTGTTGTAAATATTTTTGTCCACCCTAAGCGTGGAAGGGTATTCTCAGATGTGAGACCCTTGCTCATTGCACCATCAGGATTCAAGCAAACCGGGCCGAAGACGGCTGTAATGCCAGAAACCGGTCCCCGGGAGCTTGTTTCCTTCCCAGTGTAAGAATTGGCTTTTGTAGTTTGGTTTGCCCTGTTCCCATCATGCACTGGGACAGGAACAGACTAATTTGCATACAGCCAGGTTCTGAAACTGGGATGGTGCAGTGAGCTAAAAAACGGTGTTGGATCTAGCCCTGATCTCTTGACTGGGTGAGAGCTTTCTGCTTAATTCAGAGACTCTGTCCCTCACCACCCCTTGTTGTAAATATTTTTGTCCACCCTAAGCGTGGAAGGGTATTCTCAGATGTGAGACCCTTGCTCATTGCACCATCAGGATTCAAGCAAATTGGGCCGAAGACGGCTGTAATGCCAGAAACCGGTCCCCGGGAGCTTGTTTCCTTCCCAGTGTAAGAATTGGCTTTTGTAGTTTGGTTTGCCCTGTTCCCATCATGCACTGGGACAGGAACAGACTAATTTGCATACAGCCAGGTTCTGAAACTGGGATGGTGCAGTGAGCTAAAAAACGGTGTTGGATCTAGCCCTGATCTCTTGACTGGGTGAGAGCTTTCTGCTTAATTCAGAGACTCTGTCCCTCACCACCCCTTGTTGTAAATATTTTTGTCCACCCTAAGCGTGGAAGGGTATTCTCAGATGTGAGACCCTTGCTCATTGCACCATCAGGATTCAAGCAAACCGGGCCGAAGACGGCTGTAATGCCAGAAACCGGTCCCCGGGAGCTTGTTTCCTTCCCAGTGTAAGAATTGGCTTTTGTAGTTTGGTTTGCCCTGTTCCCATCATGCACTGGGACAGGAACAGACTAATTTGCATACAGCCAGGTTCTGAAACTGGGATGGTGCAGTGAGCTAAAAAACGGTGTTGGATCTAGCCCTGATCTCTTGACTGGGTAAGAGCTTTCTGCTTAATTCAGAGACTCTGTCCCTCACCACCCCTTGTTGTAAATATTTTTGTCCACCCTAAGCGTGGAAGGGTATTCTCAGATGTGAGACCCTTGCTCATTGCACCATCAGGATTCAAGCAAACCGGGCCGAAGACGGCTGTAATGCCAGAAACCGTTCCCCGGGAGCTTGTTTCCTTCCCAGTGTAAGAATTGGCTTTTGTAGTTTGGTTTGCCCTGTTCCCATCATGCACTGGGACAGGAACAGACTAATTTGCATACAGCCAGGTTCTGAAACTGGGATGGTGCAGTGAGCTAAAAAACGGTGTTGGATCTAGCCCTGATCTCTTGACTGGGTGAGAGCTTTCTGCTTAATTCAGAGACTCTGTCCCTCACCACCCCTTGTTGTAAATATTTTTGTCCACCCTAAGCGTGGAAGGGTATTCTCAGATGTGAGACCCTTGCTCATTGCACCATCAGGATTCAAGCAAACCGGGCCGAAGACGGCTGTAATGCCAGAAACCGGTCCCCGGGAGCTTGTTTCCTTCCCAGTGTAAGAATTGGCTTTTGTAGTTTGGTTTGCCCTGTTCCCATCATGCACTGGGACAGGAACAGACTAATTTGCATACAGCCAGGTTCTGAAACTGGGATGGTGCAGTGAGCTAAAAAACGGTGTTGGATCTAGCCCTGATCTCTTGACTGGGTGAGAGCTTTCTGCTTAATTCAGAGACTCTGTCCCTCACCACCCCTTGTTGTAAATATTTTTGTCCACCCTAAGCGTGGAAGGGTATTCTCAGATGTGAGACCCTTGCTCATTGCACCATCAGGATTCAAGCAAACCGGGCCGAAGACGGCTGTAATGCCAGAAACCGGTCCCCGGGAGCTTGTTTCCTTCCCAGTGTAAGAATTGGCTTTTGTAGTTTGGTTTGCCCTGTTCCCATCATGCACTGGGACAGGAACAGACTAATTTGCATACAGCCAGGTTCTGAAACTGGGATGGTGCAGTGAGCTAAAAAACGGTGTTGGATCTAGCCCTGATCTCTTGACTGGGTGAGAGCTTTCTGCTTAATTCAGAGACTCTGTCCCTCACCACCCCTTGTTGTAAATATATTCAGGATTGTTAAGGCCTGCAATAGGGGTGACTGATAGGTTTATATGTGTAGTGATAGATGGTGGGATATAGGGATACTATATCTCTGTAAGTGGTGCAAGCACCAGCTTACACAGTTTGCTGTAGCAAACTGTTGGTGTGAGTTTGAATGGACTCTTAGGGGTGGCACAATACATGCTGCAGCCCCTGAGAGGCCTCTGGGGTACCCCAGCCCTTGGTACCTGTGTACCATATACTAGGGACTGATCAGGGTACCCCAAAATCCAATCTGGAGTATACCTAATGTGCAGACATACCAATTTAGGGAGAAAGACGATAGACTGGAGTCCTGAATAGCAGGATTCCAGTCAGACTAGTCAGAAACCAGCAAAACACCAGAAAAAAGTGGAGGTAACCATGCAGTCAGATCCTACCTTCCTACATAGCCCCCCACCCCCCAAACGAAAGGAGATGAGGCTAACCTTGCCCAGTTGAGACTTTATTGACTAAGTGGCCATATAAGGAAGATCTTACACTGGTATTGGTACCCCCTGTGCTATGGTCCACTAAGTAGTCCCTAACCTTAAGGGTATTGGATTTTCTCCAGAATTTGGGAACACTATCTATAAGGTGTTTTGGCAAAGAAAAAGGCTGGTGGGGTGTTTGAGTGGAGAAGTGAGGCCCTAGTAAAGTTGGTTTCAGCTTCCTCAGAACACTGGTCACCATGGAGGCCTTTCTTTCCATGACTGAGTTATATCTGGCCTGAGGGTCATCCTCTGGCTGCCTACAGCTGGGGGTTGGGTCCCTTTGGTTGGAACACTGGAGGGCCAGGGTAGGTTTGAACCTTTTGGTCCCAGGTTTTCCTTTGCCCAACAGAGTCCATCTGGGGGATGGCACTACCTAAGGGTAATAGGGATCCCTCAGTATGTTGAGGAATATTCACCTGGCTAGTGCTACTAGACTGGGTGTCCCTAATCTGGTGATGAGGGGGTTCCTCTGTATAGTGGGCCCTTAGGGGTCCACTAACATCCCTGACCTCTGCAGCCCTGGGCTGGCTGAGGCAGGGTAGAGAGGGGCAGGATACCTGCTCCAGACTGGGTACTACCTTGTAAGGGTCCTCTGCCATCAGTGATGTTGCCAGGCCAGGCCTGACCACCTCTGGGGCAGTTTCTTCACAAGGGGTAAGATCAGTTCCCTGAGGAAGCTGACCCTTACCTATAGTCTGGTGGGAAGTAGACTTTTCTTCATCCCCTTTGCTCTCAGGTGGAGTAGAGTGGGCCATTATTTCAGGCTCTACAACTCCCAAATTTTTCTGGGGTTGAACTGAGCCCTTAAGGGTCCCCCCAACAGTAAACAGACAAAATATCGATAACAAAATATCCAATGGAAGGAAGATGGCGGCCGACTAGAAGGTCCGGTCGGGAGCTCCATGAATCATCCTCATGTCTAAAGGCAAAATTTAAACCTTTCTGTTCGCTTTGTTTTATGGAAACCGTAGCAGACGCTTAGCGGCTTAGTGGCTCTCACCTTGTCATAGCGAAGAAGATCTTTGTTGGAACCTGAGCAGGAGAGACAGTTGCGAGCGGCGTCAGGCTTCAGTCATTTCTGGCTCCAGCCCCCGACTCTAACAGCGGCGTGGCCCCCGGAACTCAGAACGTCTGGAGGCACGGGGGATGAGTGACCGCGACCCGCTGGAGCCCGGAGACTTCGAGGTGGTTGGGAGTCTCACTGCGATCTTTCGTCACAGATGGGCAGTAGCCTCCGACGCACACCGAGACTGCCGGAGAGCGCAGAGCAGACTGTGCTTCTACTTCCGGGGCAAGAGCGGCAGCGGCAGCAGCATAGGTGACGGTAGTGGCCGGTCGAGAGTTCAAGGCTTCCTGCAGGGTAGGGAGTTGCAGTGGCACGGACAGAGTGGGTCCCGAGTGAAACTGGGAAGCGTCAGCAGAGAGCAGAAAGACGGGGAGCCCCAAAGGAGAAGCGCAGAACAACAACATCTGCCCAGCACTTGGCGTTTTTGGCATTTTTCCTCGGAAATAAGGCAGACTGAATCGTGGAGTCTGGGCAACACGAGGATCTCTGGTGACAAAGTTTCAAGCCCATACTGCAACCCCATGAGCCAGGTACGAGGGGAAAGAAAAAACCAAGGGGGAATTGCCCTCGATTTAATTGAGGGGTGCAAGGAGGGAGAACAGGGGGACGTTCAAATAGCAGAAGTTGGAAAAGATGGCTGCATAAGGGAGGGTGGATTAGATGCATTGTCTGTTCCAAATAAGACAAGAAACAAGGTGGAAGGGGAGAATCAAACAGAAGTACTAGAATCTGAGGAAAGGGGGAGAGTAAGGTCGAGTTATTGCCTTAGAAATAGGCAATTCCCTAAACAAAGTTTCTCACAGCCACCTAAAAAAGTGACCCTGCCAGAACAAAAGAAACAAAAAAAAAGTAACACGAATCGGGAACGTCAGCCCAAACCAAGATCAGACAAGGCAGCAGTACCCCCTAAACATAAGCTCAAAATTACACCCTCGCTGAAATCTTTCTTTAAAGTGCAACAACCCCTGCGGGTAGCAGAAAGAAGTTCCCTCACCCTAATACCTGGTTCCAAAGAAACTCCTGAAAATCAGGCCAATAAATCTCCGAAAATGAGCACAGAAACACCAAGTAACATGAGCCCGCTGGGTGAAAGGTCAGAGGCTCCTGAGGTTCCACCACTACAACCCGTAAGTGAATCAAGTACAAGCGCCGCTAACTGCACTCCTCCACAGACTGCCCTCGAGCAGACGGGAAAACTCATGGAAAGTCTAATGGAGAAGGTCATGGGAGAGATGAGAGAGAAATTTCTGATATCGGAATCCAACCAGGCCAAGATTCAAGAAGTCTGTGAGACCCTAGACCAAAAGCTGAGTGCTCTAGGGGACAGAGTGTCGGCAGTAGAGTCAGAGGTGGTGTCCCTCAACAAAAAAGTAGACTCAAACCAATCCGAAATCAGGAAATTAAGAGCCGCGGACAAAGTTACCAGGGAAAAATTGGAGTCGCTTGAAAATCAAGCAAGGAAAAACAACCTTAGGATTCTAAATGTGCCAGAAAATCTGGAAGGGCAAGACATAAGGAAATTTACCATATCTCTGCTTGAGGAATACTTTCCATGGACCAAAGACATAAATTTGAGTGATGACATTCAAAGGGTACATCGAGATCCATTCAGAAAGAGCAGAGATAGGAAGACGCCAAGAAAGATCTTAATTAATTTCAAAACGTACACACTAAAAGAAAGAATTCTAAGTGAAGGATTAAAGAGCAGCTCACTAAAGAAAGACAATTGGACCTTCAGGATTCGTTCAGATATGTCCAAAGCCACCCAGGACAGACAGTGGGAATTAGGGCAATATATGACTGAACTAAAAACCTTAGGCGCCACGGTTCAGATGAGATTTCCCGCTGCTCTGAGAATCATGTGGCAGAACAAAATGCACAACATCAGAGAGCCTAGCGAAGTGGAAAATTTTATACAACTGATAAAGGAACAGCTACGGACAAAAACATAAATTTAAGATAGGAAACGCAATAAAAAGATGAATTATGGAGCTCGAAAGGGCGAACAATACCGCCCAAGAGAGTGAAAGGAGGCTTCCTCGGGGAGGGGAAAGATAAGCACAGAAAAATACAAAACCAAATAAAAAAGACACCGTGGGCGTGGGGCAAATTAGGGAAAAAAATGAAAAAAATATCCTCAAAAGTGAAGCAACAAGGAATGCAAGAGAACGACAAGGAAAAATGGAAAGGGAACTAAACCTACAAATCCTAAAAATAAAAGCATGTCTAAAATAGCGAAGGAATTTAAAATCCTATCATGGAACGTAAATGGCCTCAGAACATCTAGCAGACGTAGGAAGATCTTTGAATATTTAAAGTTAGCAGATAACGAAGTTATCATTCTTCAAGAAACTCATCTCCTAAGCAATGAATGGGAACAAATAATAAAATCTCTGAACTGGGTGGATATTTGCGTTTGCACAAATCAAAACTGCAATGTTAAGGGTATCGCAATACTTTTTAAAAAATCGCTCAACGTTAAAGTCATACATAAAGTAGTAGACAGCAAGGGCAGATGGGCCGTAGCAAAAGTAAAAATATATGACAATAACTTTATTATAGCGGGATACTACGGACCAAATACGGATGATCCAAGTCCCTTACAGAAATTATATACAGAACTGTTGACTACATCTGATCCAATAATATTGGGAGGCGACTTTAACATAATGATAGATCCTAATCTAGATAGATCCCCCCCAGGAAGATACTCTAACTTGCCAAAAATGAGAGAATGGCTAAGCATTTACAAAAACGACCTAGAACTGATTGACATGTGGAGAGAGAAAGGAAACAAGGAACACCCATTTACTCTACACAACAAAAAACTAGGTCATAAGTCCAGAATAGACTATTTTCTGATTAGTAAAATTCTTTACAAGAACATCAAAGTGTTGGACCATCTGCCAGAGCATCTCTCAGACCACTCGGCGGTACAATTAACCATACAATCGGAAATAAATAAACCTCAGCTTAGATGGACAGTTGACCGCACTCTCTTTTTGGACCCAAAAATAAGGGAAGATCTGAGTATAACCTCAGCTAATTTCTTTGAAGATAATAGAATAGGCACCTCAGACCAAATAACCTGGGATACCTATAAGGCTGTCATCAGAGGTAAACTCATAAACCTGGGGGCTTACAAATCAAAACTCACTAAACAAGAGATCAGAGATTTGGAAGAAAATATAAGTCAACTAGATGTGCAGATTAATACAGAACAAAACTTGGAAATAAAAAATACGCTGGAGATGGAGAGGAAAGATCTAAAAGGAAAACTGGCAGATTATCTTGAAGATAGAGTGAAAATGAAGTGGGAAGCAAGTAAACTAGCCGTCCACGAGTATGGAGAAGGTTGCGGGAAACTTTTGGCCTGGAAAACCAAAACGGAACAGACTAGAAACAAAATAGCCAGTATTCAACTTAGCAATCAAATAGGTGTAACCACTGATGAAGCTGAAATCAAGCAGGAGTTTGAAAACTTCTTCTCTAAACTGTATATGGAAGATTCCTCCCCCTCTGCTGAGCAATTAGGAAAGTATCTTGAATCTTTAAATTTACCGAAATTGTCGGATCTGGAAAACGAAGAGTTGAACGCAGAAATAACAACGGAAGAAGTAGAAACAGCCTTGAAATCCTTGAAAAAAGGGAAAGCAGCCGGACCTGATGCCTTACCAAATGAACTCTATTTAGCCCTAAGGGAAATTATAGCTCCTCCACTAACGAGATTGCTAAACAAAATCTATTGGGAAAAGGAAAAAATTCCAGACTCCTGGAACGACGCTATTATCAGCATTATTTTAAAACCAGGAAAAAATCCCACAGCCTGTGAGTCATATAGACCCATATCTCTGCTAAATTGTGACTACAAAATTTTCACACAAATAATAGCAGGGAGACTAGCTTTGGTAATGCCAAATCTGATACACTTGGACCAAAAGGGGTTCATAAAAGGGAGGCAAATATCAGAAATCACTCACGAACTTTTTGCAACAGTTGATATAGCAACTAGTGAAAAAATCCCTCTTACAATAGTAACTTTTGATGCTGCCAAAGCATTTGACCGGGTCAATTGGTCCTTTCTAAATAGAGTTATTAGCAAATATAACCTCGGTCTAAATTTTAGTCATCTGATAACAGAGACTTACAGAAACCCAAGAGCAAAGATCTTAATTAATGGGAGTCTCACTAATAACTTCGCGATACAAAGAGGAACGAGACAAGGGTGCCCGTTGTCTCCCTTGCTTTTTAATCTGTACATAGAACCGTTGGCAGACACAATAAGAAATAATGATTCAATAATTCCCTTTAAACATCATGAGTGGGTCAAAAAGGTGGCGCTTTATGCTGACGATCTAATGATATTTACAGAAAACTATCAAAGTTCCTCTCCGGCAATAAATAAGGCAATCACAGAGTTCGGGAAAGTTTCCGGTTACCTGACCAATGAAGCAAAAACCGAGTCAATGAGTTGGAATACACAACAGAACAACCCATACACAAAAGATAAAATAAAATATTTGGGTATAATAATAGTGAAAGATCTCGAGAAAATACCCCAAATGAATCTCAACAGGATTTCACTGGAGACAAAAAAACTTCTCAAGGTATGGGACAAGCTACCTCTCAACATGATTGGAAGATCAAATCTGGTAAAAATGTCGATCCTCCCTAAATTTACCTACCTTTTTAATGTTATACCTTTGGAGTTTAAAAGAGACTTCCTGAAGAAAATTCAGGGAGATATAACGAACTTCATTTGGGCTTCAAAAGGTTCAAGGATTGCCTGGAGTAAAATACGAAGAAAAAAACAACAAGGAGGAATAGCTAGCCCAGATATTCTGGAATATTGTAAAGCTTTCCAATTCAAGAATGTGAGATCCCTTATGAAAACCTATGAACTTTACCCCCAATTCTTCCAAATATTAACAAACAAAACTGACCACTTCTTGTTTAAATTTGGACACCCCAAATTCTTTAAAAAGATAAAACTAAAGATACTAAAAAATTCGGCGAAACTTTGGTATCAAGTAAGAAGCTCATTAAATATCCCTTACTACAGCTCCCTGGCTCCCATATGGGATTCTCCAGGCACCCCGGAGTGCTTAAAAGATGCCCTAGCAACCCCTTTAAGAATGGCGGGAATTGACAAATGGGGCCAACTGATGACAAAGAACTCTATAATGCCCTGGGAACAACTTACAGAAATAACCAACGGAACTTTGTCAAAATTTAAATATTACCAACTCACAAGCTGGGCAGGTTCTCTGTCGGAGAAAAAAACAGGAAACATGGAAATAGAGAAAGAGATTATCAAAATCTCCCCAATAAAAAAGGAAATTTCAAAATGGTACTGGGCTATAATCGCTGCAGGAGACGAAAATACCTCAATATCGGAACCTATTTGGAGTAAAAACATCACAGAGCCGGAACTTGAAAACTTATGGCAGAAATCATGGGAAAAATGTTGGACTTTGATTAAACCAGCACGTCTAAAGAGAAATCACCTGTTCACACTGCATAGGGCATACTGGACACCTAAAAAATTGTCTAAATTCAAAGGAGCAAGCACAAAATCCTGCCCTAAGTGTGGGCTTGAAAATGCAGACGATATACACATGTTTCATAGATGCCCGCAATTGGATCTCTTCTGGCTGGAAGTAGGTAACACTCTATGTCGGATATTGGGAACAAACCTAAAAGTGAGTACAACTTTAATTATTTTTGGGATATGTACCGAATTTAATGTAAGTAGCGTGAAGTTAACTAGAAAACAAGAAAATTTGTTATTTGTTTTGATGCTTCTTGCTAGAAGAGAGATATGCCTGAATTGGATTAAAACAGTACCACCTTCACCTGAGGGCTGGCTAAACTCCATTATAACAACTCATAAACTCGACAGGAAGGGAAATCCCTCCAAAAGGTTTAACTTCTGGGAAATTTGGGAAAATTACTTTACGAGTAATATTTAAGGGTAATCCAACAACACCTTAATAAGTCCAATGATTAATGCGGTGACAACAATTCAGACGGGAATAATTCCCCGCCGAGTGGCCATGATGGCTTGCTCTCACCCCCTCCGCTATGAATTATTGAATATGGTAAAGGACAAGGAGGACAAAATTTGACAGATCCACCAAAGGGATACTCTAAGTAATCGGCAAAGTAAAGAATAAGAGTGAAGGAACAAAAGTGGAAGTCCTAAGGTTCTCCGTTGCATTTCCTTATACATTTCATGCGCAAATGAGGACAAAAAAAAAAAAAAAAAAAAAAAAAAAAAAAAACAAAATATCCAATGGACATAATATCGAGTACAAAATATAGGCTGGACAGAATATCGAATGGACAGAATATAGACAGCAAAAATATTGTTTTGAAGGTAAGTAATGTAATATAGAAATTTAAAATATAGATAGTCAAAATATCGAAGTACATAATATAGGTTAATAAAAATATCAAAAATTTAATAATATCACATTTTTTATAGTGTATTTTATGTGTTAAAAGTGTTTTATTTATGTTATAATGTATTTTAATTAATGAATTTAATGTTATTTAAATTTTGCGTAATTTAATTCTGTAGCGGGTTGTGGGTTTATAGGGGAATAGGGTGGGAAGTAATTTAATATAATTAATTAAATATGTACATTTATTTATTGGTATTTGTTTATAATTAATTGTTAATTAATTTTTATTTTGTAATTAATTACATTTTAATTGCCAATTAATTTTATTTAATTGATTAATTGATAATTATGTTAATTTAATTAATGTAATTTTTGAAGCGGGTTGTGGGTTTATAGGGGAATAGGCTGGGAAGTAATTTAATTATAATTAATTAAATATGTAAATTTATTTATTGGTATTTGTTGCACTCTTTGGAGTGGGAATAGTAATTTTTACCCCTACGCCATCCAACGCTTTCCCTAATGTTGCACTCTTTGGAGTGAGAATAATAATATTTACCCCTACGCTATCCAACGCTTTCCCTACTGTTGCACTCTCTGGAGTGGGAATAGTCATTTTTACCCCTACGCTATCCAACGCTTTCCCTACTGTTGCACTGCCTGGAGTGGGAATAGTAATGTTTACCCCTACGCTATCCAACGCTTTCCCTACTGTTGCACTCTCTGGAGTGGGAATAGTAATTTTTACCCCTACGCTATCCAACGCTTTTCCTACTATTGCACTGTCTGGAGTGGGACTAGTAATTTTTACCCCTACACTATCCAATGCCTTACCTACTGTTGCACTTTAGGGAGTGGAAATAGTTATTTTAACCCCTATGCTATCCAACGCTTTTCCTACTGTTGCACTCTTTGGAGTGGGAATAGTAATTTTTACCCCTACGCTTTACAACGCTTTCCCTACTGTGTCACTCTCTGCAGTGGGAATAGTTATTTTTACCCCTACGCTATCCAACGCTTTCCCTACTGTTGCACTCCCTGGAGTGGGAATAGTAATTTCTACCCCTACGCTATCCAACGCTTTCCCTACTGTTGCACTCTCTGGAGAGGGAATAGTAATTTTTACCCCTACGCTATCCAACGCTTTCCCTACTGTTGCACTCTCTGGAGTGGGAATAGTAATTTTTACCCCTACACTATCCAACCCTTTCCCTACTGTTGCACTCTCTGGCGTGGGAATAGTAATTTTTACCCCTACGCTATCCAACCCCTTATCTACTGTTGCACTCTTTCGAGTGGGAATAGTAATTTTACACTTCCGCTATCCTACGTTAATAATATTGGATATTTTTCAATTATAATATGTTACTATATATATATATATGTTTTAACAAATATGATTGTAAAACATTTTTTTATAACCCTAATTATTATTTAATTATTATAAGTTAATTTAAGTATTTTTAAGTATATTTTAGTAAATAATTTTTAATATTAATTTATTTTAACATTGTTTTTACTAAAGTCGATATTTTTACAAACTATATTTTAGTAAACGATATTTTTTACTCTATATTTTTGTACTTACCTGTTTGTAGATACAAAGTCGATATTCTGTATGTCGATATTTTGTCGCCGATATTTTAGGTAGTCGATATTATGTCCCTCGATATTATGTCAGTGATCCCCCACCAACTATCTCAGGGAGGCCTAACTTTTTTTAATGGTCCTTGTGCTCAACTTCAGCCCAGGCTCAAATTTCTAAATCATTGCCCAATAGGCAATCTACAGGCAAGTTTGGGGTCACTGCCACTCTCTTTGGGCCAGAGACCCCTCCCCAGCTGAGATTGACTATGGCCATGGGATGATTGGTCTGGATACCATCAATGCTGGTACTTGAACTCAGGTAAAAGCTGTTGGGGGCACTAAGTTCCCTGTCACCATGGTGACACTAGCCCCTGTGTCCCTATATGACACAGCTTTTAGACCATTGTTGAGAGGCTCTTGTCTGTACTTGCCCAAAGAATTGAGACTGACAGTAAAAGTGGCAAACCCCATGCCACCATCACAGACGAAAGTGGCCTGATTGGGGGACCTGACTAGGCCAGGATCCACCTCAGTTCCCCAAGAAAACCCAACTAATTATTTGGGTGCACTACCACCACCTGGCGAATTACTACCTGCAGTACCATGAGGTGTAGAAGTAGTGTTTGGAGGAATATTTTCCTTATTGCTGACCTTTGGACAAATGGGGGTTTTAATCAAAGATGGAATGGATGCTTTCATCCACTCTATTTAAAAGTGACCAGCATTGAACATCTTAATAAAGAGGTCAGTGAGAGCTGTGGCAGCAGTTTCAGGCACGAACTGCATGATTGTGGGAGGACAAGGCTCATTGGGAGCACCCGATTTGATAGACTTTAACATCCCTAAAGTTTGATCGATAGTTAGAGATGAGAAGGAGGTGAGAAAGATGGACGGCCCCTTCTCTGAAAGTTTTTTAGTAAGAGGAGCAACAGAGTCTATGATATTACTGTGAATCGTGCCAGATCATGAGTAGAAACTCCATCAGGTAAACAAACCAGAGGAAGATGGGTTACACAAACATCATTGTCTATTGTCTGAGTGGAGTTGGTACTGGCTAGGATATTCAGGCTTTGATACTGATGTTTCAGCCTCTATCCTGGATTTTGGTGAGACTGACTCTGAGGCTGCTGGGCCTCAAGGCCTCCTGCATCCTTCTTGTGACATGCCCATTGGCATATGCAGGATTTTCAGTGGGACCAGAAGGTCCAGTTGGCGCAGCAACAGGGGAATCTCTCTGACATGGTCCAGATCTTGGATGATACTGAAAAAGATCTGCAGGGGTGGCTAATGAACAGTGACTGGGTTAGAGGCAGACCACCTCCCTTCCCCAACCAGATCTGATGAGTTTGACAGATGCGTCACTCCTGGGATGGAGAAGCCATCTCGAAGAGGTGGAGATCAGAAGACTCAGGTCTCCGTCGGAATCCGGACTCCACATCAATATGCTGGAGCTCCGTGCAATCCGACTGGCACTGAAATACCTCCATCGATCCTCCATCAAGGGACTACTAGTGCAGATGTTCGCAGACAACACTACCACCATGTGGTACTGCAACAAAGAGGGTGGTGTAGGGTTTTTGATCCTGGCCATGGCTGGAACAGCAGGACATTACCCTAGTGGTTCAACACCTGGTAGACTATTGGAATGCCAGGGCAGACAAACTCAGACGCTTATGCCTAGCGGATCGCAAATGGCATCTCCACCTATAGGTGGCACAAGATCTCTTCCAGCAATGAGGAAAGCCTTGGTTAGATCAGTTTGCCTTTACGGAGAACATACAATGTCTGCAGTTTTGCACACTAGAGTTTGCAAGGTGGCCTCCTTTACACCTTTCCGCCCATACCACTCCTGCCCAGAGTTCTCAAGAAGTTCAGTTACAACCAGGCCCAAGTAATCCTTTTAGCTCTAAACTGAGAAGAGATTTTGATATCCTGAGCTAATGAGCATGGCCATTAATCCTTTGATCGGGCTGCCCCTTCGGGAAGGATCTTCTGCAGCAGCAGGGGACTGTTCTTCACTCGAACCTTTCCACTTTCCACCTTCTGGCATGTAGATTGAGGGATCACAGTTGAGAGCTTTTGACCTTCCTTTCACAGTCTGTAATGTTATCTTGGCAGCTAGGTATCTCTCCATCATACGCCTGCCTCTGGAGAAAAATTGCGGAATGGGGGACAGAAAAACACATTGATCCCCCTCCACCCCCATCTGAAGTTTTACTCTTCATTCTTTCCCTTGCCCTGTCTGCTCCTTCTGCGACTGCCTGACTGAGGTTCCGTGAATTCTGAACCCGTTTCATAAAGGTCATGGTTTCGTTACGAATTTGGTAGTAACGGACCGTAACTAATGAGTGCGGCATGTACGAGTGGTTTCGCCATGTTAGACCGATGGATTCACCACGTATTCAGGGA
This sequence comes from Lissotriton vulgaris, assembly GCF_964263255.1. Classification (NCBI taxonomy): domain Eukaryota; kingdom Metazoa; phylum Chordata; class Amphibia; order Caudata; family Salamandridae; genus Lissotriton; species Lissotriton vulgaris. The sequence continues at coordinate 1,908,591,650 of NC_141694.1, forward strand.
TTTCGTTCTGAACCCTCGGGTTCCATTTTGTGTACGGCAGCCATTTTGTGGTTGCCCTCACATAGGCCGATGAATACGGCCCAACAAGTCTTTGAGACACGTACACCTTTAGCTGACTCCTAGGTGACCTGAGCAAACTGACCCCGTTGCCTGAAGCTAGCCTTGTTAAGCCAGTTCCTTGTCCGGTAGCTGGTCGAGATAGAGATCAAAGAACAGGACATTGCTGAGTTTATTGTACACGCACACACCCCTTTATCTTGCTTTTCATCTGTTTCTGCTCCTTCTTTTATGGTCTGTTTATGGTTTGGGTTGTGGTCCTTTATTGTGGGTTTGTCCGGCCTGTCCGAGCAAGAATGTTGGGCTTTCCCGTGTAATTGATGTTGGGCTGGACAACTGAAAAGTGGGCTTGTCGTCATGCGATACCTTTTGCAAAGTTACCTACGATTGGACAGTTTGTAAATAATTAGTGTTTGTCAGAAATGTGATTTTTGGCAAAAAAGACGATGTCTCGCAATACGAAAATTGAGCAGATTCTGACGAACCTACTTGTGTCGTACTTCGCAGAAGTTCTGTTCCTGGTTGCAGCCAATAAATTTGATCTTTGACGTCATCGAGAAGTATCCTGTGTCTTTGTGTTTCAAGACAGGAGAACTCGAAGACTTTGGGCGTTTCCCCTGGCGCCGCTGGGTTCTAAAACCCGGTTCTTCATGACCAACCCTAACTGTTTAAGTGCCGTATTGTACATTGGTTTCTAAAGGGTCTTGGCTATCTCTTCCCTTCTTCACCATTTATTAAACCTTAGTGAGACTATTCCCTGGTCTTAACTTTTTTAATGTATGCTCTTACATCCACATGAGACAAAACTGCTACAGGTCTTGTCCATGCTGCAGCAGGTTATCAGTCAACAGCATTAAACCACCCATCTCCTTCTGAACAGGCATGGAATAACTGATAGAGATCTGTCACCTGCCACTGGCCAAGGGAGGACTTTAATTTCGTTAAACTCTGCAGGTTCGGACCAGCTACATAATGTGACCACTTCACAACATCTCACAATGACCATCAGATATGGGTATGATTATGTGGTAAATATTTTACCGTATACGAGTTTGCCAGATAATTTCGGAAAATTAAAGAAAATAGCTCAATCAAATGAGAAGCAGAGTCCGTGGTGTCTGAGTCATAAGGGCTTTAATCATAAATGATGACTAAATGACTCGAGTCAATGGAGATCTAATCCATCAATACAAGGGTTCGGGGATGCAATGATGGCAGGAAAAGATGTTAACGATTTATTCACAGTACATGACATATATAGTAAAATGACACAATAGCATTGAATACAGTAGGCGTGACAAGTGAAATGTATATGATAAGAACACATGTGCGTAGCAAAAAGGCGTGAACATGGGTGTGCACAGAGGCGTGAACTAGGAACGTCACAGAAAAGTGTCACAAGTGGGTGGATGCTTCGAGAATTCTTGCAGAGTCAGCTGAAACCTGTGGCCTGGATGCGCGCGCAGCTAATATGACGTGTGATTGACGTGCAACGGGAGGAAGCTAAAGGTCTGACTTTTAACACTAGTAGAAGAGACAAAAGTCTGGCATGTCAGATCGACCTGTTCCTATAACATATCTGATATCTAGTATTTGGAGGATGTTTAATCTAAAGGAAAATGTCTCTTGGGCAGAGGCTACTCTATACTGAATGTTAGTGCGTGCATAGGTGTCTGCGTGTCTACGTGCGGAGCCATGGGCCCACTCTGGTAACGGGAACTGTAAATTACTTGCACGGAGACAGGGAGACTTGCTCTTTGCTCTGCAGCCGGGGATATGTTTACCTAAATCACTAGACAGGAATGTGTTTTCGAGGAGCTGAGCTGGCTACGCTGATAACTTGAAGGCAAAATACTGTTTTTGGCAGACAGACCAGGCCGAGCCGGGCACCGCTCGGTTGGCAGGAAGTAAGGCAGAGGTCAGGGATGCGTCTCCATGCTGCAGCTTTCAGAGGCAGAGACAGAAGTGACTTGAAGACAGAAATCAGGGGCTAGCTCGTCCGAGCCAGGAAAAGCGTGAAAGTGCACCATATAAAGACGGTGGCACGGTATACTTAGGAACTTGAATTATCGATCCATTCATGGTGGATCTGATAGAGGATGTATTTGCGTCTTCAGATTCGGTCGTGGAGGGTAATTACATGTACTTGAAGTGCGTACATGGAGCCGTTGGGGTCTACGTTAGGGGACACAATTGACCATAAAAATTTCAATTACCTCATTCCCTCCTTGTCCCCTACGGACCCTTCATGATATGTCGATGTTCATGAGACCATCAATCTGTTCATATAACATCATTTGCTCTTCTTTCTTTCTTCTGGAATGGGAACGTGCACTTGAATGGGGAACACAAGCTGTGGCGCACAAGCCGCAAATCGCTGGCCCACATTGCAGACATAGACAACAACTGAATACTATGGCCAATATGATTCCTAGGAATGACAGTAGTTTCCATCCCCAGGCTGTTATTACACTCCAGAGCCAACCGGACCAAGTCCATGAGCCTGGATTCTGATGTATCAGATGGGCAATTTCGTGAAGTCGGGTAATGGCCTTATAGACTGATGGCGCATTATTTGGAATAAATACGCAGCAACTGGATCCGATGACTCTACAAGCCCCGCCCCTATCGGCCAGGATGACGTCAAGGACAAGGCGGTTCTGAAGAACAACAAGTCTCATAGCAGACTGCTCCTCTGTTAAGTTGCCCAAAGCTGAAGTAGTCTCGTTCACTACTGCTTCTAACGTTCTAGTTAATTTTCGTATCAATTTACTATTCTGGACAGGACCTACAAAGAAAAAGAATCCTTTATTGAAATCTGTGTATTGTTCCCAGGTAGTTTCAGTCTGATCAACTATTGGGATGTCTCTCCTGTGTCTAACAATATTAAGGCGGGAATTCCTGTGATAGTCAGATGGGGCTAGAAATACTGGTGGCAATAAGAATGCAATGAAACAGGTACCATCCCAGTCTGGGGGTAAACGGACATAGGCTGTCTGACCACATATAAAATAGGAATGTCGGGAAGCTTTGAAAGTAGACTTGCCTTGATCACTAAATTCGACCACAGTAGTACAGTCACTGTGACCTAGATGTACTGAACCATTCTTTCTGACACATAACACACCTTTCACTGGTAGAACTGATATGGATGGCAAGTCTGGACTGGTTTCTGAATGAACATTTAGAATCATGAGGTTAAGTGTAAAATTGCCTAATCCATACACTTCATTTTCTAGATCGGTCCCTGTCATTTGTGGAAGACCCTCTTCGTTCGGGAAACATGCTTTGTTCATGACTGTGTTCAGATTTCCCCATATCCAATTGCCTTGGGAAACCTTAGAGTCAGTGTCTATAGAAGATATTAAACTAAACCAGGCACCACAGGAACCATTATGTGTAAACGGGTAAGGAAAGAGAGGCAGAGCTCCCTTGTAGTTCTGATAGGGAGGGAGTCGGCCACATATCCAACAATTAGTAGCATTGTTGATCTGGTGAGAATGGTGTAACATACGAATGAATGTATTGTTGCGCAGCGCAAGTCGATAAGACAATTCGTGTGGGGGTAGAGCACTAAACGTGTGCTCTGCAGTGTTATTAGAAAAATGTGCAAGAGGAAAATACATATATAGCATCCAACTCAAAACAATAATCGTAAGACTCAGAAAAAACATAATAAGTAATGTGCAGACGCATCTGCTCCGGAGACTTTTACAATATTTTCGTTTCTTGGTCTCCTGTCTATCTCTCTCTCTATTTGGGTCTAACTTATACATTGTCAGAAACTGCCTAACCGCTTCACCCGAGGGGGACTTAAACAATTAAACTGTCTGACTTACTAGACCTCAATTTCTGGCGATACTCCTCTTGGGGAGTTTTCTCTAGAAGTGGGAGTTTGGTATCAGTCACTGGTACGTGGGAGTTCTGGGATTCAGAGTTTGGCGGAAGTCCATGAAATCGTTTAACGTGACTGGAGTGCACCCAACCTTTGCGCCCCTCCAGTTTCATGGCAGTCCTGGTTGTTAACAAAACGATCTTCGGCTCCTTCCAGCGGGGCTCCAAAGGGCTCGATCGGTCAAAGTTCCGAACGACGACAACGTCTCCCGGAACCAGTTCATGGGGCTTCACCTCGGTGTTGTCTGGGAAGGCTGCCGCGACCTGTGAACGACATGATTGTAGTGCAGACATCAAGGAAGCAAGGTAATCTGTCAACATAGTACTATCAACATCGGTAATCTTTCGCGGCAGAGGCGTCCCCCACATATTAGGAGGTCTACCGAAGACCACCTCATACGGGGATAGCCCTGTCCTAGAGTGGGCTACCATTCTCATATAAAAAAGAGCAACTGGCAAAGCTACTATCCAATCTACTCCCTTCTCTTTACACACTTTTGCAAGGCGGGTTTTCAGAGTCTGATTGTGCCGCTCCACGAGACCTGCTGCCTCAGGATGCCGGACACAGTGAAACTTCCACTGGTACCCCAATAGAAGAGAGACCTGCTTCATGAGTTCGGATGAGAATGGCTGACCGTTATCTGAATACACGACACGGGGCAAACCGTATCGAGGGAAAAACTCACGAACCAACTGCTTGGCAGTGGTTGGGGCAGTGTAATCTGGGACGGGATATGCTTCTGTCCATCGGGATAGGGCACAGACAACTACGAGGACATACTTGGATCCTCGGCATCTTTCCATCTGAATATAATCCATCTGGAGGACTTCAAAAGGGTAGTCGGGAGGATGAAATCCACCTTGCTCTACGGGAACCCCTTTTCCTGGATTGAACTGACAACAGATCATGCAGGTACGCACTTTCTGTTTCGCTGCTGCTCGTAAATGCTTGTTGAACCAGATGTTCTGTAAACTGTCTAACATGGCTTTTTCTCCTAAATGTGCTGGACTATGTGCTGTGTTAATGATAACTTGAACCATAGAGTCGGGGAGAAACCATGTGGTCTTTCCCCTCGTCATCCATCCTTGGTCTGTCTGGACCCCTCCTTGTTCAGCCCATTTCTTTATTTCATCTGGAGTGGCATGTGTCTGTATGTCGATGACATCTTGTGTGGGGCCCCTGACTGTCATGCAATGTGTGTGTTGTATTTGTATATGTGTGTGTTGTATTTGTATAGCGCGAACAGTAACCCGTAAGCATCCCGGCGCTTGTACTCCTACCACAAGGGAACCCCTCCTGGCTTTTCCTTGTGAGGTGTCCACTCCTGGGCATCCCATGGTGAAACCAGGCATCCCTTGTGTATCGGGGGCCGTTGTGGAGACTAAGCAAGCTATTGCCCAGAGTTGCAGCGTGGGGCCCATGCTTAGATTCGGCACTGAGGCGAGAATATCCGGTCAGAGGAATTTAAGCCCGATCCCGCCGAGGTGGGAATCGAACCCTGGTCCCTGGCCAGCACTCTGCATCAAGGTCTGCCGCTCTAACCATTGAGCCACACTTCTCCACTGTGTCAGTGAGGTTACATCTGTCTTGGTCATATCCGTTGTTTGAGTATGAGTCAGTGCTGTATGTTTCGCTATTTGATCTGCGAAGTCGTTGCCCTGAGAAATCTTGTCTGTGACTTTCGTATGTGCTTTGCACTTCATGATAGCTATAGCTGTAGGCAAATGTATTGCTTCTAACAGAGCTTGAATGAGGGGGCCATGCTGTATCTTGGCTCCGTGAGAGGTCAAGAAACCTCTTTCTTGCCAGAGGACACCGAAGTCGTGAACGACTCCGAATGCATAACGTGAATCTGTGTATATGTTTACTTTCAAGTCCTTGGCTCGTATACAGGCTTGGGTCAGAGCGATGAGCTCTGCTGCTTGGGCTGACAGGGTGTCAATGCGAGGTGTTTCTATGACTTCAGTTTCAGTGGTCACTGCATATGCAGCCACTAACTCTCCTGTACTTGTTCTTAAACATGAACCATCCACATAAAGTGTCAGGTCTGGATCAGATAATGCGACATCTGTCAAGTCTTGTCTGGGTTTCGTAACTGTGTCAACTACATCCTCGCAATCATGTGGAGTAGGGTCTGTTGTGCTCGATGGTAAAAGTGTGGCAGGATTCAGTGTATTACAGCGTCTGATTTCTATGTGTGGTTGGAATAATGTCAATTCATAACCTGTCAGTCGTGCTACAGTCAAGTGTTGAGTCTGGGTTCGGTTTAGGAGAACCTCTACAGAATGTGGAACTTGTACTGTCAATTGATGTCCTAATACAATGGAATCGCTTTGTCGGATTGCTAGAGCTGTCGCTGCAACTGACTTTAAGCACGCAGGCAGGGCCTGGGCTACTGGATCCAATGTACTCGAAAAATAAGCACACGGTTTGTGTTTGTCTGCTTGAACCTGAGTGAGAACCGACAACGCTGTGCCATCGCGTTCTGTAACAAAAAGTGTAAAAGGTTTGCTGTAACATGGTGTTGCTAAAACTGGTGCCTGACATAAGGCTTTCTTTAATTCATCAAAAGCTTGTGTATGTTCCTGAGTCCAAGGGAGAACAGTCGAAGACGCTGCCTCCTGTGTTGTCAACTGTATGAGTGGTTTAGCTAGAAATGCATATTGTGGAATCCATTGTCTGCAATAGGAAGTGAGTCCAATAAAGGCTCGTACTTCTTTCTGTGTCTTGGGTTGCGGAAGATGTGCAATTAACTGAATTCGTTCAGGTGTCAGCTGCCTACCCCACTTGGACAGAAAGTGCCCAAGGTACACCACTTGCTGGGCACAGAATTGTAGCTTCGAAGGAGACACCTTGTGTCCCTTGTCCGCCAAGAAATGCAAAACCGTCAGTGATGCTTGTTCACATTCTGGTTCACTACGGGCGGTGATCAACAGATCATCGACGTATTGGAGTAGGGCAGTGTTGGCAGGCATGTGGATACTGTCAAGTTGTCGTTTTAATGCTTGGCCGTAGATGCTGGGACTTTCTGTGAATCCTTGAGGTGCGCGTGCAAATTTGAAGCTTCGGCCATTTAAACAGAATCCGAAAAGATATTGGCTTTCCGGATCAATGGGGACACTAAAGAAGGCGTTCTTGAGGTCAATTACAGTAAAGAACGTCGCTTCGGAATCAATAGCAGTCAATAGGGATGAAATGTCGGGGACCACAGGATACTGCGGTATAATACATTTATTCAATTCTCGTAAATCGATGACTAATCGATAAACAGGAGGTGCATTTGGATCAGTACGTTTAAGAATTGGAATGATAGGGGAATTACAAACATTTGAGTCGGTTTCTACAACCACTCCTTGTGCAATGAGCTCGTCAATGATTTTCAGTAAAGCCACTACAGCATCTGGTGGTAACTTGTATTGGCGGATGCGTGGTAGTACTACTCCTGGCTTGAGTGTGACACGATATGGAGTAATGTGCATACAACCTACATCAGTGGGGCCTTTTGCCCATAAATGTGCAGGAACATTCTGTAACCTGGGATCAAAATCTCTCAATACATAATGGCCTTTGAAATCACGAAGGAACAACCTTACTCCTTCCGGAGAACAACAAATTACAGCTCCTAGAGCTTTCAGGGTCTTAATACCAAGCAAGTTTTCTGGACATGATTTCGTGAGCAGTAAATCTGTGGTGCGGGACAATGGACCAACTGCTAGGGGAACAGGTTTCGATACTTCATTGACTATAGGCTTTCCTGAAAATCCAAGGGAAACATTCTGTGAGCCTGAGAGGGGTGCCCCTGGAACCTCTTCATGACTGATGGTTGTTCTGCTTGCCCCAGTGTCAATCAAAAATGTTCTATCCTTCCCTAATACCTGACTGTGTACATAAGGGCCTTCTTGATCTACAGGAACCTCGATAAGGGGCAAGCCAACCTCCCTCTCTAGGCTGTTTCATGTGTATTGCTGGTAATCGGGGTAGTCGGATTGCGCATACTGGTACATCTGCTGTGTGACATGTTGTGTTGCGGCAATGGGCTGTTGCTGCGGTACTGCTACAGTCTGTTGTGAAACCTGCATAGGCTGGACATTCTGTGGAACGTGTTGTTGGACCTGGTCCTGTCTAGGAGGACGCGGTCTCTCTTTAGTTTTACCCGTGGCTATGTTGTGTTTCAAAACTGCACAATCGTTTACATAGTGACCTGGCTGTTTACAATAGTTGCATATCCCTTTAACAGGAGCTGCTGAATTTGAATTATTTGATTGTGTCATACCCCTTTTATGACCGTCAGCTGGAACTGACTGAGCAACTAGTACTTTCATTTTCGTGTCTTTCATACGTCTCTGTTTGTGATCATGTTCCTCCCTAATTCTGTTCTGGTGGTACTGTAACATTTGTAACACTTGGGAAGGCGTATTAGCTTGCCATGTGCTCTCGACTTTCAGTACACGGTTCTTAAACTGGGGCAGGGAATTCTCGACTAATTTCGACACAAAAAGGTGTCGGTATGACTCGCTACTTGTTTTCAGGCCACTATTAATAATAAAACATTTCTCAAATCGGGAATAAAAATCACTAGTGTCTTCGTCGGGTTTCTGTTTGCAGGCTGAGATTGCATCCCAGTCCTCCTTTTTAGTTGCTAACAATCTTGGCAAAACATGTACTAACAATCCTGGTAATGCTTTAGTTTTCTCCCCAAAACCTACACCTGGGGTTCGACCAGTCTCTTCGGCTTCTAATGCAGCCCAATTAATCTTTTTGTCTCCCACCTCCCATTCTTTTTCTTTGAGTTTCTCGTAAATACCGGCAGGCAATAACACTTTCAATATTTTCATAATGTCGGGATAGGTATAATCTCCCATGAGTAACATGTCTTTTATTTCACGGTGGAAACCTGCAGGGTCTTTATCATGACTGGGCACTATTTTCTTCATTTCCAATAATTTCATTTTAGTTATGGGCGTGTATACATACACACGTGCAAAGGTATCATCAGGGTTCCGGATTGGATGTACTTCTCGTAAAGGATTCTGTTTGTCTAGGTGATATGGTTGCCTGACTGGGGGTGGAACGGAAACAAGATGTGGAGTCAAGAAAGTTCTATATTTGTGACGTTGTTCTAAAATTGTTTCAATTAGATCGGTACCTAGACCTCTCCATCTTCTCAGGAGTAAGTCTTGCAATAAACTATATAACGGACCTGGATCAGATGCTTGGTTTTCATACTGTATAATGAGGTGTTGGGTCATGTATATACCAGCTAATCGCTGTTCCTCTGGGGTAAGACTTAAAAATGTTTGCACTACTGAATCGTCTTTGTATATGCTGTCATCTCCGGCCCACTGTACTGCGGACCGGGCTAGTTCCTGATCACGTAAGGTATTGAGTTCGTGATAACCTACCCTTTCTTTCAGTACTTTGTCAGTAGCTTGAAATACATGTTCAAGGGTACATCGCTCTGGTATCGGACAAAGGTAACGTTTCTTGTTTTCTAAACGAATGGGTCTGTCGAAGGGCCTATCAAGAGGGTACGGTCTAGGGAGTTTCTCTCTACCTACATATGCCACTATGTCTCTATTCGCCTGTTGCGATGTTTCTGCTGGATTCTCTGTTTCTTCCTCCTCTGAGGGGTCCTTTTCCTCTGACCCAGAATGTCTTTCAGATTCTCGACGGGCATGTATTGCTATTATTTCTTTACGGATCTTTCTAACCATAGCATGTACACTTCTCTCTCTATCATGTTTACCCTCCGATATATTCTGACTCCATCTGGTCAATCTATCCATCTCTCCTTGTGGAAAGCTGGGCTGATCTTGTTCCCTTATCAAACAATTAACCAAAAATCGCATTATTAAACCTTGAGTCTCAACTTTCTGACGTGACATGGCTTCACCAACACACTCCGGTCTTTCTCCTGTTCTAATAAAATGATACATATTGTCTAGATGGTCTGGCATTTCTGGTAGCAATATCAAATAATCTGTAACCCGTCTTAAACGTAGGGAAGCTAACAACATGGGTCCTGTCTTTCCAGGCACTGTGTCATATCTGCAATCTGTAAGCTGTTCTTTAAGCTTTTCGGCTGGGGCCCCTTTAGGTGTACGCTGCATTGCGAATTCTCTCATTGTCATACGTTGTACTTGTGGCGGGGTGCGATAACCTCCTGTAGCACCTCCTGAGGCGGAGGCTTGAGCATAACCTGGCTGTAGGGTCGGTATTTGTAACGGGGTTGGAACCTGGCCAGTGCCAGACCCAAAGGGATTAAGCGGATGAATATCAGGGAGAACAATAGGGGAAGTGACAACAGGAACAGGTGCGGGAAGCGGTGCAGGAAGCGGTGCGGGAGGGGTCTGTTGTTGCGGACCTGGGGGCAGATGATCAGCCGGTGGTACAGGTATATGGGCAGGTACATTGGTATAGGCGGGAGCTACGTCGTCTAAATAGGACGAAAGGAAAATGTCTGCTGCGGTCTTGTGACGTAATTTAGTCGGAACCAATGGAGGGGGCAGATCTTTCGGTGTTTCCGGGGTCGCCTTGGGCAGGCCCTCGGCCAGGACTGGATACAGTCCTGTCATAATGGCATTACTCTGTCTGTCGTGTTGTTCCATTCTAACTCGTTCTCCTTCTTCTAGTAGTTCTTTTTCTTTGGCTTTTTCAGAATCCTCTCTACTTTTCTCTGCTTTTCTGAGTGCTTTCTCTGTCCGTCTATGTGATTCTTTACGCCATAATTCAATGGCATCTTTCTGTGACTGTCTGGCTTTCTTTTTCCACAACGCTTCCTCTACTCTCATGACGCACTCGGCATCCCATGTCCCTGTAATGGGCCATCTCTGATTCTCTGCCAAGTCTTTCGTGTAGTCCACCCACAAGTCGAGAAATAATATGGCATCTAAGCCGTGTTTGTGGTACATAAAATGTCCAGGAGTGTCCCTGGGTGGGATGGGAACAGCTTCTTCAAGTATCCCTTTCCTAGTTCCTATCTGTCGTAATTTCGAGAATAAAGGCATTGCTACCTCAATCTAGACACTATACACTATAAACACAGTAAGAAAAATGCGAACAATCACTCATACCACGACATTAAAACACATTGAAACATTATGAAACGAACAACAATAACTTGATACCTAGATACTAGATGCACTGCTAAACAGTACAGATACACTGCTAAAACAGTGCAGACCGGGTCTGTGTACCCAAACCCGTCTTGACCGGACACAAATTAATGCACCCGTCTAGATGCGTCCCCAGCAACGGTACTCACCGGGAAGCACGGAACGGAAAGCCTCAGAAACTCGACTGGACTGGACTGACGTCACTGCTTCTGCTGCGCACTACGCATGCGCCTCGACACTACAGGTGGGTCTCTCGATACCTCGGACACTGCTCTCTCGGCTGGGCTCTGGTCGGGATCCTCCGCACTCCTCACCGCCTCGTCTGGATGTCGGCCGCAGTCTCCGTCACCTCCGTAGGCCTGAGGGAGATACAGGAAATCCTGCAGATGCGCATGGGGTCCGTCACAGCTGTAGTCGGGGGCAAAGCCTGCGACGCATCTCCGGTGCGTGGGGTGGGGGAGGGGTCCCTATTCGGGCGCCAAATTATGTGGTAAATATTTTACCGTATACGAGTTTGCCAGATAATTTCGGAAAATTAAAGAAAATAGCTCAATCAAATGAGAAGCAGAGTCCGTGGTGTCTGAGTCATAAGGGCTTTAATCATAAATGATGACTAAATGACTCGAGTCAATGGAGATCTAATCCATCAATACAAGGGTTCGGGTATGCAATGATGGCAGGAAAAGATGTCAACGATTTATTCACAGTACATGACATATATAGTAAAATGACACAATAGCATTGAATACAGTAGGCGTGACAAGTGAAATGTATATGATAAGAACACATGTGCATAGCAAAAAGGCGTGAACATGGGTGTGCACAGAGGCGTGAACTAGGAACGTCACAGAAAAGTGTCACAAGTGGGTGGATGCTTCGAGAATTCTTGCAGAGTCAGCTGAAACCTGTGGCCTGGATGCGCGCGCAGCTAATATGACGTGTGATTGACATGCAACGGGAGGAAGCTAAAGGTCTGACTTTTAACACTAGTAGAAGAGACAAAAGTCTGGCATGTCAGATCGACCTGTTCCTATAACATATCTGATATCTAGTATTTGGAGGATGTTTAATCTAAAGGAAAAGGTCTCTTGGGCAGAGGCTACTCTATACTGAATGTTAGTGCGTGCATAGGTGTCTGCGTGTCTACGTGCGGAGCCATGGGCCCACTCTGGTAACGGGAACTGTAAATTACTTGCACGGAGACAGGGAGACTTGCTCTTTGCTCTGCAGCCGGGGATATGTTTACCTAAATCACTAGACAGGAATGTGTTTTCGAGGAGCTGAGCTGGCTACGCTGATAACTTGAAGGCAAAATACTGTTTTTGGCAGACAGACCAGGCCGAGCCGGGCACCGCTCGGTTGGCAGGAAGTAAGGCAGAGGTCAGGGATGCGTCTCCATGCTGCAGCTTTCAGAGGCAGAGACAGAAGTGACTTGAAGACAGAAATCAGGGCCTAGCTCGGCAGAGCCAGGAAAAGCCTGAAAGTGCACCATATAAAGACGGTGGCACGGTATACTTAGGAACTTGAATTATCGATCCATTCATGGTGGATCTGATAGAGGATGTATTTGCGTCTTCAGATTCGGTCGTGGAGGGTAATTACATGTACTTGAAGTGCGTACATGGAGCCGTTGGGGTCTACGTTAGGGGACACAATTGACCATAAAAATTTCAATTACCTCAGTAAGGTAAGGTAATGCTTTATTGTACATGGTTATTTAAAACCTTTACAATGTAGAAAATTATTCAATAAATAAATTAAAGGTCAAGTTCATACATGTTAAAAGAATAAATCCAGCAATAAAAAGCAAAGTAAGGTAGCAGCCTCAGGGTTAAAATAAAGTACGAGAACAGTTAGACAGCCTATTTTACAGAGTAAGATATGCAGTAAGTTGATCCTTGTTACCAACAGAGTGGTAAAATAATAAAGTGCCAGTGCAATAGGAGCATTTATGTGTTGAGAAAGTGCCAATACAATAAGAACATATTTGCGTTAAAAGAGGTGATTAGTCAAGTTGACAGTTCGGGATATCCCTATGATGTGGTTAGTGTTATTCAGTATAATTCAAGCGACTGATTGATTTCAGCACTCTGCTCCACTGAGTGAAAGTCAAGGCTTGGATGGTGGTGATATTGAATGTGGGTAAAATTCAGGGGCCTTGATTATGGCCCTTCTGATTGAATTGGTACAGAAAAAGCAGCATGTTATTCGTCCTCACCAAGTGTCTGGAGAGCGGTCCTAGAGCTGTATATAGGCCATTATTGGTTGGATCATCCTCGAACTTGGAACAAGCACGCTTTGAATCTTGATACTCAAGGGACTGATGTGATTAAGTGTGGTGCTGTGTCCCTGGGCATTCTCAGCAGATGGTTTGGTGGAATCTGCAGGGCCCATCTGTCGGGCCCCTGCCCACTGGCATCATAAGTGGGCTGCTAGTTTGTTTCGCTCTCTCAGTGAGGGTGCTACTATTATCTTTCCTGATTATTAAAGCAGTAAACGTTGGTGCCTGTCATTTTCCCTACCAGGGCCATACTCTCATAATGTTGGTTTGTGGTTGCTTAGGCGCGATGGGCGCACCTCGTGCCAACATAGTGCCACCTGTTTCTTTGCTAGTGCAAGCTGGTGCTTTTTCTTTGCAGATTAGAGTAAATAGTTCATCTCGTCCTTCGCGTTGCTACTAGGTTTTTGACTATCTTTCAGGATTTTAAAGCGGGTTTCCGCCGCTTCAAGGAATGTCATTGCCTTAGAAGTAAGCCAGCACTGCTTGCCTGCAGGTCCGTATCCTGCGGTTATTAAGAATTGGTCTCAAGAGGGAGCAACGTTCTTGTATATCTTCGCTGCAAATGGCAATGAGATGTACAGTGTTTTCTTTGCCCTTTCCGCAAAGACGACACTTTGTTGATAGCTGAGAGTGTGCCACGGTGGTAGATGGTTCGCGGACGGCAATAACCCTAGGTGAAATTTCAGGAACTTCTCTTTTGTTTTTTGGGAAAAGCCTGTATGTAGGTATGCTTGGGGGGAGGGCTTGATATATGATTAAACAGTAATCCAGCCATGATCACGCTCTATCAAGGCGGCTTTGTCCTGCAACAATGATTCTTTTCAGATTATCTTGTTGACCACCTTTTAAAAGCCTGCTGTAGAGCCTTAGAGTTCCCATAGTTGCCGTAAGCCAAGCTGGTTAATTGCGGCCTCCAAGTACAGCCTTGCCTGGCAAGTTTCTTTATCTTGAAGTTCCTTCCACAGGAGAGCATTTAGTGTTTTCGGATCTCCCCTGCTTACTTTGTGCCAGCTTTTTATGTATGTTCCTTTGCGTGCCAGCTCTTCTTTTGGCAACCCGAATTCTAGACTCATCTGTGCGGGCGATGTGTACCCAGGAAGGCCAAAGATCATACATAGCACCTTTGCTACCGTTACATCTACTGAAGCAGCATCCCTCCCACTGTATTGTATTGTATTGTATTGTATTGTGATTTGTAAAGCGCGAATTGCTGTCCCAATGGGCGTCCAAGCGCTGAGGCATAAAAAACAGAACTGATGAGTGATGGAGACGAGCTTAGATGGATCTAGTAAACAGGTAAGTTTTCAGCTGCTTTCGGAATGAGAGTAAGTTGGGATTGGACCTGATTTGTAGCGGGAGTGAGTTCCACATCTTCGCAGCGTTTAAGGAGAACATCCTTCCTCCGGTCCTGGCTCTCCGCACTCTTGGGACTACGGCTAGAAAAGCTTCCGTAGATCGGAGGTTTCTGTTAGGATGGTATTGAGTAACCAGTTTGTTGAGGATCCTTGGGCCAGACCCCCAGAAAGCTCGATGGGCGATGCATAGTGCCTTAAAAGCCACTCTCTGCTTTACTAGGAGCCAGTGTAGGGCGACCAGGGCGGGTTTTGCGGACTGCATCCTTGGAATCTGCAGCAACGTGCGGGCGGCGCAGTTTTGGACGACCTGCAGTTTTCGCATGGACAGCTCTGGGGCCCCCACATACAGAGCGTTATTTGAGTCCAGCCGGGACTGGATCAGGCCCTGAACTGCCACTTGTTTTGCTTCCATTGGGAGGAGGGGGAGGACCTTCCTTAGTGTTCTAAGTAAGCCAAAACAGATGGCGGAAAGTTTAGTGGCCTGGGTGGAGAAGGAGAGGTTTTTATCCAGCCATACTCCCAGGCTTTTTACACTCTCTTTGGGGATGGGAGGTGTGCCCAAGCATCCAGGCCACATGGAAGGGAGTAAAGTGGGTGAAACAGAGCCTAGGAACATGAGCTCCGTTTTATCTCCATTCAGCTTTAATGAGGAGCCTGTCATCCACTTTTTTATATCCTCTAGGCAGTTCATCAGGTTTCCTGAGGTGTGGCCGGTGCTTTCCTGCGTCAGTGAAACCACTAGCTGGGTATCGTCGGCATATGATACAATTTTTATGCCTGATGGTTCGACGAGCCCAGCCAATGGTTTCATATAGACATTGAAGAGCACAGGGCTCAGAGAGGAGCCCTGTGGTACTCCACAGTCTAGGGGTTTTCTGACTGATGTTATGTCCCCATCAAAGATCTGGAAGGATCTGTTATGCAGGAATGATTCCAGCCATTTTAGAGCGTCGCCTCTGTAATGGCTGGATTTTCTGAGTAGGTGGGATCAGCCCCTAGGGGCCCCTCCAACCCAGCCAGAACGTACTCACCTTCCCTCCTCAGGACTAACTATCCAGGCACCTGGTACCTACCTGAGGATGGGGAACTCGCAATATACAAGCTCATATTATTAAAAACACCACTAAATCTATAGGGATACTAAGAATACTCACTGATTACTAGGGATATCCATACCCCACACCACACTTATTCACATCAGTTGGTCTCGCGGCCACCCTGACCCAGACCGTTCTACCCTAGGGCAGATATGACACACAATCCGGTGCGTCTACACACGGGCCTGCAGAACCCAATGCTCCCTTTTCCAAAGTGTTTGCAATCCTGCAAAACTACACACTAGTTCGACTTCCTAGTGCTCTCCTTTATTCAAGCCACAATCTAGTGGGTATCCACACTGATCTCCTACTCAGTGCTCTCATTAACGCCGCATATCAACGACGACCACATTCCTATGAACACCTATATATATATATAGTGGGAAGTCTCTTCACTAAGGGTCTGCTACTACAATATTAGGAGTTAGCCAATTAATATTGTGTGTCTCCTATTCTTGGCATCATAGGTCCACTCACTCCCTATTTATGTGATCACCACTTACTTGATTGGGATTACTCATCCATTCATGTACCTAGTAACTACCTAAGAGCTTCATTTACCTGGATTGAGCAAAAGTAGGAGATACACGCCAGTTTGTTATAAACTGGGGGGTTATTTTATTACAACAATATAAACATTTACACAGATCTGACCAAGACTATAGGTAGAACACTCCGCTGAAAGAGAAAAGATTAAACATAACAGGAACACTCCGCTGAAAGAGAAAGGATTTAAACATACAATGGCTTAGGGAATAAGGACAAGATTAAGATGCAAGTGTAAAGTAAACTAATGTGATGAAAACAATATCACCTGATTAGTGTGAAGTCTTGTTCTAGCTGTCATCTGGGTTCCTCTCTCGTCTGTGCCTTGGCTCATCTCAGACTCTCTCTCTCTCCTGCACTCTTGGGTACACCTCTGCGCTGATCACTCTGTCTCTGGACTCCTCTCCCCCACACGAACTGTCTCCACCTTCCATCTTCAATCTTAATGGTTCCTGCCGCTCTGATCACCGTTCATTCCACTAGCTTATTCACTCTGTCTCTGCGCCAATGTCCAATTAACTCCATCTGCTCCCATAGGTTAGTCCACGATCTCTCCTCCGTCTCTTCTAAAAGGCATTACTTCAGACTCCAGCTATTCACACCTCCTGCTGATAAGCAACTGCTTCTGACTGCTTCCTTCAGTTCCAGCTCACTATTCAACTCAGCTCTTCTCCAGCTTGAACCCTCTCTCTCTCTCTGCCAACTCCACTCCACTGCTCGACTCTCTGCTTGACTGACTGACTCCGCCTCTGCACTTCACTGATATAGAATGCTGTTTCCTCATGGAAAGTTCCAGCCATCAGCCTGCCGCCCACCAGATCTCTGCACCACTTCGCATCAAGGACACACACCCAGCTGGCCAGCCTTTTTGTGGTGTCTTCAACACAGAGAATAATACAGCCTACCGATAAGGGCTGGCCCAGACCGGTTCTCTCCAAGTGAAAAACAGCCTTAACTATAAACTGTGCCTTTGCCCTGAAAAGCCTCTCAGCTTCATCAAGATGGAGTCCCTCTAGCTCTAGGCCTGTAGGCCTGAAAGGGGTGAAATGCTCCTTAGCTCTGTCAGAATACCTACATAAACCATACCAATGTGTCTAATATGTCAAAGCCAATAGGCAATAGACAGGTTAAAGTCAAGAATAAAGGCATATTAAGCAGCTATCCTCTTCTAGGTCTGGAAAAAGGGCTTAAAAGGGCCAACACAGGCTAAGAATACCTATACTAGATGCGAGCAAGATTAATGATCTATATCACTGCTAAATAGAGCCCAAAAACTCTGCCATTACAGCCTCCGACACCGATGTTATGCAGACGGTTCAGCAGAGTGGCATGGCTGACCGTGTCGAAGGCTGCACTTAGATCAAGGAGGATCACTGCCACTGATCCCCCTTGATCCAGTATCCTTCGAGACTCTTCGACGACTGCCAGCAAAGCAGTTTCAGTACCATGTTTTGGCCTGAAACCTGTCTGGGTTGGGTCCAGGAGTGCATGGCTTTCCAGAAATTGTGTCAACTGGGTATTTATGTGTTTCTCTAGCACTTTACTTACCCAGGGAAGTAATGAAATTGGTCGGTAGCTAGAGTGATCTTCTGGATTGAGGGTGGGTTTCTTTAGCAGAGCCCGTACCATGGCTCTCTTCCACCCAGTTGGTACTGAGCAGGAGGAAATGGATGAGTTAAGGAGCTCTAGCACCACTGGAAAGATGGCTTGGCCTGCCTGGAGCAGTATTTCTGGTGGGGCAGGGTTGAGGGGAGACCCCGATTTGACTTGGGCTGCCAGTTGTTGCAGTGTCTCCAAGTTTAGTGGAGAAAAATGATCCAGCCTAGGTTGTCCTTGCAGGGGGGAATTATTCAGGGGGCTTTGATTAATTGAATTGTTGTCTGTTACCGGGAAAGCAGAGTAAATCTGCGTGACTTTATTATGGAAATAGTCTGCAAGTTCATTGCATTGCTCTAGCGATTTCGGGACTGGGGGGGCAGTATTGACAGTAATGCATTTTTTGACCAGATGGAAGATCTCCTTGGGTTTTGATTTTGCTGCCATTATTTGGTCTGCAAAATAGGCGGACTGAGCTGTTCTCACCCCGTTTCTGTAGGCCTTAATAGCTTCTTTATAGTGTTTTTTGTTTGCTGGAAGGAAATCTATTCTCCAGGCTCTCTCTTTTTTCCTACAGAGGCGTTTCAGGTCTTTCAGGGAATCTGAAAACCAGGGAGCAGACTTGTGTACTCTCTTAGGAGCGGATTTCTGTAGAGGAAGGATCGTGTCCAGTGATTTCCTGATCCAACCCTCATAGTTGTTATTTGCTTGGTTGGGGTTAGTACAGGGACGTGGACGGGAGTCTTCAAGGATAGTTGTCCATGATTCTATGGAAAGTTTTTTCCAATTCCTCCTAGTTATAGGGCGGGGAGGCAAAGAGGGGAGTTTGCTGGTAGACCAGGTAAATGGGATGAGAAAATGGTCTGTCCATGGAAGGCGAGTGGGTTGGCCGACCGTTAGTCCGGTGCAGTTACTAAAAATTGGGTCGAGCAAGTTTCCCTTTTCATGGGTGGGGGACCTAACCAATTGAGTCAATTGCAGAGCTGCCAGGTCCTCTGTTAGTTCCCTAGCAACAAGGTCTGTGGGGGAGTCAAAATGGAAGTTAAAATCTCCTAGAACTGTATAGTTAGCCGGAGTTAGAAGACGATTCGCAACTATATCTGGTAGAGACCTAATGAACAGTTTTCCTGAATCTGGGGGGCGGTATATCAGGGTACCAGAAAGGGAGCTGTTCGCAGAGAAGTCTATTCTGAATGCAATGCTTTCGCATTCGGGAATAGCTTTGGACGAAATACGGCAGCAGTATTTCTCTTTTAGAATAATAGCCAGGCCTCCCCCTCTTCCCTTGGTCCGGTCCATTCTATGGATTTGGAACCCAGGGGGAAGGGCGGTGACTATGTCTGGCTCTGACTGGGGTGTGAGCCATGTCTCCGTCAAGAAGATGGCATCCGGGTTGTGATTCTCTAAGAGTAGGCATATCTGTGTGCTATGCCGAGGAAGAGATCGGCAGTTTAACAGGTACATCTGGTGGTCCTGTGGCGTGGCTGGCGCCTCACTGGTGTCAAAGGAGTGTTTGCAGCCAGGGCATTGAATAGGGAGGTCGGCTGGAGGGAAGGAGTGCGAGCATTGCGCCATAATAGGAGGTCTTATCTTTTTTAAGGCGGCTGGGCTGTATATCCTGACCTGGATGGTGTGGGGGGCAGGGGTTGTGGCCCCTGGCCCCGTCAGGTCGCGGACGGGCGCAGACGGGCTTGCCTTTGGCGCGCCTTCGGCGCACCGCCGGCGCGCCCGCTGCGCCCGTCCGCTGCGCCTCCGGAAACAGCGCATTCTTAAATGAGGGGGGAATGGGGGGGTGTGGCCTAACTCGGTGGGCGTGTCCCTGTGTTTCCACGGCGGCTGTCCTCAACCCTCCTCAGCGCCTAGCTCAGCTGTGCGAGGGGTTCGATTGTCAGGGGGCAGTGGTTAGGCTTAGGGGATTACAATTCTGACATACACTCAACAGTTTTAAAAACAAACTTTAAAAATGAGGAGCCAACAGTATTCACACACACAATAATAACAGAGTAGTTTTAAAAATTGCGTATCCCTGCTCTCGGCTTCCGCCTCAAGAGCTCTATCTTTTATCAAGCGCTGACCGGAGAGCGCGCGCTTTTATAGCGAGAGTAGCGGGGGGCGTGGCCTAACTCGGTGGGCGTGTCCCTGTGTTTCCACTGCGGCTGTCCTCAACCCTCCTCAGCGCCTAGCTCAGCTGCGCGAGGGGTTCGATTGTCAGGGGGCAGTGGTTAGGCTTAGGGGATTACAATTCTGACACACTCAACAGTTTTAAAAACAAACTTTAAAAATGAGGAGCCAACAGTATTCACACACACAATAATAACAGTGGAGTTTTAAAAATTGCGTATCCCTGCTCTCGGCTTCCGCCTCAAGAGCTCTATCTTTTATCAAGCGCTGACCGGAGAGCGCGCGCTTTTATAGCGAGGGTAGCGGGGGGCGTGGCCTAACTCAGTGGGCGTGTCCCTGTGTTTCCACGGCGGCTGTCCTCAACCCTCCTCAGCGCCTAGCTCAGCTGCGCGAGGGGTTCGATTGTCAGGGGGCAGTGGTTAGGCTTAGGGGATTACAATTCTGACACACTCAACAGTTTTAAAAACAAACTTTAACAAGCATTTACAATGCAATGGTTTCGCCTTTGGAAAAGTTAGAGCCATTGGCATTGTAAATGACAACATTTTTATTTATGTGTTGGTTTTGAAAACAGATAAATAAATGGCATTGTCATTTACATTGCCACTAGCTTAATCTCTCGCAAATGTGATTCTTTACCATGTCATTCATGCATACATTCACTTGGTACCTGCACATTTTTTCAAGTGTGTTCTTTCATTTATCTTTTTTAATTAATGGTGATTTTAGAACGTCTAACCCAATAAGGGCTGAGAAACTAAAGAAAACCCTAGTGAGACCTTATTATGTATATAGCTGGTTTTGGACGCCTCATCTCCAGACAAATAAAGACAGATTGGAAATGGTCCATACAAGGCGTGGCATGATGATGCCTGCTTTAGAGGATGAGGCGGCTGAACATGTAAATATGTGCAGACTGAAGGGTCAAGGCGCAGAATTTGAAGGAGATATTCACATTCCCAACGGGAATGAACAGTTTAAGAAACAAACATCCTTTAAGCGAGAGTATTCTGTGGGTTTGTGTAACCTACATGAAACTTAACTAGGAAGGCTCCATCCAGTGCACTGAATGGACTGAGCATCGTGTCAGCAGAATGAGTGCCTATGCAGCAGGAGGTTGCATCGTCAAATGTCCATTTACAGGGGGTGCAAAACTACCGTTCTAATAAATATCAGCTAAACAGGTCGCAGTTTGGGACCCCCTATGATTGGGTCCAGTGGTAAAGCCTGGTTTTGGTGCCATGGTGGGGGGCGGTAGTGGTGCGGTCTGTGTAAAACTCAACACAAGGGTTAGCCATTTCAACATTGTCTCAGAGAGATAGCGAGAGAGACAGAGAGATTTTGAGAAAGAGAGAGAGAGGCAGTAACTCTCCTGGCAGAGACCGTGCACCTGCAGCACTCTTCTACATGGCCTTGGGGCCCTCCCCTGTCTTGACCTTTCCTGGACAGAGAACGCACACGTGTTCAGCTGAACGGTATTAATTGCAATACATGTACATTTTGAAATGCAAACATTTTCATTGGGAAAATCAAAGGACGTGGCCTGCTTTTTCAAACGAATCGTTTGCATTTCAATTTTAAATCCACGCATCCCGGACTCCAGAGTCCCAGCCCACTAAACCTTGCATCAGGGGTGCATTGGGAATAGACAGCACGCGAACGTGCATGTGTGTTTGCTGGGGGGGCACCCCCTGACCCTCTGTTCTCTCCTCCTTTGCCCGAGGCCTGCTGACGGGCGCGAGCAGAGGCCGGGCCTCTGGCGAGGCTGCTGAGCGTTGCTGGGGCCGGAGGCGGGAGCTGCAGACAGAACCTGTCATCCACAGGCTGCCGGTCCCTGTTCCGGACTCCTTTCCCTTTAACCCCTTCAGGCCGTGTTCCCCGCATCTCTGTGGTTCCCTCCCTGAATCATTGCGTCAGCGCAAACAATTCTGTATGTCTAGAAGCGCCCTGGCGGTGCAAGCTGATATGCTTGGCGCTAAACACATTGGATGAACAGTGTGTGCCCATTAAACTCTGGACTATCGCCTCAAACGCACGGGCTCTCCGCTTCCATAATGAGGAGGACACACCACTGAGGCACAAAGAAGGTTGCAAGTGTGATAAACGTGATATCTACTGTTTCACAACATTTGAGACATTATTAGATATAAGCAGTGCATACACAGATATGCCGAGAGGGAGTGTGCGCCCCACGTTCATTGATGTGACTCAGGCAATTATATAAATGTTTAATTACCCGAACAGCTCAATGAAACTATAGGAGTATTTATTTTCTTAGCCATGTAATAACACCAACGCTTTCATATAGCGCCTGCTAAAAGAGGTTAGTGCTCTGACTGCTCAGCAAAGAAGAAGCCTTGTTTCATCAAAATGTCTCCTTGTTCCGAGTCTCTGAAAGATCAAAGGCTGAGTTTGCTTTGGTGTGGTCAGTGTGCCGCGGGCAGGTTTCACTGGCAGGGGAGAGGTTTACACGTGTAGCATGCTAGCTAATGATCAGCCAAGCAGCGCTATAACCCCCAGGTCGAGTGGTGTATTGACATCACCAAACCCTGCCTCGCTACGTTATTGGACCAGACTATTTGGATTCAACTTTTACATTTTTTTTATTAAACAAAGTGGATTTTAATACAGCTATCTGTTTCCCTTTGGTTGGAAACAAATGTATCCACAAACGTGGAACAATTTAGTGTCACTGAACACAATCTCCACACGCCAAATTTGCGGGACTTGATTACGTAACATAAACGTTTTCCTATTTTAACTTTCTCACATCTCCCCCATCAAATCTTGTGTTTACATTTTTAAATTCAAATCTGCGCATATAATGATTACATGTTCCTATTTCTACAGAATGGTCTGGGATTGTGAAACGGAACATCTCCCCAGCGTTTTAATTATTATATTATGTTTATTAAATTAAGCAGATGCCAGCAGAATGGTCCGTGGACGACACCACTGGGCATGGGTGGAGATAAAGAGGGGGGCTTATTGTGTCCTGTGCAGATCTATGGAGCTGTCCCCTGTAAATGCGAGGAGGTCGCCCAGTCTTTCCCTTCCCTTTCGGTCACTCTTTCCTGTATTTATAATGGAAAAAATGCAAGTATCAGAATGTAAGAAAGTGAACTGGGCTTAATGGGGCGCCTATGTGCGCATATTTTATGTAGAGCTAAAGCCAGCCGTGCAAGTTCAGCGAGGCACTAAGTGGTCTCTGTAAATTAATCTGTGTCCAAATCTGACCTCACTTTTTCAATCCGCTCATCTGGAAAGAGTGCCGTCCTGAAAAACTGTTGTGTTCTAGTGCAGCTAGCCCAAGCCCGAAAGTGCTTCTATGACGACCTCTAAGCACTGTAGGATTCTGCATCTGTTGCCCCTCTGTTTTCCGAAAGAGAAAGCGAAGCATCTCGGTGACAGTTACTCCAGCTGGCTTTGCCTGGGGTTGGAGGCTGAAGCAGCCGGTTAACCACGACACGTGTTAAGTTGACGTATCGGAAGTCGCATTAAAAATGTATGTATGCGCGTGGTAAACAAATGGCACTCCCTGTTCAAACCACACAAAGATTCTTTCAACCAGAGGAGCTCGATTCACCACAGCTATGGAGCAAATGTTTAAACCGCCAATCATGGGACCGGTTCTAATTCAAGCTTTCGCACTTGTAGAAAGTGTGTGATCTTGGACAAAATCACTTTATCCCGAGGGTCCCAAACCCCTTATCTGCAAACACTGAGAGAGCAGGAGACAGGCAGGACTGGAGACAGCCAATCCGACTGCATTAAGCACAATATGTAGCCATCCAGAAGTCTCCGTAGATATTTTGCACCTTTCTATTTCTGAAAATGGTTGTCTGATCGCTCTACAAAGGACAGGCCACTTCTGTGTATTGTCCCATATAGCGACACAGCGGAGTAATGTCGGAGAAGAAATTACTCCATGAATGAAAGGAAAAAATATTAATGGCATAGAAACACACCATTACCTCGTCATGCCCACTAAATCTAAATCTCTGGTTCCTAATATTCCCTGCCAGTTCTGAAAAACATGAAAGACTCCGGGAAGTCCAAAAGAGCACTGTAGTAAATAGAGAGCAAAACAATACCAACGACACCCAGGTTGGTTTCTGAAGTGGCAAAGTCTAACAAATATACCATACTCTACATGCCATTGGTTACTTCAGCCTATTTTTAAAAAATCAACAGCTAATGTATTTCGATGACGGCCTTTGTAACTTGCTAAGAGGCTCTTAAACGGTCCAAAACCCACAGCGTGCTAGCCAACATGACAGCCCTTTGCATCCCTGAATCCCGCCCCATGTTATCCATAACGTAACCGGCAAAGTAACACAGTAGGATGTTGTGCGGTGGCCCTCAAACCTGCCCCAGCCCCGAGCACATGTACGTGATGCCACGTATCCCGAGCCAGTGACTTGAACTGCCCATCGCAACCCCCTACCCTCCCCGGCAGTACCCCTGGCGCGGCACCAACCGACAGAACTCACCATCCTCTCCTCCACGCACGCCGGGAACGTATGACGTATTCAACGCGAGGGGAGGATTAAGAAAACAATCCTGAGTGTTTAGGAGGGAAATAAGACGCACGCAGGAGGCTGGGAGCGTGCCCAATAGCAGGCTAAAAACTGAATTCACGTCAAATGATAGAGCGCGCGAGTGACCGCGAATAGGTGACAAGAGTGGCCTGCTTTTTGAGCCCAAATGCTGTGCCCTTCTTGCAACGGGACATTATTCAGTTAATTAACAATTAAATTTGCTTTGGTATACTGGAAGCTATTTTATTTTATTTTATGAGGGCGGCAAATTTTTATAAGTATGACCTAGTAACGATTACGGTTTTTACATACTCGTATCCCAATAGTTTGTAGTGTGTCGTACTTATGAGGACAGGAGGTAATGAAAGTGAACGGAAAAGGTCGGACATGTTGAATTGGTGGATGGCTTGCCGAAGAAACAGGTCAGGTCCCGGGCCGGCAGCCAATCACAGCGCGGCCCGGGGAATGACGTCACGGGGGTGTCCCGGGCCGGCAGCCAATCGCAGCGCGGCCCGGGACAAAGGGGCGGGGCTTAAAAAAAGCCAGAGAAACGCCCCCGAATCGCGTTTTCTCTGAGAAAGCGTGATAGACAGCCTCTGTCTTCCAATGGCTAGCCTCCATTTATGGAGCTAGCCAATTGGAAACAGAGGCGGTTCTAACCTCACTACTGAAGACAAAAGATTTCGACTGGGAGGGGCTTCGCCCCTCGCCAAAAGTCGAAACCTAAAAATGAGGAGCCAACAGTATTCACACACACAATAATAACAGAGTAGTTTTAAAAATTGCGTATCCCTGCTCTCGGCTTCCGCCTCAAGAGCTCTATCTTTTATCCACTCATAGCTTCACTGCCATAAGTGATGGCTGGGATTCATTTTGCCTGGATCGACTTTATGAGGGGTAATAGGCTTTGTCCAGTGATCTCGTTTTTAGGTCTCCCCTACGCAGCGAGCATGCGCTGCATAGGAAAAAGACCTTGAGCCATGGAGTCAGTTTTGAGGCCAAAAACGTGCACGCGTTGCATTGCTTTCAATGGCAACGCGTGCACGTTTGACGATTCCCTTGCCGGAGCAAGCTTTGACACCATATGTTTGTAATTAACTTGCAAACACATGGTGCCCCTGGCTCGCTCCGGCAAAGGAAAGGCTTTGTGTGCTCTTGGCCGGCCGGACTCCCCTCAACCCTCCCACTTTTAGCGCGAGGCGCGGGGGCTTGTAATTCCTTAACTTGGAGTTTTATACAACCCAGTTCAAATCCAGCTACTTCCGATTGCTGATCATGATCTCTTACACTCAATTAAAACAAAATAATAATAAATGTGTACGTTAACTTGTCTGTCCTTACTACGGATATCCTCTGGCTCGTCGCTTGGCTATCTAATTCCCATGTAGTGGTGCCAGCTGCCATCTTGTGATTTAAATGAGAACTTCATCCGATATTTAAAGTTTGTATAGTTTCTAAATAGAGAAGGCATGTTTAAGTATGGCGTTAGCCGTGTTTAAGCTTATGATTGTTTATTTAAAATCTATGTATCATGTATAATATGCTTACTTGTAGGGACTTTTAGCTAGTCCTCTTAATTTTTCGGTCTGTTGTTGTCATTTAAATTTTCTACCACCGACTGCAGCACACCCCATGGGATAATGCAACAACTGGCCAACCTAACTGCGAGTGACGGTATTTTGCCCTTTCACATGGAGCACATTCACACACAAGGTACTTCTCTTCAGTGCCAGGGACCATAACAGCAATATTATGTGATATTTGAGACCAAATTATTTTTTGGTGCATTTAGCCAATTTTTTTTTTTTTAGATTGGCAAGGCATGACGGCTTACACAACAATAACGTTTTACAAAACCACGACAAAACAAAACCAGCATTGACAAATAGAAAATACTGGCAGCCAACGGCAAACCGTTTGGCTTTTCCAATGCTTGTTATGTCTGACTCCACAGCACAGCTGGTTACCTATTTTTATCAATTGTCCATTTGGTGAGCTTTGGGTCAATTCAGGGGAGTATTTCTCCCTCACCTCAAAATGCTGGCTGTGTGGTGCATCCTTCCTTCTATTATAGTGTGCTTCATTGGAATGCATAAGGTGATATTTTACATCTCAAAAAGACACTGAGTCATTACATGTTAAAATATTTATCTCATAAAATCATTGTACGTATTAAGCAAGAATCAGTTTTTCATGGATTTATTTGTACTGTAGTAGGCTTTTTAAAAAAAAGTTTTAGCCTAGACTGAAAGTGCCAGTCAGATTCATTGGCCAAATAGTACCACAAGTTCTGTAAATATGTGCCTGCCAGACGAGTATTCTTCAATCCTCTCCTGCTGTTGCTGTATGATGCATCACACACATTAAATGGAGTTTTTTTCTTAGATGAACTGTATAATGAAACCATTAATCATTTAACCAAGACTCAAAGTCAAGCTACTCCTACTGGCTTTGCCATTGCTGGTTTCACTTTCTGTCTCATCTGATGTAGCTTTTTAATTAAAAGTAAAAAATAGTCATTGTTTCAAATATTGTATTTGATGGTTTCTGAGCTAGAGAGGGCGGGTCTCCCAACATTAAGGTGAATCTTTACCGCTACTGCATTAATATGCCCTTCCCTCCCTAGATCGCCTCAATGCTTCTTTCCATTCATAGCAGTTGCCTTGGAATGCTCTTGTATACTGGTGCAAAGTGAAGGAAAAAGAAGGAAAACAAACATGCAGTCCAGGGAGGACTCCAACTCGGACAACTCTGATTGAATACTCCAAACCATGCTAGAGACAAAGATTGCCATGCCGTCTAAGATCCGTCCTGTCGCCCTGGATGCTGGGCTGCTGTGGACTAACCAAGGCAGCTAACTATCAGATTGGCAGAATTGAAATCCATGTTGCTTGCCAGGAAGCCTTCAGTGCTTGAAATGCCGATTCACCTGGTTGGCTGCCCTAAGCAACAGAACTCAACACCTTGAGGAACAATCTGAAAGTGCAGAGAGATGCTCCCAACTCCAAAATAATGAGGCTGTTGATGGCCCCAAGGGTCAAAGGACCCTGGTGTGCATCTTTTTTTGGAGGAGTGGCTTGCAGGGACGGTGTTGGTCAACTAATATCAACAGTGTATTTATTGTTCCTTTATCAGCGACTAGTCAGCCAACTCAGGCAGAGCCATATATTCACTTGTTGGTGATTCCCACTATATCACCACACCACAAAGATGCAATTGAGGAGCTCCTAATAGCAAAGATCAAGTTGGCCGTTGTTTATCTAACCAGGAGTAAGACACCTGGCTCAGGTGCGTTTGCTGTTGAATTCTGTGCAACGCACCATTCACAGCCCCATCCTCATTTCCTGGACATCTACAAACCTGCCAAACTAACAAGCATTGGCATAGCCAATAGGTCTCGCCTTTGGGACCTTATAAGGGTTTAGTTAAGCAGCACAATATCCTTGGTGCAACAACATCAACTGTTGGCTAAACACTTATAAGGTCCCAACGGCGAGACCAATTGGCCATGCCAATGCTTGTTTAGGTTTCTAAGTACTACTACAACCATTAACCCTCTCCTTTTTATGGCGTCATTTTGTGGCTTGAAGTTGCCCTTGCAGTCTATGATGACCCCCACATTTCTATATTCACAGACCATTTCCAGCTTCCTTGATGCCAAGAGCCAATTCTGTGTTGTTTTCTTTTTAGGGAGATTAATGCACATAACTTTAGATTTTTCTTGATTGATGCTAATCCTATTGGCTGCAGATTATCTCGACGTAATGTCCAGTAGCCGCTGTACGCCTACAGGGGTCCGGCTAATAAGTACCAGGTCGTCTGCGTAGAAGAGGTTCGACAGCGGGTGCCCCCGAACCTTGGTGCATGCAAGTTACTTTCATTTAGCAGCGTTCATAGCGCTCCCAAGAAAAGATTAAAAAGTATTGGAGCAAGTACGCAGCCCTGTTTTACCGCTGTGCTTGTTGAGATCTTTCTTGTTAGGTATTCACCAGAGCCTAGTTTGACTTACACCCATGTCTCGCTGTGCAGGAGAATTAGTTGGTTTAAGAGGAGCAGGGGGATGATCAGCTTTTTCAATTTTTCCCACAGAAGGTTTCTGTTGGCGTGGTTGAATGCAGAACTATAGTCAACACAGATATAGGGGTTGCTTTGCTTCAAGGGTGACGTCGATTAATAGTGAAAGATCTAGTATGTTGGTGGTAGTCCCCATACTTTTACAGAAGCCTGTTTGGTTGTATGGAATTGCTGAAACCTCAGCTGCCCACGATGTCAATTCTAAGTGTAGGTGTCAAATTCCGTTCCGCTCACGGAATTTGCGATATTTTTTGACATTTTCACGTCCCGCTGAGAATGCGGAATTGTCAAAGATTTGCAGCGTAGCCGCGATTTTTTTCATGTTTGCACTCTGAAAATGCCTTCTCGTCTGCGCGATCGCCTTACCGGGATCCATGCGTTCGCCGACAAGTTTTCCGATCCGTTTGCGTGCTCCACGAGATGTTGGTAGCCGGTCGCGCTATCCCCCGAGAGTACGTGATCGCGATCATGTTATTCACCTCGCCATCAGACACTGCGAGAGTCTGATAACGCGAAAACATCATTCTCCACTGCGAGAGGTAGCGTGAGGTCACGAACAAGTCAATCTCTACCTTGACAGAGAGCTTGAGACCGCGAACACGTCATTTTGGAAGCGCCATTGACATCAGGCGGATCAAATTGACATTTGGCTGTCCTTTTTTGTGCAAGGAGTCCTTTTTTAAAAACAAAATGTTTCGGGGGAGACGGAGGAAGTGCCACAGAGTCTCCAACTTGTTCCTGTCCAGCAGGCTCCTCCCAGTGCTGTGTCCATCTCCTGTTCATTCTGCCTTTGGATTTGGAGCTGGAAGGATCACTCTGTGTGTATGCTGCATCATTATCATTGGATTTGAGAACTTTTGAATTTGATATTTTACAAGTAAATTGGTGTTGTGTGTTTGATTGGGGGCATTGCAGTTGTTGCAACTACAATTTTGGTACTTATTGTTCTTTTTTTTACTGTTGTGGGGAGCTAGTAGGCCCAGAGCTAGTCAAAGGTGGGTGCATGATGAAGCAACTGTTCCTTTGGTGTGTGTTGCATGTATTTCAAACATCATTTAGGGCATAGATGGCATTGGATTAAGTTGCAAAATGTGTTTTTGGGGTATTTCTGTTTTTGGGTGTGTGTTAAAGAAATGCCTTTGTGGTGTGTGTGGTGTGTTGGTGTGTACCTTGCAGACCTTGTTTGCCCTGTGGATATCGTTTTTGCATTTTATAGCATTAAAAAGGCAAATCGGTGTCGTTTAGCATGCATCATTTGCCTGGCTATTATAGGCCTTTTGTCAGTACATTGTTTCCCATGCCTCCTGCTTGTTGTTTGTGATTTGTGAGTGTCCATGTGGCTGGTGGCCTTTACTGATGGGAGTTATTAGTGTGCTGCTTTTGCCATATTGGCATGCATGGTATTTCTTTGTGGCCTAGGCTTCTTGTTGTGGGCCTGGCCATGAGGCTGGCAACCATTTTGAAGACAGGCAGTCTGCTCTTTGCAATATGACTGCATTTTCTGTCTTCTGTTTCTTGTAGTTGTGTGGGCCTGGCCAAGTGGCTGGTGGTAATTTTGAAGCCAAGTACTGTGCTTTTGCCATAGGCCTGCAAGCTTGTGTGGCCTAGTCTGTCAACGGGCCTTTCATCCAGTAGGCTCAGAGCAGGTAGCAACAGGTACATTAAACAAGTGTTTCTGTGTGTTCTTTTAATTTAAACATCATTTAGGGCATGGATGGCATTGGATCCAGTTGCAAAATTTATTTTTTGGGGTATTTCTGTTTTTTGGTGTGTGTTAAAGAAATGCCTTTGTTGTTTGTGTCTGGTGTGTTGGTGTGTACCCTGCAGACCTTGTTTGCCCTGTGGATTTTCGTTTTTGCATTTTATTGCATTAAAAAGGCAAAGCAGTGTGGTTTAGCATGCATCCCTTGCCTAGCTTTTATAGGCCTTTTGTCAGTACATTGTTTCCCAGGCCTCCTGCTTGTTGCTTGTGATTTGTGAGTGTCCATGTGGCTGTCGGCCTTTTCTGGTGGGAGTTATTAGTGTGCTGCTTTTGCCACAGAGGCCTGCATGGTATTCCTTTGTGGCCTAGGCTTCTTGTTGTGGGCCTGGCCATGAGGCTGGCAGCCATTTTGAAGACAGGCAGTGTGCTTTTTGCAATAGGCCTGCATTGTCTGTCTTCTGTTTCTTGTAGTTGTGTGGGCTTGGCCATGTGGCTGGTGGCCATTTTGAAGCCCAGTACTGTGCTTTTGCCATAGGCCTGCAAGCTTGTGTGGCCTTGTGTGCCAACAGGACTTTCATCCAGTACGTTCAGAGCAGTTAGCCACAGGTGCATTAAACCAGTATTTATGAGTGTTCTGTTGAATTTAAACATAATTTAGGGCATGGATGACATTGAACTGAGTTGCAAAAAATGCAAAGCAGTGTGGTTTAGCATGCATCCTTTGCCTGGCTTTTATAGGCCTTTTGTCAGTAAATTGTTTCCCAGGACTCCTGATTGTTGCTTGTGATTTGTGAATGTCCATGTGGCTGGTGGCCTATTCTGGTGGGAGTTATTAGTGTGCTGCTTTTGCCATATAGGCCTGCATGGTTTTCCTTTTTGGCTTACTGCTTCCATCCATCCCCTTTGCCAGCAGCAGCTCCCTGAATGGTGTGATGATCAAATAATTTAATGCCAAACAGGGTCCACCCCAGTTCCATTACATTTGTATTTTGGTTGTTGTTCTTATTATTTCCCATCCTTCCTGAGACTGTAGTGTGTACATACAGTATACCCTAACCCTTGTTGACAAAGTCTCACAAATAGCTACACTATATCTTTTATTTGTTTGTTTGTACTAGTAGTAAATTGAACCACAACAACAAATTCAACATTTCACTGATGTTCTTCTCCTGGCTTCTTTGCTTTTAGGTGCACAAAAAGACAGAGGAGGAGGTATCATCATCACCCGTTGTACTACCAGACAGAAGTCCTGCTGTGCACCACATCACGTCCATGTGTGACCACACACATCTCTGCAACTTGTGTACCTGTGTCCTGCCTGACATCTGAAGAAGATGGTCCCAAAGAAAGGTACCAGGTCCTCCAGTACCAAGAAAGTTGCTGGTCAGAAGGAGAAGGAACAGAAAAAGGAAGTGGCACTTACCACGACTGGTGTGCCGGCCAATGTGTTTTTTTGGGACCAAAAAAATTACGCCTGCAGCAGCGTTGTCCCGAAACCAAGCTGGGAGCAGCACCTCTGCACCAGCGGCCAACCCCACCAACCTAGGCCCAAGCCCATGTGTGTCGCAGAGGTACCAGTCTAATAACGAGCAGCGATGTTGAAATGTCAGTATCGCAAAGTAGTACACAATCAACGCAGGCGGAAACTCAGCAGATAAGTGTGCAGCAGCAGGAGCAGCCACAGAACAGCAGCAGCTGCAAGAACAGCAGCAGCCACAAGAACAGCAGCAGCTGCAAGAACAGCAGCAGCTGCAAGAACAGCAGCAACTGCAAGAACAGCAGCAGCCACAAGAACAGCCACAAAAACAGCCCACAATACTAGTTGTTCCTCCTGAATTTGGGGCATTTCAGGAAATCGAGCTTCCTGCAGACAAAGTGGTGCAGCAAACCACTGTTTCAGAAGATCCATTGTCTTCCAGATCCCCAGCAAGGGAAGAAGATGAGGACAGCGGCTCAGGTGACGGAAGTAGCATGTCAGATGATGATTAGCTACTTCTGGTTGAACCCCCAGAGTTTGAAGACGAGCTAAACTTCCCTACAATTAGGCTTGCACTTCTTACTGTCTTCCTCCCTTATTTTCTTTTGTGTGTCTTTCTTTCTGGTTAGAAACTTTGAATCACAACAAATCTATCACCACTGTCTTCTAGTCTTTTTATTGCCATATACGAGTTTCAGCTGTCTGTATTTCACAGTCCACTCCTCCGAATCCTACTCCTCCATCCTCCTGAATCTCCCTAAATCCATTGCCCTCAAGCCAGATGATGATTGGATGATGCAAAACAGAAGAAAAAAGAAAATCTTTCCTAGTCCCTCCAAAAGAAGTGGAACATGATGATGACTACTATAGCTATCCTCCTTTCTGAGCCGAGAGAGACTGCCCATTAACTGAAGATGAGAAGGAACAGGTAATGAATGATGCCATGCATTGGATGCTGACTGAGTGATTTTGTTGTTGTTTGTTGTGCATGAAGTTAATTCATTGTGTACTATATGTAATCTACACACTAAAGGTAACTCAAGGCAATTTTTCCCTTCTTGCATTTTTAATAACATATTTGTACTTCTACTGCAGGCCGATACATTGCATTTTCAATATAGGATGGGGACTTAATCTGTACACTGCACACTGAGTAGGACAACACCATGATGATAATGGCGAGAGAGTCTGCCCCTTCACTTAAGATGAGAAGGATCAGGTAATGAATGGCATGCATTGGACACCAACTCTGAGTGATTGGTGTTTGTGTTGTTGTTTTTTGTTGTGCATGAAGTGAAGTCAAAGTGTACTAGTATTTAATCTACACACTAACAGTGACTCAAGTCAATAGTTCCACTCTTGTTGTTTAATAACAAAATTGTAATTCTACTGCAGGCCGATCCATTGCATTTTTGAATCTGGAATCTGGACTCACTGGGTACACTGCAGACTGAGTTGAACAACACCATCATGATGACTACAGTGACATAGTATCTTTGCAGTCACTCAGTACAAGGATCGGAGAGGATTGAGGGAATAAGTCGGGAAATTTCATGAGTGGCATAAAAGGTAAACAAGTAGACAACAACCACAGCAGAACTACATGTCTGTGTAGCGGTGGAGTCGAGTGTAGTGTGGTATGACTGCGGTGCATTGATTTAGTCACTTGTGCATTTCTTTCGACTTGGTTTCTCAATATCCCTTTTGATTTTCCATCTACAATTACAAGCTGGGCCTTACCCTGTGCTATACTTGGGAACACAATGCACACTTACCTTACCAATAAATCTACATCTACCAGGCAGACAGTAGCGTCACCAAAGGCTGAGGACAGAGCATCCTTGGAAGGGAGGACCAAGAGGAATGCCGAGATGCAACTCCCCATTTTAACCAGGATAACTCAGTAACAGTGTCAACTTTTATCATCTTTTAAATACTTCGATTAATTTTTTTGTCTTCAATCATTACAAGAGTTTGTTGTTGTTATTATCATTATGTTTGCTCTCTGTTTATAATTCATCCCTACGGATATTTTAACATTTTCTTTGCTATCTTTAAAAGTAAGCCCGGTGCAAATGAACACAAGATGTATGTAATCTGGGTCACCTTATCATCATCAACATGCATTTACCTTTTCTCCCTTAACAGATTGATATGGATATGGTAGTCTACAAATTGGTGTTGTTTGTTGTTTGTCCATGCGTACTGTTTTTCTTTGTCAAACCTTTCCCCAAACCCCCCTTCCCAACCATTCAAAAAACCCTAACCTCTTCCCCCGGGCTGTGTGACTTATTGAGGTGTGACTACATTAAATGTACACCGATAATTTATCACACGCTTGCTGGGGCAGATGTGGCAAAATCAACAGTAATTCAATTTCAAGGCAGGGTGGGGATCTTCTTCCTCTTCTTTGCCCACCCATGAGCAGTATATTTGTGAGGTAATTATTTTACCAAAGGAACCTAATACATCAGCATTAATTGCTGACTTCGATTGGATTTGTTGTCATCCTCCTACACAGCACTAATGGTTACGTTTGTGTTCAGTGTACTGTAGGCCTAGTCGAGTGACTCAACACAACTAGAGTTTGTAATTCTGTATACTAGGCTATCCCCACCACCATTATTTTTTGTTGTATTTTTGCATATTATTGTTTGGCAGTACGTTCTGTACTGTACTTCATTCTACTACTCCTCGAAGAGTCTCTCTCAGGCGACTGACGGCCTCATTTTTTTTTTTGCAAATGCTACTGCCTGTGTCTACTACTACCACTACCACCACAACCATGGCATGTTAGGAAAGAAAACCATCATCACCTTGCAGCCATCGCTGTGCCTAAGTTAAACATCAAGCAAAGGTAAGAGAAGTTTGGGGAGGCATAATTAATAATGGACATGTTTTCAATAATTCAATTTCACACACCCCTTTGAGTCCAGTTGCAGAATGCATAGACTAGGAGAGACTGACAGTACTAGTAGGACAAGTCACTCAGTGAGGCGTGCCGCATCTATCTGTTTGTGTCTTACAAAGTCAGCCAATTATTTAAATCAAACACTGGCTGTGGCCCTGCACAAGCAAGGAAACAGTGTGATGTTAAACAGTAACCCCAACCACAAAACATTAACAACATCGTATGTAAAGTATAAATATAGAATGTAATCCCCTAACAAAAATAAACTATGTAAAAAAATCTCACAACACCTTACCCACCCCTCTCCCTAACCCCAACCAATGTCCGTAACAAAAAAGTCCAACC